>NC_050484.2:4721274-5949846 GCF_012460135.2 Molothrus ater
AGCCTCTTTTTCACACTGCCTTGTCAATGCTGCACTGACATATGGTCACAGAACCTGCCTAGTCCAAGGCTGGACAAGGCCCTAAAGGAAAGGCTGAATTTTCCATCACAGGTTGGTTTTTTTTTTTTTTGGGAATTGCAAGTTTTACTAACTTCTAAAATATTTGGGACTCAGGCAATGAACAAAGTTGGATGACTTCTCACCGCTGTAGAAGCAGACAAATTTTTAAGCTCACTAGTTTTTAAAAACTCACATTCAAATTTTTGTTTAAAACAAAATGCCAGATTATGAGACATAACAAGGCTAACAGTATTTCTCTGGATTCTAATTGCAAGGATTCAAGGTAATACTAATTGCACTACTCTCACTCCTCAAAAATTAAAGTACAAATAACTGTTGCAGACAAAACCAATGAAAACAAAGGGAATACTCCCTTCCTATTAAACTGAGGTCAAGCCTCAGAGTATTTCATAGAGCTGTACAGGGAGTGGATATTTATGCTATCTAAAGGTTTTAGCAATTTTAAAATATTTCCAGCCCCAATTTACACAAATAACTGGAAAAAATGTTCACATTCTCATAAGATCTTAAATAATTCAGTCATTTATAAAGAAAAGCAAATACTTTAAATATGACTAGCCTCTTTCAGCTAGTGACAGCTTCAACATAAACCTTTTTATTTATCCATTTTAAAAATGAAGAAACAAGATGACTTGGAAACCTAATGACAAGGGATTTGAGGGGCTTTTTTGAGAAACACACAAAACTGTCTTACAATCAGCTTTGATTTCAGCAATAAATCCCACTGAAATCATACCCAGTCTGAAAACACAGTATGGAAATGCATAAACAGCTTTGGTGCCTGATCTGTAGGAGAGCAGCGAAATCTCTTACTTTGCCTCAAAACCATTTAAAGGTTGGCCTTTTTTCAACCTCCTGCCTCCATACTAGTAAAACAAGCATCACTCAGAGCTCTGTTCCTGGAGAGTGCTCCTCACAAAAGGCTGCTTGCTCTTATATTTTGTGTTCACCTAAGGAAAGAAATACTCTGCACAACCAACCCCTCCAAGGGTGACTGAAGGCCCCAGCAGCTGAGCAAGGAAAGCCAGCCTGCATCTGTTCAGGCTCTGAACAGAAAAAGCAATTCTCGGTCTCTGTCATCTGATACCTCTTGCCATCACTACATTTGCTTTGTATTTTAAATAGAACATGGTTAATGAACATAGTTTCCACTACTCCACCCAAGTGACAGTTTAACTCCTTGGGACCAAGGCTAAATTCCCAGAGGAAGGTCAAGCTGTGAATCACCAGTGCTTGGTATGCAGCACTAGATCCAGCAACTGGCACAGGGAGCAGGGCAGCCTACAAAACTCAGGTGGAAGTGTCAGAAAGTTTGACAAGAGGTGGTTCCAAGGATTGGCTCCAAGGATGTAATTGTGCTCTTGGCAGAGGCTGTGTTCATTGAGTTAGCCACTATCACACATCTCCACAGCTGGTTCTGCCAGGCCAGGGATAGCCAAGAGGCCTCTCAAAGAAAGGGATTCATGTGCACAGAGCAGAATGGAGTTCAGACAGCAGGGAAGTGCAAGAGGAGCAATGTCCCTCAATCTAGCACTGCTCAAGGGTCCAGGTCCCTGTCTAGGAAAAGGCAGAGGCTGTTTTCTACAACCCACAGGGCTTTTCTTTGGAGGTATCCTAGACCCAAAAGTGTCAACCATGCTATCAACAGAAAGGCCTCTTACATGCAGGACCTGAGTACCAGAAACACAGATGCTGCTGTTAAAAGGAACAACTGTTTCTGCACTCTGTCAACACTCTCCCTAGTCTTGGGCTGTATTTTAATTTATTTTAGAAGAATGGTTTCCAGCCAGTGGGTGATGCAGCTCTGGACAGAAACAGACACCACACGGACAGAAAGGAGCATTTATCCAGACAACAACACACAGCAGGTCAGGGGTGTCAAGAGACAGCACTGGAGTGTTGAACACAGTGAGCTCCACCCACTGGCCCAAACTCATTTGGGCAAAAATTCTTCACACATGTCTCCTCAAAACCCTTTATGTGTGGCTCTCTGCTCATTTCCAGGAGCTGCTAGGCACTGGTCATTTGTCCCTCCCACCTACAGACCAAGAAACTGAGGAAGAACAACTGGCCATAACATCACCTGTGTCCTTCACACAGATCTGCTAGCCATAACCCTCATGGTGTAAGGGCAAACCCAGGAGAAGACAGTTTAGCAAAGACATCTTTCTGGCAGGCAAACTCGGCTGTTCACATCACCAAGACCTTTCAGCCTTCCTATCTGTCTCTTTTACACCAATACTGAGGTAATTTAAAAAAGCCACAGTACACACAACACTCCTATCTGAACAAAATCCACAAATGCAACCTCCCCAATGAAGTAAACTTGCTTCAACAGCAAAAGATTTTTCATTTTCACATAGCTCCCTTCTTATGGCACTGCATACCATTATTACAAGAACAATTGTTCCACTTCAGCATGTTCTTAACCAAATTTCAGACTTAAAACACAACACATTTAAGCACCCTTCTTCTGAGTTGTTCCAGTTTTGCTTGCAGGTCTCCAGAAGTGGGTGGAGCTTAGAGCCAAGTGTGTATGACCAGGTTGCTATTCTATACCACTCAAATCAGGGGGAAAAAAGGTGAATATGTGCCTCTTTGTTCTGTTTCTTCCTCAGAGAAATTGCCAATGACCAGCACTCTGGATTCTGCCTCTGTGTTTAAATCACCCTCTCTTTTGCATACTTTTGTTATTAATACTATTGCTTGTTAATTTTTCATCCTATTGCTGTTTTTTTTATCTCAATCCATAGTCTCTACCTTTGTCCCTCTCTCACCAGAGGGGCCAGGGGGAGGGGAGCAGCTTATTTGGAATTTAATTCCCAGCTGGTTTTAAAACACAACACAAGTATTATCTTATTCTCAATGCAATTCTTCCACAGATTTAAATCTACTCCCTTATGCCAGGAGGCTTTTACAGGGATACAAGGAAGTGCTTAAACATTTAACAGAGAAATGATACTTTAGTAACCTGTTATTTCTCATTTATTTTATAACAAAAAAATGCAATATTTCATTTACCCAGGCACTTACATTTATTTTAAAATGAAGTACCAAATGTTGCTGAAAATATCAAATTTCACACACATCTACCTTCTAGACTAATTGGCACAGTACCTATCAGACCATGGTTCATTAGAGCACTAAACTGAATTTTCCATTATCAAAATCTATGGTTTGGGAGGATGCTATAGATTAGTTCATAAACTATAATCTCTCCACCAATGTAGCAATAATGGTAGCAGCACTCCTAAATCAAACTGTTTGTTGTAAAAGAAAGGCTTTTGCCAGCCCTCTGGGAAGGCCTTACACTAAGAAATGAATGAGGCAGATTGATAAAAGCCATAAAAAACATCCAAGTACTTCCTCAGCAGCATGAAAAGTATTTCAAGAGGGATTATTCACATTGCTTAAAAGAAATAGCAACAATAACAGTTATTTGTGATTATACTTTTAAACAGAAAAGTTCACTTTCACCATGTCTCCTTAGTTTACATGCCTCATTTATTTTGTTGGAGAGTACAGTCTCATGTTGGATGAAAGGGATTTAGGTACACAGAGAAATGTCACAGTATTAATTGTGGCCAGTGGCTGCAAGAAATTCAGCTCGTGCTCAACCTCACAAACATCCTTGGGAGCTCACTTGGCCTCCTCGTGGTCTTATGAGTAAAATTGGTCAATGAGGAGCACATTATGAGGGACCAGGACAGGGAGACAGCACAAAGTCTTGAGAAAGCCAGTGCTAAAATCAGCACCTCACACTGGCTCAGCAGTTATGTTCTCCAAGGCTGGAGAACCTGGAACTTCTTGCTGCACTTTTCCCTGTGCTGTCCTTTTTCCTTCTCACCTCCCTGCTGGCTGCTAGGCAGCAAAAGGACTGACTGTTGTGCCTATAGTGTACATCAGAGCATGTAGATTGGAACAATTTCCAACCTCTTTTGATCTCACCTGGCAGGACAGGACTATGTAGCACATTTTCCCTGAAGGCAGATCCTTAAGAAAACCATAAGTGAAGAGGAGTGCCTAACAAGATTCTACCTCAGCACACTGGAGGTTGTTTTTCCATGGCTCTGCTACAAGGACCAAGAAATCCCAAGTAAGCCCCATGCACCACATGGAATAAGAAGAGTAAATGTCTCTCTTGTGGTTGCCATGAGATTTGTGAAGCACGCTTGGATGCGAAAATGTGAAGAAACAAAGCACCTATGATTTGTTACAGTTGGGGAAGAAAAAGTCTCATGCATTTAAGCCAATCACATTTTGAGGGTTTTGGTCTTGAAACTTGAGTCACACTTCATGCAGATTTGCAGTTGGCAGCCACAGAATGCTTGCACTGAAGGGAAGGCCTTGCCATACAACCCATTTAAAATAGAGCTCCTTTTCATGATAAAAGTGTTACTGAATTCAAAGCCCTTCTGAACTGGCAGAGTTTCACAAGGCCCTTTTAAAAAATCTCAAGAGCACAGCCATGCTTAATTTTTTTAGCTGGATATAAAGGAAGAGAAAATAATGAAGAAACCCTGTAGTCAGGTATACATTGTAGGAAGATCAGTACAGCACAGAGTTCACAACATCAAAAAGTTTCACTTTATTGTCACAGCAAACCCCACTGGATGTCTCCTTCAGTCACATCCTCTGCATACAGAGGCTCATTGTGACAGAAAAACAGACATATTTTTTACTCTATGCTATACTGAACACTACCATTTTTAAAGTTGTTTTCCTTCATGCAAATGACAGTGCTTATTAACTGCTTCATTAGTTTAAAAAGTGGTTTAAATTCAGAGTATCTCACCTGTAACCATCTTGTCTATTTCAAAAGCTAAGTCAGTTTTTAGAAAATAACAAACAAAACACTTCTGCCTTTGCTTAACTGAAGGTTTCTTCTGGTCTGTCCCTTAAGTCATCTAGGAATGTACCTGATCTTCAGAGCAAAGGTTGATGCTCCTACTGTACCTCTTGTTCACCTCTGAAAGGATAAAAACCAGCAGTTAATTGAACATGGATATGTATGAAGGCCACACAGTAAGAACATGTTTTCATAAGAGCAGGACTTGTTTACCTTCTTAGCAAGTCTGCTAAGGCTGTGAAACAAGGCATGCAAGGAAGGCAGGCCAGGCAAGCTGAGTACAATCCCACAATCACAAAGGAGTCTTGCTACTCCCCACGGTAGGAATAGCCACCCCAGCATGCCTCCCTACATTCTCTGAGCTCAATACCTACCCCTGGGCAAGGGAGGTGCTTGCCTAACTCTTGTTCTTGAAAGCAGCATAGCACCTGTTAAAGAAATCCTTCCTCCCTCAGTGTAGATTAAACCCACTGCATTAATTTGCACAGTTCAGTGGTAGCTTCCATCATGTTATTCCTGCCAAATTTGGTGCTACTTTCTTAGACACAGACAAATTCTCAACCTCTTGCTAAATAGGGGATAAGAAACCATACTTTTTTATATGTCTGGACTAATAGGGCCAGCCACAGCTGATAAACAGCTATCAGTCTCAGTATCTATGGCAAAACACAGGAATGAGACCATATCATGAGCTCAAACACACACTTCTCAACCTCCTTTCAAACTACTGTCTTGGGGTGATTTCATGATGATACTTGATTCCCTAATCATCTGCTTTATGCCCACAAATGTTTGTGGTATCTTTTAGACGAGCCAAAGGGTGAGGCTGGAGCCTGGGAACACCAGGCACGGGCTCTGTTCAATCTCTCTCTCTCTCCAGTGTGCTCTGAACAGCATGAACAGGGGATGCTGCATTGTTCTTTTGTTGGATTGGGGTTTTCTGCTAGCTTGAAGCAAGAAGTTTTTCCCCTTCCTCTAGCCTGGAGGCTCTACTGGAAATCCTCTTGGCAACTTTTTGGGTTTTTTTTCCTTGAACAGTTTTCAGCTTGGCTTGTTTTTCTTTTCAGCCCATCTGAGGAGACCAGCAGGACCACCCTGAATCCGAGACCTCAGAGGAGCTGAACCAACATGAGAAAGGACATTCAATTCCACCACTCCACTTTGGCTGCTGTGAGGAGGAGACCTGTGCCAGAAATCCAACAGGTTTCCCACCTGCTCTGCTCCAGGCTGCTATGTGAACTCCTCTTCCCCTTCCCAGATCAGTCACTATTTTTGTTTTCCAGGCCATGCTGTCAGCCTGTGTATTTTTCTTCCCCGGGTATTTTTTGAGGTTTTTTTTTGTTCTGCTGTGGGTGGGTGTATGGGGCTGTGTTTGTGGGTGTAGGGGAAGTTTCCAGGAGTTCATATCTAGCATTTATTCCAGCCTTTTCTGTGCCTTGCAGAAAGGCTACACACACTTTTTTTTCTTAATAAACAGTTCTCTTTTTTTCACTTACACCCACTGGTTCAATTATCAATTTACCCTCAGGTAGGCAGGAGAAAAGGGAGTTGTTGAAGTCCTTTTCTCTTTAGAGGAAACATTCATTCCAGGGTGCTTTCCTCCTGAAATTTGTCTCCAAAACCAAGACAACCACCAACTCTGAATTGGTGAGAACATTTTTAGCAAAAGGGTGATGTAAACTGGATTGCAGCTGAAGACCTGTGAAGGAAATACTGAGTAACTCATTAGAGCTACTGTATCCAAACACCCAGTGACTGGTACATGAAATGATACATGTGTATTCTGCACATTACAAAAAACCAAAAAACCCCCCCCAAATCGCAACAACAACAAAACAACAACAAAACAAACAAACAAACAAACAAACAAAACCAAAAAAGTTATAAAAGAGCAGTAAAACTATAGAATTTAGGATTAGGAAACCCCAGCTTCATAACTACTTGGCACTTCTGAAGAAAAAGTAGTTCATGAGGGCTGATCTCAGTGTTGTCTTTATCATTTGAGCTCTATTAAATCAGCCAAATGGAGTGGCTTTCTCCTCAACAGCAAACCAATAACAAACATGAAGTCTGAAACTGTAAGCATCAATATTGCTTGAACAGAGATGCTTTAAAACACTACTAGAATTATTTAATCCCATCACACAGGATGCCACTCACTTTGATTCTGATACAATAAAAAGTACAGGAGAATAATTTCATCCTAATCCAACTATACTTACTAGACTATCAAGGCAGAAGTCTTCTGGGAGATAATGCCTTATTTGTGCAGCCCTGTTTCCTGCAATGCTTTTAACTTTCAGCAACATCTTAAGTATATTCATGTCTGCTGTGTTCAGCCAGTGCCTTTATGTGCCTTTTATAATCACAAATTTTTGTTGCTCAAAAATCAAGTGCATTTTTAATGGTCTGAAGCTGATTTACATAGGACAAAACCCATCAAGAGACAAACTTCACTGAAAATTTCAATTCTTCATAGTCCTCTGTGAGAGCTTTTACCCTGTGCCTGTGCCACATGCTAATGTAAACACAAACTGATAATACCTGAGTGGTTGAAGATTCCTTCTTTGGTATCAGACTTAACAAATTCTTCCCACAGAGGAAACCAGTGTGTAACTTCCATCTTCACTGGGAGTGCTCCCTGAAACTGCTGCTCTTCTTCAGCTTTTGTAGAAGTGATTTTGAAATAATTTACTGAGCAATTAATACAGTCAAGCTCCAAATTGGCACTGCTGAATGCTGAAAACTGCTGACAGCTACCTAACAGACAAAGATATGCCTGCACAGGCTTCAGGACAGCACTCTAGATTAGCAACCTTTTCAAAACACATTAGTTTGAGGTTTCATGTTGGAAGACCCAGGGACGACAAAATCTGTCCCATGATGATATCACCTGCCAACATCACCTTCAGACCTGCCAAGTGTCATTCTCAGCTCATGAGACTCCCATGTGCCTCTTTCTGCTGATTCCCAGCTAATGCTGGAGCTCACACCCAGGCCTTGCAGGGCTGTGGGATCTCCCTGGTGTGTGGCTCTCCCTCCAGCTGTGTGCCTGGATGCCACATGTGGTCAGAGAGTGAGAGCAGCGTGGTGGAGCTCTGCCAGGATGGAGGAATGAGAGCTGGTCACCAGGGGCCCATGGTCACTTGCCTGTCTGTGTCACATCATCTCATGGCCACATGACTGACACGGTGTGACCCCATGAAAGGCACACTAAGGAGAGTCATGTAGCAAGGCAGAAGTAAGCTGAGAGCTCTGCATCTTATTCCAGCTCTCCCTGCACTATAATGCCAACACAAAAAGGTTGGATGAAGAACATGGAGGTCCCCTGATGGGCACCCATGCTAAATTGGCACTGTATTCTTCTTGAAAAAAGACAGCACATCAGCTTTAAATAACCTACTCAGAAACCAAACCTCTAGGCTATTCATACCATGAATGCTGGACATGAACAGTTGGATTCACTCTTTGCAACACAGACTGAAAGTCTAAAAAGGAAATAAAGTGTTCTGTGAGAGGGGCCAGTGCTGCCCATTGCTGGGGCTCTGCTCAGATCCTGCAGCTTGGCTTTACAGACAGTGTCACCACCACATGTGGCCGTGGCTGTTGGAGCAGGAGCTTCCCTTACCCTGATACAAAGACAGAAATCACACCCAGGGCTGGGATATGGTGGCAACAGCTGTCAGGGAGCTGCTCACAATGACTGATCATTCAGGAAGAACATGTCTCTAAGCAGATCTTCCACTTCACATTTCTTCCTTAGATAGCAAACATCATTCAAAGGCAAGCATGTGACAAAAAAGCTCTGAGAAAAATTAGGACAGTTGCATCCAAGGGCTACATTAACTGGTAGTTTTTCATATTAAGTTGTCTGTTATCAAAATAAAATCCAGCATGCCTATCCCTGGAGGAAAGCACCCTTCCACAGCAACAGGTGCTGCTGCAGACATAATAGGACTAATGATATCCCAGCTCAGGAATACACATGGAAACTAGCAGGTGAATTATATTTGACAGAAAAAAGCATACAGTGAGACTTGTTTTGCTCAACTCCTTTGAAAGTTCTTTTACTTTGCAGTGGGAATGAAAGACTGCAAAAATTATCTCTTCTTAAAAACAGATATTTCTTTTTATATGGCCATTCTTGCCTGAGTATACTTGTACAGTCTCCATGTCTGGAGAATACATGTTTCTCAGATTAACATTAAGTTTGACAAAAACAACCCAATTTTCATTTCAACCTGTCTTACTCACAGAGCTTGGAACACTTTTTCTCCAGGTAACCTACAATTCCTTTATTTGCTAATTTGGTAGTTAGCAAGGCCATGTGCATTTTTTTTCAGCAAGATAATGTTTTAAATGATACTCACTGTAGTAAACATGTTAGACATTGTTCACAGCAAAGCAGACATTGAAGATAATCCTTTCCAGCTGTAGCAATGACTTACTAACACTGGAAATAATAAAAAAATAACCATAAATGAGGGACTGAAAAGAGACTGCTCAACTAAACCAATTCATAGCAAAGCCCAAATGTCACAAAGTCTGCAGGTCAGGGCTGTACACACTGCAGGGCAGCTCTCTGGCTGTTATTCTGACAACAGCTCTAATACCAGAGGAGTGGATATTGTTACTCCTGGGTATGTTTATCTAGTGTTTATCACAGAGTAACAGAGCTCTGGGCAGTTTGGAGTGTCAAAGGAAAAGGTCTGCCACTAACCCAGCAGGGGAGAACAATTGACACCAATAACCCAGGGCAAACCCTATCCTCTCCTGAGGCTACACCAGAGTCCAGGAAGGAGGGACAGGCCATGTACTGGAATGGGACATGACCATAACAAAGAGGAAGCATCCCCATGAAGGACAGAAAATAAGAATTAAAGATTTCAGCCTGTTACTATGCCTCCAGGAGGAACAGAGGTGCAGAGACCTCTCTGTAAAGACCCATTAGGCCGTTGCAAGAAAAGCCCAATCCTGAACAGGAAACAGCATCTGTAAGAGCAACAATGCATTTGCATTCTTTGTCCTGTTGCAGTATCTACTTCTACTTTGTTTTCTGCAAGCACGTTAAAAAGGAGAAAGGTTGTTCTTAATGTCCTATTTTTTGTAGTCTTCTTCCCCAGAGAATGCCAAATTGTCAATCTGATTGCCACTGTCTGTTTAAGGTATTCCCTAATCCCAGAAATGGATCCTTGAAATCTGGAAAGGTTTACTTTTCTGTGGCTTAGGACAAGATTTACAATCTCTCAGCTCTATTACAGTGCACATGTGATGGGATGTGTCCTGCCAGATTTTCTTGCTACAGCAAAGCTACCAAGACTGTAAATTGGCTGAGCTGGCATCCCTGGGAATGCAAATCTCCCTGTCAGCCTCCTGCATGCTAACAGACCTATGACAAAGGTGTTGGGCTTTCCCAGGGGCCCACACCAGCTCAAGGAAGGCACTTTCCAGGAGGCTGTACCTGACAGGAGCTCACAAACATAGCCAAATTTTACCTCTAGGCATCCAAGTCCAGCAATTCCCAACAATCTCCTTTTCACTTTATCCCTCTCAGCTGCTCTGCTGTTTCCCTCCTGCCTACTCTGATATAATAATACGAGATCAGACTCCCAAATGAAAAACCAGGTCAAGTTTCCAGGCTGCAACCTGTTTTGTATCGCAGATGCTTCTGTGTGCAAATACAGACAGCTCTGTGTATTGCCGATGTGGCACACGGAAAACACCGTCCCTGGTCGGAAGGCATTGCTGCTTTCAGACACGCCCATCCATAGGAATAGCTATTCCCCTGGTGCCATCTCCCGGCTTACGGGGCAGGAACGCTGTAGCTGAAAATATTTTTTACATCTGTTAAAAAACTTTACAACAGGTTTAGGGTATGGATCAATATAAAAAAACACCCAAACCACAAGCATTCTTTAGACAGATTTTGTACAATTCATTCCCAATAAAGTATTCGTTAAAAATGATGAAGTTTTGAAAAAGATCTTCTGGTCCAATCTGCTTTGCACTTGAGCCTTTTCAGCTTTTATTTATTTATTTATTTATTTCTCAACAAACATCAAGGTTCAAAACTTCCTTTTTGCTGATTTTTTGGTGTCATCTTATGACTCCAGAGGGTAAATCCTGAAAGTTCCACACCACCACACAGGAAGTGAGGGAATTATTTAAAACCCCAGCTATGAGAACTGCATATCATTTTAACCCCATATTTAATGATGATTGGTAAGACATACTTTCTAGATATCAGATCTAGTTGTCAAATCTCTATGCATATCTAGTTATATCTATCAGTTTGTAGGTCAGGGTATTGTAGGCAAGATAAACTGATAGGAGCTCCTTTCTTGGAGAAAGAAGCCCATTTAAGGCTCAAAACTCTCACAAATTGGCTGACTGGGGAGAGTATCCTCTGCCAGGACTGTGCCCCCTGCAGCAGGGTGACCTCAGGAGCCAAAGGGATAAAGAACGATGAGCAGACTATTAAATCTTTATCCTTCTCCCCACTTCCAGTGGTTTGCTCTTCCCTAAAGAAATGCCTGCTCTGATATGAAGTCCCACCCAAGATGTGAAGAACCGTTTGAGTAAAACTTTGAATTTATTTTTTTTTTGAGTTGTTAATCAGTACAGTTATGAGCATTGCAGTAACTGAGTTATGAGCATTGCAGTAACTGGAGGAAAGGTAATTCTGGCAGTGAGAGATTGTGACCACTGGCTCATCCACCACCTACTCAAAATAGACTCCAGACTCAAACAGAGGGAAGAACTGCACATGAGGGCTAATTTGCATGAGAAGTGGGAGAAATAACTAGCAAATAGGGGGGTCAGTGCTAATCAGTAAAGAGATTATGTAATAAAATATATGCCATTGTCTGTTAAAGTCTATAAGTACTGTAAAGCTTTGATGAATGGGGAGCTAACCTTTTATGGGTTACCACCTAGCTCCTTACTTTACACAAACTAGAATTAAAAAAAAAAAAATACTTTGCTTCAGTGTGTGAACTGGTGCTGTGCGATGGGTAACATTCAGAACAATAAACCTCCATTTTGGGAAAGCCCCTGTGTACCATAATGGTAAACCACCTAACTTAGAGAAAGCAGCACTCAAAAAAAAGAAAAAAACCCCAAACACACATACACACAAAAAAGACCAAAACAAAAAACAACAACAAAAAACCCCAAACAAACAAACAAAACCCCCTCCAACCCAAAACAAAACAAAACCCCCCACACCAAAACAAACAAACAAAAAACCAAAAAAACCAAACCAACCCCCCAAAAATAAACAAAAAAAATCAGAAAAAAACCCCACACCCACAAAAAGGGTGCTAAATTATTTTGGTGGGCAGGTTGTGCCAATCAAAACCTGCTGACAGCAGGAGGACCCGGCCTACGAAGGTGAAATGGCGAAAAGGCCCAGGGAGGGGCAGCCCTCAGGGGCGGGGGCTCAGCTTCCCGCCATGTCCCCTCAGGGGGGGTGACACCCCCTTTCCTGAGGGGAAAGACGAAGAAGATAAAGAAGAAGGAGAGGATGAGGATGGAGATGGAGCCGTGGCCCAGCGCCTCGCCCCTCACGCCGGCTGCCATCACACGGGCGGCCTTCAGCGCACAACCCCTTCGTCCGGCTTTGCTGCCGCTCCCGTCCGTGACGCGATTACAAAGCTACCCCAGAGAAACATTATTTATACTGCGGCTTCACGGTGCTCCCGCCTCCATCCCGGAAGGGATTTCCAGCCGTAGGTGGGCGGGCGCAGGGATAACTCACGGGCTGCAGCGGCGGCGCCGCCCTGTCCTGTCCCGCCCTGCCCCGTAAGATGGCGACGCGGCTGCTCCGCCTGCGCGGCCTCCTGAGGGCCGCCGGCTGCCGGCCCTTCTCCGCCCAGGCCAGGTGAGCGGGACCGGCCGTGAGGGTGGCTGAGCTCCCCTGAGCTTGGGTTCCGTAAAGACCGCGGGGTGAATGGCTTTGCCCGGCTGCTCGGGGCTGGCTGTATGATCTCGTATTATTATATCCTTTCTGTGCGGGCGTGTGTACGCACCTCAGTGTGTGCTCGGAGCGTGTGGGTGCGTTTGTATAGGTGTAACGGGAGTGTTACGGGCGCTGTATGTGTGTGGGAGCCCTGGGCGAGCCCCGGCACATCCGTGGCCGTGATGTGCCGACCTTTGCTCCACTTGCCGGGAGCAGCGGGTCCCGTGCTGGCAGCAGGTGACAGTGACAGTGACAGCGGGCGCGACCTTGCCCGGGCACCGCGTTCCCCCGGGCAGGAGTGGGATCGGACCTTCCGGACCTTCCACTTGTGTTTCCCAGTGTGAGAAGAAGGGAGCAGCCAGGCCCTTCCCTGTGTGACACAATTAAACAAAAGGTTGGGCTTAAATAAAACTCATCAGCTTTAAAACTAAGGTGGAGGTTTTGAGAGAGTCACTGTGTGTCTAGCTTTGAGGGTATAAGGTACTCAACAAGCAAGTTGCTGTATCTCGTTTTTTCCAAATATTATTAGATGTAAGTAGAGTCTGTGTTTCAGGGGGATTATTGCCCTGGCAGAGCCTGAGTAGCTACATGTGGTAGTAAATAAAGACTTCTGTCTCTGGAGCAGAGTAAATAAGCACAGGCTCAGCTGAGTTCTGTAGACTACACACAGGTGATGTGCAGAGGAACTGAGAGACTAACAAAATAGTTTGGGAAAGGAAAAGTGAATGCCTTTTCCATGTACTCAGCTCTCCTAAAGTTTCTGATGTTTCGTGGCAATACAATAAAAGCAAGTCAAAAAATCCAATACACAAGTATGAGAAGTGAATTTTCATTTCAGCCTTAAAGTAGTACGTCATCCTTGATGATCCAAACCCCTACAAAAGTGTTATAACCCCTTCTTTCTTATTTAATAATTAGACTTTCCTTGTGTGGATTCTACTACTGACCTTTACCCCTGTATCAGTTTTATTTTTCTGTTGAAGCATTCTTTGATTTTTACCTATGTTTTCATTAGGTTAATTTTAATCTTTTACTTATATATGTATTATTGTTTTAATTTATTTGAAGTGTGAACAAACCAGCCTTGCCTTACCTCCATTAATAGCCCAGTGGAGTGCAGTGTATGTTAGTTCTTTGTATTTATCATGGGTATCCTTTGCACCTCATGGTGTGCCAGAGTTGGGATGTGAGCTGTGTTTAGTTACACAGGAGTTTCTAAAAGGCAAATAGGGTGCCTGTGTCCTAACAGATGCATGAATTTGTCTTTTTCCAGTCCTCTGCAGACAGAACAGCATGGCACAAAGCGCCTGGAGCCATCTTCTGCTAAAACTTTGACTGACATAGGAATTCGGAGGATCTTCTCATCAGATCATGATATCTTCAGGGAGAGTGCCAGGAAATTCTTCCAGGAAGAAGTGCTGCCTTTTCATGCAGAGTAAGATAACCTCCTAAACATTTGGATTGCCAAAATTCATTTTTTCCCCAAAATGCTTTCTGTGGTGTTACTTCTGATAAAGCAGGATATTACTGGTTTTCATCTACAAGCTTTCTATTTCAAATTTACCAAATTAAAACAAACCTGTGAAAGTCATGCATGAAGAAAAATCATACATAATCAAAACTGAATGCATCCTTTGAGCTCCAGTGTAGGCATCCTCAGCTTAGGCCCATGAGCAGGCAAAGGCAGTTTGTGGAGTTGCAGCAAAGTTTCCCTGCCTCTAGGATTAACTGATGTTTTTGGGGTAGAGTTGGGGGGCAGTTCAGTTCCCACACTATTGGGAAATAGTCACTAAAAAAGGCTTTGATCATCTCTTACTATCTTGCAGTAGATTTTGTAGCTACATGCAAGTACTTACAGCATGGTGAGGTGAATTATGTATTACCAAGAAACTTGCACAAAACATCTTTGTTTGAATTTCTTAATTTTTTTTGTTTCTGTGAAAATATGTGCATTTTCTGTACAGAGTGGAAGTGTTGCAATTCCACTGAACTAGAGCTGAAGGGTGGTTTTAGCCCCTATTTTAGTCATATCCAATCACATTATAGTGGTGAAAATGAAAGAAATTAACTCAGGGTAAGCAAGGGATAGCGAAGGGCTTATTCTGAAATTGCCCTGCTAGATGAGAGGCTCCTGACACAGCTGAAGTGTGCATCCACAAACAGCTGAGGTGCCTCATTGAGTTAATGGCACATCATGGCTCTGGGGCAGGAATGAGCAGCAGGAGGCTTACAGCAGGGTTGGTGACAGTTTGGTTTTTTTCAATCCTCAAACTATAACCTTTTAGTAGTATGCTCTTCCACTGAACTGTCATATTCTGTCCCTAAAACCAGATGCTTTCCCTCATTTTGTGTTGGAAGGACTTCCAGGGCAGGTTTGTGGACATGTATTGACTCTGCTTGAGGTTGCTGAAGATCCTGTTTGCCATCTTGCTGACACAACAGTTTCTTAGACTGTATCAAGTTCAACTTGTATTCTTGCATCACTTCAGTGGCCTCTGAACCCCTCTCTTCTCACACCTTTCAAGGCAACAAGGAGGCCTCAGGCACAGAACATTAACTGGATTATTGGGAGGAGGAGAAGCTTTGGTGCTGGGTGAAGCAGAGACAGCAATGTCCCTGAAAGTGGGGATCAGGGGGAAAGCAAAGATGGTAAAAAGAGATTTAAGATTTCCAGTGTAGGAGCAAAAGCTCTGTGAATCAGCTTAAATACTGGAGCAGCTTGCCCAGAGAAGCTGGGGCTGCCCCATCACTGGGAGTGGTCAAAGCCAGGTTGGATAGGGCTTGGAGCAACCTGGGCTAGTTAAAGGTGTCCCTGCCTATGGAGGGGGGTCAGAACTGGATGAGCTTTAAGGTCCCTTCCAATCCAAACCATTCTGTGATTCTATGGTTCTGTTTTGTATGTAGGATAAGATACTTGATTAACTGCAGGTAAATAGCTGTGCTATAGCTCTGCTGCACACAGGTGTGTCTGATACATTCTGTTTACCATATAATTTTTAAACTGTGGCATTAGAAAATAAAGGCATTAAAAAAAGAGAAAACCTGAACCATTAATGGCCATCCTTATTGAGTTGGCAAACCCCATAAAGAGGCACTAATTTTCCAAGAATAGGTGATTCCTGTGGTGTTAAAGTTTGCCAGCTGTCAGCAGATAAGCCTCAGCTATCTATTTACACAAACTTGAAAGGACCTTAAAGCAGTAATTTACAGTAACTTATGAGTCAGTAACTTACAGTACTGACTCATAACAAGTGCACAGGGACAGATTTTTATACAAAACTGACTAGTATGATATCATTGGTTCTGATAAAGCATTTTTCATTGGTAGAGTGGAAATCTTTGATGAAATATAATGATGATAATAAATAATATATAATATAATATTTTATAATATTATATGATGTAAAATATAATAGAATGGTAATGATAATATAATAAATAATACAATATAATGATCCTCTTTTTTTTATGTGGGTAAATGTGCATTTACAAATGGAATGTTAGGAGGATAAACACCTGCCTGTAATTATCCAGATGGCTGGGGCTAAATTGCCTAAATCCCAGTCTGGTGTAAGAGTCTCATAACAGGTCTTAATGAAATCTTGTCAGGTTACACATTGGAAGCAGGAGTTCAGACTTGTTTTGCAGCTGGTGTCCCTGCACTGCCAGTGTCATCTGTGCACTTGAAGATTAGAAACTCTGTGGTTAAGCCACTGCTTCTTGGCTGTGACACAGAGCTGTCTGTGTCCCCTCACACTGTCTGCTGGTGTTCCAGTGTGAAGCAGATAAACAGGAGCACGTGGGGGGGTTCAGTGTGTGACCCTGGCTTTGTGTTCATTCCACAGGTGGGAGAAGGATGGCCAAGTGAGCAGGGAGCTCTGGGAAAAGGCTGGACAGCAGGGCTTGCTGGGTGTTGCTATTGCTGAAAAGCATGGAGGCATCGGAGCAGATATTCTCTCTTCAGCCATTGTCTGGGAGGAGCAGTGAGTACTGCATGCTTCAGGAAGAATTTCATTGATCTTATTGTTTGTGACTGTATTTTTTTTTTCATAAGTTATCCTAATTGTGGACTACATTTCCTTACAGAAAATGATGTTATCTTTCCTGTGGAAAGGATAGTTTACATATATGTAAATTCCTCCTGTTTTAAGTATTCTGTATCATTGTTTGAGTAACATTGGCTTTGTGACTGGGGGAAGCCTTTTTTGTAGCCTGGGAGGTTATGTACCCATTTGGCTGTGAAATTAAAATCTGTAAATAATGGTAAAAGAGCTGAGACTTCTGTGTAGTGGGGTTCTCTTCACTACTGTGTTTGTGTTGTAATGGTGCAAGTTCAGTGCTCAAGTCTTTGTTAGTAGTTTTTTCTGAACTTCCCCCTCCCCTTTTTTTCCAGGATGTATGTTAACTGTACAGGCCCAGGGTTCAGCCTTCACTCAGATATAGTCATGCCCTACATTGCCAACTATGGCTCTGAAGAACAGATTAAACACTTTATCCCCCAGATGGTTGCAGGCAAGTGCATTGGAGCTATTGCCATGACAGAGCCTGGGGCTGGCAGGTAAGCCAAATACTAAAACAATGGTCTCAACATTATTTGCTGTCTGTTGATCTGTCAGTGAAAAACATTCTGAGCCTCCTGGTTTGTTAGTTACTTTGCAGACTAGATTATCCCACATTATAGGCAAGACTCAAAAAACCTGTTATAGATTACTTTATTACAGCTTTGTCATTTCAAGATAGTGGCTCAGAATCCATTTCTGTATTGTTCCACTGTGGGCAAATATGCTTTGTATTTGTTTCTGCAGTCTGAGTTTATAGTTATCAACTTGTTTGCATGTGAGCATAGGTACAACATGAGAAAAAAAGTGGGAAATTACATACTGTGGTAAAGAAGGCTGGGCTTTACAGTTAGCTTTTTCTGTAGGACAGAGCACCTTGTTTTTCTTTGCTCTGAATCCTTTCAGAGAAATGTCCCTCCTTGCCCAGCACATGTTTGGAGTAGACACTGCTGATCTGACAGTTTGCAAAAAGAGAGGGACACGTGAAATGCAAAACCTGTTGGTGTGAGGTTTCTCCAAATGGCAGGTGTTGCTCATGGCTTTTCACAGAGCCTCCTGATCAGGATTGAGCCTGTGAAGAGGATTGGTTTTATCTGCCATTTGTTGTCTGAGGTGTACTGTGTAAGTGGATGCTGACCTGTTGATGTCAGTGCTTGCATTACACCACCTCCCACAAGCAGGGATGGGGAAATGGGACCTCGTGCTCCTGTATGGTTGCACAGATTTATCATCCTGTTCCACACCCTGCTTGTGGCTTCTGTTACACTCACCTATTTCATGGTGTCTCACTATTCTTTCACTGAGCCCATGTCTGCATGGTATAAAATCTACCTTATTTTGTAATGGATGGAATCCAAGATACAAACTGCAGCCTCTGGAATGGTTTTTTGAAGGACCTTTTGAATTCTGTTTCAGTGACTTGCAGGGAGTACGGACATATGCAAAAAAAGATGGAAGTGACTGGATTCTTAATGGGAGTAAGGTAAGTGCACTGACATGCCTTCTGCTCGTGGGCTTTAGGAGCTGAACACATTTAGCTGAATGCAGCAGGATGTGCACTGCTCTCAGCATCTCCTCCCAATCCTTTTACTTTTGGTTTGGGTTTTTTGTCTGGGTTATGTTGTAGGTGGGTTTTTTTTCCAGTTACCTTTTTTTTATAGGTCTTGAGACATGTCTGTTGCAGGCAATTTACAAACTGATTTATAGGAGGGCTTGTATAGGTTTTTTTTGTAGCTTTAAAGTAAGCCTATTAAAAGGCTTATTTTCCCTTAAACTGTGAAGGAGAGGGGAAAAAATGTGCTGTGTAGTATGAGCAGTATGGTTCTCAGTACTGATGTTTAACAATAAAATATAGATACTACTGCTGTGAAATCTTCTGTGGCCTGAGTAAAAACTTGTGCTGCCACAATGCAATCTTTATTCAGGAGCTTGCTGGTCTTATTAGGAAAAGACCAAAACAGCTGCATCAGATGCTTTTGCTGTGTTGTCAAATTGTGGCAAAGCAGTTTTTTCATTACCATAATGAAAAATAAGAGGGCAGAAATAATGTTGAAGTGGGAGTGTGGGTTCAACAGACCATTTTTTTGAAAGCTGTGAAATGTCCTAATCTTATTTTGTACTGCTGCTGATAACAGTACTGATAGAGACTTCTGGTCTTAGCAGAATTTCAGTGGTGACAATGTGTGCAAGCAGATAGATATGCATAGGTGCTAAAAAGGTGCCCATGCCACTCATTTGAAGCCACAGCAGGACAGAAAACTTTCTCTTGCTGGACTTAAGATGGATCCATTTGACAGACTCATGAGTTGTTCTGCAGGGTAATACTGAGCAGTTGTGACAAGAAGCTGTTGATAGTTTTGAGTGTTATGCCTAAATAATTTAATTTCTAGACAAGAGAACCTCTGTGTTTATTTAATATCTACATTTGATGCTGCATTCCTTCTTTATCATGGCACAGACAGAAGAAACAGACTGTGCATTCTTTAACTTCTGCCCCACACAATACTTCTCAAACTAATGTCTGCCTTGTTCCTAAACTCTTAATATCTAAAGCTTGAAATTCTTCTGGACACTTGAACCTTGCCTTTCAGTTCACCTCTGAAAGTGTCAATGTAATTCTACTTTCTGCTACTTGGTGATCTCTTCTAACCACTATCCACCTTGCTGTATTCTAAATTCCTTTTGTTTTACAGGTGTTCATCACTAATGGTTGGATGAGCGACGTGGTGATCGTGGTTGCGGTTACGGACAGGGAGGCCCGATCCCCTGCTCATGGCATCAGCCTTTTCCTGGTGGAAAATGGAACAAAAGGTTTCATCAAAGGGCGCAAACTCAACAAAATTGGCTTGAAAGCTCAAGTGAGTTCATACAACCTCTGATGCAACAGATTTGGAGAAAGTCTAAACCCACTTAATGCCTGGCAGCTGCTAAATAAATATAAGATGGAACTATGGTTGTGTTCTAGTTGTTAGACTTTCTAACACTAGACTTTCAACTAACAGCTAGATAAAACTGACTCTTATGGGCTAAAGATGGGCTGCCTCTTTTTTGAGTATACTTTTGAAATAATTAGCAAAAAAATCCATTTCTATGTCCTGAGACTTTGTCTAACTCAAATCTTTAGTTGTGAAGAGCACCAGAGCTGAAACTTTGTGCTATGGAGCACAAACATGCAATGTAGTGTATCCTGATTTTGCCTGTGAAGGTCTGGAGCATGTGATGTGCAAAGAGAGGCTGAGGAAGCTGGATGCATTTACTTGGAAGAAGCCTGAAAGAACAGGAATTTACTGATGTGTTTAGCTAGAGATGCTGAGGCCTGATCCTTTTTTGAGGAGGAGAGTGGCAAAGGAGACAAGTTATATTAAGGACAATTCTTAGATATTAGGAAAAAAGGTCACCAGGAAAATGGTTGGATACTTGCACAGTGGCTGAGAGAGGCTCTGGAGCCTTCATCTTTTGAGCTTTGGAAAGCTTAACTAGACAAGGCCCTCATCTGATTGTTTTTCTGGAGCTGCTCTGAGTAGAATGTAAGCTAGATGACTTCTGGAGGATCCTTCCAGGCTAAATTTGGGATTTCAAGTTAAAGTGCATAGTAGCAAGAAAACACTAGGGAAAAGTTAGTTTAAAGGGATGAGAATGTGAGACTCAACTGTTGCCTTTCAAATCCTCTTAGGACACAGCAGAGCTGTTTTTTGAAGATGTGCGGTTGCCAGCCAGTGCCTTGCTTGGAAAAGAGAACAAAGGCTTCTACTATCTGATGGCAGAGCTGCCTCAGGTAAAAGGAATGTGAGTGTTTGCTGTCTGCAGGAAGAATACAGAGACAGATTTTGTCATTAGTCCTGAAGTTCATGTATTGTAGTGAGCCACCTGGGTTGCTGAAGTGGGATGCCTTTGTAAAACCCCAAAACATTTCTATGGGTTAAGCTCACAGAAGAAATAGCAACCTGATATTCTCAAGAGGTCAAAATTATACAAGTTTACTGGCAAAATGTAGAAAATTAAGGAACTTTGACAAAGGATGTAGTGCAACACCCAATTAACACAAAACACTTGCCTTAGCATTAATTTAGTCTAACTTAGCAACCTTTAAACCTGTCCAAAATGTTCCATGAAAAGCGAATTAGAAGAAGAAAGGGAGAAAGATAGATAGAAAAAATACAGAAAAACACACATGTAACTACCAACTCCTGAGTTCCAGTGATGATGAGGTAGAGACTCCAAGAAGCTGATAGGGTCAAGACAAGGTCCCCTTGTGGTCAGCCTTTTAAACTCCAGAGCCACCCTGGCCCTCCCAGATGGGACTGTGGTCACTCAGGAGCTGGCTTTGGCAAGACTGAGGCACTGCCTGCAGTGTGCCACAACTGACAGACACTGCAGGGCTTGCTGGGGGCTGTGGTGTGCAGAGCAGGGCCCATCCTGCCCCCTCCCACACATGCATGCCAAAATGTCTCCAGACATCAATCTTTTCCAGTCCCTGACAGTCTTGTGTGCAATGTTTTGTTGGTACTGCTGATTTTTAACTGAAGCACACAGTGCTAGGTGTAGAATTCTTTGGGCATTGCTAAAAGTGTTGATATTCCAGCAGCTCAAAGACAGATCTCCTAATCAGCAACCCAGCTACTGAAAAACCTGAGGGTAGTGTATTAAAAAGAACATTCCACAGGTTTCTAGTATACTTCTAGTATGGAAGCACTTTGCTTAGTAAATTAAGTATAGCTTGGTCATCTCTGATTCATTTAGCATTCTCTTTCAAGAAACAAGCACTGCTGTTCTAGCTCTTCTGCAAGTAGAAGCATATTAAAGTTACATGGAATTCTGCTCATACAACAAAGTAAAGAAATTGTTTAGCTGCCAAAATACCTTGCTACTTTACCAGTCAGTTTCTGAAGGTTTGTAATTATTTTGGAGGGCAAGGAGGCAATGTTGTTTTCCAAAATGTGTCTGTGCTTTGTCAAAGCTATGACATACTTGCCTCATTTGGTAGGGATCATACTTTTTAATATTGTGAGTAAATACAAAACCTGATCAAAGGAAATACTTTAATGCTTTAAATACATGTCCCACAATCCGATTCAATGCAATGCATCAGACTGTTTCCACGTTGCCAGAAAAAAATGTTCTGCATGTAGTTTTTGTTTTTCACTGCAATGGAGAAGGAGAAACAAGACATTTTTGTAGGCTTTTTCCCCTCTAGAGTTGTCCTATTGAAATTGTTAAATACAGTTGTTGTTTTAGCTGAGCAGTGGAAGCCAATAATTGAAACAGAATCTGATGTGAACTTTTCAGTCAGTAAGATTCCTGTGGTCAATCTGTAGCTATTTTTTGAGTCATTGTGATGGAGCATTATGCCAGTAAAGCCTTAAAAGTGAGCTTTAGACAGCAAGGCACTTGTCCAACTCATTAATTTCAGTAATGCAGTATGTCTGGTTTGATATTTTATGTGACTTCTGCTCCCACTCCATTAATGAACAGCACTGAACATCTGTGTCCTAATTGTGCATCTGATGTGGCGAAATGTAGGACCAACTCAACTGCATTCTGTAATTTGTGTTTCAAAAGGAAAGGCTGCTAATTGCTGATATGGCTCTTGCTAGCTGTGAATTCATGTTTGAAGAAACAAGGAATTATGTGAGGCAAAGAAAAGCTTTTGGGAAGACAATTGCACATTTGCAGGTGAGTTAGAACTGAGCTGCTTGTGTACAGATTCTATTGTGTGTTTGCTATACAGCTGTGCATGTGAAGTAGTGACCAAATGAAAATCACTGGGCTGTTTCAAAAGGGTCATTTTCAAAGCTTTCACTGGGGCTGGTTTTTGCCTCTGTGCCTATTTTTCATTTAAGGAATGCAAAAAGAATAATTTTAAGAAAAGCCTTAATGTATGTATTTTATGACTTGGGTAGGTAACCTCCCTGCAGTGCTGTTTCTTAGAAGGAAAGAGCAGGAAGTATCCTGGCTCCTTGCTGCAGCTGGAGAATAATTCCCTTGTTCAGCTGAGGCTTGCATTTTACTGCCAGAGGTCCTAATCATAGGGTTCATCACACCTGCCTCTATTTGTCTGTGCCTAAAATCCTTTTAGGGCCCTGCCTGTGCAGATATTCCTCTGCACACAGAGCATTGCAGAAAAATTATTTTGGATGCTCCTGGAGGAGGGGGACTCCCAGCAGTGACCTTGCTGCCCGAGTGCTGTGGAGGTGCTTCATGAATGTTGTAATGAGACTCCTCAGCCAGCAGCAGTCTGGGTGTTTGTGTGGCTGTGTGTAAAAACGTTGTCTGATGCTCTGTGGGCAGAACTCACTCCTGATGGGGGTAGATAATTGAATTTTGAGATGTTTGTGCCTACAGTCTTTAGCTGCAGTCATAAAATAGATACTGTTTTCCACAGGATTGCTATAATACAATTTTCCTGACAACAGCATTAACTGTTAGGGCTGAAGGAAGCCAAGCTCCTGCTTTGGTTTATAGGATAAAACTGACTCTTATGGGCTAAAGATGTTGGCTGCCTCTTTTTTAAATATACTTTTGAAATAATTAGCAAAAAAATCCATTTCTGTGTCCTGAGACTTTGTCAAACTCAAATCTTTAGTTGTGAAGAGCACCAGAGCTGAAACTTTTAGAGGCTGGAATGCAAGATATCCTTCAGGGGATTATGATCTTCATAGTTTTTAAAGTTAACCTTCAGGAATCCGTAATTCCAGATGGAATTTTCACTGTGTGACTGAAACACAAAAGAACTATATTTTAACTTGTTTAAATGTAGGTAGGAGATGCTTCCTATTTATAGTAGTTCACTGTGCAGAGATCTCCGAAATAATCTCCCTTTTTAGGCTAGGCCACCAGCAGGTGGACAATAAATTTCATAAAGTATATTATTTTTGCCAAAATAATGAATTTCTGCATATTTCTTTTTGTTGATGATGACTTGAGTGTGCATATTATAAATAATCCTTTCCAATTAAAGCTCTGCCTTGGGCTAATTCATTTAGTCATGCCACATTACAGCATTTGAAATGAATTCTTTCCTTGTAGTAGAACATTGGTCCAGTGTATTTCTTGTCAAGGGAAGCAAGATTTTTTTTTTAATATATATTTCTAGAACTGAAATAAGAAAGAACTTTTATTAGTGGGTGATGTTTTTATCCTCTCCCTGCCAGAATTACAAGAAGATGGTTGAATGCCTGCCTGGTCTGGTTTTACATAACTTTATGATGGATTTTGCCTCTTCTATCTAAACCTCTCTTCCAGTGTGACAGAGCTCAGTGCTGAAAAACTTTGATATTCCAAAATTCCTTTTATTTTTTGTTTGTCTCTTTGCATGTAGCTTAAACTCTGAAGAATACATAGAAAGAGGATTCAAGAGATGGTGAAGTGTTATTAATTGGGAAAGTTCATGGCTCTACAGAGTGAAAGGACATTCCCTCGACAGAGGGAGCTGAGAGGGACAGAGCGCTCTGGGCCTTCTGCCATGTGCTCTCTAGGAATTTGTTTTCCCTTTCTCTTGTGCTTTTTCTCTTAAATTTGTGTTTTGAGTTGACCTTGAGAAGTAAAGAGCAGTAACTTTGTGTAATAGGACTGGTGAATACATAATTGTCTGCTGTCTTCTGATGTACTGAGCCAAAGTTTGAAATAGTGATTTCTAACAGCAATCCTTTTGGAAAATATGCTGTATTTTCTACCTAAAATATTAAACTGCACTATACTTCTTTCCTCTCCCTTCTCTATCCTCTTCCAAAACAAGACAGTACAGCACAAGTTGGCTGAAATAAAAACTCAGATTTGTGTGGGCCGAGCTTTTATGGACAACTGTTTGCAGCTGCATGCAGACAAACGCCTGGACTCTGCCACAGCCTCCATGGCCAAGTACTGGTATGTGCTCACAGTCATCTGGGATTGTCACTGGCATGGTCTGAACTCTGGTGTGGGCAGCAAAAATCAGAGTTACATTGAAAACCAGGGTTGCTTAACCAGATCAATTTCAAAATAAATACTTTTAAAATAGGCTTCCATTGATAACAAAATCATGCCTCTGCTTTAGCTTTAAGAAAAAGCAAGTGCTCCATTGGTATTTAGACAAAAATTTGCATTTTATTGTTAGCAATTTGTTTTTGGGTGTTTTTTTTTTTTTCATTTTCTTTGTTCTTTTTTTAGTGGGGTATATGGGGTTTTTTTAAGCAAAATTTGAATATTTGGAGGTAAATTTAAAGATATTTGAAGCTCTGTGATACTGTTTAGTTAATGTTACTTAAGAATAGCTGTTTGGCCTAGCCAGTTTTCAAAGCTAGCTGGTTTTGGGAAGAAATAGTTGGATACAGCTGTTGCTGTAACTGAGACTGAACAGTGCTTTCCTATATTGTCCAGAACTTCTTCTCCCTCACCCTGTACTTGGTGGTGTCATGTGTTAACTTAGTTTTACCAGAGCATAACAATATCAAGAAATATCTAAGGTAGTGGTGCATCAATTTGTATAGTTATAGCTTGTTGCAAAGATGGGAGGAAAAAACCCACGTGAGACAGCAGCAAAGAAATTTATGGAATATACGCACACAGTTTTTAGGCTTTCAAAAGTATAAAACATTTCAAAGTAAGTATTGAGGAAATGAGCAGAAATATTTACAATGGAAGGAAAGGTTTTGAGTGCTATTCCTGGCAGTGATTACCTAGAAGTACCAGGTACAGAGGCAGAGGCATTCCATTTTGAGGAGGAGGAAGCAACTAATGCCAGCTGAGGTATGCAGACTCACTTCCTCAACAAATTCCCTAAGCGAGGCTTTTGAAAATCCCTCACTTTCACTGCTGTTTACCAGCATGATTTCTTGTGGGTTTCCTCTTTCCCCAGTGGTGTCCCTGTGACCCTTCCATAAGACTCACTTAAATGGTCTAGAAAATGCTTGACTGTAGAATTGCTTTATTTCCTAATGTATTGGGACATTCTCTCCAGCCTTGAATTTCCCTTCAAACTTTTTGTATAGTCAATGACTTGAGTTAGAGCTTTGAAGGAGTTTAAAACCTGGTTTGTGCATCTCTTTTTTCATATCTGGAAAAGGTCTGTAGGGTTGTTTTGGTTTGCTTTTTCTTGTGGTGACAGGTTGTGGTACATACCTAAAATTTTGAATTTGAGAATATATTTAGGAAAGACAGTGGTAATAACTCACAGCTGCAGAATTACATTTGGTATCATAAACTGTAAGGATTTAAATGAATGAGGGGATGGTTTGGGGAAAAGACCATTATTCCAGGAGAAGCAATTAGTTTTTCATTTTCATTTCTTCTGTTGCCACTGAAAGCTGTATGCTTAGAAAGTGGGTTTTTTTTCATGTCTTCTAACTACAGCTTGAGCTTCCAGTGTTGGAAATTTTTTTTTTTTGCTATTAAATCCATATTTTGTAGTCAACAAATGCTGTTGGGGAATTGCAGTATGTTTAGAATTGAAGGCTATTGCAGAAAAGGCTATTGGGAAAATTTATTGCAGCAAATAAATTATGCCCAGGTGATGGTTATGCTCAAAGAGTATCCTGGTGTGTTGCTAATGGCAGTGGTGGGGGGAAAGCCGGTTTATTGTTAATTTCTGACAAAGCTGAGTGATTGGCAAGAAAAGAGACTGTACCAACTTGCTTCACAAAAGGATTCACTTGGCCTGTGAGAAAGGTAAACAAGTCTGTCTGTTTTGAAACCTTTCCTTCTCCAAAAGCTGTCTCATAAAGGGAACAAACCTTTAATGCATTGAGCAGTATTTATTTCTTACTAACAATATTTTGGTTTTGTCTTGTTAACATATCTTTATCTTCTGTACTGTTTTGCAACATGATGTCCTTCTAACAGCAAATTTCCTTTTGGCCATTTAAGGTGCTCTGATCTCCAAAACAGCATCGCTACCCAGTGTGTACAAATGCACGGAGGATGGGGGTACATGTGGGAGTATCCAATTGCAAAGTAAGTGGAACATTTCAGATTGTGTGATGAAAGATTACCTGCAAAGTCAAATGAAGCACTTCCTTTGCATCTGTGTGTTAGTTGTTTAGTGTTAGTGGTGATTTACTGTTCATTTTCTCATTGTGTTTATTTGAAATTACTGTACAGATGTCTGCAGGAAGGCTTTGTTCTGATTCTCCAAATAACTCTAAATCTCTTCAGCAATTATTGTCTGTTTTTTTTTTTCACAAAAGCTGTTTTTTTTTAGAAGAAATGTTATTGAAAAAACAGCAAAACTATAAAAAGTAGAAATGAGGGGAGCTAGTTTTATGTTTTATCTGAAATTAAATGCATATGGGTGAAGAAAACACATTTCTTCTACCACTGAGTATCAAGTAATTAAATCAAGAGCATAACTGGCTACATTCAGCTCTTTTACACCTTTGAAAATTAAGAAGAGAAGAGATTTATATGTAGACAAAGAAATTTGTCGTTCCCATTTTTTCTGACTTGGTGAATTTAGAGACATTAATGGAGCTTTTGTATAAATCCTTGTCTGTTATCTGTGAAGTTTGTGTACAGGCCATGTGACACACTAAATAGAGATTTTGAGCTGTTTTTATTAAATATATCAAAGAGGTGGTAATCTGACTGTAGAAATAGCAAACACAGGACTGCTGTACAATTGTCATAAGCAAGCTCATTTTTTTTAACTGAGGAGGTTTATATTTTATTTAAATTTTAAATACATTGAGTATGAAATGTTGCTTTAAAATGACTTGTTCTCCATATTTTCATGGAGTGTAATTTGTGAGTGATCTGCTTTGTCTTGTTAAAGGAAGGCCAGTTTGGGGTGTCCTTGAACCTCTGCTTGTCTGTGTGTACAGTAGTTCCCCACACAGGGTTTTATTATCTCTGTGGTCCAGTAATAAGTAGATTTCCAGAGAATGCCACATTGCTCCTGTGTGAGGAAGCAGAATGGAGATGGAAAAGCTCTGTCATCATCCTGTGTGCTGTCACCAGGAACAAAAATTGGGAGTGGAGTAGTAGCAGGAGTTTATAGGGCTTTATTTTTTTTGTTTAATTAGAGGCAATAGTGGAGACTTTACACTATAAACAGACAGGGAAGAGATGCTGACCCAGTTCCTGGTTTGGCACACAGCATCCTGGAAAGTTGTAATATTCCAGGTAATTGAAGCCTCTTAGAAAATAATAACTACCTTATCAATGGGAAGAGTATACTTTGAAAAGAGGGATCTCTAAAGATAAAATGCTGTTGTTTTTTTGTTTTTGTTTTTTTTATTATATGGTCATTCTGAGGCATTGTCTGTAATATTTCCTTGTTTTTTTTTCCTCCCTCAGAGCTTTTGTGGATGCCCGTGTTCAGCCAATCTATGGTGGTACTAATGAAATAATGAAAGAACTTATTGCTAGAGACATTGTCAGTGACAAGTAGGGCAGATGATTACTACTTTGCAGAGTCTTGCAGAGCCTTTTTCTATATTAATATATGGCGTAAAATCAGACATCAGAATGTAAGTAAAATAAATATGCTGTATAATGTTCTTTAAAGGAAGTGACACTTAAAGCACATGTTAGTAATAACAATGTGCTCACATTCAGGATATCTAATATTTAATGAACTTAAAATTTAAATGTCTTTGTACAACACGGAGTGGTTCTCTGGGTGTCAAGAGTTGCAGTAGTAAAAGGCAATTTTATCTCTGGAACTCTTGGTCTCTCAGACTTGAACCCATTGTGTTGAATCCAAACCTTGCTTTTCAGAAGCAAATCTCGAGAGAAACCATATTCATAACAAATAAATATTAATGTAACTTTGAATTTGTATTTCCCCTTGAGCAGCAGAACTTGACACTTGCTGTTGTTGCCATACACCTGCTCACTGTGCAGCAGCCACCTGCCGTGCAGCTGACCTCTATGTTTACATCTAATCCGGAATGCCTTATTTTAATTACTTTGGTCAAATAAACATAATAAAGCATTTCTATGCAATCTCACGCTTGTCTGCGGTTACTTCAAAGCCCTCGGGGAAACGGGGCATCTCCCTCTGTGCCCGTGTTCACCTCAGGGCGCTGAGGGGGAGTTCGGTGGGAGGCAGTGTGATGCAGGTGAACTTGAGAGCTGTTTATTTGCGATAGTAACGCGGACTTCTGTGTGTTTAGGAGTTTTTTTTAGCTCTTTACCCACGCTGGGCGTTAATAGTTGAAGCTGCTCGGAGCGGGGAGCGGCGCTGCCCCCTTCCCTCCCACACGGCCCCGGCGCGCGGGGGGGGGTGAGGGGAGGGCGGTGTCCTCGCGTCAGGCGGGGCCCCGCCAATGGCAGGAGGCCACGCCCCCAGCCCGAGCCACGCCCCCCGGCGCCCCGGATTGGCCGCGCTCCTCCCCCTGAGGAGCGGGGGAGGCCCCGCCCCGCCGCGCTGCGCTTTAGCTGGGCGCGGACTCTTCAAGAGCGGCAGTGTGAGCCGTGGCGGGCGCCGTGCAGTGCGGGGTTGAGGCGGCGCCGGCGCCCGTGCCGCTGCGGAGAACCCGCCGGACGCGGAGGCAAGCGCGGGGCGCGGCGCGGTGGGGCGCCGTGAGGCGGCGGGGGCACGGAGGGGCCGGGCGGCGGTTGGTTCCCGCGGCGGGAGTGGCGTGTGCGCATGCGCGGGGTGGGGGCGGGGCGGGGGTAACGGTCCGTGCGCGCGGCGGGGCGGGGCCGGCGGCCGTGAGGCGGGGGCGGAGCCCGTGCAGGGGCGGGGCCGCTCCGCGCCCGCCCCGCGTGTCCCAGCCGGGATTTACACAGCGGATGGAAACTTCCCGCTGGGAATCTGTATGTGCCCACCTAGTGCTGTGCCCCGGAGGGACCCCGCACTGGAATCTGCGTGTACCCACCTGGTGCTGTGCCTCGGGGGATCCCAGACTGGAATCTCTGTGTGCCCACCTAGTGCTGTGCCCCAGAGGAACTCCGGACTGGAATCTGTGTGTGCCCCCCTAGTGCTGTGCCCCGGGGATCCCAGCCTGGAATCTGTGTGTGCCCCCCTAGTGCTGTGCCCCGGGGATCCCAGACTGGAATCTGTGTGTGCCCACCTAGTGCTGTGTCCCGGGGATCCCAGCCTGGAATCTGTGTGTGCCCACCTAGTGCTGTGCCTCACGGGGATCCCAGACTGGAATCTGTGTGTGCCCACCTAGTGCTGTGCCTCGGGGGGATCCCAGACTGGAATCTGTGTGTGCCCACCTAGTGCTGTGCCCCGGGGATCCCAGACTGGAATCTGTGTGTGCCCACCTAGTGCTGTGCCCCGGGGATCCCAGACTGGAATCTGTGTGTGCCCACCTAGTGCTGTGCCCCAGAGGAACTCCGGACTGGAATCTGTGTGTGCCCACCTAGTGCTGTGCCCTGGGGATCCCAGCCTGGAATCTGTGTGTGCCCACCTAGTGCTGTGCCACCCTAGTGCTGTGCCCTGGGGATCCCAGACTGGAATCTGTGTGTGCCCCCCTAGTGCTGTGCCTCACGGGGATCCCAGACTGGAAACTGTGTGTGCCCCCCTAGTGCTGTGCCCCGGGGATCCCAGACTGGCACCCACTGGGAATCTCCATGTACCCACTTGGTGCTGTGCCTCAGGGGTACCCCGGGCTGGCACCGCTTACAGAGCTGCACGCTTTGGATGGAGTAGTTAGCAAAGCAACTCAGATCCACGTCCTGCAGCCTGCTTTGAGAGCTCCTCTGTGCTGAGCTATTTTTTCCATCCACTTTTTGCAAAATGAAGCATCTCCCCCCTACAAAAATGTAGCACTGACTGAGGTATTCCGAACCTACCCCTCTCTAATGGGAATTTTCAATTTCCAATTTGCAATGTGAGCCAATTAAAAAAAATCCAAATTATTAAAGTATGCCTTTTATCAAAAGTTAAATACTCCTTTTTTTGTGCTAGTTTAATAAAAAGGAAATAGTAAAAATTACCCAGAAAGCAGTCTGTGTGCCTTAGGACTCTCCTGCTGTATTGGTCCATGGTTTGAAATCCTGGGGAATGTTCTGAGAAGCTTAAATTCCAGTCATCTTAATTAGTGTCTTAAGAGCTGAGTGGGTCTCATTTAAGACCAGGTTTTATAGCACTCTCTTCAAAGGCTGAAATTCAAAAGTATCACTGAAATGTGGATACGAGATTTACGATGAAATGTACCAGAAGACATGGCAGATATTTGTTAGAGACATGTGTACAACTTTCTTACAGAGGCACCTGTTGTACTACAAAAAGCATTTAACATATATTAAAAATTACTTCAGGTGTTGCTTTGCAAATATGGTGTTATAGACTGAAGAAGAATTAGTTGATGCTGTAGTAGTAAACCTGGAAGTTATATGGATTCTCTGTTCAGAAGCAGATCTGAACAAGGAGGAAAACAAACCTGTTCACATGTTTTAATGAGCCATGGATTTTACCATAAGTTAGTACTGATGAGTTCCACTTGAAGTGCCTCCTTTTGGATGTTTTTTATGATTAAAACTTTGGGTGGTCTGCCTTAAATGGAGATCTCTTAGTGTTCAAAGAGAGATCCTTTTGGGGGGGGTGGGTGGTGTGCTGTATTTTTGGTGGGGTTTTTTTGTTTGTTTTTTTTTTTTTTTTTCCAAGTAGGAGGATTTTGTGCTTATATCTTCTGGGGTGTACAAATCACTAGAGTGTTTTGTCTGGATAGTTGTGCCTACACAGTGAGCACTGCTGAACGTGGAGACTCCCCACTGATCCTGTTTGGCTTTATGAGTTTTTTCCCAGTCTATTAATAGAACAAAATACTAAAATGCTTAAATACACATCATGAGTGACTGGTCGGCTTTTGAAGAGAAAACAAAAGCTGCCTACTGAAATGATTTTTTTTTTTTCACTCTTAAAGGCTGGTCCCAGGTGTGTTATTAAACATGGGCTTCTTTCCTTTTCCTTTCATACTCCTAACCAGGACATGCCCAGTGGGACCAATATCTTTTATAGGGTCGTTGCTGCAGACTATTCCATGAGAAAATGCACACTGTGCTATCGAGCTCTTCTTGCTATTCTTAGAAACCACTACCATCCTGAAGGTTTTCCAAAAATTGGGAGGGGTAGTTAAAGGCTGAGGGATGCCTGGCACCAGGCAAGGCTTGCAGAGGCTGGCCAGGCTCAGGTCCTGTGTGCTGCACTCTGCTGAGGCAGTGCTGCAGCAGTGCCTGCCTGCCAGAGCACTTTATTTTTGGCCAGTGATTATCAGCAAGGCTGCCCGGGAGGAGCTGGCTGGGGATTACAGGACAAACAGCACAAAGCTGTAGGAAACCGGGTTTTGGCAGTTGGGTTGCAATTCGCTTTTGTAGCTGCCCTCTCTTCTGCAGGTTGTCTCTAAGAGGCCTTAAAACATGTTGAAATACAGTATTTTTGAGCATTCTTACTGAGATTCATTTTGGGTGTTTCACCAGAGCTGGCTGCTGTCAGGGACTTTGCTTTGCTTTTGAAATGCCATCTATGCAAGGAATAAACAGTGGAAGTTGGCTTATCTGAAACACTGTTAATCTGTGAGTAAGCTGGAAACGCTCATATTAATTTAAAATGTTGTTTGTAGGCTTCTGAGTTTCACAACAAAAATAATCATAAAAATTTCCTTCTGGTCTCAAGGAATTTCATTATTAAGGAGAAAATTTAAGGTGTTTATGATGAGGAAAAATGACTCAATTTACAAGGAGAGAAGGCTGCTACAGAGGAGCTTTAAAAAGCCTCCTGCGAGTGGAGTTTTATTGTCATTGGAAACGAAAAGCTCACAAACAAAAAAAATCCACTAAAAGACCAAGCAATCCTTCCCCCAAGCAAAAATCCCCCAGAACACTGTCTGCAGCGTTGTGTAACCAAAGTGATAGTGTTATGCAAGGGGGAGAAGAGTCAAAAAGTGAAAGGACTGTAAACAAAAGCTGGGAAGGGAGGGAGTGCCACCCTGTGTGCTGAGTTGTGGCTGGGTTTTGTTGTGTTTCTTTTAATAGGGTGCTGCTAATCACAACATGAAGACACTCGTTTCAGGATTTAGACAAATTCTGTTGAGGTAAGCCTGGTAGGGAAAGGGTATAAGGGAGAAGTGTCAAGGGAGGACAAAGAAATCAGCAGAGGGAGAGGAAGAGGAGCAGGAGCCACTGGGGGTTAGGAACCTGTAGCTGCAGTGGTGGAGGGGAGCAGGGTGCAGGTCCTGCTGTGGTAAACTGCAATTCCCAGCTAGATCCTCCTGGGTAATTAAGGCATTAGGGGAGGATAAGCATAAAGTCACTTTAAACATCAGTTGCTTTACTGTGTTTGTCTGGTACTTGTTTCTTCCCTTCCCCAGTATTTATTTAATGTCAGTTTTTCTTTTTACAATACTCTTTAGTCTTTCAAGTGGAGTGTTTTGGTAGATGAAAAGCTGTTTAGCAGAATTTCAGCTCGTATGGTTTTGAAACCTCAAGTAATACACAATGCAAAAAAAAAATCTGTGAAATGGTTTACTTATGGCAGAAAAACGTTTCTCAGAATGAAAATAATTTTCTAGTATTCCACTTTGCAGTACTTGTCTTTCCTCCTCTTTGCCTTTATTTTTCCCCCCTCCAAGATAGTAGGTTTTGCTTTGGAAATTTACTTCCAATATGGGTGGAATGAAATAATTTTTGCAGCTTTCTGCCAAAGTTAAATAAAATGTATTAAAGTTTAAATTGTATAACTTTTGTCAAGTTAAGTACTTGTACTAAAACTTGTTTATAATTTTTTTGCAGCAGATACTTTGTTTGGCTCCCGTACCTATGACATTTTTTTGTGTTTGTGTGTGTGTGTGTGTGTGTGTGAACTTCTTGGAGAAATGCCAAGGGCTGGACACTGTGGCAGTACCAGCCTCTTGAAGTTCTTTTTGATGTCACTGTAGTGAGATGAGCACACCTGAGTGTCTCACACTGTCTTCAGGGCAGAAACATTGTATGAAATTTCCAAGTTGCTGGGTAAGGGGGTGTTAATTGTGATTTCCCTCTTAAAAAGCATTTTATTTATTTTTCAGCTGCTTTGTAGTTTAAGCATATTTGGTCAGGCACTCCAAATGAGTGATTTGTCAATGCTCTTTAGTTCAGTGTTTGTGTTCCATATGAGGGTGCTTTGATTCTTCCCCTCTTTCCCCTAGAAGAGTTAAAAAGTCCTCCAGATGAAAACAAAAAAAGTGGTAATGATATCATTGCAATTTTGGAAATTTGAAACTGTACCAAAAGGGTATGTGGTGTTTGAGGGAATGTGATGGAGTTAAAACTCAGCACTATAAAGTTTTGTGCTGCCAGTTCTTTGAATAACCTCCATCTTCATACAGGTATGTGATCCACATCTCCAAAGTACTTTTTTGCCTGAACTTTGTGTGGATGTTTCCTGGGTTTCAGGAGTAGCCACCTGTGCCTGCTAAACCAAACCACTCAGACTAAGGGAGGTGGATGATAAAGTTGGGACAGCAATAAATACATTCCTAGGTGCATGTAGATCCCTGGCTGATGGTGCTCTTCTTGGAGAGCTTCTTGGAATTCTCAGGGAGAGTCAAACACAGGGATTCCTGAGCTCACATTAACCTCACAGAGGAACTGTTCAGTTCTCTCCCCTTATGTTTTAGCCATGCACAGTTGCTCTGACTTACTGTAGTTATTTGCCATTATGTTAGGGCCAGGGAGGCATTGGTGTCTGAATTCACACTCCTTTGGATTTTCAGATTTGCAGGCCTGATAGCTTTTACAGGAGGAAAGACACGAGTCAGCCAGGTGCTGAGAGCATTACTGAGTCACCAGAGCTTTAGGATTGGGGCTCCAGCTCTCAGCTGTGCATTTCCCTGTCTGATCCTAGAAAGAGGCTCTTCCTGAACAGCTGTCCACTGGGAGGACTGTGTGCTGAGCTCTTCTTAAGGCTGAAGTTATTGACTTATTTATAAGGGTTAAAATCTGGGGATTTTAATGGTATCATTTATGATTAGCAGTAAGACCCCCAAACCTGGTGCCAGTGATGCTAGGAGAGTGATGTGCAGAGATGAAAACCTTGTGGATGAGGTACCCATGGAGCAGTGAAAGGTGAATAAAGCATACAGAGAGTGGTAAGGCAGTGCTGGAGCATGTGGCTCTCTGTGTTCTGCTTCATGTTTTGAGGGTTAAGGAGCAAGTGTCCAAACTGGTATTTCTCAGCTCCCTAGGTTTCCACATCTCACTTTAATGTTTGCACCTTCAGTGTAAAAAAAACCTGTAGTTATAAACAAGCTAAGGCTTCAGACAGATCTTTTCTTAAGATCCATATGTGGTAGTCTCAGAATCATTGACCCCTTATGGGATCTGTGCATTGAAAGTTGCTGAGCTAGGCAGTTGCTGGGGAGATCAAGGAAACTGGAGACATGAAAACGAGGGCAGTGGGAGTGCTGCTCAACTAGTGCACAGTTCAACAGAATTTACTGTGGCATTGCTGTGCTGCACCCACTTTTGCTACTGCTCTCATATGGTTTCTGGTTTTGTCTCTAGATTCTTAATGAAGAGCTGACAGGAACTTACCTTTCAGGCTTCTGCAGGCCATGTTCAGTTAAATCATTCATTGGGTTTATTTAAGCATCTCCTTAACAAAGTTGTAAGTACTGTGCAAGGGATTCCTGCGTGGAATAGATACAGTATGACTTGGCAGCATAGCTGCTGACAAGAAGGGGTGAAGGTTGACATTGGTCTTGTGATCCCAAAGTCTGGGAGCCCTTTGTTAATTGGCAAGCTACAAGCAAAAGGATTTGTCAAGGAGAACTGTCATTTCTCAATTTGCTATGAAAAATAATCTGTATGTATTACACAGTGCCTGATGAATAGAATGGTATCCAAAGACACAGGAAAGAATTCTTTTTTGGTAGGAAACTTCAGAACATAGAGGTTTCTATTTTGAAAGCATTAGCCTTGTTGATTGGTTTCTAATGTGTATTTATAAGAATGTATACTAGTTCATCAAATGCTTTCTTTATATAGATTTGCAGTAAATACGTTTCTCACAACAGTGCCAGTCACATTGCTCAAGGTCATGTTTTTCAGTTTGGGCAAGGTTAGATGACAGACCTGAACTTTTTGGGTCTTATTTCTCAGACTGATAGAATCAAAAATGAAATGAGGTATGAACACTTATTCCCCTGAGATGTAAAGTCTTTCATTGCACACAGAACAGCCTCTGAATGAAATAAAGAAAAAACAGAAAGGGTGTTCTTGTTTGACTTGGGAGGCAACAGGGTCTGTGTTCTTTAGATAACATCCCTTTTTATGGAATTTTTGAATGACGTTGAGAGAATGAAATGTCTAACAGAGTTGTTGTATTTGTACTGTGTCATGAAAATGAGAAAATTTACATGGCCCATGTTATTTTCAGGTTTGCTGTAAACTACCTACCGTAGCTATAATGACACCAGCTCTCAGAGAGGCAACAACAAAAGGTCATGGTATCCACTTGTCACCTTCTTTGTCCTCTAGAGCTATGGAGTCTGATACAGCTTTGTGCATGGAAAATTCCAGAGCAGTGGAAGAGAAGATAAAAGAGGACTCCATCGCACGGATTACTTGCTCAGTCCTGGGGTTCCCCACTGCTGAGCCCAACCTCAGGAATGATATCTTCAGTGTGCAGCATTTTGGTTCCCCACCATCCTCCAAGTGCTATCAGTCTGTCTTGTTAATGAGTACAAATTCTGCGTTTAACAACAAAACTGGTAAGCAAACAAAAGCAGGAGAGCCTGGCTGCTCCAAGATGAGAAAGTCATTACATAATGGGGCTGACACATCATTTGGTCATATTAGTCACTCAGAACCTGAGCAACAGGTCAAAGGGGCAGCATTTTCAGAGACCACATCTCCAAACTTGGCAGGAATGCAGAGACTTTCAGGTTCAAGTGTAACTGAATCCAGTAACGCAGAAGAAATGCAACTTTTAAATGGTAAATGGTACAAGAAGAATGGGGTTTTGGGTAGGCCTTTGGAAGTCTGCACTGAAACAATAAAAGGGGATTTATTACACCAAATTCTTCACGGGCCTTCAGAAGGGATTTTGAGCTGCACCCAGGAGGAGGTGTACGCTCGCTTACTCCAGTGTGTCACTAAGCAACAAATGGAAATCAGTCGCGCCAAAAGAACTCAGAAGCGTTTACAAATGCTCCTGGCAAAGCACGTTATCAAACACTGTGATCAACAGCTGAAGTGCTTCGTGAAACATCAGCTTCAGAGAATGAAGGTTTTCCATGAGCCAGCTAGATTTTTAAGCAATAGCTCCCTCAGATGCACTGAAGGTTGGCCGGAAAACAACACAACTCCTTCGGAGAGTAGTTTGGGTGTGGATGTACAGAACGGAGTTAGCGTCGCACCAGGTGAAATCCGTGGCTTTGCACTTTCTACTGGAGGGCTGCTGTCTCGTGTGGAGAAGGACCTGGACTCTGATGCAACGTGTAGCAGCTCAGATGAAGATGGTGAGGAACAGACTGTGGAAGCGTAAGTGTTAAAATTCCTGCTTAGACTCATGTGCTTCTTACTTGTAAATCAGGATGGAAGGGTCTAGACCTACAGATTCCATCTTGTGTGAGTAACCTCACTCAATAGATAGTCTTACTGAAATCAGCAAGACTGACAGTGTGAGCTGGGTTTGGCAGAAAGTAACAACTTCTTAATGCATTTAAGGAGCAGTTGCTTTACTGGATTGCAGAGAACTACAGTACTGCACTCTCTATTTGCATTCCATCAATACTGCTAATACTTGAATGATGCTGTAAATCAAATAGTGATTGCTGGAAATACTTGGGGCCAGAATGAAAATAATTTTAATTTTACTCTGGAGTTATTAAGAATTAGTCAATAGTAGGATCTTGAAATCCACCATGTTGTGATAATGAGTAAATATTAAAAATTATCATGTGATGCGGGTATGAAGCCATCCAGTATTTGGTGATTGGTATATTGAAAAAGTTTGGATCTTTAGCTTGTAATTTTAAAAACACTAATTTACTTCCTGAAGTCACTCTGCAACTATGAACGTAGCTAGCAATGGAGTTTTTATTATTGCTGGTATCTTTTTCAGGATGAACCAGAGGAAAATTCATATCATTAGCTAGTTGTGTCTAAAGTTGGCAGGAATCCTGTCAATACAAATTACAAATCAGTGGTGGGCAAGAGAAGATAGTAAAATTGCTCTCTGATGATGGTATAACCTTTTTTCTTTTTTTTTTTTTACCTCTACCTTGCTACACTGTTATCACAATCTGTTCAGTCAAGAAATTTTAGAAAGCAGTGAAAAGACAGCTGCTTTCCTCTTCCCAAAGCTGGAGAGATGAGCATGTCTTAAGGTTTGTTGGGATACAATAGTCAGGACTTCTACACAGAAGAGAGTTGCACACAAATGCAGCAACTTGGTGGGAACTCCATGATACCCACGTTTCTCATGGGCTCTAATAGATAGTCAGGACAGGGTTTGTGTTTATTGGTCTTTCCTTATACCCTCTGCTGTCAGAGAGTGTCTAGAAAAAATAAATTAAAAAATACTTTAAAAAACTTACTTCTCATTCTGCTTCCTGGAAAGCATTATGCTCAGAAGAAATCAAGTTAGCTTCTGAAACTGGAAGAGCTTTGCCTGTTACATATTTATGGTTTCAGTCCAGCAAGGCTGTATCAAATCTCTGCTGTGTTCTGTTAAGTTCTGTAGGTCTGAAAAACAGAGAAAATGTTTTCATTTTCTTTTACATGTTGTCAGAATGGTAAATACTGTGCTGAAGTCTAGCCAAAGCATAATGACTTGCCAACTAAGTTAGGAACACCTTTAATATTTGAGTTTGCAAAATAATTATTCTTTTGAAATATTTTAATGAAAAACATCATTTGGGCTCTCCCCAGCATAGGAGAATCCACATTCTCCTAACTGATATACTTGAACTTCTAAGTAATATCTTTGTTCTAGGATTCTTATCTCGTGATTACATGAACCGAAAAAGAAAACTCTTGAGAAGTTCTTGATTCTTGAACAGTAGTGGCTAATGTAAAACTTGGACCAAAGTTTTGTGTGATGGTTTTCTTTTTTCTTCTTGCCAGGGACACTTGAGTTTCTAACTGCCCCTGCCAGTCCTTTACCTTTACTCCTTCTTCTGGCTTTTGGCAGTTATCTTTCCACTTAAGGCTTACTCAGTTTACTTTGTAGCACTGATGAAAAAATCCACAGAGGATTATTAAGTGCAAACCCATCACCTTTGGCTCAGGAAATCCCCAAGCTGCTCTTGCTGGGAGCTGAGGGAACGTTCATATTGCTGGAGCAGCTCTGCTCCCTCCGTGCCTGCTGTGGTGTAACGTTGTTATCTCAGCTATTGCTGGGAGGCAGGAGAACTGGGTAAGATGATCTCTAGTCTGACTCAGTGTGGCCCTTTATTTTGGGTTGTTTATTCTCTGCCTTTCTTTGTGTTCCTACTGCTGAGCAGTTGTTGAGCACAGCAGCCTCGCTACATTGGCAGGGAAGGAGTCACTGGTGTTTGGGGTGAGCTGCTGGGCCAGCAAGCTCAGAGTTAAAAGTACTGCCTGATTTCAGCAAAGACTTGTCTGTGTGCCTAGGCTGAGGAAATGCTTGAATTAACATGCAGTGAGGACAGGCTGTCTCTTATTTGAAATTATCATTATCTTCAGCTCACAATATTTTTCTTCTTTTCTCCAGCCCTAAGATTTGGCTTTGTGGCTAAAATGCTGCCCTTTTTTTTGGAGGTAACAAAGGTAAATCAGTTATTCACCAGTTCAGCTTGTCAGAGTCGCTGTTTCCTTGCCACTTTAAGGCCTTCTGGATTACCTTTCATCTGGACAAAAGAAACAAAGTTAATACCCATTTTAATTTCTACTGAGCAGATTTATATGCTTTCAGTTGCCTTTCTGTCATTGGGAATTGGCTCTAAGTGCTTTCCAGAAGCAATGGGATCATGTAGGTGAGACAATACTCATTTCCTCACCTGTATGGAAATTTTTATTTTTCATAGTGAGGGCTTTTACTCTGCATTCCTCTGTGATAATCTTCATAACGTTTAACTGTAGTTACTATAAGGTTCAAACAATGTAGTGATGAATGGAAAGAATGTTTTGGTTCTGCCCATATCTCAGTGTACTGATTGCATTTAACTTGAGGGTATAATCATGCTGGTGACTGATCACTGTTGTGACTGTGGTGTTTCTCATTCTTTTCGTGGGGGGAGGAGGTATCAATCCAGTGTGCAAGGCAGGGAGGAACCTGCAGTTACCATGTCTACCTAAGAACAGTCTGTTTCCCATCAGGAGGGAGAAGTTGATTCCAGCTCCAGTTCCTCATGCTACATAACAAACCGGGAGTTATTTTTAGCCTTTTGAACCTGTTCATTCTCATTATCCTGAAGAGAGTTTTTCCCAATGAGTATTGACATAAGCTCTTCTGAGCTGTATCTCAATGCTTTGTGGCTCAAGTAAGATTGTCTCTATCCATCTATTTCAATACCTTTGTTGTTCATTTGCAAATAGCTGTTGTAAGATATTTAAACCATTGTTCCTGCATTACACAGGTTCTGTCCTCAAGACAAGAGAGATCCTTGGTCTGCTGGCGAAGGCAATTCACAGTACTTAACAAACTTCTCTAGTTCCTAGAGTAATTGGAAAGGCTCACTCATTTCAAGAGTTTAATCAAAACATATTTTATTCTTTTGAGAGTCTACTAAAAAGAAATATGAAAAAACGATTGGCTGTCTTCAGGACCTTTGTCATTTTGCTGCTACTGTCAGCTCATGAATGTCTTTAACCTGTCAGTTTTCATAGCACCACATTTCCAGCAGTAATTTTTGGTGTATTTTAGGACATTCCATCCTTTGGGCCTAGGAAATTCTCTCAGGGGATGTGGTAGTCCTTCTCTGTAGTTTCTCAAAGGCAGCTTTTAGGTGCTGCTCTCTGGCTCACTGGTAGGTGTTAGAAACCAGAGCAACAGAGTTGCCCAAGTAAGACAGCACAAAGCTGACCATGAGTAATTCCTTTAGGTTTTCATAACTAACACTTGATTTGCAGCATAGACAACATTTCACCAGATGAATTTACTTCAAACTTGTTGATCTTTGCGGTTCGTGAAGATGAAAGATTATGCATAGAAATGGTCATAGATTTCAAACAAGGTGAATTGGATGATGATGTGAGCTCAAAAGTTTTTCAACAACACAGCTCTACTCTGGTAGCAGTGTGTATCCTGCTAGGCCAACTCCTCATTCCTATTGATGTATTTTGTGTCTATTCCTGGTGTGGTAGGAAATACAATGTACCACAAAGAACTCTGATGCTCAGTCATTTGGGAAACTTGTGAAGGTGCAGAGTGCAGAGTTTTTCTTCTATGTACACTACATGTGTGATCTTCCAGAATCAAAAGCTACATCACTGTGGTTCTTTGAAGAAACAGCTGCTCACTCCATCAAAGAGTAGTACATGCATCTAATCATTTAGACAGAAAACCTGCTTGCAGTAGATTTTTTCTGCAAAATAAGTAGCTCTTTGTACTCATGACAAATCCTGTGCCTTGTTTTCCCAGTTCTCCTTTTCCTATCCAAATACAATCCTTTTGAATCATTTGGTGGGATTTTCCCTCTGAAATGTTTTCATGCCTTTCCCTCTGATTTTGAAAGACATGTTTTACTGATTATCCTCCAGCAACCTCAAGCCTGATGAAGAGGCACTGTTACATTTTTCCATGCCCACAGGATTTGTTGTGCCTGGAAACTTTTATAATGAATGTGAAGAGATAGTAAATCTTTCTCTTTTTTTTTTCTCCTTTATTTTTTCCCCCTTGGATTGCTAGTTGGAAAGAGAAGATGGGAAATCTGCTTTTAGTACAAACATGTGATGGGGAGGGGAGCATTAAGCAGAGAAAATACAGGAAGGAAGAAAACATTATGACTAGTATCTCCAGATCTAATCTGTTTGTTCTAGATCATTTTCCATTCTTCCTAGCATTTTTTTTTTTGTGGCTAACTGAGCAACATCAATGCAGTTCTGCAGGCCTGGCTATACATGGCACTGCTTAAGGGACAGGGTTTATTGCAAGTCTTGGAGCCACTTTATAAAGGGAGGCTGTTTGTTTTTGCAAGGTCAGGTCCTAATTTTCCACACTGAGCTGTAATTTCACTTCATGCCTGATATGAAAACTGAATTATGAGTTTGGGAAGGGGAGGAAGAGAGTCTGCCAGGGCAAAATGCTGCTCTTAGGCACAAACCTCCACTTGTTTCCTGGTTTTAACACCTTTTTAATTTATAAGTCCAGGAAATGTGTTATTTGCATAGAAGATTAATATGAGGACTTTTGAATAAGTATAAATTCACTGGTGTAAATAATATACTGATTTAAGAATGTTTTATGTGTTGCTTTTTCAAGAATTCCATTTTCTCAATTCTTGGCTCCCATCACTAGGATGTGGGAAGAGAACGAAAGAAAAGATAGCTTTACATTACCTTCTGTTTTAACTCTCAGGATTCATGTATTATCTCAGAATATATTTAACCTCGCTTGGCTAGGTTTCCATAAGATGAATTAATAACTTCTTCAGGGTCCCACATGCATTTACTGTTTTGCCTTAGAGATCTCAGTGCAGCAATAAAAACTTGCTGTTGAGCAGGACTTTGCTCTCACAAAACCAGAGCAATGCTCCTGTGAGTGGGGATCCTGATTTCTAACCTGTAATTACATTAATATTTTTTTGCAGCTGCTGAAGGCAGACTGGAAGGTTTTAGTGAAAGGTAGAAGGTTTGACAGGTTTTAACCTGCAAGGGAAACTTGGAGCTGGGAATCTCAAATATTTTCAGTTAGATGGGTGTTGAATTCATATTAAATAAAAACTTGGCATTACTCTTCTTAATAACTTTTTAAGACACAGTCAAGATAGTGTAGTAGAATAGCAAGTCTAATAAGCAGGCACATGTGTGTGCATATATAACCTTGTATGCTTAATTAAATTGGAGACAAGAGGAATTTGGTGCTTGATGTCAAGTGCTGATTAATCAGTGTTTTATGGCTAGCTTTTTTCTTTCACTAAGCTGAGAAATGTGTTTGTTTTAATTAAAATACTTGCTTATAAACAACAATGAACTGTCCTTATAACTTCTTGTAAAGCAAGGGCAGTGTTATTTTGGTTTATAGCTAACACTGATTTAGTGAGAATCTACTTCAAAGGGATACACCCAGTGCCTTTGAAAATCAGCATACATGGGCCCCTGATACAGGAAATAATTTAAGTGCTTTCCTTTTCACATGAAGTAAAAAGTGTGCATAAAGACTTCCCAAAATAGGAATGCTCTCCTGTAACAGGGTTTCATTCATCCTGCTAAATATGGGTTAGGAATGTGATGTTAGATGTTGGATTTAAATATATTGACCTGTGCTCCTTTTTTACTGAAACAGCTGTAAATTATTTTTTTTTTGCATCCACACACTTTGCCTAGCTCTTGTGAGTTTAAAGAAGTTTTCTGTTGGGGAATTTAAATAAATTCAGTTTTCAGTTAGCAAACTTTTAGTTGCTGATTCTGCTGTTGGAAAAACAAATAAACCTGAAGGTCTGTGTTTGAATATATGTAATATAAACTCCCTTTCTTCCAAGCCCATGGGGTAGATTGAGCAGCAGAAAAACTCAGTGAAATTCAATGCCAGGCTCCTGCAAAACACCCAAATTGCAAACTGTTCAAACATACATTCACATATATATATACACTGATTTATAAGATGGAATTGGAGCTTAATGAATCCCATACCCATCTTTTCCTTGTAAGAATATACATACAAATTTTGGAGTAAACTTCAGTGGCTGGACAGCATTGATATGCTGTGTATGTGCTGTCATAATGTTCCATTTGCACAGATCTTGAAAGGAGTGTATTTTGTAAGTTCTGCCTTATTTTATGTTGAGCATGGGCTACAGATGTAGCATTACTTGGTTTCTTTGTGAAGGGCAGTTGTGTAATACTTAGAGAGAATTTCTAGGCCTGTGTTCCTGGTGTTTTGTTGTTAATCTATTGATGTTGTGCCATTTCAAAAGCAAGAAAAGAAGCTCATTTCAAGGCAGCCGTGCTGTTCTTGAAGTTTCTTTCTCTGCATTTTAGCACTACCTGCTTCTCTGCTTCATGTTGAACTGATGTACACATGTTGGTGTGCTGGAGCAGACAAAATGAATATTAAAATATTTTTAACAAAAGCCATTGGCAGAAACTCAAATTACAGCATGTTGGGTTTTTTCTTCTTTTATTAAGAGGAAGTGCTGCTGGTTGTTTACCTTTTGCAGGTTTTTCTTTCTGGGCAGTTAATATTCTGGCTGACTCCACCTTCACTAACCCCCTTGGCCTTTTATAATTAACTCAGCTCTAAAGAATTACGTAAACAGAGCTGGAGGTGAAGAGCACCTACCAGCTTGTGAAGCCAGCCATTGGAAAGATTCAGGACTCTAAGAGATCCTTTGAGAAGCTGAGTTTTTAATCTATTCTGTCCCCAAATTGAGTTAACAGTTCACTGCAAGTATAACAGTTCAGTGTCTAATGCAAAACAGCAGCAGTAGTGTGGTCCTTTGCAGGAACCCTGTAGCAGGCAAATACTGTCTGTGGCATCTGATCAGTTTGGAAGATGTGATTTCCCTATCACATAGGGAGCATTTATAGTGCACCAGTGAAATTCTTCTGAAAACTCTCCCTTTCTAGGCTATTTAGGCACAGAGACTTTCTCTTGTAATATTTTCAGTTTTCTCCTGCAGCCTTTTTTTTCTGAATATTGATTTTCTTTTTCTCCCCACTGTCCCTTCTCATTCTGTGGAAGATGTAAAAATTCGATTCCATTGCTACTTAATTTCTTGCTACGTAATTTTTTCCCTCATAAATTTTCTCTTCAAGAGAAAAATCACAGCTATAGTTGATAATTTCAGGTGTTACTGCATAAAGTCTTCAGGTCTGATGGCATAGCAGAAGTTTTCAGCTGGCTACAGGTTTTTTGTTTGGGAAGATAAGATGTGTGTTATGCTTTGGTATCAACATACAGTATTGGATGCAATTCTGAAAATATTGAATGGCCTCAGTGTGTCAGAGATGGTGGGACCAGGCATGCATGCCAGAAATTATAATTTTAATAAGCACTTGCTGATGTCTGTAGATGATAGGAGAACTATAAGCCATGTTTTGGGAAGCTATGTGGTGCTTCAGAGGAAAGTGTCTGCCTGGTAAAAATTCCCATTAAACACCAACGAAGGTAGCAACCTGGTAGAATCCAGAAAAATGACCTGGCTGCAGATCTTCACAGAGATTGCAAGCTAATTTTGAGCACCAGACAAATTCCCTTGATTGATTTTTTGGAGTAGGAGTGGGGAGCAGGGAGTGCATAGCTTGGTTTGGTGTTGGTTATTCCAGAACAGCAGCACACTGCTCCTGAAAGGTCTGAGCAAAGGCTAGGAGTGAACTGCTGCAGTAAATAGTGGGGTTTTTATGTAATGTTGTCAGCCAAAATTGTTACAGTTTGGTTTTAATCTTTTTTGTACTCAGGAATGCATAGAAGAGATTGCATTCACAAAACAGCACACACTGTTTTTTTTAGTTATGTGGTTATTAGGGGTTTAACAGTTAACTGATCCAGGGGAATTAATGCTTAAACAGCAACTGAAGTTAGTTCATTCTGAAAACAAACATTGTGTAGGTGTTCTGGAAGAATTAGTCCTTGAGAAAGCATTTACGGGTCATTTCATAGTTGGACATATTTGTTCAGCTATTACAAGTGTTGGAGGTTTTGGTTGGGAGTGGGCACACACTTTTATCTCATGACTGAAATCTAGATAAGCTTATCTAAAATACAAGCATATCTGAATTCACCTAATTTGAATGTTTTATATAATCTAGTCTTTGTAGGTAATCTCTTATTTACTGTCAGTGTCTGCAGAGAGAAGAAAAATGGATATGTTGAATTTCTCCACCATGCTGAGTGTGGGCCCAGGTATCAGAAGCCCTGGGCCTACATTAGTGGCTTGCAAGAAAATCCTTGTATTCAGGACAGTTGTCCTGTCCTTGTATTCAGGACAGTTGTTTTTTGGGCTTTACCTTGTGTGGTCAGAGAACTGAGTGTAATGGTGGTGAAAAATCAGAGACAGCTGAGGAAGTTCACAACTTACCAGCTCCAGTCCTGGAGGGACTCCCACCACACTAGTGTGCTGTGGGGCATTTGTGATAGAGTGCTGTGTGGAGAATATTTTGTATTTTTGTACAGCTGGGTGAGATTCCCAAGAGAATTGGGGGATGAGTGATTTTTTTCCCAATGTTTCATGAAGTTTATGGTGAGTCATATGATGTCTGGATGGAACTTAAGGACTGGAGAACCTTCTGATTTCTTCTTGCTTTTCAGTTCCTGAAGATCAGTCCTTCAGCAAAACAGTAAACTTCTGCCATTGTTTTCAGTGACTCCCACTAAGGAGGGTGATCAGCTCTTATCCTGAGGGTAGAATCACTCTGTGATTTATGAGCTGCTTCTTGCTCCCAAATACTTCACTGCTATGTGATTGGCAATAGGCTTCTGTTAGCCCAGGAGTTCCCAGTGAGAGGAGATGAACCGGCAGGGATGGTGGAGATCACTTTAGAGATATCATCTGAAAACTGGGTGCCAGTACAATGTGCATTAAACCAAAGGGAACATCACCCAGCAGAAAGAGCAAAACACCCCATGTTGAGAGACAGAGCAGAAATGTTATGAGGGGATGTCAGGAACAACTGCCCTTCTTATGTTTAATGAAGAATTTTGGAATTGGAGGGGTTTTTTCCCCACCCACCCTATGTGAGTGCCTTTCTCTCTGGTTGTATGCATTTAAGAGTGTTGCTGAAACTTGAAAATGTTGGTGTTTTTAAAGGCTTTTGAAAGGTGATGGTGTTATGGGTTGTGAAATGGTTCTTTGAGTTTTGATGTGGGTCTGTTGCAAGCACTGTCCTTTCCTGTTCAGCAGAAGCATCCTGTCGTTGTCCCTGCAGACATGTCATGGCAGGGCATGGTACTTCACCTCACTGGGAATTACAAAGGTGGAGGGCTTTAGTTTGCTTTAATTTTCAGCATATGAGATGACTTGTGGAGAATCGTGCCATGGTCACAGGGCTGCACACTCCAAAATACTCTTTCCTGTGCTCATCATACCTGCTTGAACCAACCTTCCTGAATACTTACTGTCAATCCCAGGTTCTGTGTGTTTTGTGTTTTTTAAACTCCACTGTGTTTCTCCATCATTTATGAACAGTTTTCAGGCTTATTGTTTTGTTTGCTTATAAAAATAAAATATGCCTCTGAGGTTTAAATTCCACCTCTTCTTGTCTCCTGTAACCAAAAAATCCCCAAACCCACACACAAACCCCAACCAGCAGTGTGTGTAGCACAGCAGTTTTATCTTGGTTAGCTGCTCCCTTTTTTGCTCAGCTAGGTTGCCTGCATTTAATTTTTGGGACAAGCGTGTCTTAGCTATTGGGAAAACATAAATCTCACCCAAAACACAATGGAGGCACTGGAAATACTTCTGAGAGTCCTGTTGTGTTCTGCAGTGTTGGTTTGGTCATGTAAAACCATGGTTTGTTCTCAGTGCTTATCTTTGAGGGAAGGTGAGAGTGCTAAGGGGTTCATCTGTGCATTCTGTCCTTAGGTCATGGCTGAAACCTCCTTCAGTTCCAGCACCACCACTGACTGCAATAGCACTACTTTGTGCTCTTTGCTTGCCTCTTCAGTCTCAGCAGAAGCAAGTAGCTACTTAGACTGCCTCTGCTGTTGCTGATGATCCCCAGCTGAACTCTTTTCCATACTTTGGGATGCCCTAGTACAGCCTGAATGTCTGCTGCCAGCTATATTTATGATCATACTTTGTTTGCATTTGTTTTTGTGCTCCTTGTGCCTTGTTTGTTCTGCTGCATTTCTTTTCTTTCCTTCTCTTGTAAATTGTGCAGGATTGACTTGCAGTCCAACCAAAATAGAAATGCAGGCAGGTATTTTGCATGGAAACAAGTTGCCCCTGATGCAATTCCAGCATGTTTTCTTAGGGGCAATTTAAATGAGATGTTTTATTGATACAAAATCAGTATTGCTGTGTTCTCTTCCAATTCTAATAGTCCTGGATGAATGTAGGAGGTCATCTGCAGATTTAGAGTCATTGCAGGAGCAGTAAGTTTATATGCAAATTTAATATTCCACTGTACTACAGTACTGAACATGAGAAACTTTTACCAGTGTAACATGGTTTATACTGAGTTGCTAGCAGAAGAAAGATTTTGGAATTCTTGTTGAGGATGTATGATCTTAGAGTCAAAAGCACAGAAACCAAGTAAAGATACTTTGTAAAGGGAGCAAACAGGAAGTGGGACAGACAGAAACATCTTTTTTTTTGTCTCATTCCCAACAGAAAACAAGAGCAGGAGCTTCTACTTTAGCACCTGCTTTTGACTTCCTCCTCCAGTGACAGGCCTGGTTATTTTTGTAACTGTGCTTGGTTTTTTGGTGGGTTTTTTTTTTTTTCTCCTTTGGGTTTGCAGAGTTAATGAATTCTCTGAAGCCACCTTGAAACAACTTCCTTTACTGTGTGAATGTTGAGCTTTTCTGTCTAGCAGGAGCAGATTTACCCAGGTTTGGGGTTTGTTTCACGGTTGGTTTGGATTTTTTTTTGTTGCAGAAATATGTTATCATTTGTCACTTGAGTGACTGTACTACTTTGTGTGAACACAGAGGAGTGTGAGGATAGCTCAGAGTGATTTTATCTTCCTTAGGAGTTACAAGCTTTACTAAAAGATTTGTAGAGAAATAGGCTTGGAGGAAAAGATGGTTAAAAATAATGCAAGATCAAACAGATAGGAGTGCCAGGGATGGGAACAGAGTTCAGCAATGCTTCTGTCTCTCACCCTGTGTGCAACACATCAAAACTGGGGAAGAGATCTAAACTTAAACTTGCTTCAGTCATGCTGCCCCTAAAATTAAAATTAACCAGGAGCAGCTCTCTAATCCATGGCACTGTGTAGCTGCCCATGCCTTTGAGCAGGCACTGGGCATGGGGCAGCCTGGAGAGACAGAGAAGCCAAACTTGCTTCCTTTGGCCTGAGCATAGAATGTTTGTGCTTAGTTTGGTGGAAACCTTTCCTTAGAGGGGGGCCTGAGGACATTGTTACACAGTGTCATTAAATGCTGTTATTTAAATTATCATATAAAATTTAAAGCCTTAGAAATACTTGCATAGTGTTTTGGAATGAAGCAAAAATGTACTTAATATGTTTACCAGTGAATGCAATTAATTCAAGATTAAATACTGTGCCTAAGTGGAAAAAGAAATGCAACCATTTTTGAAAAATAACTTGTGATGTAGCTTTGCAGAGGATTCTTGTTTGTGTGTAAGACAGCAATGTACAGAGGTTACAACATTTACCATTCCTTCTGCAGTCAGCTGTGGTTTGATACTGGTTGTGGATTCCCTTGTGCCACACTGATTTCATGCAGTCTAGGTGACATAAGGCCAGTTCTGGCCCTTCCATTCTGCTTCTTGCTCCCCAGCTGTGTACAGAACACCTTAGTTTTCTTCTCACTTCCTTCCCTCTCCTCCTCAGTCTGTTGGAGAGTAGCTCACCTTTCTCCCCAGGCTGTTGGATCTAGTTTGGGAGGTGAACCTGTTGGTGTGATTTATTTCCTTTCACCTCAGCTTTCTTTTTACCATGTCCTGGTTTGTGGGATTTCATTGTTCATTTCCTCAATTGCCTTTTGAGAAAGGAGCAGAAATAAACACCTCAATACTCCAGTTGGGGTTTTCTCCCTTATCCTCTTTATTCCTCTTTAACTTCTTTTGGTTAAAATTATTAACTAAGGGATTATTATAGACTCATTAAGCAGCTCTTTCTTAGGACTAGCTTTTTGCCAGAGCAGGGTCCTGAGACAAGTCTTAACTATTCCAGCCACCATGCTTGTGTGAACACATTTAATTAAAAACTTGGAATTCAGACTGCCTCCCTTTCCCAGCAAAGTGTATTTTATGACTTTCAGGAGCACAAACATGCAAAAGCTGTCAATCCCAGAGAAGTTCTTGTCAGGAAGACCTGGTTAAAGCATAACTCATTGGGACTTTTTACTCTTTGTTGGTAGTAATGGGAAGATAAAGAAAAATAAAAAGAGGTCAGAAAAATAGATTTTCACAAGATGACTTCATGTGCTTTTTTTCTAGGAGAAAATTACTAGTAGAATATGTAAAATACAAGTAATTTATTATCATACATATTTGCAGAGTTCTTTGAGTTTCTTTCTGATAGTAATCTAGATTTCTTCCTCATAGTTTGTATTTAAATAGGATGTTTCAGTCACATAATTTCATATGTTCATTTTTTCTGTGTATGAGAGACTTTAAACTGGTGATAAATTATGTGGGAGGATAATTTATGTTAAAAAGGGAGAAGATTATGTATTTTAGAGGTGATCTACCAGAGACTGTGTCTATCCTTAGTCTCTATGATAGCTAAAGTAGACTGAAGGTTCTGAAACTTTGAGTTATATTATGTTTTATAATATTAGCCTTGAAAATGTTAGGATTCTCAAATATGATGGTTCCCTACTCATGCCAGGACATGTCTAGCAACTTGTGCTGTATTATCTTTCTTTGTTGTTGAGATACTTGACAGAAAATTCTGCATGAAGCAATTACACCTGTATTATGTTCCTATGCCAGTTCATTTGGCATCTGCTATTTCTTGTCTCTTTTGTGATACTTCAGTGCTCTTCATTGCCTGGGGAACAGGAGCTGATGTATTCTGCATGTGCAAAAGTTACAGTGTCATCAAGGATCTAGATCCAGTCATTATCCCAATAACTTGAGGAAAAACACTTCTTTTCTACAAGTTTGATTTTTGTTTTTACAGTTTTTTAAGTCAGCTGTGGCAAACTACTTGACAGCTTCACTAGGGAAAAAAACACCAGTTGCTTTCTGTGAATAAATGAACTCAGTTAATGGTAGGATAGTAGTGGAAGTTCCATACTAAAATACTGCATTGTTTGTCTGTGTTGCTTAAACTTATTGAATATTAAGATAGTTTGTTGCATGCTATGGTTTCCTCATTCATTTGTTTAATATAGAGATTGAGTAATGTTTGCTGATACCATTGGTGAATTTAGCATGATAAAATTAAGGTGTTCACAATGTCAAGTACCAGGAGGCATATTTTTTGTATTTTAAAAGCATCTGTTTTAAACAGTGGTAAGAGTGATCTGACTAAACTAAACTGACACAGATATTTATAAAACAGCTTGAATAAAAGAAATTTAAACTACTTAGTTGGGTTTTTTTGGGCAGTGTCCTGATATCTAGCTAGTCATTGCTGCATGATGTTTTATTAGATTCCAGTTGTTAGCAAACAATATTTGTTAAAGCTTGTGGGAGGAAGTATGGTGTAAGAGTTTGGATTCTTGCTGGTGGAGTTACTGGAATTCTTTACAGATCTGTAATCAGCCTTAACTGATATAGTTTGGTAGTTTATCCAGCTCTTGAGTTTTATAATCCAGAACAAAAAACTAGCTTAGTGTGGGAATAGCCAGTGAGCATGGACTGTACTGGTTTGGGCAAGTTCTGTTGCTACAGAAATAAGCTGATGTGAAACTGGTTGGGTATAATCAGGTATCTTCTGAAAGCAACTGAGATGCTTGCAACATGAGGCAGAGCAGCTGTCAGAAATGTTCTTGTGCAAATGTGGTTATCTTTATTTTTGGACTAACCAGCATTTTGTCTTCACAGCAGCTATACTTCTGAATGGAAGTGGCTTGCAGACAGAGCTAGAATTGGCAGCCGTTGGACATGGCTTCAAGCCCAGATTTCAGAACTAGAATACAAAATCCAACAACTAACTGACCTTCACAGGCAAATACGTGCCACCAAGGTATTGTCTGTAAGCTCATAAATGGGCTTTTCAAATCATCTTTTGACAGTGTTTCTTGTAATATTTATGTCTTTGGTTCCTTGTTGCTGTTCTTTTTTCTTTTTGCCTTAGACTTCTTGTGTCTGTGCAGGCTCCCACCTGCAGAGTTTAATGGAAAAGACATCAGGAGCTAAAATATGGCACCAGTATAGGAATGAGATTTGGGAACTCTTCCCTTTGTATCTCTATAGTGATTTTGCTAGTGGCTTTCAGGGGCCAGCACACAGTACTGTATTTGTCACTGGTTTTTCCCTCTGCTGGAGAGGTGAGGTTGCCTTCTCAGGTGGGATGGTCAGTTATTTGTTTTTGTGCTGTGGGCTTTCAGGGTGGGATTCTTGTTACTTGCAGTGCATGTTTGTTCTGAGGATTAGATGGTTAATGTTTGTACAGCACTTTGAACAGGTCAAAGATTAATAATTACTAAAATTCCAATGTGTGTAATTCATGTACTAGTTTTTGTAAATGGAGCTGCCTAGTCAGTGGGAAAGTGACATTCCTGAACCATTAGTAATCTAGCTATCAATTCAATGGGTTCCTCAGGTCATTCTGACATAAAAGAAGCCAAACCTGTGTGAGGTGGTTTGATAGTGAGGGGTTTTAGAGCAGGGCTCTTTGAATCTCCATCAATTACCCTCATGTAGGTTCTCTGGTGTGTCTTGGGATCAGATAAGCACAATGGAGAGGAGCAAGATGTTTCAGAGTTTGTGTGGTGGAACATGAGACTTAGAGGGAGTTTAAAAGGAGAGGAAAATCACCTCAGAGAGCATTTCCCTTTGAACAAATAAAGAAGAATTATTCCAGCTTCTCCTTTTTGCCCTCAGAGCCCTTCCTTTCATATCCAGCTTGTCCCCAGTCAGGTTTTTCTTTACAAAGAAATGAAGAGCCTTTGTTTAAGGGTCTGTGTAAAGAGATTTTATATTTTGGTGAAGGGTGAGAATGTCCATGGTTTGGTGTTGCCCTAAATACCAGATACATGCACAGTCTTAAACCCAAGAACTGTCAGCCTTTATGATGCCATAGGTCAGATGAGCTACAGGAGATTGAGAAATAAATATCAGAGAAATAAGAGGAAAAACATGATTTTAGTCACACATTTTCTTTAGGTGGTATGTTAGTTTGGAGCCAAGTCATCTTCCTGGTGGAGATTTTTAGTGACATTCCTTTCTGAAACTCCATGTCCATTTTACCAGCTGTGGTATTTAGTGTTTGGCATTGTGCCCCATAGTGAAGCAAGCACCTATTTTCTTCAGATGGGATTTTTTTTGTGTGTACATGTTTATAGTACACTAGTGCAGCAGCTACAGAAGGACATGTGGGCTGATAGAAGAGCTCTTTGTTTTCATTTAGTGGCTGCAAAGGAATTACACAATATCATTAGAATTTGTATGCTGTTTAATGGTTTCAGAGTGTTTTTATGTGCTTTGAGTGGAAAAAAAAAGTGATTCATAGCTAGGGAATAACAATTTCAAGCAAAAGGCCATTCCTTGAGCACCATAATGCAATAGGAAGGGACATGAGTAACTTGTGGGCTGTTTCCTGGCCTACTACAGTGTGTCTTCTCCATCTCTACAGACACAGAAGTAGCACCTCTGGATCTTTGGGAGTCCTTTCATTAAAAAAAAAAATAAACCTATATCTGCAAAACAAAACAATTCCACTTGGGAAGGAATGCAGTCATTGCCAAAACCTACTGATTGTAACCAATTTCTTGTAATATAGCCTGTATTAGTCTTCTAATTCTTTACTCTTCCTCTTTTCTTCTGTGCCTATTCCATCTCTCCCATTCCATACACTCTGTCAATTTCCCTCTTCCTTTTCTTCTTTCCTCTTTCCATGCTTGGTAAACAAGTTTCTAAAATTTCAAAAAATAAAATTCCATTGGAAGCATGTGTGTGTGTGTGTCCTCTTTTCAACACTTTAAATTTGTGTCTTCCCATTCCTCTGACCTCAGAATTTTGGTTAGCCTTTTAGACTCTCTGTGGTCATGACCTACAATACTTTTACTAAAAAGACCTAAAGATTCTTACTTCTAAAGGAGTTTAAAGCTCTTGAGGAGGCTTGTCCTCCTGTTGTGGCACACAAAAATTATTTCTCTACTTGAATTCCTTGAATGTACTGCCCATAGCATGCTGCTGGTCTGGATTTGTGTTCATCTGCTGTAAATGGAAAAGTGCAGGTGATGATCTGTGTGGAAAATCCAGCACTGACTTGATCAACATTCAGAATCTTTCTGCCTTTTTTAGGCACTAAACCAAATTTCGAACACCTTTGTTTATTTTTAGAGAACATCTTTATTCTCAGCTTTGAATTTATAATTCAAACAATGGAATAAGTTAGGCACAGTGAGAGCAAGACAATTTCACTTTTTCTCCTAGTCTCCTCTTTGAAGTCTCTTTGAGACTTATTTTTATGTTTTAAGGCCAGATGCTGCTGAGGCAGCAGTAAAGGTCTTGCTGAAACTACAGGATCCTTAGTTTTCCACAGCCACAACCTGGGTGAAGAAATAGCCATATTTCTATTTCTTTTACCTGTCTTGGTTAAACAAATAGCAATATGGCTTCCTTGTGTTCACATTATAGCATTCCTTCTTGTGCTTTGGTTGAGTGGAATATTCTCATTAGAAAGACAAATTTGAAGCAGAATTATAATGATCCCATTCTTTTAATATCTGCTCGATATTTGAGTTACAGTTGGTACTTTAAAAGCAAATGAGTTCTTTCCCTTTCTCTTTGAAAAAAGCCTGGAGAGGTTTGATAGCTGTTTCTGGTATTAAATTTATTTGCTCAAGATAATGACAAACCAAGGAACTATTTGAGGACTGGGTTTGACTATCACAAGGTTATTTTTGCTTTTATTTTGTTTAACATTTTATCTTTTTAAACCAATTGATACATTACCTAGGATTATACTAGAGACATCCATTTTTCTAATCTGTCATGTGGAGAACACAATAGGGGTATTATTTTTCTAGTTCCATTTATGAAACTGTTATTTCCCTACCATATAAAGTTATATTTATCTTATTAGGTGATGCTTTAGATGGTACACCACATCTGAGACCACATTTGTGGAAATGGTCTTGAAAAGTAGTGACAGTGCTGAAATATTTAGGATAGTTACTTTTAATTATGAAAAACTAAAAATGCTCACATTAAAAAAATCAGTTATTAAATTTTTAAAAGCTTTTTTTTTTAGAATTGTGTAATTTTTGCTGCATAAAAATAACAGCCTTGATATTTTGCATAGAACACGGATAGGAATAAGAGAAATAGAGCACTTTAAAGTGTCTCCAAAGGAGTTTACTGACTGCAAAGACTGAAACCAAGTTCAAATCAAAGGGTGATAATTTTTTAGAGAAAAACCTCCTCTTAAATTAGTAGGCAAAGTATTGTATAATATTCTAGTAAGTATGAATTTCTGATTTGAATTTTGGCACAGATGTTTAAGCAGTGGTGTAACACTGGAGTGATTGCTGTTACAAGGCGTAGCATAATTGATGCAGGTTTTTTTTTAATGCCTATTATTTCCATATTTTAGCTATGAAGTGTATTTAAAATCTAGCTAAGTGCTCGAAAATCATCAGGAGGATTTAAGAGGAATGTGCCAGGTTTGACTGCCCCTTAAAAATTATTTAGGAGGCTTAATCTGTTGTCAACCAACCATGTTCAATTGCTGTTGTCTAGGGGATGGTGGTCTTAGAAGAATTCCCATTTCCAAAAGACATTTTGAAGAAGCAGATCCAATTGACAGAGCAAGAAGCTTTATTAAACGCCACAGGGAATTGCCAAGCTGCCATTGAGAGCCAGGATTCTCTGCCAGAGCATGACTTTGAAATGTCACCCAGCAGTCCCACTCTGCTTTTACGAAACATAGAGAAACAGGTAAAGTAAAACAAATCTCAGCTGGCAGTTGAAACAAGGGGTTGGAAATTTAACTGGGAAGAGAAAGTGATTTTAGATTTAGCTAGAATCTGCTTGTTTAGTCTTTTAACTTCTGTACTCATAACAAGGTCTACAGAGAGAACAAAAGATGTTCAAGACTGCTTAAAAAAGAGTGCAAAGATCCAAACTACAGAGAGATAAGAAGAGGCCCCACCAACCTTGAGGCTGAAACAAACAAAAAAGCTGAATCTGGGTTGCAAGCACCACATTATAACTATATGACTGAAAAACTACACAGGCTCATCAAATTGATAAGGCAGTTTAATGCATATCCATATGCAACAAGTTAGAGGATAAAGTAACTGGGGAATTTTCAGGGGTATTCATGTTCTTGGGGAACAGTGCTGAAATAAATCATACCAACTTTACAACTTGTACAAGTTGTGGAGTTTTTCTTTCCACAAATCATCAGTGAAGCCAAATGATTGACTTCAGAAATAGGGAGGTTCCATGGTGATGACTTCCAAAAAGAAAGATATTCTGCAGTCCTGGGATTGGATGGTGATTCATCGAAGGGTTTAAATAACTACTCTGTACAGCAGGTTTACAAATTAACCTTTTATTTCTGATGTCTCTGTGTTACCACATTGTTCCCTCCAAGGGACACAGAACAGCCTCTAAGAACCATCCACAAACCTGCTCCTGCTTTATAGTCAGGTCAGTGTAGAGTTTCCACAGATTGTTTCAGGAAAAGCTTTATGTGACATGAAAGAGAACAGCTGACAGCAGAGATATATTGCACTTGAAATTAAAAAAAAAAAAAGTTCCAGCAGAATACAATTGTTCATCTGCCTTTTCAAACATTGTGGGACTCTGGTTTGGAGCTGAGGAATTCCAGGTGCTTACTGGGTACAGTGGAGACATAGTTGTGAGCAGAGTTTTGCTTTGCAGTGTGCAAAATGGCTGTTTCCATGGTTAATTCCAGGAAATACTATGTAGAATCCAGCAAGGTTTTCTTTTGCTTGAAAGTCCATAAAGGATGTGGTGGGATCACATTGCTGAAGGAGACACTGGAAATTTGTTTTAAAGAATGAATTTGTGCAGTTTGTGTAAAACAAAGCCACTGTGGGGCATTAATTGATTGCTCTGCTGCTCTACATAAACTCCTGGTCATACCCACATTTTTTAAAAGGGGTATAAGTAATAGCATTAAGTACTAGTGCCTGTTCCTGAATCTCTGTGCCAATTTTTCTTATTTGATAGTCATACTTTCCTGTTCTTAAAATGCTTCCCCTGGTTGATAAATCTTATCCACCACAGGCAGGAGTGAGGAAGCAACGAAACAGGAAATTTATATGCTCAGGGTTGGCAATTGCATAAGGTAACCCAAAGAGCATTTTTAGGATGTGATGAATGGCTCATTTAAGTGGTGGCTTGGAGAATTTAACACACTTTTCAGTAAGACTTTTGACAATTCAAGGGAGAGTGATCTGTTTCCTGGTCCCCAGGTAGCCACAAACTTGGTCCAAGGGGTGCGAGAACTTTGATGATCTGAAAATTACATGGAAGTAGACTAACATATCTCACACAACACTTTGGATTTCTTTCCTTTTACACCACTAAAAACCTTGGGGTTTGATTGCCTTTTTGACTACCAATTCTGTTCTTAACTCTGAAAATCTGAGTTTCTTACTCAATTTTAGGAGCAACAATGCTGCAGCCTGAAGAACATGTACAGATATTCCCACAGAATTCCTCAGTCTGGTGTTAAAGTATTCCTTTGTTAAAAATAAGGAATTTTGCTTGTGAACCAAAAGAAAAGTCATGTAGAATAAAAGTGACTAAGGCTGGCAATTTTTATTAATACTGTTTTCAAGTCCTTTTCATAGCTACATGTATGTTTTTCTTTGTGTTTTGAAAGTCTGCCTATTTTTTTAATACTCTTATATTCAGTAGAGACTACTCCTTACAGCATGAATTCTGCTGAGATTTTAAAATCAATCTGGTAACTATTTTACTGGCATCTTGTTTGCTTTGCCCAGTTCTTTTATAATAGACTTGCTATTTCTATGCTTTAATATCCATCCTAGAATTTTTTATTCTGATGTGAATTTTTTACCTGACTACATTACCTAAATGTTAACAGAAAATATGTGAGTTGTAATAAAACAAAAAAAAAAATTCTTCCTCTTTCCACATAAATGTAAATGTAAAATGTGAGGAGAACTTACCAGATAAACTCTAGCAATTCATGTTTTAAACATTCTTAGTTCTGAATGAATATCCAGAAAAGTAATGCAAACGGTTGAGTTTTTTTAAAAAAATAAGTATGCCATTTCAGATACATTTAATTTCTGTTCAGTGTGCAGAACACAGTTTCCTCTAAGCAAACTACATTTATTGTGAGAATAGCCTTTAAGGTTTGACATTTAAAACAAAAAATCATTGTGAAATGTTTTTGGAGTCAGTCCACAATTCATTGCTTTGGAAGGAGTAATTCTTAGTTTTAACAAATTGGCTACATTTGTTTCATTTGTTTTGGAGCAGTTTTGAAAGTCAGGTTTTTTTGCAGGAGAACAGGGTGGCAGGGTGGTTCCCTCTTGTTGCTATTTTTGACGATACCAAAGATCTTCCCCATTCTGTCTGTCATTACAATAATCCTCAAGTAGTTAGTTACACTTCCTTTTATAAAAACACCTTTGTCCAAATGTAATAAGCAATGAAGAGGATTCTTTTAAGAACAAGAATACTTTGAGTGAACAAAATGTACAGTGAAAAGACAGTTGACCTTTTTTTCCCCCTGTTGAAATGCTTGTCAAATGGCCAGTTAGCAGCTCTGGCTGCAGCTGTTGTAATATCAGCTGTAAAGTGTTCTGGTTTCTTTTTTTCCTTTTAAAGACCTTTGGTTACAATACTGAGGTCACTGATGTATTCAGGGTACTACTTCAAGTGTATAAACAATACTCACGGTTGTGGTGGTGTTTTGTTGGTGTTTTATTTGGGTTTTGGTAGGGTTGAACATAATAATTTTGAAAGAAAACCATGCCACCGTGGTTATTCACAGGAAGAAACTAAATTATTCCATGATGTACAGGACTGAAATCCTAAGTAGGAAAACAAGAGCCCAGTGCCTTTGAACTGTTGAGTCTGGATAAGTCTGACTACCTTTAATTTCAATTTTTTTTTCCAGAGTGCACAACTAAGTGAAATCATCAGCAGCCTTATTGCTCCACTCAATCTGTCTCCAGCTTCTTCATCACTTTCATCCAAGACCTGTAGACACAGACAGCTGGTCAATGGTATCTCCTTCAGGTGGGTGACAGTGTGGTAGTTTAGGGTTTTTTTTGAGAATAACTTTTGGTAAAGTTATGTATATGGAACTAATAACCATTAAAATGTTAAATAAGAAAAAAAAAGCTGCTTTCTGCAGGCTTCAAGCGAAGACAAGTCTTGATTGTAAGGTTGAAAATAGTAGGGTTTTGTGTTGTTCCTCAAGATATCATAAATGCATAGTCACTATAATTAAATACTTGGAAGATGAATCTGTGAAGTAGTGAAAGAATATAGGAACACATTTATTGTGATTGTTTGAGACTTAATGCATTCTGTCATAACAAGTGCAGCTTTGTTTCTGGAAAACTGACAAACTAGATTAGTAGAATACATAAGCAATGTCATGTGTCTCAGCAGGGGTCAGTGTCAGGGTGGTAACTTCATTAATTTTAAGCAGATCAATCTTCAATAAAAGGCCAAATTTATCTTTGCCACCCACATTTTCAGGAATTTGGACATACTATTTTCCATCCAAGGTATTTTGTTCTGAATGGACATACTTTTCAGGATGACTATAGGTTGAAATTAGTAATTTAGAAAAATATTTCTCAGTGCTAGTCCATACTGCTTAGTAATTCTCTCTTTTATTCAAAGATTTTAAGTACAGTACAAGCTGTAATAAGTATTAGTTTCAAAACAACTTTAAGGTAATTGAATACACTTACAAAAGGTGTTGGGTGTTTCTCCTGAGATACTTGTAATGTGATTTTTGAGGATGCTGTTAATGAAGATCAGGTGGATGAAGAAACTGTTTCCAAGTAGAGCTGGGGTGTTTATGGCAGAGTGTGCAGCAGAACATAATTCCCTGGCTCCTGACTCCAAGAAGAGCTGGCCACACCGTCTGTTTCAGCTTTGCTGCAGAGGCTGGAGCCTCCCACAAAGAGATTATAGTGAGCAGCTTGGATGGGCAGCTCCTTTAGCTGCCTTCTGTTCCACAGTGATTGTGTGATTCTGCCCTAAATTTAAGGATGAAGGGGTCCTGGCTTGTGACATCCCTGCTTCTGATGTATCACTTGTTTACAGATGATGTAGGAGAAGACCAGAAGGTTCCTCTCAGATGTGGACTAAAAATAGCCCTGAAATAGGAGTTGCTAATAGAGATGGATATGTGGAAGAAGAGAGTCATTTAGGCTGCATCTTGAATCTGACTTTTTCATGAGATCTATGGGGAAGGATTCTTGCTTTTAAAAATGTTTTTAGGAGTGTAGGAAGTTAACTTCATGATGAGAGACTCTAATGATGTAACTTCAAGCCAATTCCCTTCTTATTTATTAGTCCAGAGTTAGTCTTTCCATTTCATGAGTAATACACTGTTTGCTTGTGGACCACTCTCTAAGGTTAGTTGTTTTCTACTCATGACCCAAAAAAATATGAGTGGCAAGATAAATTTTCCAAAGAAAAATGTTAGGACTTGGAAGATTTTCTCATTGCTGTAGCTCTCAACTGGAGTTTGGCAAGGTAGATGTTGGAAGGGACTCTGAGTGATTTTTGAGCTTTCTAAATGCTGTCTTAAACATGAGTTAAACAGTTAATTTTAAATTTTTACTGGTTATGAAGTGTTTTGAAATCTGCCAATAAATATTTTTCATTAAAGATGCATGAAAAAGAGTGATTATCATGAGAATCCTGCAGAGAAATTCACTGCCTCCTACTTCTGGAGGGTTTTTTGAGTGTGTTTCAGGTTTTTGGTGGTATTTTGTTGTTGTAGTAGCTGTGTGTTCAATTACTTGAATTAACTTATTAGTTAATAATTAACTTGCTGCAATTAACATAATTCTTAGCTGCTTCTCCCCTTGCTTTTTCTAGAGTTCATTCTGACTGTATTCAGTATTTCAGAAAGCAGAAATCAAAATCAAACAGAAAACAAGGGGATTCTTTTCTTTTTGAGAGGGCAAAACAGATGATAGCAATTTTCACTTAAGTAAGTTCTTGAAATTAGTTGTAGGCTGTTGATGTGAAAACCACAATTTTCCATTTTAAAGTAGGTTGAAACATGAGATGCTCTGGGGTTGGTAATTGTGGGGTTGCAGTACAGTTGGTTACATGGGCTGTTCACAGAGGAAGTGGAGGTGCTTGAACAGTTCCTGGTTGATTAAATGTAGGTAACCTTGAGTTGCCATCTGTCAAGGCCTAATTACATTAGTGCCTTCTTTTTTTTGTGTGTTCTTTTCCTTGCTCAGTTGAATCTGGTACCAAGATTAAAAAGCAAATACAAATTTGCTTTTTAAAGCATAGCATTGCATGAATGTAAATGCTCAGAGAAGCAGTTCCCTAAGCTAGTGATAGCCACTTTCTTATGAAGGGGGAGGAAGGAAAAAATTTAATTCTTCAGGACAAATAGTGCCTGTCTGATGGCTTTCTGTGCAGGTTAGGAACAAGAAAGGCAAACCTATGAGCTCTGAAAGGAGCGGATATTCTAGCAAATTTATGACTTTCACATCTGGCCATGGTTCATTTTGCTCTTCTGTAGAATCACATGTTGAAAAATACTCAGACTAAAATCAGAGCTTCATTGGGAAACCTTTTACCCAAGGGGCAGGAAAACCCCACTGCCATGTACTGGAGCTCCAGGCCATGAAGATGAGATCTCTTCATCTGAAAGTGGAGTGGTGCAATGCTGCAAGGCACACGAGGGTAAACACAACAGATGTCAGAGACTGCAGGGAAATTACCGAGGGCCTTGGCAGACCACCAGAACAAAGGCAGGAATCACAGAAGTTGAAGAGCCAGGCTGAGGAGCTTTTTGTACTAATTTATCTGTCTAAGTTGTCTCTCACTTAAGGGAGAGGGATCTGGAAATCCACAAGTTGAGCTTGGGACCATCTGACTTAAAAAATGTTTCTGAGAATTCAGAGAGAGTATTTTAAGAAATCTTTTCCATGAACTGTAAACCTTGAATTTCTTTCTCAAGCCTTAGAAATCCAGTGTTAACATTAAGAATGTCATGCCTCAGTATTTTGGGCTTTTTCTTGGCACTTACTGGTATGTTCCTCTAAATGCTTTGTACAATCCCTCTGTTAATTAGCATGTTGTTTTCATGTGTCTGTGTTGCTTATTGGATTATATTGCTGTGTCAGGAAGACAGCTCAAATTCAAGCCTATAAAGCCTTGCTGCCACTCCAACACAGCATGGGATGATGTTTAATCATGCTTCCATTACAAGCCTTTTCATTTAATAAAAATGTACTGGTGAAAGAATACCACCTGTCAAAAAAGATTTATAAGTGGCCTTGTAATAAAGTCATTTTCATGTTCTGTTGTGTCACAACTTTACTAATAAAACTGTGACTTGTCATAAGACAGAATAATCATTCGTGCAGAAAGATGACCTGTTATGAACCAAGGCCAAAATACCTTGTGTAGTTGCACTGCTCAGACAGTCCAGAGCTGTGATCAAGGTCTTCACTATTGTAAAAACAAAAGCACACTGGAGGGCTGTTTGCAGCAAGCCTTCAGCTTTGCAGGCAGATGTTGATATAAATGAAATATTCATAAAATCAGGAATACCTATAGCAGGGAAGTTCATTTTCCATTGGGTCATTCCCACCCAAATAGGAGAGTGTTTTAAATTCTTACCTGGTGGTGTTGGCCTGTTCTGGTCACCAGCCAGGCTGTAGGTTGGTGAGAATGGTGTGAGGTTGTTCTACACATACATGCAGGGGCTTCTACTGCTTTTGGCCACATCTTTGCACTTGATTTTGACTATCTACACTTGAAGTTGTAGAGTTCCTAATTTTGATACAAATGCTTCACAGTGAGTTGCAGCCCTGCGCTGAATGATCACAGGTTTGTAAAGCTTTACTTAGGTTTCAGTTTTTGAGCAAAACCAGAAAATCTTGAAAGTATTAGAACAGAACTCTGGGTTCTAAGGCCTAACTCCTTTACGTCAGCATGACTGCTGTCTTGAATGGAACATCAGTATGAAGGGAAATATTAATTGTGACTTGAAACTCATACGTGTTACAAATACTAGAGAGTTCTTGAATTTGTAAAAAACAAAACTCAAGATATGCTTGAGGGCTTAACTTCATTTTGACATTTGTTTCTGTGAGCACAAAGGTGAAGAACAATGATAAACTCCCTTTCCTGACCTGACATGAAAGTAATTAACTAGCAAACAAAGCACATACACAATTGTCTGAAACAGCATGCTAAAACCTTGTGGTGTTTATAAAATTCTCTTAGAATTACATAGCTAATGCTAATCAGTGTGTGAAATCTTGGCCTGTCCACATGGAGCATATCTGACATTTTGTATTTCCTCTCCTCATTATTCATGAAACTGCAGAGCTTCAGACAATAGAGAGGTGTCCTCTTCAGGCAGCTGGCTGCTTGACCATCAGCACATCAAGAAAAGAAGAAGAGACAGGACAAGGCTCAGGTCTGTCTCTGTGACTAATGTGAGCACATCTGCCAGGACAAGGCCACTGCACAGTTTCCAGAAGAGAAAACTCTACAGAATGCACAGTGCCTGTCACTGGAATCAGCAGGTAGGCCCTTTCCTCTCTGTTTGGGGGAGAAAACCAGAGGGTCCAGCTGCTGGATCAGCATGTGTCTTGTCTGCTGTGCCAGAGGAATGGTGCACGTTGTGCTGCTCATTTGTTGCCTTCAGTGACCATAGAGAGTGTGCGGTGGCAGTCCTGGATGTGTCTGCAGGAGCTCAGAGTTAATCAGTTGAACATAAAAATTAAAGACAGCTCAGAGTCCTGCTTATCAAATCAGTGTGTTCTATGATTGTCTTTAAAGCCCTTGTACAATCTAAGAGACAATTTGAGAGTTCTTTTGGAAGCTTGACTGCTCAGGAGACAGGCTACAGTGTAAAGCATCTGCCTACTTGTTTTCAGAATATTTGTTTTAGCTACAGGAGAGCTTACACAGCTGGTGGCACATTATTTTCTAGGAAATTGAATTGCAATATCTTAATCTTGTTTCCATTTTTGCTGTTTCTCATTAGTTATATTGCCTTTTTCATGACACAAAGAGTGCTTTAAAACTCCTAGAATTTTCTCTGTTACAGAGAAATTAATATTTTAAAATGGAAAAAACTACATTGTCTTGTGCAGGGTAAGGCTATCTGCTCACATCTATATTAATAGCATATTGCTGGTAAGAATATATAATGAGTTTAGCTGTGGTGCTTAAAGAAACAGTCTAATTTGGGAACAGAGACAGTATGAACTCATTCTTTAGAGCACTGCTAATCCCAAGAGGTTTTAATTTCTTGATTTTACTTTGCCTTTTTAAGTGTACTCTTGAGGGAAATCTCTAACTGTCTAGGATGTATTAAGTGTGCCAGTGGTCTGGAGAGCAATTTCCCATGCAAGGATGTTCTGTGCTGATTCAGCATTCTCTGCAAAATGGCAGAGGTGTCCTAGTTTTAGCAAGATGCTTTATTGAAAAACTGTCCAGTTTCTTATTTGTTTGAGTTCCCAGCTTCCTGGCAGTGGGGCTTAAAGACTTGGCAGCCTGCCTGGAAGGTGTGGGCCAGGGGGATGGTGAGTGAGGCTGGGAGCTCTGCCTTCTCCTAGGTGCTTAGCCTTTTCATCTTCCTTGCATTGACCAAGGAGGCTGCTGTGGACTTGGACTTACTGTTTGCCATGCAATCCTGTCACAGAGGTTGGAGACCTCGTGCTGTGGCTCCAACTGCTTCTTGCAGCTGTGGAGAGAGCTCCTTAGCAAGAGACTCGAGGACTTTCCCTTCCTTTGTTTTAAACATGAGGGGTTTTCACTCCAGAGCAGTTTCTAAATATCAGGGCTTTCTGGAAACCTCTTGTCTTGCAGGTTCAAGTATTTCATATTTCTACAAGCACTGTCTATGTCTCTCTGTTCTGAGAAGTGGGCCAGAGTTAGTGAATATCAGTAAAGGCTTATGATCAGGAACCCCATGTCTGTAGCCTGACAGCAGGAGTTCAAGGCAGAGTTTACATTTTTACCTTCAGCCAGATACAGAGCTTAGCTGCTCTGCATGCTTGATAGTTTACCCTGACTTGTAGGCTGCAAAGAAAGATTTATAATTAACCTTTGGCTGTAGACTGCGAGCAAAAAGTACATTTTTAGGTTACTAGTTAAGTCTTCAAGTACCAGACCTGGTGCAACTGTGTGTCTGCTCCATACTCTTGACATCTCTGGTGCCTTATATTAACCCAGCTTCAGTGTCACTGTCCCAAAGACAGTGGGGTAAAACACCCCTGTAGGGAATGCTATTTCTGCTTACTGCAGCTCTCAGCTCAAACCTCTGTGTTTAGACTCTGCTTTTGAATGTCCTTTCCATGAGAAAGTTAACCAAGAGGCATTGTGGAGAACTACATCATGGGCTACAAACAGATTCTGTAGCTCTTTTTCCTTGAGAAAATAAGAAATTATGGCAGCAATCGAGTTGTCAGCTTCAGTCATCATGCAAGTGCCAAACTCAGTTAAGTTTTAAAAAATAAGGTAAAGCAGGGAACAAAGCCTCTCACACAGGGTTGGTTGAAAACAAAGGATCAGGGATTCTGCTAAGGAAATAAGTGATAAAATTAGACTGGACGTTTCCAGCACATTTTGACAATCAAACCTAAATCAGTATCAAGGTTTTAAATTAAGAGTCATCAGCAGTATATCATTCATTCAACAAATCTTTACTAAGAGGCCCTGTCACTTTCTTAGTCCTGCACTTGCTACACTTGGTTACCCAGCTGTTGAGATTGCTCATCCTGTAATGAAAGAGCACTGGCCATCAGCCCAGGCTGCCTTCTGGATTAGGCAGATGTTTAAGGGTAAGGATGCAAAATGGGGAATGGTTTCTGGGATTGATATCATTGAAAATGCATTTATATTCCCCAGCAAATTTCGTGTGATCTTTCACAGAAAAAACTAGTAACTTCTTAGCATATAGGAAATAGTTGGATTTTTAATGTAACATTAGTGTGCCTTCTCTCTAGCAAGTGCCTCTCCCACATTTCCTCAAATTTAACATATTGATATAACCCCTGGTACTACAATCTGTGAGGACCCCCATTTCTTGAACGTCACTGGCCTGAAAACAAGCTGGGAGTCTTGCAGCACATGTGGAATTAACAAATTCCAGCTTGCCAAAATCAGAGGAGCAAACTGAATCTCCTGATGTTGCAGCTCCTGGTGGTGCTGGTTTCAACAGCCAGTGAGCAGTGCCTGGCAGTGCTGAGGGAAGATGTTGCTCTGCAGAGTAATTTGAGCAAGATGGTGACTAAAGATTTATGAGCAGAGAATCCCAGCAAAATGCAGACCTCTATGTGTGGGACATTAAGAAATGCTGGGATAGCTTTGAGGAATTTGCAATTGGGATTTCATTGCAATGACTGGTTGTACCCTTTGTGCATCTGAGTGGCATTCACAGTGTCACCCCTCACATCTCTTCAGATTCATTTGGGAAGCTCATTCTCCCCCCTCACCCCCCTAACATCCATGTTAGGAAAAGTAAAGTATGAAACTGAATTGCTCTGCCATCTGTTAGTTCATAAGGTCACTGGGAAGGCAGCCACATTTTTTCTCTTATCTCCTGCCATGCCACATACATTTACAATGAGTGTGTATGACCCAGAAGCCTCCCATTGCCTGTGGAGAGATGCCCTATATTGTCCTCTGCTGTTTCTTCTCTGAAAAGGACTACACCTTCCCCTGCTGTGCTAGTTAAATTATGCTTAGACAGGGTAGTATCTAAAAGAAAATACAGAAGTCTGTGAAACTCTAGAAGACCTTCCAGACTGGCAAGATAGACTGCAGATAAATAAAGCAGGATGCAGGGTGTTTGGTTTATCTGCCACCATCCAGTATCCTCAGGAATTTGAAACAGCCTTTGGGGCCAAATCCATTTGTCCCCTAATTTAGAATGACTAAGTACCACAGGATGATCCCTCTGTCATCATTTGGCCCTGGAATCTGTTTTGTATCTTTCTTCTTTATCTAAACAGCTTTGTGAGAGCTTAGGCCATTTCTTGCTTGTGAGTCATGCACAACAAACCCTGGGATTGCAATCTGTGCTTCAGTCTCTTCAGTCTAGAGGACAGGATTGTAGTGGTGCCTTTCTTCACCATGATGTTTGAATGAATGAATGATAAAACTTGCATGCAGAGCAGCACAAAGGAGAAAGCTGCAGGTGGGTTCTAGTAGGAGGAGACAATGTTTGCAGGTGGGAGTTGGAAGTCTGAGAGTGCTGTGTTCAAAATGTTGGATCTGCCCCTCGTTTGCATTGTTACAGCTGGCAAGTCACAACCTCTGGGTCATTGTCTCCAATAAAATACGTGCCATGTAGTTTCAATGCTAAGAAAGAAGGCCAAAAGTATCTAAACATTAAAGCCCAGAAGGTCTGTAAGTAGCAGGTTGGTGTCAGGACTGTAAAACACAAACACCTATTGAATCATTTCTCAGTGGTTGTTGCATTCATAACTGCCTTCCTCCCTCACCCCACATTCTCCAGTCCAATGCCTTGTGCTTCTGCAAATGCTTTTCCTATCCTGAGGAAAATTGTAGCTCTGTTCCCTGCTATTTTTTTTGTCTGCACATAAAGGAACTAAATTATCTGTGACATAATTAAAGTTTTAAAAGCAGACAAGTGTTGTTCTAATCAGAAACTCTCAGAGAGGTTTGCTTGGATGACATGCCCTGATGTTCTCTTTTTTGCTATTTTATCTGTGTGACTTGCTGTAGGATTTTTTTAATAACAAGGATTTTGTTTTGTCAGTATATTTTGTTAGTTTCTCATTTAATATCCTAACAAAGGATATTAATTCCATGTTTTTCAAGTCATGTTTTGCCAAGAGCTGTCATTGATGCTATGTAGAATTTTAATCTATAAAACCTTTATATAGCTCTAAGTAAAGGTAAGAGACAATAGAGCAGTGAGATTGGAGTACTATCAATTTTGTCCCTGTCTGTTTCTTTACAGAGTTGTAGAGCATTGTGAGGTTTTTTAATCTGAAAATTCTCATTGTAATTGTATTCCACCTGCTGGAGAAAGAGTCGGTTGTGAGGACTAAGGCATGTGGAGAAAACAGAATTCAAATTTACAAAGGTGACAGCACCCTGAAAGTTGGGAATTGAGGTGCAAAACCTTATATTGGATACCACAGGCAAACAATTGGTATAATGTTGCCAACTCTTGCAGTTGCATATTGCCACATTTTCTTCTCTGCAATCTCAACTGGGATTTAAGTAAGAGCAGAATATCTGCTTTCACTTAGTGGTTTGAAAAAAAAAAAGTGAGTGCTTGTCCAGAAGGCTCCAAAGCAGACAGGAGAAAAGTATTTAAATTGTAGGGTATGAGTTTCTTAATTTGGTTTAAATCTCATGCTGGTTCTTTGATTTCTGTGTTCAGGAGCATTCCCAGTCCATGTCTAGTGCCAGTGGTATTTTTTGTTGCTGCCACTTGATAAATACATGTGGGTAGTTTCCCAGCTCTTGTTCATTTTCAGGTTTTTGGAAAGACTGTGTTGATATTTTAATTTATCTATAATACACATATATACACATATCATTTGTATTATATCCAGCATGCATAGCCTTTATCTCACTTGCTGAATAGCAATGCTATTTGTTAGGGGTCTGTAGCTGGGAGGAAAGAAGTTGCATTGAGTGGAGTCTACTGGTTGTCATCCTCTTCCTTGGTATCCCTAGATACTGGCTCCACCACCTGCTTCAGCACAGTTTCCTGGCATTGCTGACTTCTGAAAAAATGTTGTTTTGCTGCCAAATCTCCTGCAAACTGGTTCAGTGCAAGTGGTGTGGTACCTCTGTGGATATGTCAGTCTTGTGGTCTGGGAAGGAGAATCCCTTGGTTACCAAGTTTGTACATTAAAATAGTAGTTAATTAAATTGTTGCTTTAACCTTGGAAGTTAAAAAAGAAGGCCTTCTGTTAGTTCAAAAGCAATGAAAACTAAGTGGCAAAAAAAGTTTCTCATCCACATTCAGCTATTCTGAATGTGTGACAAGAATTCTGTCTCTGAGGGAGGCATGAAGGCAGAAAGGAAGGGACAAACACCTCTATCTTTGTAAGTCTGTGATACTGCCAGTAGAACTAGATCATCCTCTGAGGCTTGTGGCAAGCCAGTAAGCCTGTGAATTCTCTTTTTTTTTTTGTCAGAAAGACTTTCATGCTTTCCACAGTCTTTCACTTTTGGTGTAGTGACATTTCTGTAATGTTTTACCGATCACATCTACTCTTAATTTCTGCATGGTGTTTTTGAGAAGATAGATATTCCTCTGGATGAACAGATCTTTCTTTCTTTTGGTTTAACTGGTCAAAGATTGAGCACTAACCTTGAATTTTCAATTGATTTTCTAGTTGAACAAAACATCTTAGTTTCAGGTTGTAGAAGACAGCGTGCTCTTCTACAGAGCAGGTGAAAATCCCATTGGCTTATTTCAGGATTAAAGAAACTAAACTCCATGTATGCTTAGGAGAGGTGGGTGATATCTGAGAACAGTAGAAGCTGTCACTCCTTGCAGGTACTGACCAAAAAATCTGAATTTGTGACAAGTTGGATGCTGAGTAAGTTTTCATTTGTGTTTTATGAAACTCTCTTTCTCTTCCTGGAAAAAATTGGTCTCTGCCATAGGATCTGCTAGTTTATCTAAATTGAATTTTATATTCTGGGGCAGCTTGCTTCCCTGTACCTGACATGTAAGGGAAAGCACATCCATTTGACTTCTATAAAAACTTCATGTGGAAGGGAGGGTCTGGCATGTGGCAGGGATGTGTGTGTGTGTGTGTGTGTGTCAGCACCATCTGTTGTGCACCTTCCCATGTAGGGATGTCTTAGATGCTTTTCCCACCCTCTCTCCCACTACCTGTTAATAAGAAAGAAGCTCTTGGAGGCTTTCAGATGAACCTTTCAGTGTCTGTTGCCCAGAAGCTCTCTGCATTTCAGAGCTGCACATTTCCACAGTGAAACACAAGCTTTCCTGGAGCTGTGGGCTCTGCCAGAGGGACACAGCTCTGCTCAGAGCAGGGTGGTGAGTGCAGAACAGGGAGGCCATGGAGGAGTGGCTGTCCTTAAAGCAGATGCAAAGCACTGAGGCAAGCAGGCTGCTCTCTTAGTCTGATCTGTACACAGCACAGGATTAAAAGTTGGTGTGTTTGGTGTTCAAAGGTGAGTTGTCAGCCACTCACACAGAGGTTCTCTTGAGTCCCATAATTAATTCTCTGCAATATGGCTAGCCATTTACTGAAGAACAGTTTTGAATATTGAGGGAGATAGCTCTTCTTTGATATTGCTGAAAACTCCTGAGAGTGTGTTTGCAGAGAGAATAAATGCATTTTTGTCACAGACATGTTTTATGAAAAATCCTTTCCTTAGGATTTTTTCTCCTGAGAAGCTGAGAGGCCTCAGGAACAAAATGTAACCAATGATTATCTGCTGCTGTGGAATGCAGCAGGTGGATCTGTGATTGGTCTCATGTGGTTGTTTCTAATTAATGGCCAATCACAGTCCAGCTGTCTGGACTGTCTCAGTCAGTCACAAGCCTTTGTTATCATTCTTTTTCTATTCTTACCTAACTTTCTGATGAAATCCTTTCTTCTATTCTTTTAGTACAATTTTAGTATAGTTTTAATACAATATGTATAATAAAATAATAAATCAGCCTTCTGAAACATGGAGTCAACATTCTCGTCTCTTCCCTCATCCTGAGACCCCTGCGAACACCACCACACATTTTTCCTTGTCTTTTTGGGCTTAATAAGAGTAATCAGAAGCAGATGTGACAGGTATTCAGCAGAGTGTATTTGAATTAATTTAATTACCTTCCTGGATTCAGACACAGTGGCATAATTGAACTGTGGCTCTCTGTACTGTTACACTTGGGCATGTTTCCAAAACTGGTAGGAGTTTTAGTGATCAGTAGCTGAAACGACAAAATGGAAATTCACTTCACAGTTTTTTAAATGGGAGCACAAAACGTTTTTCCTTTCAGTTATGTCACACTTCATAGACTCACAGTTTTTTCTCTGCAAAAGGATGGGATGGCCAGAAGAGTTCAGCCTTCTGACCCTTCAAGAGCAGAGCCATGAGCCAATTGTACTTTGTCTAATGCATCAGTCTGTCACAAGCAAGCACAAGAATTGTTCTGAATATCAAAATTAATTGCTCTCTATGTTTTCTGTAACCCAGTAAAACAGTACTAAGGGGGAAAAATCCAAGTTCAAAATTCATAATACTCTAGAGAATTAGAGTCTGTTGATTGACACCATTCCATTTCATAAGTTTAAACCAGAAGTGCTATTTTAGTTCAATATTTAAAGCTTGTACACTCCTCACTTCCTCTTAAACACAGTGAGTTCTTCTCTAATACAATGAATTTTATGTAATACTATCCTTCATATCTGCTTGAGCTCAGGAAGCCTGAGGTTTTGTACTTCAGTAATGAAGAAAAATGTTTCAGGAGATGTACAAGGTGATCCATAGCAAGGGGAAAGGGGAAGATTGATAGGAGTTTTGTAACCTCTCTTGCTTTCTGAAGGGTTGGCATCATGGTCAGGTTTGCTCTAGGGGCCTGTCTCCTAAAAGCTGTGTGCCATGGTGTTCCTGTGTCAGTGCCATGGCTGAATGGAAATACATGTGGGCTTCTGTTCAGCTGGGTTTTGGTGGATTTTTTTATTGCTGTGTAAAGTTTCAATAATTGCTGTAAAAGGCAATTGGTTTGTAGATTGTATTCTATTTAGAATTCGAAGCAGGAAGAGTTCAGTTTTCCAATAAACAATACTTCCATTTTATTTCAATAAAAGTTGAATCACTTTCTTTGAGTAAAATGCTTTAATTCCAGTGCTAAGGGCTTCTGAAATTTTTTCATCAAGAGTTTATTAAGTCAGCATTTCTGAGAAACATCATGATTTTACTAATTCAGCATTTTCCAGTGGAAGACTACTCCATCAGAAATTGAAACCAGATTTGGTAGCTAGGAGCTACAGAGTGACAAATTTCTTAGCTTTTTTTCCATAGTAGCTTCACAGGCATTTCAATAAAATTGCTCTTCCTTCTATGAAGTTCATATTTTCTTGGTACAAACTGGCTTAATGAAGATTTCATTAGGTGTTGAGGCCAGAGCATTCAAGGCACAAATTCAGGCATAAGGTTTTGTAATTCCCACCACAGGCAAGTTGAAGAAAAGAATTCTCCATCTACTGATAATGGCAAATGGATTTTAATATAGTTTCAAAATGGATTTTGACTGTGAGGTTGTTTGACCTTGTATGCATGTTTTTGAACTGGCTCAGCTTTAATAATCTGGATATGTTTGGGGTAAAGTGAATTAAAGCAAGAAAAAGTGAGTAAGGACTAAAGGTCTGGATGTCAGAATGTCTTGGTCTTAACTGTTTACTTTCTAGGTAATTTTACTGATCAGTTTTTGGGAATTTCTTTTTAAACAATGAGTGAGAGATGTATATACTGTAGTGTGATTCACTTCTATTAAAAAAAAAGGACAGGCAGAAGTGGTGCTTAAAGAGTGCAGCTTAAAGAGTAGAGACTTAGTAAATTACTTCATTTCTAAGACCCAAATATCAACAAGAAATATGCTTTTGTGCATTTTTGAAAGGCAAGTCCTTGGTGCATTGAGGTACAACAAGTGCCTAAAAGCTCTTTAAGCTTTAGGGTAATGATCCATATAATGGGAAACATAAAGTTGACTTTAGCATTTATCCCTCTAGTGTTTCCAAACACAAGACCCAGTTCTGCCAACACTTCATGGATGTTTAAAGTTTAACAGATGAAGAGTCCCATATGTCTGTCACAGGAAGATAACAGAACATTGATTTGAAGGAGTCCTGGGCTAGGAAAAAATTCTTTCCAAGTTAAGTTGTAAGCTTGTGCATACACCTGTGTATGGAGATCAAGGTGGATTTAGGACTGTTAATGTTTTCCTGGAGGGGAAAAAAAGTTAAATACAAGAACCTCCCCCCACCATCACTGTGTTCTCTGCTCCAGCATCATAACATCCTCACTTGATTTTAGTACTTTCTGAGATACAGTACCAGCACAGAGAACTCAGTAACTGAGAAAAAAGGGGAATTTCTTAATGTAATATTTTCTGAGATAATGTGGGTTGTGAATATTGATGCCATGTGGCAGAGGACTGCTTTGACTAAGTGGAGGGAATTTTATGTGGTAGATATAATCCCTGCATCATTAATTCATGAATGGCAGTGCTAAAGTGCACCCTGGAGTATTTCAGACAGGAGAAAGAGTTTTCTTTGATTCAGAAAGCAGAAGTACAGAAAATGCAAGTAATGTTCTTTGAGCCTCACCTTTGATGCTGCATGTTTCCATAAAAAGTCCTAAGAAAATGTCATTCATTCCTACAGTTTCTTACACTGGAACTGTTTCCCATGGGTTGATAAATGTGATGGTTGGTGCAGTGATAGGCTTGAGACCCCCTAGGTACTCCAGTGTCCCTTTATCTCCATTCCCATTTGCAGGATTTGTAGCATTTGGCAAAATACCAGAAACCTATAGAGGCCTCTAAAACTGTCAGGATCTTTGGGGTTACTACCACAAGTACCCAGTAAAAAAGTAGCTTATTCCACATTATTTTCCTGAAGTGCTTTTGTAGCACATTCTGAAGCACTGAGCACTATTTGCTGCTGTCTTGTGTCATCACATTTAATTCTTTCCTTCTGTCTTTCAGAGCTCAGTCTGTGGCCTGCACTCTGCTGCTTATTCCTGCCCATTTTCACCCTGCCTTTTGCCTCAGTCATGCTACCTCCCATCTACCAGTTCTGTGCCATCCATCATTTTACCTTCCATACTTAAACAAGCTTTGCAGCCAAGCAGCTAAATGAATCTTTTATTGCACCTTTCCTCTTTCTAGTCATTCCTGTTACTACCTATTAATCAATTCTTAAAGCATCCCTCTCTGTATTTATTGCTGTATGTCTTCTTTCTGTTGCTTATCTGATGTTTCAATTGAAGCAAGGTAAAGACTTTGCCTTTTTGGTTTGTGTAAGTACACAGTGTGCTCAAAATGTTCAATAGAATTTCTTGCATTAAAATGTGTGTGCTCAAGGTGCCTAGAGATACTGATGCTGAGAATCTTACTAAGGGGCAAAATGAATGAGATCTCTATTTAGTCTGGTGTTAGGTTTGTTTGTGCATTTATATCATGCCTGTTATCCTGGAATCAAATTTTAGGGGGTGTTTGTTTGTCATGGGATAGATAAAAGAATTCTTGGAAACAGTTACATTTTATCTGAAAGCTTTGACAGCTGTTTCCTGGTCCTAATTGAAGGAGCAGTTTGTGTTCTTTGTGTTGTGCACTGTTGTCCATAGTAAGTGAAGGTAAGTCATATTTAGACTACCTGGAGATTGTTGGAATTTTCTTCCCATTCACATATTAAAGTGTGTCACTCACTGAGTTGTTGGTTTTTTGGGTTTTTTCCCCTCTTCTGGTCTAATTTGAAGGACATGAGTAAAGGTAAAGTTAACCTTTGTTTCTGTGTATTCTTACAGACTTTTCCATCTAGAGATGCCTCTTTTCCATATAAAGCTCAGTTGCCATGTGTGGTGCCAGCCTCCACTTTCAGCAGCAGTGAGTACAGCACAGAATCTAAAATCCTCGATTATGTGCAAGAGCTGGACTCTTCCTTCCATCCAGTCTTATCATTCCCTTCAGGTGAGTAATGCCATGACTTAACAGAGTGCTTGTGCTTCTGACAGCTGTGCAGGTTGTGGAATAACTTGTCTTTTCAATGATTTTTAGGACTTAGTTCTCTAATCAGAAAACTGCACACTGTCAAAATACATGAGTTTAGACTAAATGAAAATCTTGCCTTGATCCTGACTTTTGAAAAACACACCTTTTAGGTTTCTCATACCAGCAATGTGCTTACAGCCTGGAAAGACTGGTCATGAAAAAAGGTGTGCTTGGATGTTTCATGGTGTGTCAGTTGAGTCAGGGTCAGTCCTTTAGAGATGGTCAGTCCTTTTACCAACACAATACAATACCATGGTTGTGTTGTTTTCATAAGCAACTTTCTTTCTGTTCAGGCCCTTTGGACCAGGTCTAAAAAGCTTTATTTAGGTTTTCTAATTATTTTTGTGATAGTCAGCCTTTTTGTTTGTCTTGGAAGTTTTATGGTTTCTTGTTATCTGATCTTTTAGTCTTTTTGGACAGTAATGTAGACAATGTTGTCTGTGACTGAGCCCTGAAATTAGTGCAGGTGCAACTTGACAGTACTTGGGACTGCAAAATAACAGCCTAAATACAGCAGAAGGGATTGAATTTTTGTGGGATTTTTTTGTTTTATGGAACACCTATTTCCAGATAGTTTTATGGAACACCTATTTCCTGTACTGGTCAGTGGGTTTTCCAAAACCCACTGACCAGATCAGGAATTATGTTGTTCCTTGGGGGAGGGGCTTCTTTGCCACAAAATAATTCTGGAGATGAGGCTGGGACTTCCATGGAACTGTTTGAATCTTTAATCAAACCCACTCAGTCTTCCCAGAATGACAGTGTAGACACTGCAGCCTTGTATTAGGAAGTCAGGAATTAATTAAGACTTGGTTTTGGAGAACTTGTCACTGGTCTGTAGAGAAGACTCAAGTGTGGACATGGAATGCAGAGGAAGCCTCAGCTCTGGCAGTTTGCATCCCATGCAAGGGTTAAAGAGGAGATTATTGTAGGAGCAGATAGAAGAAATTGAACACTCACTCCAGAGTGCAACACAAACATCCCACTCAGCAGAACTCTGCTGTGGACAGAAAAAACTACCAAAATCTTACTTCTTTTACACACACTGTCACTTCCCCTGGGACTCTGGCAGCACAGCTAGACCCCAGGTGTTTAGACACCTGTTCAAGGAAGGTCTGTGCCCCTTGTGTTCATTCTTACCTCCCTGTTAAGGGAGGCTGGGGTGTGCAGCAAGAACATAGAGCTTTTGTTCTCTCAAAAAAAGCTTTGTCATCATAAAAATCCTGAAAAGCTTTCGACTGTGCTGTGGCTACTGTTGGACACTTTGCCAGGATGGAGGAGGAAAAAATATTTTCAACTTCATTCCAGTATCAAGAACATATTTCTGAAGGAATTTTGTTCTCTTTTCCAGGAGCCTTGCTAATAATAGTTGGGACAGGGAAGAAGTACCAGACCTGCTATCTCCTGTTCAAATGCAGTCCTCACATTTGAGGGAGGCTAGATTCATGCTTTACTTTGTGCACTTTGCTGTCTCTTGCTCCTCATGAAGACTAGTCTATTTGACATTTTCTTTCATGTGAAAGAATTATTGTGAATAAATGCATGGTAGAAATTTTCCAAGTTGTAGCCTACTTCCAATTCATGTTTTCTTTGCAACTTTCTTGGTTATCCCCTTCCAGAGCAATGATTTCTCTTGAAATACTTTTTGTGCTGTGCCCACATCTTTACATATAAAAATTGTCAGCAAAGTAAAAGAAAAGGGTTTTGCATTCATTTCCTCTGTATATTAAAAATACATTGCTTTATTTTGGAACTCTGGGAGTTTGATTTTGTGTGTGTGTGTGTGTGTGTGTGTGTGCAAGAAGTGATTCAAATTCAAGGTTCAACCTTGATTCTTCATGTGGTTTGCTTTAAAGGTGAACCATAATTTGAAGACAGTCTAGTAAATAGTGCAGTGGGACTGGCTAACTAGTGTACTCTCTTTTGGAAGCATAATTGTCCCTATATCTAAGTTTCTTTCACAGTTTTCAAATTACCAAGGATCTTGACTAAAGATATGTCAGTGCTTGCAGTATTGCTTTCACATAATAGCACCTCCTTCCACTTGCACCTTGATAACTGGAAAATGGTAGTTTGTATCTAAGAAGTTTGGGTTTCTGGTATTTCTGCACCTGTGGATTGATTGAAACAAGCACTCCTGCCCTTTCAGTGAAGATACAGGAAAACATGATTAAAAAATGATAAAAAATCTGGGTCACCCAAGTGGTTTCCCAGGTTAAAAAACAAAAAACACCCAAACCAACCCACCAAAAACAACAACAAAAAGCAAACAAACAAACAAAAACCACTAAAAAACAAAACCAAAAGACCAACAAAATTGGAGAAATGTTTTGGTTCTCTCTTTGCTTAAGTATTGTGACTAATACACCTTTCAGACCTTCTTTGTTTAACTTGGAAGTAGAGTAGGAAACACAGCAAAACCTTGGCGTGTTGAGATAAAGCAATCAAGTTAGATCCATATCAAATTGAAAAGAAAATGGTTCTTTTTATTTAGCAAAATATGTTGCAAGTTTTTGTCCTGGCACATCCTGAAGGCACATGAGGCTAAGACTGTGCATAAATATATGTAGTTTAATACCCACCCTTGGGCCTGCCTACAGTCCTCTTCTCATTCTGAATGTACTGGCTGTCAAGACTACTTTATACACTGACACTTTTTTCAGTTAAATTTCCCTTCATTCTTGTATTTTTTTTTTCCAGAAAGGCTTTTCAGAGAGGTAGGTTTTTTTTAAACCTCCCTGCCTTACAGCAGGGATTAAATTCCTTACACTTGAAATGTTTTGCAGGCTAATTCTGCATCAGAACTCCTATCAGAAAATAAATTACATTGCCCTGCTGTAGACTTTTCCAGGGAGAGGGAATGTACCTTGAGAATACCTATAGGCTCCCAGCAGTAATAAATTCCAAAAGCATAAATGACTTGTACCCAAAAGGCTGAACCAAAGCCTCTTCACATTACAGGAGAAATGCACTGTGTGCTCTCTGCTCTGCTGGGTTTTGTGCAGGAGCTGGTCAAGAGGGAAGACCCCAGTCTTATTCTCACTCAATACCCTCCAGAGTCTGTTTCAGTCCTTAGCAATATTGCTCACAGATTATGTTGAATGTGATGGGTGAATCAGTGCTCTAATTTTGATGCATAATTCATTGGGCTCAGAGGTTGCCATCTTTCTAATACAGACTCTATTCCTTTGGATTTCTGTTTTTTTTATTAGATATTCCTCTTCACATATACTTTGAAACATTATTAAGGAAGGATGACATCAAAGGAGAACCTGCTGATACCTCATCTTTGGGAGGGGAGTTTAAAGTATCTGCTGACAATGGTATGTAAAGCAAAACGTTGTAGCATTTGCAAGGCTGTTTTTCATTCATTTGTCAGTATTTTCTGCCATGAAGAGGTTCAGTTTATAAACTTGTCACAAAGCAAGTTATCAGAGAAGGTACTGAATATGGCTTTAGGTGGAAGAGAAATTTCTTCTCAGAGCACAGTGTCAGGTTCTCCCTAATTGCACTGAGATGATCCCACCAGAGCTGTAGGAGGATACTACAAGTGGGGGGAGGTTGGACCAGGTGCCTGACTTCAGTCCTGTTATTATTTGGATTCCTGTCAGAAGTTTGGGACTATTTATAATGTTTATTATAAATAGTTCAGCAGTTGAGATTTCCTGTAAATTGTACTGATGAAAAGTAATTTCTCAACTTGATGCATGCTTTTTCTGTTACAGACTACAATGCACATGTTTCTGTCAAACAGTGGAGCAGTGGCTGTTTGTCTAATTCCAAATCTCATATGGTGTTAGGAACACCTGACCAGCTGTCAGAAGGAAGAAAGAAAAGGCATCTAAGTGAGACAGCAGTAGGTAAGAGAAAAATAGCATTGCAAGAGACTACTACATATTTTAAAATATATACTGTATGAATATCACTGGGCTCTGAGAATTTTAACTTGTCTCCAGAAGGGATACTGTTATGAAACTTATGAAGAAACAGACTTAGAACATCATGAAAATAATTTGCTATTTTAAAGCATAGTAATCATCTTTCTTCTTAAATGTACATACAGAATGAGACAAGCTGCTGTATTTTATTTTTGGAGTACTCTTAAAGGAAACTGGTCAGCAGTTCAACTGTGTTCTTCTAGTACTGGGTGTCATTCTTAGTACAAAAGGGTTTTTTTAATAGTAGTCAATGAAACAAACATTGCAAAGTTATCTGTTACATCATGTGCCCAATGAAACATTTACTATTCCTGGCATCTTTGTCCACTATATTTCATTTGTTGTGTACTGTCATTTGTGGTTCTGGATCCCTTCCAGACTTTTAAGAGGACTTGTGAATAGCCAGTTCTTACTGTGTTTTTACCCTTGTTACTGTTCTATTTTAATCCACTGAATCTCTACTTCAGCAGTTGATAAGTTAATAGGAAGTGCCCTAAAAGTTCTGTAGAATAATGTGATACAAAATTTAGCATACCACTGTAAGATAAATGGCATCTTACCTCTCCAGGCTGTTAGAATGTAAAGCCTCACAGATTCTGTTACAGATTCATTTATGTACTTCTGGAAAACCTTTGGCAAAATTCTTCCCAAGACATTTGAAGAAAGTAAGTCACTGAGCAAGAGCATATTAGTTTAAAATTTCCCTTAGGAAAGAATGAAAAGGTATAAATGATCAGTTAACATTGTGGAAAAATTAATGGTGGTGCATATCCAGGCAAAACTGTAATCTCTCACTAGAGGTGGAGATACAGGAATTACTGCAGAGATGAATTAATAAAAAAATATTATCTAGGATTAAAACTAACCCCAAAACCCACAATCCACAACCCCCAAAGCAAGACCACCCAAAACCCACAATCCACAACTCCAAAGCAAGACCACCCAATCAATTAGAAAGTCCTAGGAGAGAATAAATGCTGTGTGGGGACACACTGAAAACTGCTTTGGATTTAGGTGAGGGCTGTCCTTTGCATCCTTCCCCTGGTGCTGTACAGCCTCCTCTGTGCCTGTGTCCAAGGGGGTGCTGTGCCCTATCCCCTTTCACCACCAGTGATCTCTTTCCCATGCCACCTGCTCCACTTGCTGGTCCCCAAGACGTGGATGCTGACACAGGGTTTCTCAGTTTCCCAAAGTGTAGTCATGAACACTGAGATCAACAGCTGGAGTTATTTGGGAGCACTAAAAAGAGAGGAAACATCTTGCTATAAACCTTTTGAAGTTACCATTAGTCTTCTGACAATAGTATTTAGGTTTTTTATAAATGGAACCAAAAAAGCAATCTTTTATCATGAGGATCATCCCAGTGCCAGAAAACTGTTCTGTGGTGCATTCATGAGTAGAAGCACAAGTTCTAGCTTATTAGTGCTATGGGTGTAGTACCACATATTTATTCCTAATTTGGGCTCTGTCTAGGAGAAATTATCCATGAGGAAGGTCAGCCTAATGAACAAGGCCAAAAATAAAAGCTGTGTGCCAGGGAGTTGCAGAGTTGCCTGGGAGATGGTAGTTCATTACCTTGACCCAGCCTGTGCAATACTGTCTTTAGGATCAGTCTTATCTCTTTTTCCATGATGGAATATACTCATTCTTTTTGTTCATTGGTATATTAAGTCTGAGATCTCCTTTCTTATTGGAAATGAGGTAGAAGGAAAGCAGAACAGGTGGTTAAATTGTGAATCCCTCTAAATGCTGTTTGTACTGGGACTGAATGGGAGCAGTAAATCAGAAGAAACCACTATTGGTTTGGAGATCTAAACTGATTTTGTTTGTTACCCTTGCTGCCAGTTTTATCATTTATTAAGGAAGAAACAGCCAGGGAGAACTTGTGAGTTCTGCTGCTGAGGATCAGAGGGAATCTAAGTCAGATTGTATTTACTGTGTGTGTAGTTTATGACAACTCCTGAAAAAAAGAGCCAGGATTTGCCCATATGAAGCTGTTTCCATGAGAATAAATCCTTTGTAGAACAAGAGGGATGAGTTTTGCAGAACAACAATGACAGGATGAATAGCAAATGTTTATTTAGATAGCTTTTTTTAGCATACAGTAAATTGTTAGGGGCTCACTGTGGGCTTCTAGAAATGACTTTACTGTTACTGTGTGGAAAAATGTCTGCAGTCTAATAGCCAACAGGCAGTATGTCTTGTTTATTGCTGTTCTTATGACAGGCGAAAGCAGCGCTCGGTTTGAGGCGTTCTCCTTCCAACATGCAGAGCCTGAGTCCCACAGCAGCTTCACTCCCACAAGCAGTGTCAGTGCCATGTCCCGGCCCACTCACAGCACTTCATCACAGGTAAACCAAAAATATGGCACTGTCTCAACTGAAATATCAACAGAGAGCTGGCTGTGCAAATTAATAGTCCAAAGCCACGTGCCTTTTCCATCTGATTTAGTGACAGTGCAGAGCATTTTTACAGTGAATTAAGTGGATTACCTTAACTAATTTATTCCAGAATGAGTATGTGTACTTGTTTATAAAAGAGTTTTGCAGATCATAGAACTAGAGTGTAAATTTGATTTATTGGCATTGTGCCTTTTTTTCCCCCAAATTTCATTAAATACACTGTGATTTATGTTCCCAGTTTTACACTAGGGCACCTGTGACCCTTTTTTCCTGGTGCAGCTATATAAAATGGGCTCATGGTGCAAATAGAGTCCCAAAATTCATTAACTCTCAGTTTCCCTATTTACAAGCCTTTGTGCAGAAATACAGGCAAAGTCCCTGGTATATAATTTACTGAGGAGCTGCAGAACTCTGGCTCAGTGTACAGAAACACACTATTTTACTGAAGTTATTGGAAAATTCACAACAATATTCAGGTTCAGGTCCCATGGTTTTGCTAAGCCTAGTGGTATACTGGTGCTCTGTGAATTGTCATGTTTTAATGCAGTTCAGTTTAAATGTGCATCCCACACAATTTACACAACACACACTCCTTTATTCCCTGGACTCAATCAAAGAGCACATGAATGAGCACTTTAGAATAGTCTGTTTCCATTAAAGTTCAGGCTTTCTCCTTGTGAAGTTCTAATGAGTCTCTGCTAAAATGTGTTTCCTATGATTTGACCTGATCCTCTTGTGTTGATTTTATTATTCAGCATAACTCCAGGAGGAGGTTGAGAAGTGAGAGCTCCTATGATATAGACAACATTGTTATTCCCATGTCACTGGTGGCACCCTCAAAGCTGGAGAAACTACAGTACAAAGAAATCCTTACTCCAAGGTTTGTTCACAACCTCTTGAATTGCAAAGACATGAAAATGAACACGAGAACATTAACCAAGAATATAATTTACATGGAGTTGGAAAATGTTATGGTATTAAAGATGATCTTTTCATGCACTTGGGTTTTTATCTCTGCATTTCAGTTCATGTGACCAAAGTTGTGGGAAGACTGGACAGCTGATAGCACAAGAGAAATAGTAAACTATTTTCTGTGAATTAACAGAAATGGATTCAGCTTTTTTTTCTTTTAATTTAGCCATTCTGATAGAGTAGAATAAGCTTATTTCTTTCCATACAGTGTAGGCCTACAATCCATTATTGTAGAGACCTTTTTCTCCTTTGTTTTAGAAAGAGAACATCTTTAGGTTGCAAAACCAGGGTACTTAATCTCTTCAGTGTCTTAGTAGCACATTGCCTGAAGGGCTAAATGTACTTGTTCTGTACTTTAAATCCATAATATGCATTTGCTTTTTTATTGTCTTTGAAGTTGAAAAGTAATTTTAAAACTGTATTGGATATCTTAAAGACTGTGTTAGGAAAAGGAAAGGTTAGATATTTTGTTGGGAAATGAAAATATAAATTTCAGCACCTTAAACTTAATTTGATTTTCCTTGTCTTATTTCTAGCTGGAGAGTTGTTGAACTTCAACCTTTAGAAAAATCTCAAGCAGATGAAGAAGAGGTAGGCTGTCTTTTAATTAAACCACTAGGTTTATTTAAAGTAGATACAATATATAATTGGAGTAATTGGTACATACTTTCTGAAAATACTTGACTTCACACAAATCCCAGTAAGTTTCAAGTTTCAAATATAAAGTATTAAGTATCAAATTGTGAAAATGTGTCTTGTCCCTACAGTGGAAGATAGAAATGGAAGTATTCCATTAATATTCCTTGTTCATTGTTTGTCTGGCTCTTCTGCCCCTTGCTGCTGCAGTCAGTGCTCCTGAAGGGTCCCTTGGGTCAGGCTCTGCCCCCCTGCTCCTGAGCACTGTGATGCTGCCTGTCCCAGTGTGAGTGTCTCCTGGGGCCACCAGTGCTGGCCCTGCCTCTCATCCTTTCCTTCCAAGGCCACTTCCCATGGCATTTGCTCTTTGGTAATCAGCAGTCTTGCCTGTGGGTCCAGCAAGTTTTCTTTTCAGTATTTGTTTTCCTGCAAGCCTCCTGTTGGGAACAAACTTTTCTGCATTGTCAGGAACAACATAACCTTCAGCATTTCCTGCCTGCCTGTTGAGCTAAGTTTGCACATCATGGGCTGGTTTTTGCTTCCTCCAGACATAAAAATCTACCTATTTCTTCAGGGAATGTCCATGGGCTTTGCAGCTGGGGGTTCCTTTCTCCCCTAATCAGGGGTTTGAGGCATTTCCTAACTTTGGGGTGAATGTGCCAGTAAGTCTGGTCCTGGTCTTTTTGTGGCTTCTTTTCCAGAAACCTGTCAGTTTTGCTGTCTTTTGGACATCTTTAATCTCCCTCCAGTCTCTGCCACTATCACCAATTGTAACTGTAGGACTTGTACTCCTGCCTTGATCCACAATATCTGTTGTTGAGCTGCTATTTGAGAGAATCTCTACAGCAGAGGTTTAGTTGCTATAGCAGTAGAAAAAGATGGCATTTAGGTAGCAGTGCAGAAGGTTACATTAAACTCAGTATACAAATCATTATGTCACTCCCCTGGGGTAGCAAATATGCTCCCACAAAGGCACAAACTTCTTCAGAAGTTTATATAGATCTGTAGCTACCTGCTCCATACCTTTAGAACATCATGGTCTCAGCTCCTTACCTGGTGTAGTTGCACTTATCTGGCAGCATATTCTTGGGTTAGAAGGAAGAAAAAAGCTTTCTCTGTTCCTGCCTTTTCCAATGAGCAATTGAGACATTCCTGTGAAGTCTGTGGTCAAATTGATGTCACTTCCACCCACTGAGTTCTGGGTTAGTACCCTCCCAGCTAGCAGGAAACACGCCTGTCCTTCCTTTGTACCAAGGTGAAATTCCACACACAGGAGAACTCTCCTGCAAGGATATTTAATTAAACCATTTGGAGAATAACTAATAAAGGCAGCAAGGGCACTCTGTCCCTTGAGCATCCACTGTTCATTGCTGTTTTCAGCTTGGTGTCTGGGGGGAGTGAAGAATTTCACAGTGATTTGCATTCAGGGCTTCAAGGAGCTTGCATGGAATCAGTGGATTTCTTGTTTAGTTTTCAGATCCCATAAAGATGAATTGTCTTGTGTTTTTAGTGTATTTTGCTGAAGGGACTTGAAGGTTTCTCTCAGAAGCTCATGGGCTAATGTCTGAATTAGTAGCCCACTCAGTACTTTTATGTTTGGCATGACTCTCAATCCTGTGTGATTCATCCTCTGGCCAGGAAATAACTTGATTTAACAATGCAGCAGCTTTGCCTCCTGCTGTGGCCCACTCTTCTGTATCATCTGTCAGCCACTGGCTGGATTGAGGGGGAGAGATGTCAGACAGAGAAAAATGCTAATGGTCCTGTTTGTGTAAATCATCCTTTGCCAATTCCCCCCTTTCTTTTGGGATCATGTTAATTATAATTAGTTTGGATGTTTTTCAGAGTACTGAGAAAAGGTGATTGATCATAATTCTTCAACTTCCTCTATTTCTGAGCTGAGTTACATTTGCTACTGAGTAAGCTTGTAAAAAGACATGAGGAAACATTGCACCATTACCTGCACTCATGCTCTGACACTCTTGAAATATTCCTCCATGTGCTAAAGTCAAGGCAAGCTTCAACAGGTCATTCAGATAACACAAGGGAAGGCAGAATCTACTTTCTGCTTTTACATAAAATGCTGTTTTTCTCTACTTCACTACCTAGTAGCCTAGGGTGGTGTTGGAAATTATTTAAATTTTTTTTGTGGTACTACATAATAGTTTCTTTGCTTCTCTATCTTCTGCATGGCTAAATTTAAAACTTCAGAGTTGTCCTTGTGTCAAGCAGTAGTCAGGGATTTCTGCCACTAGATAACTTTTTTCTTCTTCCTCTTCATTGTCTTTGTTGTCTTATTCTTTGTCTTCTTCACTTACGCAACAACCCATGTCCATGCAATAAACCTGCACCCAGCATTTACTGAGTTACAAATAAATGTGAGGTCCCCAGTTTGTCATGCTCCACGTGAGCCACACTTCCAGGGATGGGAACAGAGCAGCACTTTCTGGGAATCAGGCCTATTCATTGTGCCTTTGAGAACAAAAAGCTTACCTTTTATGGCTGCTTTTTTGCTGCTGGAAATTTTGCCTTATAAGAACAACATTGGCAATGCAAAAGTTAATCTGCTATCTATGTCTGCTCTATTACTTGCTCTAAAAATACTTTCTGGAAATAGAACATTTGAGTTTCCTGGTTTGCATGTATGAATTTGCAGTGTTATTGCTTTAAGGCATGGGAGGGTGTGGCACAGGTTTTCCTGTTTTGTTTTGGTTTTAATTTGTTTTGTCCAGGTCAAAGCTTCTGGAAAGGCTCAGTTGTAGCTTTCAAGTTTATTTCATAGTTGTTTCAGTAATAAAAAATTGTTTGGAGTAATTCCTTGTGCAATTAGTTTTGCATAAGTGTTTTCATGGCCTATGACTCAGAGCTTCCTGTGGAGCCAAAGAGTGAAACACAGATTTTGTTGTTTTGAGAACCTTTCAGAAATATTCCTGGTGCTATTCGACATGATTGCACAGTGTGTTGCAGTGTCATGGGGGAATCCAAAGCTTAGTTTTCTGTGAGTGAAATCATCAGACGTGCCTCACAAACAGGCCTTTTCTCTCAACATCCCTGCCAGATCCATCCACTGAGGAATGACACTTCTTTTGTCCTTTTTCAAACTAACCTTAGTGAGGAAAAACAACCACATTTCTCCTGTTACAGAACTTTAAATTAATCTAAAGTTGTTGGAGGAAATGCTGGGAGTGGCAGAGGCTGTAGTGAACCAAGTAGAGACCTTTTATTCTGATGTCATGACATTTTTATCCATAGAACAGATAATAATTTTTAAATAAGAGAATGTGCTGTTTAAAAGAATAGGGTGGAACTCTTTTTAAACAAACAAGTGGTTAAATATGCTATCACCAGCTATGGAAAACAAGCAAGGCTTATTTCTGTATTTTTCAAAACTCTTCACTTGGAGAGGAACATGGACTTTGATTTTTGAATGGAAACTTGTTAAAAATGAAATCTCTTCCCAGCATGAAAAGTTTTGGCAATTTGCTAAGAAAAGTATTTTCAAATTCCTAAGTTTTTCTTTCTAAATTATCTTTTGTTGCCACTTCAAAGGAAATCTGAGCACAGAAAAACCCTGAATCTCCCCCAAGGGAATAACACTTTTGTAGTTCATAAAATTCTCACTTTCATGCTATACATCATTGACCTTGGGAAGACAGAATGTGAACTGAGATGTAGCCCTGCTTGGATGCTCTCCAAGTGACAGAGCTGGTGAATTTCAGAGAGAGGACGAAGCCCATTAAGTTCACTTGCATGAAAGGAAACCAGCAGCTAACAAAGTGGTTTGTGTTTAACATAAATAAATAAAAGCAATGAAGGAGCCTTCAGCAAGGAGTGATGAGATGAGCAAACTAAGCAGCCTGTTTGCCTGAAGCTTCCTGGTGAGTGCTGGGCTGAGGAGGACCTGGGCAGCCACAGTTCTGTGTCTGATTCCAATCAAAATGAAGCCTTTGGGATCACACTGGTTGGTTGTGATTCTTTGCCATTGTACCCCTAGTGGCTGTGAACAACCTCAGTGCTGAGAGACTTGATATGGGGATGGCTTCCACAGAAACACAGCAAGTGGAGCCCTGCCAGGGTCTCTATGGCACTACTTGGCACTGCAGGGAGCACAGTGCATTTGCTTCTCTATTTTGTAGGCTCAGTTGGAAGATAAATGGTGTTACTTGTACAACACCACTGAGGTTTTTGCTTTAGAAAAAAAAAAAGGCAGTTTATTTTCATGACCCCCCCCCCCAATTATTAGTATAATTCTTGTCTAGGACTGATCTGGCAGTGCAGCTTCACAGCTCCTATGACCAGGAATTGTTCTTTCCAAGAATTTCTCCACTTTTGAGTTGGGACTAGCTGGCATAAAATCCATGGCTGCAGCACTCAAATGCTGCTGCCAACCTCAGCTTTTTAGGTGAACTTTGAATGTTTTGGAGCACTTTGAAACAACAGTGAGCTGTACTGGAGGGATCCAGCCAAGAACTCCCCCTGCCATCAGGGGAGTGAGGGGGAGGAGCAGCAAAGTGCTCCTCAGCCAGCCCTGGCTGAGGAACAAACTTCTGGTGTGCTGCCATCACAGAGAAACACGGATGGTACTTTCACAGTGAAAGTCAGGGTGCAATCTTTTACCTAAAAATCTGGCTCTTGTTTTACTAGAGCAGGTAAAGTACTTGCATTAGGATTGGTTTAAGCTGCACTTGGGATCATGCAAACCACTGGGTAAGAAATAGGATCTTCAAAGCAGAAGCCATTTTCTGCTTGGTTTCACAGCAGGAATGTGGCACCTCAGGTTCACTGAGTTCCTCTCTGTGCAGTTATCAAAGCCCTTGGTGATCTCAAACTTATTTCTTAGGGCTTAAAGAGCACTGGGCAAATCCTGCTGCCTCCTAGCTTCCTTCTAAAGCAGCCTCTGGAAACTGTTGGAATTTTTACTTGTCTTTATTATGTACTTTTAGCACTGCCTTGATTTGCAAATGAATACTCGTCCTCTAAATTTTCTTCCTCTCACCACAGAGAAAACTGTGTTAGTTGCATGGCAGGGGTATAACTTCTATATCCATTCAGATCAACCACAGACATGTGAAGAAATAAAGCTGAAATGACAGCACCCCATACACCAGAGCTCTCATAAAGTGAATGCGTGTAAATGTGCCTTTGTAGTGAAAGCACTTGTTTGTTGAATGGACCTTTGCAGAATGATGTATAATACTGCTATGTACAATGCTGGCTGGTGTTGTTTCAGTGATGCTGACACTGACAGCTCTCCTGTGTCTCCCCACAGGTAGAAGACCTGTCAGACAAAGCCTTTGCCCTGCGCCACACCAAGTACGAGGAGCGGGAGCGCGCCAGGTGGTCGCTGTGGGAGCAGAGCCGCTGGCCCAGGAGGAACAGCAGGCAGGTGTATTGGCTTTGATCAGAGCCTTCTATTGAACCTGGTGGGGTTGTGCTACAGCAGTGCCAGAAATGCTGGCACAGGAGTTTGGAAATGAGGGCATTCATTAATTGACTCATCAGGGACAGTAGCAGGTATGTTGAACTTCGTGGGTGGTAGGGGAAGGCAGTGCTGAGGCATGCATACTTAAAAATTGGGCATGTTAGTGACCTGGTATTACCAAACAAATCTCTTCCTCCTTCTCTGAACAGAGAGCTCTGCTAGACTGTGCCACTCCCAGTTACTATGGTTTCAGCCACCCAGTGTGTACCTTCACTCACCTGACTCAGATGAAACTCCACGGTGTTCAGAGATGTGTTACTGAAGGGTCCTGGGCTGTGCCAGGGGCCTTACACTTTGAACCATTCACACAATGACTTTCTTTCTCACAGGCTTGCCATCTGGTGCAGAACTCATCAGATTTAAATATAACCACTAAAAGTCTTGCACAGAGTAGTAGTGTATATCAGAGTAAGCATTGTAAAGCTGCATCTGCAGTTTGGCCCTGCAAAAATGGTTCCTATAAATCACTTTACACTCTGCCAGGGCAAAAAGCAGCCTATAAATGTTGGAATAACTTTTTCTGGTGTTTATCATATGCTTGTGTCTACTCTTGTCTGAAAGTGAACCATGACACTAGGAATAAATAGTCAAAGATAGCTTTTTTTAATGCAGGATAAAAATAGAGCTAAGCCATATTGAGGAACTGTATTTTAAGCAATTTTGAACATAAAATGTCCCAACATTAGAAAGTATACTGAAAAAATAAGAAGTACTGCATGTACCTTAATTTTGAAACTGAACTCTTTGGTAAAATCTTAGTGCTGCTTGAATTCAGAAGTAAAGTGCTCACTGACATGAGCAAGGTCAGGATTCCACCTGGCATTTCAGATGCAGGCCACTCTTTTATACCTAGTTTAAATTTCTATTAAAAGTGAGGTCAAAATTTTTAATCTTACTACATTTTTGATTGCCTTGCACTTGAGTCCAGAGCAGAAGTGGTAAGGGGGAGTCCAAGAACTTGTCTCTTGAGTTGCACTTGGCACAGTGCTGACAGTGCAGCTTGGACCCCATGGTCTCCTGTGGGAGAGTGGAACAGCCTGTGGCTCACTGATTTCTTTAGTCCAAAATCACAGTTCTGGTGAGCATGTGGAGCAAGATACAATCACTAGCTGTCTGCAGCCACAGTGTGCCTGTCCCACTCATTTTATCCACTTAGCTCCTCCACATAGTGCTTTGCTTTGGCCCCAGCCAACAGATGTGGCAATATGTCAAGAACCACACCCGTTTTCCTCTGCTCTTTTGGTTTAAGCAAGCAGAATGGAGGTACCATGTATAGAGAAACTTAACACTTTGTAAAGAAAATGTGAACTGCTCATGGCAGTGTAAAAGGTCAGGGAGTATCTTTTAAAACTCATTTCTAATTCTGCACTAGATCTTACAGCAAAAATGCTGATGCTCGACACAGCCAGGACGTGGTGCAGAAAGACCATTGCACTGCTGACCCTGCTCCTGAGCCAGCTTCAGAAACCCACAGCTCTGTGTGTTCAGGGATGGCACCACTCTGCAGGGAGAGCCAGGAAGAGAAGGTGGGTGAGCTTCCAACAGCTTCTAGCTCTGATCAGTTCTGCAGTGATAACAAAGAAACAAGAAGATATTCTCCTGTCTCACTGATCAGAATCTCAGGCTGTCAAACTAGTTAATGTGCACTGAACATAGCACTCCTGTTTAGAACTACATTGCTGTGCTTTGTAAATTAACCCCAGATCTGTCAACAAGTTTCATTGCTCAGTACACATGGCACATTTTTTTTGAGGCAAATATAGAAGGACTGGGTTCAGGTTGGGGTTTTTTTCAGGGGTGTTGGCCAAGATTCCAGACAGGCCTGGTGATTAGGGGGTCAGGCATCCTGATGGTCTGAAAAGAGTTTCCTTGCCTGTTCAAGGGTAGGTCTATTATTACTTCAAACCCTTATGCAGCCTGCTTACATCTTGGTGCCTGGCAGTGTTGTATTCTTCATCTGAAGGGCCCTGCAAACACTGTAAAGAAAGACACTCGTTTGTTACTTGATAGCACATGATTCTGCACACAGTTAATCAGTTCAGACTCAACTGAAATCCCTTTTTATCCTCTATACTCTTTTTTCACCCTCACTCCTACTCTTCTCCTTCCTTTCAGTCTGGGCTGTGGGAACTTCGAGTTTTTCCACTAAATGATGAAGAGGTAGAAGCTTTACTGTACCAAGATCAAGTAACGAATCAGACTGAAATGTCAAGTGCAACTTTCCCCAGCAACTCTTCCTGCACTCCAGGCACACCCACTGCTGTGCCAGACAATGGCTGTGCACCAAGAAAACAATCTACCCAAGAGTCAGAAGACTGCAAAAGCATTTGCCTGGGAAGCAACAGTACAAGGAAACAAAGGTGACAGGGAATAATGTGGTTCATTAAGAAAGCCAATTAAGGTGGAGAGAAGTGTAAGGTAAAATCTCTCGTTCACACAGCATATGACAGCACAATTCAAAACCTTTATGTTAGCTGCGTATAATATATTTTCTTTCTTGCTTTGTAACAGGCAGGATAAATCCCAAAGACAACACTTTCTTCTTCCTGAACCCCAAGAGAAAGTAATTATTTCAAGCTGGAAGTCTAATATTCCCAATGTCGGGAGTGGGCGCACATAAATTGCTGGCACCATTCACTTTCTGTTGTCATATTGCCACATTTGTCAATAATCATCCTTTTCTGTTTGTTTGTTTTCAAATGCATATCTGGTTCTCGTGGACTCTGGTGCAGCAGGAGATGCTGTTTACCTTATCCAACAACTTCAACTGAACACAGAAAAACTACTTGAAAGTAGTGGGGATAAGCATTAGCTTCAGATTATTCTCCTGTGTGGCATGACCATAGGGCAAAAACCTGTCTCTAACTGCACGTGTGAGGTCAGGGGAGGTGAGAACCAGCACTTCAAACCAGGGCATCTGGAAGCCTTGCATCCAGCTTGTCATGGCTCTCAGTAGTGCCTGGGCATGTCTCATGGTGAAATTCTCAAGCAATAAGGCAGAAGTAGCCACTGCATTGCCACAGTCCGAGTGACTGACACAGGGGAAAGCAGGATCTCTGCTTCGGGCCTGTGGGGAGGGAGAGACAGGAGGAGAGAGGGGTGGAGCCAAATCAGTGACACAGCCCATGGCATGTTGTGGTTTGGATCATCTTATTTCCTTAGTCCTTCAGTAGCTAATGAGGCTCATAATACTTTGCTTTAATATGTTAAAGTCTTGTTCCAATTTCTGTACAGTGCCTTGTAAGAGTCTCATAAGTATGCCAACATTTGGTGACTAGCTGGAAAGGAAAAGATGATTGATGTCTTGAAGAGCAATAGAAAAAAAGCCCCAAAGCTTTCCATTGTGATTCTGGATAGATTTCTCATTTCCCAATGCATGCACAGTGAGAAAACAAAAGCAAGTTGTTTAAACTTGCATCTGAATAGCATAGCTTGGAATGTATCTGCAATCCCAAGAGGTATTAACAAAGATTAAACATTGAATGTAGGTGTTATCCATCAACAGGCAGTTTTTCTGTGTAGGACAGTTGAAGGCAATTTAATAGGAGTCTCTGTTTTTTGTGCAGTTTTCTTCCATGTGTAATATCTGGAATGGCACTGGACAGACGACCCAGTTTTAGTGTCAATTTTTTTTTTTTTTTGTCAAAATGACAGGAAATACACACTGGGCATATGAAAACAGTTCAGTAAAGTTTCAACACTACATCCTATTGCTACATTGTAGTTTATTGCACATTCTGATTATTTTTTTAAACACTTTTTTAACACTGGTTTGTCTTAAACTTGAATCTTGCCTCAATGTCTGATACAATAATCTTTGATGCAAGGTTGGTTTTTTAATTAAAAGTTATTTCTATATATGTTGTATATAGTCTGAATTTGATGACTTTTTAGAAGTGAAGAAGTAGCAGCAATACTTCCTCTTGGCATAGAGCTCTGCTTGGCCTGCAGACCCACTGCAGCTTTGCTGTGGTACTGATGCTGCACTTTTGCTGTGAGGCCAAGGGCCCTCTCAGTGCCTCAGTACAAGGTGTGTGCTGCCCTCTCTCTTGCCCTGCATGTGCACCTGCTTCCAGGAAGAACTTTCTCAAAGGTCAGTGTCTCAGATGTTTTGCAGGTCTTTTCCACACCCCTGTGTACTCCTTAGGAAGCCTGATCTGACCAGCTGTCACCCAGCTTTGTTGTCAGGTATGGGTTTCCTGTCTTGTCTGATCCCTGGGGCAGAGGGAGGAACTCCTGACTTTAAGAGAGGGGACAGCCCAAGTGACCAGCCAGCCAGGCCAGCTGCCTTCCTTTTCCTGAAAGTGCTGTCAGGAAGTGGAAATACAATCCAGTCTGTTACAGGAGGGTTTTTCTTTACTGGAGGGTGGAAACAGAAGGGTGTTAAAAGGAAGCCAAGGACCCCCCGTGTCAGAGGAGCTGAGTTATCCCAATCTGGTTAGCTTGGGGACCTTCACAGCATCCCTGCACTGCAGTTCAGGCCCCAGCTGCAGTGCCAGACCATTGGGTGGCTGCAGGCTCAGCCTGGGGTAGCCTAAAGCAGCTGCTGGTACCTTGCCCACTGCAGGGGCTGCAGAGGCCACTGCAGAGCGGTCTGAGCAAGGGGAGCCCCATCAGCTGCATCCCTTCTATGTTCTTGCCAGCCCTTGTGGGAACTTGCTATTGCTTCATGAGACAGCAATGAAAAGGCCACTTAGACAAAGGCTGAGGAGGCCCAAGACAGAAGCAAAATGTCTGTTTGGCCATTACCCCAGTGCACTCAGTGCAGAAACCTTTTCTCCAGCAGCTGCCTCAGCTGGCCAGGCCTGTGGCAGCACACAGTGGCTGCTGGAGAACAGTGCCTGAGCTGCTCCTCCTCCCACAGTGCCAGCACAGGGCTCTGCCAGCAGCTGAGCAGGATATGTGCATGTGGCAGGAACAGGCGGCATTTGCACATCCCCTGCCCACCTCCAGCTGGCAGGGCCAGGTGGACAGTGCTGGGTGCACATGGCAAGGGAGGTGGTTCTCAAGCAGCTGCAGACCTGGCCCTGCCTTCTCTGTCTCCACTCTGTGTTTTGGCTCCAGACAGACACCTGATTTTTCAGCAGCCCCCTTTCAGTAACCCCTGGCACAGGGTTAAAAACTTGCTGATTCGGCTTGGTTCCAGGTCCAGCCCTGTCCTTTCTCTTGTCCCTCTACTCCAAGCAGCTGCAATCAGCACTGGTAGGCTGCTGCTCTGCCTGCAGCCCATGGCCTGGCACAGCTGGGCTCCCAGCTCCAGGCAGGTCAGTGCTGCATGAATGCTGGTGTCATGAGGAACCTGTACCTGCTGGAGGAGCAGGCTCAGGGCCAGGCTTATCCTTGAAGCCATAAAAGTGTGCAGAAGCCCCTGCTTGTTTTCATTCCTTTTCCAAGTTTTAAACAGAAAATAAAACCCAGACAAAACCCAACCTCTCTTTGGCTGTTAAGCTGTGAAAACAGCTGTTAGTGCTGCTCCTACTGCTGTGACTTTAAGGTATTACAGAGTGACTGTGAAAAAACAACTTAAAACCTAATACAGCAAGCCCCCCCCCACACATGCAAGTAGGTGTCTGCAGCTGCACAAAGCCACTTTCCATGTGCTTTATTTACCATGTTCAATTGAGGCATTTTTTTTAACACCACTTATGTTCTGCTTCCTGCTGCTATGAGGGTTTAAAATGTTTCATCTCTGCATCCAGGATCTTAATGGCATGTAAGTACAAATAAGAATTTTTAAACCCTATTAAAACTAAGCTCTGTGTGTGTCTCCTGCAGTGTTTTATCTCACTCGGGGCTGTGGCTGTACCACCCTGTGCAGCACATGTGCAAGCCCAGCGTGACTTGGCTCTGTCCAAGTTGTTTTCATCCTGTTTTCCAGTGCAGACAGACCTGTGCTGTCAGATCACTCTGGACCACTCTAGAGCACATGCCTCAGTACAACAGGCTGTGCTCTCCCTTACTGCTGAAACCTTATCAGAGGATTGCAGCATCTCATGGGCCTGGGCTTTGTTCAGCCCTAGGGAGACCCTGCAAGCAGCTCTCTGGGTTTTCATGTCACACTCAGTTCCAGTCCTGGGACTCAAGGCTTGTTACTGAGTACAGAAAGGCCCCAGAGAGATCACTTCAGTGAATGGACACAGGTGAGAAACTGAAACAGTCTTAAGCATTAAAGAACAAGAATAACTCATCACTGTGATTTCTTGGACATGGTCACTAACAGATTCAACCTCAGCTGTTGCAGCAGGAGTCACCTGCATAAACCCACTCAAGTGGGATTCAGACAGAAGCAATTAAGTAATTTTACTTTGTGAGTGTAGCATCTCTTCCACAGGACTCCTAACCCAAGAGTCAATGCATCCTTACCATCCTTAAAACAATTACAAAATGCCTACAGCCTATGAACAGAGGACATAGCATCAATTAACCAGCACGACTTGGATGTCACTCCCAAATCAATTAGGAACAAAATTAGGAACAAAGCAGAAATAGTTTGATTTTCCTTTCAATCCAGCTTACACTCAACTGCAGGAGGTTAGTACACTAGAGCTGTTGTCCTACTGCTTTCAACAGCATGAAAAGCCACTCCACATCCTGAACCAGCATTTTCATTTCAGCTGGTGGCTGTCCAGCCTGCATTTAAGCTACCAGAGCCATGACTGTTTGTCCCTGCATACACTAAACTCCACACTGGTTCTTTCCAGAAGCATGGATAAGCTACTCTTAACACACACCCAACAGCCCTTGGGACTACAGCCTTCATGGCCAAGCTTGCTTTTGGCAAACCTCTTCTGAACTATCTCTCAGTACAGCAGGTCCACACAACTCCATTTTTCTTGTGCTACTCCCCAAATGGGGTTGCAAGTGGAAGCAGGAAGCAACTTTTGCTCACCTAACCCACAGTTAACAACGCAGAAAAAACGTGGCAGTTCAGCAATTTGAGATACTCCTGTAGAGTGTCTGAAGTGGCCTGGGCTGCACCAGCCCTGGCACTGCTGGGTGACACCTGCCCAGTGCTGCTGCAAAGAGAACAGAGCTGACTCTGGCCCTGTGGAAGCTGCTGAGCCACCTGCCTGGTCCCCAAGGCAGCAGACTGTCTGCAACCCTTCTGTCATTGCAACCCAAAGAGAAAAATGCCACACAGAATACCATGACATATTTAAGAGCCAGCAATGCTAATTAGAGCCATGGGAGACAGGTCTGCCTAAAAATGGCCTGCTCAGTCTTCCTCCAGTGCACTGTAACTCACCTCTCGTGCCCAACCAGGCCAGGCCTGTGCACACAGCAAACTGAAGGACTGATGACTGTTTGGTTCCACAAGCTGTCCTACAGACCCATCTCCAGGCATTTCAATCTACACATCTCTTCAGCAGCTACCCTTCCTGTATGTCACCATCTTGATCATTTACTCAGACACACCAACCAAGGAGATTGTGCAGCAAGAAAAAGCTTCTTACTTATCTGAAGAGTATTAAAGCAACGTTCTCCTGAGGAATTCCATCACTTCCAGGAATTTCAGACACAGCTGTCTTAACTGGCTACTTGAAAGGTAACTGAGGAGACATTCCCCACTTTGTGATCTGGTAAAGATGCTGCACTGACTTACCTGATGCTGGATTGCAATAAGCCAAGGACTTCCAATGCAGTAGAGGCAAAGGACAGGAACACTTCTACCATCACAGATCTTTTTAGCCCTCTTAAGCTGCCTTTTCCCTAAACTTACTCCTAAACCCACTTATTTACGACAGCCAGCTTCAAGAACTTAACAGACCAAGGAAGGGGTGTTTAATGCAGTAGTGGAAAAAGTTTTGTAGGAATGCACAGATCAAATGACAAAATACAGACAGCAGAAGGCAGTTTGATTAAAGAGTCTTCCACAAGAGAGATTCTGGTGGTGATGCTACACTCTTCTAGCAAGCAACAAACCGACTGTAGTTCAATCCAGCCAGCATTAGAGGTTGTGCCACAAAATTAGCCTCCACAAAATCAAGAGACAGGTTCAAACCATTGCATTTCCAACCCTGAAAGACAGCCAGAACGTTTCCCACTGCTGCTTGCTTCACTGCAGTAAAGGAATGCTTCCTCTGTCCAGCAGCAAGAGGTTTCTTGGTAGTTGGTGTTCATCCAGCCCCTGCTTCTGCGCGAGAAAAGGGCTCTCCTGCATGGCCAGAGCTTCTGGAACACGGCTGGGGAGGTCTCATCGGTCCAGACTGCGCTTCTGGGCTGCCTCTGAGCACACGTTCCTGAGCAGGTTGATGACAGACCTGGGGTCTGCACTCTTCATGATAGCACTGCCAGACACAATCATGTTGGCTCCTGCCTGGGGGACAGCAAACACTGCTCAGTCACGTGGAACACAGCCCCTGCCTGCCTGGAGAGCACTGGAGATGGGAATTCTGGGCTGCTGTGCAAACAGGTGGGACACAGGGGACATCCCCCTAACTGCAACCCCAAATCAAGTTCAGAAAACACAGCTGAAATCCCCAAATATATAATTTCTTCATCACAATGCTCCTATTTCGACCAACATAAAACAAACAAACTTCTTTACCTTAGGGGAGGCTTCAAGAGCCACTATTTTAAAAAAGGCACAAAATTAGACCTCAAAACGATTTTGATATTAAATGTGTTCTACAGTTTCCTCTGAAAACTAAAAATTTCTCCTAAGCTTTATTTTCTGGGAGTTGATAAGTCTCTCAGCACAGTGACTGAGAATGCTACAACCTCTTACCTCTGCACACTTATGGATGGTGTCAGGCCCCACTCCTCCATCCACTTCTATATCCAAAGAGGGAAACTGTGTCCTGAGCCACTGAACCTGAGGAAAAGATAAAAGCCCAGAACACTGAGCTGCCACCCTATAATTTCTCATACATCTAGAAAAGATTTATCAATTTCACCACTCACTACTGTTAATTAGCTTTTAGCTCAATGAATAATGAAAGAGAAACAGTTTACCTTTGGCATCATGTCTTCCATAAACTTTTGTCCTCCAAACCCAGGTTCTACTGTCATCACCAAAGCCATGTCTATCTGATTGGCCCAAGGTGCCAAGTGCTCAACTGTAGTGCCAGGCTTGATGGCCAAGCCAACCTGCAGGATAGAAAGCCAAATCCAAGTGCATGTCAGGGCAAGACTGGCCTGAGATCAGTACAGATTCCTAGGAAGTAATTACATAACTGTGTAATGGCAGGAAGAACAGGCTTCTTCATTTAAAAATTCCAGATTTTCTTCACTAAAATTGAAGACACTTCACGCACAGTGTGTATGGGGTGCACATGCCAATCCTAGACCACCTGAAGTGGCAACAATGAGTTTTCCATAAAACCATGGAATCAAAAATATTTTGAGTGGAAGGGCCCTACAAGGCTCATCGAGGCCAACTCCTGGCCCTGCACAGACACCCCACCAATCTCACCCTGTGACTCAGAGCCTTGTCCAAACACTCCTGGAGCTCTGGCAGCCTTGGGGCTGTGACCATTCCCTGGGGAGCCTGTCCAGTGCCTGAGCACCCTCTGGGGTAAGAAGAAGAACCTTTTCTGCTATCCAGCCCAAACCTCCCCAGATACAGCTGCAGGCTCCCTCACCTCCTCTCACTGCTCACCACAGAGAACCTGCCAGCAAGGCAGCTGTTAGTTAAGCAGAGCTAAGTATACAGAGTGTGTATTCCCCTCACCTTCATGCCATTCTCCCGAATGTCCTTTATCAGTGCCCCGGGATTGTCCGTCGCTTCTAGATGGAAGGTGTACTGGTTTGCACCAGCCACTGCCATGGGCTTCACCCACTGCTCTGGCGCGGCCACCATCATGTGCATGTCTGGAAGAGGAGAGCGAGCGGGCAGCGGGGCCGGCTCCCGCCGCCGGAGGGGCAGCGCCCCGCAGCCCGCGGCCCTTACCGAAGAAGGGCTCCTGGCCCAGCCGCTTGCGCAGGCTCTCCACGACGGGGTGGCCGAAGGTGATGTTCGGGACGAAGTGTCTTGGGGCCGAAGAGAGAGACGCGCCCGCCCACAGGTTACCCGGTGCTGCCGGGAGGAGCGGGCCGGGCCGTTCGCCCGGCCCCCGCGCCCCCGGCCCGGCCGCTCCCGCCCGTCCCCGGCGTTACCCGTCCATTACATCCAGGTGCAGGTAGTCGGCCCCGCAGTCCAGCATGCGGCTGCACTCGGCGCCCAGCGCCGCCAGGTCGCTGTTGAGGATGGAGGGACCGATCCGACACCCCGACGCCATCGCTGCGGCCGCGGCTGCTGCCGGGACGGAGGGCGGGCCGGCCGGCCGGGGGAAGGGCCGGGGCGGTGCCCCCGCCATCTTGGGGCCGTTGCTCCGCCCTCACGGCCGCGCTGACGCGGCACGAGCCGCGCCCTCGGCCCCAAACTGGCGGAAATACCAATAACAAAAGTAGTAATAACCCTGGTGTAGGTGATTTTAAGTTCCCAACCAGGTGTATTTTGTCCCCCGCAAAGCACAGCTCCAGCCCCGCGCCGGGCCTGGAGCAGATGGGTAAACGTTAACAAGCGCTGTCGGTATCCCGGAAGAAAGCCGCGCACGGAAACCCTTCGGAGCGCCAGACACCGACCGTGTTACGCAAGAGGCTCAAACACAGAACTCTGTCCTTTGCCGTCGTTCCTTTGTATTTAATCCTCGGGACAACGTTTGCATAAAATGCTGAGGCAACGGGAGCGACTGACACGTGGACAAGACAGGCAGAGCCAGACATGGCTGAACACGACATGCGCTTAAGGCGGTAGCACTATGTAAAGCAGCATCGTGTGTCTCCACAGCAGAAATAACACCGAGTTTGGTACAGAGAGACTGGAGGACAGCACAAACCAGCTAAAGAACTCGGTATGCCACTCAGCAGGAAGGCATTAAATGCACTGGTACGACAGTAAAACGCATGGGAAGTCAGGCTGGCGGGCTGGCCTGTCTGTGCCATCTCTGAGCAATCATCCCACAAAACCAAAGCCAGCTGCACAGCCACCTGGATAAAATTAAACTGCAGATTACATCATTTAGAAGTTGCATTGATTTCTAGTAGGGTAGACATTAAAAAGAGGCATTTTAGTCCTTGCTATGGCTTACTACTGTGGATTCACCTGTGACAGTGGAAACTTGAACGTTATATACACGGAATTAAATGAAGTAAATCACAGTTATTTTGTCATCTCTAGAGCAGAGTACTGTGGGAAGGCCTCTACTTTTCATTAAGGAGGATGCTTCCTCCTTTTCTGCAGAAAAGGTCACTCTTATAAAGTGCACCATGAATTCTGTGTGTTGTGTCCCAGCCATTAGCTCATGTCTGAAGCCTTCCTCCCCCCGAGACTGCCAGTGACCAAGCCTACCTGGGGACTTGGAAGCAAAGCTGTGGGGTTTTTTTCTCATTTGTGTGTCAGTGTTAATAATAACACTTAACATCTGGAATTCAGCAATTCTTGGAGTGACCTCTGAGCTGGGAGCTAATCTAAAGCAGCATCCTACAGGTAGCTGGCACAGGCTCCAGTGCACTAAAGAGATAAAAGCAGTACAGCATGTTTTGATCAGCAGAGGAAACAATTTGTTATCCAGGACATCCCTTGGGACATTGTCACCTCTCTTCCAACACCAAGAATCCTTTGGAGCTGCATTAGAGCACCACCTGTACATTATATAGCCCCATATACGTGGGGGATAGAGGTGGTGCACTATAACAATAGTTGGTTTTTTTCAGCCCTGCTGTTCCCAAGACATGCTGAGATTCTCCTTCTCTCACCAGCAGAGCATGCTCAGCACCTGGGACAAAAATGGCTTTTGCTCTCTTCAGAGGTTTAATGTGAGTGAGTTCCCTGCCCAGAGTGGTGTGCACAGCTCCTGTCAAATGTAAGCACTTGGCAAATGCCAGGCAGCACAGCCTGAGGCTCCATGGGCTGCACAGGCTGAAACCTGCTGCCAGCTGCGTGGGTAATGGTGTCAGCCCCAGGAAAAGCTGTGTGCTGCACTACAGCAGCAAGGCAGCTGTCTGCATGGCAGCTACTGCAGAGCCCAGGAGGAGAGCTGAAGTCCTTTCTGTGGAGATGGCTACGAGGATACCATTTCCCTCCTTAGTAAGGCTGGTTTGTCATGTGTGTGTCCAAATTGCAGGCCCTCAGGAGCCAAAGTGGTAATGAGCACGTTTTAGATACTCTCAGGATGATCCAAAACATTTTCCTCTGCACAATAATGATGTGATTATAAACTCCACTTAGTCTAACATGAGCCAAAAAAGGCAGTGTATGAGTCCCAAGGGTCTCTTTGGGCATTGCTGATGATTTCATGGTTTGTTTCACAGCTATTTTGCAGTTTGCCTGTCAGCAGCTAATGGCTAAATTCACATTTCAGTGTAATTCCATGATGCTGCAGAAAAACCCTTTAACTGACTTCAGCTGATCCCTCCAGGGATCTCCACCTTCTATAAATGTTACACACGTTTATCCAATACTTGCAGTCATGAATGTTACATACATAAAATGGAACCTTTTAAAATACAATCTCAGCATGCCAAAAATAGATTCTTTCATCAAGTTTTTGCCCTGCAATATCCATCTTTTGTTTCAATGTACATATATATTTATATATATATATATATATAGTAACATGAAAATACCAGATATATAAATATTTACTTTAAATGCCTCTACGTACATCCAACAGCATCAGAGGAGCAGTTGCTTGGGGCCAGAAGATCCACACATTCCAGATGCAGTTTCCTGGAGTACTTTTTTTTAACTCTGGAGATGAATAGCTCAGTACATTAAAGCAGGACAGTGTGGGTTATTTATGCCACCTGCAGACCACTCAGCCCCTGCCCATCTGTGTCTGTGGACAGCACATGCATTCCTGCTTACACTATATACTGTACTTAGGTTTTACAGAGCAAATATTTTTGTAGCACAAGGGCAATGTTTTACAGAGTGGGATGGAACTAACAGACAAAAGTAAACTCAACTACTAAAGTCTGCAGTTCCAACAACAAAAAAAAAAAGCGAATTGCTTTATGGTGCTTATTGTTGCTCTGCATGTTAGAAACAATGGTCCCAGGCTTGAGAAAAATCAAGCATTAGATTGGTACTTTCTGTCACTGTTTTCAAGGTGTAGGAGCCTTGATTCAGCTGCTGTGTAGCCCTGCTCTCAAAAACACTACAAAAATAAATCTCAGGCACAGTCTCAGAAGAGACTTCTCTGTCTCACACAGTCCAGCAGCCCCTTACCCATGAGGCTGCTGATCACAGTACATGGCTGCCAGATCAGGGCTCCATAGACCACGTTTGCCCACACACCCCTATCCTGAGAATTCTCTACCAATTCTTGGTTCCTGTGGTCCTGCCCTGAACTGAAAAGAGATCTCACAAATAGAAATTTGCCAGTCTATAGCAACCACCTGATAGCTATTTCCTGCTCTTGGATAATAAAGTGCTCTTGTTTTAAGTAGTTACTGTTTAGCAGGGAACTCTAAGGAAAGGTAACCACTTCCTTCCTCCTCCCGGTACTGTACTTCCCCAAGAGTTACACATGAGACTCATCTAGATCCACGTCGGTCTCGCCCAGCTCCACATGCGTGAAGCTGAAGTGCGTGGCCAGCAGGGGGTTCTCCATGCCGTTGTCCTCGCTGATGTGCAGGACGGTGTCCCCGTGCTGCAGCAGGCTCGTGGTCTCCAGCCCCGCGTAGTCCTCGGTGTCCGACAGCTGCGGGGGCGGCGTGCTCTGCGCTGTGGCTGGCCGCGATTCCAGCCCTCCTCTTTCTCCTTCTCCTCCTCAGCACCCAGTGCCTCGCTCTGCAGTTGAGGACAGCTGGTGGTCAGGCTCAGAGAAAGCAGGAGGGAGAGGGGGGACAAAAGAAAGGAAGGTCTATAAAGCATTTTCTCATTCAGATATACATTTTACCATAAAGAAGCAGGCACTTGTAGATTAAATAATTAGATAATTTAAAATCCTTTAAAATTATACCTAACAATATATTTTTGATGGTGAATCAAATTTACATCATGGATCAGAAAGGTTATCTGATTTGAGTCATTAACACTTCCTCATTTCATCTTTTTTAGCATATGGCTTAAAACGGAGAGTAGGTTTACATTAAATATTAGGAGAAAATCCTTTATACTGAGGATAGTGAGGCACTGGAAAAGGTTTCCCAGAGAAGCTGTGACTGCCCCATCCCTGAAGTGTTCAAGGCCAGGCTGGACAGGCTTGGAGCAACCTGGTCTAGTGGAAGGGGGTGGAATGAGTCCAAACCATTCTGTGATTCATTCTGTGATTCTGAAGACAGAGGTCATTCATTTGCACACGGCAAAGGACATAAGCTCAAAAGACACTGGATATCTGGGTATATAAAAGTGATCTCAGTGTCACTGATGTGTTGAAGGGATGACTGGGATTGTCCCTGCACAATGCTCATAGGGGGCCAACACAGAAAAATGTTGGACAAGCAATTTCTTTTGCAATGTGGTGCTTAACCAGTCCTGAGGCTTTGAAGGATTCCCTCCTTAAGGGGGCATCTCTCAGGGAGCAAGCTGTGAAAACCTGTTGAGGACAGCTTGCCTTGGTGACTGGCTCCAGAAGAACACTGTATGTGATGGGAAGACAGAAAGGGATGATGCAGAAAATACATTTTCAAATTAAGACTTGTTACACTGACTTGGAAAGGAATGGCTTTAGAGAAGCAGAGGCTTGACAGCAAACAGCCTAAAGGAGACTTTGCTGTCTTTACCCTCCTGCCAGCTTTCATCACAGTGCTATAATACATCTGGCACTTCCCGTGCCTGAGAAGTGGAGGAGGGACACAGGCTGCAGACCCAGCAGTGACATTACCCGGCTGTGAAGGGACACAGGCTGCAGACCCAGCAGTGACATTACCTGGCTGTGAAGGGACACAGGCTGCAGACCCAGCAGTGACATTACCTGGCTGTGAAGGGACACAGGCTGCAGACGCAGCAGTGACATTACCTGGCTGTGAAGGGACACAGGCTGCAGACCCAGCAGTGACATTACCCGGCTGTGAAGGGACACAGGCTGCAGACCCAGCAGTGACATTACCTGGCTGTGAAGGGACACAGGCTGCAGACCCAGCAGTGACATTACCTGGCTGTGAAGGGACACAGGCTGCAGACGCAGCAGTGACATTACCTGGCTGTGAAGGGACACAGGCTGCAGACGCAGCAGTGACATTTCCTGGCTGTGAAGGGACACAGGCTGCAGACCCAGCAGTGACATTACCTGGCTGTGAAGGGACACAGGCTGCAGACCCAGCAGTGACATTACCCGGCTGTGAAGGGACACAGGCTGCAGACGCAGCAGTGACATTACCTGGCTGTGAAGGGACACAGGCTGCAGACGCAGCAGTGACATTACCTGGCTGTGAAGGGACACAGGCTGCAGACGCAGCAGTGACATTTCCTGGCTGTGAAGGGACACAGGCTGCAGACGCAGCAGTGACATTACCTGGCTGTGAAGATCAGCCACGACGATGGCAGGCGAGGAAGTCAGCCCGGGTTTGCCCAGCGGCTCCTGCTGGCCGGCGGCCTGGGGGCTGCTCTGGCTGCGGCCCAGCTGCTGCTGCTGCGCCGGCGGCTCCGCGGGGCAGGCGGGAGGTGCCTCAGGCTGGGCTTCGGTGAACGTCACCGAGCGCTTCTGCTCCGCTGGAGGGGGCAAATCCAGGAAACTCGGGGTTAAAATTCGGGAAGAAATACACGAGGAAAGAAGAGAGAGAATCCATGGGGGTTTTACAACTAAGACAGGGATTGTGGTTCTTCCATCTTTATATAAGCTGTCTAATCTAAAAGTCTTTTACCTTGGGTTTCCACTACTGCCACAGCAAGACTGGGATCTCCTGAAGTGTAGCCAGCACACCTATCCCTCTCATGGCTTGGTAAGAAAAATACCACCCATAACATCTTTCCATCCCAGAAAAATACACTGAGATGAATTCCCATGTGGTGGCCTCAAATAAAAAAAAAAAAAAAAAAAAAAACTGGCACGCAAAAAGAAAGGAGAATTTACCCAAGGTTTTGCTGAAAATGTAAGGAAAAAAAGTGCAACTGATAACTCCTCATTCCTGCAGACTCAGTCCACTAGCCAGGAATAACAGAAGAGTAAAGACAGCTGAGTAAAGACAGCTAGACTAAAAACTTAACAGTAAAACTGATTGTTCCCATTCCTGCTCTTAATTATTTTGTTTTAACTTTTATGTTTCAAACATCTCCAGCAGTGGTGATGCCCCAGAACACTCCTGCTGAAACGCAGCAAGTTCACAAGTGACCTTTGCTATTGGAGATGTTTCCTCCAAAGCTCACTGCTCACTTCAGATGGTACAGAATACAACTACCTGCTCAGCTTGGCAGTGCTGACTGCTGGAAACATACAGCAGAGACTACAACAGTCCTACATTCATTTCCATGTACAGTCCTTAGAGCTCTGCACTGCTAAGCGTATGATGGGCCATGTCCTTCTTTCTACTACTCTCAATAGCATCTTCCAAACTTGCACATCTGGAGGTTTTGGATGAGGCATCCTGACTAGAGGACACCCATCCCCTAAATTCTCCATAACTCTTGGAAACAAGATCATGCATTGTCCATGTCCTGTTTGACCTTGAAAACCTCTCGAGAAACCACCAAATTGTTTTGAGGGGGTGGATTTCTGATAGGATATCCATCTACTAGGAAAAAATATAAAGCTGCTGGAACTTCACTTTAATATAAGCTGCTAACAACCTACAATTCCTTTAAGCTCAAACCACATAATTTTCTACTTTCCAGTGTGGAGTGCTGGTTCTGGAAGTGCAGCAGTGCCCTACCACAGGGTTTAGGCTTTGGCTGGATGCTCCGCCTGGTGGTTGAAAGCCGAGCTCCGTGACGGCTCCGAGGCTCCGTTTGAGTCTTCTGACGTGACAGCAGCGGCCGTCGAAGCTGAACATGGGAACACAGAGTTAGCCTGGTGTGTGGGCACATACTGCACAGCTTCTCCTCTGAGAGGAGAACATCACTGTCTGTACCTCCAATGTCCCCTCACTCTACTTTTAGAGTGTTCCAAGGTCTCCATGGCTTACACATTTCCTTCATGTGGAAGGAAACCTCTGGGCTTTGTGCCTTTTCAGTTTCAACACTGAATGTAATGCAGGGCAGGTTGTGTGATCGGAATTTAATAATAGTAATAAGAAAAAAGCCTGCAGAGGACAAGACTGAGGAATTGAAAACAAAGGGCACCTCCTCTCTTAGGGATTTGCCTGGCTTTATGCCTACAATTTGTTCTATGGTCCCTGCTGAGTCAAGGGACTGCCCTACTATACCAAAATTAAGTAGAGGTGACACATCCCATCCACACATCATGTCCAAACAGCCCCATACAAGAAAAGCCAAACCAAATCGCAGAGCAGGAGAGGAGGTTTGCTCATTACTGCCCATTTCCTCACCTGTCTCAGGCCTCTCTTCCGCCCCAGGGGCTGCTGCAGGAGGAGGTTCTGCTGTCCTGGCTCGCTCTGCACACTTGCCACCCTGTCAGATGGTGACAGCATTAGGCCAAGCACAGAAGCACGCTGCATAACTAGTAGGTGTCCTGGCAATTGGGACTAAAGTAAATAAATAAACAAGAGATCCACCAACCACTAATGGCACAGTCACTTCAAAGAGCAGCACTATCTTTGAAGGATGGGAGGGGACATGTCTGTTGGGTTGTGGCTTCCGGGGCTTGGGAGAGGGTGGGAGGTGGAGTCATGGTATTCAGGACTTGGCCACACACAGGTAGCATCCAAATAGAAATAACTGCAGGTTTCAGTTTTCAGTCATTGATTGATGCATCCCACTGAGCAGCACTCACTTCTCTGCATCCTTTGCCACATCAGTGAAGGCAGGACCATCAGCTTCCCAGCTCAAAAGCCTTCTTGTTTGCTTTTCCTTTATTCAAGGACAATGTTGTAACAGCTATTTTTTTCCTTCCCAAACAAGACTCCATGGCCTCATCACAATTTTGTCATCTGGTTTTAATTTCAATTTAAGTCAACAAACAAAAAACAAACGCAAAGTGACAAAGGATCCATTCACATAATGGATGCATGAGTTATGTGAACAAGGCCCCCACACTCAACACTTGCAGCCTCAAGTCTTTTTGTGACTAACAAACAAAAAGAGACAAGTAAACAAAAATTAGATAGATTGATAGATAGACACAGCTTTTTGATCTGAAAACCTGCAGTAGAAGAAACTTTAGCAATAAAACATACTCAGCTATGTACCATCTCATACTGCCATCCAACTGACCATTCAACCTACTTAATATAAAAATACCAGCCTCCCCTCATTTTTATCAAAGTACTGTATGCTTCCAAACACTGGCATTTAGCAGTCACAAAACACTTTGGCTGAGAGACTTACGACTACATTAGTCACTAAGAATTATGACAGACTTGTTTTAACTCAGGCAGCTGCTTTTTTAAAGCCAGACTGGAATCCACTGAGCAACATGTCCTATCTAAGCAACTCCCAGCTATAGCTGGTATGCACAGTGTTCAAGATTCAGTATTGCAATCCATTTTGTCTTTGGCTTGCATTAATCTAAAGGAAAACAACATTATTTTCTCTAGATACTTCCCTTGGATCTGCCTGGAGTTTGTCAGTACCACCAAGAGAATGAAGGCTAATCACTGACCACGCAGAGGTGGAGGAAGAAGACAAACCTAGGGGCATGGTCAGACAAGACATGGAGCTGTGAAGAGGCTTAAAAAGCTTCGTCTTCTGAGCAGCTCATTCTTCACTTTGGCAGAAGTTACCGATTGTCCTTAGAAGGTTTGGCAGAACAGAACATGGAGGGTTTCCTGCTCTGCTTTGGGGCTGTGGGTTAGGATTTTTCCTTTTGTTCCTTTCTCTCATGGAATTTTGTCCCATCTGTCACTAAGAAACCATAACAACCGATACTTAGGAGAGACAAGAGAAGTTTCCATGGGAAGGGAGCAGCTGGCCACTCCTAACTGAGGGGTTTCTCTTGGAGGAGCAGCGATGCCACAAGAACTGGACTGGGGAAAAGGGGCTGGCAGCTCCTGGCTCTCTGGGCTTGGGAGGAGGACAGTGGAGCTGCTGCCTGGGGAGGGAATTCACTGCTCCCACCAGGGCCCTGCCCTGTTTTCTCCTACCCTGGCTGTTATTCCTTTTCTCATATCTTTGCCTGAAAGCCCCTTAATTTCAAAGTTAGAATAATTCAGAGGGAAATGGGTCACATTTTCCATTCCAAGGGAGGTTCCTATCCTCCTTGGCAGACAGTTGTTTCTCAGACCAAGACGGGGCAATGTCTGGCTACCTGATCTGAAAGCTTTATTCCTTCCTCCCTTTCATTTAAACTAAAGCCAGACTTTGCACTGAACCATATCCATGTGTTCATCACTTGTGTTCCACACATCACAAGTGTTCCATCACTTCTACAGGGGAGACAGTGGGCAATTTTGAGGAGAGACACATCTTGGGACCCTGAAGCAGTTTGTCTTTTGATTGTCAGACTACAGCCTGATAATCCTGGGCATGCCCTCAGCAATCTCACCACAGCTGCACTGCCTTGGAAAAAGAGGAAAAGCTTCAGCAAGCTCAACCCCAAAAATACCCAACACTGAATATATTTGAGTCCTTTTCTTCCTCAGGTCTTCCAAATGAAACCACCAGTCCCTGGAACACATATCCCACTTTTCCATAGCATATTGACATGCTTTACATAGCAAGCATCCTAAACACCACACAAACACTTGCCTAGGGATAAGCAGAGCCCTTAGAGTTACCTCCTGTTAGCAGGAATATGTTCTTGACACAGAGAGTGACTGCAGCACCTATGACTGCTAAGTCCAAAAGCATCACATCATTCCTTATTAAAGCAAAGAGACTGAACTTAAATTAGTCTTTATATTTGTGATCCAGCCTACTTGAAATTGCTTGGTGAATTTCCTTAATCTTCTGTTTCTAGGTTTACATAAAAACTTATTCTGAATTTCTAGAAGTTTTTTGAAGTTTTTACCACTATGTGAATGAAGTAGGAATTAGCTGGGGAAGTTCTTGGAAAAAAATCCAAATACTGGACTAGCTTTTGGAATACTGTTACAATTGCTGATGAAGGAACTCTTAGTGCTGTGAGGAAGGAGACGTGTCTGTAGCAGAAAGACTGCAACTATATTCAGTACAAAACAGTCTACAGTGCTGAAACAAACTCACTTCACATGTGATATGAAAACACTTGAAAAAGGCCTTAGCTAACAGGTAAACATGGACTGTGTGAGGGCACAGAGGCTATACACGAGATAAAAACTATCCCCACGCACTGGAGACAAACAACAGGCAAGCAGAAAAAAGCTGGACTTTGTGTCTTCCTGGTGGAGTCTGGGATTTTCAGCCTGGCTTATAACATAAGTGAAATGAGTTAAGTGAGCTGATGGATGTTTACTTCCAGTACTGAATCCTTACACAAATTGGGATAATCTGGGATGCTCTTACAGGCTAAAATTGCAGATCCCTCTCGCAGGGAAATGGTGGACCTGAGAGCAGCTGAGTTTTGCAGAGCTGCCTGTGCACAGCACAGTCCTGCTGGGGCTCTCTTTTTACTCTCTATCCCCACATTTCGAAGAAGTAAAGAGAGAGAGAGAGAGAATGATAAAGACCACAAAATTCAGACGAGTGACCGAATTTTCAGCTATAAGCTTTCTCTTCATGAGAGTTTGTGGAGGTTTCATTTCACATCAAAGAACAGAACTACCCATCTTGTTTCTGTGAGAAGGAGCATGGCAGCAGAGGGTTGGCTCTGTGCAGCCTGCCCTCCCTCCTTTTCTGTCTCTCCTTGTTTACCAGACCTGACCAGGATTACACTGTTTTTCTGACAGTCCTTGGGACCCTAAGGAACAAAACTTGAACCAAATCAAGTCCCTTTTCAGCTGACTGTATATTTCTCCCCCACCCATGGCAATGTGATCTATAAAAGTAGTTTTTCTAAAGGACATAAGCCAGATTTATTTGGGAATAAGAAACAAGATTTTTTTTTCCTGCCCAACACAAAGATGCTCTGTCATTCTCTGAGTATCTCTGTCAGGGGTTTATTTGCACACTAATGTTACTCCCATTATATAGGGCAGAGGTGAGCCAAAGATCAAACCAACCCAAGTTTATGGATGCATCTTGCCAGCTCTACAAGGAGTGACACACAGTGGGGGCCAAAACAAACTTTGTCAGGTTGGCAAGTAAAAGAAGTGATGCTCAGGAATTACAAGAAAACCTAACCATGAAGGCAAAAAAACCCCAAAAACAAACAAACAAAAAAAACCCCAAACAAACAACAAAAAACCAAACCAAACAAAAACAAACAAACAAAACAAAACCAAACAAAACAAAGGAAGCAGCGAGTTTCAATGTCTATTAAAGAGATGTACATGCTTGCCACACCATCATGGTAGAGCATACAGACTTTGTGTCCCTAGACATAGGAATGAGAGGGTTAGTGGACATAGGCAGTGGAGAATGGGTTAAATATATTGTATTTCCAGACACATCCCAGCCCAGTTAGCATTAACTCTGCTGCTGCAATTGCCCTAGCAATGGGGATTCAATCTGATTTTTCCTGTTAGGAGCCATTAAGCTAGGACAGGCACAAACATTAGAGAGAAATGTGTTTGTGCAACAGATTTCCATTGTAGTGGCTTCACCTTCTTCCTTTCTGATTTGGGAAAATATCCTGTCCTCTCAGATTATATCCACAACAGATCAGGATGCTCCTCAGCCCTGTACCCTAAGCTGGCTGAGCACTTCAGTGTTCTCCTCTTCCTGCCTTCCCTGCTTTTCTCCAAGGCTGGGTCTAATTGCTGTAGAACAACGGGAAACAGACTTTATTATTTTTGTATTTGTCACAATTTGTTTAATTTATTTAAGGCTCCTACCTTCTATAAAGGTCTAGTCCCAAGTAAATATTGTTTATTTCTTTATCTCAGGTATGACTAAACACCAGCTTGTGAATTTAGAAGCTGATTCTAAAAAGTTATCATTGCACGCCAGCCAAAATCAAAGTTACATCAGAAAAACCCAAGCCTGCTTTATTCAGAACTAATGTTCTTGAATGTAAAACCAAATTAACTCTGCCCTATAATCCCCACAGCAGAATAAGCTTCTGCAACATCTGCTTTATTACTGCTGTCCTTTAGAGGAGAATCCAATTTTCACATTTAACAATGCAGTTGGAACATCTTTTCCTCCTCCCAGAGATCTAACCTAATCTTTTCAGACATATTTCCAGTGTCTTCATTCCTTCTTAAGGCTTTGCAGCCCTGGTGCCCATCCTTAAGACATTAGTGCTGCTCCTGGAAAAGGATAATAAACCTCAGCAGAACTGACTCCCAAGTGCAGCTGCTCACCCATTTGCTTTACATCTCTGTACCATAGAGCAGGGTGTCCTGGTCCCTAGAGAAAATTTTTGGGACAGGAATTAGTAGGAACCCTTTGTGCAGCTGATTACAGTTCAGGGTTCAGAATAAATTCCTGTGTTTGAATACATTTGTTGATTTAGGTGTCTCATAGTACTCAGCCTCACCACTGTAATTAGGAGTGGCTACCCCCTACTTAACAAGATCAAAACATTTCAAAACCAACACTGATGTAATCAAGTATCAGGTCATTATGGCCTTTGCTCAGGTACAGTCCTTCCCCTTCATCCTCTTCAAATACTGCAGTGAGTTTCTAGTGCTGCTAAAGGGACCACACAGAAGTCCTTTGAATTATTTATCTTCACCTCTTTAGCTCAGATGGCCATGCAGTCTGTCTTATTTTGTCAAAAAAGCAGGTAACAGCACTCCTGCCTCTGCCAAGAAGCTGATGTCTTTTCCTAGCCCATCCCAGACCAGTCTGCCAGAGCAGGGCTCACACACACGAAGGACACCATGTTGCATGGAATGAGCTCAGTGACAGCACTGGTGATAAACTCTCCTTTAGTCAGCTCAGGAGAATGAACAAACAAACACAGCAGCCTGTCCCCATCCCAAAAAGCCACTACCAACATGGGAACCCAAGCTAATGGAACAGAAACCATTCACACAAACGCCTCTCAACATATCCACAGCTGCCACTGGTGCAGGAGTGAAATAACAAGTTACCCTCCGTGTCGCCAATGAACGGGGCCGTGTTCTCCTGGGAGGAAACAGAGATGCTCTTGGGACTACAGCAGCTCTCCAGCCTCAGGAGGATGGGTTGAGAGGCAGGGAGAATGATTAACATGACAGATCTGGGTGTTAAAGGTGCAGCCTTCCCTTCTAAGTTCACTCCTGGCCCATTTGTGTTTGCTCGCCTGTCTGTGGGTAATGAGGAACAGCTAGACCTGAACTCCAGCACCAACAGAGCCATTTCAGATATGTATTTATGGTGTCCACCTGCAAGATTTCTAAGGTGTCATTTGAGAATTGAAAATGCTTTGCATAATTAATGAGAATTATTGTAAAGCACTCACAAAACACTATATTACACAGGACTTACCATAATTAGCTTTATCAGTGAATGGTAAAAAACCTCAGATTGATATGAAGTCTTTTGTGGTGACAGCATTGTGAGATGAATGAAAAAACAGATGTCTCCATTTTACATAAGCCTTCAGACTAATGCTTATAACAGGACACAGCTAATGCCTCGTGGATCATCTTTCTCATGCCCTCCAAACAAGGGGAAAACCCCAAGGCCAGCCTGCTGCTTCATTCACTACAGCTTTTTCTTTCCCCTTCTCCTTAGCCTTCTCAAAGTTATTGGCAATCAAAGCTGAAAACTGAAGGTGGGCTGCTACACCTTTGACTTGCAGGCCTGAATATTGATGAGCCACAAGAGACAGAGATGGAGAGAGTGACAAAAGGTGAGGGGGAAGAGACAGAAGGTTGGGAACAGCTCGTTTCCCAGCACACACACTGACAGACAGGTAGTGTTCACACTGTACCTAGAGAGGCTGCCCTCAGTGGCCAGGCTCGGGGAGTCATCGAGGACATTAGGTTCACTGCAGGAAGGGGCAGGGAGATTAAGAATTTAGGGAAAGAAAATGCAAAAAGCATGCACTTGTCTCTGTTTTCAAGGGAAAAAAAATATCAATGGAATAAAAAAAGTAAAAAGAGGAGGGTAACATTAATTGGTCTCACACGCTCAACGGCACAAATATGACTCAGAGGAGCTGAAAGAACATCTGGTAACAGCAGCAGTCTTTAGAGAGAGTTCACACTGCATGAAGCCCTCCACATCTCTGCTGAGATTTGGGGAGCTGAGAAGTTCAACAGGATGTGTTTCTAAAGGAAATAAGGCAGGGAACTGCTTTCAAAGCTATTTTCCTGCAGCATTTTGGTTTATTTCAGTTCTATTTACTTTCAGCTTCAGAGAAAGCTTTTTTCCCTTCACCCTGAGCCACTTCTTCCTTGAGGGAGGGCTGATCTATCTCCCATGAGCTATAGACCACTCTCCTGTTGGTGCAACTAGCTCTAAGGACAAACATCCAGGAAACAAGGTCTTATAGTGCAGTGAAACTGTACATAAACAGCTGGCAAGGGTCTTGGCAAAGGGACACAATTCCAATGCAGCCATCAGGCAGGAGCAGCCTGCTCAGGCCACAGGAAAAACATGAAAGAAAGAGAAAGAAAGAAGGAAGTAAAGTAGTCTGCTGGGTTAGCAGCAGGAAAGCAGTAACAATATTACTTTGCATTTATTGGCTTACATTTGTGAGGCAGTCTGAAAGCCCAGAGACCATCCATAACTCAAAGGGCAGGATGTTGAGGACTATGGTTATGCTTGCTGAGCTGGTCCTTCCCCTACCCAGATGAAAAGTGATTCTCCTGCTATACCATACGCTTAAAAAGTAGAGAGTGAAGCTCTGTGTTAATTAAAGTCTTTTTTTTTCTCAGCATCTACCATGATTCGGGATAGCACAAAGCTCTCAGTCAGCTGTGACTCTTATGAAGTTTATGCATTGAAGATGGTAGTGAAAGATTGAGGAAAATGCAGTCTAGCATATTAATTTTTCAAGGAACAAAGGGACTGAATCAACTGTGTTCAAGAGTCAAATGAGTTCCTGTAAGTCCTTTTGTGAAAACTCCCAGATAAAACCTGTGTAACTTCTCTCCTGTAAATCACTTCTCCTGTCTCTGCTGGTAGGTATCACAACTGTTAATTTTCCTTCATCTATCAAGGCTATTTTTTTAACTCCAAGCAAGAATGGGGGGGGGGGGGAACAATGTTGTTTGATTTTCCAGGGGTGGTGAAGACATAATGTAGAATATATTCTTTAAATGTTCAAAGGAAATAACACAAATTAATACGTCCATTGTCAGATATCCTGGGATAACTATGTCACGGACAAATAAAAAAATAAACATTGCTTATTTAGAAAAAAAAATCATGTTTAAATGCAAAACCTCTCTCCACATCTTCTAAAGATGAACATTTCCCAATAGGCACTTTCTCACCATTCCATGTCAACCAGAAATAAGGCATTCAAAGTTATTTGTATCAACAAGTATTTCAGGTTTAAAACAGTATTAAATCCCATCTTTGAACATAGCATTTCATTTCTGTGATGAGCTAGTTACTGTTCTAGGAAGGACAAAGAACACATGGAAGAAAACAAATCAAACTGCCTCTGTCCCTCTCTCCCAGCTTCTCAAGATTCCCCCTCCCCACTTCCCTACACAAACTGGGTATGGCCCCCTGGTTCAATGAATACTCCAAAACCACATTTCCTTTTGCTACTCAGAGGCAGCAGAGAAAAATAATAATGTAGAGTGTTTCTGAGACTGTTTAAGAGGAAGGTTGCTGGGGATGACAGCTTGTTCTTATGGACCCTACACAACAGAGATCACCCGGGAAAATCATTATTTCTAACCCTGCACCCTTGGTCCAACACTATTCCAGGATGAATGAATTTAGTATCACTATGCTGGCAGCAATTCCACCATCCCACCTCTCTGATGTACCTGGGCCATTTCTGTTCTTGTTATTAAAATGGGAAAGGGGAAAAGCCCATGTTTTTACCTTTGGCTGGGTAACATGCCCACCTCAGCCTGAGGTGCAGACATGCTGGAGAGATGGCTGGAGAACCGCCTCCTCCCAATGGCACCCATAAGGTACGTTTCTTGTTCACTTACCACACTGGGCATGCTCAAGGAGTCATCTAGAAAGAGAGAAAAAACAGGAAAGGAGAGGAAACAACCACCCAAACCCCACCTGCATCCCAAGAGTTGTCAAGAGATAAGAGGATGCCAAAGAAGTACCCAGCATTCACTTACCAAGAGCTCAAGCCTGTAAATGGGAATATTCTATTAGATATTACAGCCACTGTGCAGAAAGACACTTGTAAACCTCTGCAGGATGAGGAACCTGACAAACAGGGAACAGGGTTTATGTATTCTTTAAATGGCTCTCAGGAAAACATGTTTGCAGAATTCAGCTTCCACTAGGGGTTAATTCCTGTGATTAATAAATTGCTTGTTAATATACAGTGTTTCCAGCATAAAGGTTATAAGTGGACCTTTTTCTGCTGTGAAATAAACTGCTGCTATGATCTAGCAAAGCACTGCGACAAAAAGCCAAAATACCTGACAGCAAAGTGCAGAACTGACACTCTTCAACACCCTTCAGGACATGCATTTTAAAATGTAATGAAAATGTGGATAAATTGGCTCAAATACATCATAGTGCAAGAGAACTATGCAGCTGGACTGCAATCAGGACTGCTTAAAACTGTCAGTGCTATTTCAAATTTTATAAGTATCCAGAAAGACATTATTGTGGTTTTTGCCTCAGCAACTTGTTAATAACAAGTAAAGAAAACAAAGGGGTGGGTTTATGTAAGTTTCTCTCCTCTTTTTGACCTTTTTTTCAATTCTGGCGTGCTGAAATATTTTACAGCAGTATTTATCCAAGGCAGGGCTGAGGGAATAATGCCACAGTTCAGACAGGAAGATGGCACTTACCGTTCCACACGGTGGCTCGGAATTAATCTGAGGCTGAAACCACATTTTGCCACAGTGAGTAAATATCTGAACCATGTATAAGCAGTACAGCTCTGGGTGGATTGTACAAAGTTTAGTGGAATAAAGTTGGGCTGAAACCTGCAAAGTTTCAGGCTAACTGCTCTTTCCCCAAAGGCAATTCCACTGTAACTGCATGGACCTTTCTTTTGAGCCCCCCATTCTCACTCCTTCTGTTTGATGCTTTTGGGGATCCTGCAGGAACAGGATCCCAACTACAGAGCCACAATGGCCAGAGAGAGGTCTGGATGCCCAATGCCTTGTCAGCACTGACAATTGTACATTAGGCACTAAAAACCTCCATGTACCCTCCCCTTTGCCCTGCCACAGCTCAGAAGGCAGTGAAGAGGTATTTCCCAGCCCAAACTTCAACACCATGTACCACCTGCTCAACCTCACGCTCCTGTGGGCCTTTAATTCACACTGGGACACGGGGGCAACTGTGCTCCCCTCCCAGACGGCCTCTGGGCATGAAGAAAACATCCTCAGTGCTGGGGGCTTGGTGTGTGGCCACGTACTTTCTTCATCCTCCTCGTCGGTGCGGCTGAGCGTGTCCTGCGAGGCCTGCTGGGAGGGCTCGCTCTCCTGCTCCCACACCGTGCCCGTGCCCGTGTTGGAGCGGGACATGGTGGCCAGGCTCAGGCGGTAGGCAGACGTGGAGGTGCCCACTGTGCTGACAGATGTCTTCCCTTGGTAAGCTGCACAACAGGGGGAAAACCAAACCCAAGTCACTGGTGGCACTGGAGAGCAACAGCAAGCCAAGCGTTCCTGTCATATGGGGAACCTGGACTAATGGGGCAGGGGGACCTTCTCACCCTCTACAAGTTCCTGACAGGAGGGTGAGCCACAGGACAAGGGGAAATGTTCTGCAGGCTGCACCAGGAGATGCTCAGGCTGGACAGGAGGAATTTCTTCATGGAAAGGGTTGCTAAGCATTAGAATAGGCTGCACAGGGCGGTGGTGGAGTCACCACCCCTGGAGGTGTTCAGGAAATGACTGGACTTGGGACTTGGTGCCATGGTCTAGTTGACAAGGTGGTGATCAGGCAAAGGTTGAGCTTCATGGTCTCAGAGGTCTTTTCCAACCTTGATGATTCTGTGATACTGTGACAGGGGTGGCAGAGGTGATAAAACACTAAGCAGCTGCCTTGCTCACCTCACCTTTCCAAAATCTCTGTTTTACTTATGCAGCCTGATTTCCACAACCCTGTATTTTACAGATCAGCTTCAACATTTAGAAACAAGGCAAATTATTGCCAAGGAAAAAAAGACTGAAGCATTTCCTTTTCAATTTGCTTTCCTAAGAACAAAACACTTAAACCACTTGCCACGTATGAGCAGCAGCTGCCATCTTGTGGCAACAGGGGTGGCTGTCACTGGAGAAAAGTCTCCCCTTGTGCAGGAGAGAATTCTGAAGCACCACATCAGCTCAGGGATGCTGATCAGGATGTCACAGTAGAGGAAAATCAAAGAGACCAGGAGGAAGGAGGAGGAAGATCTGCTACTGCTAGACACAGCCAGAGCTTTCTGCACAAGCAGCTTTGGCTTTACAGTGGCATGGAGGGACTCACTGCACTGGGGCTGCACAAGCCAGCTGAGACTGGAATGACAACTCAGATTTGGTGCAAAAATAGGTGCATTTCACAACTAACCTGGACTTCTGTTGGCTGTTCAGTGGCAAGGCTGAGCATAAGCTCCAGGGGCAGGCTGGCAGGGTGTGTGTGGATTGCCCCATTCCCGTTTTAGGCAGAGGCCAGGTCTGCCTCACAACTCCCTGCAGGGGCAAGCAGCTGTTCCAGCCCGGGCTGCTGGCCCTGAGCTGTGCCTGCTTTCCTTACCAGACCCGCTGTGCACGGCCTCCTTGAGGATCTTGAGCTCGTTGTTGAACTCGGCGATGAGGGAGCTCTTGCAGAGCGGGCGCGGGATGAAGCGCCGCTCCAGCTGGTCCGAGATGTGCTGCCGGGCACTCAGCTCCTCGTGGTTCTCAGCTGGCTGGGCCAGCAGCTGCAAAAGTGGGATCAGTTAGCACTGCAGGGAGATGCTGCCCAGGGAATTGCGACTAGTCTCCAGGCTAGCATGAGCCTGCAGCCAGCAGGCTTTGTGGGCAAGAGGTTTTGACTCCATCTGTGAGGTTTCCACCTGTCTTTCAGAGGAAATCTTATATTTGACTGAACAGAGATCAAAACCTCTGTGGCACAGGGTACATGGAGGGCTCCCTTATGCTAAGCTCTCAATCCTATCATGAAAAACTTTCTTCCTCCACGACAATTAAGTCAGTTCGAGAGACTAGGCTAAATAAAGTAGAGTACCATGTGCTAGTCTACCTGGCAAGGAGCTGTGATTAACTCAAACCCCAGATGCCTTGTCACAGACATGTTTTATGAAAAATCCTTCCCTTAGGATTTTTTCCCCTGAGAAGATGAGAGGCCTCAGGAACAAAATGTAAACAATGATTATCTGCTGCTGTGGAATGCAGCAGGTGGATCTGTGATTGGTCTCATGTGGTTGTTTCTAATCAATGGCCAATCACAGTCCAGCTGTGTCTCTCTCTGGTCAGACACAGGATTTTGTTACCATTCTTCTTCTGCTTTCCTTGCTAGCCTTCTGATGAAATCCTTTCTTCTATTTTTTTGTATAGTTTTAATGTCATATATATCATAAAATAATAAATCAAGCCTTCTGAAACATGGAGTCAACATTCTCATCTCTTCCCTGGTCCTGGGACCCCTGTGAACATCTTCACAATGCCTTAGCCTAGCAGCTGCCTCTTCACCCACAAATGTCCTGTCAGAACCTTCATCCAAGAGATGGAAAGGGCAGTGGTCCTTCCTGGCTGTTAGCTGTATTGCCCAGCTCTGTGCAGAAGAGAGATTACTCGAAGATTTCTGCCAACACCCTCCCAGGTTCAGCACATCCACACTCCTTCCAAGGGCTCTGAATGCCTTCATTGTAGAATTAAGTCCACATGCACTTTCTCCCTCCAGAGGAACTAAGACTAGCTGTACTCCATGGATCAGAGTTCCTGGATGACTGGCATACTCTGTAGTTTTGGCTAGGAAAAAGCTCTGTGATTTCATTTCAAAGGGTTTTAGGCCTACTAACTTCTGAAAGGCCACTCACTCACTACATGGAGCTCTTCCAGCAGTGCTGTTCCTGTGTTCTCAGCTGGGGAATAAGGGCTAGCTTGCCTTCAGGGAGTGACACACCAGGAGCCAAAGCAACTGTTACCTTGCACTGGATGAAGGGCCGAAGGAGCACAAAGATAGGGATCCGTGTTCGCACGATAAAGTCGAGGAAATCCCACAGGGCCAGCCCTCCCACCTTGCGCAGCGCCATCTCTTTGACTTGCAGGCTCAGCCAGTACCACTGGCTGTCCAGTTGGCGTTCAAAGCAAACAAGGATCACCTTCAGGGCTACAGGGGAACACACACCAGCAAAGGGCAGTCAGAGATGTCACCAGTGTCCCTCACAAGCACTGGGGGCAGGACAGGGGGGCCACAGTGAGCACAAACCCACACGGGCACGTTTTGTCTGGACGTGCATGCCTGCACACCTCAAGAGTCACAAGTGGCTTCTCCATCACTCTCCAAACATGGCAGGGAAGGAGCAAGCAGCCTTCTAGTAGTAAAGGCCTCAGGATCAGGACTGGCTGTCCCATTCAAGAGAAAACTTTCTACTTCATACCTAAATTGCTCTGTATTTCCTTGCTCTGGTGTTCTCTCTCCCTTCCCTGCAAAATTATTTTGTCTTTTCAGAATCAGATATTTCAAAAGCAGCTTAGAGGAGGAAAACAGCCCTGGCTGATCAGACAACCTCAAAAACCTTGACCAAGCATATCCACACAAAGAGTGAGCACAATAATCTGCAGATGATTTATAGGGTGATGACAAGAACCTTTCTAGCAGGGCAGCTGCATGAGTCACGGCCACACTGCAATTTAAATACAAATATGGTCCAGTAAGCCAAGGGCAGTAATTCAGCAAGAGCATGGCATTACAAATGGGGATGAACAGCAATCAAGTTCAAAACAATGCTCTGCAATTAAGTGGGCAGTGACACTTGGCTCACAGGAGAAACAAGGAATCTCCCCCGTTCCATGCTCCCCTGGTCTGGTAAAAACAGCAAGGCCTGGGAATTGTTGGGGGGAAGTTGAGTACTCCATTTTTCTTAATGGGATGACCAAGACTTCTCAGCCATTACACAACATCACGTGGTTTGTTTGGGTGGGAGAGTAAATCAGTGGTGAACTGCCAGTTTTTAATCAGATTTACTCCATTCCCCAGATACAGGTTAACAAAGACCCAAGAATAAATCTTCAGGGCATTCAGATAAATGCCCTCACAAAATCAGAAGCAGAGAACTGTTTCTGAAGGGGTGCTTTAGACTAAACTGTCCCTGTCTAGGCCTGACTGGTCTCAGTGATGCTGCATCTCCAATTTAATTATTTTTTCTGTCCTTTCACCTGTGGGTCAGATGTGAGATAACACAGTAGTACCTTGCAGCACCCTACAGCAAGCAGAGGGCACAATAAGGACGGTGTGTGGGGCCAGCAGCCAGACAGGCTCCATCACCACCTCTCACCCGAGACAGCCAAGGGCCAGGGGGGCTGTGATGTTAGGGGCTGATGAGCAGCCTGACCTGCCTTTGTGGCTTCTGCTGTGCTCTGGCAGTATGAAAACTGAGCCAGTTCTACCTGTGCTGCTCCTCCTCCAGCTGCAGTGGAGGAGCAGATACTGCTCACGTTTCCATGTACTCCAGAGATAATCCCGACTCTAAAGAGGTCACTTACTCCTGCCTGAGATGGTTTTCTTTGGTGCTCTCTGCAGCCTCGAGCACTCTGTCCCTTCCCAGTGGTGAGCAGGAGCCCTCACTCACCCAGGTAGGCAGCCTGGCTGGTGGATTCTGCCAGCCCCTCCCGGCGCAGGTCCTTCCCCGCGTCCCCCGGCGTGGAGCAGTGGGCGGGGGAGCTCTCCAGCATGAAATTCTTGCTGCGGGAAGTGCTGATGATGCGAGGTGGCAGGAGGATATTGATCACAGTCTGGAGCAGCAGCAGGACCTCAGGCTGCTCCAGCCAGGGGCTGTCTGAGATGCATTGTGAGGGGAAAGAGAGAGAAAGGTCAGGCTACATCCCATCATAGACACTCAAAAGATCCAGACCCTGTTCAGCTCCAAAATGGGGCGCATCTCAAATGTCCCCTAAGCCAAAACTCCGTCCCCCACACCTTGTTATGCTGCTTCTCCTCCTGCAAGCAAAGGCAAAGTTTATTTTAGCACCAACACAAACACACACAAACACAGAGCTACACAGCACAAAGAAATGTCCCGTTCAGTGGTCTCATTTCCTTCTGGCATGCCCCTTTCCCTTTACTCTTTGCTTTCATTTAGGGATTTACCAGTGAAGACCCTCTAGAGGAGAAAGCAAGGAGCAGGACTTGTGCAAGACAAGTGGCATGGATTGGGCAAACTGTGATCCACGGGGGCACACAGTTTCTGTGACCTTTGCTCCCCTCTGTGACTTCTGCTAGAACAGATTTGTCTTGCCCTGCACTCCAGTTTCAAAAGCAGAGCACATCTGTGTAAGACCTGACACAAGAACCAAGGCACAGCTGAAATAAAGAGAAGAAATAATAACTAATCCCAATGGGGCTCTTTTCAGTCTCAGACCCAAAGGGCACTTAGCTGACATACTGCCAGTGACAGAAAACCAAATTAAAAAATAAAGATAAAAATAAAATACAGAGAGCAGGGAAAGTGCAAACATCAGTTGTCAGAAAAGGGGGACAAAAATTCTTTTTGTTAAATTAGTCAGACCTTTGCTTCCAGATCCTACTGTGAGCACAAATGGAATCAGTAGGTTTAAAAGCATTCCTTCCCTTCTTTCCTGATTGGTGAATGGGGAGACGACATGGCTTAGGGGAAAATCTTCTTTCAAAGCCTGTGCAGTAATAATAAAAAAGGATTAAACGATTTCATCACCAGATCACACACACAAGTCACTGCAGGGAGTGATGATCCCTGTTCACACAGCACCACACCAGACTGGATAACCTGATTGAATGAGATGCCCTCAGACCACTCAGTCAGGAGTAAAGGGAATTCACATGGAAACACAGGGATCACCTGCTCGTGCCATAGCCAAACATAAGAAGCCCACACTCCTAACTCCCAGTTCTCATTAACAGAATCAGATGTATCCCACAGGAGTCAGCTGAGTGTCAGTCCTGAGCTCTGCACTGCTGTGAGTGGTACCAGGATCTGACATAGGGAATAAAAAAGGAACAGAGGAAACTGCACAAATGACATTATCTAAATATTCTCCTGTCCAAACATGGAGGCTATTCACAAAACATATTTTCATTCTCCTCACTTTGTGCTGCCCTGTCATCCTCCCTAGACAAAGAATGAACTCCTGAAAAATAAACAAAATGCATGTTTACTTCTTGACACACAGTCAAGCTGAAATTGAAAGGTCTTTCACCTTCTTTTAGAGGAGGTAATTCAGATGGCTGTCTCTAAAACCTTTGCTCATTTACAACATCCCAGTTGCTACAGACTTAGCTGTGAAATGCAACTGAACCTTGCAACTCCTCACACTTGCAGACCTAGTCTGAGAAATTCCAGGAGATGTTTTCTGATGGGGTGTGAAGTACTTCTGCTTTGTATTCTGCTGGAATACAACTGGGAATTATTACTCATGTTTTTCTTGACATGTTCGGTTTTCACTACATTTAAGCCCAAAAATGACTGAACAGGGAAAAGAGCATAATAAATGTTCCCCATAATTAAAAAAAAACTATTAATTTGGTATCTATTTTGGGTTTTTTAGTAGCTAATACTTCACAGCAGGTGAAAGTAGCCTTTTGTTTTCATTTGTTTTGATTAAAGAACCATTACCTCAAAGCTGAAAGAAATCTGTTCTCCTTCTGTGTCAGTTTGTACCAAAAAGTCCTTTTGTACCTCATGCTCTGAAGGGACAGCTTTGTGTGTTGGTCCCTGTAAGCCTTCCTTCCCAAGCCACGCTGCTGCTCAGAAATACCTGCCTAAGTATTCAACTGGATGCACCAATGCATATTTTAAAATGCAAGTTGGAGCTAGATAAGGAAATTTGTCACTTCTTTGGTCACCGTTCAGACTAATTTCATGCCAGTGGAGAAGGAAAGGGACACTGAGGCAGAAAGACTCTGTAAAAAGTTATAGTGCTGCTATTAGAAAGGAATAGTGGTGAAATTCTCCAAAAAGCCTGGAACTTTTTTTTTTTAAATTCTGGCAACAAGGATACCATTGCGTCAGCAGCTGAAAAGCCAAGTTGCCCTGCTTTTTGTGCTGGCACACAGTGTGACCAGCTCAGCTAAGAGCAGAAGAGCACAAACTCCACTCTCAGTTACACACATGGTCCCACAGGAAGACAGGAAGGGTTGCATGGATGTGACCCAAGCCAGGGCCTGTCCTCCTGTGGTAGAAGTCTAACTCCTTAGATCCTGCAGAGAATCCTGACCTGCTTGTCAGAGCCTTACACAGCATCCATCAGCCAAACTCCCTGGACTTCAACGGCAGCGTTAAGCTGATGGATGCTTGCTGTGGTCTTGGCCCCAACAGATGAGTTCTGAGCTCAGTTCAAGCCTTCAGAAAGAAGGGAGAATTTACATGTCGCTTCTCGTTAATTTTTGATGCGCGTTCCACAGTTTTTGCCCAGCTTTTGCAGAAAGCAAACAGAGCACTGATGAGCTGGCGCCTCAACCAGAAGCTCTAGAGGCCTGGCTGTGGGCCAGGGCAGACACACCTGTATCTGCAATGCTACAAGCCGGACAACAGCTGTGCTGAAGGGCAGAGGTGGCGAGAGATAAGGGCTGAGATGAAGAAGGGGTAATCCGTCAGCCACACTGGAGGGTCCTACCACTCCCATCACCTGCAATACAAACAGAGCACATCACCACAGCTGGCTACTTACAGTTTCATCCATGCCATATCCTCCAACGTCAGTGAAATGGAGGTGCCTTTCATTGAGCACTGAGCTGGGGTGGATCTAGCAGAACCAGCCCCCCCAGTGGTCCTTGCAGGAGCTGGGGCCAGTGAGGGGACGGTGTTCTAGCAGGGAAAGGGAGGGGGAAAGAGGGAAACCAGCATGGATGGGAGGAGTGCACAGGGAACCCGGTACATTTGTAAATGTACCCAGTACCAGCCCTGAATGACCAGCACTGGACTGGTGGAACAGCTAGAGTTGGAGGATATGTCATTTGACAACTGTAACAAATAAAAATCTGTCATCAAAGCAAAAAGTCTGCATTGAAAGTGGACATCTTTTCCCTTCCCTTGCTTGAAAAATAATGTCCTAAGTCTGACCCAAGCCAGGTTTTGTACAATGTTCAGATTCCTCTCAAGCACAGCCTGTTTTGGGGAACTCTAAGCATGATTCCTCTCAGCTGACTGTCTGAAGCAGAGTCACCTGCATGTGGCCTGGTTGTCTGGAGCTCCTTGAATATTCACCACAGGGAAACAGCACTTTTGGGGGAGAGTTATTTGTACTGCTTGTGATGTGTCCCTCAGGAGCAATTAAATCACAGGCCTGCATATGCCTGTTTCTCACCACGACCAGACACATCTAGATGACAGGAACAGGGAGAAGGTACCTGGCCACACCTAAGCTCATGGGAGATGAAAGCATGCTTCTTTTCCAAATTCAGCCTGGGGAAAAAGGCAGTAACCAGTTTTTTTGCCAGAAAACCAAAGGACAATTTAGAAGGGAAAGAGTCAGAGCTCCTTCTTTACATGACTATGGATTATCATTGATATATTTCCCCACCTTCCTGGCTGATTGGTTTTTGGGCTTCGTGGTCTACACATGATACACACCATGCAGTCAGTGCTCCCACAGCTCCCAGTGCAATAAGGTAAAATACTTGTAGCAGTAAGTATGATGTGTTCCTGGTAGCTCTCCCTGGTGTTCCCAGCCAGCAGAACATAAGCACAATGACTGCACTTCAGCGCTGCAGAGCTTTCTGCTATTTTTAGAGCACTGGCTAATTCTTATTGTGGGCCCCTTGGAGAGCTTGCTGGGGTGATTCAATCTGCCATGCCTGCTTGACAAACTGCAAGGCCATTCCAAACTCCTGCCTGAGCTAGCTGTCTAGCAAACTCCCCATGTAACAGCTCTTAAGCAATCTGAGGGCCCAGGTTTGCATTATGGACTCTGACAGGTTGGAGCTTCCCTGCCCTTGCAGCAATGAGTGCTGAATTGACTTGAAGGACAGGAACCTGGCAAAACCTACATTGCATTTTAGCTAGTGATCAGTTTTTAAAGGCCCTCAGAGCACTGGTGAATCCTGAAATGTTTTTGGTAAGCTGCGAGATAAGTTTATAACATTTGTGCTCTAAGGAGAAAATGTTATAAAAGCCAATAACAGTGAAATTCTAGTGCAGCCTTTCCCCCTTAATTAATATTTTTGCACATGGAATGAAAGCCTGCTTGTTTGCCCAAGTGGCTGGAGCTACATGGATATCCAAGTGGGGGCTTGCCCCCAGTGTAACAGCTGCAGAAACACTGTGGTCTGACCAGGCAAACTCTGTCCATATCACTTGTCTGTTGCAACACTTTAGGTGTCACTGTCATATTTTCTGAAAAATCACTTCGCCAGGATTTCTTCTCCTGGGAAGTTGAGAAGCCTCAGAGAAAAATGTAAATAATAACCATCTGATTCGCTTCTCCTGTGTTTGGCTGCTTTGGAATGTGGTCTGGACATTGTTTACCAACAGGTGCATGTTTGATTGGTTTCATGTGAATTGTTTTTACTTAATGACCAATCACCATCAGCTGTGTCAGACTCTGAAGAGTCAGTCACGAGTTGTTCATTATCATTCTTGTTAAGCCTTCTGTCTGTATCCTTTCTCTTTCTTTAGTATAGTTTTAGTATAGTATCATATCATATCACATCATAATAAATCAGCCTTCTGAGGACATGGACTCAGATTCTCATCTCTCACCTCATCCTGGGGACCTCACAAACACCACACTTAGGGGCATAAACTTTCCTAAGAGAGGGATCTGAATATTGTACAGTGCAAACCTGTACTAGATCAAGCCAGGGACATTACAAATAGTGGAGTCAATTCACCTTGCAAACCCTTCTGACTACGCAGCACCCGCTGGCCACTGACAGAGCCACCAGGGCCCTCCCCACTGGGGACGGTAGGTATCCCCAGTGCCCCCCTCTCCCCACTCTACCAGGTGTGTGCAGTCTCCACCACCCCACTCTCCAACTTGCAGCCCTCAGCTCTCAGCTCAGTCTGGCAAAGGTGGATCTTCAAAGTGGTGCGTGGGAAGGGATGGAAAAGAAATCGCTCGACCGCTGCTGTCGGTCACGGTATCTCCCCATGCACCACTTCAAAAATGAACCTTCCTTTCTCTGGTGTCACCTGCAGAGTCCCCTCATGAGGGGTAAAGGGGACAGGCAAAATGACAGGAATGGGAATAAACTGTCATCTTCAGTCCAGAGAAACCAACAGCAGGGGGAAGGAAGGTTTAGCAAAGGTTCATGGGGTTGCCACTCGGCTACTCACCAGATTGACACAGACATTGATCAGAGACCTAAGGTGAGGCAGGAAGGATATGATAGGCTGCCTCTGAAGTGTCAAACAAACCCCTTCAATCAAACTGCTGGCAGGCTCCCACTCAACCTGGCGCCTGCAATACAACAGTAGGTGCCATTAGCCGCGGGCTCCTGCCCCCCACCAGACGCCCAGACACGGCGACCGACACACAGTGACAGACGTGTCACACAGCCACGATGGGTGTCCGGGAGCAGCACGGAGTGCCCGCAGGGAGAGCGCTGGTCCGGGAGGGCACAGAGGCACAGAGCAGAGACGAGAGACGCGGCACAGCGGCCTGGGGCTGCCCACACACATCCCTCCCCTCATGGCGGGAGCTGCTCTCACTCCCTGGTGCTTCCTTGTCACTGAGGAGGGAGGCCACACAGCGGTGTGCCTGTGTGGGGAAAGGCATAGAGCAGAGACCAGAGTCGCTGCACAGCGGGCTGGGGCTGCCCACACGCACCCTCCGTCACGGCAGGAGCGGGGCGGGAGCTGCAGCTCACTCCCTGATGCTTCCCTGCCACTGAGGGAGGCCACACAGCGGCCTCAGGTGTGCCTGTGTGGGGAAAGGCACAGAGCACAGCGCAGAGACGAGGGACTCGGCACAGCGGGCTGGGGCTGCCTTCACTCGGCCCTCCCCTCGCGGCAGGAGCTGCTCTCACTCCCTGGTGCTTCCCTGCCGCTGAAGAGGGAGGGCACACCGTGCTGTGCCTGTGGGGGGAAAGGTCTGCTGTGCCGACACCATGCACTCCATCTCGTGTGCCTTGTGGGTGTTCCCGCTGGCATGAACAAACCCCATCAGCCTGAGTGCCCTCAGTGGGAACCTCTGCAGCTCCTCAGTGTCACTCCCAAACACACTGCCCTAAATGTAAATTGGCCCAGGTGTATAATCTTCATCTCCACCTCCTGAAGCACCCAAGTCCTTCATTCCAGGATCCTTTCTTCCCGACACTTTGCTTTCTTCACCAAAACAAAATTTAGGGATTACTCCAGATGCTGAAAGGATTTCCCTTCCTAATCATAAGCATAGGTAACATCAAAGTGGTTCACCCCCTTCATCTCAGGGCCTGACTCTCTGCAGGCATTGTAGTTCACAAGCCAGCAGCTGACTGCATTTACTGGCACACAAAGACAAAAGGCTGGCACAGCTTGCTAGCTCAAGCCTTAAACAGTACCGAAGTTAAGCTCTTCAGGTAACTTCTCAGAGCCACATGGGGAATCAAGTGTTCGCTATGCAAGCTCTTCTCCAGACCAACATAAATCTCACCTTTGGGCATCCACTGTCACTAAATCCCCAGAGCAGAGGTTTGTTCTGGTTCTTACACACCCACTGCTCCAGCAGGCACTGGGTTTGGAGTGGGATGCCCACAGGAGGCAGTGTGTAAGATTCTGATCCCTGAGTACCCCAAGGGATGGCTCCTGGGCTCCTGCACCCAGACCCATCCCAAAGAGACTGCTTGACTCAGTGATGCTCAAATCTAGTAGCTGCATTTGGTCCAGTGGCTTTGCTGTCCTTTTGTGGACAAAAGAGTAATTTAAGCCAAGCATAGGTACAGCCATAGAGAGAGAGAATATGAAAGGAATTTTAATTTATGGATGTCCATTCAGCTTACATGAGGAAGAAAGATCTTCAGGAACAGAAAGCCCTATGTGACTTTGAAGCAGAAGAAAGTACGAGCAGGGAGAGAAGAAATGAATGAGAAACAGGCAAGACATGGCAAAGAATCAAACCAACAGGACAGAGAAACACCAAAATTTCTGCCTCTGAATTCTCTAGAAGGGTGGAGTTTTTTGAAGCAAGTTAGCCAAAGAAAAGGACAGTGATGCCAGAAAGAAGATATCATCTCCCTATTATTGTTCCTTCTTTAATTCCTACTGGGACATAATTCTGATGTTCTCTAACATGATTTGGCTTCTCAGCTGAGACTGCCAATGAAGTACCATTCAAGCAGTTGAGGACATGAGGGTGCCATGAGGGTGACCAAGACCAATGCCTCTTTTTACTCAGATCACTGGAAAATTCACAATTCTGAGTGATTTTATACCACCCAGACTGGATTTGTACCACTGCCTCCAATCAGGGATGCTCCACAGTCAATATTTCTTGAAATTTCCAGAGCCTGTACATTCCATAATGCCACTGTGTGATCTACCAGGCTTCCACTAGGCATGGACCTGAAGCAGCTGATGCAGATCTTTGCCTTTTACTAGGGAGCAATCAGAATCTACTGCATAGCTCCTGACTATTTTTGTCTTTACAGAGGACATAACAGTATTGCCATGCTAGAAATACTCTTACTACTGTCTAACTTTAAAAAACTCACAGCAGAAGTTAATTAAAAGGGCAATGAGATGGAAAAAAAATTTGAAGACTTCTTTTTGGGAAATAAAAATGACATTTCTGGAAGTTCTCTCTTTAGCTCTTAATAACCACACTGCTACCAGAAGACACAACAAAAACATCAACATAAACACACTTACAGAGATAAAAACACCTGTAATTTTCTGGTGTGTTGTAAAGACTCACTGCAACACAACAGCAGATGACGTACCCACACTTCAGGGCTTGCAACATCAGAAACGGACCCCAGAGGGTTTCCAGACCACCTGCTCACCTCAGAGTAGGCATCTTGTGAATTTTATTGAACATACGATCCAATCTCTTTAGGATGAGGATCAGGGCAGGTCTCACCGCCTCGGCTGTCCAGTCGGTGATGGGCAGCATCTCCATGATGTAGCGCCGGAGCCCGCGGCTCTCCATGGTCTGCGTGTCGTAAGGAGCCAGCTTCAGCAGGGAGTGGGCGATTTCTGCCAGCCTGAAACCACAGGGAATCGGGAGGAAAGTAAATACAACCTGCATTCCTGTGCCCACTCTTTGGCTTCTTTTCTGCCAAGGTCAGGATTCAATAGCAAGATGGTATTTCTCGTTGGGACTCAGATGTTCATCAGTTCTTATCTATGTTACAATCTTACCAGCCATGAGTTCTACAGCACTTCTCTCTAACAAAGTAAAAATGGAGCCCCATCACTTCCTCTACAAGGCCTTTTAAGGATAACCTGTCCAATTAAGAACTGACACCTAAATTATTTTTACTTTTAACCCAATAACCAACCACCCATGCCTGCAATGCTGATTTTTTTTTATCCAGTTACACAATACTTCCCAAACCCAGAAAGAAGAAGGTGAGAGAGGAAGAAGAAGGACCAACCACTCTAAAACCTTCATCTTGCTTTATATATATTACTATATTCTAAAACCTTAAACTCTTACATTTTCCACCATGTGCTATTACAAACTTCTATTTAAACTCCACACCCACAATCCCAGTTCTATAATTCAATTTTGGAAGCCTTCTCCACGGCCTCAGGTCAAATGCAGTGTTCTTTTGGGGGTCAGTGTCTGTCAGCACAGAAAGTGCTGACAAAATTCTCAGCATCCAGGATTCCAACATTTCTACACACGTGCTAATGAACTAGCATATAAATATTCATGATCCTAGTGAAAAAAAAATGGTGCAAAAGTCAAACGTGCTGCTATTTATACTCTTAAATCTGATACCACAGTTCTGGTCTGTTAAGACTGTTTTGCTGGAATCACTGTTTATATTTATGAGCATATGAATGGTCTAAATATTACATTGACATTAAATGCACCAAGGGAACATCAGGAATCACAGATTTGGGTGGCTAAAACCAGAGTACCTGTGCTGGCAGTAAGACGACAAAATTGAAAATACCTGTGAAATATAGACCTGACACCACCTGTTTGTCAGCTAATGAGTGATTTGGTTTTGTTCTGTGCTTGTTTTCAGCATTACCACTTTAGGAGATATCACCGTGCCATTTTCAGGTGTCAAGTTTTAAAAATAAAGCGTCCACAGGTTTACACAACATGTCCTTTGTAGGATTGCTCCCTGCAGTTTTTATTTGTTTCTCCTAACACCTCTACAGATTGTGTTGCTGTTGCTTTTTCCACTATCCCAGATGGCCTTGCCAATGGCATTTTTTTGTAAAATATCATGGCAGCATTTGACTTACACTTGCAGTTTGACAAAAATCGACTGAAATACTTGGATATTTGTGGTAAGCAAAGACCAAAAATAAACCATGAAACATCAACAGACTTTGTATTGGATGATTACAGTACAATCCTATCCATATTGTGGGGGCTTTTTCTGAAATGCATCCAACTAATGGAACATATTTCTATTCTCTTTATAATCTGCCTAGTAATATCAAGGGCAACAAGTTCCTCAGATTAACCAAAACTGGTAGAAAATTGGTGTTTTATCCAGTATTTCTTTATTATTCCTTTTTTTAAACTGCTTTGTCCTACTATGAAGTAGGTCTGCTTTCTTAAGTGCTGTGAAATTTAAATTATCATATAATTAAGCTTCTTGCCAGCAATACAGTATCAGTTCCATGCAATGATATATAAAAACTTCCTTATGCATTATAAAATATGAGATCCATTTCATCCAACTTGAAACATCAATCTCAATTAATCTGCCAGCTCCTTCCTAGCAGAAATAAGCAACCTGGGGAATTTTTATCTTCCTGAAATACTGGGATAAACAGTTGGATGCACATCTTCCTTTCCACTGGGTGAAAAAAGATCTTTATGACTTTTGCAGACTAAATATTTTATTTTTTAAATGATTAAAATTGGGTAAATTCTGTCTGAAGTGGCTAGCATATTATCCTGTTTTCTGAAGCCTCTGAAATGGCACCTGTCAGCCTCCCAAGACCATGAGTGAGTGTCCCATCACATCCTGTTCAATCTGCTCTCCATGAAGAACGGTGTTTGTCCTACAGTGGTTAAATCCTGTCAGTCATGTCACTGATACTTATGAATTTATGTAAAGATTGAAATATGTTGCTTTTATTTAGAGATAACTGTGATTAAGCATTTTAGGTCACAACCCTGACAAAGCAGCTATTTCCAGCACTTTCCAGGAGACTTAAAGGAATCAGAGAACAACTCATTATCTGCTGTAAATCAATGTCAGCTTTACTGCTGTAACCTCTGACCATGAGAGTCAGAGGTTTTCTCTCTTGAAAAGAGAAAAGTATTTGCCAGCTGCTAGTGTAAATGAAAAAGTGACAAAACAATCAGATCTATTGCCCCTTGTCCCAGTTATTGCTTCCCAGTAGCAATTTATGTTATTTTGTGTTTACCATGAACAGCAAACTCAGAGAATCAGGCCCAAAGTGCTAGGAGGCCCTACCCCCAACATCTTCCAGGTCAGCACCATGTGAAACCATTTGCAGTGAGCATCCAACCCCTGAGCTGGACTCAGTGCAGCACTTCAGGAAAAGACTTGTGCATCTGCTGCATCACATGCTGAGGTGCTGGGCCTGTAAATGCCCTCTGTCCCATCCTCCCCTGCATTTCAGGCACTTAGAAAGTGGCTGTTGTGCTTTTCTTGCTTGTGAGCTGCTGGCTCCAATGCGCAGTGCCACTGGAGAGGATAAATGTTGTATTCAACCAGGTGGGCAGCTTCCCCAGCCCTTGCCCTGCAGAGACAGACTTATCTTGTCCTGATACATCAGAGGGAGCTGTTTCAAATGAGGGTCAGAATGAGACCAGAGGAAAGCTCCAGAAACTTTCTTTATACACAAGCAGCATCAGTACAATCTGAGGAACATCCACAACAGCTTCTGCGTGTTTCAGACAAAAACATGCAACTACACAACAAAAAAGCGATTCCATCTGTTACTATGAAAAAGAAAGAGCTAAAAGAAAGGAATCCCCCTGAGATGAACAAGTAAAAGCAGAATGCCTGTGGAATACCTCATGTGGGACTTCACATCCAGCAGCTCCAGAGAAGTCACCCGGGGCTCACCAGCCAGATTCTGCAAAATCTTCAGCCTCGGACCGCAGTGCTTGTAGAACTCTGTGCAGATATTCAGCAACGACTCCCGGGGTCTCCTGAACTCCTCCCTGGCAATTCTTTCATCCAGCTCCTCTCGGGGAAGACCCTGGCCCTCCTCCATTAAGTGAAGGTTCTCCCTGGAGGATACAAAGTAAGACACAGTAGAGACTGTTATATGCTGTGGATCATCAGGGATAGATTACAACAACCTCTCCATCTTCTTTTTGTAACAGATGCTTTCCTCTGCAATTGAAAGAAAGGTAGTTGCATCTGCAATTGAAAAACAAAAAAAAAGGGAAGTTATAATCTTCCAAGTCTTGCTAAAAATGTAAGTATTTTCTGTATCAACTATCTTTTGATACCTTCCCTGACAAAAGGCTGTCTGTCACAGCAACCGTGTGTGGGAACATTTCATCACACATCAGGGGAGACTGGGATAAAATTTTACTGTACCTGATAAAGTGTAGTTTGGCTCCCTGTTCTGGGTACCTGGGAAAACAGAAACAGTGAGGTTGCAAACAGCTACTTAGTAGTGCCTAAATTTGCCTTTCTAGAAGAAAGGGACACTGTTCCAGCCCAGGGGTTTATGCACCATGGTCAGGATGGTATCTTGTGCCACTGGAACAATGCCTACGCATAGTTACTGACCACACTCAATTGCCTTTATCTCCCAACTTTCATCAAAAAAACATATTCCTAGAGTTATTTGCCTTATTCTGAAAGGAAAAATTCAGGTTTAAAAACCATAGCTCTCTTCAAGTGATTTCTCTTACTGATTTTCACCCCAGTGGTCAATCTCTTTCACAAAACTAGAGCTCACCAAATGAAAAGAATACCTCAGAGTGGGTTTTTTTGTTTTATTTATAATTTTCTCTTGTTACTTCTTTTTGAGAAAGCATTAATAGACCCTGCACCACTTGGCTACCATGTCCAAGACTTAAACAGCAATCATTCTAACATTGTGAGACTCCTGTTGTTGCTAGCAGATGTCTGTTGCAATGAAAACAGAACAGAAGAAATAAGGAAACCTGGAGCAGTGCAAAAATATTTTGGATCAGAGGCTGAATGTCTGATAATGAGAAAAATTTGGAAATTTAAGTCAAGATGCCTGAGTCTCACTGCACTGGCAATGTCTACATTGTCTGTCAGCAGATACATATTAACTGCTCTCCACAATCAGCAGACAGAAAATAAAATACTATTTTCCATTACACCTTATTCTCCTTAGAGTGAGCAATCTTGCAAATGAAGTAAATGGCATATGCCCACTTCAGACTTCAGCATGTCTGGTTTATCTGCTGGTTTGTCATGTGTGGAGTTTATCTGCTTCTCAGATCAGGGACTGAAAGTCAAAGCCATGTTTTAACCATGACTGAATAGATTTTAAAGAACAACAGACTCGTGCCAGGAGTTACCAACCAAGATGCATACACATTTATAAACTGACATAATAGCCCTTGGATGATCCATGCAGAAATTGATTTTTAAATCTCTTGAATTAAAAAAAAAGACAGATAATTACTTGGAAAACCCCAGAAAAACAGCTACCCCAGCTTTTGCTAGGCTACAATTCCCTTCCAGGGCAGCACAAACATTCAGATTTTTAGCAAACTAATACATAGTCTGGCCAGAAGAAAGCAAGGATGCCGCTGCAAAAAAAACTTCACAATCTCAAATGCTTGTGGGTGGATTAGGCCCTTCCTCTATGGCCAAGTAAATTGTCAGTGGCCTTGTTTATTTTGCAGCAGCCTAACTGGAATGGCCACTATGGCCAAAGATCAAAATTACAGTTCACTGGTGCCATGTCCCTCTTTGTTTCCTTCTTCTGTTACAAAGTTCTTTGGTGCTTTGTTTTGTTGGGGTTTTTTAAGAAGGACAAGAATATTTCCAGGCATTCTTTCCACTTCTCTCAAGCTGTCAGTTACCCTTCCTGTGCTATCTGTAACTGCAAAAAAACCCCAGACCAATGTGGAGCAAAGACATCACAGGGAATGTACAAGAAAATGGGAAAGGGAGCAAAATAAAACTAGAGGAGGTGCCAGTGTCTGTCTGAGAGCCTCAGCTGATAGGCAGTTTGAGTTTGTACAGGTGTTCAGCCCCTTAGAACAAGGCCAGAAGGAGCTGACCCTTCTGCTGGCCAAGCATGCTCTGCCCACTGGTCACTTTGACACTGGACTCAGGAGGAAGCAAAGCAGAGAATGAGAGAGCTTCAGCAATATACTTCCAGAGGGCCGAAAGGGGAATGAATCATTTAGGATGTGTGTCCTCCATTTTGATACTCTGGTCTTCTGTGGATTTAAACTAGAAATCCTAGTCTTTTGGTTATCATCAGAAAGGCAGTCCTGGGGAATGTACTCTTTGGATGTGACTCTTTTCTCCCACAGTACAGTACCCAGAGCACTCCTTCAAGCTGTCTGAGGCCAAGCACTCTGAGCAAACCCAATGAACAAAACAAACAACTGTTTCAGAAAATGAAAAAAGAAAGAAAAGCCTTACCTGGTGTTCACACCTGCTGACAGGGTGTGGTTTGCTGTTGTGGTCCCTTTATGGCCTTGGTCACATCGGCTCATCTGTGGGGCTGTCATAGGCCTGGCAGAGAGGAGGTGAACAGCACACTACACATTAAATCTAACAAGCCCACAGAAATTCTCCTTTTGCTCTGAGAACTTGCACTACTTTTACCAAGCCTGAAAAACTCAAGCTCAGCTGCGTGTTGTGGCCTCCTGGGCACTCCCTGTCCCTGCACAGACAAGAAAATGCAGGCTCAGCCCCTTGGCCCACGTGTGTTACCTGGTGAGAACTTCTACACTGTACAGGAGGGCCTGCAAAGAGGTGGCAAGGGCACCCATGGAAGCAATCTCCTCACGAGCTGCTGTCCCTGTGTCCACCTGAGACGTCTGGCGCTTCAGCTTCTGCAAGTAACAGGGAACCAGGGCTTCCAGGACCATCAGCATCTGGAGGCTGGGAAAATAACAATTCTTGGTCGGTTTTGTCTTGTCATTCCTGAGCTCACATTAGGTAGAGGCTTAGGTTTCTGTCTGAAGACCCTGGATCTGTAACTAGGCAAGGATTTCATTGCTTCTCACTAGAAGTCATGAACCAAAGAAACAATTGGATTAGGAACTTCAGGGGGAAACTGGATGATGCATGAAACAATAATAATGATAATAATGATAATAATAACAACAACACTACTACTACTACTACTACTACAACTACTACTACTACTAATAATAAAAACCTCCTGGACTTTCAGGTATCTTCCAAATATATCATCCATTTCCTAACAAGCATTTTCCCTTCCAAAGACTCTTTTCTTCCCCGATTCCCTCTTGCAAACTAACAGATGTACTTTGGAGCTGGTGTTACGCCTAGGAAGGGGTAACAGGCAGAGGCTTGGCCTCAGAGAAGCCCCACACTTGGAATTCTTTATCCTCTGCCTCCATTTGCCAGCCTTGCTTTCACATACCATACGCAGCTTTTATGGCTTTTCTGAGTGTGCACAAATCAAGACAACAGATTTTCACCTTCTGAATGACTCAGGAGCATAAGCCACCACTGTCACACACAGCTTGATGGCTTCACTGATGGAGAAGGTCAGGTCTTCATTCCCATAGCAGAAGTCTGAGGGAGTAAAGCAATATGAGAGGACTATCACACAATCACACTAAGTATGAAAGGAGCTAACACATTTCCTTTTCCCCTTCTCCTCTTGCTTGCTTTTCAGTTAACAATGCCAAATAGGCTTTTGGACAGATAAAAATCTGTCTCTGTAAAAGAAACAAATGCTGCACTCCTACTTGAACCTACTGCCCAGGAACTCAGGAGGTGAAACAGCTCTGAGCAGGTCACCTGCTGCTGCAAAATACCTACAGAGTCCTGTTTCAAACATCACCCCTCAAAAGCTAAGTCTTAAGCTCATATATGGCAAGGACACATGTCAAATTAATGATAATTTTTATGCTCCCTGTGCTTTTTTTCTTAGATGTTCCAACCACACAAAAAGTGATGCTGCTGCACCACTGATGGCAGGAGACAGTTTTATATCTCAAAAATCAAGTCCCTTTTATACTCATAGCCAGATAGGTGCCAGCACAGAAGTGACTCTGTTTTGCTAGTGATTTCAGAAAAAGGTTTCAAAAGCACTTAAGTCATATACTACAAATATCGCTTTGGTCATAGTTAGTTCTGGGCATTAAGAAACCAGAAAGAATAATATTTGTACAAGAAAAACATTTTTAATAGAACAATAGTCCTGTTTGCAGAAGTGCCTTTGGGCAGGAGCCCACATCAAAGTTGAGGTCCTAAAACATGTAAATAATAATTCTGATCTTCATATGGAAGATACCAGACACACAACATACCCATCTAAAGTCTCATCATCAACTCATACTTGAGAATTTTCAGAGATGTTTTTAATTTTTCTCCACAGAAACCTCCAAGATTTTATACAAATGTTTGGTACAATCCACAATGAGGAAGAAATATCTTCTGTTTCTGTATGACTTTATATTAAAGCTTTCTATATAATATAATCCCACTTTATTACAAAGCTTTAACTCTGAGGCCAGACAGGCTTCACAGTGCATCAAGATAACCAGTATTTAAGAGAAGTGCAAATTTGGAAAACAAGTTGAAGATCCTTATAAAAATCACAAAGCATCCAAATTCTTAAATGCAGCATTGCATGGATTACATCAAAAGACAGAATGTCCTGGATACACCATAGAGCCATATATATATTCTGCTTTATGATAAATCAACAGCCTCCCCAGGAGCTCAGCACTGCTGGATGTCTGAATTATATCCATCATCATTCACTAGTCAGTCTGCCATGGGAGAGGATGCTTTTGTTTCCTGTCCATGTGGAGCAGAGCACAGGATGACACTGATCCTGACAGCATAATGCAGTTTATCAGGCACCTTCATTCTTCACTCACACATGTTAAAATTCAAAATGCCAGAGCCTAGTCTCAGACTAGAGGCTTTAAGCAAGAAAAGTAGCTTTGCAATAAAATTAATTAATAATTCCCCTCCTGCAGAAAATATCAAAAGGATGATGGTGATAAAGCCAATCTTAAAAGCCCCATGAGGCATAGGAGACAGATAGGACATTCCTAAAGAAGAGAAGGGCTCTGAAGAAATCATGCTGCATCAAATGTCTGTTGACTCAATAAACAATAAACCAGAATTACCAAATACAGGATGCTTTACTATTACCTAATGACTTGAGAGGCTTTTCTGCTTTCACCAGCTCTAAGATGTCCAAAATGTCTGGAGTCTCTCCCTCCAAAGACTGCAGCAGGTCAAACAGGCACTGAGCTGACACTCCTTTGCTGGTTCCATTGTTTGTAGCATCCTATTCCAACAAGAGACATTCATGTCATCCAGGAATGCTTATCTGGAGGTGTGGACAACCTTTGTTTTTGACAAAGGGTCTACATGGAGTTCAAGAACTCATTGCTTTCAACCAGTGAGCCTTGCCTGACTCAACAGACTGATGCTACAGTGGGAGCAGGATCTGAAAACTGCACACAGATCTTTACTGCCATGTGAAGGACAAAGATAGGTGTGCTGATTTCAAATTAAGATCCCATTAACATGCCTAAAATGTTAGAACATCATTAATGAATATTTCAAAACATGACTAATCTAGTCTTAGACTTCACAAGTACTAAAACTTGGTATTAAGCCTCTAATTCCTATTGCTGCATTCTAAGAATGGATTTGCATTTAAAGAGTTATAAACCATTATGACTCCTAAAGACTTATAAGCCATTATAACTCTTTAAATAGCCATGTGTAAGTCCTTTTATAATATATTTATACACAGAAATTTAAAGTGAGACCACATTTACTGGCCTGGACACCAGCAGTCTGCCATCTCAGTGCCCTGCTCCATCAAGTGACGCACAGAAGCATTCAGAAATAAATCTGGACCTGGTTCTGTGCAGCACTGAGAGCTCTTTGCCTGTGACCTCTGATGGGGGCTGGCTGCACTCACAGGTCTCCCCCCCAAGATAGGAGGATGGCTCTGACTCACAGGGAACTCCAGGAGAGGAGCCACGCTGGCAAAGAGCTGCAGGATGAAGGGCTTGCGGTGCAGGACGTAGAACTGGCGGCACGCGAACTCGATGGCCTGGCGCAGCTGCGGGTTGCTCTCGTAGTCAGAGTACACCTGGGCACATGGAAAAAGACATGGAGGCTCTGCTCCAACTCTCCACCTCCTGAGCCCAGATTCAATCAATTAGAGCACTGGCAGTCCTGATAGGTTTGTCTAACACACTGTTAAGGACCACTCCTCCCTGGCAATGCATTTCATGGTGTCTTGGGTTACAAGATGTGGCTGGGGCTGTGTGTTCTATCACCATCTGTCAGAGGTGGGGCAGGTCTCTTCTGTTCATTGGGCAGTTTTCTTTATCCCTTCCACAACCCATCCTCCCTCCAGGAGATCTCTTCTTCTTCATGAACTCAGTGGTTCATGGCCACTGAGTGTCCCTGCATGGCTGATCAAATTCCATCATCCCACTGGAGGATGCTCCACCCAGGGGAGGAGCCAAGCATTCCTGCCTGGATACAATCTGACCCTGGGAACACCACAGCAGCCTTTGCCCACTGCATTCCCAGAGGAGCAGCTTTCTTATCCCCTGCATTCCCAGAGGAGCAGCTTTCTTCTCCCCTGCATTCCCAGAGGAGCAGCTTTCTTCTCCCCTGCACTCCCAGAGGGACACCAGGCCCATCTCCAGCACCCCTGGAGCTTCAGAGGAAAACTCCCCCCTTGTGCAGGATCCCTGCTCCAGCAGAACCACAGCTGGCACTGCAGGAGGGCTGAGCCACCATGGAATGGGACTGTGCCACCACCCTGACACACAGCGGGTCAGCTCCTGTTCTGACTCTGGCAGTGGTGTTTTGTATTACTGCATTGTTTATGGTTGTTTTTTTTTCCTTCCCTAATAAAGAACTGTTATTCCTACTCCCATATCTTTTTCTGAGAGCCCCTTTTCTTTGGAATTGCTTTTTTACCTCCTAGGAGTGGTATTGTAATAATTCAGTAGTTGACAATAATTGAGGGTGAGGATAGGGAAGAATTACAAACTAATTTCTCTCAATATGAAGCAATAATGAAGGGAGAATGCTTTGCAGGACTGAATGGTTACTGTTGAGAACTTCAAATTATGGTTTTTGGCTATTTTATTTCAAAATGTCTTGTTTCTCATTAATAAACTCATGCACTGCTTAATTGGATCCAATTCATACTTACCTAATCATGTAAGGCAGGATATCAGACTTTCCAGCTACTACAGAGCTTGTTTAGATAGCTAAAGTAATCACTGGGTCTAATTATTGTTCTCTGTTAACCATGTGAAAATGAACATGTATAGGGATTCTTCTTTTTCTGTATCTGCATTATAATACTAAATCTCTACTTAGATATGCCTTTGAGCTCTAGAGAAATAATCCTTTCTATCTTTAAAAGAACTATTTTTTATATTTTATTTTCAGTTGCTGATTTTTTTTCAAGAATCAACAGAAAAAGAGGCCCACTTGATAATCTCAAATTGAAGAGAAACTCCACCTCTGACACTTCCAATATTTGTCATCACTCACAAGAAAAGACAACATGCGGTTTTTCATAAATGTTTTGAGTTATTTTCATACTTTAAAAGTTAATGTAATTTAGTTTCAATTAGCAAGTAGTAAATCCAGATATTTCAACTATTTCCCAAACTTCAGCCATCCCAGAAGCAAAAACCATGGAGAGATGCCCAAGGTTCAAAAATTGCCCGAACCTTTCACATTTCTGTGTGGAAGTACAGAGAAAGGAAAACAGACATTTATTTACCTAACACAATGGAGATCAGAAAATTTAGCAGTTTACTCAAGCAGGAAATAGAGAGCTAATTTGGGCCATCCCTCTGTTGCCTTCTTGGGGAATCTAAAAGCTCTCATGAGGACTCAGCAGATCAAAATTTCCCTGCTGTCAATTCCATCATGGAATCACGGGATGGTTGTAAGGGACTTTAAACCCCATCCAGTTCCACCCTGTGCTATGGGCAGGGACACTTTCCACTACCCCAGGTTGCTCCAAGCCCTGTTCAAGCTGACCTTGAACTTTCACAGGGATGGGGCAGCCACAGCTTCCCTGGGCAGCCTTTGCCAGTACCTCAGCAGGCTCGCAGGGAAGAACTCACAGAAAGTTCTCACAGGAACAATTTCTGCCAAGTTCTGACCTGCAGCTGCTCCCTGTCAGCAGGCAGCATTCCCTGGGATTGCCCCTGGGCATGGCTCACCTGCAGCATGCTGGGCAGCACCCACTGGTAGCCACTGAGGGAGAAGAGGTGGTTGAAGTGCACGGCCGTGTTGATGACGGTGGCGGCGTACTGCCTGAGCAGGGCACTGTCCTCAGGGTGCAGGATCAGGGCACCGTTGAACACGTTCAGGAACAGCATGATCTCATCCCCCCACGGGAACTCGCTGGGCATGCCAAGGAACATCTCTTCCAGCAGCTTAATCCACAAGCTTTTCTGAAGGGTGTCTAGACCAAAGAGCTCTTTGCCGGCTGCAGGGGAGAAGAGCAATCAACAGCAGTCAGCTCTGTCCACCACAGCCAGCCTCACCTCACTGCAAAGAACCATCCCACAACCAATCACCACAACCCCATGACCACCCTTCTGCCTTTTAAAAATTATTTCACCCATCCTGTGTTTCTTTAAGTGCCCACAGGACTTGAGCAAACCTCGACTGAAAGCATCAATATGAAGACAAAGAATGATAAATATCACACAGTTCATTAATCTGCTGGTTGGACACTCTTCCCTTAAAAAGTGGAAGATCTGAGCTTGCACGTGCATCATTTGCCCCACACAGAGGCTGTGCAGATTTATGCTCAGGTTTTATGTCCCAGGTGTCCCACACATTACAGGAAACTGATGCAGGGTTACAATAATGCCTCTGAAATCAAGTGCCTTAAGAGCTGGTACAGAACTTGCCAATGCTTACTACTATGCAACAATGGTCTATTTAACCTATTTAGCATCAGGGTGGAAAACCTGCTTTACATCCAGAGCTAAGTTTCTGAGTGGACTGTTACTTCATCCCTGCTGCAGAATCTGCCCAGTCTTCCTTGGATGTCGACTGCTTCCTCAAAGCAGATGGCAAAGGACTTTGAGCAATCCTTTTTAGGTAGTCTCACACATAGTTTTAATAGTCAATTAAAACTTGTTATCATTTGGGTCCAAAACAAGTAGCCTTGCCTGGAGAATTCCAACAGTGAAGCCCTTTCTGTTGCTGTGCTTACAAACAACAGCTTGGGTTCTGACATCGGTTTCCCTAGGAAGAGATTCATCAGCTTCCAGAAAAGCTGCAAGCCTGTATGCTTCTAAGGCAAATGAAGCACTCACTGTGGAGCCTTAAGGAGCTGGAAGAGAGGCTAGACAGAGTTGAGAGGAATAAAGAGGACATTTGTTGAAGTGCCTTCAAAGGCCACACCCTGGCAGTACGGGAGCCACAGTTGTGGCTCTGCCTGGATGGCTCCAAAGTAGAAGCAGAAGAGAGCTTGGTCTCGAGATCTCACATTTTTATAAGTTTTGGTCCATTAGCATATTAGAGCTAATTGTCCAATTACAGCTCCAGCCCATGAAGTCCCATCCTTCTTGTTTTTCTCTCTTCAGTCCACCCTTGTTTATGCTCTTGGGCCTGAGATTTGGATCAGTTGTCCTTGAGAAGGAATCGTTTTGTCTCCCTACTCTGTGCAGAGAGCTCACTATCCCCTAACATGAAGCCCAGGCCCACACTCTAAAGCAGCACAGAACCTGAAAAATATAAAAGCTAAAACCTGAGGGATCAACTGAAACCTTTCTGCCTCGTCCAGCCCTCCAGGAGAGCTGCCAGGGGCTCATACCTCGGGGGTCACTGAAGAGCGAGAACTCTGCGTCGATGGCGCTGCGGGGGAAGGAGGGCAGGCGGAGCAGGTCCTCCTGGAGCATGGACACATGGGACTGCTTGTGGGCTGGAGGGATCTTCTGGGTCAGTGAGATCAGGAACAGCACCCGCCCCACCTCCTCCAGCTTGCGGGTGAACACCTGGCAGGGAAACAGAGACAAAGATCTACATCAGCCTAGTCCAGAAACTTTGAAAATGCCCATGACTTCAGCAGGTTCATTTCTAGGGCTTACTCTTGACAAGGTTTCTGCTGTTGAGATGACTCCAAGGTGTTAGAAAATCTTTTTTTCCCAGCCTTGAGATTGAAGAAGAAAACAGGATTCTTTGGCTCTCATTCTCAAGGTTGTTTATTTCATTTTTCTATAACATTTTTTCCCAGACCGGCCGAGGTGGCAGGTCGGGTTGAGGCACACTGACCGCCCTCAAGTGTGGTTATCTTTTTATATTAAAAACTATGTGTATTTTATTTACAATAATTTTTTAATACCTATTACTTATGTTAGATAGTTTGTCTCTAAATTAATGTAGAAGTGCTACTATCACAGTAGAAGAGGCTAAGAAGAAGTAGAGGGAAGGATAGGACACGCCTAAATTCTTCTATTTTGCTTCTTGAATCATCATTCTAAAACTCCAAAATTCTACTTTTCTGCTTTGTGATAAATTCACCATTATTTTATTCAAACTCTCATGGTTTGTAACTCTTTGTACAAAGTTGGTAATTGTTTCTTGGGTTAAATTCTTATGGGTTAAAATCGAAGGCACAGGTGGTTTTGACTCTGTGCTAAGGTTTTTGAGCTCTCTGTTAGGGTTTCGAGTCCTCCAGGGCAGCTGGAGGAATTTCTTAGGTTCTGACAGCTCTGATCCGAGGGATGCTGCACTCATGGCTCAGAGGATCACAGTGAAATTCATAGAGCTGGTGCTGTTCCTCTTGCCAGAATTTGCGTGCCACTGTTCTCCAGCCCAGGTCTCAAAGGTGGATTGTGTTTGTAAAAATGGATCTAACAACACGTTCAGTCTTCTGGAGGACCCGAAATGGTTGCGAAACAATTTTCCACTTTGCCATGGGTTTTTCTGTAGATTAATGTAAGCCCCAAGGTGGTCAGAGAAACCAACCCCAAGCTGAAAGCCACATGTTTGTATTTCCTCTCTTCAAGGCCCTAGACTAGAGTCAACAAGAAGCTGGGATTGCTGTCTACCTTCTGGGATAAGACACCTGGCCATGGAAAGTATTTGTACAACTGTGAATGAAAAGTAGCCAATAGAACAAAGCAAGTACTTTTCCAAGTAAAAAAGTACTTTTTTTGCTGCTCAGTGGTGGTTACTACAGTGTTGCTTTCTTTGCTGAAGCTGGATGTTTTCCAGCAACATCTTGCATGACTACAGAGAGGCTAGCAAATATGTGATACAAGTTTTACCTTAGAAATATTTTGGGCTCTGAGTGCTCTAGATATAAAAATGTGGAAAGCAAAATAATGCCCTGACAAAAATGTGAAGCCCATTTAAATATTTTTGGATCATGTAGAGTGTATTAAACTCATTTATTTGTGGACACCTCCTAGAACCAGAGTAATTTCTGTCAGAGACACAACCAAGTTGATCCCAAGTAATTTCAGATTTTTAATGACTCTCTACTGACAGATGCAGCACATTAAATATTGTCCTATTCTGTGCCATACACATATGAGATGGCATTAACTTTATTTTCCATTATTTTAGCTGCTAGTAGCTCTTAAGCAGCTTTATAGCTGCCTTTTATAACCACTCATGATGGCATTTTCCTACTCTCAGTAAGAACACAACTACAATAGCTGATTTTTGGCTACAAAAACACAACTGTTAATATTAAATGCATAATGCTTAAGCACATTCCTGCACATCCTTTTTTAAATTTTCTGCAAAATGATCCATTATAAGGAAACTGGCTGGACAGAGTTGGGGAGGGGGGAATTCACACCCCACTCTAATCTTCCTGCAATAATGTACAGAATATATGGCCTCAAGGCAGATTTCACCCTGACTGCTACTTCTCCAGCAAAGCTTTTGATCTGCATGCAGCATGAGAAAAAGCTTTTAAAAGGGGAAAAAAATATTTTCAGGGTTTGTTTCTGGTTAGAGGTATGAGTTACCTGTTTCTGAATGAGCTCTTGACCCTTTTCTGGATGCATCTGCACCAGGTTGAGCTGGGGAGAAACTGACCTCCGGAAAGGATAAATATCACGGACGTAGGTCTGCCAGGAAAGGAAAAAAAGTGCATTTTAAACAAATGCAATCACTATGGCATCACTCAACAGAATGGAAAAAAGGGCTCTTTAGCCCTTCCTGAAGGGCAGGGGCTTTCAGACAGTGTCAGGCATCATGAAAAAGCACAAACAGAAGAGAAATTTGATCGGTTCCAAGAAAACTGGACATTCTTGTCCTCTGCCTCTCCCTCTTCTCTCAAATTCCAATCTTTCACCACACACAGTTAAAGATGTGATGCCCACAGACAGAACTCTATTTATAGGATGTTTGTTCTTCTTTAGATAACCCTGATGTTTAAAAAGAAGCCAGATGAAAAGTCACACAAACTTGATCTTTGCCTCACCTTATTGTAATGAATGAGATTCCAACGCTTATCCATTAAAAAATAATGAGAAGACTGAGTTTCAGGTATGTTAAAAAACTCCAAACACTCCTGAAAAGAAAGAAATCAAAATATCCTGTTACTTTTTAGTTGTTTTGTACAAATACCACAACATCCAAAAGAAGAATATCCATCTAATAATTTATAAAGGCACAAGCATGCATGCCTCAATCAGACTGGCACACTGGTGTGGCTTTGATTATTTATTTCTTTTGTTAATCATGAAGTACCTGAGTATGTTTGAGACAATCAAGGCATGCTGACCTCACAATCCTGAAGACTGGTGTTAATTATCTTGATATCACACATATTTGTCTGACTGTATGAGCCATATGGGCCTGGGTATTTATCAAGATTTAGTGATAGGTGGTATGCAGAGACACTGAAGTTCTGGCACTTCAAAACACTGAGATGGGATTGCCAGTAAAATTTAACACAATCAGTCAAACTGAAGGCTTTTACAAATCTGTTTTCTATGTGGCTCAATTAAAACCACCCAGGAATTTTTTGGCAGAAGGAGAAAGTGACTGCATAATAGCTCCTGGATACCAAAATACTGTTGTGGCTACTGAGCCATCGTTTTCACTCTGATCTTGATCAGTCTCTCCTCTCTAGTGCTGATAAACCCAAACATTTAAATGATTTGTGTATTTATCAAAAATATACAACAAATACCCAGCAAGCTGCAGTGTCTCCAAATGTAGTTGCATTTGTGAGGTTTGATTTCAGAGTATTTCTATTATCCTTAAATGTGAGATCCTGTTTATTCCAACCAAGGTCCCCTGATAGGGAGACAGACATCCCTGTGAGGAGAATATCCCTCCCTAACCCTGGGACAGGATGATCAGGCAGAATGGATAGCTGGCATGCAGGTATGGCTGGTAAATTTAAGTTTGTCCAGCTCAAACACTCACACCTACCTTCAGCAGAGCCTCAAACTGTGTGTCCTCGTGGACTGGTAACTGCGTGGGGATGTCACACTCATTCTGTCCGTGCACAACAAGGGTTTTTGTGCCTGGAGGAAGAAAAGTTGTTGCATTTTCCTGGCCACTTTAATTAACTCAATTTCAAGAGACTGCCCATGGAGGAAAAGTGGTACTTGAAATTCATTCGTGGACAGGCAGACTAAGTGAGTCCTGTCTAGAAACATTAAGCAGTGTATGCAGAACATATTCTCACACTTCCACAGTTTAATGAGAAATTGATCTGTTCTTAAAGGATGAGCTGACCTTAGCAGCAGCTGTCAGCTCTGAGGAAGAAACAGGCAAAAGGTCAAACCTGTTTATCAGCAAGCTATCTCAAGCCTGAATGATAGAGTTTTACTATGATGCTCCTGCCAACCTTTCACAGCCCAACTGGCACAAAGCTCTGGGCTGAAATACTGTTCTAATTCACTTTCTGTCTGCTTCTTTGAGAGCTCTTAAAGTGGTTTTCTGAATCTCAAGGAATCAGCAGTAGAATTTACTGACTGAATACTCAACTGAAGGAAAACTGCCTTAAAATATGCAGCCATTTGTAAGAGTTTTTTTTCTGATCCAGTTCTGATGTATCTTACTTTTGGTAAAGTGGGCCATAAACTTTGAAGTGAAGGAAATTTAAAGACTTATTTCTTATACCTGGCATTGAGGCAGTCACCAGCAGCTTCACTTCACACTGTTCCTTCTTCATGGTCTGTTTGAGATCCTTGAAGAAGAGTCCTTCAACATAACCCACCACTTCCCAAAGGAAGGTGAGAGTAGCAGAAATGGCATCCATGCCCCATTCACATGGAGTCCGTACAAAATACATGATCAATCCTACCTGCAGGTAATGAGAAAGAGGAATACCAGGTTGTACACACTTTTTAAACTGTGCAGAGTGCTGCATAAACACAGAATAACAGTATTGTTCTACCTTTCTTCATTCAGAGGGATAAACCCATTAAACTTTCATCCTGAAATTTTATATGTATTAAAGAACAATCTGCCTGCACTATTCTTCCTTTTTTCTAGAGATTATGAGGACTGGGGACAAAAAGTACTCTTGCCTTAAGCACCACTGCAGATGAGGAGAAGGGAGAATATCTGCAGTTAAAGATTTCATATTTTTTATGCTCTGAAGTGCTGCCATGTGGACAACTCACAAACTGTAGAAGGCTCCCTGGAGAAGCACATCTTGTCTGCTTCACCTCCTAACTACATTTGTCCACAGTCTTGAAAGAAGTTGCTAGATCTGCTCCAAGAGGATTGTCTGTCAGCAAAGCACTTTCTGAACCCAAATTAAGTAAAATAATTAAAGGTTTCTGGTGCTGGGACCCTTCTAATTGTCTTCAGCTCATTGGCCAAGGTTCAGTTCAGAAATCCACGACAGGTTGCTTAGGGGTTTAATGAAAACAGAAAGGTTCCTTTTCCTCTCCCCAGAAGGCCAGAAAGCCTCATGGAAGCCTGTGTGCACCCACAACCAGGAGCAAGTATGAGCTATATAAGAAAAATTGAGTGCATTTATTGCACACATGAAGACAGAGCAGAGATTCTGGGCTGCACAGGTGAGCCCACAAGCTACTCACCAAGTAGTTAAAGAGGATATGAGATGTCTGGGCAGGAAAGTCTCCAATATTCAACAAAAGCTTCCTTAGCATATACATCAGCTCATCCTGGAAGAAAAGCAAAAGTTTTTTCTTCCCACCAAAAGTGAAGAACAGATTTCTCCCTTTTATCCTTTCTTGCTTTGTTTCCCCCCATTTTTCCACAGTCCCTTTTTCAGCTTTGTCTCTCAGTGCATGAGGTAAAACTATACACCTGTTACTGCTCCCAAAAATTGCAAAATAAAGCCCAGAGCACTGCACCCAGGCCAGTGTCTTTTTCCCATTTTACCTCAGAGAGGCCAGTACCTCCTGTTGCAATTTGTGCTGACTGTAACACTAGTGACTGTGCACTGCTGTCCCTGTGCTTATCCCAGATGATCTTTGAACTCTGGTTCATCTCACCTCACCAGCTGTGGCTGTGGGGTGGGAGGAGTGGGCAGAATCTATCTTCCCTTCTTTTGGAGAGTGCCTGCCTTAAATGTAGGCTAAGTATTCCTCATGGTGTGAAGGGATTATAGAAGGGACAGAATCTCATTGCCAGCTGAAAAGAGACAGATGGTATCACAAATGTCTTCTTTGGCCCTTATCCTCCAACCCCACAGCAGGTTTGAGCCAATGTTGTAGGCATGGATATGCACAGGATAATCCATGCCAGGGATACACCTGTAGGGAAATACACCTGTTCTCTGTGTTCTGTACTTGTGGTTGTATGAAGAGATGGTGAAACAGCTTGCAATGGCTCAGAGGCCTCTGAGGTTGGACAGATGACAGCTTTCTTCTCAAAGGTACTGAACACACAACCTCTCTGACCAGAGATAGTGTGGATGCCCCATCCCTGGAAGTGTTTAAGGGGAGATTCAGAAGGGGTTTGTGTCACCATGATATTTTCTAAAAAATCCCTTCGTCAGGATTTCTTCTCCTGGCAAGATGAGAAGCCTCAGGTTCTCCATGTTTTGTTCCTCTGGAATGTGATTTAGAGAATTGTTTACCCAGCATGTGAATTGTTTTTACTTAATGACCAATCCCAGTCTAGCTGTGTCAGGACTCTGGTCAGTCACAGGTTTTTATTATCAATCTTGTCTAGCCTTCTGATGTATTCCTTTCTCTTTCTTTAGTATAATTTTAGTATATGATTTTCTTTTAATATAATATAATATCATAGAATAATAAATCAGCCTTCTGAGAACTTTGGACTCAATTCATCTCTCACCTCGTCCTGGGGACCCTCAAAACACTGCAACGATTGGTGACCACAGGTTTGAGCAGCCTGGTGCAGTAAAAGGTATCCCTGCCAGTGGTGGGGGGCTGGAAGTAGGTGATATTTAAGGTTGCTTCCAACCCAAAAAGTTCTGTGAAACAGACACGACCTTCTGACCTTAAATGAAAGCTTTGTGGGCAATAGCTGAGAAGTCTCAGGAATAGTAAGTCCACCAACACCTTGGCTTGCTCAAGGAACAAAAGGACAACCTTTCCTGACATTTCTCAGGTTTAATATTCATTTTAGAGTCAGTTCTTAGGTAGTGGCTTGAAAGCTGAGGCCAGTGATACTATTGATGTCATACACCAAATATGCAGCTGAGAAAGTGATATGGAGAGTCTCCCTGCCTTCTACATGGTCAGAAGCAACATGCTTTTCTTCCATAAATCTTGGATAAGCCACAGAGACACAATGCCACCCCATCTTTCAGAGAACCTGAATAGAGTGGCATGAGTGAAGGCAATACTGCCTATGCCATGTTCACTAAACAACTGCTCAAAGCTTGGCTGGGAGCAAAAGCATTGCTTAGAGCTGATCAATCAGCTGTGTCCTGTTTACATCAGGGGACAAAGACTGAAGCCAAATGATGGCATGCTGCATTATAATAGTACATGTTCTTTCTCCAGTGATGTCCCTGGAGTGCCTGTGCTGGCAGCTGTGCTCCCCTGCCCTGAGGAGCTGTGTTCCTGCTGGCAGGGGCAGAGGGTACCTGTCGATTGCTGATGGTGAGCTTCTCCAGGAAGTGCCGCAGAACTGTAGAGGGGTCCTCAATCAAGCAGTTCCACAGGACCTGCTGAGCAACAGCACTGACTGGGAGAGAGAGAGGAAACCAGGTCAGAACAGTCTCTTGGAAAAGCCACGAACTGCTATACTTAAAAAAACCTTATTAGTCCCCTTCCTTCCTCGGTTATGTTTTATACTGAACACCCAAGACACCATTTGATGCACTGGAACTCCTGGTAACCAGTGCAGTGATCCCAGTAATAATAATCACAGGTCTATTTCTGAACCTTCCCTAACTACTGGTGATATGACAGGAAGCCCTTCAGGACTGTTAAGGAATGATAAAGAAATAACTGATTGAATTCTTAGCTCCAGATGGAAAAAAACCCAGCAACTGAGAGATATAAATTCGTTTAGTTTGTTTTGTTCATGCACATAAGTTCAATTTCATGGTGATTCATAGAATGATTTGATCTGGTGTTGGTGAACAGTATTAGATAGTCAGCAGGGAATTGTGTTGATGATCAACTCCCTGAAGTGCAATTAATTGCAATTCTCTGAAGGTCAACAACAACATAGAATTATTCATTATTTTGTTTTCAGTAGTCAGCTCCTGATCACAAAATCACACATACATTGTTTAGAGGGCTGGCTACATACAGCTAAAACTGAATACAAAATGTAACAGGAAGTTAAATGCACAACTGGCTGACATGACTAGCCAGAGATGAAGGAAGCAGAGCAGCCCACCAAGCCCATCAGGTATTACCACTTTCAATAAAACAAATACAAGGAAATGTACTATTAATTTACAAAGCCATGATAGGCCAATCACCAAAATGTTCAGGCTGTGTGTAGGTGGCTTTCTGCTTGTCATAGGAACACAAAAATCTGAGTGGGAATAGATCTCCAGAGGTCTTCAGTCCTAGCTCTGCTTGGAGCAGGGCTGTCACCTACACTGGGTATGGTAACCACAGCTATGACTAGCCAGGGTTTGATAACCCCTGTGCATGGAGAATCTACAGAAATTAAGCTCCTGGTGATTAACTTCCTTCACCATTTCTAAACTGAACTTCCCAGGTTGTAAACTCTAAGTCAGCAGTTCTTCTAACTCTCTGTTTCCTTTGAATCACACCAAACAAGCCTAGCTCCTACAAATACTCCTCAAAGAACACTTGTGTTAGGCCTCTTACCATCCTTGTATCCCCCCACTAAATTTTTTCAGCTTCTCAATATTTCTTTTGGGCCTCTTACCATCCTTGTATCCCCACACTCAATTTTTTCAGCTTCTCAATACTTGTTTTTAAGTAGGGGCTTTTTTAGGGTCCTGAAAGGGCAAAAGCCCCTCAATGCCAAACACAAATTATGTAGAAAATAAAAAGGAAAACCCTACAAAGGTACATTTCTATTAGAAGTCTGCATTCAAACAATTTTGAAAGTGGTTCTGCCATCCTTAAGCAACAATCCCATGAAGTTTAATCGAGGTCAATACCAGCTACTCCATCCTCCCGGACTTCTCCATCTTCCATCAGATGGACAATGGGGAGCACTGCTGCACAGATGCATGCTGGAAACACAGCCTGGGGGGGCTGGGGCACGTGGTGGTTTGGAGTGTGCTCCGTAGTGTGTTCTTCATCTGGAGCAGCGAGAGGAAGAGGAGTTAGGGAATACACTGTGCTGCTATCCATGCAGGTTAGATAAACATTTATGTTAGTGGCTCTACACACAGAACAAAGATCAGAACACTGTTCACTGTGCAAGCATGACAGGTTTGCTGCTATTTCAAAGTACAAATGGAGCCTCCAGCCGATTTCTTGATCAAGAATTTTCACTGCAAATGCATAATTTTTCAATTTACATTTCTTTTCTTGTAGGCAACCAGTTCCTTTTGCCAAAATCTCTTTTTTTCAGCTAGAGTGCTCCCTGTAGCACTACTCTCCAAGCAGAACACGAGAGGCAAGAGACAACAGGGGTGAATAAAATAATGAAGGGCAGTAACTTATTATAAAGGAGCTCAAGCTTGGGAATATATTTGACAAAAGGGAACATCAGAGCTTTAAGCGTCAATAGGAAAGGCTCCAGTGAATGAAATCCTAGGAGGAATGCTGCAAAGTGAGGTCACCCACCTTCTGCACTGACTGCTGAGCGCACTGACCACACAGAGCCACGGCGGAAGGAATAATTCCTGTGGGAGGTGCTGGAGGTGCAGGACGGGCTCACAGACAGGCGGCGGGAGGCCAGGTTGGCAACTTCTTCTACTGACAAAGAGAACAGGAAATGTCAATCCAGATCCAGGCTTCAAGGAAGCTTTTGAAGGATAGCAATCGCAACCCAATCAGAATGCTGAAGAGTCAAGTCAGGTAATTTTGTCAGGAGAGACAATTTAAAAGCTCTGAAGATCAGTCAGAGAGGTAATTTGCTCCTGCTTTGGGAAACAGCAGAACATTGATCCATAAGAGTGTTCAGTGCTCTGGTGCATCACATTTTAAGAGAGAAAACCCTGAAAATCCCTGGGAAAGCCCTGAAAAAAACCCTGGAAAAATCCATTAAACCCTAGGAAAAAAACTCTGGAAAAATCCTGGAAAAACCTCTGGGAAGAACACAGGAAAAACCCCTGGAAAAACCTCTGGAAAAGGCCTTCAAAAAACCCTAAAAAAACCCTAGAAAAAGCCCTAGAAAAACATTGGAAAAACCCCTGGAATAATCGTGGGAAAATCTTGGAAAAACACTGGGAAAAACCCTGGGGAAAACCTCTGGAAAATCCCCTGGGAAAAAAACCCCTATAAACCCCAGAAAAAACACTCTGGAAAAAACCTGGAAAAAACTGAAACCTCTGGAAGAACACAGGAAAAAACCCTGGAAAAGCCCCTGAAAAAACCTTTTCATCCACTCCCTGTTAGCCATCATTGTTGCTGGTGCTCAGTTTTTCTTAGGAACTAGGATTTCTGCTCACAGATTTTCCAGTGTAAGCTTAGATCTCATCTACTCTCTGCTCACCTAATGGCCCATACCTTGGAATGCCTTTAATGAAGTCTTTGTGCTCTGTTAGCCTGGGCCAGTAAAACCCCTCACCCACAGACTGAGCTTATTGTGACTCGTGCCATGCAACTTTGGCTGACTCGAAGTTTGGTACTGAGCTTGATCTGGTCACCTGGGCTCCCCCAATATTCACCACAAAGGTAGAAAACCCCAGGGGCAATTCAGTATATCCTAAGTTCTGTTTCTTAAGACAGATACAGCCAAAGAGCAATTCCTCCCACCCTTTAATTATTAAAGAGTTAAAGTTAGGAAAGATGGATTTCATTCCTAGTGTTGCATATTCTCTTCTGTTAAATCCTGCAATAAACTGGGAGTTTTGGGATGTTAAATGCTGTCAAGTTCCACTGAAGTTGGGGCAGATGGAGTCAGTGTCTTTATCACCCAGTAAGAACTCAATATATCCAAGAGTTTGTCCCTTTTTTTGTACTAATTTTCAAATACACTTTTTCTCAATGACTTGGACTCATCAACAACTGGATGTGGGTTGAGACCTTCCCAACACTAAAAATCAATTTTCCTGGACATCACTCCCCTAAGCAGTGCTCCATAGTTTTCAAACACACTTTTTCTCAATGACTTGGACTCTTCAACAACTGGATGTGGTTGAGACCTTCCCAACACTGAAAATCAATTTTCCTGGACATCACTGCCCTAAGCAGTGCTCTATGTTTGTGGGAAATGGTCTCAGGTTGCTGGAATGCAGTTCCTGGTCCCAGAGCACACCTTCTTCTTCCTGCTCAGAGCTTGGTGTACAGGATGGCTCGTAGCAGGCCTCCTGAGTGATGGGGATGGCAGTGATGAGACTGGCTTCCCTGCCCAGGCGCTTCTTCTCTTCCTCCTGCTGCAGGTTCTTCAGGATATGCTCCGCTCGCTGATGGGAACGGGACACAGCTCGGGCAGAAAACGACTTCTGTTGGGAGCAAGAGAGAAGAAACAAAGCCTGAAGCTGTTAGGTAAGGTGCACACAGATTTTCTGACAAAGGCTTCACCTCAGTGATGTTCAGCAGCTCAGTTTCTAAATAAAAATCAGACTAGTGCCAGCTGAACAGAGATTCCCCAGGAGAATTATTGGAAATAAACCTACAATAAGCTTTGGTGCAAACTCCTCCCAGGAGACACCATAGGAACCAGTGCAGACTAAATTGTCTCTCAGGCAGTTCTAGAGAAAAAAATCTTCTCTTGGAGAGAGAGCAGCTGTGTGCTCCCAAGATCTAAGTCAGTGTCTCTCACAGGGATATGAGGTGCAGTGCAGTACCTCAGTGAACAAACAGAAAAGCTTGATGCCCATGTAGAAAATTCTGTGTCCTACATGACTACACTAGATTTTTCCCAGCTGGGAAAGAATCTCAGAGGTTAATCCACATCTTTTGGCTTAATTTACCACACATCTCTCCAGAGAAGAAGCAGTTCTTACTCTCAGGATGTCTGCTTACCGACTGATCTTCATTTATAGGATCCTGCACACTCCCACTGCACTGAGGGACCCAGGGAGGGTCAAACATTGGCACAGATGGCATCCCCAGCACAGGAGAAGGCAGAGTGAAGTTTATACTTGGAGGAGGAATCTAAACAAAACCATGAAAGACATTGTGTTACAGCAAACTATTGTCAGTATTGTTAATCAAACATGAACACAAGTACCCAAGGCATAAATTAACTCTGCCAATTTTTCCCACCTCTGTATCTCACTGGACTGTAGCAACATGTATGACACTCATCTTCTCTCATATTTCCTGACCTGAGTCCCCATTTTATTCTTCCTATTTTTAACAGGACTTCTCCATATCGTCTCCCCCACTCGTCAGAGTTATACAATCTTTTTTCCCTAAACAGAGTTTCAGGAAATTTCATGGCAGTCTGTCATTACACATCTATCCCACAAGGCAAGCTGTAAATGTCATCATTAAGCTTCATGTGTCTTATCTACCTTGAAGATCTGCTGTGCTCCCTCTTCCATCCTTGGCCACACTTGATATCTGAACCTCCAGAGTGTGTGAAATTTAAGGATGGCATTCAGTCTTTGCACTGTTTCTGGGTGATGGAATTCGGACATCAGCATGTCAGAAACAGCCTCTGGTACTTTCACAGCACACAGCAGGAACATGGCAGCTGCAGGGAGACAATATCTGATCACCTGTGTTTCTCAATAATGTGTTTATATTTGGCAAGGAAAAACTGCTGGTGTACAAACCCACACCAAAAGAAACCCCATAAACAGGATCACCAATCTACCAGGCCTAGAAAAAACTGTATTGCTTCATGAAACCAAGCACGTGTGATTCCACCTTTTGGAGCCACGCAGCATTACAGCTGAAGCTTGCAAATTCTTCTGGAAAACCTGCTTTTTGAAATAGAGTACATCTTTGATCTTCTCAACCATGACTTGTTCAAAATAAGAACATCTCTTGAAGTAAAGGGACTAATTGAGTTTGGCTTTCAAAGGCTCCACTTCCAAGTGATTTCTGTGTTGATTAATCAAGGCTGATTTAACAGAAACTCTGCCTTTAGCAGAAGCTCTGGAACAGGAGACAGAGTCCCAGTAGAAGTCACCCGGATATTTTCATGGGAAAAAACAGATTTTATTTCAGTTTGGGCTCCATGCAATGATCCCAGTCTGTCTCCAAGACAAAGGACCATGCAAAACAGCATGAGGGTAGCTGAGGCAGGACACTCCCCAATACCACAGAAAAGTTTATCTGGCCTGTCCACCACCTGGTGAACAGCTCTGGACATCCTTCCCCACCCCTCCATGAAGAATTGAGGTGACTCAGGCCAGACAAAGGTCAAGCAGAGTTATCCCTGGTACCAGGAGTGCAACTCCAAATAAACAACTGAGCGTGAAACAAGATGGAGGAAATAAGCTACAAATTCCTGACTGAGAGACAGCTTTACAATTTATAAAAGCTACACAAATTTCGACAGAGACAGAATTTCCTACACACTCCATGAAGCGCACAGGGGATCTTCTCCTGCAAGGTCAGATGTGACTCCACAGATACTTTCCCTGGGAATTGAAAGGAGAGATGCCATGCTTACCCCATTACCAGTTAGGTGGTAAGTACATTGGAGTTTAAGCTGTACTGTTTCTTTCCTAGCTGTAATATAGGTACCTCTATTGTACACTGTATGTTCTCTACTAGTAGTTCTTTTTGTTTTATTCCTGTGTAGCAAATAGTCTGTTTAAAATATTATCTCTCTTTAGTTTGTGTCTATTAAATAAATAATTTATTCTATAATGAAGCAAATCAGCCATTATTAAAGAACTTGAGAGTGAGAGTGGGTTTTGCTGGCCAGCCCTACAAAGCTATTGCCTGCTGCCAGAGGCCTGGGCAAAAGGCAGGGACTTATCTAAGCTCCCATCTCTATTTGTAATAGTTGCTTCAATGGATCATATTTGAATATATATCAAGAGACATTAATGAAAGTACAGACTGATAGAGGCCAGTGAATGCAGATGGTGTCTGAGGGGCACTGCAGGAGGCAGAAGCAGAGGGATTCCTGTTTCTGTGGGAGCTCAGAGGTGTCAGAGAATCCATGGCTTCCTTGACCAGCAGCTCACTGCAGAGCACTGAAGACAATTTCTCTAGATTTGGTGGCTGCTCCTCCACAGTAGCAAGAAGACATTTGCCAAATGTTTCCTTCAATGCTTATTCAGCAGGTGCCAGGCCCCAGAGCAGTGTTTGTGGGAGGACAGGACGACAAGGCTACTCTCTGACTGCCTGGGCTCCTGGTGCTGCTGAAAATCTGTGGGGACCTCCAGAGAGTTCCTTCTGCTCTCTGATCTTCTCAAACTATAACAAGTCTTAGAAGGACACTTGTAAAAGGGTGAGTTCATTCTGAAGCAACCAAGAACAGAAAGAGAGCCTTGGGAGAGGTCAGCAGATGGTGCTGTAATACACGAACAAGGCATTCTTTTAACCCATCTTCTTTTTTTATCCAGTTTCTCTATAGCAACACTGGGGTTTTCAGGATTTGACCTCAATAAATGCAATTTATGCTTGGGCTGTATTCACCTGCTACCAAAAAAAGCTACTACAGACCCTCAAATGGATTTTAATCCTCCCTGCAGGAAAGGGAGAAGAAGGAAGATGTATTTCAGAGGCTGCTTTGGAGCAGCAGCCAGATTGCACTCCTCATCCCATTCCCTGTAGCCCATGCAAATTTTTTATTAGAATCACAGAATCATTAAGGCTTAAAAGGACCTCTAAGATCATAAAGTTTAAAAAGTATCCAAAATTATTCCCTCAGAAAGGGACTTGAAGCAGGGAAAGGAGTACTGCATCAGGCAGATTACTTCTTCATCTGAATCCATTAAATGAATATCCTATATATCATATAGGCTCTTCATTCTTCCTGCTGTCCTAACAGCATCTGTTACACATAAATATCTCACTTCAGGGACCAAAACTGTGCATTTAAGTGCTGTGTTCCAGGTAATTGTACATCATGCTTTACAGTAGCATTAATACTTTGAATTGCTAAGGAAATACTTCTTCTGACACATCCTGTTTATTTTTTCACAGCTGGTCATTAGGTCAGTCATCTTTTGGCCAAGCAATAAACTCTGAACCTAGATAATTTCCGTGGGAGAAGATCCAAGCTCATAGCAGAAACATTCTTATTACTACTTTGCAACAACATATATGATTTTATATTTTATTGTAATAAATTTCATCCCAGGTGCAGAATTTCCAAGTACTACTTTCACAGGTATATGATGTCCTAATCATCTGTCTTAAAGATACCTCTCAACTATGTGTCATCAGCAATCATCTCTGTACTTTAAAACCAAGTGGAAATGGAAAATTTAGATAATACCATACAATAACAGTACTTAATGAGCAATGCTGCTGTCTCCAAGCAACATGGGAATTTTCCTTTCAGCCTGACAGGAGATATGACTGTCATTCCCTGTGTCAGTTTTGGTATGGGCTCTCAATTAGTACTGATACTTTAGGTTTTAGCTTTTATATTTTTCAGATTCTATGCTGCTTTACTATGTAGGTCTGAGCTTCATGTTAGGGCATGCTGAGCTCTCTGCACAGAGCAGGGAGACAACAATTCCTTCTCTAGCTGGGGACCAAGGACAAATGATCCAACTCTCAGGCCCAAGAGCACGAATAACATGGACTGAAGAGAGAAAAACAAGAAGGATGGGACTTCATGGGCTGGAGCTGTAATTGGACAATTAACTCCAATATGGAAATGGACCAGAACTTATAAAAGTGAGAGACCCCGTGACCAGGTGTCCAGTTTGTGACCATTTTGGTTCATCTTGGGTGTGGCCCTGGCTGGGCTCTTGTGCTGCCCAAGGTAGATCCATTGAGGCCTTTTAATAAATCCCTACTTTATTTTTTAACTCCATCCAGCCTCTGTTCCAGGTCAGCCTTCACAAGGCATCAGTACTAACATTTCCATGAGGCAACACACAGAATGCTTCAGTAGACTCTGGACAGACTGAATCACTGTGTTTCATCTGCCTACAAACCCAATTGAATACAGATACTAATTTTAATATTCTCCAAACATGCACCACATGCAGGGCCTCAGAGAGAGTGCCCTCCTGATCCTTCTGACCACCTCTTTTCCTCAGAGCACACAAAGGTCTATGAAAACCAAGAAACACCTGGTGCCATTCAAATTCCTCCACTACAGAACTGCCAAGTGCTGTGAGTTGTGCAGCCACAGCAGCCACCCTGAGTGGTGTGGTTGTCTCACCTGCTGCCCCAGCCATGTGCTCATCCACGCTGAGCAGGAGCTCCCAGGCTGCTGGCTGGATGTCCCCGTACATCTCCTCGGTGAGGATGGGAGCTGCCTTGATCAGCAGCGACAGAGGGGCAGGGGACAGGCTCATCACCTGCAACAAACCAAGCCATGCCTTAGGGCTGACCAAATTATCCACAGGAACACACTCAGTGATTTTACCCTGGGTTTGGTCTGCAAATTACCCACCAATAACTTCTAGGTTCATCCATTTCAGAAAATGCTCCATAGATGGGACATGGCCTTCAGCCTATACTAAAAGGGCAGTGTTTCCAACTAAAGTCTTTTGCTTGTCTCTCACATCACCAAAACACCAAAAAAGAGGACAGAAGGAAAGCCAAACTCTCCCAAAGTGGTGCACAACCAGCAATACAGGTCCATTAATCTCTCACTAAGAACAGGCTGTTGCTTCTTCAGGAACTTTGAACAAGTAAGTAGAAAGAAAACAGACACTGTAAACTGACAGGCTGCAGTTAAACATATCTGTGAATTCTTTGGTTTTTTGTATCCTCAGCTCTGGTGCATATGTCACTATGGAAAGCCAGAGATACAGACTGATTTAATGGTAAATATTTAAAGGATTCTTTGACCATGTTTCCCTAAGAGGTTTAAATTTAGTATTACTCAGATTGGGAAAAGATGTAGGGCTGAACTGATGGATATTCAGGAACAGTTCTTCGCATGGGCTTGTAGATCCATATATATTTTCCCTCTTGTTGCATTTTAACCTGGCACCTATCTATCTGCCTCCCTAACTAGCATATGGCCTAATCAGTACCTGATTCCTGATGTATTTTAGCATTCCAGAGTCCTTCTTCCCTTCCAAGTTGATATCGATCACTCTCTTTTTAAGAGAAGGAGTTCTCAAGCATGACTTGTCTGAGCACTGGAAGGAAATAAAAACAAAGTGGAGTTCACTTTTATATTTCTCAAAATGTGGAAAAGGTGATTATGTACAAGAGGAATTTCCATATACTAGAAACCATCTAGTACCAGAGCTGTAGCACAAAGCCTTCTTCTTTGCTGGCAACAGGCCCAGGATCAGTGAGACAACACATTTCATCCAATTTTCTTCTATTTTTAACAATGCTTTTCCTAATAAAATCTTAAGGTAGGAGACAGTAAACCAAATGAACAATGTGAATGTTCTCTGCGTAATCTTCACTGGTGGCACACTCATGTATTTAGTTAAGTAGGTTAGAGGCAAAAAGTCCTGCAGCTTCTCGCTAAAAAATTACCAATGGAAGTGTTCAGTGTACAGAATTATTCCTCTCATGCAATCATAGAATCATTGATGTGGGAAAAGACCTCTAAAATCATTGAGTCAAACCAGTAGTCTAATGCTGCCAAGTCCACCACTAAATCATGTCCCCAAGTGCCACATCCTTGCTTTTTTTTAAGTCCTCCAGGGATGGTGACTCCACCGCCTCACTGGGCAGCCTGTGCCAGGGCTGGACAAGCCATTCAGAGAAGAAGTTTTTTGTAATATTCAATCTGAACGTCTCCTGGTACAACTGAAATGGCCCTGAGGCCATTTCCTCTCAGTCACGTCCCTTATTTTTTGGAGCAAAGCTCAACATCCACCTTGCTGCACCCTCCTGTCAGAGAGTTGTGGAGACTGAGGAACTCCCCTTGAGCCTCCTTTTCTCCAGGCTGAGTTCCCCCAACTCCCTCAGCTACTCCTGGTGCTCCAGCCCCTTCCTCATCTCCATTCCCTTCTCTGGACACACTTCCATGTCCTTCTTGGACTATGAAAAAAAGCAAAGATTGTCAATTGCTCTCTGGAAGAGAGGACTGTGCAAAGGCCCTGCACGTCTTTGTAGGAGACTTCCCTACCTCTCCAATTCTTTCTTGCTGCTGTTTCTTAAATGCTTTGATGGTTTGATGTCTGATGAAATGCACATCTCTTGCAATTCAGAGTTAGGGATGAAACGAGCCACAGAAATGCACAGTTCTTTTGCTACCTTTCATGAAACATACCAGCTACTCATCTCTTGCCTGCCTTCTGCAGAGGAAATAGCTGCCTCTCTTTCTAAACAACTCTTGCTTTTTTGTGCTAGAGGAAAAATGTGAGGTTTACAGTTTTAGGAAAGCAGAAATATTAGCTTCTGTTTCACCTGCTCTGTGCTTTATTCCAGGAAAACTTCCCTCAATTTTCTAACTTGACAGGAAATAAACAATCTCCCGGTTGATGAAGAAACATAATGAATTCTTCCCCTTCATATGCCACTTCCAGCCTGTTTACCCAGCTGAAAGCTTCATGACAGTTCCGTGAACACTTTTGTTTTCAGTGTTACTGCAAAGCAGTTGAATGGCTCTGCCATTACAATTATTCAGGATAACTGTAGTCTGTTTCTGCTGTGGTTTAACTGTTAGCACAATTCAGTTGGTGCCTGGGTAGGCACTTCAGTGGAAATACATTTCTGCTTTCAGGAAAGTTAAAAGTACACTTTTACATATAAAAAGGCACAAAGTTGTCTGAATACCCTGCTGAAATGGTCATTAAAAGGAGACAAACATTAAAGATTAATGTGTACAATTCTTGGAACAGCTGAGAGCTCAGACCTAAAAGAAAGAAACTATATAAGATTTTACAAGAATTTCAAGAGTGATTCTTACTAACAGACAAGAAAAAACATGAACAAAGAGAGACAGAATCCACAGGGTAGTAAGTAGAGGCCAGAAAATAGCATTAAAATTGAAGTCAGGTTGTAAGCTTTTGAAATGACCTTATCAGCAACTAAGATTCATCCCAGTCAATACAGATGACATTCCTTACATAATCCTGAATGACTTAATTCAGCATTCAGGGGTTTTTTACAGCAAAGCCAAGCTTAGAAAAACCTGTATTCATTTTGTCATGAAAGAACTGTATGAGTACATCACGCAGTTTTCAAAGGCAACGTGATGTGTCTGGACCAACCCTAAAACATTCTGCTTTTTCCATTTACTCACTTCTTTCTGCTTTTTGCCTCTTGCCACGTTGTTCAGAGTGCTGTTTTCCCTCAGGGAGTCCACAGTGTCCCCATAGAGCAGTTTGATGGCGCGGACAAGGCGAGCACAGGAGCGGCTGTGGTGGAGGTAGCAGTGGGGGTGACAGTAGTCAATGTGTGTGCAGATGAAACTTTGCTGGTTGCACAACAGGATCATAACCTGGAAATTAAAGCATAAATAGTTACCTAAAGAAAATGGAGCTACACAGGCAGGGACTGGGACAGTCAAGCCAGCTTTTCCTCAGCCTAGCTAGGGAGGTGTGAAGCTCAACACAGCCTTCATACTGACAAGAGGCTTGCAAACTAGCTGGGCATGGCTAAAGAAATATTAGTGCCAACAAAGAAAAGGAACAGAGCTGCTATAGATGCATATATTTGGCTGGTGGCAAGGTTAAGGGTGAGGAAAACAGCATCCTCTCAGTTTGCAGAAAAGATATTTTATCACCACTCTGAGATGAGAGCTTGGACTGGAAACCATCAACTGTCCAATTGTTATTAAAGCTGCAAACCCACCATGCTTGGGGTTAGTTTCCTTCAAGGGGTGCAGAGGGAAATATCTCAGTATGCTCTCAGGTAGAAATAGGCTGTGTCAGCTGCTCTGCATGTCATTGGGCAGATCCATCCAGCCCAGCTCTATGGTAGCTGGCTCAGTTGCTATTTCTATTAGTGTTGCCATATGGCAGCAAGGAGTAGTAAAACTTTCCTAGAAATCAGGTAAATATTTTGGAATTTAGCTATTCTGAGCCCTGCTCTGCTGCAGAAACACTGGTATTAGTCCCTAAGCTACTTCATTAAAGATTGCTCTGGCAAGTCTACACTTGAGTGACCACTCTCTGGTGTAACTCAGATGGTTTCTTGCCAGAGGAGCAAAGCTCATCCCAGCAGTTCTTTGTACATTAATCTTCACGTTACACACAAACCCAACCTCTTATTACCACTGAGGAAAACACACAGGCATCTCCAAGCCATTCACACTGTAGGTCTTAAAAGGCCTTTATGAATCTTTGTGTTCCCCCTACAATCCAGTGCAGAATTACCCAGAACTACAGAAGGAATCTATCCCCATTTTCCATCCACTGTGTCTATGTCTGTGCAGCAGCAGTCTGATGGCTCTCTCTCCAGGCTGCCACATCATTCTCAACCTTAAAATACTGAAGCTTCTAAAAATGACAGGAGCTTAACCTAAAACAAATCTGTGTAATGTTTGTGGGATTCCTGTGTTTGCCTCCTTGTTCTGGCCTCCTAAAATTTTGGGGCCAATCAAGAATACCTCAATATTTGTATCAATGTGCAAATTATACAGCAGCACTGTAGAGCTTCTACCAGCCTCTGGTCCACTCTTATAAGTTGCTGTAATGTACACTGACACAGAGTGAGGACACCAGGCTCCCTAAAGGACAGCTAAAGGAAACGTTGGTGCATTCATAGCAGCAATTGGAACCAGTGATCCTTTGGAGTTGTTTGCTTGTGGCAACTCAGTAAAGTAGGCTTTTGTTTTGCCTGTAGTTTTAGTGACCATCTACCCACACCTTCTTTCTAACAAATGGAAAAAACAATAGCATTGTCATGTAATATTAAGTATTTGTGTGTCATTAACTGTATCAGGTGATTTTTCAAATTTACCTTTCCCCTATGCAAGCTAATCCTATGTAAAGTGAGACAAACATCTCAACCTTCTTTCAGAATTCATGAGTTCATGTGAAAGCAGCCTCCCACACTGAGCAAGGGCACCATGGTGTATTTTAAGCTGCTAACCAGGGAAATTCCCTTATCCACTACTGATACAGCATCTAATACATACACATATGTCTAACACACTCAGTTTAGTACACTGGAATTTCCAAATGAGGTATAACCATTACCAAGAGCATTAAAGTACTAAAGAAAGCAGGCTGGTCCAGAGATTGAGGTACTAGATTGGAAGACATGGCATTGAAGTTCCCTGCCCTGCCAGACTCATCTGAAAAAGAAAACTATCAAAAACTTTTTCTGACATCAAACTATTAGATTAAGCCTATTTTTGCCCACACCCCATAGGAATGGGGCAGCTGAGAGCAGCCTAGGTGAAATACCTGGGGAAAAAATGAAGACATCAAGTCAGTATTGAAAAATGAAGATATTAAGTCAGATATCAAGCTGTCATTCCCAAAGGCAACTCAAAAGTCAAAGGGTGTCTGTGCTCACACAGGACACCATCAATCATGGCACAGCAATGCAGACTTGCCCAAATGACTTCTGGCAAGTCTAAATCACAGAGATTTAAGTCTAAGGCACAGAGATTGCCCAGAGGGATGACTTAGACCCTGCATGACCAAACCACACCTGCACTGTTGCACTCCCTGAATGCTGCTGATCAGAGTCAAGACTACACAAGGCTCTGTTGGCTTACACGAGCAGCTTCTGAAATGCCACTTCCCAGAAGCCCAGCTCACACTGCAGCGCATTCTGTTGCTCTCTCTGAAACACACACTACTGGCCATGCTGGAGATAATGTACTGAGCTAATGTATTTTTCAGCTGGGGCAGTATGGCTGTCCCTGCACACCTAAGGAGAAAACAAATCAAATATATGAACTAGAGAGAAGGAGGTTTAATTACATTTTAGAAATGGCAAACACACAATTTCCAAAGGTCGCAGCTTGCTTACACTTTACGCTATATGGGAAAAGCACAAACTGTGATCTGGTTTTTGCCAGACAAAGGTGTTTTTAGTTGAAAATGCCATCCTTGGGAGCACTTCTGGCAGCTTGTACTTACGTGCAGCCAGGACATATTCCGGTGATAGTTCTCCTCCATGCCCGTGCTGCTCAGTACCTCGGGTTCAATGCTGGGCTCGCTCGCGCTCCAAGGGCTCCCTTCTTCAAAAGAAAAACACCCAAAAGGTTGTTGTTTTTACTGCTCCCTATGTGCTTTAAGACTAGGGACAGCACTTGTAAGCCAGGCCAGCCTTGTGGGAACAGATGAGAGTACACAGAATATGTCACACTGGAAAGACTGCATCTGAACATCCCTCCCCAGTCCTGTGCTGGCTTGACACCTACAAGAACTATTTGGACTTGACCCATCTTGTCATTGTCTCTCCATTTTATTTTTTTTTCCTTTAATGGAAGGGAAATGGATAATCCAAAACCATCATAAACAAATTCTTTGCACCATTCAGATGCTGCAAATGGTTGGTTTAGTGATCTGCATTGACTGGGCTCTGTGGTTAAAAACGTCAACAAAAATCCAACCAGAAGTGGCATCCAACCGGAAATGCCAACAGGAAAAGTCCCTGCTAATTGCCCATAGAAACTGCTAATGTCATGGGGATGAAAGGGGAAAAAAATCCTGATACTAGAACACTAAAACACTTCAGAACTCAGCCAAGGGAGAGATTTCCCTGAGAATTTCACTGACCCCTGGGTGTCTCCTAACCACTTCATACCCTAAGGGCCTCCTATAAAAGTAATACTAATGATATTAGGGCTTGGCTGGAAATTACTTTTAGTTTACCCTTTTTCTCTTCTTTAAGTGAACTGTGACTCATCAAAGTTTACAGAATTGACAATCTCACTCTCCATGTTCTCCTACTGAAGCATCTTTTGGGCAACATAAAAATGACCATTAAACTTGGGAGATTATTCCAGCTCCAAATGGATCCACAGCTTTTGGTTAACACCAATAGTGAAGGGAAGCCCTTTAATTCAACTGTGATGGAGATTTCACAGAGTAGGATGCACATCTTGTTTCCATAAGATAAATGTACAGACATCCATCTTTTAAATACTGAGGAAAGCAGCTGCAAACCACAAAAATAGATCTATATGCCAGTATGTAGAAATATAGTATGCAGCATGTGAATGTTATGTTCTGCATATATGAATACATGTTTTACATGTCACCAGACATGCTTATGACATCATATCTGACACAGAATATGAAGTACATGCCTAAATATATATGTGTTTATATATAAATATATACACACATATAGCCAATCTGTTGCTATGGACAATAAAATATCATATATACATATCACCTCATGTATTCATGATATCCTGTGATTTAAGGGTGTGTGTGTATGTGCATGTGCACAGGTGCATGTGCTCCCCTACAGACAGCAAGCGTTCAGCTGGCAGGCCAGCATTCTAAGAGCTCATGCTTTAACACAGTTCTGAACTGACAATCTGTGCGTGGAGCTGACACTGCACCCAGGATTTGTACCGTGCTCCTCCCAGGCCCTGGCCCAGGCAGCCCCTGAAGAGAACTCTACATTTTTCCTAGCCTGCAGAGGTGGGGATCTCTAGTCATATCTAGCTCTGCTGGGATCACATCAAGAGTTTAAGGTCCTTCCTAGTGTCCCCTCCCTTTCCACCCACTCATCTAAGTTACCTATATCAGTGACAGTGTCCCTGCTGTGGGACAGCTGCAGCTCCTCATTCTCAGACTCTGAGTCCTGCCGTGATAACTTGGTGCTCTTTAGGCTGCCGGCCCGGCGAATGCTGGAAAGGGAACCCCCCTTCTTCACCCGGAAACTGCGGGTTCCTTTAATCTGGAGCAAGCGGGAGCCTCCTATCCTGATCTTCCTGCTGGGAACTGTATTGAAAGAATAAAAGAGGACTTTTTTCCCCTTAATTTTTCCCCATTTGAAAAAGAAATAGATGCTGGCCCTCCCCGCCCTCCCAGCCCTTTGCTGCCAGCCTGTATTTGCAGCGTCTTCTGCCAAGGAATCAGAGTGGGGTCAGAGGCTCCCTCCAAAGCCAACGCCAATGCAGCTCGATCAATCGGGGAGTTTAAGATGCTTCACAAAAATGTGGTCAACACCTCAAATCCTGGAGATCTGGTACACCACCTCAGGCCTTGTCTGTATTTGGAATTAGCCCTTGTTCAACCACCAGCAAGCAGAGTCATCTGCGCTAACAGAAACCCAAAGTGTGGACAAGAAAATCCTACAATTCACACCAAACTGAATCAATTCCTGCCAGGAAGCAGGATCTGCCCAATGGATGTGAATTGCATTTTCTTTGCCAGTCCTTGGAGTTTACATTAGTGCAGCATCACCTCTTGCTATGGATAGCTGGCTGAATCCCAAGCATGAGCAAGGCACCTTGGACAAACCTATTTTCCCACGGGCCTGGGCTGTGTAAACCTCCCTGAGCTCTGCAGTAGGATCAATTATTTATTTATACAAGAGGGGAGTCTGCTCCAGAGGCTAGCACTCAAGGCTTCTTTGAAGTGAGGTTTGCATAAGTCCGTGTCTCTGCATGTTACTCTTCATCATTAGAATGCTTTAGAGGAAACAGAAGCACGTAGATCTTCTCCTTCAGACAAATCAGCAGCTTTCAGGCATTAACAACATCCACTGACACTCTGCATTTTTGATGAGCACAGACATGGAATGGTTCAATGTTTAAAGCACCAACTGTTTGCACTTTCATTCTCCTCCTAGTTCAAAGGCAGTACATGGCAGTATGTCAGTCCAAATGTTGCAACACTCAGTCATTTTACTGCAGATCTAACCAGGCAAGGCCACGTGTGATCAATTACCTTTGGTGTGTGGTTAGGAACCAACAGCACAGAGCTTTTTGGATGCTATGGGTAAGCAGAACATTTAAATGGAATTGTATTTTGGCTTCAGGATAAAGCAAACACACCTTTACTCCTGAGATTTCCCCCAGCTCCTCCAGAACGGAATTCTCACTCCCATTTCCAGTGGCTAGCATTCTGGTCAAAGGCAGCTGGATATTTTGGGAGCTACCCCTCAGTCCTCACAAACCAGTTGGCAAACCTCTGCTGGGTGATCAAACAATCTCCCTCCAAGTGACCATGCTAAGTTCCTCAGCAATCACTACTGCTTGAACAATGTTCACATCAGCTCCACGAATCCCAAACTGCTTCAGCACATGTAACTGCATTTCGTGAGGTCTGCAGAATCCCATTCTGGCACCCAAAGAGTACATGTGATCATCTGAGAGCCTGCATCTACCTAGCTGTGGTGTCTGCATTTCAGACCTACCTGGAGCAGATTCTATACAGTAAACCCGTGGCTTTTGGGGAGCTGCTAAGCCATGCCTGGGGGGAGCAATGAGAGCAAAGTTTTTAACACTCCAGAAAAACGAAGGGAAAAAGATTAGTACTCATCAAAGAGTTTGAGATAAAGAAACCCCTCACTGCAGGCAAGCAAAACTTAGTTACATTCACACAACAATGGTTTCTTATCTAGGAAAGTGTAGATTATGAAAGATGCCTCTGCATCTGCAGTGTTTGGCCCAGGTGGATTCCCAGAAGAATATGCTGTGGCCAAAGAGAAGAACATAATTATTGTAATTTTAAAATATAACATTACCTTGCATTTATTAAGCTTCTAAAATACTGGAATTACATTTTTGATAAGGTATATTAGGATTCAACTTTCCTATCATAGTCACTTTCCCCACGCCTAAAATGCAGTAACGAGGCAGCTTTAGTAAAGGAAAACTACATGACAGCTTAGGGAAAAGGGAAAATGGAAAGAAAACTCAAATAAAGCTGCAGGAAAATGTAGTTTAATGGGGAAAAGGGTGCAGAAAGTCAATACTATCTTTGCAAAAAATACATCACACCTGTAGTACAGTAACATGCAAAGGAAAAGCTAAGTCAGCATTGTCTCTAAGAAAAAGAAGATAGTTAGAGACTTTCCACCAGCAATTTCCAGCAGGACTGCCTGCTTGAAGGTATCCTCAAAAAAAAAAATAAAAACCCAACCCCAACCTAAACTTCTTCTCATCTAAACAGGCAAAGAGACATCTTATCCCACACATCTTAAGACTATCAGTCAGACCATAAGGCTGTGTATTTTTCTGGGCTGCCAATATAGCAAGAGTAGACAAAATGAGGTTGAGCATCAATTTATCCAGCTCACCTTTCCTAGGTGAAGGAACTGGCTCACCAGACACACAATTTTGGGGTAAGTTTTACACCACACAAGTCTTGGAAGCATTTCTAGTATTTTCTCCAGTAATTATGGCAAGGTCACCGCTGAAGACAACACAAACTTTATCCAAAGCCTGCAGAAGTCAGTAAAAGCTCCTCCAAATCATTAACAGACATGACAGTTCTTAGAGGAAAACCAGCCACAGACCTCACTGGTGTGAAACAATCATTAAACATTTATCCTTTTCAAGCAATCATCAAAGTTATCATTCAAATCCCTGCACCTGTGAATTACTACTATGAGACAGAATGTAAATAGTTCTAGGAAACCTGTTAGAGGGTGATCTAGAGTTATCTGGCAGTTTAGTCTCTAATTGCAAATACACACAATGACTATATTGTATTGCAACACTTGTACCATCAGATAGAATGTGAGTCTTGCATGAGATGGCTCAAAAATGGAAACGATCTGCTACTCTCAGCAAACACAGTGAGCTTGAAGTCTGCTTGTACAGTATAGAGGATGTTGGTAACATCAATCTGCTAGCCATCAAAAGCCACACAGTGTATTTTTCATGTGGTAGCAAAGAATTCAAGAGGCCAATCACACTAATTTGTTGTGATGCCATGACTTCCAAACCCGTACAGATTTTCCATGGAAAAAATACCAATCTTCCCTTCTATCTGTGATCTCCCCAAAGTTAAAAACTGTGATCAGAAAAAAAACAAACACCACTTTTGATCTTTATTTTTACAGTGAATCAAATAGTGATGCTTCTTCTCTCAGCATCCCACTTAGAGGCAGTTTCAAACAAGGTTTGCTCCTTTTTAGCAGTTGTGCAAAGCTTTCAATCGATTTCAGTCATAGCACTCTTTTATAAAATTTAACATCTTTGCTTCTCACATTCATTATATTGAACCCTGAAGGCAAAAGCGTCTCAGAAATGATTTAAAGCCACGTGACTCCATGGCTGCCTGCTTTTTAACACAGTCTATGCAAATGAAAACACAAAATCAAGCGCCACTTCACAAGCCCTGAGAGTACAAAAGCCTTATTGTTCTGACAAACCTTTTTTCTCCTCGAAGCCAGCCTCAGACTTGAGGGTGTGGCTGCTGCTGTGCAGGGAGTCCTTTGAATCTTCATTTTCATCCAGAACCCCAGCAAAGCTGATCTTTCTCTCATACCTGTGTCGGTCCATCTCAGGATCCAGCCGCAGCCTGCAGCTCTCCAGGTCCTGCAGCAGAATGGAGACCACACAGATGTGCCAGCAGTATGAGCTCCCACTGCAACCAGAGAAGCTTCACAGAATTCACTGAATCGCTGGGTTGGAAGAGACCTTAAAGATCAGGAGTCCAACCCATGCCCCAACACCTCAATTAACCCTGGCATCCAGTGCCACATCCAGGCTTTTTTTAAACACACCCAGGGATGGTGACTCCACCACCTCCAGGGGCAGGCCATTCCAGAACTTTATCACTCTTGCTTTTTAAAAAACTTTTTCCTAATAGCCAACCTATATTTCCCTTGGTGCAGCTTAAGGCTGTGTCCTCTCATTCTGTCAGTGCTGTCTGGAGAAAGAGCCCAACCCCACCTGACCACAGCCACTTTTCAGGGAGTTGCAGAGAGTGATAAGGTCACCTCTGAGTCTCCTTTTCTCCAGGCTAAACAGCCCCAGCTCTTCAGGAAGAACTGCTTCAGATGGGGTTTATTTTAATCACACCTAAGCCACCTGCTCTTTGGCCTTGCAGCAGGCTGAGCCACCTGCCAGGATGGAAGAGTTACTAACCACTGAATTATTAGGATTGGAAGGGACCTCTGAAGATCATCTGGTCCACTCCCCCTCTCAAATCAAGGTCACTCAGAGCAGGTGACACAAGAATACAACCAGGTGGGTTTGGAATGGCTCCAGCTGTGAGCAAAATGAGCTTGTATCTGCTCCACGATCAGTAAAAGGCTTTGGGTGAAACTTCAGTCAGGACCCACACACAGGACCTCACTCAGTCCACAGCCTTGGCAAGTCTGCCTGCTCTATTGTTACTTAAACTAGCTCACCATAACTAGTTCAGTGGCAAATGTTTCAGTTCTTCAAGGCTTCCAAGGCTGTGCTCCTATCTATGGAACAGGTATGCCTACAAACATCCGTGCAAGTGAGATCTGCTCTCCTGAAACTCCAGCTATATGGATCACAACATTATGTACCTGATCTTCTTGGAAAGGAAGCATCACTCCAAAAATACAGAATTAATATTTTAATCTGGATTATTGTTACCTCTTTTTTCCCCTCTGTACATAGTTAGAAGCAGCACTCCATGGCCATTTTTTCTTACACTCTTAACATAATGTGCCCTTGAAGTTTCTTTCACCTATAGCTCACAGAATAATTACTCTTCCTTGTCTCCCATACACAAGTCTAGAAAGTGATTAACCAGTTGCACTTCTAGCTCACATAAAAGCACTGATTTTTGTTCATTATTCAACATATTCTTAGTTCCAAGCCTAACTACTTAATGACATGAATTCTAAACCATGGTATTATCCTGCTTGTGGATGCAGTCATTAATTATGCTGTAATATCACCAGTGCATTTAAGGAGGATTTTGCTGAATTTATTGCTTTTTAAAATTGTCCTTCTTGCATACCTTGGGGCTGAGCCACTTCATCAGAGGTCATCTACAGCCTTTGGAACCCTTTTCAGAACCTAATTACAATGCTATCTAGATAAATCAGCCTGTCAAGCATAATTGCCATGACTAAAATTTGATCTGTCATTAACAAAAGCCAGGATAGGAGGGCTAAATCCTTCATGGAGATTTAACTTCTCTTTTTTTCTTTATAATTTTTATCCTGGTTTCTTAAAGAAATTTGTCTTAAAAGCTGAACCTATGTCAGCCATTCAATTCTAATCTCATTCTATGTTAACCACCTCTGAAGCTGAGGGTCACAGTCAACTCAACTTTGTTATAGATGGATAATGAGATGGTTGGCTCTTGCAATTAAGGGATGACTATTGTGTGAATATTTAAGAAAAGTTTTAGTGATGTATAGTTATTGTAGTTTAGATGTCCCTTGTTCTTCCCATAGGGCAGTTCCCAGCACTGAGAATTTTTCCTTATGTAGTCCTTTTGTTGTATTTTTCTCAAGGTTTAATAAGCCTTTTTAAATTTTCAAAGTGAGCAGTTGTTTCTCACAACTTGTCAACAGATGACTCTGTGCATGTGTGTTTTTTGAAACAACAGGCTAAAGGTAATGTTAAACCACAGTATTAGACATAAGAAAATCCACACAAGAATTAATCACTGAAAATCAGTTTTCATGTGTTCTGCTATCCACAGGTGACACAGGTTAGTGTCAGCTAACCAGTTTCTTAGTTTACTGTTTATGCCAGGATTTGCCTCTGAGTCTCATGGAGTTTTTTTTTTTCTTTCTTTGCTTCTTTGTCCCCATCTCTTTCCTTTCTTCCCATTCTCCCTGCAATTCTCTGGGTCTGACCCAAACCAATCTGCAGCTTTAAAGCTCTGGCAAATTCCCTGCAAACCATTCTGTTCCCTTCCCCCAAATGTCCTGTTCCAATCCCTGACCACTTCTAAACAGCAAGTGAGCATTTCAGCTTGTCACTTCCTATAGTCTATCTCCCACACTTCCCAAGTCCCCCAGTCTTTTTTTCTCAATCCCTCTTTTCCCTTTGGAAACTTTCTTTAACTTTCAGCAGCACATGTTGTGCTTCCATGGCCTTACCTTCTTAACCAACCCATTTCATGTACCCTGACCATCTTCTATTCACCACACAATGGCTCCTTTCTCCCTGCAGAGATCCACTGGAGTTTTTACCCCACTCTACCTCTCCTCAGAGCCTGGAATTTGGGATTCTGTAGGCAAATCCCTCTCCAGTGTGTGTGGCCCACTTACCACAAGAGGCTCAGTGCGTGGTCTGGGCATGTAGGGAAAGGTCTCTCTCAGGAACGTGGTTATCTCCAGGAGAAGCTGACAGGCTGCCATTTTTAGTGCAAAGGGACAACAACATTTGGTAGGATTCACAGTGCCTAGGAAAGAATATTTTTGTCATGAGCAAGGGATTAATGCGAGATCTGGAGCCAAGAGGTGATGGACATTGTCACACATGGTGCACGATGCAAGCTGTGCTGAAAAACAGGAAACCCCACACTTCTGTGCCATCTTTCCTACTAAAAGAAACAGAATCAATCAAATGGCAAACCATGTATTTACCAGCATGTGAAATAATACTAATATTTATGTTAAGTTGATTATATCATATTATGTTATATTACATTATATATTATATTAATTATATATTGTATTGTATTATGTTATATATTCTATTAATTATATATTATATTGTATTATTTATTATATTAGACTGCATTACATTGATATTGTCTACATTGATATTCCCATGATTATTTACATTGATAACATTATAGTATGTTATGCTGAAGTACCTACTAAACTAACCACAAGTTTGTGACATTTTCTACACATGTCATTTAAGGCTAATACAGGTTAAGTAGATACCCTTCTTTTACTTTTCAGTTTTGCATTCAGTCAAATATTTTGAAGTTTTGGAAAATACAGAAATTTTCAAATATAGAAAATTATCTTAAATAAATGGAGTTATGACTAGCTGTTAAAGAGATATTTATTCCCGTTATTATTAATTACTACCCTGATAACTAGAAAAGGTAGCTTCCTTTGAAGTCAAGCTTCTGTAATTGTGCAAGCAATCCGTGTGCTACATCGCTGCCCAAAGTGGGCCTTTATTCAGTGCTAAAAACAAATTCAGAACCATGGGAAGAGAAAGCAGAAGATAAAACACTACATCCAACTGGGAACAACAGTACAGGCAGACAAGCACCAGTAAACTGCAGCACACATGCATACACAAATGGTCTAAAGAGCACATCATGTTTGTTACCACCTTCAGCTACAACAGGATGTGTTTTGACAATTTATTTTGGTTCACAGGGTTTGCTATAACTTGCATGCCTATACAGACATTCAGAATCAGTGATCTGACACAGCTCTTCCACACTTACGTACACAAGGCACAAATGTATGTGGTTTCACCATCTTGTTGTTATACAGATTTTTAATAATACTTTTTTTTTTCATTTCTGCCTGAAAATCAGGCACTACACTGAAGTCAATATTTAAAAGTCTTTAGCAGAGCTGTGCCAATTCACATCAGCTGAGTTGACCCTTCAATGTTCAGAAACTGAAAAATGGCTGATCTTATATAAATATTTTGGCAGAAGTAACTGTGAGGAATGGAGCCTGAACCACTTTTGACACTCAGGTGACAGCAAGGCTCAAGAAACAAATTATGACCCTGCTTACAGCTGCAGTTTCTGTGTGCAGGAATTGCAGCTCACTGCCTGGTTTCCCCTTCCCTTTCCCATCCAAGTCTTTCAGTACTGTTACATCTGTCACGTTCTACACCCAGGCATAAAAAGAACAGGGGAGGAAGCTGGGGGGAAAGTGAGGGACTGGGAAATACAGCTGGGTGGCAAGAAAATGAAAAGAGAAAAAAATAATAAGTGCTCCTAAAGCAGAGGTTCTTACAAGCAGGGGTTCTTGTAGTAAAGGGAGTCTCCTTACTGTCATCTAAAAAGTCTTCCTCCTCATCCTCCTTTCTCAGGCGCCTCTTGGTCTCCTCATCATAGATGAGGCCAAGCAGGTTGGCAGGGCTCTCACTCTCAGCGTGGCACAGCTCGTTGAGGCGGACACCGATGGCCTGCAGATGGACAAAGACAAGCACAGCAGGTGAGGATTTCAGCCCAACCACAATGCCCTGGGTTTATTTTTACTGTTTGAAGGGGAGAAAGGGATGACAGAAGGCAAATTAGTATCGAACCTATCAATTACTTCCCCCTTTTTGTCAACATAAATTTGCCAAGTGTCAAGATGGCAAAATTTCAGGATGAAAAGTTTCAGTAAATTTAGTTAAACAATAAACCACTCCAAACTGGCACATAACAGGCAGAAGGAGATTAGGTCATTGTGAAGTATTAATTTCTTCCACTTTTCTTTGTTTCTTTGATATATTTATTCCAGATTTTTGCTATGTCTTTCCACTGAGAATGTAGGTCTTCTGCTAAAGGAAACACGCTGTGAATTAGGAAACCAGTAACAGTCCTTCTATCCTCCACAGGACAGTTAAATTCCCAAGGGAAAGCCTGCTTCCATCTTCAAAGGAGAAACAATGCAATTCCCCAAAATGAGCTGAAAGTATGCTTAGAGGAGCTGGGAAGGTGCAAGCATAATGGTGTACAGAGGATCCATGGAAAGAGCAGAGTCAGTCAGATTTCCATCCTGCATTCTCCAGCAATTGATTGTTTAAACTGATTGATTAAACAGATTGTTTATCATGGCTGTTTGCCAGCATCACTATCAGCATGTCAATAGCCCTCGTGGTGTTGTCAGCAAGTTCCAGGTAAGGGTGTGTTAGCAAGGAGATTGCTTTCCTGCTAGGACACTTGAGAGCTCTCAAGAACTGTCTTGATTTTCGTTGCTGCATGTACATGAGCACAGATAAGTATGTGAAATTGCATCCTGTGAGATCTTCACTTTGTGAGGGAAGAGATGTTTTAAATTATAGACTTTTCATCAGCACTATTCATTTGAGTATGGGATAGCTTTAGACAAAGATACTAAGGAGGTTTTCTAAATATTTTGCAAGTCAGAACTGATAGTCATGCCAGCACATGGCTGAAGTGACCAGAAATACATAAATGGTCACTTATTCTTGCTATTAAACACTTCCTCTGAAACCCAGCAACAGGGGAAGGGTAGACTCTGCTTCCTAGAGAGAATGAGGTGATACTGTTGTGGTTTGCATGCTGACACAAATAGGTGTCAATCTCAGCTGTCTCTGAGCCAGTACATTGCTAAAGGAGCTGCACATGTCTCAAGCTTTTGCCTTTCATATTTCAGGCATTTCAAGGAAGAAATTTCTGCATTTAAAGGAAGAAATGTTCTGCATGCCTGTTCACGAAACAGTAATTTATCACGTAGTATTTATGCTGTGTAGCCCATCCTAATGTTAAAGCAGTAAGACATAATCCCACAGCTTTCCATTTAATGAGCACTGAATTCCTGACATGTGTTTTCTGTATTTTCAGTTTTCTAGCAAACAGAGAAGCAAAACCAAAAGTCCTCTTAAAAGAAGCAGTCAAAGGAAGTGGCAGACTAACCTAATCAGAATAGATTTAACATTGTATTATTTCAAAAGACAGCAGAACAAGTTGGGTCTTTTGATTCAAAAGGTTCATCCCTGCCATGGGCAGTCCAAGTCTCACCTCCTGTGGAAAGAGCTCACCACTGTGATTCTCTGATGGTTTTTAGGGATGCTGGGGGTAAATAAATTCTTCTGGCCTTCAGTGAGAAGAATCAGAGATATAAGTGAACAGCAAGACACCTTGCAGGAAAAGGAAAAAAAAATGCACTCTAAAACTTCTCCCCAGATCTTATCCTGCCTTACAGTTAGTAAATGCAAGGCTTTTCCCTTCTGAAATGTTCCTGAGGAGCAGCAAACACACACTAGTTTTAGAATGGAGAATGCATCCAGATGAGTCTTATGATGCAGTAAAGCCAAGGGGAAGACATTTATGCTAAATTGCCTATGATCAGATTCCCCTGGCTCCTTTCTTATGACCTTGAATCACATGGCAGTACTTTTGACATTATGAAAAGAAAGCCTTCCTGGACTTTTTCCAGGTCAGGTATATCAGTTACTAAAAATGATGACTGAGGGGGAATCTAACTGGCTTCCAACAGTTACTGTCTTTCTTGTTTTCATTTTTTTTAGAATCTGAGAAAAGGGAATGTCTAGAAGCATAGCATCTACAAATAGAGATGGGTAGTTCTGGCTCTCTGAAAGCATGCAAAAATTCAATGACCATGTAATCCTATGCTCTCCACTTAACAGGAGTTCTCAAAGGAGTCAGGCTAAGGCAGTGACTTCATGGAATATAGAAGGAAATATCTTCACCCTATGTACTTTATCAAGGAACTTTGGTATTTGTGCTGTTATTAAGATATCTCCTGTGCTTGAGACTTTAACAGAGTATGGTGACCAGGTAGCATTTTCTGAGTTGGCTTTAGGAATGGAAGAAGGATATCTGCAAAGACACTAAGCTCAGCTTCTAAGACCCAAGTTGGATTCTCCCCCTGGGCTGTGCTGTGGTGGGAATGTATTGATATGGGCAGCTTTATTTTGAGGTTCCCTGCAATGTGCTCCACTGAGAAGCACATGTTGGTTTAACCTACAAGAATTCAAGTCAGCAAGGCAGAACATGATTTTTAAATTTCCATAAGCATTGGATTTTATGTCTTTTTCTGGGGGGGATGGTGCTCATTATAAAAACCACTGAATTTTAGAAGAGATGAGAAGCACAAAGCTCACTTCCAGAAAGACATCTGATACCAGTCAAAGGAACTTCTCCCACTATTTTGAGTTGTGAGAAATGACCTGTATACATGTCAGATGTTCAGCAATTATATCCCGGGGGCTTTACAGGGAAATTACAAATGGCATTCCCAGGGCCAGATAAGGCAATTGCCTCCTTCCTGCATGGTAAGAGATCACAATCAAATAAAACTTGAAGGATTCAAGTGCCAGACAAAAACAGACAATTCTTTACATGACTCATAGTAGCTATGTAGAATTCCTTGCCAAAGAATTATAAGTGCTAACAGTCTGTATGGGTGCAAAGAGAAACTGAATTAAGTACAGCAAAGAGAAACCCATTACTAAATATACAGCACCACACCTAGTTCAAGGAGCCCTAGGCTAAATATATTTGGAAGTAAGAAAAATAGAAAGTAGTATCACAGCCCACATCTTCCTTCTTCCTTAGCCATTCACATACAACAAGTGCTGGAAAAAGGAGAACGGGCCAAACAGATCCTTGGGGAGAACATGTCCTAGCAAAGTCACTTCCATTAGGAGAAGGGGGATCCTAGCAGGCTGTGAAGTGCAGGTTGGAAGGAAGGCTTCTGAATCCCCATCCTACAAGGACTAAAATCCTGTATAGGATCCAATCACCTTCATATTTTGCCATATTTTTTAATGGAAGCAGAAGAGAAGCAAACACTTACATCTCCCCACTGGTAGAAGAGCTTGGCTGCATTCCACTGCAGCTTCTGGTTCCTTTTGTTGCCCACAATGGGAGAACGACCACGGGACAGCCCTTTCTTAGTGATGTTGACGTGGTGGCCCTTCATCCACTCGGGCCAGTTGCCGCGATTGCAGCGGTGCACAAAGCGCGCGCACTCGAGGAACAGGGCTGCTCGTGCCACCACAGGAGCTTCCTGAAACGTTTGCAAAAGAATCACCTTAGAAGCAAAACACACATTGGAGAAGCTCTCTGAATATTAGAGTATTCTGTGCTTTAAAAATTGCTCGGCAAGCTTGCCAAGGAGTCACACAGTATGAGCAGTGTCTCCATAAAAAGGTGACACCAGAGTCTCTCTGCATCATCTCACCTCTTGAGCTCACAAACACTGAGCAGTCTTGCTCAGTCCACTAGAGGGGCAGAAAGAAACACAATATAAACTTAAAAAGAACATTATACCCCTCTGTAATGCTCTCCTTCAGGAACCACCTAACTGCAAAAGCAGAAGCGTGCATCTAGCACTGTCACTGTACAAACAAGTCAAGTTTTAGTTCCACCTTTGCTACTGAGGCTGCAAATACTGCAGGAACAAATGACCCCATGGCACTGTTACTGCACAAAAAAGTCAAGTTTTAGTTCCACCTTTGCTACTGAGGCTGCAAATATTGCAGGAACAAATGACACTATGGCCACACAAATCCTAGCATCTGCCACTTTAGGTTCTGCTTCTGAATTATGGGGATGAGAGCATAAAGGAAGGCTTGTTAAAACTAGGAAAAGCACTGTTTGGGGGTTATCATTAATATCCATGGAGACAGAAATATATTACTCTGGTGTAAGTCAACAAAATTTTACAGGCCAAATTTCAATCGCCTTAGCAAGTGTCAGGCAATTCAGCACAGGAAGCTGAGTTTTGAAAGGACTGATTAGTTTTCAGAGGAAAATGCTGCTGTCCCTGCCTTGGAAGAATCACTTTAATGGGAGAAATTATATTGGGTGTATCTTAGTTTGTATTAAATCACCCAGCAGGAAAAATGTTAGACCAATAAAGAATGCTTCTGAAACTTCCTGAAATGTTCAGAAGATGGACACAGTAATTTTGTTTCCTAAAGGGTAGCTTAGACTCAGGAGTAGCTTTTTTCCCCAGCAGTCTAAACAGCCAAAAAAACATCCTTACAGACATGGAAAGGGGACTAAAAAGCAAATGGATTTCCTAATTTCCATTTAATTTTCCGCTTTCTTCCTGCAATTTGTACAACCAAAACTCCTGCAATCAGCAGCTTGTAAAACTAATACAACAATGCCTACAGTTCACCAGCTGGCTTTAAAAGGTTCACTAACAGGGATTTCACAGAGCACAAACATGTGTTACACACTTGTAGTTGCTGACAGCTTTAATGAAATAATTTAAGCAGATCAGCATTTAATTATAAAGAAGGGCTTGTCAAATGTGGTCTATAAATACTAGACACACCCTGAGACCCTGTAAGATGATCTGTTGAACTTGATTAAATAGAGCCTCCAAGAGTGTTTTAATCAAAAATTCAAACCAAGAAATTTTGGACCAATGCCCCTAAAGTTTGATTTAAAAAATTACTGACACAACATCCATTTGCAGCTTTTGCTCACATTCTTACAAACATTGGGGGGAAAAAAGTAATTCTCTTGAACAGGAAAATTTAAGCAGCCATGATGTTCTGATGAAGAAGGCAGAAATCTGAATGCAGACACTCACTAACCAGAAACAAAACTAGTATTTAGCACTGGAAAAACATTACTAAATACTTGCTGATCACATGCAATATGGAACACAATAGCTGAGGATTTTATTCTTTTATTCTCACAAAGTAAAACCTTAACCATGGAGACATACTTGAAGAGATAAAGTCCCAGCCTTAGCCTACTATTGGTTTAGTTCATTAGCAATGAAGTCAAAATTTCTTAGCATACCGGAATCCTGAAAAGAAAAGTATTGTAAACATGATGAAAGCACACAGCTACCACAATTAAAGGAGGATATGTAGGATGGGGAGCAAAGGGAGGAGCAGGATTAATTAAAAATCACTATATCATTTTAAAATCACTGCAAAGACCTCCTGTATGAAGGAACATGATAGGGCACAAGCTCCCTGTGATTGCTTACCTGAGGCTCTGAGAAACCTGAAGCAGCAGCAGCAAGAGAAAGATGAAGATGTGACAGAATGAACAGAGATTGATTCACACAACAGAGAAACACATCACAAATGGAGAGAAATTAATCAGGCAGGTGATGAGCAGCTGAAAAGAACACAAGTTACCGTGGTCACTGTCAAAACCTGACACAGCAGCAATACTCTCACAAGTCTGTCCATGCCTATGCAACTGTTCACAAGTCCTGTTTTAACATTAGACCTACTCTATTGTTTTGCACCTTGAAAACTGTTCTTGTACTGTATAAATTTACATTAATTCACCACTTTGTTAACAATTCAAGTCATCCCAGTGAATTTTTTCAACAGATAACCTGATTTGTTTTAAAAATTACCTGGGTGGAAGGAACCAAATATAGAGTGGATTTGGAATTTCAGAGCATCACATTATTGGTCATGTAAACCTGATTCTGCAGCTTTATCACTACAGAGTACTTATGTCCAGTTTTGTTTTCAAGAACAGTGACTTTTATGGCACTAATCAATCAAGGGTAACTTTTCTTCAGTCCCTTCTTAAAGTTCACATGGTACTTTGAGCAAAAATTCATTTTTGGCTCTGTTCTTTTCAAGACAGAAAAAAAAAAAGGCATGTAATACCAATAACCTACTTTTCACAGATGCCAAGGTAAATTTGAGTACTCTCAAAAGGCGCTGACTGGGTAGCTCTGCTTTGTCTAAGCAAAAGTGAGTCTGACATGAAAGTTGTCTTAGCAGGGACATGAAGACAGGTTGCAAGTAAATTATTAATCAGTGTCTTGGAGAATTGCCTGTTTCAATTAGTTCAGACCCCTCTGGTTATAGCTACAAAATGGTCAAGTACAATCCATGACACAGTTCTTTGGTTTTGGTCCCAGTCTTTTACTCTGGGACCTGTTTGTAGTAATCTCTTCCTTCCTTCCCAAGCACGAGCACTTCCACAGAGAAATATTTCTGCCATGGAAGCAGGGACATGGGAACAATCCAGTCTGCCTAAGACCCAGGGTGACATGGAGCCAGGATATTTAAAAGTATTCTTGCAGTTCAGACTTTGCTTCTACTGTCCCAGTACTTCAGAGGTCATCTCAAACACAATCCTACCAGAAAACAGTACAACTATTGCATTTCAACAAGGATAAAAGATTTACATGTCACAACAAATGAGCTCACACATCTTATTGGAGAAATGTAATGCTGGCAGGTGTCACACACAGTTATATTGGTCAAAGAAAAGCTGGTAATTTACAGCACACTAATTAGGATACTTCAGGCAACATAGTAACACAATCCTGGACAGCAGTTTATTGGAACCCTCAACATGAACTTAAGCATAGACTAAAGTATCCCAAAGTAAATCAATTTTACTATTGCAAAGTCTGGATTAAGCCGGGGCCATAAAGATGAAGCTGTCTGCAATGTATCAATTATCACTGAATGTTTGCACATCCATATATTGACTGTGGTTTTAAAATATTTAGTCAAGAATGGATGCTGCTTCTAGGAAAATATGTTAACTGCACAGCCACTAAACCTAAGGCAACACTCATTTCAATACACAAACAAATTATTAGCTCCATAAGGAAGCATCATTTGTTTTACTGCTCTAATTTCTTTAAACAAACATCCAGGCTGATCAAAGATTTCAAAGTTGCTGTAAGGATAGAATTTTGCAAACCTGAATGATAAAGCATGCTCAGAAAAACTATGGGAGAACTGAAACTGGAACTGTTTGCCTTTCAATTTTTAAAGGTTGCTTTAGCAACCAGGCTGGATAAAATGTCTTAAGAAGCTTTTCATTTGCATCAGACCTGATTCAAACTATTACTTCAAAAGCCTGAAAACAGAAGTTAAAACACCCAGAATACTTCATTTTTGGTATACTCTGCTGACATACAGTGTGGGAATTTTCCATTGCCATTAAGAAATACAGTGAGATGACAGGCTTTCACCTTTTAGGATATACACTGCATGTGACTGCCTAAGTTCTATATATCTCCCATACTTTGTAGACAAAATGCCAACTGAACAGGTACTTGGAGTCTCCCAAGGCTATAATTAGAGCAAGGCTTCCTTCATCTTTAGCTGAAGACCTTTTAGAAATTCTAATTTTCTGCATCACTCAGTGGAATGGAGAGACAGTTACATTTTAGTTTGTAGAAGTCAGCTCTGGAGGTCAGACATCTTCAAACAGTTCACTGCCTGGCAGTTTCCAGCTGACTTCATGCATGGGCAGAGTAAGCTGGTCTGTGCTTAGGCACTTGGGAAATTTAAAAATTAACTAAGATATTAACAGGAAAAAGGGACATAATTGCCAAGCCCCATTTTACCATCTGATTTATCAGAACAGAGAAGTAGTACATCTTCAGAAGGCTGCTGGTGGCAAACTTGCTGGGAATGAGCTCTTTCCTGCCCATGCACCTCATACCTTCCTGTGTTGGTTTAGAATTTGGAACAGGGTGGCAGCCTGGAAGCCTTGAAGACTGAAGTTGGGTGTCACGCACACAGCAGGCTGAAAGCCACCTTGTGAGCTCACTGCAACCCTGACAGGTAAGAGCCACCAGGAAGGGCACTCTGTCAGCCACTGCATCCACAGCTTCCATCCAGAGGAACAACAATCCCTGGCAGGAGGCGTGGGGAACAGTGAATGGAGCCTGTGTCTGTTGGAAGATGGGTGAGGAGCACTCCAAACAGCAGAGCTGGATGGGAACCGACAGCAACAGCAACTGCAGACCAACTCTAATGCAGACGTGCTTGGATCTGCAGACCAAGGATGCAAGATCAAGGTGAAGGTCCAGAGGAGAGGTGCATAGAGCATAACATCCCTCCAGCCATGGAGCAGGCAATGCAGCAAAGGTCAGGGCACAGCACTAGCAGGAAGGCAGAGTCCCCCAGCAGTGAGCAAAAAAACTGAATTTGAGCACAAATGGCACAGCAGTCACACAGGTGAGAGGTGGGGTGTGGGAAGAAAAGGGATAGAGAGCATGTGGATGTCAATCTTTTTTCAGCTTGCACACAGCCAAACACTCACAGAAGGAAGTAAAAAGCAGCATGCAGAGAAATTGCTAATATTTGGCTGTTTTTTCACAGCTCTATTTGTCACACTCCTTGCTTGTCACTTAAACACCTCACAGAGCCCCACTGGCTTGTGAATCACAGGGTGAAGGCCACAGCTTTAGAAATGGGAGGGATTGTTAAAAAACACAACTGCAAGGATAAGAAGGAAGGAGATACAGAATATCAGGAAGAAGGGACTGAATTGTGTCACTTCTTTGATTTGCACTGGCAAATCAGCAATATCCACATTTAAAAGCATTTACACCCTGATATAATTTTTTTTCCACTGACTGGCTCTGGTGACTAATAGCTCAGAGTTGCCTAATGTACTTATAACTCTATCAGAACTCAAGAGTGGAATTCCTGCACCTCCCCAAGTAGTTATCCAATCTTCAATCCTTATTCTGTAGATTGACACTAGGAGCAGAAACAGAGTGTCTGTGAGAGAAGTACTGAGACAACAATACAAGCTTTTCACTGGCAATAATGTAGTTATGGGGAGCCATGTAAGAAAAAAAAAGATCCATTTTGTCTGCAAACTTGTCCACTCACAGATGCTAAAGCTCCAGCTAACACCAGCAGCAGCAGCTGGCATTGCTGTGATGCTTTACACTCTGTCTGTGGGGCACGAAGAGCATTAGTGAATGACAGTGGACCACCACATATGCACATGCTCTCAGCAGGAAACAACAGAGCAATCATCACTTACAAGGTCCAGGGCTGCTGCCAGGATGGAGGCATCAGGGATGGTGCCTGGTTCACAGCAGTTCAGCAGAAACTGAAAGCGCTTCATGCCTTGGCGGATCGCTCCCAGGTTCACAACGTTCTTGGATTTTCCTCCTTCTTGTTTGGAGGTCAAGTGATCGTCAAAGCTATGGCAACCTAAAGAGGTAGAGAGTACAGAAGGGATGCAGGGAGGGGTAGAGAGAAGGGAACACAGTCTCTCACCAGTTAAAAATGGGGAACAAAAAATCTCGATGAGTACAGCCTCAGTATAAATCCCTTTCTCTCCTTGTGTTATCTCGAAGATAACAGGTTCATTTTTACAACATTCCTGACTTCCATGAAACAGACATACAGCTAGTCAGACTCTGGCATAAGTCATAGTGATATCTGCCCAGGACAGTTCCACCATACTCAGTGTGGAAGCCCAGGACCTACTCCAACACAGGTGAACTAGGATGTTGTCTTTCCTCCACACCTCTTTAACACAGATCATCTCTCTCACAGTCTTTTTTTCCTTACTTCTCTATTACCTTTAAGTTTAAAGTGCAGCATGCATAACCCTTATTCCCCATGGATCAATTTAGTAATATATCATCTACTAGGACAGAAAAATCAGTAGTGAATGCATAGTCTATGTGGAAATCAAGCACTTTTTTCAGGCAAACATCTGCAATCTTCACAAGAGTGAAGAGGAAAGTGAGACTGGCCTCAACTCCTAGATATCATCATTCCAGCCTCTCTCCTTTGAAGGGTCTTGTATGCTTTGAGAAGGAAGAGAGTTCAGTTCAAAAATGAAGATGGCATCCCGCCCTGGGGACAATTTTAAATTCTATGTATAGAGTTCACATCCTAAATCAACTAATCCAAATTAGCACTTCTAGTGCAGAAGATCATTATGCAGTTGGTAATGACAGAGTTGAGAGAATGGTAGAAAGACGGAGATTAGAAATGAGGAAAGCTGTTTGAAGGCCAAAGTGTTTGGTCAAAAAAAGGATAGTCAGTTTCCAGGGTTTTTGTCCTTGCCCATAATACTCTCCCTGTTTACATCTGAAAGTACAAAAGTTTACAGAACACTGAAGGATAAAGCACTAAAGAAGAGAACACAGAGTAGAGAATTCAAAATCAGTTTTAAATATAGATTATTTGAAAGACAAGAGTAAAAACATCAGCTCCACATAACTTTTTGTCTACTTCAGGAAAGAAGAATGACTGAAACTTGAAGTTCTTTGGGGCATGCACTTCCTAGAATTACTTGGAAAGCATTTATGCACCACAAAAAAAGCCACAACAGAAAATAACAACGTAGATCCTCACTTTTCCCTTGAAGACAGAAGTATATCAAATTTCAAGAGACCTCTTTACAAATTCCTTGTCTTTTTTTTTCTCCAGTGGAGCTGTACCTAGTTACCAGCAAACAAGATGTTCCTATGTTGGGAAAATACTCCGTTGAAATGGATCAAACCAAGTGGAAAGAACAAGTAGAACACTTACACATGTGAGCAGTTACAAACATCCTTCCAAGTCCTCCTGCTTCCTTGTAGCTTTTATATCTTATCTGAGCCTCCCTGCTATAACTGCCATAACACTAATTCATTTGAGGTACAAACAAATGTTCCATATTCAGGGCCCTGTTAAGGCTGTGCCTGTATGAGTTAAAGAAGAGAAATTTGCCTAAGGCATGTCCCCAACCCACACTATAAAGAGCCAGCAGAGCTTTTGTCCCTCTGAGCTCAGTGGCACCTCCTGCATTTTGTTGAAGCTTTACAAGACAATTCTCCAGGGGCAGCTGGTGGCTGTCCCTTGTCATGCTCATCCTGGAGTAGCCTTGCTGTGATCAGCCCTGACCTAATTCATGTGACTCAGGCCTGCAGAAGAGCTCACCCAAAGAGCAGAGACCATTTCCCGGTACACACAAGCTCCTGCCCCACAGTTGCTCCTTCTGTGACCATGAGCTCATCCTCCAGAGCAAGCTCGAGCTGCTGTGCCTTGAACACTCGGACAACTTCTGTGGTCACTCACAGCATTGCCCAAAGGAACATTATGGGTCTCACATAAAAGCACTGTAACTCTATACATGGCTATGTGCTCTCAGTATAGGTAAAAAGAGGTATAAGTAAATATTTATTTACTTTAAAATAAATATTTTTACACATGAATGTGTAAATATATATGTGTAGATATATGTATACATATGCACGCATACAGATACACACACATGTATGCTTACATACATCTATAACACAGAATTTCCAGTGGTCTACATGATAAATCACAATGAAGATTACTGTTCATAAATGATGCCATAAATTGTTCTACCTTTTATAATTTCTAATGCAATTTACTTCTCCTTTATCCATTACCTCTTAAATTTGGCCTACTGTTAAAAAACCCAAAAACACAGGAGGAAACACCACATGGAAAAAACAAGAGCAAAGTAATAGCATAACACCATGAACGACAGAAATGAGAAGACAGAGAGAGGTTCCAGTATAATGCTTATGGTCAGATCTTGAGGGATTTAACAGTACACCCACCATCTGCCATTAAAAATGCTTTTATTCTCTCCTCATTAAGAACAGAAAAATTGATCTATATGGAAGACAAGGAAGCACTGCTTCTGTAGAATTCTACTGGGTTAAAAACTGTTCCACCATGAACGGGCCTCACGCTGATATCACTGTGCACATGCAAGCACAGCCATACACAGGGCAGATATAATTAACTTTGCTAAAGATACATGGCTTTCATTAAATATCAGAGACCCTTGTAGATACAGTGATACAGCTTCCTTAACTGTCACACTTTGCCTCATAAACTTTTATTACTCTTGTATTAGCAAGATTTAAAAAAAGTAATTTTCTACAGCAAAATATGAAGGTCATCTCAGGGCACACTGCAGAAATAGCTGTGTCAGTCTGTAAAGTTCTCACTGCCCCTCAGCCATTTGTAACCATTTTTAAAATATGGTGGAAGTACTTCACACCCACCTCAGCACAAAACAGTGGATGAAGAAACTAATTTCTTCCATTGCTGGGGAATGCTACCAGACCACAGCAAGGTGCTGAACTGATGCATTCTCACAAAGGAACAATACTTTTCATCTAGGAGCTAACAGAAAGGTACCACCATTCACCAGCGGCAGATAATGACCAGTTTACAGTGATAAGGTCTGCTAATATTTTGTAATTATCACTTGCCTTAAAAATGCCTTAAATGCATTACACTGCAGGCCTGGGACAGGTGATGGCAAAATACACACAATGCAATGTCAAAGTCTAATGTCAGAAGAAAACCAAACAAAATGCCAGAAAATGTAGCAGATTATAAAACTACAGAAATCATGTTAAAAAATAAAATTGACTCCTTTTTGTGTGTTTTTGGGAATCCAGTTGTGCTGCCTTAAAAAAAAGTAACAGAACTTCAAGAGACAAGGTTATCCCCCTGACAAGAAGGATGTGCTTTGAGCTGACAACATGAGTATATCAATGACTGCAAGATACCTTACAACAGATTATACCATCACCTTGTATTATTCATAAAAGCACTTTTCAGACATTGCTGACTTTGAAAATACGTAACAATTAAATACACTTCTGTGGAACAGAAAAGGAGTGTTTTTATTCTTATGTTGTGTGCTAAGAAAAAGGGACAGCATCCCTAACGAATGGTATGCAGAGACTAGACATGCAAACACAGAAGAAAAGAGATAATTACAACAAGGTTTGTGTAGGGTTTTCCATTTCTGTGCTGATATTTGCTAAAACTGTTAAACAGTTACAAATCGAAAAAACAAAACTAAACAAAAAAACGGATGGAATTGTTGTATTGGACAACAGAAGATTTACACACCTAATTTTGAACTGAATAAGTGCTTTGAAGCAAGTATTAATTTTTCAAATTTGATTTGATTTTAAAAGCCCAAATGTTGTATTTTATAATTTTTATTTGGATAGTCTGATTTTTTTCTAGGAAAAAAATTTACCACAGCTTTTTTCTAAATCAAAACAAAAGCAAGAAGGAAGGGAAAGAAAACATTTACAAAGACTAAAAAATTGTAGAAGGCTACGATGGAGACAAAAACCATGGAGAAAGCAGGAAAAAAGGGAAAGGGGTAAAATACAGAAAGAAATATATTTTTAAAAAATGATAAAAAGAAAGCAAAAAGGAGACGAGAACCCTGATTTCTAACCATCTTTTTCTTCTGTGTGATGGAGCTTGGATGGGTGTCTTCGGCAGGTGCGCCATTTACCAAGACGCTTGAAGAAATTCTCCTCTTCGTCTCGCCCGTTGTCCAGGCCTCCTCCTGGCCCCCCTCCTTCTGACAGCTTCACTGCGCTGGTAAACTTCACCTGTGCAGGGACAGAGGGGCTGGTCAGCCTGGGGAGCTTGGTTAGACACTCATTGGTTGGACACAAACATCTACAGAAGGGCTGTGAGGGTCACCAGAGTAACACAGCTGGGTCTGGGCACGGATTTACATACGCGGAAGCACTTCATCTTTTAAGCTTTCTGCTTAAAGGATTGGTCTTTCTTGAGAGGCTGTGGAAGGACAAAGGAGGAAGGAGAAGTGTGACCAAAAATTAAAGCTTCAGTGTGTTGACAGAGCCTGCACTTCCCTCTCAGTGCAGCAGAGCAGACTGACCAGTATGGTGTAAGTTTAACCTAGTCTTCACCTTGAGGTGCAGAAGTCCAGTGTCAAATTCCCATGGCTATACTCTGGAGACTTCTCTGACAGTCTTGTTAGCTGCAAAGTCCATATTGAATAAAAATCTTCCCCTGTGCAGCTAAAACCAGCCAGATCCTGCCTTTTTAAGAAGCTCTCTGTAATCCAGCCTGACACATTTACCTTGGAGCTCTGCCTGATGAAGGAGAGACGGTCGACAGAGCTGATATCCAGGAGATCTTCCACCCCATCAGCCAGGCCAGAGAGGGAGGAGCGCTTCAGCCAGTTCCCTGTCACAGAATGAGCCACTCAGTACAAATCTAAGCTGTCTTCCTAGAATAATTTATTTCTCCACAGTGGCCACACTAAGGTGTGGGAAAAGGAGAGACAAGCAAAAGGTAACATTTTCATGTAACATGTATTAGCTACCATGACAGGCCAGGTTTGGGAATTTTAACGGATATATTCTCTGTCAAACAAATGTTAATTTGGAATATTTCTCTCCCACAGATAGGAACACTGCCTGTGGGATTACAGTACTAGCCTACTATATTGGAGGAAAAGTTTCACTAATCTATTTTGACAAAAATATCCCCTGATATCTTTGGCAAACTGCTTATATTTCCCTTTGCCTCACTTCCACATCTGCAAAATGGAGCAGCAAATCACAGCTTCCTTTTGGAGAACATACAGACAATAAGGAACTGTGCTGCAGCATTTCTTAAGACAGCTATGTCTAGCTGTGTTTCTCTGCACATGCAATATGTATATAGAATAGAAAGAGACATACATTTACCTATGGGAAGTTTGAGTTTCTTTCGGAGGGAGATTCGGCGGGAGCGAGAGCGGGAGCGCCTGTCTGTGGTGGTTCCAGAGTGAGCCGTGGTGCACTCGGATGTGTCCTGCTCAGATTGACTGCTGGTGTCACTCGCTGCACTTTGTGACTTAAACATCTTCCTCCAGAAGTCCTTGCGTCCCAGATTGGCCCCTTGGATCTGCTCATCACTGGAACAGAAGGTATGCAAAGCATGAACTGCATTTCAGTGAAGTTTGGATGCTCAGGGAAACAAAATCTCCTTTCTGCAGCACACTCCTTAACCTCTCTATTGCTTGAGGTTGTTTCATTTTGAATTCCAAATATACTGCTCTTAGTGGGACATAAGCTTGACAACACACTCAGCGTTGTTCAAGACACAAAATAACCATCATTTCTGCCCTTAGGCACTGAGGCAGAACATCACCCCCCTCTACCACAGACAGCTTATCTGCTCTGTCCATCAGACACATGGTGCACATGGGTGAGATAACCCAGGCCAGACAGATGCCCTAGAGGGAGTTATCTCTGGTTATTATCAGACCCCCAGCTGACAATGAACATCCCTCACCTTGAGAGTGAGACGTAAAGAGATAAGTGAGCAATCATTAACTGAGAGATACTTTACAACTATAAAAGCTACACAAGTTTTCATGGGGGCAGAAGTCTCCTACACACTCCCTGGAAAACTTTAGGGCTCTTTCCCCAAGCTTGGATGCATCTTCATGGTTACTTCTCCAGAAATTTATAGCAAAAGATGTTTTATGTATGCCTCACCAGAAACACATGATAAGATACATTGAATCCTAATCTAAACTATTTCTTCTCTAGCTGTCACCTTATTATTACAGTGCACCAAATTGTTCATCTACTAGTTGTTTCTTTTTGTTTATCCTGTATGGTAAGCAATCTGTTAAAGTCTTATGACAGTTAAATTTGTGTCCATTAAATACATTTTGTAATAGACCTAATTGGCTGTTAGGAAGAACCTGAGGAGTGAGAGTAATCTGGGGTGCAGGCTGCCCATTAGTTACTGCCAGAGATCTGAGTCAAAGACAGGACTTGTTTAAGCTCTCATCTCCTTTTATAACATCCATTGAACAGGTCATTCCAATTTTTACTTTCTACACATGAAAGTAAACCACCTTCTTTATGTCAAAATGAACTAGACTTACAAGACCACATAAGTAATTTCTACAAGTGTTTGTACCAGAAAGCTTTAGGACATCATGACAGCCATTTGTGAACATGCTCATTTAGAACTGGAATTGAGACAACATTTTTTTACTGTATTCTTGAGACGTCCCACAGCTATGGCAGGGCTCAGAGAGGAACAACTTGCTACAATCCTGCAGAGCAGTAAAAGGCTTTGTGTTATCCTTGCTGTCTTAGCAAGAGTGAGACTTTGCAGGCTCAATTAAGGCAGGATGTGATGTAGAGCTCTGGGCCCTTGTGCAAGTAATGTCTTCATACAGTGCATCTCAAAGCTCTTTAACAAGACAGACGTGTATTCAGAGGAGTTAAATGACTTGCCCAAAAATTACTTAGGGACCAGTGGCCATTTGTATAATTTTCTAAAATTCTTAAGAGTATTGTCTAATTTTAATTCTATAGTAAATGGCAGAATTCTTTGGACATAGATTTCAGATGTTGGCACAATGCCAACAGCAGGTTGATTCCCTGTGCTGAAAAGGGAACTACAGCAATCTTTGGAGCCCAAGGCAGGTCAGGAATGGGCTGGCTCCCACTGAAGCATTGATGACTCTTCGCAACAACTCGGAAGCTGAAAATCAATAAAATCATCACCTGGGAGTACAAACAAAGCTTGGAGAACAGTTGTGGTTAAATCTCTGAGGAATTAACATGCTATGGTAGCATGGTGCACAATATTGACAAATCTCCTGCACTGTCATTTGCAAACCTCTGCTGTTTCCCTGTCAAAACCAGGATGGGTCAAAGTTGGCAGCACTGAAAACAGGCATTACCCAGATGGTTGCAGAAGCTCCTGTGTAAACACTCAACAGTTTGTTGTTTCATCCAAACAGGTAAGCTCTCCTGCCCCTTTGCACCAACCCCAGGAGGGAACTGCTGGCATGAACACATTGAACAATTCAAGATTTACTTACTGCTCTGGAGTCTGCATGGGGCGGCTTGAGACGTAACTCCGGCACTCATCAGGGGCAGCCGAGGCCTGCCCTTTGTCAATGATGACACTTCCTGCCTCAGATCTACACAAGATAAGATAAAGATAAGATCTACACAAGATAAGACAAGACAAATCATCAGCCAAAGCAAATGGATGGCCCATCTCATGGTCATCACATAGAACTGCATATGGAAACCTGCAAAGTAGCTTTAGAGAGGCACCCTCTCCTTAGCAACTCACATGTTATTCCCAAAAAAAAGGCATCAGCTCCTAGCAACAAAACCAAGGTTTTCAGGACTTTTTCAACTCTCCTAATCCTTCTTCCCAACATTTTAATAAGACAAATTCCTCAAAGCACCAGAGGAAATTTCTTTTTGATAAATAAGCATGTCAGTATTAGATTTCTTCTGGGACTTGTTTTGCATACCAGGGTTTGCCTGTCAGAAAAACAGGTACACATCCCAAAGGATGTGATGCATATTAAAAAGAACAGGCACTGAGTGTTTTGGGAGGGACGCTATGCTTCTTAGTTCTTAACCTGTCCTCATCCCAGTGTTTTCATGGTACTGTTCTCTTATGCCTCTTATATGAGACTGCCAGTGATTTTCTCTGCAAATTTGTTGCAGTATCAGATCATTAAACTTTAAAGGAGGTTGCTGCCACAGCAAAAGTCTGTACATCAAGAACTGACATGCTATAAATATAAAACAATCCCTTGGGACTTCCTGTAGTTGTGTTTGGCACAGATAGCCATAGAGTCATATGCAAGTCAATCATTTACTTTCTCCCTCCTGACACCCACCTTTTGCTCCCAGAAGGTTTTGGCTCTTGCTCTGTTTCCTCGGTCTTTTTTCCTGGTATTAACTTTTCAGCACTGTCCAAGAGGGCACTGAGTGCCACTCTCCTAAACACATTCCCATGGGCCTCCTTGATAAACTGCACCAGCTGTCGGATATCACAGTACAAGCCCTGAGCAGCAAGACACAACAGGGAAAAAAAAAACAAAACAAAAACAAATTCAGTCTGCAGTTTCTAAAGAAGCAGTGAGAGTCAGTACTTTGTGAGGTACTTCACCAGGCCATTACTTCTCCCCTGGCTCTTGTGTGATCTATGCCTCAGGTGTATGGTTTGTGGTTTTGGCTGGAAACTCATAGTGCACTCAGAAGAAGCAGACAAGGAGAAGCATTATTATGGAACATGATCTGCAATGGGATACAGCAGATGGAGAGGTATCAGAGGCTAAAAGACCTGTGAAATGAGGGAGCTACAAAGATGACTTAAAGTTTGTTTTATACCATTCATATAGACCACAAACTTAAAAGGCATTAAATACCTCAGGTGTATGTGAGAGGATGTAGAGTGCAAACAACTGCATGTTTTTTTCAGAACCAGTGGGTATCTTGGGATTTTTTTTCATTATTTTAGAGCTTCACATCACATGAGAGAGAGGAATAGGAATGACTCACTCATTCCGCAACCTCCCTCCTACACTCAAGGCCCTTTTTAGTTCTGAACATTCATACACATCTGTGATGTGCAAATCACCTCTATATCTGAGGGCAAGGAGATGGAGGGAACAGTTTTACAGGGCTTGATTTTTGATCTGTGAGCTTCCTGAAAGACCTTGCATTATTCTGAAAATTCCCAGCAAGGAACAGGAAAAAAAAACCCAAACAAACAAAAAAACCCCAACGAAAGTTTATAATTTCACCTGTATCCTGATTAAGTTTTTTTTTTAAAAGCAGGATATTGACCACAAGATTGACTTTAAACAATGACAAAGCAACAACAAATCTGCACACATGTTCTACATGCTATATTCTTCATACAGGCACAATTAACAGTGTTACCCTCAGGGATAAGTTTCACCTTTCACATTAATAGACTCTAGAAAGAAACAGGATTTATAAGAAAAATTTACCCTTGGTGCTCCTAATCTAAGTCCAATAATGGGCATTTTTTTCTGTATGCCACCAAATAATCTCTTATGAGAAACATTCCAAAGGAGGAATATTCCTAAGAACTAGAGGATTTGGACATAGGAAGACTACACTGCTGGTTTAAGGCATTAATGTGGCTTTCCTTCTCCTACTCCCTTCACCTCACAGAGCACTACTGCCCCTTCAGCTGGACTTCAGTGTCCTCACAGTTCTGCTGTAACGATGGAATACAAGAATGTTTCTTGTTTGCTTCCATGAAAAATCCTAATTTCTGATAATAAAGCAGGCCTGAGACTAGCTGCTACAGTACACCAATTTGGGAGAAGAGCACTCATGTCACTCAGTCTACTGACTGCTCTGGGAAGACAGCACATACATAGCAAAAAGCAACACCTTCCTTTCCTCCACGCGTTCAGTAAATTGAATGTTTGTGTAAACCTTGGGAAGATCTACCAAGATGCTGTTCAATAATTCACATAGTCTGGCACCAGAGGGCCACGTGGTTAACCAAGTGAACTGCCTTTGACTTTGCTGGAAGGTGATTCATTGCAGCTGTGGTCTTAGAATCATAGAACTGAGGTTGGAAATGACCACTAAGATCTTTGAATCCAGCCATTAACACAACACTGTCAGGTCCACCAAAAAACCATGTCCCTGCTTCCACATACACATCCATATCTTTTAAATCCCTGCAGGGATAGTGATTTTGATGCCTCTGGTTTTAGCTTTTGTATTTTTCATATGAGAGGATGGTGAGCTCTCTTCACACAGTAGGGAGACAAAACAACTCCTTATCTAGCTGGGGACCAAGGACAAATAATCCAAATCTCAGGCCCAAGAGCATAAACAACATGGACTGAAGAGAGAAAAACAAGAAGGATGGGACTTCCTAACCTAAACCTATAAGGGGACAATTAACTCCAATATGCAATGAAGCAGAACTTATAAAAGTGACAGACCCCATGACCAGTTGTTCATTTTGTGACCATTTTGGTTCATCTTGGGTGCAGCCCTGGCTGGGCTCTTGTGCTGCTCAAGGTGCATCCATTGAGGCCTTTTAATAAATCCCTGCTTTATTCTTTAACTCTGTCCAGCCTCTGTTCCAGGTCAGCCTTCACAAGGCATCAATTTCACCACTTCCCTGAGCAGCCTGTTCCAATACCTGACCTCCCATTTCAGTGAAGAAGTTTTTTCCTAATATCTAATGTAAACCTCCTCTGATACATCTTGAGACCATTTCCTTTTTTTCCTGTCACTTTTACCTGTGATAAGAGACTGACCCACACCTTGATACAACCTCTGTCAGGAAGCTGTAGAGAGCAAGAAGCTCTCCCCTGAGCCTCCTTTTCTCCAGGCTAAGCAACTCTGTTTCCCTCAGCTGTTCCTCGTAAGACATGTGCTCCAGACTCTTTCCCAGCCCATTTCCATTTTTTAGGGAAGAAACTTCTGAATGTCTCCCCAGATTCTGAGATGCAGCTTCACTAGTGCCCAATACAAGGAGACAATCACTTTGTTAACTTGGTATCGAGGGCTTACCAGGTTTTCTGGGCTGTGGAGCTCGTGTGTAGTGGATGCACAGCGAGTGATCAATGACTTGAACATGGCACTCACAATAATACCTTCCACACTCTGGGCTGTAGACTTGTTGTCCACTGTGGTGAAGTTATTCCCAAATCCAGCCTTATCTGTAAAATTCAAGTGTAAGCAAGCCAACTTGTTGGGAACAGTTTAAAAGAGAGGGCTTACAGACACACAAAGGGATTATGATTATGATATATGAGACAAGTTGCCACCTAATATCCAATGCTCAGTTGTCTCAGTCCCACCCCACAAAAAATATAGCAGAAGCAAAGGGTAAAATGAATTATAAATATGGAAGTATTTCCAAGAAATAGCTGTATTATGAAAAAGGATTGAAAATATCAGGACAATTCTAGTTTTGCACCATTCACACCTCTCATATAAAGAAGTGCAGAATAAGACTTAAAATTTGAATAATAACTCCAGTTTTTCTAGTTACCATTTTAAGGGATAAGAGGTGTTTGATTAAGCTGCAAAGTGACAACACCCATGAAACCAATATCTTCTAAACTATAGGAATGCTTTTCTTGGAAGGTGCACAAGAACACCAAGCTTTCAGAAAGATTCAAAAAAGAATTAGGCATTTCAATGAATTACAAAAAACATCCCAGTTTCCTGAGATGGGAGATAAGACTCTCAAGAGCTGCCTAAGCTGTCATGTTTCAAAGAATAAGCCAGTCAATAATTGATGAATACTTAGGGAAATGTCATATGGGAATCTTCCTCATGAAAGCTGGCTATATAATGTTCTTTGATGCTTTCCCTGAAATTCCTGGCATCAAAGACAGGCTAATAAATTAGTCAGACTCTCTGAGTGTTTCAGAGGACCTATTTCTACTCTGTAAACAGCCACTCTTAAATGTTGTTTCATGCAGTGACCAAGCATAAATGTTTGCCTGTTCTAATACAGAACATAATTTTCCTAACTTAAAAAAATCCTCAAAACCTGCTATGTACACACATGCATGCACATTTGTAACTGCAGGCATATGCATCTGTGTGTCCATATTCTCATTCATTCAAGCAGTTCTTGCTGCTTACTGTGCTGCCTTTTAAGCTCTGAGGCACCCACAGAGGGTTTTAAAGCTCAATTATACCTCCATTCAGAATAAACTGTGTATTAAACTGGCCATTCCCCCTGGTGCCTTGTCATGTCATGAAGCAGAAAACTTCCTGCCCGAGGCATGGTTTAATGCAAATCTCCTCTGTGAAGAGCCATGAACAAGAGGTAGGATGAATCAAAGGGAGTCCTTCAATTTCAGGTGCACTGTGTGCTACAAGATCTTGAGGCAAGGTCAGTGGCTGGTCAGATCCAAAGAGGTCCAACTCCCTTGACCCCCACTGCCTAAGGATTCCGTTTATATATCCAGATACAAACGGAGAATAAACAGAGAACAGCAAATCACATTTTGTAGTTTGCAAAGGACAGGAACGTGGCTTCTTTCTGATGGCACTGTTTAAGACATGCAAGTGACTGATGCCAGGAGTACTTACTATCAGTGACTGGCTCCATGCAGAATCCCAGTAAAGCATGCAGGAAATCCACCACGTTATTGAGAGAATCCTTATTCACGTAATCTCTCACGGTCTGCCGGAACTGCATCTTGTCCAGTTTGTACAGCTTGGTCAGGCAGTTCTGGGCCTGCAACAGTCCCCATCAAATCATATCACATCAAAGTACATGCTCAAGTTTTGCTAGCAAGAGCAAGGTAATTTTGCACTTAGCTGTCTCTGAATGGTCCCATAACAGGACAGGTTCACCTCTGGAGCCAACAAGAAATTCAGCACCAAAGAGAGTGCACCAGTATGGGCACCACTGTTTGAAGTGGTGATAAAGCCACTACCAGCTATATCTCCTGTCCTCTCTTCCTCTGCCCAATCCCAAAGCAAAATCTCACTGGATGTAAATGAACTGGGAATGTACCACCTCTGTCAATGCTCAGTGCCTTGGTGGAACACGTTTTTCGCCTCAGGCATCTGAGTGTCACCCTCCAGCTCAGACCCAACCTATTGCATGCCCCTATACCCAATTTACATCACACAGAACACTAACTTTTTACTTAAAAATTATAATTGTCAACTTCTTATCACAAAACTACCCATCCTACTGGGGCCCCATGAAGCCTGGAGTTAAAATAATCTAAATAATCTAAAATAATCTAAAATATCATCTCTACAGGAAACATGAACTCTCCTCTTATCTACAATAGGGTGCTTAACTTTGCAGTAAACTCAGACATGATTGTCCACGCAGTCAACACAAACGCTGCATGCAAAGCAGTTTGGCCAGACAAACACACAGAAAATGCAACAGACTTACACACGTAGAGAAATGTTTCCCTCAATTCAATGGGCCTGATAAGAATCTTGGTTCCAAGAGGTTTATTTATTTATACTTGATGTTATGCATAGGTCTAAATGGCTCAGCTCCAACAGAAAAATCTAACTGACATGGTGATGAATATGGTACCTGTTCAACCAGTGTTCTGTGCAGAGCCTTTCTACTGCTACCACTGGGACTCTCTCACCCCATCTTGTCCAATTGTGTCCAGTCCTGCAGGACCTGGAAGTCTAGCTAACACAAGAAGACTGCAAGGACACAGAGCAGCCAACCCATCTCTGAGAAATGAACCTCAGAGGCCAGAACTTAATTACAGCTCTGTTGGCACAGCTCAAGCTAACCAAAGCCATGGAGAAGCCATGGTTCACACACGTCGCATGGGATTAGTAAACTCTGATTATCATAGTCATGAAAAATGCCCCCTTCTGCAAGCACACATGGTGAGGAGGAGTCATGCACTGAGAAGGCCTTTGAAAGGCTCCCATTTAAAGAGCAGTTGGACTGATCTCAAGGAGACAAACTCTTCTGGATTAAAGCTGATGTCTGGGCTACACTCTGGGCACTTTCCAATGTCTTAACTGGGGCAGAACCAAAAATGTTAGGAATTAACAGTGATGATCCACCATATCCTTCAAAAGGGCACAAGTGAGTCTTTTACTTCCTTGCAGAACAACAGAACAAGTACAGTGCAAATACAGAGCACTCCAACCATCAGGAGCTGATGGAGCAGCCCAGCAGCAATCAGTCAAAATCACCACTAGCAAAGGTGGATGTACTTACACCTCAGATTTTGGATTTATGTAGGCAACCCAAGATAGCTGCACCTCTTGTAAGTAGCATACTCTTTTGGGGTACTGTCCTGTGAAAAATTACTAACACCAGCTCACACATGAAATTTGCTCCCATGTATTGTCCCAACCCATCTGCTGGGGTGGCCAGAAGCACCCTGGGCCCCAGGTGTGCCCTTAGAAAGCCCCAGGGACTGGAAGGCAACACTACAGCTGAAAATCTGCTACGGCTGGGCTGCAACACAGTCTGTGAGCTAGGGCAAAAAGCAACACATTTACTGTCAATACAGGGAAAGCTACAGAGGGGGCAGGCAGCCATCTCAGCAGTACAAGGGGGGACACTTTAATGAGCTTTAATTCTCTTACATTCTCCCGAAATACCTGGAGTCTCAGGCGATCTCCAGAGAGCCCTCGGTGTCCTTCTCCACAACCATAGGCACAGCCCAAGGACTTCACAATTTTGATCAGCATTGTGAGTGCCAGCCTATGGGTGCTGATAGATGGGCCTTCATCCTGAGGGTCACAGAGGGAAGGACAGTGGGTAACCCTGGCACAACCACTGGCATTTTGCTAGCATTTTATTTTTGACAAGCTGCTTTCCATTTCTCATCTCAGACACTCCATTTCTGTGTTGGTATTCTTGAAGTGTTTACTCCAATTATTTTTCAAGTTTAGAGACCAGCCCCCTCCTTTTTAGTTCCCATCAAAAAGTTATGCTATAAAAGTAAAGCCCCTACATGCTGCTATGCATACCATTCAGAACTGACTTCAAAAAATTAACCCTGAAAAATAGAGAGTTGGCTTGGCTGAGTAGAAAACCAAACATCTTTTTAAAATGTCTTAGATATTATGTTACTATAAGTTGCAGCTTCAGAGGCCAGCAATATAGCATCTCTTGTCCAATTCTCATAGCAATACTGAAAAATTTAAGACTTCTAGTAATCAAATAAAAAAGAAACTGTGCTCACACACTGGGTTCCATTTTTCCTTTACAAGCTATGAATAATAAACCTGAAAAAAAACATTGTCATTGAAGGTTGCAAACACTTTGTCAAGATATTGAAAATGTCCGTGCCAGGCTCACAAACTCCATTTTTGGCAGCTGCTTCTCTGCAGTAGCTACAGTGCTTGAATTGCTAATCATGTTTCCTCATCAGAACCCCAAGTGAGAATCAGAGCAAAATAGAAGGGCAGCTCCATACACATGCAAACTCAATCTTAGCAGACATTAAAGTACATTTGGAATTGTATAAAGAGAGAAGCAAAACAAACCTTTTCTTGTTTTCTGTCATTCTTCTCATATGGGCCTCCTCCTCCTCCACCACCTCCATCACCTCCACCTCCTCCTCCACCACCTCCTTCTTCTTCTCCATCTCCAGCTCCACTAATTGGAGGTGGCCCAAATCCACAGGCTGAACCACAAGCAGCCCCTTTAAGCTGGAAGGAGCCTTCACTTGGTCTCTTTTCAGGGGCCTCGTTTTCTTTGTTCTCACTCTTCCTGCGAACTTTCTCCACACAGGGCACCACACCAAGCTGCAGTAAGCATTCCACAATGTTCAGCGCCACGTCACAAATCCGCGAACTGATGTCGTGGTTCAGAACCAAGTAAACAGCCTTCAGCACCACCTGAGGGATTCAAAGATCATATTTAAAGCCAGAATTATTTCCTCTCCCAGTAATATTTAGAAATTCTAGATTCCAGAAACTCGTTACAGCGGGCACAGTACAAACTCTGAACAAATAATACACAACCCTAAATACCAAAAGCCTACAACCTAGATGTCAGACAAGAAACCACAGGCTGGGCACAGTCAGGCTGAAAAGGAAACCATGAGATGACATCTGTGAGCCTGAGAACACTGCTTCAGTGCACCAAGAGCTGGCAAGTCATTGAGGGGAAAGCAGAAAAAGTGAGGTTTTAAGGTGCTAGAAGAAAGGTGCTACTCAGTCTTACACTATTTTAAAGGTTTTGGTGCATGCCCCAGGAACACAGCCATTACATAATACTACTCAAAATCTGATGTGTGCATTCCACATGCACATGCGCTCCTTGCAAGGAGTAACAGGAGTTGCAGTTTCTCAGAGGAGACTTTTAGGATATGCACAAATGTATCTGACTGACCTTTATATACTGCTGAGAGAAGTCATATAAAGAGGTGGAGGAAAAGCCCATCAAACCCCTGATCTCAATGGAACAGCTACATTGACAGAAGAGGGACCTGGCTTTCCTTGTTCCTTGCCAATTACCGAGAGATCCAGCATGCCATTCTTGTGGACAAAGCTGTTGGTTCCATCAATGTGATCCGTATCCTCCAAGCAGCTGTAATTGATGCAGGAGTCTGTCAGGCTCCGTGGGAGGTTGGCACATGCCAGTGGCTCATGGGGCATCTCGGGGATGGGCACCTGGTTGCAAAGCTTCCTCATGTGCTCGCTGAAAAAATCGGCATAGCCCACGTTGAACGAGGCCAGGGTGGTGTTGAAGGTGGCCACGGTGATGGTGGAGATCTGGGACCGCACTGCAGGGAGGAAAACAGCTACCTGAAAATAAATTTCTATCTCTATAGCTACACAATAGAAGACTGAGGCTGAGCTTGTCTAAAGACAGCAGCTCCTAAAGCGGTTTGTAACGCCAAAAGAAATAACAAGCTCCTAATTCCTATCATGTGCACAGGGACCAAAGGTAAACTCGTTTCTTCTTTTAACACAGTGTAAATTAGAACAACCCCAAGCTTGTTCTAGCAGTTCAGTTCTCTGGCAGCTCAAGCTGATGTTAAATGGGCAGTCAAGTAGATCAGGCAACTCAGACATTCTAAATCTAATCCAAAAGGATTTTTCTCTTTGCATTAATCCAGTGCCTCATCTTAAAAGCAGCAGTTTGCCCCTGCAAGGCAAAGAGAAAGAACTCTACAGCTGAAAGACGGTAGGGGTCAAGGTAGCAGCACCACAGCACAAATTTGAAACAGCTTTCCAAGTCACATCAATCTGGAAAATTTCATCACACCAGTTGAAGAAAACAGTACCTGTGACAGTCTAAACCCTCTCCACAATGCATAGCTGTCTGATGAGAAAGGCACTGCAGTCTTAAGCTCACAGCATTCAGAGACAGGAACTTTGAATTACTCAGGTCAGCAAGCTGGCTACAAGAGCAAATTTTTATCAAGGGTGCCTCATATTTTTAAAATGCATGCTGATTTCCAGGCCCCAGTGCTCATAATTTCCCACACCTAGTGCTTTGTAAGTAAGTTTATATACCCTGTAGTGTAGAAAGACACCCATAGGGTTGTTTAGACCACCATCTGCCAGACAGTACAGTAACAGGGCTAGAGACTAACAAAGAATCTCTTCCTATGGCTATTAAATATAAATGTAGTCTAATTAATGAACTAATGACATCTAATACATCTAATGAGCAATGACTCAGTGATGGACTGGTTATATTATATACATAGCAACTCGCCAGAGTGGCAATCACATTTCCTGACAGCTTGTGCAGTTGTGCTAGCTGCCATTAAAGACAGCAATACCAAGCTTCTGTTCACACTTTTGTGTTGTGTTGTGGTAAGGCAAGAAAACCTCAAACCATGCCTTCTCCCTGCTGATGGCCACCAATTGTTTTAAGAACTGCTCCAGATAAACATGAACCATTTGAAACCTTTTTCTTCATAGTACATCAAACCCCTCAAGAGATACGGAAACAAAAAAGGAAAAATCAATTAGTCACACACATGCAGAAACAGTAACTCTTCCTTCCACTTTTTTTGGTTGATATTTCAATGAAACACCTGTCCTGATGTGTTAAATTTACCTTCTTTGACTGTGTTGTCTCCATGGCTGTTGGAGGGGTCTGGCAGTTCAGAGACCAGCGTGTGATGGGAGTGCGAGTGCCGGGCGCTCAGCCCCTCCATCTCCGTGGCTGTGTCAGAGCTTCCCCTCCTGGTAAACTTCCCTAGAGAGACAAAAAGAAACAGAGATTTTGTTTAGCTACCTGAGAGGTGGCTGGAGACAGCAGCTGTGGTTAAAAGTTAAAGGATTGGAGTCTGTAAAAATCAAGGTTTTTCATCACGCTGTGAAGCAGAACCAAAGATTATGGTGGGATTCCTTATGTGGGTTCATTGACATAGAGAAAAAATGGTCCAAACTCTCTGCAAGGCTCTTCCCCTCAGCACATACTGGTTTAGCTGACACCTGCATTCTTAACCAACTGCACCTTCAAGAAAATAAAACTGGTCAGCACTGTATGACTCCACCCTTTGAGGTATACTATAGGAATTTATTTTTGGGGGAAAGAGGAGAGGAAACTAAGTATATCATTTTAGAGGAGTGCTAAGGCAAACTAAATTCTTCAAGAATACAAAAAAAACACTGCTTAGTGAACTTAGAAATTTGAAGTAACAAATTTTTAGGTTCAAACACTGTACCTCTGCAATACCAAGACAGTATAAGCCTCACTGAGAAAATAACCTATTTATATTCTATCCAATATGCACTCCAGGAAAACTGTGAATAGAACTTTTCAGCATACTAATGACTTTGTTAATGACACTAATGACACCGCTGCTAACAATTGTCATGCTGTTGTATAATTGTCATAATAATGATACTGCTGCCTCTTCAAAGATTTCTCTTTTAAAGAAGGGAATACAAAAATTCTTTGGATCTATTTGAAGATGCAATGCTTGTGTAGTGCTTGCTACCACACAGGAACAGTGGTATTCAAGTGGAAAAGGGATCACTACAGGCTCCCAGAGTAGCTATTATTCCAGTAAAGAAGTTTTCAGAGAAAAAGTGAACTGAAGCACAAGTCCTTCAAGGTCTGCTGTGAGCAGTTATGTCACAGACATATTTTATGAAAAATCATTTTGCCATGATTTTTTCTCCTGAGAAGCTGAGAAGCCTCAGAGGAAAAGAAAAACAATAATTATCTGCCACTGTGGAATGAAACAGGTGTATATTTGATTGGCCTCATGTGGTTGTTTTTAATTAATGACCAATCACAGGTACAGCTCTGTCGGGACTCTGAGCAGTCACAAGATTTTATTATCATTCCATTCTTTGCTAGCCTTCTGATGAAATAATTTTCTCTCTATTCTTTAGTGTAGTTTTAGTATATAATTTTCTTTTCATATAATATATATCATAAAATAATAAATCAGCCTTCTGAAACATGGAGTCAAGATTCTCATCTCTTCCCTCGTCCTTGTACCCCTACGCACCCCACCACACAGTTACCAACAGATGTGGATGTGTAATGCAAACATTTATGCCCTGGTAGCTTCCCACTCTCAGGAATGCAATCTCCTCCTTTTCCTAGACTTCTTCACTGCTTCCCTTCAAGGCACTGAAAATGCTAATGCTTAGCACAAGCTACAATGCAATGCACAGGTTATCACTGGTCATGATGACCAGTCACAGTGGTTATTTGCCACTCATCCACATAGTCCATTTTACTTTCAAAGGCCTCTGAAGCTGTAAATAAACTATTGGGTCACATCCTTTCACCAAGCCCTGTTATCCTGGTGAAAACACACGCAGTGTACTCACTTATGCTTTAACATTCTGCCCAATCTTTTCACACGGATACTTCCTCGCTCTTCCATCCACACAAATATCCTTCAGCCTCTGTTTCTCACAGCCTTCAATTCCACTCAACAACAGTCTTGGAATTAAGAGGGTTTTTTTAATTAAGCGAACAGAACCGGGAACAGAGGGTGACAGAAGGACTGGATGAAGAAACAGCCCCTGCTGTTCTCTGAATATTCGCAACAGGAGCGACACGGAGCCTGGGGCAGACCAGCGATACCTCACCTAAGATGGTGGTTGGCCACCCTCCCCTCTCCATGCCACGCCGGTCCTCTCCAATTCCAGAGAAGCTGCCGAAGGAGAAAGTGCTGCGAGTGGGGGAGACATCCAGGTGATCCTCGTGGAGCAGGAAGGGCACCCCCATCCGCCGCTGCCGCTTCTTCCCGGCGTGGTGGAACGGAATCGACCCCTTGCGCTCACGCTCCCTGTCCTCTTTGCGGCTCTTGAACTGCAGCAAGAGCATTTAAGAAGCTTTGAGGCATGGAAAACAACCACTTCAGGGAAAAAGATAACACAGATATATTTCCCCAAGTATAATTTGCACTTGGAGCATTTTATCTTGGCCATTTCCCATGGCAGAGTCTAATTGCATGCTGGGGTCCTGTGAGCATTTGAAGGAGTTCAGTCTTGCCCGAGGCTGGGATGGATGCCCTCAGATAATTTTATGTCATTCTTTGACCTTGAGCATGGAATGGATGGTTGGAAACCCAGAGCTAAGACGAGGTAAAAAAAGCAGAACTCACTGAATTAGCTGGAATTACAGTGAGCACTGGCACTTAAAATTCAGCACTGGCTGAGTAGCCTCCTCTCATGCAGTTCCATCAGGACAATTACTTGAATAAAGACTTCAGTATTATGTTCAGGATGCGCATATAAAAACCAACATAATAACATGCAGAATCAACTCCAGTGAAAAGGGATGATGATCTCACATATGGCATGAATATATGTTCCAAGCAGACCTTCAGCAGCTACTTAGGGAGACACTGAGCTGCTGAATCATAGGTAAATTAAAGTGCAGTTTTCTTTCACTCACCTTTTTGAAGATGTTCATTCCCAGGTCTGTGGAGAGATCTGGAACTGCTGGTCTACGCAAGTTGGTCAGTGAAACCTTGGAAAATGCCTCTGTGCTTAGTGACTTTTCTTCCTCATTACACTTTATTGTCAGATCCTGCAGCTCCCAAAAGAAGACAAACACAAGGAGAAATAGAGGATAATCAGCCTTGAAAAAGGAGCTGCTTCCTAGAACTATCATAGGAGCCCTGTAGAAGAAAAAGACTCCATTCATTACACAAAAACATTTACACATTTAAAGAAAAATAAATGAACAAAATTTAGAAACTTCCAGAATTATTTACTTTGACTAACCTTTCAGTCACCAAAGGGAAAAAGTACAGCACACTGTAGGGAAAGCCTCAGGCATTGCTGTCAGCCTGGTGTGGTGGCATGGAAGAACATGTTTGATTGTGATCCCAGGTAAGACTCGAAGTAACTGATGAGGTCTTTGAGATCTTGGTTTAAGTCCATGAGCAATCATAATGGTTACCCTTTGTAAAGTGCTTCATTTAAGATCCATGCCCTTAATAACACACACTTTTAAATACATATTTTGGGACTAAACTGCAAAGAAGCAACACTGTCCCTTCAAGAAACTTAATTTTCAGAAAATTTATTTACTCAAAGAAATCTAAGACTTCTAAATCATTAAACATGCTTCACTTGTACTAAGAGGGCTCCCCGTCCATCATTTTTCATATGAAACTTCCCCACTTTGCTGTATCACAGATGTCCCACAACAGCAAAAACCATGAGGCTCACTCACCCCAGCTTCAGTAGAGCTTACTCAATTCACCTCTGCATCAAACAACACACGCCATACCTGCCTGCTGCAAAGAAGGAAACTGGCACAAACTCAGCCTCCAGCCATCTGCTCTCAGTAGAGACCTAATGCCCATCTTCCATGAGATGTTTGTGCAGCTGACCTGACCAAACTCCCTCAGGGTAATTTGCTTCTGCCTAAATATCAGCTTTTTTCCAATTGAATGCTCTTTTTCTTTGCTGTCCCACCAGAACTATTCAGCTGAAAAAGCAGGTCAGGTTAAAACACCTTTCTGCTTTCAATGCAAAGATAGCCATATGTCAGGGATAGATGAAGTGACCACTGTGACAGGTTTAGATTCTGCCTAGCCAGACTGCAAATTGCAGAGCCAGCTTCTGCAGCACACAAGTGTGCAGTTTATGCACAACAAGGTCCAGAAGGACCTGATGAAGCCTTTGCAGCTGAAGCCTGACAGCAGTTACAGTGTTTGCAGTACCAAATATTGGGGGGGTCACAAATTTTTCAGAAACTTTTCAGACTAATCAGAAACTACCCTTGAATCCTCCCTCTTAATTTTATCAGGACAAGAATGAGACGCACAGCAGCAAGTCTCCTCCTCACCACTGTTTGTAGAACAAAGGTATGCATATCTACCACTTTGCATCTATGATTAGAGTCAGAGGAGTCACACATAAAATCCAATACACAGTAAATCAGGATTCAACCCTAGCCACTCTCAACAGTGAGGCCAGCAAGTACTCCATATGGCTTTTTTCTTAGCCTTTATGGCTCTCTGGCCCCTGCTGGCTATAAAACATTGTATGAAATTATTTTGGATTAAGTATCTTTGTCCATTGGTTACTAAGTCAGTGTATACTAGGTGGTTTTTCTTTACTCAGTTTTTGCCTGCCAGTTTACATCTTTCCTGCTGAAACACAGTGTGCCAATGTTTTTGAGAAGTTATTGATCAACTGAGTAGAAATGATGACACTGTGTTAGGAATTTCAGGTCAAGACTGAAAAACCAGGCTTTAAGCATAACCCTGTGTCAGACAAGCTTGAGAAGCCTCAGCATACAACCCCTTGTGTTAACAGAAAGGAGAAATCCCAGCCTTTGGGAGGTGGCACTCTCTGCTGTGAACAGCCTTGTTTGATGAGACTTATGTAAGAATAGCAGTAAAATTCCTGCTGTTGGCTGGGATGAACTAGAACCCAGCTGCTTCTGTGTGTTTCAGTCCTCAAAGTTGTAAAGAAGGGGGGCATGAGTTGAAAATTTTGCTGCCTGGAAGACCATTTCACTTCCTCCATCACAGCTTTTATGCTCAACAAACTGCAACCCTGGAACAGGATTCTATATTAAAGAAGTATGGCAAAAATACACCAGACTGACACAGAGGTCACCAAAAGCACTCAAACTCAGCCTTGGAGAGAAGCATGCCCTGGACAGTCCTCACATGAACAGCCACAATGTACCCAGTGGAATTGCCAAATGGATTTAACAGAACAATATTAGAGAAGAGCAAAGGAGTCTCCTGCAAGTGAAAGAGTTTATGCTTGTCTTCCAGATTTTGAGCATCTGGGGTCTACTGGAAAAAAAATATTTCACCTTCCTTCCACTCAATACCTGTCAGAGTCCCAAAAGCAGCAGTTTTAGGAAAAACACCAAGAATTCTGAGATTTCCAACTCCAAAAAAGACATTTGATAGCAAAATAAACACATCTTTTATTCAAGTGTGACATAAAATTGGAAGGCAAAAGTAGAATCTCTGGTAAATTTTGTAAGGCAGCACCATCAACTAAGTAAATCGGCATTTGCTGCACATGACAGGAAGAGAGGGCACAACGTAAAAGTAGCACAAATCCACAAGGAGATTAACTGAAAATGCAATAACATTCCTTTTTTAACTCTGGAACAGGTCAACAACACAAAAAAATATTTAAGCTCAAACACAAAGCTCTTTACTGCAGCAAGGTCAGGCAGACAGGGCTCACTGTCCAGCAAACAGGGAGCAAGACTTGACACCTATTAGGACAGTTTCTCTACTAAGACTTTTTTTTTTTGCAAATATAAAAGTTATGTAATAACAGCACAAGTACCAACATGGAGAGCTTTTGCTCACTGCCACTGTTTGCCAAGCCTAATTCAATATTTTAGCACAAGAGTTTGTCTGAAGTGTGCAGTCCTGTGCTAAACACAGTTCCATTTCTCTCATTTGAGGGAGTACACCAGAGAAGCTCAGTGGGTCCTGACCATTACACTGTAATGCAAAGGCATTGGTAACCATGTCTTCTGACAACTGCATTAGCACATTCTCACATTAAAAACTAATGTGAGGAAATTAAAAGGAATTCTCACATTAAAAACTAATGTTATCCCAGTTCACCCTAGATTAATTATCCCAAATCAACACTACAGCTCTCAGCCGTCACCAGCTGTGACCCTCTGCATCAGATTCTGCCCTTCTGAATCAATGCAGGTACCTGACTGTAAGATTGATCTGGAAGTGAGCTCATACCAAAGCTGAGCCCATCACTACCTGTTCAGCAACCACCCCACAGCATCACCACCACAGCAATTACTTTCTCACCACCAGCAACTCCTCACCTGGGTTTTGTGGGTGTTCACCAGAGAGGGTGCAGCAGCCACCATGGAGCTGCTACGAGGCCTTGGCAGAGGGGTAACCTCAGGCTCAGGGGGCTTCTCAGGTTTCTCCTGCAGCATGTGCCTCAGCCTCTGCAGGTAGTACATCAGCGACCACTGCGTGCCCTCCTCAGACCAGTGGGGCTGCAGCAGGCAGCGCAGCACAGCCACGTCGAAGTAGGTGGCGTAGCGAGACTTCTGGCATGGTGGAATCACCAAGGACACCCTGTTCCAAAAGGCAGGGATAGAAATGTCAGTCCTCAGACTCCTTAGGCCTTCTCAGATACTCAGCTCTCTGCATAAAGTCCTTTGGGATTAAGGTGCCTAACTGAGGAAAGCATTATTGAAGGCATCTAACTGGATATTTGGCTTTCAGGTGCCCAGAGGACTCCAACACATGCTGTCAGGGGTTTTCTGGGATAGAGGTGCTTTCTTAAACTGTGATCTGAAGATAAACCTCCAGTACCTGTGCTCAGTAATTTGTTCAGCATGAAAAAGACAACCCTCATGCATCTGCAGCTCTGATACTCATAATATTTAGGAATGGTTTACATTTGCTCATATCAGGCCTTACTTAAGAAAAAGCAGGCAAGGCAGCTAAGTTGGTTAACCTTTTAAACTAATTAAATCAATTCCTATATAAATAAAAGCTACTATTATGAGCATTCTTTGCCAAGGTGTTCTAGAGAAAAGCACCTTCTAAAACCCTCATTATAATTTTATTGCCCTATCAATTTCCCAGTAGATTTCCTAAGTATTGGAGAAATTAGTGCACACAAAAGCAAGGCATCTGTAAGTGAGCTTCATAGATGAGAATCTAGAACGCAGCTGTATATCATTCATAGACAATGCTGTTGCAATAAATTGCCCTAAAGTTTTTATTCCTAATCTTTTACACAACTTTTCTCCCAGCAGAGTACAACTGGCCTGATCTACCCTCTGGACAGTCGCTAGCTGTCAGGAGACAATCTGTCAGAAAGGAGCAAGTGAAAGACAGTCACAGGAATAAGAATCACATGGTAAGAGGTGTGAAATCCTGAGGGTGGTGCAGGAACTCTGGAAATTGTTTTTTTTTTTTGTCTGCTGAATACACATTTTGAAAGTTTCCACTCTAGATTAGAAACAGACCTCTGTGACCTGTTTATTTCTGGGATTCTATAAAAATTAAGAGTGCTTTCATGCCCTATATTCCCAGGCATTTCAGAATCATCACAAGAATATCAAGCTGGTGTTCTATCTTTTGTTAAAAGCCATTTTTATTATCAGCTCTGCAAGTAGTGTGGACAGGTCATCCCCATCTCCACCACATTCTGAACAGATGGATCCAAGGCCATGGTCCAGGAAAGCCCTAGGGAACAGCAGCAACACTGAGCCCTGGGACCTCTGAGAGCTCAAGTGCTTTGCTGGATCTCTGCCCTGTACCCCCAAGGCAGGCATGGAGCTGGCAAAGGAGAAAGAAGTGTGCATGGAACACTGACATCAACTGGAATAAAATGAACCCTGCTCCATCTCACATGCCTGGAAACAGGGAGCAGGTGTCAGGGCTGGGCTTGGATCAACACGTGGATCCAGAGCTCAAACTTGCAGAAGATGGTTTGCTGCCAGCCCCACAAGCCAATGCTGGAGGCACTTGGAAACTGCAGACCAGCCTGTGTCAGCATATGCCACACTACACAAAATACACACACTCAAAGTTTCTCCCCTAGTGCTGTATTCCAGGTAAAAAGGCTGCAAGTTTGACAACTTTGAAATGAGCTGTCACAAAAACCTGAAAAACTGATTTAGGAAAGAAAACAACATGAAATGGGAATATGCTGTAACATTTTCCCCATAAACCTGATGTGAAAGGTGGTTTTGTCAAAGTTTAGGCTGTGCCACATAGATCTAGCCTGCAAAAAGCCAGAAGTATACCCAAAGTATCCCAGCAAAGGAAATAAAAACCTGTCATCCCAGTAGCAATTGTGAAAGGCCTCTGCAGGACCCTGAGCAGTGTATGGGGCTAAATAAACAGCTTTTCATGCTCCCCTATCTGTGACACAGGCAAACCTGAGGCATGACACAGGCTGGAGCAAGGCATGTTCTCCTTATGAAATATTTCTGACTTCCTGCAAAGTCTATTTCCCAGGCAGCCTGTTCAAGGTAGCAGCTGGATAAAGGGCTGTGGTTTATTTGCTTCAGGATTAAACTGAATCATCTCTTTATGGAGAATTACACTGCATGGAGGAGCCACACTCAGCTAGGATCAGAACAAGCCATTTGTTTTGACAGTTTCTGAAGAACCATAAATTCAACTCTGTAGTTCATTGAGAGGAAAAATCTAGTGCTTGTATAATCAGCTGATGGTTGCCTGTGACTGCAGGGAAAGTGGAAATGCAGCCTTCCTTCAACCCCTGGCCAAGGACAAAGGAATACTTTGGCTGTTGGTAAGCAGAGTAAACAACATTTGTTCCACAGTTATCTGCTGCTTGGCAACCAAAGCTCCCTGTACAGCCTTAACTCATCAATGAGTTCTGCAAATGAGGAGGCATAATGATGCTCTCTTCAAAGCCTGTCTGGAGCTTCATCCCCATGGCAACCACCAGACCCTGCTTGATAAATTGATCACCTGATTCTGTCTTCTTAAAAGGTTGCTTATTTCTTACAGCAGCAGTGCACTCTCTGAGCAGTACTGTTCACACACAGAAAGGCAGCTCTGTCCCCACCTTCAGTTTTACTGGTTCACAGTAATACAAATTAAATACAGATCCAGAACTGACAACAGGCTTGATAAAAAAACCCCAAGGGATTTTTTTTATCTCATTCATGATGGGATGAGAGCCTTAAGGAATAGTTTTTTCCTTTGCACCAATGAAAAGATGCCCTGAGCTCCCATTTGAGAGATCAGAGCTGTTCCTAGCTGATACTCAGAAAAATCACTCCATTCTATATTTCTGTCACTGTAATGAAGCCATTTCTTAAAAATGCAGTGTTTTGGATATGATATTTCCCCAAGGAGAAGCAACAGGACCAGCGTTTTCAGGTGTTCAAGTGAACTCCTTAAATCCACAGAGACTTAAAATTACAGCCCTCCCTCAGCAAAATCTCTGAAAACACTCATCATCCTGATTTACTTTATGGCCCTACTGAGTGTCCAGCGCTACTGAAAATCTACTTCTATCTTTCTGTGCCAAAATTTAGATGAATTTATTAGTGCCAAGCTGGGAACCAGAGTCTGAGCACTGTAGGACAAGCTGGAAGCACATTTTCATAGCTGTGCTTCTTTGTTAGTCTGTTCCTTTGGGTCAGTAAAGCCAGCCATGCAGCAGGATGCAAAGGAGACATAATGAAGGCAGTGGAAAGAGGCTTGCAGAAATTCTTTGCTAGGGGGAAAGAAAATCTGGTCAGAAGGAAGCCAGATAATATACCAGTTGCCTGAAGGTGAAACTAGCCTGGAAGGGGTGAACCTGAGGGTTATTTTTTGAGTCTTGAATTCCAGCATTCTAGAACAGACCAAAGAAACTGTCCCAACAGGCCAGCTAGAGATTTCTCTGAAGAGAGAAGCATTGAGTAACAAGTGCTGCCATCTTTTTCATCACCCAGAGCTGAGATCTGTTGAATTAAGAATTTGATACCAACATCCAACACCCTCAGCATGTCCAGACAAAAGTGCATGCAAGATGGACTTGTGTGACCTCCACCGCTAAATCACACGAGCCCAAGTTTCTCCTGAAAGCCTTTGTACCTGGGATGTGCAGAACTTCTCTCCTGGGAGGTCTGGGAGGACACACTTCCCTCCAAGGAATTTCCAGGGTGACATGCTGAACCAGAAGCCTTTGGAGGTACAGGATCTGGCTGTGTTGTCTCACAGACCACCTGCAGTCCCTTGAGATAGTTGCAAAAAAGAAAATAGGCACACCAACATAGGTATATAAACATTTATTGCTCTCATGTTAGTTGTATAACTGCAATTTGAGTTTAGACATTTGAGTTTAAATATTGAGTTTAGTTACTTTTACACCATAAAACCATGGAAAAACTGATCAAGCCTGGGGCTTCTCAATACAAGGCATTGTACAGACAAAGGGTACATTGTACAGGTCTCTTGCCCAGGAGAATGATTTGGGATGGAAGGGACCTTAAAATCAGACTCCAACCCTCCTGCCATACACAAGAACAGGCTTCCATCCTATAAGACAGGAAAAGGCCAAGGAGGATCCAGATAAATATACCCCACAGCCTTTGGTTCCACTGCAAACAAGGCTGGGAGCCTTAGTTGTGAATAAGTGCAATTTCTGGAGATGAAATACTTTAGGGTGGTAACTGCAAGCTCTCTTTCAACATTTATTCCCCCCTCCCTCAGCACCTTATTCAAGCTTGTCAAACCTTAGCACAGAACTTACCTCAGTACGTCCACTGTCCAGATTAGGGGATTCACAGGTCACACTTTGATTATTGGTGGGAGAACTTCTCTTGGCTGAGGAAAGAAGTCAAAGCAGGACACTTCAGGAAATGCCTCCTGCTCTATAATGTACCTAGTATAAAGTATTATAATAAAAGGATAAACCAAAAAAAAACAAAGCCAGCCATCTATCTGCTGCAAACTTCCTAGGCACTAGTCACAGCCATAAAAAGAAAATAGGACTGTTAGTTTTTTCAACTCTTTCTATTGTGTTGTCAACAACACTGTCTACTGAAAAATCTCTATTTCTTTAAAATTAAATTTGAATATAAATTTCACCCTAAATCCATTCACCACCAATTGTGTTTTCCTGTGCAGAGTAGTCCCCTTTATTTTGGATCTCTTCATCCTATTTGTACATATATTCAGGTCCTTTTCTAGGTTACATCACTCAGAGTGTATTGTGATTCACAATTTGCCAAATGCCTTCAGCACAGGAAATACATGGATGTCACACAAAATTTGAATTACAATACTGTAGCAGACCAAGGGTAACACACAGACTGGGATGACAAGTCTTGAAATCCTGTGTTGAAAGCAGTGCAGATATGACTGAATCAGACTGCAAAACAAATACTGCAAAGCTTCTTCATTCATTTTTTTTATTTGTTGTTTGAAGGAAAATTTAAGTAAATTTGACTTTTTTTTTCCCACCTTGAGAAAATGCTAAGATAGCAGAATCTTCCTACACATAAAAGGCCTCATTCCAATTAGTATTTCTGTCCTGCTGAAAAAACTTTCAAAACATAAAAAAATATTTTCCTTCCAGATTTCACATCTGGAATTTTTAGGGATTTTCACATAGACCTACAGAAAAAATCCAATAGCCAAAGAAAATTTCCTCTGTTAGGTCTAGGGCTAAAATACTATATTTTAATTCTAGAAGTTGAAGAAGAGGGACAAAGAGTAAGGTGTAAAAGACTGTTTTAAATCATTTGGAAGACCTGAATCTTGTTAATTCTGGACTTTCCCACTAGGTCTACTAAGTCTTCATAACAAAATATGGCATCCAAAATGACCTGTTATCAGAAAAAACTAATTTAGTGAATTACATTTTCACTATGGTGAAAACTACAGTTTCGTGCTTTTGAGAACTGGAAGCAATGGTACAGCAGTATATCTTGCTCACTTTCAATTCAACACCATGCAGGAATTATAAAAAAAGTATTGTCTCAAAGATAACAGCAAAAATGGGGTTTTTTTTAGGACTAGGCCAGACAAAAATACTTGGAAGCCAAAGCCCGGGAAGCCTCAGCACTCAACTCCAATCTCACTATGGCTGAAGCACAAAGGAAAAGTAACCCCCTTCCAGTATTCAAAAGTGAATTTACAACCTAGGCCTTCTTTGGACTCTCTTGAAACTATGTTTTCTAATTTCATAACATGCTGTAAATCAAATTTTAGACAGCAGAACCACCTGTGTGCTCTTCACTGTTCATTTTTGTCCAGTGCCAGTTTGGGAAAGATTTCCTCACTCATGTCAGGCTGCAGTGAGATCCTGTCTTCACCCTTCTTAGCAACTAAGGAAGATAAGGCTAACAGAAATTATATGAGGCTGACAAATGATAACTACTGAAAAGTTACTAATTTCCCATCTGTGATGGTTCTCCCATCTCCTATTTAATTATTCTGCAAATGCCAATTGACTCTGAGGGGAACAACCTTAAACTACTCTGAGGTTTGACTAGTTCCTGCAGGATCAACATATTCCTCCATGTACAGAATGCAAGGGCAGCACCAGGCAAGCAAAGGCAAAGCTTTCCCAGGTCTCAGGAGCTCCACCACCACAGCAAAGTCACAGACCTGTAACGATGTTCCTGATGGGTTTCACAAGAGCATTGAAGGCAGAAACTTCAGGCTGCCTATGTTCCCACATTGGCTGCCAAATGACAAGGCCGCTAGCCAACCGGAACGTCAGGTCGGACTCCTAAAGAGAAAAACAAAACAAACAAAACCTTGTTTTCACTCTGCAAAGCCTGTCATTTCTTACAGGATACCATGTGCAGCTGTCCAGTCAGTACATGGTATGTACAGTCAGTAACTCAAGGGCTACTGACAGTATTCAGCAGGGTCTACACATGTCAACTACAGGTAGTAAAAAATCACAGGGAAGCTTCAGTCCAAAAATATGCAAAGGCTTTTTTCAAGTGAAATTCCTATCCTAGTCAATGAACCCTGGTTTTCCCTGGACATTAAGCTGTAATAGAAAAGGCCATTCTTGTTACAAAGTATCCCTTTTAATTATACATAATCACTTTATTTAGTATTCAAACTCAACTTTAGGATTTACACTCAAAGTCTTGAACTGCTTCCCCAAAAGAATATTAAATACTTAAGCATTACTTAGAAATTGAGGAAACATGTAACAGATTACTGTGAAGTAGTGGTACACGTTACTGTCATTATCATTAGCACTGTTAGTACTTGAACTCTGTCAATACATAGAGACTGGTACTACTTCCACCCTTGTGCTAACCCTGCTTTACATATGCAAGCAGCTGAAATCATATCAATTAGTACACAAGTAAATCTTAGCAGGATCAAGGGGGCAGCTATGCACTTACCTGACCTCATGTCAGATTTACATGGGGAGACACAGATGTCAGTACAGCCCCAGCTACCCCCATGAGGCAAACAAACACGGTAACAGCAGTTTTGGTGGTGTAATTTCAGGTGCACAGCACTCTCCTATTGAGACAGCCCCAGATGCCTTGGCATTTGGAATGGATGATGCAGACAGAGCTACAGGAATGGCAGGAACCCACTGCTTGTAGCTCCCCAGCCCTTCTATTCCCCCCCTCTGTTAGTGCTCTCTCATCATAATCAACTCACAAGCTTGGTTTTAATTACTGTTTCTACTAATAGCAGCTTGCAAAGCTTTCAGAGCTGCCAGCAGTGACACTGCATTTTCACTTGGCACTGCCAGCTTGCGGTGACATGCCAACACTCCTACCTACAGCTATGCACTTAAAGAACTACATGCAGCCCCCAAAGCCTGACTTAAAAACATTTTGCTGAAGACAAAAATCCTCCCAGAAGTTAGGAATTGAACAGTTTAGGTCTGTCTATGTGAACATGCATTACTTCCTTGAGCCCATGCATTACTCTGGCTATCAGGTAGTGTTCTTCCCCTGAGACTCAGAAGACACCAAGAGGACACTGCTCACTTAGTGAACCACTTACATGCCTCATTTAACTCCTTTCCTGCACTTCATTTTGATGACACAAATGTGCATGCTTTAATTGGCTTTTCAATGTTGATCATCACAGTGTTCCAGAGATCTGAGATTCTCAAGGTAGACTTGAGGTACTGTTATTAACCCCATCTTGAAAACAACATGCCAGAAAGATTAATATTAAAGATTGGAACTCCAATCTCTAATAACCAAGGTCTACCCCCAGTTTCATTCCACTTATTCAAACAGCAGCCTGCATTGTTGTGTGTAGGGCAGGGAAGAATTCAGTGTTTCTTCCTGTCCTGTCCCAGCAGCCCACAGACAACTACTAAACAAGTATGAAAAATCTGGGCTCTAATAAATTAAACACTTCTTTACAGGAACTCAGTAGCAGAAGTAGAGAAATAATCTAGTTATCCAGTCTCGCTTTTACCTGCCTTAATCAAAAGACTTATCTCCTGTTCCTTCCTACTGTTGCAGCATAGAAGGCAGGATTAGAACAGATAGCCCCATCATTTCATGACTTTATGGTCCTTTTTTCAAGGACCTATTCTTTTTCAAGGCCTGGCTGGAAACATAAAGGCTAAATGGCAGCCTCTCAGAGCATGAAGAAAATGTCTTTTCATCACATCACTCTGCAAAGCTAATAAATTAAAAGTAACAGAGGAACCCCAGTAGACAGGAGGCCTGCAGCCTGCTTCACACTTCAGAACAAAGGAATGCTCCATTGCCTTTGCCACTGCCATGCTTGTAACACTGTCCTGCTAATTAGCATCAAGATGATTAGTAATGACAACAACAAACCCCAGTGGCAGCCCCACTGTGGAATCCCTGAAATTCCAGCAAGGCTTTTCTGAGCAATGGCTGAGAATCACTGGAGCAAGTTAAAGCTCATAATCCTTTCTGCAGTTTTCAGGATCCCAGAGACTTCACAGGGGCCACAGATCTTTGCCATTCCCAAAGGCTAAGAATGCCTTACTTTGTATATTTTTGTCTTTGTGCCTGCCTGATGCTGTGGTCATTGTTCATGGCACTGGAAGAATTTCTTCCCAATGGCAGCAGTATTCTGCCAGCTTGGTAAAATATTTCCAGCAGTACCCCAGTGTGCACTGTGAGCTGAATTAAATAACAACCACAAAGGCAGAATCATTCCTTTCCTGCCCAGAGCTGTCTCCACACAAGAACCCCACCAGTGTGCCACTTACTCTAATCCTGTGCACGAGGGGAGCAAAGAGGAACACAAACAGCTCTACTGTGGCCATGGAATTCTGGAAGAACTTCCTCCTGTTATTCTCCTCCTCATCGGTCATGGCGCCGGGCCGGGGATGCCCTGGTGATCCTTGGTTTTCAGCCTGGTGGATAAAGCCACTACTGCTCCCTCCCCAGCTGGAGCCTCTGTCTCCTCCAAATCTGTCATTGCTGCAGTCCTGAGGAGCCTCCAGCAGCATCCAGTGAAGAGTGTGAAGCAGCTTTGTTTCAGCTACTCCTAGCTTATCCTGATGTCCTGTTTGGAAAAATGCATCACATTATCTCACAGGGTTTCCATTAATGATACTGCTCAGAGTTGCACTGGAGGCTGGACATCCAACTCCCAGATAACCATTTGAAAATTAAAATTCTACAATGAAAAGCACCAGCATTCTCTCTCATTATATTTGAGGCCTCCTAAATCAGAAGCCTCCATTTATTTCCCAGCATTTGGAGTTCAGTCTCTGCAATGACAGCAGCATGAACACAGAGTGGTCCCCAAAGAAACTAACTCAACACTCTTGTCTGACTTTATTGAATAAGACAAAATGCCAGTGAGCACTGCAAGGTGCTCAAGCCTGTGTCTTGTTAATGCTCCCTACTGGCATGTCTCAGGAAGCAAATTCCTGCTGAAGTCAGTACCAAAGTAAGTTGGATTTGGACCTGCCTCTCTATGGTCTGATTGACTATCTGCTGAGAGTCACATGCATTGCTCTAAATAAAAATAGGAAGAAAAACCCCCAAAAAACAGAAGATATTCAAAGTACCTGCTGCAACTGGCCACTGCAGCATGCCTTGAAAGAAATACATATTCCTTCAAGGAATCCATGCCTGCTGGGTGCTAAAATAAGTTCTATTATTGCTGGGAAATAACGAGCAAAATATTACTGAATAGCTCATCAGACCACTAACTTCACCAGGGAAGATTTCACAGGTTATCCTCCCATAAAAGAGAAAGACAAACATCAAGAAAGGCAATCCCCAGAAGAAACTAATTAGGATTCAAGGATTTGGAATGTGTTGGCACCCTGAGCAGCAATCTGTCACATTTTGACTGATAGCTTCAATAATGAAAACAAGCTCACACGAGCACTGACCTAGCTTATTCCTGTTGGAGAGCAGTGTTGCAGTGCAGTGCAGCACATGAGGGAGAGCAGCTTGGACAAGCTCCCAGCGAGAAATGCTCTGGATGGCTTCAGAGAGAGCTGGAGAAAGGCCATGCAGCTTGTTTTCCACTAAAACTCTTTCAAAAGACTAAACAACAAAGGAAAAAAAAAGACATTATGTCTATTTCTTCATATTCTTTCCAGTACATGAACATCCTCTTTTTAAAAATCTCTAATTGTATAACTGAAGCAAATTTTATAATATTTGTCCTGAAAAATACAGACTGCAACTAAAGCTCACCAGACACATGGACATGCTTGACTAAGAAATGAATGGACCACATAATATATTTTTTTGCAATATAAGAGAATTGAAGTACCATCTGTATATAAGTCAGTGCTGACATCAAGCTAGACTTGCAGCTGTGCTGGGTAAAGCCAGCTATCCTGGTAGAAGTCACAGGAGCTAGGAAAGCCTGTATTTGTGGAGCTGCTGAGTGCTGGATGTTCTTTAACACGCATGCTCTCTCAGTTTACTGTAACATAAAGGGCAAACCACTAAAGGTATATGGGCCTTAGGAAATGTTTTCACACCCTGTCACAAAAAATAATCAGTGTACAAATTTTTTTTTGTCGAGCTATGATGTAATGGTTTTGTGAGCACTTACAGAGCTGATGGCTGCAGCAAGTTCATTACTTCCACCTCAATCAACACAAAATAAGGCTATCTACAACTGAAATCCCTAAGGAATCTCCTTATTGTTATCTGCTCCAACTGTTTCAATAAATTGTTGCTGTGGTCAGATACAAAGATCCCATTATAGGTCACAAGTGCAGTTATATTCCTTCACTGAAGTACCTACAGCAAAGATAATGACAATGAACATTCTTTACATAAACCAACTTAACCTCATGGTTACCTATTTGCTGTTTCACCAATTTTACCAAGCTCTGGGCAAACTGTTGCCCAAAAGATGTTTCACCAATTTTACCAAGCTCTGGGCAAACTGTTGCCCAAAAGATGCTTCAGAGGCTCTCACTCCAGATTCACAAAACTTATCCTGCAACACCAGCCATACCAATTTTTTTCCCTGTAAAATTGAGGGCGTGGTAATAAGAATAGACTCAGTTACAAAGAAGAAGAGCAAAACAAGTATGTCAAAACACGCTCTCCTGAATGAGCAACCACTCCCAAGCATGACATGCTAACCTGTGCTAACAGGCACCCTCCTGCCTGTGCCAGCAGCTGGGCACATCTGTTCTCTCAGTTTTTGCAGCTCCATTTGCTGGTGTGGGCAGACAGGAGCTCCTCTACCAAGAGGAGTGGTTTGGGTGTCCTGGTGCAAGCACAGTGCCACACCACTGTAGTTTTACAGCACCCAGTCCTGCTCAGAGGCACAGAAACACACATCTATCCTTTAGAGAGGACTATGCCAACAGCCTGAACCCTGAAATACTGACAATAACCACCAGAGCTGCCAGCAAATACCAGTGTGCAGAAGGTCACACTGCTCACCTACTTGAAACACCAGGATGCAGTCAGAAAATGCAATACACTTTTCTTGTGGACTACAAATGGCTGAAATTAGAGGGCATTTGCTGTAATGCATGGGAAAAAAACCCAAATAACTCTTATTTCTAAATGTACTTCAAATAAAGCCTCAAGTTACTGCCAAAAAGGAGGCTTCCTGAGGATTAGTCAAAAATAATGTGCCATGGATCTTGTTACCAGCCACATGTGTTTCTCAGCACCAGGAACAAATAACCTGTCTTCCAGGGAAGGGATGCTTCAACTCACCCTTACAGTGATCTACTGGGGGCCACAGCATGTGAAAGGAAAAGTCTCCTGCCATTCAATCCTATCAGCTCAGGAACGGGGGGCAAAATGAAGGGATACTGATGCTCTGAAAGCCCAGACAGGACAGGGAGAAAAGTAACCATTGTAAGGCCTGATTCCAGTCAGAATTCACAGAGGACAGAGAGTGCATTAGTATAAAGACAACAGAGGTTTAGAGTAAATATCCCAGAAAAGGGATTATCACATAACCAAAGGGGGGAGCAAAGCAGCAAAGTATCCCCAGAAGAACAAGAGGCGCATTGTTACAAATACCACAACGTTTGAAAGAGCCAGTGAAAAACATGAGGATTTACTTATTTTTATCAAAAGAGGACAGGGACCACTCCTTAGTCTTTGCTCCAGCCACACACTCCTATTCCCACTCATCCCTTAGCTCTGGGGCTCACTGAATCCTTCATTCAACCAAGCCAAGCCCCTACACAAGCCAAAAGGAAGGTCAGTGCAGAGGTAAGCAGTTCCTACCCATGTTAGTGAGCTGGACTAGCTCCCTGTAAGGCCTGCCAAGCACCAGTGCTGACCTCACTGAATTGAATGATCTCACCTCCAGCACAGAAGCCAAACCATAAGCTCACACTTTACTAGAGTTGACAAAGCTGTTCAGCTTGCAGGGCAAGGGGGAGAGAAAAAAAAAAAAATCACTGGGATCACCAACCCTATTCTGAAGTGTGACAGAAAACACCTTGTTGCTCCCCGGCTTTCTATTCAAGGTCTCATTCCGGGTACTTCAATAGCATCAGATAGAAAGTTCCCCAGCAATTACCTTCTGCAAGCTCTGCCCCACTGTCTGCATGCTTCAGAAACTCAAGAGGCAGCCAAGGAGTTTGCAATTTCATCTTAGATTATTCTTGTATTTATCACAACATTTTGGGCTGCAGAGCCCTTGTGAAGACTTCCCTATGTGGTTAACCACCAGATTCTTCTGCTCTTTCCAGGCCTGAGCAGAAAGCAAAATATTTCTGTACTACAATAAAAGATTAGCTTCTGGAATAGCTTATCTGATCAGAAGCATCTGAGACACAAGTACCATATGTTGCCAGAAAAATGCAAACACAAAAGCTGCTGTAAGGAAGCCACTGAATGCCCAACAGGAACACGCAGTTCTTTGGAAAGCCTTCCTGTGGAATTTGCCTGGAGCTCTCTCCAGATACTCCAGATGCAAGGTCCTGTGTTGTTCCTGAGCCTCTTTTTCAGTGTGCTGGCTCTTCTCTTTCAGGACCTGCTATAGGGGCAGAAGACCTAATTTTCACCCTGCATGAACTAAGCAACTGCTGCTAGAGCTGAGAGGAGCTCCATGCTCAACCAAGAAGGCTGAAAGAGAATGTCTGAGAAAGCTCCCTGTGAGTGAGTCAGAAGACAGATACTGTCATGCTCTGGGTATGTCTAGAGCCACAGCCTCAGGGCTGCAGCTTGGCTAAGAAAACAGCTACCTACTTCCAGCAGGCTTGTTCAAGCCTGCATCACCCCCCACACCAAAGGCAGATAAAGAACATCTGCCAAGGGGATAGTGACGGAAGTTGGTGCCTTGGCTGGAGAAACAGTCCCTTTCAGCAGGGCTGTGTGTGTGTTCAGCTCCCTCAGGACCACTTACACAAGCATTTTTCCTTCTAGCCTGGTGGTGACAGCTGTTTTCACAGGGAATGGTGGCCAGCCTTGTCTGGCTGCCTTCCCACTGCTGCTGTTCTCCTTTTACCTTCATGTCCACCGAGAACCAAAGGCACTGCCAAATACCTTGTGACCAGGATCAGCCTGTGGGTCACTGTCTGCTCTGTCCAGGCATTTTCAGGCTATCTCTTCTTGTCACAGCACATGTCACAGTTGAGATGGCCACAATACACAGAGTACCACCACACAATTTCAAAAAGCTTCAACCCATACACAGTAACACCTCACCTCTTCAGAAGGCTCCAGGCATCTGCCCTTCTTGTTCTTCAGCCCAACCTCTTATCCCCTCCTGTTGATGCCCTGCACCTGTGTGCCCTCTGTTCCCTTTGGTGGTTGCTCAGTGCCCCTGGGCACTCCATGGCTCGTTCCCTTCAATAGCATTCACCTGTCCTGCACAGCTGTGCCCACTGGGGATGAGGCTGGGCCAGTCCCACTCCCAGTCACCACAAAATGTGTCCCTACATGTTCCCATTGCAGCAGCATTCCGGCTGGCCTTTGTCATGGCTTCCTAAACAGCTTTGCCTGAACTTCCCCTGCTCTAAGCCCAAGGAAGCTGTACCTGCAGTGAATTGCATAAGGCAGGAAGAGGTCAGCCTGGGGTTGGCAGAGGGTGCCCAGAGGTTACCTAGGGAATCTCAGCACCTCCTGTTACATCCTCTCAGGAGTGCCAGGGAGCATCCCTACAGGACTGCCCAGTGCAGGTACAGAAAGGCCATGGCAGAAGCACAGATAAACAGTTAGTGCTTCTTGAACTCTACTTGTCTCCTTGGAGGGGACCTTAATGCCCTGTCCTTCCAAAGCTCAGCCTGCATCGTGGAGGAAAGCTGAGACCACTGCTGAAGTCACTTCAGACTGACTGGAAAGCGTTTGAGGTGGAAGCAGAGAGTACTGTCAGTCTGGGGCAGGTCCACTGGGCAAGGAAGAGCTCCTGGAAAGATCTAGGAATCTGGGAGTTCATAGCACAAGGGATGGGTAAGACTCCATTGTTTAATAAACAAAGCAATAGTATAAACATTCACAAGTAGTGAAACACAGATGCCAAACACTTGACTCACAGAAATTCAGTTTTCTGCAGCCATGTCCATTGGCTGGATCAAAAAATAAAGGTTCTTTCTGAACTTCGTTCCACAGCTATACTTTAATTATCCATAATATCAAAACATGTAATTACATTTTCAAAAACAAGATAAACAAACAAAAACCCAAAACAAACAAACAAACCAACCAACCACAAAAACCCCCCACCAAAAAACTGCACAAAACTCAGAAAAAGAAGGAAACTTGGAATTTGCAGGATCCTCCAGAAAACATTTGAGTTGCTCCAAGTTGGCCAATGCAAACCAGAGCAGAAGAATTCAAGCCTCAGCCTATGGATATGCCTACAGCAATTCTGGCTAGAGAATCACCAAAGGATAGATCCTGTAGGAGGTGTATAGGAAGTTCAGGCACACTAGTCAATAGAGGGGTGTTAGATGGTGAGCAGGAGGTTTCAGAAGGCAGATCAAATACCTGTCAAGTTCCAGAAACCCTGTCTCACCCATGCATGCAGCACTCTGCTGCCCCACTGGATAATACAGAATGTGTTGGTATGGGCACACCAGTAGGCAGAGGAAATGGATGAAGCAGAAGGCAGTAAATGTGTCAGTTCAGCCTCTTACCCAAAAGTTCCTCAAAGCCAAGTTCCACCTTTGAAAATTTTCTACCATAATTTAATGATTATGTTAAGAACCAGAGAAGAATCAAGTTCTTCATCCAAGAGGTGGAAATTTATTGGATCTTTATGAAATGCCTGCTATCAGAGCTCCCTTTCTCTTGGCTGAAGCATGTGATTTATGTTGTCTCACAGTTGAGGGGTTTTTTGGGTGTAGTTTGTTTTTTACACTCAGTAAATTCCAGTATGCGCTCCCAGAAGAAAGGTGATTTGGAATTTTCCTCGGGGACCTGATGCCAACAGCACAGCAGGAAGGAAAAGGAGTTACAGGCAGAGAGGTGCAGCACAGGGAGCTCTGCCCCTCTACCCAATAATAACAGGTATGAGCCCACAGAAGAAGCCACAGACCCAGGTTAGAGGTGCTCCAAGGCATGGCTCCTGGTGAAGGACATAAAACAACAAGCTCCATTTTCCAGACACTGTCAGTGGGCATTAAAACCAGTCATCACTGGTTTATAGCATGGTGCATATGCTAGAATTCAACATTTTACTCACCAACACACTAAGCCAGCACTCCTCTATCTCTATCTGGTATCTAGCAAAAACTCTGAAAAATTTATGGATTTCTTAGAAGAAAATGACTCAGCAACAGATAAAGCTTCTCCAGCATAATGCCTTGTGAGAAGGAAGTCAGAAAATTGCTGCAGAGAGACCTTAGAACTTTAAACTATTAAGATACATGTCCAGACCAAATTTTTCCACTCTGTCAAGTTTGGCTGCAACTGACTAATGTACTTGAAGTAATCCAAAGACCAGCAACCATTCAAGGAATTCTCAAGTTCTTTAGATACCCATCTTATTTGAACTTGCTTCATGTCTTCCCCTTTTCCTCCTTTTTGGCAGTACCTTGAGGCTTTATTTGAAGTACATTTAGAAATAAGAGTTATTTGTATCTGCATAATAGCCTCTCCTTAATAATTCTGATAAGATATGCTCCCTCTAATTTCCAGTAGAAGTGTTTCCCATGTTGCACAATGATTAAAGTATTGTTCAAAGCCTGTTAATATTGTTTAGATTTTCCATATTATAAGCTGAAAGCACCTTTGGCAATCATAAATTGAAATTACATCAGTCTCATGCAAAAAGCACATCCACACAGGATGAACTGCAAGGTTAGACTCAGACTGTCATAGCTCAGTTTGTCTACGTCATTATTTATTTCATTGCTACAGCTTTACTAATGAAATATTTATTACTAATATCCAAATTAATTATTTTTGTTTTGTCTAAAGATGGACATGATATGCATTCTCTATAGGGGAACAATTTCAAATCCTTCACATGATAGAAGTACAAAATGAAGCTGAGTGAACTAAACCCAGTTCTGGTGCAAGCTGAGCACCAGAACTGGGTGCTCAGTGGTCAGATTGAACTGCATGAAAAAGTTAGTGACTAACAAGCATTGAAAACCAGACACATGTACATACCACACAGGAAGCTTCATATTGTTTCCCCAGTTTAGGTCTTAAAAATGCACTGAAAGAAAGGAGAAGCAGCATTAGAGACCTAGTACATCAACATGTATTTTTCTCAGTTATTTTCAGGATTCTTCTCATGTCAGAATGTTGTCAAAAGGCTGAGAAACTCATTGTAAAGGAAAACATAAGCCAAAACTAGGTTCAGATACCTGTTGATGACATCAGATAAATGCTGTTATCTTTTCCATAAGAAAAAGTGCCCACCCCGATATGCCAAGAGGCATTTAATTCAGCCCACACATTCCCAGGGATAAAATCTTCCAGCAAACAATTTTCAGCCATTTTACCTCAGTGAAAGATTTTCAACATATCCTGAATAAAATTTATTAAATATTACTGAAATTTGCCTTGCCTCTATTTTAAGCCAGAGATCAACTTGCCAGCTCCGTATGAAATATATTTTTCTGCACAGCTGCTGATGTGGAAGGCTCATGGTGAAGTGCAGGCCTGTATGCTGTATGTACAGAGCACCCATCCTCTATCATTCTCCTCCAGAACGAGATCAGAGTAAATATTAAAAAAATAATCAGGTCACCTTATTGCAGTTTTTCCTTTTTTTTAAATTTTATTTTGAAGGACACTGGCTGTGGCATAAGGGGATTTTGTGACCGAGGCCTTAAATTAGAGCCACAACCTTCAAATCTTCCAACCTCCCCCACAATGTTTTCAGTCTAGAATCCTGCTAGGACAGGAGGCTGACAGGACTCAGAAGGAACATAAAGCACCAGTCATACACTGAGCTAGCCCCTCACTCATCTCCAGTCCCTCACTCTGCAGCCCTGTGAAATGAGGGGAGACTTGGGGACATGTCTGTTTGTATGCTGGCCTCTCTCAGCACAGATTACACTTCCAGGACAGCTGCAAATACAGACAGAAGCACAGCTGCAGGTCTGGTGCAGCACTGACGGATGCTGCCTCTGCTACAAGGGCTCCGTGAGTTCTCTTCAAAGATGGGGGATGGAGGGGATGGGGAGCACGGGACAGGGATGGAGGGAAAGGTGCATGGACAAACAGACATGGATGGTTTAAAGTCAAAGCAAGAAGCTGCCTGGGACTGCCTCTAGGTTTAGCTGCCTTGAGACCTCTTCCCACAGCCAATACACACAAATTGCTCTATACTGAGTTTAAAAAAAACCCAAAAAAACAGGGTTGTTTTTTTTTCACGGCTTCACATTGCAGCTGCAGTACTAACTGCATCCTCCCCGCCACTGGGGCGGCCCGCATCCCCTCCGCACTCGCAGTGCCCTGTTGCAGCCGCATCCCAAGCGCCCTGCTCTTACCTGGTTTGCCTCCACAGGAAGGTCTGGATGGGCAGAGGGATGCCACGGCCACTCTCCTGCTCCTGGCCCTCGGAGCTTTTCCTTTTCACCATGGTGCCGGTGAGAGCTGCCGCAGCCTCAGCAGACGCGCCAGCCGGGGTCTCCCATGGCCGCCTCCGGCTCCCGCAACTCTTCACCCTCTCCCCTCCATTGCCCGCAGCCCGCCCCCTCCCTCAGCCCCGCCGGTGCAAGATGGCTGCAGAGAAGGCAGGGAGGAGGAAATTAGGGGGAGCGGAGACGTCCGCGTCCTTCAGCTTCCTCCGAGCCTTCAGCACCTCCCTCTGTGGCCAGCTCCCGGTGCCCGGAGCGGGCGGTGCCGGGGGAGGGCGGCGGGAGGAGGCGCCGCCCGCCAAACTTCCCGCACCGCGCTCCGCAGCAACAGGGCTGCGCCGCCGGGAACTTGGGCAGCCCCGGCACGGAGAGGCATTCCCGGAGCATCCCAGAGCCTGCCGAGTCCTCAGAGACACTCCCTCCCTCTACCTCCCTTCCTATCTCTCTTCTTCCTTCCCAAATGGGCAGAGAAGGGAAGCAAGGCACTAACACCCCATGAAAGTGCAGATTGGTGATTGCGGGAAATGGGTTTGTAGAGAGTTCTCAAAGCCTGACAGAAGGCTCACATAGTGTGTGCATCTCTATGCAAACTTTGAGATAAGGAATGCCAACTTAGAAATGCCATGGAACGGGAGAGACATTGTCGAGAGAGAAATGGAACTAGAAACAAGTTTGAAAGGTGGCCTTACAAATAAGACTGGATACTTTGGAGAAATAGAACTATGAAAGGTGCATTGCATCATGACCCACGAGAGGTAATTTCAGATGATTAGATGATTTAAGGCATTTACAGCATGGCGTGGCTAAAGATGATAGTCCAAGAAATGCTTATCATGTACTGTAATTAGGAAATAGTTGACTTCTAATTGTGATGGCATGAACTAAAACATCTGTATTGTCTCACCTTTCACATGAGACTAAAAATAGAATAAAAGTTTTTAAATCTCTCTCAGTTGTCCCATCTCTGAGTCAGAAAAGGGTCTAATCCAACAGGTGGTGGAAACAGAGGAACTTCAGGGTAGTTATCCCACAGATTTTTCTTACACAGAAGAGCTGAGGTGGAGAGGATGGGAAGAGCCAAAGCAGATTTACTGGTGTTTCCAATTAGACACCAGACTGATTTGACTAATACAAGTACTTGTTTGAGTCAGGTTTGCTAGAAGCATTTCTCAGGCACTGCTAGATTAGCTCTCCTTCTCTACCTAAGAATATAAGAGGATAGTATACTACAACAAATAATTAACAGAATAAAATCCAAGACCAATGCAAGTTCACCCCAAACAGTTTTCACAGAAAACAAAGTGACATTCTGTTGCTTATATGAAGACTCTTTAGAGGAAAAAAAAAATAGCTTTGAAGTTCAGGATTATTTTCCTTATTCTTCCTTCGTGCATAGCCAGTGCTTTGCCCTGCCACAAACCAATAGCAAGTGGGGTCACATAGCCCAGCACAGAGAGGAAACTAAATCACTACTTGGAATTTTGTTTATGATTACTTTGTAGTAATTGGAAATAGAGCTGCAAACTGCAGTTCCAGTCAAGCTTGCCATTTGAGTGCAGCATGTTGCTCTCCAACAACATCCAGTCACAAAAGACACAAATCCCTTTCTTTGTACAGAGATTTAAAGTTCTGATGCAAAATAAATCAGATGGAAAGGAAACATTATCAACAGCTGGCTCTGTCATAAGAACTGCAGGCATGAAAAAGATGCAGATCTCAAATCCAGACAGGCCACGACCAGCACTAAACCCAGGAGGTGGCAAAGGTAGTTTACATTAAGTTTGACAGTGAGTCAAGCTTTGTTCTCACCTTGTTTTGAAGACAATGCCTACCACAACAAAGCTGTATCTCTGTGAGTAAAATTAATTGCACATGTAAAAGAAGAAGAAATTTTACCATCTGGAAGATTTTATTTATCTCTGTACTGAATTTCTGCTGGCAGCAGAGGCTCTCAGATTTGCAGTTAGCATTTCATCACACTTAAATACTAACACTACAGTGGATGCTACAAAGGGAAGTCCTGCAAATGAGTCCTCTGTCTTCCCTTACAGTGGGGTTAGAGAGGAAAAAAGTAGTCTTCAGAGAGGCCATTACAGGAGGACAACAGCAAAGTGGCCTGAAAATTCACCTGTGCTCTGCTCTCTAGTCTACACTGGCATCTTGGGCTGGCACAGAAACACAGGTCGGTCTGCCTGCAAAAAGATCAAGACTACTGCAAAAAGTCACTGCAAAATGATCAGGATTACTGCAAAAAGTCAAAGCAGGTGAGGAAAAAGTGGAGAAAGCTCTGCATTACTCCAACAATTCCTAGCTCATGCCAGCTGCTCAGGCACAGAAGATGCCCATGACACTAACCAGCCATTTCCTCTCTCACTGCAGGCAGGAGGAGTCTGACATGCCTCCAGATCACAGGATTCTGCTTGATCACTCCTTTATTCACCAAACAGTTGTTTACAGCAAAGCAGGATTTAGTCTTGATCCAGAAACAGTCAGGGCTGGCAGGATAGCACAGAGTGGGAACAGAGAGCAGAACCTGAGCATGAAGCCCCCACCTCACACAGGAGTGCTCAGAGCAGGGAGCTGCTCAAACTCACTGCCTTGCACTTGTTTCCATGGTTATGCTCTCCAAGTTCCCACTCTTAATCAATCCCTGCTGTACACACTCCTAAGAATTCACATCTTATTTATCTGAACTCTGTGCAGAATCCAGGCTCTCAAGAGTATGTCAAGCCACTCTGTTGTGCAGCAGCCTTTCCAAGAGCAAAGCTGCAAACAGCTCCTAAATGCAGATTCCAGAGCAGGGAAAAAAAACATTTGCCCACACCCTCAAGATCTTACTCTTCCACTGGCTGTCAGCAGGCTTCTGTCCTGGCTGAACAGACCCATCATGAAGGAAAACCCTTTCTCTCTAGGGACAACCAGTCATAGAAGATCAACACTGATGGATGTCACTAGTTTGATCCTTTCCCATATGGGTCTGTCAGGGAGAAGGAATGTAAAAATTGAGAGAAGCCTAGGAAAGCCCTGTTCTGCTGTTAAACAGCATGAAAACATTTCAACTAAGGTTCTTCTGAAGTCTCCTTCACAGGTCTTCTAGTTCGCCCTGCTCAAACACAACACAACTGTGCTCAGAGACAAGGATAAATAATCCCTAAAACTGCAAGGATCCCCTAAAAAGACAAGTCTAGCTGCTGTTGCTGCATGAATTCAGGCAGGAGTGGACTGCAGTTCAGCTGGATCAGATTCACAAGAGCAGTTAGATATTTAACCCCTCAGCCACATTTAGGCAGGACCAGTAGAGTAGCACAGCACTCATGCATCTGAGAATTCTATCTCTAAACAGAGCAAGAAACACAGGCCCTCCACACCTCATGCAGTAAATTACTGCCTTTGCATAATGTTCAAGCAACAGAACAGATTCACATAGATATTTAACTGCAGTTACATGCACTACAGGCACAGCTAGATAGGACAGGATGGGAAGAAACAAAAACCTGGAGATGACCTAGGGGGATTATCTGGACAAGACAGGGGGAAAAGAAAAAAAAAAACCCTCAGCTTTTACAGTCAGATTATCATCCCTTGCTGAGGACTCACCATACTCAAGTAGTAGGTGGAAAACCTTTGCTTCTTTTGGGGAAAAAAGGCAACAAACCTCCTCCCCTCAAACCCTGCCCCACCCAACCTTTTTTACCTTCTTTCTAGAGAAGGAAGTGTGGATCTCTTGAGCCACTGAGTCACCAAACATGCCTTCCTCTCTGTTCCTCAGAGAGAGCTGAGCACTTCCTCCCCAGCATGCTTCTCTGTCCAGAGCAAGGGTGCTCACACAAAACCAGGTTTGGGAATCCCTCTACCAGGGCCACACTGTTTTTTAATCCCAGCAACTAGGACTTCTGCATAGCCAAATACCTCTAGGTGGAAGGCCTTCTGCCTCTTATCAACATCTCACCTTCTGCCCTCCTCCTGTACAAGGCAAGGAACACCCCATGAGCTAAGACAGGCACAGGAGGGACAGATGCTCTGTACCTCTAACAAACACTGTAGCAGGATTCCCCCCTTCCAATAACAAGTAGGTAATCAAGATTCTGTTCACAAGTTTTACTCATCTCAATGCTCCAATGTCTCAGCACAGGTCACAGTTGATACAACCACAATACACAGAGTATCACCACACAATTTCAGAAAAGTTCGACCCACACATAGTAACATCTTACCACTTCAGAAGGCTCCAGGCAACTGCCCTTCTTGTTCTTCAGCCCAGCCTTTTATCCCCTCCTGTTGATGCCCTGCACCTGTGTGCCCTCTGTTCCCTTTGGTGGTTGGTCAGTGCACCATGTCTCATTACCTTCAATGCTGCTCACCTGCTTCTCTCAGCTGTAGCCCATTAGGGATGAGGCTCAGCCACAGCCCCACTCCCAATTACCACAAACTGTGTGCCTACACTCCAGCACCACAATCTACTAGTAAAATTATGAAATAGATCACCTTCCACATGCTGTTAATAAGACTCAACAATCACAGAAATATCATCTGTTCCTTGGTCACTTTGAAAGGGAGCAACAGGTTCTTACCAGTTGTCCTCAACCATTGTTCTAGCTATGAATGCTTAAATCATTATTTGCCCTTTTGTACTTAGCTTCTTAATCCTCTCCCTTTCCAGAAATAGAGGATGCATTAGCTCTGCCTTGTACCTAAGCATGCTTAGGAGGGTGCTTCTATTGGATAATTAATGGCATTTTATCATTCCTCCAGGTCATTTGACAGCATTTACTTAGGAACATTGCAGCATTGTGTGTGAAGTCCAGCTTGCTGAAGGCTTGGGATACTTAAGGCACCTACTCAGTTGTATTTCCCTCCTACACCACACCCCTGTGCTAAGGAGACACTCAGTGTTGCAGTAGACCTCTCATTAGGGGTAGAAATAAGCCAAGACACAGACTCTCATTAACAACCTGAAAAGGGTTCTGGTTAACTTTCCTTTACAGCTTAGCCATGCTTACTCTGACAACAGCAAACTCCTGCTGTTGGCTTCTCTGACAGACCCTGACTGCTGGCTATTCCTGCTGGAATATGACTGCAAGTATTTCCCTGCTGCCTCTGACCACAGGCTTTTACCTGGCTCAGCTGTGACTGCAGGCTCCAACAGCAGCTCTAACTTCATCAGACCCAGGCTGACCTCACAGCACATCTTCTACAGCAGCAACTCTCTCCCTTGTTTCATTTGCCAAGGCACTCTCTGACCTGCCAACCCACCTTTTTATCACACTTATCTTTATTAGTCACAGCTGCAACCCATTAAGGGCAAGGCTGCTCTTCTTTGGGAATTAGTACAGCTGTGACTTATCAGGGGCAAGGTCCCTTCCAAACCAATCTATGATTTCTCTGTTCCACCCAGAGCACAGAGCTGCACTCTCCTCAGCCTGAGGTCAGGCTGGGGCTGAGCATCCACTGCGGATCCGTGATGACAAACTCCAAGCACCCCTCAGCACCCCTGTGCTGTTTCCCGGTTAGTTTCCAAAACAGATCCAAAAGCTCACCCCCAAGCCCCAACTTCTGTCACCTTCACCACCCTGGCACTGTCCACACGCTCCTGCTGAGATCCAGCTGGGTGAGGGGATCGGCAGGGTGGGTGGGCAGAGGAGGCCGCACCACACTGGCGACCCAGGGCCGCCATTTCCCTGGTGTACAAGGGCCCTGAGGGCCAGTGTGTGGCTGAGCCACATTGACAGCCATTTCCCTGGTGCACAAGGGCCCTGAGGGCCAGTGTGTGGCTGAGCCACATGGGCAGCCTGGGGCCATCATTTCCCTGGTGTACAAGGGCCCTGAGGGCCGGTGTGTGGCTGGGCCAAATTGGCAGCCATTTCCCTGGTGTACAAGGGCCCTGAGGGCCAGTGTGTGGCAGTGCCACATTGGCAGCCTGGGGCCATCATTTCCCTGGTGTACAAGGGCCCTGAGGGCCGGTGTGTGGGTGGGCCACATTGGCAGCCATTTCCCTGGTGTACAACAGCCCTGAGGGCCTGGTGTGTGGCTGGGCCACATTGGTGACCCAGGGCCACCATTTCCCTGGTGTACAAAGGCCCTGAGGGCCAGTGTGTGGCTGGGCCACATTGGCGGCCTGGGGCCACCATTTCCCTCATGTACAAAGGCCCTGAGGGCCGGTGTGTGGCTGGGCCACATTGGCAGCCTGGGGCCGCCATTTCCCTGGTGTACAAAGGCCCTCAGGGATCCCTGATCCAGGGACCTGGATCACAGGTCCACAGGTCCTGACCACAGAATCACAAGTCCAGTTTGGTTGGGAGATCATCTCGAGACGTCTGAGATTACTGAGTCCAACCAACACTATGAACCTACACTGCCTTGTCAACCAGGCTGTGGCACCAAGTGCTACATCCAGGCTGTCCTTAAACACCTTTGGGGACAGTGACTCCACCACCTCCCTGGCAGCCAGTTCCAATGTCTAATCACCCTCTCAGAGAAGAAATTTGTACCCAGCAGGGAGATACTGACCCGCAGAAGAGGATGCAAGCCATAAAACCTGATCCTTTTGTATAAAAGCAAGAGGGATTGGCTGAACAATACAACTGGATCTGCTGTGACTGCTCCTGGGCAGACTGAGGGCAGTACCAGCAGGTGCTGGCTGTGCAGGGCTTGGATTCAGGAGGAACTGGATCACAAACACGGGAAGGTAACACATGTGATTAGATGACAAGCGAGTTTATTTTGCAAAACAATCACTATACAGCAACAAATACAATTGCAAATCGGATTGAAAAACATGAACTACCTACCACCAGCCATTCAAGAAATGCCTCTTTTATGGTAACAGGCTCTAGAATTATCAGAAAAAACACAGGTTTGTAACAGCAGACTGTATTCCTTGATATCCCAGCATACAGCATGTTTACTTGTTGGCTTTTTCTCTTTGCTAAAGTTGAAGTGGCTTTTATACACTTGAGTTTTCCCAGTGTGAAACTAATTTACCTTCCTGCAGTGGGAATTGCTGGAGTTGCAGAGGGAGTTGCTTTAGCAATCTGACTAGTGAGTGAACTCACAGACACCTAGGCTAGAAATCTACCAGCACTGATTTTCACAGCTAATGTGATCTACTCTTCAAGGCATTTGCCTTTGAAGGGACATATACTTGGGTTTCAAACAGTATTTATTCCAGCATGGAAAAAACTTCTGCTCATGTGGTAGCCAACACAGGCTGCCTTTTGACTCCCTTTGAGTCGTGTATTTAGGCAAACTTAGATGTGTGAGCAGTCATGATGAGGTTACTACTGTACCATAGCAGAGGACTGAATAATTAATTCCATTTACTGCTGTACAGTGAAAATATATATTGCCCTCATGGGCTCATAATTTTCCTCATCAGGTTTAGTTTTTCCTTTACTCTTGCTGGACAGAGGTTTGCTCAACTTTGATTTGTTTCAGCTTGTGGTTACATAGAAACAGAACTCTGCAGATGAGGCAGAAGCACTCTTTCATCTCTACAACCCGATGGATGTTAAATTTGGGGTGCTCCCCTAGGTACCCAAACAAGGTTTCACCATTCCTTTTGTCTGGATTACCTCTGCTTTGTTACACAATTGGGTCTCAGGCACCCAACAAACCTGCTGGCTCAACATGCCTGTGGAAAAGAAACACAACAGATGCAGTTTCCAGGAAGCTGGCTCTATCTTCTTTAGTGGGCATTACATATTTACAAACTGTTGTTTTTGAAACGAACACTCTTCTTGAGAAAGTTAAGATTAATATGAGCTTTTCAGTGAACATCTAGAGTCATGTAACATAACTTGTTTTTTTTTTTTAATTATTATTCAAAAGCACAAAACTCTTAATTTCTTTTCATCTAACTCCACAGCATTCTAGGATTCTTTCTATGGAAGGATGATAATGATTACAAAGGTCTTTGCTTCAGTCAAAACAAGAAAGCTCATTTTAATGCATGAAATAAATGACTTGGTGTGTTACACACTCTAACTTTGGACTCATAGGTGGATTAACTAAGCCTTATTTTCTAGAGTATGCCAATTTTAAAAGCAGAATAAAAACACTTGAGTCTCAGGTTAACACTGTTCCCATGAGATGCTGCTTGGGTTCAGAGAGCAGAGGTTCAGTAGTACCATAGTTCTTCTCCTACACTGGCAAAAGGAATAGAAACAAAAACCACTGCAAAGCTAATTTATATTCATCAATAGCATAATCAGAGCAAAGTGATACAAATACTGTCAGTTTTCCTTTCTGTTGTTTTTCTGAAAAATGGGAAGAAGATTTTATTGCACCTCACTTGACACTGTTTCCATGGGAATTCTTAGGATTACTTTAAGCAGAAGTGTAACAAATACAAGGCAGAAATCAGAATCCTCCAATTGCACTTGGGATGGTTCTAAACTCACTGTCCTTTATATGAAACAACTGACTTACAAACAGTGTTAGGTACTTTATTGTGTGAAAAAGCTTTTTGCAGAGCTGAAATGTCATGTGTGGGGCTGTCAGAAGTTCATATTTAGTAGACGTTTGAGAGATTTAATGACTCTGTTTTGTGTTTGTACTGCTGTGGCAGTTTAGCCAAAACCCCACTTTGGTCCACTGAATATTTACTGACCAGTAACTGCCATTACTACCTGAACGTAATGATGGGGAATCCTGTGCCATTAATTTGTAGAATCTCCACAGACATAAAAATCTCTGTGAGTCTTTTCAGACCAAACCCCAACACACACACACACACACGAAAATTAAGAAGGAAAAAGAACAGATTGGAAGTTTCCAAACCACATCATTAACCTAATACATACATCAAGTATAGCTCAACTGACAGTGCAAAGTTCAGTTAGGAGGTTTCAAAAGGAAAAGATAAAACAATCTGCAAGAATGTAAACTGCTCATTCCTTAATGTCTCATGTACATAGGGCACCAGCAGGTGATGATCTGCGGCTGAGGATCATCCCCATCACCAGTGTTCTCTCAGGTAACTCCACTAGATCTGTTGGTTGTGCATCTGCCTTTTATCTTTCATGCACATTTTTTTCTTACACTTTTTATAGTCAATATAATCCCACTTTGCTCAGATTTTAAGATGCCCTATTTAATTGATGAATCACTATGACAACCAGTCTAGGGAGCTGATTTTTATTTATTCATGTATTGTAATTTACAGGCATCTCTGCTATGATTATCACTGTTATCTGAGTGCCTGAGTGTACATGTGAGACATCACTAAAGGAGTGGAAACAACATCTTAATATTTTTTCTGTGTTTCAACTTTAGCAAAAGAAAAACAATAAATCAAACATTCATTGTTACTATGGGAATGAAGAAAAAATGAGGAAGGAAGGGAGGGAAAGAGAAAGGAAAGAAAGAAAGGAAAGAGAGAGAGAGAGAAAGAGAGAGAAAGAAAGAGAGAAAGGAAAGAACGAAAGAAAGAACCAAACTATTGTGGATTTTTAAAAAATCCGTAGTCCAAACTCAGCCTTCTTTGGAGACTCTTTTACAAACATCTGGACCCCACAAAAATCATTTCTTTGTGAAGAAAGGAAGGGAAGAAGGAAGGAATCCTTTTTCTAGCATCACAGAATAGACTTGCATCTGTCACTAAAACAGGGTCACGGCTTTTAGTTGTTACAGAAAGCAACTTCATGCTACAATTTTCTTCTTTTTTAAATGTATTCTTATGAATAGGGAAAAAACCCCCTGCTAACATCTACTTTTACATACCTAAAATTGCAACACCAAAGGGTGCAAGAGACACAGATACTGTGAATAAAGAAGTAGAATATTCAAGTATATGAGGAGGGCATATCACAAATGGCCACAGAGAAATATATATATCTATAATACTGTATCAAACAGATGGAAAGAATGTGGAACTGGTGGTATGCACACAAATCTAGCTGCTTAACCAACTTTTCTAATCAGACACAAGTCTGTTGGGGTATGAGTGCTCGCTTTCAGCAGCTTTTTTATGTCACTTCCCAAAGCACAATTCAAATGTTTTCAGCTAGTATTTTTAGTTATTATTTAAATAATTTATTGGCTTTTCAGCTATACACTGACATAATTAACCAGGTTCAAAAAACGTTAATAACTTAATTCAACTTTTGTTCTACTCATTTATACAAAGTAACATATTTTTTTTTAATTAAAGTTGAATTTCCCTATATGCCCTTCCTTCTGGTAAGCAGACTGTTAATTTAACCTGTAATAACTTACAATGGGCAACTTTTCTTTTTTATTTCCCCATCGATCAAAAGAACTGTGAAATGAGCAACTTGGGATATTAACAAGGCTCTTCAGAAAGAGGTGGATGGCCTTCAGGCACATGAAAGGTAAAAATGCATTTTTATCATACTACAGTACTCCATGCAAGACAGAGCAGAGCAACAATAATTGTCCAATGTAACATACCGCTGTATACCCATATAAAGCCAGTGTCTTCCTGTTGTAAATGGAGGTCAGGCCAATTTCTGCATCTATGGAATTTATTTTTTTCTGTTTTTTTCTTTTAAACTGTATGGTAACTACAAGTCTTGGGATGTAACTTAGTTTTAGACATGGTAAAGAATGAACGTGACACCTGCTCTGAGCCCATTCCTGCCAAGAGCTCATGCCTAAATATTATTACTTCATACAATGCAAAATGAGCAAATTCATAACCCCTGCTTGGCAAGGGCTGCTGTGACATCTTCAGCAAGGGTAGCAAGCTGGGGTGATTCAAGCAGGTTGATGCTTCCAGAGGATGAGACGTTGCTGAGTCTGCGTGGCGAGGCCATGCTGGACCTGCCTGGTGACTGCGTGATGATCTCAGCCCCGTGGTCAACACGGGCCTTGGCGTGCTCTCTGAAGTTCAGCTTCTGGCTGTCAATCTGCTCCAGGAAAAGAAAGAATTTCACACATTATATGCTCACTAAATTGTGTCGTTATAGATCATCATTTGGGCAGCATTTTGCTTACTTTTAAAAACTATTAGAAGGATCAAAGCTTCTTTGCTCCTTAGAAAATTGTATTTTCACCTTGTTTAATAGCTACTGGTGCACTATGTTACATTCTCTTACCATTTCTGCCTCTGATAGATGCTTTCAAGAGAAGTTCCTAGGTGTACAAATTTCATAAGCATTGTATGGGAAGTATGATTTGTTTTCAAAATCTGTAGTTTCAAATGTTTGTGGGAGGGATTTTACTTTCAGGATGTTTTCTCCTCCTGTTTCACAATGGAGGCCTCCTCTCAGATCATACCTGTCCCTCAGTCCCAAACAAGGTTTGTCTTTAGGGGGAAAAGACAGTGCACAAACTACATGACATTTCACTCTCAGCTTAGATGCAGATGCAAGACGGGTCATTCCAAATTTCCAAGGGAACAAATTGGTATATGAGTGTGCTTGAAGGAGGACAGACAGGATGTTTCCTACTCAATTCAGAGCCATCACTGAATTTACAGCCCTAGTAATTTCACTGGGCCAGGGGCACAGTGGGAGCCTTTACTGACAGCTGTTCCTTTACCTTGACGTTACCACCACCAGGTACATGGTGGGCATTTTCCAGTGAACCAACTTTAGCCTGAGCTTTTTCTTTGAAATCCAGTTTCACACTCTCAATTTTCACACGCCCACCTCCTACAGAGGAAAAGGAAACATACATTAAGAAATTGAAATGGTGCAGGAGAAAGTGTGACCTGAAGCACGAATGCACTCACATTACCTCCTTTTTAGTTGAGATCTAATGGTTTTGGAGAAGCACAGAATAATGCTCTGCATGTTCAGTAAAATATAAAATCTTCAACATATATTTAAACTGTAAGCAGGTGCTGCAGTCCTACTGGTTCTCATGGGTTTAAGCACATGCTTAAGTTTTTCACTGACTTCAGCCTATAATTCAATTTTATGCCAGAGAAACATCCTTTGGCAGTATTTTTTTATCACCTCCCAAAACTAGGTGGTCTCATACCTTTATGCCTTTATATATTTAGTCAAGTAATTTAATGTATTTTTATTACTAAAGAGTATTTCTTTTCTCTTTGACTGTAAAAGAGAACAGTATCATCCATGATTCTGAGCTCAAATAACAGTATTGGGTTCTTGCTTTGTCCCACAACCCATAAATTCCTACAGTACCTGGTTTGTGGTGGATATTCTTGAGTGAGCCACACTTGGAAGTCACATGACTCAAGTCAATCTTCTTGGTTACAATTTGTACCTGTCAAAAGTGCACACATACAAAAATTACAAGAATGAAAATAATAAAATAAAAAAAAACATGTTAAAAGCCAAGCCCTTCAGAGAAAGAGTGAGATGCTTCTATAAACCACTGCAAAAGGAGAAATGGTTAGTAGAAAACAGAGCATGCCACAAAAGAGGAAACCTCCCACACAGGGAGATGACAAAGCTGGGTTAAGCTTTACTATTAGCAAAATGAAGAGGAGGATAAAGGAGATCAGCTTGTGGGTTCTTTCTAAAATGTTTCTGAGCCTCCTCCTTTCAGAGTGGGTGCTCCAAAGCCCTGCACACAGCAGGACCCATTCCATTTACTTCTGTCTCGATTATGCATCCTGGCAACTAGGATATTTTGGTGACTGCTTTTTTCTCTACCATCTGTTTTGTATTTTTCTGTATCTATATATGGTATCCATTTCCTGTCAATCCACTATGCAGAGTCTGAGTAATCTACACATGTGCCTCCTGCAGCTGTACCTGAGCAGGCTGAGGTTCAGCCAGCTGGCTCAGTGCTCACTGCAGAGCAGCAGGTCAGGCACCCTCCCTCCTCCTGCTGCCACCTTGCCATGGCTGTGCTGAGCCCAGCTTGGGAACAGCCACAGAGTGACACTCCCAAATAGCTCCAAGATGTGGCCCACAGGCACAGAGCTGGCAGGCCCCAAGAAGTCACAGCCAGCCAGGAGCTCCAGGGTAACTGCAATGCCACTGGCTTGCTCACCACACCCCCAGTGGCTTAGGCAGCACTGGCTGCTGTATTGACCCTGCCTGGATCAGATGTGCCCACACCATCAGCTCTTCCATCTGATCATTTCCATCAGGACAGTCATATCCACCTTAAGCTACTCCAGTGTGCCCAATAAAACCAGCAGGTGTCTGGTCAAACCCTGGGCCACCTCAGTTTCTTATACTGGAATAATGCTGTGACATCAGTACTCAGCATGCTGGCTGATCACACCCTCTTCTCTGAGCTTTCTTTGTCCTCCTGTTTTATTTTTCTTCTTCCCCTCTGCTGAATGCACATAACTGAAAGGTTAGCTGAGGAAGGACTGGTGCACAGAAAATGCCCAGTGGGGAGGCTGGAGTCTCACTGCAAGCTGCAGTCTCTTCTGGAAACTACTTTCTTGGGCTCCTCCCATGAAAGAAAGGCACTGAACCATTTTGGCTCAGACTGCACTTTCACTTGGGCATTTAGAGATAACCCTTATTTTATCATTTAGAGATGATAACCCTTCTTTTATAATTTCCCTTCCCTGTCCAAGTTCTGAAAATGTGTTGTGCTCTGTGGGGAAAGATCAGGAGGCCACCACTGCAAACACAGGGCTCACTCGACTACCAGACAAACTCACATGTGAAACAGCAGCAAGAAGGAAAGCAGTGCTCAGAGGAAGGGAGACAGAGGCTTCTGCCTGTGTGAGGTGCTTCACCACAGTGGAAGTGCCTGTTCCCAGGGTGTCCATACTACTTACATTTCCTCCCCCTGCAGAATGTTTGATGTTATCTCTGGAACCACACCGGGACTGAATATCGCTAAAATCGATCTTCTTGTTTAAAATCCTAACCTAAAAGGAATTGGAGGTAACTTACTATATACCATATACACACTCAGTTGGGGGTGCAGGACAAGGAAACCAGGGTAATTTGCCTCCTACAGTGACTCCTTCTTCAGACACGTGTATTGAAATGTGAGAAAATAAACCCTGTCAATCTCTTAGTATGTTCACACAGCATCTGTAAATATATCGTGCTGCTCTTTTTCTACCTCACAAAGTGGTGGTGAGATACAAAGGGGAAAGTTCTATACTGTGAGGTGTGAGAGGTGGCTTTTCCCTGAAAAATTTAAAGAACTCCATGCTTGCTTGGACTGGGCCTGGTCTTTGGACAGCCCGTCCTAGGGTCTATTGAGTGATGTTCAGTATTTCTACTGAACTGGCCACAAGAAGATGGGAACCCACCTTCCCACAGCTCACCACTCCAGCCTTTGATGCAGAAATCCCAGATCCAGCCAGCACAGGCACAGGCTGAAATCCTGAGGTATTTCAACCCACCAATGATGACAGCACCAGCCAACCCCACACAACTGGTAGGTCACCTTCAGAAGGGCATCTTCAATAGTCAAACTGATTTCTTTCTTTCCCCCTCCCATCTGCATATCTGTCCAAGTAAACCAACGTACACTGAAATATGAAAGCAAATGCCTTTGGAATTTCATGCTTGTGCTTTCTTTCAATATGATGTTTGTTTAAAAATGTACCCCAGTACTATATGAGACACATGTCACATCAGTTACAGAACCACACATCAGATGTGTATTCAGATCTGGCTCTCAGACAGCTTCTGGCTAGACACAATTGGGCAAAACAGAAGGAAAGCCTTCCTGGCACTTTCTGAGCACATCTCTCAATGATGGATCAGCAGCACTTCTTAACTATGGCCACAGGGATTCATCTGCTCTGAAAATGCTGACTTATGGGTCATGGCAAGACCTCTGCACTCCGGGCCTGTAGCTTAAAATAGAGCCAAAGCAAGGTGAAAAGTTGAGAGAGTGCCTTTGATCAAGTGCCTAAAGGCTGATTTGCACTCAGAAGTCTGACAGTTCGTGAGTCTCATGGCCCATGGACCCAGCTAGCAGATATATAAAGAACCAATCATCTCAATTATCTCTCCATCTCACTGGGTGAAATGCGCCCCTGCGCAGCAGGGCCAGCAGGAGACCTATGCATCATTTGTGTCCTGGGCTGAGGGCTGGAGAGAGCTGAAGGACATGCATGCATTCTGCTGCTCATCTGGCACAGAGAAGAACTGAACTGATTCATGTTTTCCCTGATGATCTGTTTCTCCCTTTCCTGGGATATATCAGTATCCCTGCACATATTTAAATCATAACCACCCTCTATAACTAAGTGTTCCACAAATGAACAGGGCTTTGTTTCCTGTAAATAAGGGCTTAAACTGCTTAATTCATCCATCCTGTATACTCCAGCAAGCCCTATCCCTATCCCTTCCAGCCAGCATTTTGTCCCAAGCATTCTCCCAGTTCTGCTAGACTGGGCCAACAGGCAGTATAATACACAACCATCCAACTATTTGCTGTCCCTGATTGTGGAGAAGGGCTAAGTTCACTGCCTTTACCCCAGTGATGGTGTTATGCTGAGTCCCTGCTCCATACTCTGTCAACAGCCATCACTCTGTGTGGAGGAACCACCTGTATTTCCCACCACTGCTCCCTTGCCAGCACCAGCTGAAATTGTCCAACAAGTTCCAAATGAGTTGAGAGAGGCGGAGCTTGCCAGCCAGCCAATGTGACTGCAGGAGCAGTTTTGTTTGAGGAATCATTGCAATCAGGAGAGGGAACTTACCAGAAAGGGACAGGAACCATTCAGGCTAAAGAGAAATTTTAGCTTGCAAACAAAGAAGGTAAACTGACTATGAATCAATTGAAGCTGGCATCTGGAGGGAAATCTTTAACTATCAGAGCAAGGAATTGCCACGTGAGGGAGCACAGCTACAAGAAAATGGCAAACTTTCATGATGGCACTTGATGAAAGGAATTAGATGATGCAGCTGCCTGCAACAGAGGCAGCACAAACACAATGACTCACCAGGAAGGTTCTCTGTGTTCCAAATGTGTATGTACATCTTGTGTGTGGGTGGAGGTGTGGTAGGGATGCACATATATGCACTTCAGTTGTGCTGAAAGTTAAATGAAAGATCAAGCCCGCTCATGCTCTCATTCAGGAATGGGGGAACATTTTGTGTGTGGCAAAATGAAAGTCTGTGGCAGAAACAGGACTGCTTTCTATCCACACTCTCTAGAAATCCCAACAAGATAATGTTGGGACAGAGTACCTTGTAACCCCTGTTCTGACCTGCCAGTTTGAAGTGGGTACCTTCTCTTCTGATGCGATACTGGTTTGCCCAGGTATGCTGGAAAGGGCCTGGAAGTCAGTATTTGGATTAAGACGAAGCAGAGGTTCCTCAGCACTTGTCATAATTATGTGTAATTAAACCACAGTGGAAAATTAAAGCCTTACAGACAATGCAATGTTTATTCTATAAAACCATATTGCCCAAGAGAAAACTGGATTCTGTCTGAAGCCCTAGATGTCTGACAGGCCTTCCCCTCACTCTGTCTTCTGCTGACTCCTCAGCAGTGGTCCAGAACTGAAGCCCAAGGCAGACTGTGTGCCAGCATGCACACAGCACGGCCCCAGTGATTCCCACTGCTTCCAGAGAGTCCCCAGCAGGACTGGGAGAGTGCACTCCAACACCCACCCATGCAGCTGGAATGCTGCCTGTCAGAGCTCTGGGCAATGTGGAACATTTATGATGCATAGTCTGCAAGGAAAACAAGTGCAGAAGGTATTTTTCTCAGAGTTGATTTAGATGAGGCCTATATTGCTCTGCACTCAGCCCAGTTAATTGGCTCCCTTCCTACTCCTTCAGTGGCCTGACTGACAATCAGAGCAGCTGGGGGTTGTGGTCTAAGGGAAACATCTACACTGGAGCACAGGGAATAGTTTTGGGTTAAGCTTGCTGGCACAAGAAGAAGCAGACAGGCTATGAGACACAATACTTGTTAATCTTCCAGGCAGATATATGCCTCCTGTTAAGTAGAATATGAGTTGGATTTCAAAGACTCCCTGTACAACAGTTTGCAGGTCCTCCTCTGCCAGCACTACACCACTGTGTTCGTGATGAGCAGAAATTTGTAGAAACATTGAGAGGAAGGCAGAGAAATGCCTCAGAGAATTTAGTTCAGTTGTATTTAGCAGTTTAGTTCACTGCTAAAGACAACACCAATGTCCAAAAGCTGCTCATGCAAGAGAAAGAATTATGTTCCATTGCTGCCTAGAATAATTCAGTTCAGCTGCTTTTCACAAGAAGAGTAAAAGCCCCTAACTTACCAACATCTGGGCAGAGTCCATAAACAGCTTCCCTTCTATGGCATACTACACTGGTACACATTGAAACGGATATTTGAAGAACAAAAAAGGTGATGCTGATGATATTACAGGCTCTGAATATTTTTTCCAAGGGTCTGCCACAAATACTGCCTAAAGCATTTAAAAATACTCTAGCTTGGCTCTACTTGGCTGTTTGAACATGCTGTGGAGCTGTGACACTGGGAAAAGCTTCCAGACTCCGAATAGCTTATCAAAAAGGAAAGCTTCCTTCTATCTACCACAGCACTTTGACTAAGCTATATCCCAGGAACTAGACAATCTTTCAGTGTTTGATCTCCAGGTTAACACAGGTATATAAGTGAGACAAGAATTGATCTTGCACAGGAAGTAAGGTTAAGGTTAAAACTGATTAGAATCAAGAGAGAGTTCAAAGTGCTTCCAAATTTATCTGCTGCCAAGGACAGATGATACCAGTCTTCATGCTCCTGCCAGAGGCTACAGGGAGAGGAAAGGGAGACAGAGAGTATTTATTTGGCCTAGTAAAGTCCTTGAAGAGAAAGACTGTGCCTCAGATTTTCCACACCTACAGACAGGGCTTGTGATGATGTTCAGCCTTTGCACTCCTGGAATAAGTGGATACACACACCAGCAAGGCTGCCAATCCAGAATCTAGTGATACTCAAAATAAAAGGCTGTGCTGGACATAGACAAAACAATGTCCCTTTCTCACCCTGCTCTTAGTAAAGGGTGAGCAAGGCACAGTCATTTCTGACTTTTAAAAACATACTGAGAGGCAGACACTGAGCAGATAATATTGTCATCAGCCAAGTCCTGAATCCTTGCATGGGACAAGAGTGGCTGATTTACAAGCTTCTTTACACCTACCCTCACATCACTGTACTAAAGTAAATAACAAGATGGCCATGCTGAACAAGGCATGTCCCTACCAATCAGGGGAGGAAAGGCCTGTGCACAAATACTTAGAGGGTCTGCATAATTATGGTACTAGTACAAAATTAAACAACCATTTTCCATGCCAAAGAGTTTACAGTCAATACAGTCAAAAGTGAATTTAACAGAAAGTTCAAGGAAGTGCAAGCTCCCTGTCAGATGAACTGTAGCACGTTCTGCAATCACACTCCTCACTAAAGCTGGGGAGCTGATCAAAAGAATTGTAAAAAAGTATTGAAGATTCACACCAAATTAAAAAAATCCTGGGAGTGCAATTAATTCACCTAAAACACAAAATCCTTGGTTTAGTACTCCCTTTAACAGCAACAACATCCCAACAACAACCAAACCAACAGATTTTGCTAAAATTCAGAATCCAATGCTTAAACCTTTGACACAACAGTTCCTACTCATGGAAAGAGTACTATTAGCTTCAAATATCAAGTGTTGAGCATCAGGTGTCAGTTTCCAAATCAGTTTCTGTGTCTTTGAGAAGAGCTGAGTTTTGAACCACTACCTCTGGAATTTCTTTACTCCAGCATAATGGAGACAATTAGGTTGTTCAGTTCAATTCAAAAATATCTTGCAGTCATCTCTTCATGTAAGCTGGCTTTCCCAACAGTCAGCAGATATGCCCCTTAGCATTTTATTGTTGAAATCCAAATTTCCAATACAAAATCTTCTATTCTTTTCTTTCCTGCCTTTCCTGTCTAGCAAAACAATTTTTTTCTAACCTTTCCATGCAAAATGGAACACTATTATATGATGAAACAGCTTTGATCCAGATTATGTATTCCCTGACCATTATTCCCAAAACAACAACCTTTCTCATTTTATTTCTCAAAATTTAGGCTACTTAGAGCTCAGCTGGAAACAGCTCCTTTGCTGAGCTTGCTGCTGGGATAACTCAGACTTTCACAGGAATTTACATCCTGGTAATTTCAACCTACTCTAAGAAAAAAAAAAATACAGCTTCTCCCCATAGTTATTAATGAGAGAACAACACCACATGGTACCATCACAGCTGGGATTTGACTCTTCTAACATTAGCCAGCTAAGAGATGGAACTGGTTGCTTAAGCTGCCAACTGTAGTTGGTGGAAAGATACTGAATCCTCCAGAAAGTGGCACCTTCAGCCCTAGACTGAGCATCTGAGTGGCAGAAATCAGGGCACTGCTGCTCACTGCCTACAAAAAACTGAGAGACACATATGGCTGCTGCAGTGGGTAGAACTTAGTGGCTGGAGCCCATGAGACTGCTTGGGAGCATCCTGATTGTGCTTCACAGTTTGCCTCACAGGCAGGGTGCATATTTTACAGATGGGTTAGGTACTGCAGTGATGTTACTCTGTCCTAATTCTCTGCTCAGTTCTAGCAACCAAACACCTTTCCCCAAAAAAGCCCTTCTGACACTTGCTAGAGGCTGGCAGTGATTGCTTAATTTTTCTAAAATATGAGTCAGGAAGAACATCTAGCTTTTTATCCAGAATAATTCAAGACTTAACTGTACAGACTGTACTCAGGCAAGCCTTCCTTTAAACAAGTGCAGTCTGAACACTGGAGCTGCAAGATGTTATTTCTGTCCAATCTGCAATTTTCAGCCAAAATTCTAAATTTCATAGACTTAAAAATTACAGGTTTGAGCTCTGACAGAGGTTTGAAGGTGTACCTGAAACTCCTAATTTCTCTTCGCATTTGTAGATATGCAATTAACAAGTGGTGAATTCATTTCTAATTTTCAGTGCAGAATAAATCCCTTCAAATGTCTTGCAAATCCCCAGACTTGGGAATGTACAAAGAAAGCAAGAGCAGACTGACAGAGATTAATTTATTCTACAGTTCTGAATTTTGAGTTGACAAATGCACAAACTTATTCCAATGAGTGAAGCCAACAGTGTGGAAACAACTGTCTCCCAGTCTCTCAGCTACATCATGTAACAGCAGCCATGCTCCCTGTCAATCCACACCTCCCTGTACAGCTGCCTCAGGTGCCTCTGGCTGGGGAATGCACCGAGTTTGGCCCTTGTAAGCTCATTTATGTTCATCACTGACCTGTGCAAGAACATCCTCTTAACGTGGGCCTAAGTGGTTTTGATTCACCTGTGTTGTTACAATGGACTGGAGAAAAAGCACATGATGTGCTGGAAGGAGAGTGGGATCCAGCAACAGCTCAGACTGCACTTTATGTGAAGCCTTGCTCTCCACCATCTTTTTAGACACTCTTCAGCAGTCATTGCAGCAACAGTACATAACTTAAAGACTTGCAGATTTTGGGCAGTCATGAGTGTTCATAATGTGGTGCAAAGACATGTGAAACAGCAGAATGGGGAGGAACTACAAGATGCCACCTCAAGGGGAAGTTAACTGAGAACTTTGTCTGGTGCACCAACCAGACCAGTCTGTGTCTGTACTGACTGCACCCTAGCAAGCTGTCACTGAGGCAGGGAACATGTGAGAAGCCCACATGTCTGCAGACAGGGTTGTAAATCATGATGATGGGGGTCTGGGGTGTGTGCTGGGGGGAATCTCTCCTGCCATCTTGATGCCTTTTCACTGGTCCTAAAATCAGCAGCCAGACACAGTTGGGGTAGTAAAAATGGGTTACCTTTGTAAGGATCCTTTGGTGTTTTCCACCTGGTGAATTGTGCACCTAAGTTGTACACACAGCATAATGTGTATACATTTCTTATAGGGTTTACCAATTAGCATCTCTGACAAAAATCCCCAGTTAGAAGCATGGTTGGTGAGGTAATCCCCCCATTTCAACTCTTTTTCAAATTCCCCCTCCTTTAGATAGGGACTAAACTGTTTATAAAAATATGTCTGGAAGAGCTGGTCTCAACCTTGGTTCCCAGGAAGAACCAAGATAGGACAGGAGCCTCAGATCCCCAGCTTGGAACCTTTGGAATGTGTTTTGTCTTTTTGTTTATTGGGTAGAATCAGGAAAAGTACTGGAGATAAGCTACAAATACAATAATAGGATACAGAGCTACAAATTGTCTTAGGTTGGAAATGCAAAATGTGGCTGGGGGTGTGTATTCTGTGGCCATCTGTTGGAAACAGGTGGGGCAGCCATCTTCTGTTAATTGGGCCACCTGTTAAAACCAGGAGGGGCAGTTTTCTTTATCTCTTCCACAACCCATCCTCCCTCCAGGAGATCTCTTCTGTTCATGGCCACTGAGTGTCCCTGCATGGCTGATCAAATTCCATCATCCCACTGGGAGATGCTCTGCCCAGGGGAGGAGCCAAGCATTCCTACCTGGATACAATCTGACCCTGGGAACACCACAGCAGCCTTTGTCCACTGCATTCCCAGAGGAGCAGCTTTCTTCTCCCCTGCATTCCCAGAGGAGCAGCTTTCTTCTCCCCTGCATTCCCAGAGGGACACCAGGCCCATCTCCAGCACCCCTGGACCTTCAGGGGAAAACTCCACCCTTGTGCAGGATCCCTGCTCCAGCAGAACCACAGCTGGCACTGCAGGAGGGCTGAGCCACCATGGAATGGGACTGTGCCACTACCCTGACACACAGGGGGTCAGCTCCTATTCTGACTCTGGTAGTGTTTTTTTGTGGTTTTTTTTTTTTTTTTTATTACTGCATTTTTATTTTTCCGTATAAAGAACTGTTATTCCTACTCCTGTATCTTTGCCCAAGAGCCCCTTAATTTCAAAATCATAATAATTCAGAGGGAGAGGGTTTACATTTTCCATTTCAAGAGAAGCTCCTGCCTTCCTTAGCAGACACCTGTCTTTTCAAACCAAGACAAAATTTATGTGTAAAGAACACAGAGAATATATAAAAGAAGACAAGGCAAAAAAAAAAATCAATTCATCATTAATCCAAACTGATTTTGAAGCTAAGATATCCATTCAAGCCTCTTCATCTGCCCACCTCTGAGATGTCTTACCAGTGCCAGTCTATTTTATCACCTAATGAACAAGCCTATTCTCCTTGCAAGCATTTCTGTGGTTTTTGGAAAGCATCTACTAAATAGTGGTGTCATCAATTTGTTCAAACTTTCTGACTCTTTACTTATTGCATTTTGTTTTCTACAGTTTAGGGAAGATGGTGAAGTTCTTCCTTAATCTTCCTAAAAACCTTCATGGAACATTTCATTCTTTAGCATGGCTTAGATATTTCTTTTTTCTATGTGTCATCTTACTTCTTAGAAGGTGCCTGCCTGTCACTATAATTAGTGGCATTTTAAAGCTTATGCATGTAATTCTAGTCTGTGCAGCTCCATTCACTTTGATGAAGCTCTGCTCCTTCACATCCACTGAAGTTCTTGCCTGTGGCTGAGATTTTAGGTATACATTTTAAGATAAAATTAAGAGAAATGTAGGTTAGTTTTATCCTTGGTTGCTGGTCCATGAAGCATTCTAAATACTCTGCCTTGCCAGGAATGAAAATACTCAATTGGTGCACTTCTGTACTCTGATATGGTACCAACCACATCCATAGACAGAATTTCAAAAGGAAAACCAAAAATCTGAACCAAAAAAATAGAACAAAAAAGTCAGTCTTGGCATCTGAAATAGATTTCCAACACCCTCTCCCAGCTCCCCATGCTTCCCTTGGGCTGTCTGAGAAATAACAGATGCAAATGGGTTACTTTTGAAAGCACAGCATTTCCTCCTCAGCTGATGCAGTGTGAAAATCCATCTGAAGCCCAGCAGACATACCCATGAGCAAGTCCTCTGAGCTTTGCCAGCAATGATCCATTTCACCATACTGTACCATAAAGAGAAAACCAGACAAGCACCTCCTGGCTGCACCACAGAGCAGAGAAGGCCTCATTTCTCCCCGCTGCAGAATACCAATTAAAACACTAAAATGTTTGAAGCCATCTATTCCTAGTAGGAGCTTAATGCAGTGAAAAGTTAGCTTGTTTCTTCCTCTAAAAGCATTCTCTTCACACTCACACAACCCCCATCAGGTGGAATGATTTCTCCCCTTTTCTTTGTTTCTGTAGCTGGCAAGTCAGAGCTGAAGGAAAATCAGTCTGCTGTCTGATGAGCTTTTGATAAAATTCCAGGCTGAAGCACTGCACCTCTTGATTTATTTAGCATTCATACATCCGCAAGAGCTTCTTCAGTTTTGCAACCCAGCCTCTGGCAGTTTCAGAGTGCAGCTTTCTCTAGAGCAGCTCAAAGTTAAGATAAATCCTTGTGCCAGGCTCAAATATACCACTGGTAAAAGGATACTCTGTCTCGAGATGACACTTTTGGGCTGCCTATCTGTACTCCTTTAATGATTTGCATGCTATGTTTATGTACTTGCCCAAATATATGCTGGGTTTTTCTCTGCTTGTTTTTCCTGTTGCTATCAGCACTTCCAGTTCAGGTTAACAAGAAGCTTTCTGTTTGTTTCATGTATCATCACTAAAAGCAAATAGCAGATAACAGCTCATTTCAGCCAGTGTAATATTACTACCAGACATTAAAGAACTGAGCAGACACAAGGAAATGAAATTAGCTTTCATGTGCTGCTCTCAAAGACCCTATAAAATTCAACTGTAGAAACTGGAAAAGAATTATCCTAAAACCTCTTGAGTAGACTGAGCAACTATGGCATAAAGGAGACATGAAGGAAAAATTTAGTGAGCTTCTCTTTGCCTAACCCACAGCTCAGTGGCTACATACCACTAGAACTAAAAAATGCTTTGCTTCAGTGATGTGCAGATTTCCCCTGTAATGCCCACAGCAGTGAAATGCCATCCTGTGCCATCCTTCACTGCTCAGCAAGGACTCTGAGCAGCTCTTTAGAGCTGCTAAGGAAATTCAGCTGTCTAGGCATGCTGTCTACAAAGAAACACAACTTGCTGTGACCTCCTGGTTCTTGTATAATTGTTACAATCCAGAGAGAGTGACAGAGAGGAGGAGGACAGGGTACCATGGTGCTGGTTTTGGGCCCTACGTCCAACAGCTGGGCCTGTAAGAGGAATGCCAATCCAGGAGCACAGTCTGAATTTGTGTTGCTGGAGCCCCTGCACACCCCCATCTGCTACATGGTATGGCAAATGGAGTGCAAAATAATCCCACCTGTCAAAATAAAGGCAGAAGTACCTTTGCTGAGGCATTATCTCCTTGACTTTAGGAGTAACTGGCTACTGTGCAAATCCTGGAAAGTATTGGATGTGCTAATTTACCATGAAAACAGGATCCACACCTACTGTTTATAATATGAGCCTCTTCTTTTTCTCTGGAAGACCTACAGCAGGCACAGTTAAGTTTTGAAGATTGTCATCTTCTTTGCCATTTAACATCACTTAAACAATCAAGGGATTTGGAGAACACAAATAGCTTTATAAGGCAACTCAAAACGTCTCCTATCATAAAGGTGCACACTAAAGAGTAAATAACATATGGGTGAACATAAAGAATGGAATCCTTACCTGCCCTCCTTTAGGCTGGTATTTGATATTATCTGTTGACCCAATTTTGGACCTGACATTCTTGAGGTCAGGTAGAGGCTGGTTAATAACTCGTAGCTGCTTTGGAGTTGCTGGAGATTTAGGAGGAGTGCGAATTATGGCAACTTTTTTCTCAGTAGGTACCAGTATTGCAGATTTGGGGGTCCCAGGAGTGTGGGGAGTTCTGGAGTAACTGGGTGTCCCTGGCGTGCCTGGGGTACGGGAGGCATAGCTTGGTGGTGTCCCTGGAGTGATGGCAGTGGAGCCAGGAGTAGTGGGGGTAGAAGTTCCACTTTTTCCCGTTCTGCTACGAATTGGCTCTGATCCTACATGCAAGAAAAAGAAAAAAACAAACAGCTTTAGAGGCACAGAAGTACAGCTCTTCTTCCCTTTGTACTCCCAAGAGTGCATCCCTGTGTGCCAAGCAAGACACAGCTCTTCAGGCGGCAGTGCTGCTGCTGGAACAGCAGCTGGAATGGGTCTCTCTGTGTCTTACTTGGCTAATCAACCTGCCAGGAACTACCCGGCCATGAGAGGTTGAGCTAATGCCCCCAGAGTGACTGAGCTCTCCATTCTGTACCACAGAAGTGCTTCCCACAATACCTCTGCTTCCTGCAAAGCTGCCTAAACAAGGCACATCATCACATTTATTTCCATTTTGGGCAAAGGACGAGAAGCATCCTTGGAACCCAACCTCTGAGACTTGATCTAACCAATTTCAGTGGATCTGGGCAAGAAACTAGAAAGCAGTAAAAATTCTGCTGATATTCCTGAAATAAAAAGCTGTGAGTGCCTGGCTGGAGCTGTTTCTCATACCACTGCTGGAAAAGTGCAGATGAACCCCAGGTGGGCATTCAACGGATGCACAAGCTATAGCTCTGTTGTGTGGATGGGTAGATGTCCTTACATTCAATTGCTATTTTTCATCAGTGCTGTGAAAGAAAACCATTACCAGAGACAACCTTGATAAAAAGTCACATTCTACTTATATTTGCATGCAAGTAAAAAAAACCCCAACACTATCATTTTGTAGCAGCTCCATTCAGTGTTTATGGCATTGCCAGTCCTTTTCACTGGGCACAAGGATCAGTCTAGCTGTCCTTTCTGCAGCCAGCTCTGCTTCTAACTCTCAAACATAAATAAACAGAAGCTGAGATATCTCCAAAGTAAAATTTTGCTGAGAATACTTATGGAGAGAAAGATCAAGGTAACTCTCAAAACCTGGGAACCCCAATGCCAAATGGCTGCATGTATGCTTTCACGCTTCAAATATTCAGAAATTATAAATCCAATGGGCCCCTCAAAACCATCCAGTGGGACTAAACACATTTTTATTTTAAGTGTTATCATTCTGTTTGTGCAATGATGGTGGCCCAAACCCAATGCACTCCTGTCCCTGGGGCTCCGGAGACACTCCTTACTCTACATGACTCATTAGGCAGACTGAACAGTACTCCACTCACCTCCCATTTCCCTGAACAGGTTTCTTTCTTTCCAAACCAACCCTAAAGCTTCTCACTATACCATCTGAGACAGAAAGTGATTTTTTTTTCCCCCCACCTCCTTGCAGGTCTGGTGTATTTACTTTTCATTCCTCAGCCCTTCACCACCCGCCAAATGCTTAATAGCTTCTTACTCCTAAATCAGGAGAATGGGCTGGCTGTTCTGGCAGCTGGAGGTCACTCTGCTTTCAAAGGGTCTCTGTTTCACCTTTGGAGCATCACTTATGAATTTCAAAGGACTTTTTTTGCAGAATTTAATAATCTACTTCTCTTAAGCTGTCTTAAAAAGGGCTGAGATTGGTTTCTAAAGAGAGAAGACAGAGGAACTCCTATTGGAAAGCAGGAAGCCACATGTAGGTTCTAAGGCCTGGCTAAAAGTTCTGGGGTTATTTAGTAAATTGTCTTTGTCCTGTAATTTATTTTGGCTTGTGATTTGATAACTTTGGAAAAAAAGTTTCTCATAAAAGAAACCTAGCTGGTTCACTGCCCCCAGTGAGTCACTCTGCTACTTAACATCTCAATTCTCAGCAGAAATTTTACCCTAGGAGTAGAGCATAGGGAGATAATTACTGGGAAGCAGCAAATAAATGACTGTAACTATCAGGTTCACTTTTCCAAGACCCATCAGAATATTTCAGGTTGTCTGCTTCAGCTTTGACTCATTATTTCTTGCTGCTATTTGTAAATGCTCTGTGTTAAGTACCTCACCCAGCTCTGAGCTCTCTGCAAAGGCATTTTCTAATCTCAGCAATTAGTCTGGGCAGCAGACCTCGCTCTGGGCACTGCAGGTGCATCCTGCCCCTGCTTTCAGGCACTTGGCATGTGAACAAAATCAGTTCTACACCACACCCCAGACCCACTCCTCTGCGTCAAAGGCTGTGCAATGTGACAAATCTACTGAGGATGGAGACAACCACAGAAGCAGGAGAAGGTTAATATGCAAAATAAAGAGACAACTCACGGGTAGTCCGTCGTACTGAGGAGGAGAGAGAAGAGGTGAGGGACAGCGAGTTCTCCTCTCTGTCTCTGTCTCCTGAAACACCTCGCCGAGGAGGAAGGATGGAGGAAGGCCTCGGCAGAGATGAACGCTTCTCAGGGCTCTTGCTTACTCCATCCTAACAGCAGCACAACAACAAAGGAAGGTTTAGTTTGCAAAACTCACTCTTTAGGCTATGATTTCCTGTATCTACACACAGAGGGGGAAACCTAATCCTGTGCGCCCAGTTTGCTCCTGACACAGGAACCTGCAGGGATCAGTCACCCTCCATGCTCTGCTTTAGCTCCATGGTGCTTCTTTACTACATCCAAACGGCGTCTGATGACTATCCTGAGACATGTAGGGATATTCTTGGATCCAAATATGGATGGATTCCACAGTTGGCTCTTACTAAGGAAAAAAAGTGGGGCTTTTAAGTGCAAAGTGAAAGTAAAAGAACTCTCTAGAGCTCAAGTGTGGAATTCCTATGTGAATTTACCTGCAGAGTAACTGCACTACTGGTGTCCAGACACTAGATTGGTAGGTGTTGTGTGATTTTTGCATAGGCAAATACTAACTTATAAATTTCTTATGGAGATAAATTCTTAGCTTCAGGTTTTGTTGGTTTTTTCTTTTTTTTTTCCCCTGAGTGTGGGATTATAAATCCTGTTGTTTTAATTCCTTCCATAACAAAATGTTTACTTTTTGAAATCAGTGCATACTTTCTCTTTACCAGAGTAAACTCCTCTTTACCATTAGGGCAATGGACATGAATGTTAGAATATTTTTGAGCTTATGTTAGAATATTTTTGAGCTTTGAGCTTTATGAGCTCTTGATGTGCAGTCAAAAACAGACCAGCATAAGCAGACATTCTTCCTAAAGACAAAATGATGATGGTCCCAAACAGTAAAAGACACACCAAGTATGGCATTAAACAAAAAATGTAAGTCAATGCAAAACCAAACTTTAAACGGGGATAGTTAAGTCACCATAATGTAGATTTGAAATACAAGTTAAATGTAAACATGGAGAAGCTGGAATGGATTGCCAATCATCTTTTTAAATTTATACTGCAACTTCTTCACAAAGTCCCTATGCATTGACTAAATTTGGTCCTTGACATTTGGATTCTGCCCTATTCTATCCCCTGCTGCTGGTAATTAGAACTGCACCCTCTTATGCTGGAGGCTGAACTTGATTTTGAAGAATATTAACAGGTCAAAAATTACAGTTTTTTAAACTTGGTGGGCAAATTGGTCCTGCTGCTCTTTACCACCTACCCACTTGCAAATGGGTGTAACTTCTGGCAGTTAATGAAGTAGCATCCATATGATCAACAGAAAGAAGACATGTCTTTCCAGTTGTAACTTCACTTACATTTTCTGTGGAGTATCTCCATTTTTATACATCTTGTAGCCTGCTAATCAGTTTTCCTGCCACTGGATCTAAGTAATCCCACAGGAGCTTCACAGAGAATTACTCAAATTCAGTGGGTAGATAATGTGTTTCATGGAGTTCACCTGTGCATCTCTGACTCTCTCCACCAACTCTGCTACCTTACCTTAGCATCTGATTTTGAGTCTCTTGGGCCTGCAGAGGAGGGCCGAACAATAAAACTGTCTGTATCCAGACATGTGGCCCTTTTAGTGGTTAATGAGCAAGCTGAGCTGGGTCTTGGAGGAAGCAATGACTTTGCTCTAGACTTTGAGGCAGGAATCTTTGACAAAGAGGCAGTCTAGTCATGAGAAAACAAACAAAACACAACATGAAGCTGGACAAAATGAAAACACATGCAACATGGACCAAAAAAAAAAAAAAAAAAAAAGCCAAGCTATGACTAATACTTTTCCTGTGTCTGGTAATGGTCTAGCAGATCTGACAATCATGGAAGTTTCAGTTTTGTGTTGTTTGACTGAAACCACCTTGGTCTGGACAGAGTTACCAATTCTAGGAATCTGCCTTTTTCTGCAGATAATATTTGGGTCTTGTGTTATTAGGAAAAAACCTGGTTCCAGGTGTGGCATTTAACTGGTACAACTGCTGCATTAGAAACAAGTGCAAAGCTACAGGAGCACCAAGGGACCCAAGCCCTTTAAAGTCAAAGTATATCCCTCCAGGCTAAAATCAAGAATAAACCAGTGGGAATCTTAGAAGCAATGTTACACCAGTATTCCCACAACAGCAGGAACAACAGTCATTCCTTCTTTTGCTACTGTGTACAGATAAAATCTCTAACACACCCCAGATATTGCTCTGTGCAGTTGGTGTCACTACATAGAAATTCATGAATTTATATTGGCAGTATGGAGTCCTGGGATGAGAAAAGCATATATGGCTGGAAGGCTTACATGGTATGTTATTGTGAACAAATACTTGTTTGATACCAAATAATGACAACATCCCATTGAAAGAACAATTAAACATCAACAGGACAGACAGAAAATCTTTGTTAATACTTAGAAGCATCTTACTGCTTTACAAAAAGCAATCTCCTTGAAACAGAATAGGGCTACTTGCTTAAGAAACACCTTTTTTTTTTTTTCCTGTAGGTGTAACTGATATTACAAAGAGCAGTTGCAAAGGTAGTCCTTATCCTCTCTGTAGTCATACTAGAATGAAATTCCTCACAGGAGCAATCCCAATGGGCCTGTCCTCCTGGGATTTGCACTGAACTTTAGCACTGAACTTGGCATTTGATCTCAATCAATCCCTAGACTTTTCCAATGTTCAGAAAAGGTACACGAGGAGCTGCTTTAAAGTTGTCTTGTTAGAAAATAAGAATGGGCTGTCCAGCTCTGACAGGCCTCTGTCCAACTTAAGGGTCCTTTTACATATGTTGGCCTCTGGCTTAGGCTATATGCTCAGCCTATGGAAAAGTGAGGCTGGTGTGCTGAATGTCATCTGTGACATCACCCATGGGATTAAGAGCTGCAGAACTGTGTATCAAGCAATTCCAGTCCCACAGTACAGCTGAGAGGAGTTCCATTGGATGTCATCTTCCAGACCAAGTAGCAAGACAAGAAATTAGGATGGAAGTGCTTTACTAGCAAGAACATAGTCCCATAATGAGTTCTGCAGCATATTTATGCCTCTTTCTTTATCAATACTTATTTTACTGTCTGAGAACAAACAGAGGGAAACCAGTGAATAATTATTTTACAAAGAAACTACAGAATATGAGGTTTCTGCCAAATCAAAGGCTTTTCCAGACTTTGACTGTTTTGTCATAGTTCAGTTTATGCGTCTCATCCATTTGTGAAACTTTGGATCATGTTTAGAAATCCATGAAGGTATTTACTGATGCTGAAACTCTGTGGAATATTTATGTTGGGTGCCCCAAGAAGCAGACATTCTGCAAGCACCTTTCACCTGGCTTTCTGAACTAGAGATAGAACTAAGCACACATAGCTTGAGGCTCAAATCTTCATTCTGTGGTTTTCACCATTTTCAACTTGCATGCAAGGAACTACCCCTACAATGAGACTGAAAAACTCTTGTAGATTAAGGTTCTAGTCACAGTGCAAAGACTTTTCACTCATACGGCTCAGTGTCCTCTGTGAATACATGTATCTAGTGTGGATGCTAAAGATGGACAGCACTGAGATCTGTCAATAGAACAGATGGGGAAAAGGCATGGCTTTGAGCTACTGCACAGCTCTGGTTATCACAGTCTAGAGTCCCTCCATGTTACTTAGGTAACAAGGCACTTTTTAGCATCAGGAATAGCAGCAGAATCTGCCCAGAGGTGGTTGAGCAAGCAAAGAAACCGTGTCTCAATCCCTGCAGGAAAACTCAGTCTCTGTTAGCAATACTTCACCTCTGACCTCTGTTTTAATTTATGCTGCTGGAAGGGTCAGGTGCCCAGAGGACAAAGATCTATGTGACTCTCAGGGACTGCTGAAGTGGGGATGCACAACCCTCATTTTATTTCAAGGTGCTCCTAACACATGGCACAGGTTTTCATCACTTCTCTGTGAACTGCAGGTACACAGCTGCTTCCAGCAGATGGAACTGTTTAGCTTTTCCTGAACTTGCCCTGTGTAAACTGCAGTCTGAACGTGAATAACAAAACTGACCAGGCTGGATGATCTAACATTACCAGCGGAGAGGAAAAGGCTGCACTTGAAGGACATAAAAGCTGAAAACCACAAAGAAACAAAATGACAAAAATAGAGAGAGATCTTTCTAAAAGCAGAGGCAAAGGCAAAGCACAGAATAGAAAATATCCAAGAGGTGTGGCAACCAGAGAGGCAAGGCAACAGAGAGAGAAAGTAAGCAGGGGACAGCTTTCTGATGTGTGCTGTAACATAAGGGGCAGGAATAGGAAAGATGTACAGAAAGACAATTTCACAGAATGATTTTGTAGTGCTTGTACTAGAGCACTTCATAAACACTGAAAATGGGCAAGTATTGGCTTCTCTTGTGCAAGTGTTGATGGTCTGTCAAGAAAAGACAGTAATAAAACATGCTCAGACTCAGCCCACAAACCTGCCCAGATCTTAGTCACTTGTAAAGAAGCTCTAATAGTTTCCCAGTTCTGAGCTGGAATGGGTCAGACCTGAAAAACCATGGTTCCTCCAAAGCCTCCAAAAGTGCTCTCAGCACTACCAGCTTCTTACAATTCATAAACAGTGTGTAGCACTTCATGTGACACAGCTTTTTGCTCCCCAAAGAACTGAGAGTCTTGTTCAACAAATGAAAGAAATCACCCATGGAATATACTGGGGAAATATATTAGGAAATTTAGAAAAATTTAAAGAAATTGTCAATTGGTAATGCTGGGGGGTGGTCCTGCTCAGGGTCAGGAGTTGGACTTGATGATCCTGATGGGTCCCTTGCATCTCAACACTTTCTATGATTCTGTGATAACAATGACAAAGTGTTGCGCTGCAGTGAATTGGCACGTGTCACTGTCATGGCTAAAATAATTGCATGGGGAGAGTGAATAGAGATTGGCTTCCTGGGGATTTTGGAGGGATGGGACAGAAACAGTGCAGGGTCAGCAAGGAGCAAGGGAGTCTTTGCTTAAGAGAGCCAGACACAGGAGGCAGGAAAAGCTGTAGAGCAGCTGAAGGCAAGGCAAGGCAAGGCATGGTTGTAATCTGACAGATTATAGCACAGACAGTGGCCATAGTGAAAGCAGTAAATGTGAATTCTACTGGCCAGTATCTCCTACACAGGCATGGCCCCTGCAGAACACTGGGCTGTGGAATGGCACACCAGTCCCGGGCGGGGGCTTCTGCCTTCTGTGGTTTTGGAAAACCCAACAGTCCAGCAAGGTGCCAAGGCAAGTTGGGTGCTGCAAGAAGGGCCAGGACATGCAGCTTATCCTACAGAATGGCCTGGCTCAAAATGCTGCCTAGACTTCAAGTCCTGCAGTTTGGAGTCTGTGTGCCCTCTGTGGGTCTGCAAACTGTCACCATCTACCACTTGAGACTAAACTTATAAGGTTATTCAGGAAAGGTGGTTTTAATTATCCTTTTAAATGAATAATGAATATGGTGAACAAATTTTAAATGGAACACACAATTACTTACTGAATTAAGACAAAAAGATATGAAAGAAGGGCAAAAGGAGATTATAAAAATGAACAATAAGATTATTTTACTCACTGAGAGTTTTTCCTTTGCTTGTTTAAATACAGCAGGAGCCTGGTTTGTTTCACCACCTGCTGCTGAGAAAGCCAAAGAAAGACTTGATAGTTAAAGACAGTAATAATAAGCATTTCCATTCAGTACACTTGTTAGACCAATTAAATGCCTTGAAACTACTGTGCAAAGTGAGTACTTTGTGAAATACCCTGAACTGTATGCAGACATTTACTTGCCTTGAAATTTTTCTGCGTTCATCTTACTTGAGGTAAAATGGTATTCTATGTGTTTTGAACAAAATGAAATTTTGTATTCATGTTCCTAAAAGTCTATAAACAAAAAGAAAAAAGTTCCAGAAATAGCTGACAAATATAAGTTTCTGTTCAATCCTCAGAAAACTTAGCATCCTGATTTTCAGGACTGTTCTCTAAAAATCAAGTTCCTTTACATCATCCACAAATTAAAATATTAAGAGAGGCCTCTATAACCACCACTTTCAAAATATTAGCCAACATTCATAATGGATAGAGAGAGATTCACTGTTGAATTTTCATCCTAGTTGTGTCAACAAGGTCAGTGTGTCATGGTCAACTAAGCTCTCAAGAATTTAGAAACTGAAGGTTTATCTGAGACATCAAGAATGTTAATCCAGTATTTCCTTTATTTGATACATGGTTTGAGGTATCAAATGTTTCTCTTGGAGTTCAAATCCATCCACACCGGTTTCTGAATGGGACAGCTTTTTGGAAAGCAGGTTATTAGCTTCACTCTAAGGCTGCTGCTTAGGAAGTGATGTGCCACTTAACAACTAACATGAAATCTCTTGGCATCTGTGCCAGGATGCCCTTGGTAAAAGCAGAAGTAGGAAACAATCACAAATGACAACCTTCTGCTATAAACCCAACTGTTTTCCAACTTTAAACCAACACTAATTCCTCATACAGTAAAGGTCAGGTTAATTTTTCCCATTTCTTATGCAGCTCCCAGGTGTGGTGAGGTTATCCCTGGTTTCCTGAATCACTACCCACTCTAGCCCAAGGTGTAGGAGAGAGAACTTGTGAGGAGGAAAAGAATATGTAACTGCCTACTTCAGTTCTTCTGAATTTTTAAGAGAGGCAAGTACAGCAGAGCCTTCCCGTGTCACACTTCAACACAGCTGTTACTGCTGGTTTGGGTCTGGTTTCCATCTCTTCTAGATAACCACAAACAGCTCCTTTCCTCCTTCCCTTGGCATTCAACCCTAACCAGTCACCACTGGGGCTGGTAAAAAAGCTGTGTCCCTTGTGCCTGGTAACAGCCACAACTCCTCCCTCTGAACACAAGATTTCTACAGGTCCTACAAACATTTTTCACCTTAGGGGGTGACCCCAGAACTGAAAACAAGAAACAAACATAGCATGGCCAGGTCATTGTCCTGGCCTTGCCTCCAACAACGCTGCTCTGATAACACACCTGCAGTAGCATCTCACAGCCACCAACAAAACCCAGGCCAGGCTGGGGGCTTCACTCATGGAGCTACACCAGCCAAGGCAAAGACTTCCCAACTCTCTCATCAGGGTTGGCCTTGCAATTTCTTTTTCAAATGGCAAGGACAAGTCTCTCAAAAACCAGTCCCTGCCTCATGGATATGGTGGTTTAAGTTACTGGTACTTCCCAGTGCTTACCAGTGATGTGGGAATTTTTTTTAGGTATTGAGGGGCATTAAGGGAAAAATGTACTTTTCCAGGCCATTGTGCAAACCGTGAACTTATTTTGGTAGATATTTGTATCTTATGACTGGACATGTTTCATTTTGAAGTCATGGTAAATGCAGTGTGGAGATTTTAACTGACTGCAACACACTCAAAGCTCTGTAGACTACACTGCCAAGAACTTTAGGGGGGCTTCATTACCCAGGCATCACTAAAGCTGAAAAGACCACTCCAAACAGGATGCACTGACAGTCAAAACTGGCTTCAAGAAATGGTGCTATATTTCACATAAAAAGAAAATGGGAGAGAGACAATGTCCCTCAGGATTCCAGATCCTGGAGAGACCTGCATGACACAATCAGGCTCAGGGATATGTAAGATAACACATGTCGCAGAATATGACACAGCATTGCAGTCTTTCTCATGGTCTCCCCCCAAGTCCCATAAGGAAGTATAAAAATGGGAGGTAGAAGAAAATAAGGCATACTGTAATTTTTCCAGCAACAGTGAGTGTGCTGAAGCATTCTAAGAAATATTTTTGGTCACTTTCTGGCATGGTTTCAGCTCCTCTGCTTTAAAGCTCAAAGTTCAAGACACATTTCTCAAAGTTTTATGATGAGTCTGGGTCCATTATTTTGGTTGCTCTCCACCTCAGAACTTAAAAAAGGGAGGACTTAAGTAAGGGAGGTAGCTGTTGTATTATATTTCTCACTTTGACTAATACATCTGCTTCACTGTGCATTGCAGTGAGGGAGAAAAACCTCTGAGGTTTGCCAAGGCAGCACAAGTTTCAGGCACAGGGCAGATTTTATCCAAGTCCACTGGTATGACTCAGTTCTTTTTGGGCTCCTAAGGGTCAGAGCAGGTAGGGGTAGAGTGAGTAGCCTGTGGTCAGAGCTGTCATGCCCTGGTAGCTGAGGGCATGACAGCTCTGACCACACAGCTGTACAAGTGTAGATGAGGTTGAGAACACTACAAAGCCAGTGCCTTTCCCCCTCCCATGTCCACAGCTTATTGAATCCCCTGGGGCTTTTGAAAGAACATGAGAATTATGGGTTGTAACTCCTGAGCTATCAAGCTGTGCTTCAGCAAGCAGCAAGAGATAGCAAGAGGAAATGTTTTAATTCTGTTTTAAAATTCCTCCCTGTTGGGTAGTTCTGGTTCAGAGTGCAAGTTAGGACAGCCCAGAGACTGCAAACTGAGGGGGAGCCATCAGTGCAACACAAAGGGGACTGAACCAGCCTTTCCTTTGCTGGTTCCATTTCTCCTGAGAGGGGGAAGTAAAAGGGTGAGATTCTGTCACACGAGCAAGGGGATGGGATCGTTCTGGTCTCCCAATGGAACACAGCCAGGATACAATCCACACTTCAGACAGCAGAGGCATGAGACCAAACCTGCTCTACACCATCCTCTTACTGCATTTTCACTGCTCAGACCTCCCTGCTGGGGCTGGTCTGCATTCACAACAAGAGGTGCAAAACTGCAGGGGAATGACTGCCAAGGGACACTTCTAGTATTGCTCTGCTTAACCATAAGGTGGTAATGAATGTTCCTGTTAATTCCTAAGCTGTGAGAAGATGCCTCTGCATTTCTGCATTGCTGTGCCTGGTTCTTCTCTCATTAACCCTAGTTCCAAACAACCACACTTACAGCATGTGGCTATGTTACACGACAGAAAACCTGGCCTCTTTTAGCAATTTTTTTTTTTTAATATCACAATGAAAGTCAATATGTTCATCCTTCCACGTGGAACTCATAGGAACCATGAATAATATGTGAAAATGCTGGAAGAGTTATTTTGGTCCTCTAAATAATGATACACCTATGAAGTCGTAACAGGAATCATTTCTTTCTTCCTTTCATCTTCCTCTACCAAATATTAAGATTTTTGCTTGCAATGCATTTCGCAGTGTGAGCCCAGATTTCTTCTCTCTCAGCTCCATGCTGCATGTGGCTTGATTCTCCTGTGGATTTTGACTGTACAGCATAAACATCAGTGACAGAGTGGGAATTGTCAATGCAGATAACATCAATAAACAAAATATAAGTCTGAAACACTTCTTATTATGCATGAGAGTAAAAAAGCAGAATAATGGAAATGCATACCATGGTTTAAGTTGCCAACATTTTCCCACCAGAAAAAAAAATAAAGCATAATTTAAAAAAAATTAAAAAAAATAAAGAAAAAAATCATCCACAAATTAAAAGATGAGTAGAGATTCCTAGAACACCACACTCTAAGCACGATGCCAAGTTACAACCACAGCACTTGGAGGCCCAAGCAATGACAAGCATACATGATCATGGCCTCCATCAAACAAACAAACAAATACCAGGAAAGAAAGAAAGAATAAAAGAAAAATGGTACAAAACACTAAAAAAGCAATACTATTTGTGAAGATTGACACTCTTGGAAGAAAAAAAAATAGAGAAGCTGCTAGAGCTATGAGATTTACAAAAGAAAATGTCTATGTTTGCCAGCCACATTGCATAACTGAACAGAATGCAGTCACCTGTCTGCTTCCGTTTAACACAGGAGAGATGAGTTGGTCTAGTATATTTGATAGCAGGTTTTAAAATTATTTTCCTGGAGGGAGAGTGGCCCTGAACTTCAGTTTTTTTAGCAAGTTCAGCTTTCTTATACACTGCTATGGACAAAAAGAACACAAAAACACAGAATCAGAAAAAAACCCAGCAAACCATTTCATATGATCAATACGTCAAGCGTCAGGCCCACTGCCCCACAACTCCAACCCAACGCGTTGCTTCTTCCGAGGGGAGCAAATCCTATGCTGCAAGAGGGGGAGCACTGGTGCATTGGCTCAGGTGCATTACCCAGTAATCAGTGGGGATGTCCACAATGAAATAGGACCAGTGGAGCAGTGAGCCTTGGACATGGCTTCTCACATAGTTGTACAAAATCTCATTATAAAACACTAGCATTAATAATGCCATGGTGCACATAATCTACAGCAGAGTAACCAGACAGTACTGTAAAATAGTAAGAAAATAAAAAAAAAAATTGTAATAGGAGTGTGAAATGAACCTTTTTTCCTTCTCACTTCATCTCTGGAGAGTGTGCTAGGTTCCTTTTTAGCTATTTTCCTTTCAGGAGTAGAAATCCTGCCTCTCCCAGTTTTAAAAGGTTTCTCTTTTTTATGCTTATCAAGAGATGATCTTCGCAATTCTCTCTCTGCTTTCTCCTCTTTAGGAACAGTCTCTAACTGTTCAGTCATGATGCTCCTATCATCATCTGTAGGATCAGAGCAAATTACAACAACAAACAAAAGATTAGTAACAAATGTTAACAATACTTCAGAGGAGCAGGGAAAAAATAGTTGAAGACAGAGCAGATGATTAATTTTAAAAAAGCAAACTATTTTTACCATTTCTCTGAAACATGCTGAGATTACTATTATAACTGTAATAATTTTGCTTTTCAATCATTATGATTTGGAAGCAAAAATATTCAACAGACAAAACAGAAAGGATAATGCACACCTTGAGTGTCTGCCCAGAGACTGTCTGTGTCCATGATGGAGTCATCAATTGTTGTTTCATCTTTGTAATCATCACACGTCTCTGTTTTGTAGTTAGTGAGCAGGATTTCTTCTCTCTGGGGTGAAGCAGGAGCCTCTCGGGAGCCCTCCTTGGGCTCAACTTCCACTTCTTCAACATCCAGCTCCTCCTCAGCCTGGGAGTCTCCTGTTTCAATGTCTTCCTGCTGAGTGGCAGCGAAGCGCACGCTGTGAGAAGCAGATTCACCCTCATCAACTGTTGTCTGCACCACTGTGATAAAGTCATCCTCCACTGTCACCACTGATTCAATAATGCCTTTCAGCTCAGGCAGGGCTTCTGGGCTACCCTTGGCTCCCATTTCTTCTGCAGCAGGCTCACCAAAGTCTGGGGGCATTTCTGATACAAGATGCTCTTTATCCTCTTCTTTTGCTTCTTGCCCTGCTTCCACCTCTTCTTCCTCATATTCTTCCTCTTTCGGGGCCCCAGCTGCCAGTTCACATGGCAGCAGCTTTTGGGTTTCTGTAGGTTTCACAGCTCTATCAAGACTCTCTTCAGCTCCTTCTACAAGTTGTGGTATGCTCTCCATCTGAATCTCAGCAGGCTCCTCTCGGATTGGCTCAGCTTTTGGAAAGAGGGGCTCCACAGAAGCCCCCTTAGCTGGTAACTGTGTAGGCATCTCTTCCCCAGACACAGGAGGTTTTGGATGTTCTGCTTTGATATCCTCTGGTTTCACAGATTCTCCATTCAAACTTTCTTGGGCTTGATCATGCTCTCCACTAGATTCGTAAGATTCCTCCTTATCAACTGCCTCTTGATGTACCAGATCTGGCTTAGTTACTTTTTCCTTAATTTCAATTTCTGACAGTTTGGTGCTGTCCTTTGCATAACCAGGCTCAGTCTTGGAAAGTACATCTGCATCCTTTGCTTCTCTGGGGAAGATGGTCTCCTCTTTCTGCTGAGTGTCTTTGGGTTCAGGCTCTGCTTTTTTAAGAGAGGCTTTGTCCTTCCCTAATGGAAGAGAAACAACCTCACTGATCTTAGTGTCTAACTTACTCTGATATTCTTGGTCAGCTCTCCTTGCAGCTACCTCCATATCATGCTTAATAGCATCGTAATCTGGTTTAATTGGAGCTTCTATATCAGCTATCTCAGCTATTTCATGAACAACACTAAGGGTCTTCTCCTTCTCCAGCAACACACAAATAGAATCCTTTTCTATTGCTATCTCTGAAGAAGAAATTCTGTCATACATTGTGTCAGCAGGTAAATGAACTTTACTAGCCACACTTTCTTCTTTCCTTTCTAACGCTGCCTCAGCTCTTGTCTTCTCTGGTTCTGCTCCTTTAATGGGACAGACCTCTTTAGAGTCAACCTGATCTTCACTTTTTTCTAGCACAGTATCCAGTTTCTCTTTTTTCTCCTCCTCAAAGTCCCTCACCAGAGTGGACTCACCATGCTGACCTAAATCTCTTTCACTGAGGAAGTCTTCTTTTGATTTTTCAGCAGCTGCCAGCTTCACTTCTATTAAAGACAAGTCAGGAGCGAGGCCACGTCTCAGTTTTTCGTCTGTGCCTTCGTAGAAGGGACAGGTTTCACTTGTTAAATTCTCACTGTCCTGAACTGGAGAGGGGAGTGGTACTGTGTACTTATTGAAAACACAGTAGCCTAAGTCTTCCAGCTGGCTTTCAGCTTTCAGAATTACATGGTTTTCATTTGTCACAGGTGGCAGGGCTGTGCTGCTGTCTTCCACAACAGTGTCAGAAGGAACTGGCTTCTTCTGTGCCACCTCAGCATCTGCACTCACAGAGGCTAATCTCGATCTTGTCCCTGCCAAGTCTAACATTTCAGGCAGGTCAGGAGCCAGGACAGCCCCATTTTTGTAGTAATCTTTGGCCTGGAGAGACGGTTCAGCCAAGGTATCAGGCTGGACTTTTTCTTCTACCGTCGCTTTTTCCTCTTCTGTGTGCTCATCTTCCTCTCTACTTTCAATGGGGAAGCAGGGGGCCTTCTCCACTGCTGGTGTGGTTGCTGGCAAGTAGTCATCACCTTCATCCATACTTCCACTAGTGTTAGTTAGAATATCTGAAGCGAGGGGAGAAAGATCATGTGCACGACCAAAACTAAATCCTAGAGCTATTGAGTCCAGACAGGACATGGGCAAGTTAATAGACATACTTCTCTGTTCAATGGCAGATCTCCCCCCAAGTCCCAAGCTCCTGCTCAGAGTTAGGTCATCTTTATTTTTACTGTGAAGTTCTCTCTTATCCCCATAGACTTTGGGGTCAATAGTGAACATTCTTTCTGTTGGAGAACTGGGTTCTTCAGATGTGTCTGGTGTATAGCTCTGAGCCAGGGTACTGTACCCCATTTCACGAGCATGCACACTCTGCTGCTGATTTAATTCTTCCTCTTCCTCCTCCTCTTCATCTTCAGGTATTAGAGGACCTCTCTGATAAGGCTCATATTTACTCTCTTTAGTGTCACTTAGCTCATAGTAATCACTGCTTTGTTTCAGACTATCTGCTTTGAAGGCTTCCTCTTTCAGAGCAGAGGTTTCAAAATACTTTGACATTCCTGACTGATCCTCCTCTTCCTTAATTTGATGAGGAGCTGCTAGACTTGTCTTATCCTCCTCAGTATCTTTTTTAACATCTTTCTCTTGAGAAGCTTCTAGAGTAGGAGTCTTCTCAGTGGTTAGACCTGGTGCCTCAGGGGCTTTCTCTGTTACTCTGGATAACTGAGTGGTATCAGGGTGCTCTGCTGTTTGCTCATGACTCAGTTCATGGCTTAACTTAGCTGGGGGTACCTGTGTGCTTTGCTGTACCTCCTTTTTCACATCTGCTGCTAAGAGCCCACTTTGGTCCATTTCTTTTTCTGCTTTGAGAGTATCAGGTGACTTTTTAGCTTCACCATCCTTTTGAAAGTCTGTTTTGTCTGGGGAAGGTGTCTTAACTTCTGATTTTGTGGTCATTTTACCATCATCTAATATTTGAGCCTCCCCTTTATCACAGAAGTCGTATCTTTCTTCCTCATCACTCTCATCCTTAGTCATGTCCTTTTCCTCTCCCCATGGAGGGATTTTTGGGGTGCTTGGAGTTTTCAATCCATCTACAGTTACTGCTGAGACTTCTTGGAGAGATAATGTCCTGTCTTTGTGGATCTGTTCATCTTTACTGAGATCTTTGGCAAACAGTTGGTCAGTAGGTTCCTGATGTGTTTTGAAACTGTCTTTGAGTGAAAGCTCCTGGGGGAGAGCAGGAGATGAGCCTGAAGGAAGTTCACTTTTGGCTGCTTCTGCCTTGGGTTCTGGTAGCAATAGAGGACTTTCCTCATAGCTGATGGCACCACCCTGGATATCTTTGAGGTTGTCTTGAAATTTGATACCCATAACTTGGTTGGTCGATGAGGGCACGCCTGCAGTCCTTTCTTCCGCCCTGCTCACTTCAGGCAGCTGAGATGACAAGTGCTCTTGTTCTTGAGGAGCAGGAGGCTTAGCAGCAGGTTCAGCAAAACTGGCTTCCCCTTTCATCTGTGAATCAGTTTTCAACATCCATTCTGATGGAGGTGAAAGCACTTTTCTTTGTCTTTGCTCTCCAAATCCTTTTTATCTGCAGCCTCTGTTTTTGCTGACTGTGGAACTAAGGCATCATATTTAGGTTGCTCAACAGTCTTACTGTCCTTCCCAGATTCACGTTGCTTTGTGTCTAATGGTTCTGCTGCAAAAGGGCATGTGCCCTCCTGGACACGGAATTCCATCTTCGTGGCTGCAAGTAAATCTGAAGTAATTTGTTTGGGTTTTATAGCAAAATTATTTAAAGCACTTACAGGCAGGCAGTCACGTGGCCTACAACATTTTAATATGAATGATGGAATGGAAAGGGAGAAAGATGTGAGCATGCAGCAAGGCATCCCTCTAGAAATCTGCTGTGTTAAATACTAGTTTCCTTTCAATATATAAGGTTTTCTGAGGAAAATGTGAGCTGTACACATATAAATGTGAGCACTGAAATGAGATGATTTCATGTAAATTCTTTGTCTTCATGATTTGTATACAACGGCAAAATCACAAATAACCTCACTTCATTAGAAGCTTTGGTGGACTCTGTAGCTTATGCTAGTTTTGTGTTAGTGAAGTCTGCAACTTCAAAGGAATCAGTGGTACCTTTGTGTGTTGCTGATATTTAAAACATACACAGTTATACATTTCTATGTATTTTTATACTTTTTTCTTCCACATGCAGCCTCAACTAGAGATAATGCCTGCAAAGGGTTTTGCAAGTTTCAGAAGAGGCTGTTTTTTTAACTGTGCCAGTTTATAACACTTGCTCTTTGTCAAATGACCAAAATCTCACTGCTGTCACCAAACCAGCACATGAAAATCAGCAACAGACCTATTAATACTCCCAGATCTTGAAGGTCTGGTCTTCAAAATGGCCAGTCACCTACAAAGCTGTAGGTGAAGTAGCTGAAGTCAAAGAATTCTTGGCATGTTTCTGTGACTCTAGATTAGGTGCTAATTAAGTTAATTTGAAACTAAAAAGGCTACTCTTATACTCTGCCACTTTATTTTCAGAGGCAAATACCTAGGTTTTTTTTTTTTATACCTACTCTGTTAATCATTAATATTTCGATCTTTTTTTAATGTCCTGTGGAAGATAATGATTCCTATCTCCTTGAAGTCTTCCTATAATGGAATATATCAAGAGAATGACTGCAGAATGTGGCATATCTTTCTGCACTAATCTGTAAAATAGTTTTTTAAAAATTTTTTCTGAGTTTTTTCTAAAGCTTGTTACAACTAGCATTGGGCCAACTCCAAATTTCTTCAGATCTGAAGTCCATGGAGGCATCTTTTTGCTCTGACAAATTTGACTGGTTTTAGAATAATTAGTATCGAAGTATTGCTCATTATTTAAATATTTGCATATGTTAATACTGAGTCAAAAAAGCAACTGCCATTCTAAAATCCACAGGTAACCAAACTAGAAATCTACACCTACAATAATTTTGCTCCTTTATGTTTTTACATGTGGTGACTGACTTGCAATCCCCATGAAGTATAAAGCATGGCCACTGGGCTGATGACATCCTCATTTCACAGAAATTAAATAGCTAGATACTGCTTTTCTCCATGTATCCTGCTGTCTCTCTTCCTGTAGTGCAAGCAAACAATACCAATGGCATCAAAGCATATTCTGACTGCCAAAGCAATTTAGTGTTCTTCAGCTGGGCCATTCAGAACACAAGCCTCCTAATACAGCATTCCTTAGCCAGGCAGGGAGCGGGTACCTCACTACTCCACACAAGGTGTCTTTGCACCTTGTTGCACTGGCTGAAGAGAAATACCATTAAAACAAAAATACTGAAGCCTAGTTCTTATGTACTGCAAGATGACTGCAGTAAACATTTTGTTCAGAGGCTAAATCTAAACTTCACCCAGTCCTAACCTCCACTTTGAAGGCAAATGTCCCAGTGGAAGCGATGGAGGCTTTGCCTAAGAAGGGCACTCCAGCAGGGTTCAACATTTGTAATAAAGTGGCACACGCAAAAAATAAGAGTTCTGGCAATGACTGAGGAGAGGAGGGGTGGATTGCAATGGATGACAAGGGTATGATGTAAGAAGCAATAGCTTTAAGGAAGCTAAACCAGAATGCACTGAAGCACACACAAAAAAACCAAACCAACCAAACAAAAATCCTGCACACTGCAAATGAAAACATTTCTACAGTTTAAGCATCTTTATGTCATAGTCAAAGGCGGCAAATCTGCTGTTTGAAAGAAATGCAGATGAACCTCTGCACCAAAAAGAAAAAAAATACATAGATTAGCAATGTGACTGGCAAACACATCTGAGATGGGGAAAAAAGGCTTACACAGAGGAATAAGCTTAGCTGCAAAGCAATATTTTATCATGGCAAAGTAAAAAACTCAGGAATCAGCCGCAGCGGTGGGAAACCATGTTGTCATACAGCACCTACACAATCAAATTATCCACTACACACTCTTCAAGCATAATAACAAGAGCAGTCATACTAATAAATGGGCAAAACAGAAAATGAAGCAGGCTTGGAAAGCACCGGAGAAAGCTGGAGAAGGATTTGCTGGCAGCAAACACATGCAAACCTAAGGAGGACACACCTTCCTCAGCCAAGGAGGAGGGTGTGTCTTTCAAGAAAGAGCGCTCCCACCACAGAGGTCACACTCTCCCTGCTGGATGCCACATTTGGCACTTCTTCTTCATGACACACTGAACCAGAATCTGACTGACCCTCACAGAGGGCCTTTGCCTGGTCCAAAGGCTTAAGGGGCCTGTGCTCTTTCCCCATTTGCTTCCCAGGAAGAGCAGCAGATTTCACTTCCACAGCCATCAGACCCTTTACTGGCTCTTCTTCTTGGAGATGGACAGAACAGGGGACATCCCCACCAACAGTAAACACCAAGCACACAGCTGAACAGGATTGCTTTAACATAACCCTTTCAGGACTGCATTTACATAACCCTTTCAGCTCAATATTCTCTATTTAAGTCTGTAAAGGACTGCCAGTACCTGGTTCATTTTAGCCACCATGGAACTGAATTTTCCTTAGGGAAAAAACCAAACCAAAAGCCTGCCTCCCCCCAGACAAGCATGTTTATGCCACAAGATGAGAGCTGAAAGTGTTTTACAGGCATACCTCTCCCAAGGATAACAGTGGGTGAAATAGTCATTGGAAATGGAGATGGAATGGAATGATGGATGGCTCTGACAACACTAATGCATCAATGAGCTCAAAGTACACTGATATTTTTCTAATAAATGTACTGTTTAGTCCAGTAAATGACATTCAGCTGAGGTGGAGGAAGGTATGAGGCATTGATTTCTTTCTGCTGACCTTGGTAATACTGACTGCTGAATGCCAGCAAGTCAATCTACTGTATGAATCCTGGATTTGGCAAAATACTGAGAACTTTCATAGTCATAACAGGCCTTGTGCATGGCTAATGATTAATGGCTTTTGCAAGATTTCTGCCAAGTTTCCTATACTGAATGGGTTTATAAACAATTTCTCCCTTACTCTGTCTGACATCTGAAATCTGTATGTGAAAGTCACTATTTTAACATAAGGACTCTTTGTTTTCTTTGCTGTTTCCCCTCTTATCCCCAGGCTCCTCACCATCAATTAAGTCAAAGAAACCAATGAATGCAATACAACTATTTGTTAATCCAAATTTCTAAAACATACTACTCAGCCTATAGGCTGTTAGGATCAGTAAAGTAGAATCAAGAACAGTCTTTTTGCTTGTACCATGGCAGAAGAATTATTAGAAAAATCTCCATTCCAGGCTTGTACTCCTGCCACTGTGACTCAGACAAAAATTACTGTGTGCTATTAGCATTCCCTCTGATAATAAGTAAGGATTAAGTGTGAATCCTGTGATTCAGCAATGTACTCAAGGAGCTGACCAGCAGCCATGCTGCAGGCAACCTGATGGCATCCCTGAGTTTAAAATGTGTCTCACAATGAAGTACTTTGCTGAATCAGACCTAAAACAAAGCATTTTCAAATCTGGAAGTGGCTGTATCCATCCTCTTGGAATTACAAGGGCTTTGTTTTTCTCTTGAGACTGTTCCAGTGAAAACCAGACAATCAATCATTCCTTTCAGCTACGGCCTTAAAAGAATGATTTAAGGAACATAAAAACTATTTGAGGCTGAGAAAATATCAGTATGTAAAGAACAACACATTATTAATAACATAAAATAATTAAGGTTAGATACTGTATCTTAAATGAACAGAAGCCAGAAGATTCAGAATCAGACCCTGACCAATGCCTGAACAATGCAGAAATATTTACACATGGGCAGATTGTAAAAGCAGCCTTGCAGGACAACAGGTCTCCAGCTACAAGAATACCCTGACTTGAATAACTTGCTTTACTTTCTTTTCTATTTTTATGTACTTTTGTATGTGCTTCCCTCTTAATTAAAAAATTGTAAGGACAGTCTTTTATTTTACTCTGAGCAATACTCCTTCATTTCCTGGAACATTTTACACAAGGCCACATGAATAAAAATAATTACTCCAACTAGAAAGTTTTCCTTGATTTAACAAAAGAATCATATAGCCTCTCCTTGTGCAGCAGACTCTTATGCCCAGCAGACTGCTGCCAGCAAGGACAGCTGTTTCACACAACAGTCTCAGTTGGAAGGGCAGGAAGGATCCTTCACACACAGCAGTATCATCAAGTCCAACTCCTAAGTGACCAACCCATTCAGGGATTGAATCTTGGCATTTTAGCACCGTGCTCTCACCAGCTGAGAGGACTCCAGGGTCCCATAATGCCTATCTTTGCACTCATGATCCAGCTTATCTGCCTTTTTTCTCCTCCATATAGATGTTCTGAGATCTTACACTCTCACCAGAGGCAGATTATATGACAGGAAAGGAAGTTGCCCATGAACTAATCAGGCTGTTATGTACAGCTCTAGGCACACAGCTAAAGTAAGGCTACCCCTGTGATTTTTCTATCTTCGTACCCTTGGTTAGATATGCTGACATGAACAATATTCAATTATTAGTGCTTATCTCTTACTGATGCTGTTACAGTATTAGGCTGTTAATTCTAAACAACTCTGGTTTTCTTAAAATGAGCCAGTGACCAGTTTCAGGGAGACAGCTCCATCCTCCTGAGACACAGACCTTTAGAGGATCCAGTACTATTTTTGACTTCGGCTGCCAAGACTGAGTGCTGTGAAATGAAACTACAACTATTTCACCTTTGAGAAGTCAGCTCTTCTGTTAGCCAGTGAAGAAGATTCTCCCTTGATTTTACTTTTACATAACCTCTACTGATGAAATGCTTCTTACTGATGTGCTCAGGTCATAGAAACAGGAGGTACAGAGAGGCTTTTTTCCCCCTCTGTGTGTGCAGTCAGCTGGCACAATGCAAATGGAGCGTGTCCACAAAACAACTGGAAATCAAACATGATCCAATATGGCCTGAAATTACCTGTGTACACTGGGGTAAAACTCACTTACTTCACCTGCTGGAGAATTAAAATCCTTTCAGGGCTATCTTTGGTATAGACATATCTTCCCCCCATTGTGTAAACAATTGACTTACTTTCAGTAACAATATTGTGGCCTACTCTGCATATTGTCCTTGGCAGTATTTCTCTAGCACAAAGAACAAATTATCTTCCAGTTCTTTTAGCTAGCTGCTCCTTTTGCTTCTGCTCTAAGCCAGGCCTGAAGAACAAAATCCCTGATTTAAGTGGGAACCACAGCTACACTGACCCCAAAGCTGCTCATGCTGCAGCTTTACCAAGACATGGAGAGACTCTTGGAAGGGCATCACTTCCATCTGGGGAGAAAACACAACCAGGTTTCCCTCCCCAGAAAGCAGCAATGCCAGACACATAAGGAATGGAATGGATGGCAGGTGAGTAGAGGGGAAGAGGAACCAAATGGGACCATGCTCAGTTCACCTTCATCATGGCCCAACAAGACCTCTGTGCTCTTCACTGTGGCACTGGGGTGTGTACTAGAGCCAGCCCACTCTGAGCTGAACAAAGGGTGTTCATAGTACTCCTCATCTGAACTGCAGGGCTCCTCCTGGGGCACAGACACTGAAATGGAGGGGGCCAGGTGCCACTGCCTGCTGGCTCCTGCAGTGACTCCCCCACAGCCAGGGCAGTGCTGGAGCAGCCCCACCTTATCCTCCGCCCCTGCATTTACAAACACACACAGACAGACAAAGGCTGCAGGACAGACAGACAGACACACACAGGAAAAATAAAACAGGATGGACACATGCTTCTAGCAGCACCAGCCACTTCCATGCTGGAGTGGATGACACCAGCCAGGCTATTGGTTAATGCAGGATGGAGGAATGAGGCAGTTGTGCATTTTAACACAGGAAGCATGTACCTGGTCCTTTCTGCTGGGTTTACCAACATCAGAAACCATTCCTAGGAGTAAGTGAATTTCAAAACTACACACTAATTGCTTAGAAGAACACATGCTGTGCACAAATCACATCTCACAACCCACACTATACTCACACGTATTACACACCTGACTGACTGTACTAAAAACCGCTGAAGTGTCCTGACATAACTGTATTCCTCGTAATATTCAGATTTATTACTTAAAAGTGTAAAATTTAAAAAAAAAATCTTTAATTAAAAAGAAAGCCAGCTTACATTTTGGCCAGTGGTGATTTTATTTTTCATTGTACCTGTTTCAAAATTCCCCAATTTTCTTTTTCCTATAACTAAGCAGCATTTAAACAACAATGAAAAAAACCCTTACCCAAATAGCTATCTACCTTTTTTTTCCCTGATAAAGGCCACAAAGTGCTGTCCACAGCAGTCTCTGTTAGTCCTATATTTTATGCTGTTGTGTCATGTTTCCATGGGTGAACTAGCTCCCACCTCAGTGTTTGCTAATGCTTTGGAATGACAGGCTTATTCCCATCACTGTAGCCTTGCAGAAAATCACATTAGTGGGACTACACCAGTTACTGACAAGTACAGGGAGGGGCAGTTTTTGCAAGACAAAGAAAAATAACACTACCCAATGAAAATGACTGGCCTACCACCTCACCCATACAAGCCTAGAGGGGACACTTGGGACCTTCTGTAGGCTGAGGAATCCTCTCATCACGAATAAAGCTATGAAAAACTAAACATCTAGTGCTAGAGAAAAGAGGTTTAAGTCCATTCTCAGTGTATGACACCTGGTAGTTCAATGAACACTGATTCACAGGGTGCCTTAAGCAGCTGCAGCTGTGCCACTGGATTTCCTACCAGCTTCAAGTACAAGTCCATACTTTGTGTCCCTGGCCTTTCTAAAGGCAATTATAACTTAGAGGATTTCCCCCAGAGCCCCCAAAACTGTCACTCTTAGATTCAAAACAGAAAGCAAGGCTTTAACACAGGCAGTGTTAACAGATCTCTTTGTGGGACGCCAAAATAAGAGGGCTCAGGAATGCTACCCTAACTGTGATTACCCAAGCCTTGGAAACAATTTTGATCCAAAACAATCCCATTCATAAGAGCTTTAAGGTTCTTCCTGGCAAACAACAGGAAGCTTTAAGTTTTTTTCTACAGTACATCATGACAAAACAACACCTGTGTCTTTACGAAAAGCTCCTCTGCTTTCTCAAGTAACTGGCAGCAAGTATCCTGTAATGGCATGGCATGGATTTCTTCTGCCTGGGACAGGATTGCTGTAGCAGAAATCAATTCCATGGGTCCATGTTTAAGACTGGTGCCAGCCCTGAGGCTGGCTGGGACCAAAGGCATGCTGTGTGCACAAAGACCCTACATGGAACTCAGTTAGGAGAACTGTATTCACAGATTGTTTCAGGGAACAAAGAGTGCACAAACCACTGATAGTTTGGCTACTTCTCTTCTGTAGTGGAATCCAACCCTCATATTCAGGGGTTTATGCAATATTAAAAGAGGCAGGTGTGGAAAGAAAACCTGGCAACCCACTTCTGCCAAGCAGGAAGCTCTGCAGAGCACTGCAGTAGGAAATGCTAAGCACAGCACTGTGCCCAAGCTTCCCATTTTCTCCTTAAGAGCCAGAAGCAAGGTTTCAGGGAATCATCTCAATCTACTTGCAGCGCAGAACCTGTGGATTTCTTCTCCACAGAAACATCTACAAAATTCTGTAACAGATCTGAGGGGGTTCAGAATTTGCAAAAGGCAAATTACAGGGGGTGAGCCCACACCTCAGGGCACGAGAGACCAGGAATCAACTCCTTCCTAAATCCAGAAGGTTCAAAACTTCAACTCTCCCTTCTCTGCCCTCACACCAGCCCATGAATTACTGAAGACAAGAGCTGAAGGAACAGAAGCACTTGCCACCTATTCAGCTGGAACTGGGACATGAAGAAAAGGGAGGTTGATGTGGTCAAGAAGCTGAACACAGAGAAGGAAGATGTGCAGAAGGGGAGGTTCTCCTTCCAGCTGTGGGTTTATTTACCCAGGGGCCCCTTCAAAAGCAAAATGCATCAAAAAGAGTGAAGGTGAAATCCCAGCACTTGTCTATACTGTTGCAAACAAGGCTGAAAATCTCTTTTTATAGGCTCTGAACAGATTGTAGGAGAGAAAACAGAGGCCTTGCCTCTGCTCCCTAAAACTGCAGGAACTGACAGCAGTACAAATGGTTAATACTTGCTATTGTGATGGTCCAAAATCACCAGGAGTGCAAAGCCTGCTGCTGTTTGGGGCTGTTACATCTGTGGCTATTTTACAGATTTACACTGGTTTTTTATCAGTTTGAAGATATTTTCAGAATTAATGCAGATAATTTCATTAACAGGATAATGATGTCTTCTAAGGAGGCTGTGCTTTTATTTCAGCAACAAGAAAAATCCTTTGTTATTATAGTCCCTTCTAATCTTTTCCGTCTCAATACATGGGAAAATCCCTAATGCATTTTAAAGTCCGAGATTAAAATCACTTCTCACAAAGGCTAATTCTGCTTTACTTTCCTTGTATATTTTGAGAATGCCTTTCAAGAAGTAATTTTCACTGTCAACAGATCCATTTTACAAAACGTGATTCTTTTCAGTTTACAAAACATTCTTACTTGGTATATAAAGGCTGATCTGCCTATTTCAAAGTGGAAGACAGTCCATCAGAGGCACCCTTCTTTTCCTTAATGTTTAAAATTTTTTTACATGAAGACATTGTGGACCATCATCAAAAGGCAAAGAGCACAAAAGAAATGCCAAGAAATTAGAATATTAAGTCATTCCTGCAAGAGCAGATACAACTGATAAAAGGATTAGAGGGTGCTAGGAAGAATTTAATTTCCTGAACAAACTTATGTTATTATAGTTGAAATGAATATAATAATTTCAATAAGGCAAATCAGTTCTCTTACCTTCTGCAGCAGTAAAAAGGGACAGGTTCATTTGAATGTTTTCCTGCAGCAAATCCAAGAAACCTACATCCAACCGACTCCTTTCTCTCATGAAATAAACCTGACCCACAAACCCCTCTGCCTTTCCTACCTTTATTTTTTTCCCTTTTAATTTGTGTTTGCTGCATGGCTGGCCACATCCACCTTTGTCAGTCTACAACAGTGATTTCCTTCCTACATTGACTGAAGAAGTCTCTTGGATTCAAAGCAATGCGACACACACTGACAAGTGCATTAGGAAGAGCTTCTAGGAGAAGGGGAAAAAAAAGGTCTGAGGCAGACACACCAAGTGCTCACCTTTTTTTTGTTCAATTAATTAATAAACTGTATTTTACTAAGCAGAAAGATGGACAATGTAAAGATGCATGAGGATGGATTGCCAGATGGTATAAGGAACAGGAGGTTTAAACAAGTACAGGAAAACTGGGTCAAACCCTACTGAGGCAAACTCTTCTGAATGGGAACTTTGCCTGAATAAAATTGACAGGTCTGGCTCACTCAGGTCAGCAAAAGCTGAACTTACCCACAGAAAAAAAGGACTGTATCTTCTAATACAGAGCAGAGCACAAGATTTTTACTGCCATTTTTACTACACTGAACTGACAATACTGATATTTTCGTAAAAAGCAACATAATAAATTTGTAGTGAAATTATTTCTAAGTTTTTTCTGTTGCTTCAAACAACTCTACTGTGAGTCCTGTTTGAGTGCCAGACATAAACAAGAACCTTCCAGCACAGTTCATTAAAGACTCAGGACATGACTTCTATCCATACTTCCCTTACAAAACTGCCATCTGCTCTTAAAAATGAAGCATTGAATCAAAATCTTCCATGTTGTGGAAAAGTCTCTTTGATTAATGTTAAAAAAATTATTGGAAAGTAATTAAAACCAAGGACATTGTGTAAATCATTGAAACATCTCCCAAGCACTGTCCTTTCAGCCCTTGCAACCACCTCTGCAGGGTAAGTGCTATTATATTAATTCAATTCTACATGCTAGGAAAGAGAAAAGCTACAATGTTCAGTGACTTGCTGAGTCATTTGCACAGTTGGGAGCTGCAGTCTGGCAGTAGATAATAACCTCAAGTTGTAGAGTGTTTTCCACTTTCCTGTGTTAGTACAACTAGCAAAATGCTTTCCATTTGCTGTGGGGCCAATCTACAACCTCCTGTCAATTAAACAATGCAAGTACTATAAAATCCTAAACTACATGAAAATATACAGCTGACACAAGCAGCACACAAAGCCAAACCTAAACCTGAGGTTAATGAAAGAACCTTGACATTGGACTGAAGCAGAAAAACAAGTCCTCTACCATTATATGAAAAATCAAAAAGCATACACAGGACTAGCCAAGTGAATTATGTATTAAAAAATAGCGATAAAGCCCTGGTAACAATTCTAAAAATCTTTGCTAATGCCTTACCAGTTCTCTTTTCAGTTGATAGTTTTGATTGCCATTACCTCTTTGTGATGAGTCTAGGAACTGTTGTATTGTTTTTTAAACACACAACAGGCAGATTTTGTTTGTTTGGTTTTTTTTTTTTTTGTTAAAAACAACAACAAATTATTAATGTTCTTTATAACTGTTACTAACCACACCCAGTGGGCCCTTCCAGTAGAGTGGACTGACAAATGTTGTTGTTAACACAGCCTGTAATTTCTTTGTGTCAAAAATGACTGCGTGATGGAACACGCCTAATTGCAGTGTCATCATTAACTGAGTCAGAGAATGCTAGCATGTGAAATAGCAATCATCTCCTTGATAAATTCATAGAGGCTCTGTGTTAAAATACCAACAAAGTTTGTTCAGCAGATGATAGGAAATTATTTTCATGCACTTATGTAACAAAGAGAAAATGCTGAAAGAAAATCCAAGAAGGAAGTAAGTGGAGACATAAAAATGTGACTGACATGAGTTCAACTGACAATGCCCTGGAGATTCTGAACCCAAATCCTCCTTATCCCCACGATACAGCTCAGTTGGAACACCCTGCAGTCTCCCTGTGCTGCTGGCCTTGATGCAGCAGTTGTCTTCTGCTGAACAAAGCACTCACGCACACGCCTACACTGCGGCAGCTTCCAGGGATTCAGGCCTCTGCTCAACATCAAGGCAACACTTCAGTTCTTTGCTGGAGGAGGTTTCAGCAGGAGGAAAATGCAGTGATCACGGGCTACTGAAACTGAACACTCGTGCAGAATAGAACAGAAACTTGCTTGGTAAGACTAGAATGTGATTGCTGCACTTTGTGGGCAGAACTTCCAATACATGCAGGCACTGGAGCATGAATTACAGGTCAAGGGCCAAAGAAATGATCCAGCTCTGAATCTCCTTGCTTTCATGCATTTAAGATTCCAAACCAAAAGGCAATGGTAATATTAGAAATGCAGCCAGACAAATCTCAAGAAACAAACAATGACCTATACTTAATCATAGTTTTGGTGACCACACTGGAACAGCAGTGGCTCATATTGCATACAACAGACAAAAAAGTGAGCAACACTATCTTTTTCTTTAGCATGGATGTACTTAGCATATCCCTCATCTACCTCTGTGCATGCATCTACCTCATCCATGCACTGCAGCTGGTTTGCAGATGGGGAGTTATTGCTGAGAATGCCTTATTTTTCCACATGAGAAGTATCTCCACGGCAGAAAGTATCTCCATTTTCTGATTCCCCCATCCTTTAGATTCACATCTCATCCCTCTGCTGACAGCTCTGCACTGCAATGTCCAGGAGACCCTTACCTTCCTCCAGAACTCCAGTCTGCTCAGAAGCTGGTGATGGAGGTGGGGAAGGAGGCAGGTTGGCTGACTCTTCAACTGCTAGAAATCAAACAGTAAAAATGAGATAGAATCATTAATTCCAGGAAGACCAATACATGATGTAAGCTGCACTCAGCCTGTTCTGCCCAGCTGAGGAATTATCTGATGGGGACTCATGCCTGCCAGATTTTTAGACAGACCCTTGCAGAATACATGGACTTTATAAAATAAAAGGATTTATTCTTCTGTTGTTGTTTTCTAATGGGATGAATTACGAACAAAATCCTGGTTATAGAGCACAATATAAAAATCAAATATGAGATACTCTTTTAAATCCGTATTGCCTCTTAAAAAGTGTTCAATCACCCAAGGCAACAATAAAAAAGCTTATGAGCACAGAGTTATTATAAATTCACACCAACTATCAGAAACTGGCACCCAATCTCTTTAATCCACCTTGAGTACGTGAAAAAACTCCATTCTGCGCAATTTTTTTTCTTCTGCTGCGTTCAAGGTTAATAGCAGAACACATGCAAATATTGTTTGTCTAAATGCAAAAGATATCAGCACAGGGAACTTATATCAGCTGTGACATAACAGTGATTCAGCTGAGCAAGGCACAGTGAAAACTTAGATGCACTTGGACTGGGATTTACATTCATACCCAGTCATGAGACCAGATGCTGAAAATAATTTATTTTTTTCAATTACTTCAATTCAAGTATGTTGAAATTCTAAACAAACTTCTTAAATGAACTCAGCATGACCTTTGCATTTGATCTCATACCAATAACTTAGAGAATTTTCTCTTTAAAAACAGATCCACTCCTGGGACTTAACCAATGTTAAAAAAAAAAAAAACCAAACAGATTTGTTTTAACAGCTCTGTCTCATCAACAGCACCTTTCAACAGGCAGATTTCAGTTTACTGTTCAGGGCTTCTTTCCAAGCATAGGCAGAATTTTTCAAAAGCCCCAACAGAATTTTCCAGGCTTCCTCCTATTGATTTCAGTGTGATTTGGAGAAGACCATATGTGACTTGTCCTTAAGATGTGCTGTTCAGGGACAGAGTATTTATAAACTCATCAAATGCATCCGACCACAGGAACTGTAACACCAACAGTTGTTAACTGAAGACATCCTTCTCACAATGCCTTTTAAATTACTTATCTGACTAGATGGAACTGAATATCCATTTTGCCTTTCCCAGGCCTGAGTGAAGTGATTTGGAGAATTGGGGTCTTCCATGTAAAACTGAGTCTCTGCAAAGAAGGGAATTACCAACCAACACATCTCCCTGCTGCAGTTCTAAGTTAGTTCAATGAAGCAAAAAACCGTGGGAACCAAATTTCCAACAAATATTCTAAATTAGTCATTGACTTTAATTCATTCCTAGGCAAGGCCAAGCACTGCACCAAAACAAGCAGATTACCACCTGTGGGGAAAACACTGCAGGGCATTGTTTTGATTTAATCACAATGAACATGCACTCAGCAGAATCTATCCCAGGACAGGCTTGCATGACTTCCTTACCTCAAGATGAAGTATGTCCTTTCTCTGGCCTTTGGTGGACATGTTTTGAGCTACTGCAAAAGTTTTCTGGCAAGGAGCAAGCACTTTAGGTACAAATGGCTTTACACCTACCTTCTTTTATAGATAGATAAGATAGATACACAGACATGTATATTTCAGAGGTATTAAACAAAGGAGGCAAGAGGAGATGGAGACCAGCAAGGACCAGTGGCATTCTTACCCCTTCCAGTACAGACTGCTGGAATTTGCTTTTACCATGTGACTCCTTCTTCCACAATCTGCCCTCACTCTGCCTGGTGCTCTCAATCTGGTGTGCCCCATTCATTCCTTTCTGCTTCCTGTGAAGATATTCCCCCTCCATCTATTTGAGCAGCTACCACCCAACCAGCAAAGCCTCACTTTCTTTTTATTTGTCACTCCATCTTTGCCTCTTCAGACCTTAATCCTTCACATGGCTGAACACAAACAGTCCCAATCAACACGATGACAAACCCTACCACCAAACACACTCATGGCTACTCAACCATGAGTCAAAACCAAGGTGGAGAAGTGCTGTTAGAGCAAACAGGGAATGAGGCAGTCACAGGGCCATGAAGAACAAGGATCCTGCTATAATCCTGTGGTCCCAGCATTTATCCACTGGTGGCTCTGGTTTACAACCACAACCATAAGCAACGTGAATACACAGCTGGAACTGCATTTTTTAATATACATACAGACATCTGCAGACACAAGGATACCTGGAACATTCTTTGTCTCATTTTACCTAAAGGTAGCGATCCAGGCTGATCTTTGTGCTGGGCTTCTTTTTCCTGTTCACCTTTCAGGACTGCTACAGCTTCAGCTGTTACTACTTGTACTATCCTTGCAGACACTTCTTCTGTGGCAGCAGCAAAGTCAGGAAAAAAGAAAGAAAAGCATACTGATCAGAATGGTGTTTTGAAATCAGAAGATTAGCTTAAACAATAAAAAACCAGAGGCTGATTTAATCCATTTTTAAAAGGTAATCTTTTTTCCTGAAATATAAGGAAATCATTAAAAATAAAAGAGAAGGACTAGATATTCCAAAGGTTTCAGTGAAAAATGCCAAGTATTTATAAAAATCAGGAGCTTGCTCTAATCAGGATGCACAAAGCATCATTATTAAATGTTCTTTCTATTAGGGACAATGTGCAGCAACTGCAATATTTTAAGACAATCATTTTTAAATGTCTAGAAAAACGTCTGCAGGTATTGTTTTGCAAACAAGGATAGAATGGGCAGCTGAGCAATGTAATTTTTTGACATTTAATATACAGAGTTAGCTGCATTCCAACACGCCCTTTTGGACTCTAATTCCTCCTCAACAGCATACAGTATGCATTAAAGGCACTTCCCAGACAGCCATCTATGCTGCTGAGGGACTTGAAGGGCCAAACAGCATTCTTGCATGGTTAAAATCAATACTTCATCTTCCTCACCCCTTTGAAGGCTGCCACACAAAGCTTTATTTAAACAGTAGGTGTGAGTACCATGCAGAGGGATGGCAGAGATGACATTTTTTTGGTGGAATGGGCTCCTTGCTGCTGGCCCCCAAGCTGCTCTGTGCACGGAGCTGACTCAGGCACTGCATGCTTGACAGAGCTGGGTGCCACAGAACCCACACTCTGCTCTTCCCCACTGCCCACAAGCTGTAGCACACCAGAGAAGGGCTGGGAAGGGGCTGCTCTAGTGAGCAGAATGTAGTAGTAGGACCACTCAAGGAGTGAATGCTTCCAAACTGAGAAAGTGTCTCAGCTTGACTCCAGATGCACTCAAAGGCGCAGTGAAACCTCATCAGGCACACAGATGCATATGGAAGCAACCAGAGAAGTTTCCTCCCCTCTGGAAGTTCAGGTGCCTTTGATGTAACAAATCAAGATGTTAAGGGCTGGTCCAGCAACATTCAGAGAGCAAAGGGTTTGTGGTTCTTATCTGTATGTGAGTCTGCTCTCCCTTAGTCATTAATCAATGTATTTCTCTCTCTCAGCCAAGCTCAGTGGAAATAAACCCCTTCCCTCTCCAGCTATATCCAAGTGCTGTCTGACAGCTGTTCCCAACACAATGGAGCTGACCCCCAGGGAAGGCCACAAGCTGCACAGTCACAACCCACCAGCTGCACAGCTGGGCACACCTGGGAACAGAGCAAAACTTCACTGCTTCTCCAGCCCTTGTGTGGAGACAGAGGTTTGTAATGGCAGATGTCAATACACCCTGCTCCTGCCAGAGCCCCCATTAGTCACCATCCTGAGGGCAGGAATAAAAGCTCTGCTCACTCATTACCACATCCTTCAGGCAAGAACTGGCTGGGAAGGGCAAGTATGTTTAAATCAATGCCCTACATGTAACTTCACAGCAACCACTCTGACAAGGGACTGTCCATTAGATTAATAATGATTTATTTTCACAGTTACTCTTACAGAATTCCCTTGTACTTTTAATGTGAAGCTATTCCTCTTCATTTGTCCTTTAGAAAAGTCAATTGTTTTTCCTAAAAAACACAGATGTGAATTGCCACAGCCATGTTTGTCTAAAACCAAAGTGCTAGGTTAATCTTTCTTTTACACAAACTATTTAACGAGATATTAAAAATCCCCACCCACTGGCTAAGAACATTCCTAATTGTTGGTGTTTATACCCTACAATTCACTGCACTCCTGGCTGGTTACCTGGAGGGCAGTGACTGCAACAGTTCCATTGGCTGCTGCCAACAGCAAAAGTAGATAGAGGAATACACCAGAACAACTACCAAGCAATGAAAAAAACAAGCTGATTTGAAAAACATGAATTTGAAAAAACATTTGAAATACATGGATATAAACTTGAGGATAAATTCAGATTAGAAGTCTAAAGATGCTGCTTTCCTGCTGTCAGGGGTGAGAAGTTCTGGCAGCCTTCCACATTGGAAGAAATAAATCAAGTGTTTTTGAGATGAGGCTACGTATGATAAAGGTGCCCGTAGGAGGAGAATACGAATAGCAGCTCTAGTTCTGCTCTTCTGTTTAACAACACATCCCTAGTATGAGATCAAAGTCCCCTCTGTGGTTAAGCAGATCAAATGGAGCACCATAACCCCACCAATCAAGTCATGCATGTGGCCAGTCCTATAGATCAAAGAACAGGGATATTGATTTAAAACCCAGCAATCCTCCCAGCTGCCTTTCAGGGGCCTGCACCTCATTTTGGGGCTTTGCACCTCATTTTGGGCTGCTTCCACACTTGCTGGATGCTGGGGGTGCTTCTTGCCACCTCTTGGTTCCTACCTCGCGTGAGAAACACAAAGCAGACACTTCCCAGACCTCCCAGACTCTCACATGGTGCTGCTGCTGCTGCAGACCAGTGGACTGGACAGAAATGTGGAATCCTTACAGGTCCTGACAGCTCCCTGTGTTGTGAGGCACAGGCAGCCTGCAAAGCACGAGCTGGGAAAGCCTGGGAGAAGGAATCTGCAGCATGGCCCACCCTGCTCCTGGGGCCCTCCCCACACCACAGCGTGCTGCAGCACCTTCCATGGGCTGGGGAGAGACAAACTCCTCCTCTTCCACAAAGCAAACTTGGATAGCTGGTGTATCCCTGTGCAGATTCTGCTCTTTCAGAGCAGGAAAGAGCATCACCAAGACAGCTCTAGTGAGGCGGACAGCACAGAGCTTCACTGAGTGCCGCAGCTACAGAAGACCCCACACCAATTCCTGCCACCTGAAGGATGTGACATGTGGCCCTCCTGTCAAAACTTCCACCAAGCTACTAATGACAACATCATCAAGACTGTACTATTGGCTCAGATCAACAAATCAAGATTCAATGAGGAAGACTGTTAAAAGAATCCATTTTTGAAGCTTATGTTCACGTGAAAATTTTAACGAGAGGCTCCAATTAATTTCTGATATAGAATATGCAAACCCCTATCAGGTTTAGTACTCTGGAGCATATCCAAAGGAAATCCCCTTGGTCAACTACTTTCCATGAGCCAAGCAACTCTCCTCCCAGCAGGGTTAAGATAAATCATTAAAAACTGCCTCCTTTTTAATAGAATTTACACTTGTTCCCATCCAGCCTGGTTCTCTACCACAAATGGACTCTACAAGCTCAGAAAACAGTTCTCACCCTCTCAGCTCTCTTCCTGATTTAATTTGCTTGGGACAAAGATAATGCTCCACAGGGAGCTATGAGGGAGGGTGAAAGGTTGTCTCCAGTTAAATAGAAATTTCTATTTCAGGCTACGCAAAATAAGTAAATAAAAATAAAAATGGCCTCTGGGCTTGTATGTTTTGTTCCGTTTGTTTTATTTGGCAGTGTTCTTTAATCAAGAAAGGCTTATTTCTGAACACTCTGCTGATGGATATTTTGGGTGACACAGGGGGCATGGGCAGTTCATCAGAACAGTGCTTTTGCCATACATGACTGCTGCAAAAGGACAGACTTCTCTGTACTAATGGACACTATAAATAGAAGATCCAGTGGGTAAGTCAAATCCTCACAGGGCTGCTATTGAGACTTTTCATAGTTTTCTTATGGTTCAGTTAAAGTTCAAGGCAGCCTAATGATAAAGAACAAACAAACAAAAAAACCAAGACCAAAGACCAAAAAAAAAAGGGAAAATTAGGCAGCTTGAATGCTGTGGATGCTGGGCTATCTATTCACCAGACATGGTTTTGCTTGTAGACATTAATTTTCCCTCTCTTTAAACAGGCAGACTCTCTCTGACTCTACTTCATGCCACAGAAACGGCATTAACATGCAAAACAATTTACAACAAATAGATTTATTTCTTAAAAGCAACAAGGAGCATGGCTTTACCTTAGACTCCAGCAGAACAAAGAACAGCAACATGCCTTTTTTTGCATTTTGTAGATGTTGCTCCTTTTACCAAGATGCCAGCTGTTCATGGCACAGGACACAGAATGAGCTTCACAGCTTGATTTTAGGGAATACAGAAACCTAAGGTATAGGCAGCCCTTGAATGGGATGTCCATAACAGAGGGAAAACACAGTGAAAACCCTCAGCATGAGCTCTTCAAAGCCCTGACAAGGAGCAGGCTGAGCTGAGAGGCCAGGGCTGACACACCAGGATGGCAGTTCTGCTGCTCCCTCAAAGGTCACTTCAGACCACACTCCAACAGGGCTGCCAGGTCACCTCTGGCCAGCTGCTGCCAGTGCCACAGCTCTTCTGTGGCAGGCACAGAGGACAGAGCCCTGTCTGGGGCACCACACTAATTTAAACCAAAGTTAAAACTCAAATGAACTAAGCACTCTGTGTTCCTGGTTTTGGAAGTCAGCCCAATTCTTCTCCCAACCCCAGCATACCAAATCAGGAGATCAGCAATCTCCATGTCCCAGGGATGACTTGGGGACACAAACCCTTTCCAGAGTACTGAGATGCACAGAGGATGCTGAACCAGCTGTGATGGGGAGCCACAGCCTTCCCTCTTGGTTTAGAAGACCTGATGCCTCCAAAGGCTGCTGCCCTCCTCACAAGTACACCCACAGGCACAGGAGCTGCCCAATCCCCAGCCCAGCCACTCCAGCACTGAGAATTACACTGAAGCAGGTGTAATTCCAACTTGAAATTCTTCATTCCTGCACTCCCTCCTGATAGCTGAGCCCCCTTCCCAGACAGAGACTCAGACAGGGGCTGGTAAATGAGGTTACATGCCAAAGACTGGCTACAGCACAATGCAGTATCTGGGATCAGATCCTGTACAAGGCCAAGATGTAATTTCAAAGCTCTCCTTGGTTCCTTATTGATCCTGCTGCATTTGTCATTGGAGTGCAGATGTCTCCACTGGCACATTACCTACAATACTTCTATTTCCCATGACAGCTTTCCATTCCATTAACTTTTATAACAGACATGTTTACCAGCCCCAGAGACAGATATACAGACAGTGGCAAGAGTATTTTAAAATAGGTGTCTGAGCTTTCAGGTCCTGACATAAACATTTCCACAAAATAGTTTTAAAATATAGGGTTTTTTAAAATCTGCAACTATAAAGGCAAGAGCAAAAATCAGATCTGTGAGACATCTGTGATGTCTGTTCTTTACATGCCCTTTTAATGGTTGTCCTTCAGCCTCTAGCACTTTTTTCTCTTTCAACCTACCGCAACCTCAGACTCAACTCATGGAGAAGCTGAGTTTGCTATGAACACCACTTCTTAGGTGAAACTGTTCAGCTGCTTTGTTTCATCCAGCAATGCCTTTTATCTTCTCTCCCCTGTCCCTCTGTGCAATGATTACTCTGAGGACTGGTTTTGACAGGATGGGCAGGGCTCACAGCCTCTCCCTGCCTCACAGGTGTGTGACTGGCACTGATGCAAGGATCCTGCTGGCAGTGAACTGGGAGCTGGTGCAGCCTGCCCTGAGAACAGCCTGCTAGTCACCTCATGTAACAGTGTCAGAGATTAATCAGGCCACAGTTCCTCCAGTCAGATCAGAGTGCTTCTCCTTAGCTCTTCTCCTTTCCTGCCTGCAGTCACCTGTGTTTCATGACTGCCACTCAGCAAGATCACAGGGCCCACTTATCTATTGCTCCTTCCCACCTTGAGAACCCATTTCACAGCAACTGGGACAGCGCCTCCTAATATGAAATGCATACCACATCTCCACAATTTCATCAGGACAATCTTCCCAGACTAGAGCAACATCATGTCTTCCTCTTTCTGGCAAGAGCACTACCCAATGCCACCAGGGTGGCAGCAAGACCTTGAGTGTCCTGTGGCCACAGAAGATGCCACCTGATCTCTGTAAAGCATAACTTGTTAAAGGCATAAATGAAGCTTACCTATTTAAACTGCATGGCCATTCTCATTTCTGGGCTGAATATTTTGAACTGGTGCATTATGCACCAGACTGAAAGAATCCTTCTTGAGGGAATAAAACTGTTCTTTTAGAAAGCAGAGGGAAGGATTCCTGTTCTAGGAAGAGGTAAGGTGAACACCTTCAAATCCAATTCTCCAAATAAAGGATTGCAGCTCAGTAGAAGACACCAATAACCAACTGCCTGATGAGTAGTGTGCAGAATCCCTGCTCTTATTTGTTTTCATTTATCTCCTAAGCATTCTAGCCCCTTCTGCTCCAGGAGAAAACCAAAGAAAAGGGATGACAGGAAGGAGGAACAGAAAGAAGGAGACTGCAAATTGTGTCAAAACTTCACACACATTCATGGGGTCACCCATCAAACACCTACCAAGAAGAAAAGCAGCGAGCTCAGTTAAAGTAAAGGGTAATTAATGTTCCTGGAGCACTGAGGCAGAATAAGGGATTAAAGAAAGCTGCAATGAGATGGAAAGGATAAAATAATATGTTTCATTAATTTTGCTACATTTTAAGGAAACAACACAGGCAGGGCACAACAAAAGGATTAGCTACATGTATACTTGCAGAACTGTGAAAACAAAGCAATTTCAGTCAAGATGTGCCTGTCAAAATCCTCAGTGGGATTCAGAGCAGTTTCCAAGGTAACCAGCACTAATTGTTGGCACAGTGCAATCGAGTCAACAACAAAAGCACAAAGCAACCTGCACCGCCTTGTGAGGCAAAACACCCCACATATTCCTGCAGAAAGAGAAGATACAAAATGGCTATTTGCTGTCTTTGATGATTTGAAAAGCAAAACAGGACCTATGGATTTTCCCCCCCCGAGTCCTGCAGTTCTGAGTGCAGTCAGGCTGTAAAGCAAATAGCGATTCGATTTGTTTAAAGGCATTAGCCAGTCCCCTAAGGACAGGTCCTGAATCCATGCACAACTCTCCTGGAAGCTGGTGGATGACTTGTTTCACTCAAGACTACTGAAATGTTGGAGGAAAAAAAGAGATGCAGGCATCACCCAGTGGCATTTGGGGTGGAAAAAGCAAAGATACACCTTGGACTTGATCTCTGGGATGATGACAGCTCTAAATACTGCCTTTCTGCATGCAGATTAAAAAACAAATGCACAGCAGCTATCAAAGTATCATGAATAAGTTATATAAACCCCCAAAAGTGCCAACAGATTAGTGCTTGAGATTGAAGAAAAAAAGCCATAACATAGCTTTGCAGAATTCAAATACTGGCTTTCAAACGGCTTTTGTGAGTGTAAATATTTTGCTGTAAGTAGGTCCTTGATCTGGATGTTGGCAATATTAACAATAAATGGCAGGAGTTATGAAGGCAAATAACATGAACATCAGCTTTTAAATGAAATGCAGCCACAACACAACAGACAAGTATCATTTCCCTAATAAACTCATTGACTTTAAGCTACGGCAGCATCCATGAGGATAGGGACAGATTAATTTAATCACCAGGATTCACCAGCTAACCAGCAAAACAGGCCAGAAAAGGTCTGTGTTTTGGGAAAGAAAAAGCTCTGACAGTTTAATGCACTGGATTCCCAAGGTACAAACATTCAGATTAACGTTGGGGAAAGATGTATTGCAGTCACTGTGTGAGAAGGGCAGAGCAGGTGGAGCTACAGCTGAGTACCTGGCACAGCAGCTTCATACCCTGGTGAGCCCCACTGCAAATGCATTACACCTCTGTGTTTTGGGGTATTCAACAGCCCCTCCCTTTGCTGTCCTCAAACTCTAAATTGTAAATCTGACCCACCACCACCCAGCTCCTTAACACTTTTGAACGTGATGATCTTGGAGGTCTTTTCCACCCTCAGTGGTTCTATGACTCTTGTGCTATCGGCTTTATATCAGAGTAAATCTGGTGTACAGCTGGAGTCCTGGCTGCAGCTGAGCAGTGCTGGCCTGGCTGTGCTCTGCTACAAACACAGGGTGGCTTTCCTGGGCACCCTCAGCTGCTCTGCAGCACTCAAGGAAGCAGCAGGGAAGCTCAGGCTGCCTGTCCCTGGATTGCTTCCACATGTTTCAGTTGCCCTGCTCTGACTGAATTTCCCTGATCGCTTTCTTCAGTGGGAGAGTTGCACACATAGTACAAATCTCCAAGGCACACAGTGGGAAACCTAAAGAGACTCATGCTAGGAACCAGGAGCCGTTCTGAAAGCTCCAGTGAGCCCCCTCCTTTGGCTCTCTAGCACATTTATTAGGCAGAGGCCTCTGCCACACTATCAAGCAGCTCTAGAACAAAACAGCAAGGGACCAGTCCCCTCCTCAGTCCCCCCTGGAATATGTAAGTCTGTTAAAAAGGAGTCAAACCAATGTCAGTACAATAATGCAACACTTTGAAAATGAGCCCTCGTTACTGCAATACTTGTTTCCTGTGCATCCCCTGAGTCCATCTTCTTAAGTCTATTGCCTGGAACAAAATATTTACTGTCAGCATTTCCCAGCCAAATCAGAGGTGGGAAAAGCTATCACTTCTGTTTTGTCTGATGCATGGGCAACACAATTTAGAGCAATATTGAAGATGACAACACCAAACCCACAGCCAGGGCAGGGCAGTGATGTTCCACTGCCTTTCCTGAGACTTGGCATCAGCTCAGAACAACACCTGCACGCACAAAGCAGTTATATCTATCTCTCCCCAGAAGTATTAATTCCCTAGGACTCACACAGAAGAAACCACTTTGGCTTCAAAACAAAGAACCAGATATTTCATCCTTTCAGTGTGAGTAAATGCACATAATGGGTAAGTCACTTTAAAATCAATATTAGCTTTGGGCTTCAGTACAAGTTAACATTTTAAACAAACCGACTTTTAAGAACCTCTACAAAAGTCAATGAAGCATCAGCCACCTACATAAGGAGGTGATGCATCCCTTAAAGTTCATTTTTAGCTCCTTTTGGGATGATTTTAAACAATTTTACAGTGCTTTCTCTGATGTTTTTAAAAAAGATTCACAGTGTGCTACAGAAACTTTGCTGGATTTAAGCTTTAAATTAACATTAACCCATGCACATATTGTGTGGGATTTAGTCATGCCTGGTCAGGATGACTGAAGATCAACCTGTCAATGCCAACAGGATGCTGGTTTAACCCACAGGGGGATGTTTAACACATAAAATGCAGCGATGCCATGCCCTGCTCACCTCAGTGCTCACGCTGCTGGTCCAGCCCAGCTCTGCACTGCAGCAGCAGCTGCATGGCTGATCTCTCCCAAGCCCTGCTTCCCAGTCCAGCCTGCACCTGTACCAAGGCAGGGGTGTTTCTCCTGCCAGCAAGGAATGGTGCTGCATCCTTCCAAAGGAGCACGTGCAGGTGTCCCCACAGACAGACAGTCGCCTGTGTCATGTACAGATTCACTTTCAGAGCAATTCTCAGCCAAGGTCAGCAGTTCTCCCATCTCTCCCCCTCTTTTCTGGCCCTGCCCCAGCTGAAGGGAGCCTTGCCTTACCAGGACTCATCCCTGAATCCTGCTCCCATCCACTGCCTGCCCACTCCTGGGGACTGCCAGCTCACAGCTCTGTGTGTGCAATGTATTAGGAAAGAGAAACGTGCACCTACACTTGAAGATGGAAAATGTGAGAGATGCACATCCAAGCCCTCAGTGCAACTTCAGTGTCCTGGCACAGGTTGCCCAGAGAAGCTGTGGCTGCCTCATCCTTGCAAGTGTCCAAGGTCAGGTTGGACAGGGCTTGGAGCAGCCTGGGATTGGAATGAATGAGCTTTAAGTTCCCTTCCCACCCAAACCATTCTATGGTTCAGTGACCTTCTGAACTACCTATTCCACTTTTGCCAAAGCTGTCTTCTCTGGCACCTAAATAGCTGCAAGCTTCTGCATCCACAGTGCTAGAGATGTCCAGCTGCTGATGGGAGAGCTGAGACCAGGGCTGGAGGCACTGCAGCCTCCAAGAGAGCTGCATCCAGAGGCTGAGCTCCTTAGTGTACTGAGAATGAGGAGCAGTTGTGGAAATTCCAGGTTGCAGAGCAGCTACACTGGATGGCTGGGATAAAGCTGGGAGCACATACAGAGAACAAGACTAAAAAAAGAGACAACATAAGTGAGAAAGGAGAAAGAGAAGGAAGAGCTGACAGAGCAATTGTTGAGAAGGATGACATATTCTCAAATAGAGAGAAAGGATGCAGGGAAGGAAAAAGAAAGCAACTCATACACAGGAACAGCCAGCGATTAGTTTCAGCTCACCAACATCCTCTGCAGGCTGTGTTACCCCAGATGTAGCACATACTCTGAATTTGGGGTAAAAAAGGAACAGTCACCACTGAATCCTATTTCCTCTCCCCTTATGTGGTGCAAGGCTGTGGATGAAAGCAGTTTCAGTACAGCAGCAAGACTGCCCCATCTACACAGCACTGGCAGCTGATACATTCAAAAAGAGGAGCAGAATTATCTGTCTGGACAGATGCATGGGCAGAGAACCAGACTGTAAATCAGTTTTATCCTAACTGCCAGAGGTTATAGGGGTTGCTGGAAGCTCTACCAAACTGATCATGTGTCATTATGAATTAGTCTCAAGGAAGGAAATAGAAACAAAAAGCAAAGTACCTGGAGTTTATTTTCCTCTCTCAAAATACACAGTGCTTCCCAGTGAATCTGATTTCCATGAACCATTCAATCTACTTAGTCCTGAGTGAAATGACTCTGAGAAGCAGCTAAGAGGTTTTCCTGCCCTGGAGCTAATGATATCTTTCAGTTATTTTCCATAAAATAAAACTGCATGCAACTAAAACTAAAGTTTCGGAGAGTTATTTTCCACACACAGGAGAAGGGCTCACTCCCATGATCTAATGTACACAGCTGGAGTGCCTTGAGTTTCCTGCACTTTTTGCACATCATGAGGAATGCCTCAATATAACAAAACCCCACAAAACAACCAAAACTGCATTTCTAAGTCATCACTTCAGCAGAGGTTTTCCAAGCACCATTTACTGTGCTCTGTAGTCAGTCTGTGAAACAGCAGAGAAAATGTAAATATTTTGCTCAGAATCTCCCAAAGAACAAATAACAGTGTAAACACCATCACAGAGACATCTCACTTGGAGTGTCTATGAATTTCCAGATCAGCCATTGGATCAGCCACAGGCACGGGACCATCAGTGCTCAGCTGCCAGCCAATGCCAGCTGTTGTGTGCTGATTTCCATCTCTTCAGCTGGCAAAGGCAAGCAAATCTCTATTACCATTATAAGGATTGAATTTCAAGTGAGCAGTTAATCTACCAGTAGCAACTCCACAGAACAAAAAACCCTAACCAAAACATTAGTACACACTGAGTTTTGCTGTCCTTACCCAGGATATGAATACAGGAAGAGAAGAGATGGTTTCTTCTCTATACTGTAACCTCACAGATTAAAACAGCAAGAAAGACAAAGACAGGGGGTTGTCCCTTGCTTCCTTCTACTATTTCCTTCGAGTTTCTCACTCAAATTCAAACTCAGATTGCCTTTGCTTTCCAATTTTAATAGAGAGTAGCTAATCGTGGTTAGTCAAATCAAGGAGTTTGCATATATATCTCTCTCATACTTGTACTTTGTACAGAAAATATACCCCAAAGTAACATTTTCTTTTCATTTCCATGAAAGTGGTGCCTCAGTGAGGACTTCAGAGTGGGGCCCCGATCACAAAGTGCTTGGAGTCTCTTCCTTATCTCCCTTAACCTTGAGAAGCAAATGCTAGAGGAAAAGAGGAGAAAAACTAAATCCTCCTTTCCTTTGTCAGCCAGCCTGACTGTGGCTCACAGACGTCACAGGGAGCCTGTGCACTCCTGAATGCTAAATAATCTCCTAGGCTACATACTTTCTCTCAGTGGAGCTTAGAAAGAGATCTCACTTTGAGCAGGGCCACGTTGGCATGGCAACGGGGGGAAAAAAGGAATCAGCAAGCCTGGAGGAGACTTTGTGTGACTCTCATTTTTGTGAGGGATGTGATGGTACCTACCTCCTCTCCACCAAGGGTTCAACCTGTGCCCAGTGGGTGAGGAAGGGCTGATGTCCACTCTGTGTGCTGGCAGGACCTGGGGACGCCTTGTCCTGGGCTGGAAAGCGCATCAACGCTACACCTGAGCTTCCACAGTGGAAAAACAGGAGGGAAGGATTTGTGAAGAGTGGGGCTGAGTGGGTTAATGACTGCCCTCATGACCCAGGGCAAGGGAGCTGGAAATGGGGCCAGCAGTGCTCACCAGCACATCCCCTGCTGTCACCTAAGAACCTGCTGCTTCCCTTCCAAGGTGACTTTGGAGGGGAAGATGCCATTTCAGCTCTGCCTGAAACAAGAGTAGCTGTGTGCCTGCAAAACAAGGCTCTGTTGTTTAGTAATGAACCTTCTTCCAAATCTTTCTGCCCTCAGATCAAAACTGGAATGAAAGATTATATGCTGGCACAGTCCCCAGCAATACCAGCTGCTCAGTGCCAAATATTGCCCAGTGTTTCTGAGTGTCCTTTATGATGCCATCATGGTGATGGAGACCATGACAGACCCTTTAAACACAACAGTAATGAGCCTTTGAAGCACCCCATCTCTACCCCTTCTCAAGGGGCAGAGCTGAGCCCAGCCCAGAGGGCAGAAGCCTGTGGGGAGGTGGCACACAGTCCTGCACAGTGCTGGGCCACCTGTCCATGGCTCTGCACAGAGCTTCTGGCTCACCTGGGGTGGCTCTCTCCACCCTGGGGCCTTTAAAAGACAGGGCTTTTAAAGTCCTGTCTACTTTATGTGATTGATGAATGCACAAGCTGTTTCCTACCACATGCTTTATAAAATTAAGAGGACTCCAGCAGAACAGGCCATAAATTAGAATGTTTTCTGGGCACAGCTGCCCCACCAGTCACTCAGCTAATGCCACTGCTGGATGGTCGAGATCTGACCAACAGAGACAGGGAAATCTGCATTTACAGCCCTCATTAGAACAGGTACTGAAACATGGATGGTGGGGAGGGAGGGCAGAGGCAAGCAAAAAGCAGAGACAAGGCAAAAATGAAACTCCCAGAATGCCTTCAGTATTTGACATTTTCAGCAGCAATAACTCTCCTGCTCACAGCAGTCCCCCAAGAAGGGCTGCAGATGCTCCCAAAAGGCAACTTTGACAAACAGAGCTCATGGCATACAGTCTAAACTAAGGTGTGGCTGAAACATGTTATGAAAGATGCTTCTTCCATATCCCAGCCTTGTTGTTCCTTGTTACATCTCTGAGGTTATAGATTATGTTTTCTGGGAGCACTGACAGCATCAAGTGCGTGCTGGTTGCCAAGCCAACACGCTCACAGGCACTCTGCTCTCACTTCTTAAAGAAGCACAGCTGCTTTTGCACTGCTTGTATTGTAACAAGGAAACAGCAAAGTGAATTGAAACAGCAACAGGGAGCCTGAGGAAATGGCTGTGGATGCCTTCCCTGGGCCAAAAGCAGCACTGATGTGGTAGAATGCAGCAATTGGCTCTGATGGTGTTACAGCACCTGGTTTGAGATACAGTTTTCAAAAGCAGATCTGAACTACAGACTTCCAGAGGAGCTTAGGGTTTAAAAAGCCTGATGGCTGGTGTTCTCTAAGTGGCTGACTCCCAGCCATGGGAACCAACAGCACCTGCACACCAGGTTATCTCACCCTCCTCCCTTTTCAGACAGTAATTTTTGCATTCTGCCCACAACTGTGCCAGACCCTCCAGCTCCTACCAAGATATGTCAATCACTGACTGATTTCTGAAGCCCTAAGAGGAGGTGGGAGGGCAGAGCCAGCCCCTTGGAGAGGTCATGACTGGACAAGAAAAGATGTCTTACTGGATTGACTGATAGGGCCAGCCACAGAAAAACCCACAGAAAATGGTCTATATAGTAGTTATGGAATATTTTAAGGGTCAGGGAGAAGATAGCTGTGGGTAGGGAATGTGAAAAGATGGAATTTCTGTGCCTTTACTCCTTTATAGCAAGGTTAACAGAGAATAGTAAAACCCCCAGCATTTTTTACAAGTTCCCCAGAGGGGTTCTGCTGCCCCCACCCACACAGTCTTCAGCAACACACTTTGAATATGTCTATAATATTCCAGTAACGTGTCCCAGAAAATGACACTTGTACTACACTTAACACAGAGAAGAAAAGTTTCAGATGCCTGGTGTGTTTGCCTGAATCTAAACTGGCAAAGAGGATGGTGTACAGTAATTACTGTCACATTTCCTGGGCAAGGGGAGGGAGATCAAAATGCCTAATTAACAGCTTCTTTCCCATGGGAGCCATCAATGACATAGTAAGATACCTTCTTCCAGCTCTGTAAAATAAATAACAGAAATGGGACAAACCCAGCAGTCACATTCAGCTCTGAATGTCATTGATTTTGCATCCTTCTGTGCATTTTGTCTGCATTGCTCAAGACACGCCGCTTGCTGAAAATGCACATCTGACAACAAGGCTGGGAGGCTCCTTTGGGAAACAGGCATTCAGGGAGCTTATCAGGGGACTTACAGCTCCACAAGGACTTGGGCAGCAGCAGGACAGCCAGTGCAAACAGCCAAATGAAAAGCAAAGCTCTGACAAAAGCAGTCCTGTTGGAAAGAACAAAAATGCCTCCACACAAAGAAGGCCTGTTTGTGTGTCTACTGCCAGTGCCATCAGAATATTACCACTTGTATGGCAAAAGAGAGAGGAAGGAAAAGGAGATTAAGTGAGATGTCATTAGAGGAGGGAACAAACCACTAGCACACCATGGGAGCAGGGTATGGCTCTCAGTGCATTTCAGCCTGGAAAGGCTCTTGCATTTAGTGACCCCAAACACAGAGCTGCCATTCTGCTCCAGGGCTACTCCAGAGGGACTGAGGGCCCTCAGCCTGCACAACAAAGCACCACAGTGATTTTTTAACCACCATGGTGATTTTCTAACAGTGCTGTGCTGATGTGGGCTGTGAACAAGATCCTCTTGACCTGGAGACTGACTACTGCAAGGCAAGGTTATGGAAGACAATGGGATACAGACTGTTTCCTTGAGACACAGCAGGAGGCTGAAACAAGCACAATTCCCACCTTCAACATGTTTTTGGGGTTTTTTGCATAGCTAACCTAAAGGGATTCTGCCAAAGTACTACTTGCTGTGACAGGGCAGTCTTTCAGACTCACACTCCCTGCACCTTATAGAAATATGCTTGTTTAAAAGAGTAGATGGTCAGAGGAATAAGTCTGTTCCACATACCCATTTAGTCCAGCTTTACAAAGCCTGAAACAAAAGGCTGAATTAAGTTAAATTACATTCCAAGTTGTAATGTGGTTTGTCCCTTCCCAGTTTTCTCTTCAGTTGTTTCCTGCTGTCTGAATCCCCTCCTTTCTGGGGTAGTATCTGCCATCACACAAAAACAAGTTTTTCTCTGGATCAGCAGATAAAACTGGACCTTTTTCTCTTGTCCTTAGCTTATCTCACAATTTTCCTTTTTCCCCTGCCTCTTCCCACTCCTGCTTTGCTCCCTCATAGCCTCCACCTCACCAGCTCTCCTGCTGAGCATTTCCCCACATTGCTCAGCCCCTCACATCAGCACTGCCACTTCTTCATTCCTCCTCACAGGTCTCTCATGGATCTGCCATGGGCTGCCTCTCACCCACCTTCCTCGTGACCCCAAAGTGCCCAGCCTGCAGTGGGATTGCTGTGCCCTGTCAGGGAACTTGTTACAGCTCACCACAGTCCCTTTGCATCCCACATGGCTTGGGTTCACTGAAGGGCTACATTTTGTCACCCTGGTATGACATGTTACCGTCCTTAACACTGTCTGCCACCAGGACACAGACACTGTCCTGAGGCTCTGGTAATAGGATTTCAGGAAATGCTTTCCCTTAATCTGTCAAAAAAATAATTCGTCAAATAACAGTGTGGATAATCCAAACCCCCTCCAATTACAAATCTGAATTTGGCATATAATGAAGAAAGCACTTAATCAGTTGAGTCACTGTATATAAAGACATATTGTAGAAGATGCTTCACAATGTTCACCACTATTATCCCTAATTATATAAATTTGACTGGTAAATTTGACTGTATTACTGAAAAAATAGATGCATTTTAAGTGCAAAAAGCCAAACCTTTGTAGTTTGGCATTCTTGCAATTCAAATAGAATGGATTATGTTGAATTGCTAGTTCCCAGAGAATGCTGCAGCATATCTGTAGCCCTCCTCACAGCTTTTCCCAGTTAGCTGACCACAAATTTCCAGTGAGCAAAGAAAAGGCTGCCAATCCCATGTTTCACTGCAAGTCAGACACATCCTGTGCTCTACCACTGGGTCCAGTCCAAAGCTTTCCTTGTCAGCCCACTTCAGAGTGAGCTTCTGAGGATTACACTATCGTGTCCCTCTGCATAACACATTTCATACAACATGAAAATGTTTGGCTTGACAAAATCTAAAGGTCTCATTCTTCACTCTTAATAATTCCATGGTCTTCACCAAAGATGCTCTGTGTGTACAAGTGAGAAGGGACATGGACAGGCATGAAGCAGGGAGAACACATCAAAACTCGGTGGTCTCAGGCTGTGGGATGCTGCAGACTGCAGCAAAGGCAAGGTGGGTTCAGGAGCACCTCCAGAACAGCGTGGGATTTGTGTCTGGCAGAAGCACAGGGCTCAGCTGGTCTGCCAGAGGTAGGGAGATACTTATCTTAGATACTTATCTGTAATTAAATACCTATTATTAGTAAATATTTAGAATAGAGACTCAACATGGTAAAGGCCCTGTCAAGCCCTCTAAAGGGGGAAATGAATCCTCAGGTTTTAGCTTTTATATTTTTCAGATTCTGTGCTGCTTTAGTGTGTAGCTCTGAGCTTCATATTAGGGCATGGTGAGCTCTCTTCACAGAGCAGGGAGACAAAACAATTCCTTCTCTAGCTGGGGACCAAGGACAAATGATCCAAATCTCAGGCCCAAGAGCATAAATAAAATGGGCTGAGGAGAGAAAAACAAGAAGGGTGGGGCTTTATAAGTTAAAGCTGTAATTGGACAATTAACTCCAATATGCAAATGCACCAGAACTTATAAAAGTGAGAGACGCCATGACCAGTTGTCCATTTTTTGGCCATTTTGGGTTCACCTGGGGTGTAGCCCTGGCTGGGCTCTTGTGCTGCCCAAGGTGCATCCACTGAGGCCTCCTAATAAATCCCTACTTTATTTTCTTTAACTCTATCTAGCCTCAGTTCTAGGTAAGCCTTCACAAGGCATCAGCCCAGGTAAATATACAAATTTATATCCACAAAATGCATCCAAAAAGAAATAGGTGCTTTACCACCCACACTTATATCACACCCCTAAATAGCTTCCTGTGGGCTATGCCAAAAAACCAGGGCTGTTCTCCTGCACGTATCTGCCTTTGACTTGGGTGCCTGCTGGATCAGGCCCTGAGGCTGCCCTGCCCTCAGCTCTGTGCACTCTGCCACGTTCCCATCGGTCCCTTTGAAAGGAGGGCATTGATGTGTCTCCATCATGCAGCCATTACCAGCACAATGCTGAGACAGATCAATCAAAGGCAATACAACAGCCAGATCCAGAGGATTCCAAACATTGAGGTCAGACTCAGCAACTCTTAGACACTGAGAGAGACATATATACACAAAGGCAAATTTTAACTGTGCAAATCTAAAAATGTCACTAGCAGTGATGGATTGGATGTGTTTCAGGAAGAACTGTCACTTCCTCCCCCACTACCATCCCTTGCCTCTGCATCACTGTGGCATAAGGTGTCTTTGTCCTGGTGGCCTTATCCTAACTTTTCCCTTAACACACAGTCCTCTGATTTTACAGCATAAGCCCTGTGAATGGGTGTCCTGCTGCTTAGCTGTGCCTTGAAGGATCAATTGCCCTGCTACAGAACACCTCTCCCTTGGAGAGGGCCATTTTATGGGTAAATCCCAGCTCCTGGGTCAGGCAGATGCAGCAGCCCTTCCTTAGGAGAAACACCTCAAAATGCACCAGGGACTGGGTGATGGACAGCTGCCTGGGAAATCCCTGTTTGAACTGGTGCTCTGCTGTGCATAAGGTTGTGGCAGTTGCTGGGGATTTACAGACTCCAACATGAAGGTTGAGAAGCCAAAGATCTTCCTAGGTTACAGCGCTGGACTTGTACCAGAGAAAATAAAATCCCTGTACATCTACTGAAAGCCACAGCTTGGTTAATGATCTCCATCGACTGTGGCTGCCTGTGCACTTTCTCCTCAGATGTTTGGAGTCAGTAAGCTACTACAAATGATTAAATGATTCACATTATTGATAATTATGTGTATCAGAGTGGCATTTAAAAACCCTACCTGATGCAATACCCCGCTGAAGCTACAATTTGCAGACAAACACAGCAAAGATGACTAAATTTTGTTGTGAATAAGAATCCTAATTTCAAGATCAAATTCTGAATTGAACATCAAAAATCTTCAAGTCCTGCTCCCACACTGCATTTAGCACATCCAGCTAGTAAATACTAGTTTGAAGAGGCAAAACACACTCTGGTCTCTTTCTACCACTACAGTAAGTTGCTAACTGGTTTCTCCTTCAAAAGAGGAAAAAAATATTGAAATAAATGTATCTTAAGTACCCTACAACGGTTTACATTGCCCTGATTAAATGTGGGCTTAGCCAGTGCCTGAGTGTGCAGTACACAAGTTTCCAGAGAGCCAGGCAAGCGGCTCTAGGGACTTTTCCAGTGCTCAAGGACAAAGATGTCATGAGATAAGCTATATTAAGACTCCCAAACAAAAGCTGTACATATTGACAGCAAGTCTCCACACCAGAGATCTTAGAGTCTGAGCAGACAGTGAGAAAACTGCAGGAAAGGAGGAAATGAGGCCACAAAGTGGTGACTGAAGCAAACTTCACCTGGATGAAGAGTAATCTTGTCCCCTTAGCAAATGTGTGTCCCCAGCACTGCTGTATGCCCTAGAACATGCTTCCTCATTTTGTCTTGTTCTGCTTTTAACCACTTGCCTCAAAAAGCAACATGAAAAGGCATTACTGTAATGCCTGCTGATGCCAGCAGTGGTTTTCTTCTTCCTGTCACCCATTAGCTGCAAACTCAAATGTTTGGATCTCTCTGACCAGCACTGAGAACCCGAGCTTGAGAGAGCATAAGAAAAGCATTTCTCTCCTCCCTTCCTAAGGATAGGAAATTCCTCTTCATCCTGTAATCCCCCCTTTTGCAAATGTATGGGGGGACTTGTCCAACACGGGGTGACCAACACGGGGTGGCAAAGATGAGACACACACTCAGTCTCTATTTGCTGGCTAAACACAGAATAAAGCTGCATTAGAGCAAAGAGACAAGACCTCATTATCATCTCCCCAGTCATCAACACTGTGTCCACCTGAACGCTCACACATGATTTCTTTTACCTTGGCCAACATTTGAAAGCCAATGTGCAAGAAGAGACTTAAAATATAAACATTTACTTTTAGCAGATATCTCCATTTCCAGTACATTTGCTTATGAAATTATTGTATGGTCCAGGAGCCTTACAATTCTCCAGCCTCTGAGAAATTATGGATAGCATCTCCAAATGCTGTCAACAGCCAAAAAAACATTGCTAGAAAGATCTCTTTAGCATGCATGAATGGATGCATCAAGGGCAGTTGTGTCTATACAAGAGAAATTCTTCTTGCACTGTGCTTTTGGGGTTTGGAGTGGGAACTCTGCATAAAGATAATTAGCATTTACTTCTAAAACAGGAAACTTGCTTTGCATATTTCATTTTGACACAGTCACACTCTTTTTTTTTTTTTCTCTGCAAACAACAAGCTGAATTCTAAAAACCTTACATCGTTTACAAATAGACTAAGTCCCAGTGAGCACCCAGTGAAATATGGTTGGGCAAGGATGAAAAAATGCTGATACTGAATTGTGGTGTTCCCAGCCAGAATGAGCAATGCATTATTTTGCAAACAGTACATGGTTTCAAGAAGGTCTTGATACTTGTGAGCAATAACAGGAGAATCCATCCTTCCTGCACACACAAATGCATGAGCCATCCATGCACAACATCTGGGCAGTTTCCTACTCCCTGGTAGCCCAGAGGATCTGAGCAGCTGCTCTGTACCAGTCTGTTGCCACATCCCTTGATGGGTGACCCTGTCTCATTTACAAAGAGCCTTTTCAGAGCCCTGCCCAGAATTCTATGTATCTGGGTGAAGATGCAGTCCTTGCAGTGGAGAGCAAGTGCCCTCCCAAAGCACATACACCCTCCTCATGCCAGCTCCCCCATGGCATGTTGACTCCACCTAACATCTCCTCTTGGAGAAGGCCCCAGGGTCTGCAGAGCCCTGTGCTTGGCAGCAGGGCATGGAGGTGCATTACCTGCAGTCTCCCTGCTCCCTGATGACAGCTCTCCATTGATGCCATTCTCTTTGGTCTGAGCATACGTCCCTGGCTGCTCGTGGCTGCCCAGCCTCAGCTCCTCATCCTCTCGGTACGGAAATCCATTGGCACTTCTGACCAGTCCAGCGCTCGCGCCACCCTGATCCTTCATTTCAGGTGAATGTGGGTGTGAAGAAGCCTCTGTTAGCTGACCTGAAGTCCAGTGTGGTGCCTTGGCTTCGTCTTTCCTATCCTCAGCCATGGCTCCTTGCCTTCAGCGCGTGGCCTGTAACGACATGAGCGGGAGAGATCAGCTCCAGGTGGGTGACTGTGTCCCTCACTGCCAGCACAAGCACGTCACCAGCAGTGCTGCTGGTAAATTCAAGTCCAGCAGAAGAAAGAATTATCCCTGTGTGTTTGTCCTAGCCGTGAGTGAACTGATTTAAACCCAAAAGAAACCACCAGCAGTAAAAAGTATGGGTCAAGTCCTCCCTGACTCTCACATGCCTTGCAATTATTAGCACCATTTTCTTGATGGCTGCCCATTCATTAATCTCATTTTAACGCATTAATTACAGTTAAACTATCAACCCAATTAACAAGAAGTGAATCTGTCATCTCAGTGCCACGACCCATTTCCAGGGCAGAGAAGGAAGAATGCCACAACTGCTACAAGTGAAGCTGCTGCTGAAGTGAAGGTGCTTGCCAGGCACAGCAGCACAAGGTGACATGGCCTCACCAGCACATGCAATCTGCTCCTTGTCATGACAGAAGCCAAGTCTGGGAATGCGCACTGGGTTCCTGAACATCCATGCTGTTTGACCCCAGTTAAATCCCCACTTACTTGCTGTCATGTGAACATTCACACACACACACACACTTGTCCAACCCTTTTGTCCAAAACAGTCCATGGGGAACAGTTTGTTTCTCACACAAGCATTTACATTCTTTTTTGACTATCAGTATTTATACAGAAATAAAACAAATCATTATTTGCTACTTCACACATATTTCACTCCTGTTAGTTAGATCTCTTTTGTCCAAGCCAAGGAGAAGCCGTTGCATAAGCCATAGCACTTGACTATTCCTCCCAGATAAATGCAGCAGGAGCTCCTCAATATGTAAACCTAGGAAGGCAAGAAATCATAATAATGTTTTGATGATACAGTAGCCTCTGGAGAGGGGAAGGCGACCTGCCCTGAGTTAGCTACTTCAAAGTGGAAACCAGCAGGCCTTTTCCAAAAGCACTTGCCACCTCCTTTTTTCCCTGGGAGAAAATAACATAAAAGCAGTGAGCTGAATGCAGTCAACCAGCCACATTTCACAGAGACTGAGCAGTCTAGAAAAGGCAGCACTAACTAGATAGTGCATGCATTCTGCAGATATTTAACAAAAACAAAACAGAAAAAGAAACTAGTTTCCATAATGTCAGGTCAGTTTGAAGAAAACCTCTAAACATGAGAAAAGGCTATTTACCAGATAATCATTCATAATTGATAATTTGACCTCTTTCTGATCAGACATTATAATTTATTAATAACAGCTTTCAGAGCTGCTGCAGATTTTTAAAAAACCATGGTGAACCACAAAACTAGATTTCATTCATAATACGTGACTCAAACTGGAGTTCCATATCAAAAAGGACTAATAACTCTTCCTCCTCACAGTGAAATCATGCTGTTTTTACAAAGTGCTTTGCCTGCTCTCACCCTGAGCCAGAAGCATTCCCTGGAGGTAACTGTGACAGTGTTCACAGGGGTCCCAGGATGAAGGAAGAGACAAGGATCTGACTCCATGTTTCAGAAGGCTTGATTTATTATTTTATGATATATATTATATTAAAACTATACTCAAAGAATAGAAGAAAGGATTTCATCAGAAGGCTAGCTAAGAATAGAAAAACAAAGAATGATAAGCTTCTGTCTCGGACAGAGTCCAAGCCAGCTGGGCTGTGATTGGCCATTGATTAGAAACAACCACATGAGACCAATCACAGATCCACCTGTTGCATTCCACAGCAGCAGATAATCATTGTTTGCATTTTGTTCCTGAGGCCTCTCAGCTTCTCAGGAGAAAAAATCCTAAGAAAAGGATTTTTCAGAAAATATCATGGCTACAGGTAACTAACTGCATACAGACTGAAGGAGCTGGTGAAACTTGCAGTGAGAAGTTTCGCAGCCCAGGTTTTCCTTCAAGCTGTACTGAAAATGATGGGATGAGCAGTATCACAAAGAGAGGAGACAAGCCTCAGTCAACAAGAGGTAAGAAAAGAGTGAACATACTCCACATCCCTTTGCTTTCCCCACCTCTGTTATCCTAATGGGAAACTCAACAGGGAGACATTCTGCCTGTACAGACAGAGCTTTAAATCAGCCATCTCACATCATACCAGCCCAAGATGGGCAAAAACCCCCTCCTACAAACAAAAAAAAAATATACCTCTGCCTCTAGATCTGTTTACTGCATGATTCTAAAGAACATTTTCTGATAGAGCCTTTCCAAAACATAAGTCCATGAGACAAATGTCTCCCTTTTTACAGCAATGAGCAGCACACACTCAAAGCCACCAACATTTGAGATGTGAGGGCAGAACAATTCTGTTCTGCAGGAAAAAATGAAGGCAATTCTCATTTATGTCCCTTGGAGAAGCTCAGGGAAGAACTACAAAAAACCCAGAAAAAACAACCAAAGAAAAAGCCCAAGCCCTAACTCAAGGCTCCCTCAGCAACCCAATGTGCTTTGAAGCTGAGAGCAAGAGCCAGGAGCAGGATGAACCTGCCCACCAGCTTCACCAGTCCAGCCCCTGGTGACCCATGAGAGGAGCCCAGAGGCACAGCAGGACAGGGAGAGTTATGAAAGAGCCAAGTGTAAGGAATGTGGCTCTGAAAATCACTGGGACAAATGTAATGGTTCTATTCCTGCACCACAGTTTGGTAGCTATTATCCATGAAGTATCCTTCCTGGGTTGCAGGCAGACACTCCCTGCCTCACTTGAAGCTCTTGAGGAAGGATATTCACATCCTCACAATGGACTGTGTCACACAAGTCCCCAGTGAAAATAACAAAAGTGCTTTTATCTTTAAAAATAAATACAGTGGGCAGACTTCAATGCGAGCTGCGTGTATCTGGAGGCAGAATTTGGCTCAGTATTTATAAAAGATGGTTACAGAGTAAAGCATGGATGAATTCATTCTTGCCTCTCTGTTATTCATCAAGTGCTCTCAGGGTTTATAATGGTAGGAGAGAAACAGGGAGTGAGTCACACAATGCATCTTTGTACTCAGCAATTTAGCAATGACTATCTGCTGTGTGCTGTGATTCATCCACAGCTTGGGTTAAAATCCAGAATACACAGGTGTGCTTTGCACCATCAAGTGAGCTGTTTTTCTTTCATTTCATTAGCATACAATGGAATTAAATTAATCAGGTAATGTAAATATTGACAGAAGTACTCAAGTGGCCAGACAATACAGCAGAATTTAAATAGTGACAGCTATCTAACAAGAAAAAACCTGGAATAATTTGGACAACCTAGGGAAACACTGTACTTCAGGGAAGCAAACAGTCCTTTTTACCATGAGTTTCTTATTCTTTGCATAAGCTGCAATGAAGGCTTTCAAAAAGACACAGATAAGAAGGCACAGCCAGTCCTCTAAAACGTCATGCTGCTTTAGTTCAAATTGATTTGGATCTTTATGAGCCTTTCTTTGCTATCCATTACAACAGAACTGTTTTATCAGGGAAGACGCAGCAGCAGTCTTCCAGCAAGTTCTCACTCTTTGTCTAGGGTTAGTGGTAGGGAGGGGGTGACCACAAAAGGAGGTGCTTGACCACAGCAGAAAGGGCAGTGGAGGCTCACAGCCAGCCCACCTTACTCCAGAGCCATTCTGGCCCACACCATGCCCACAAACCATGGAGCAGGCTGTGGCAGCCACACAGCACAGGTAACCCTCCTCCCTCAGGATGTTCCTCACCTTCAAGTCTAACCAAGCCCACCCATGCAAATCACAGTGTAGGACTGGGGTGGGGCATGTCCCCTCCTTCCAGAGGGATCAAGTAGGTGCTTTTGAACCCCACAGATCACAGCAGTGATGCTGACCCACCCCCATGGGCCATACACAGCCCTCCCAAAAAGGCTTTCCTTGTCCAGAGTGACATGGAGAACACTACTGAGCCATTGCTTGTCTGGAGAGATTGTGCTCCACTGGCAGCAGCAGTGAAGAGATCCTTGACAGACTTGAAGTTCATGGCATTGTAACTCAGGCAGTGCACTGAGGGGACAGCATCATGGATCTGAACTGGACATCTTATCTTCTGAACTAATAACCTGGAGGAGAAACTATGATAAAAATGAACCCTCCCAGCTTTTTCAGCCATGTGGGAACCGTACAGAGACAGAAAATACTTAAACACAGAGGGACAAATCTCGTGGGGGATATGTGGTCTGACTCTGCAGTTACCTCCTCCTTTTGCAGGCACTCTACACATATTTATGAATCCATATGCTCTTTCATGTGACACCAGCTCCTGCTGCCATGGCTGGGTTGAACCAAGCCTGAATGCTTTGAACTCTATGCATAGCAAATCACCCACAGTAATACAGCATGAGACCATGATATGCAAAACCCAAGATAATGCTGATTTAAATTTCCTGTCGTGCTAGCTGTCCAGAATCATCTTAGTGTTGTATTAACACTGCCTTTGCATATAAACTGATAAATTTCTTACTTGTTAAGACAACAGAATTAGGCCAATACTGAAGACTTTTTCAAGTGGACTGCCTTCCTGTTTCAAGCCATGTTTTTACCTGCTCTTGTATCTATGAGCCCGTTCAGAGTGAAATGAGGATATTTCATTTCAGAGAAGCTAATTCAACAACTAAAAGAAACAGCTACCTGGATACATGGAAGAAGAGCTACAATTCTAGTTCAGGCAAAAATTATCACTGGAGGTTCCTGAAAGGAGAGACAATACACTCTTTAAAAACAGAAAACCAAACCCTGGCAGGGTGTATGGCCACATCCTGAGCTCAGTGGGAAAAAGAGGGGATGTGCCCAATGTATGGCTCCAGGACCAAATCCTGGCTCTCACAGGGCAATTTAACTCAGATTCAACAGAGCACTGACTCAGTTGCCTTGAGCTGCAGCTGCTTCCAAGTCCAGAGCCAGAAAAGGGAGGGGATTTCTCCCTAATCTGGAGTGCACAGATATGGCTAAAGAACTCAGGTATCCAGGGCTTCTAAAACTCCTCAGCTAGACTGCCTACAAGAGATTTTTTAAAGAAATTTAAGAAATTCAGAGAATTCCTTTCAGAGAAAATAAATTAATCAAGTGACATATTCATAATTTTTTTTTGCAGAAAAAAGAGCACCAAGAATTAAAGAAGAAATTAATATATCTTAAAAATGAGTTACACTCTACACAAATAGGGTGCAATTGAACTTAAACTAGTAAATAACACAACAAAAGAAATTTCATGACCACACACCAACTGTCCAACAGGGATGATGGATCTAAATATTAAATACTAGTCACAGTGATTTAAAAGGTCCCAATGGAATTTTCCAGTAAATTTAACTTACTAACAACTTACATCTAGAAGAGCCAAGGAAAGCAGGGAGGTATCAGGAGGCTGGAATAGAAACAAGAGGCAGAAGGTGGGAAATTTAGATGGACAAGTTCCAATAACCTCCTGCCACCATTAAAGCTCAGGCTGTAGCATATAGTAAACAAACCTTACCAACACTGTTGTCTTCATGGACTCTCCACAGATCCACAAAACAAAAAGGCCAATTTTGGTTGCCATTTCACTCCTGCATTTCAGCTAACATACATCTCTCAAATTAATGTGATAATTTTCAGATGTGAGCCACAAAACAATTAACCAAAGCTACACTTGATGCTAAATGCCAAAGTGCTGTAATTGCAGTGATATGGAATATTATTAGAGAGAATTATACATTCTCTCCACTTCACCTCTCTAGCTGAATAAAAAAACGATGAACAAATTTCTCTGATATTTTAGAACAAATATGATTTATTTCTTCCTTGTCCACTGCTTGAATTATTAGCTTTCAGCTAGATCCCTCTTTCTCAACAACAGGAGCAAGACTATCCCCTTGAACACCACCTTGCATCCCTTAAAAACACAGGCAGTGTTCATCTCCTCTAACTTGTACCAGCATTTGGTGGGTTTTAAAGGCTTTTCCATTTCCACACTGCAAACAGTTTGTCAATAGCCACATATTCTCTGTAGACAATCCTTTTGATTGTACCTTGGATTACAAAACAGATGAAAATAACAGATGATGCCTGCACCAGCGGCTGAGCAAAGGAAGCTTACTGGGGAAAGATGAAGAAAATGAGAATTTTTTTTCCAATCTGCATGCCTGGCACAGCTGAGAATGAGGGATGGCTGCAGCCTCAAAAGCAGTGGATCAGATCTGCAGCACTGGCACAGCAGAGACAAGGCCTCTGATCCTTCCTGCACAGTGTCCAGGCCTGTGACAGCAGAGATTTAAACCCTTCCCAGAGCTCCCAGCAGCTGAGCTGGACCCCAGTGGAGCCAGGCAGGTGGGAAGGGGGGGTCATCCCATTGCAGAAACTGCCCAGCTCCTAAAGAAAGGGGAATGCTTTCACTTGGAGAAATGTTTATCTGAGCAAGCCCTGCTCTGTGCTGAGCTGCAGACCCTGCTGGGCCAGGTGCTGTACAGAAGGGATGAGAAGCAGCGTGCTGCATTTCCACTGGCAGAACACAGGCACAGGTGAATGAGCCATTCAGCTGTTACTCCTTCCTCCCTTGGGAAGGTGTTCATTTCTCTGGGCTGCTGCAAAGCACCTCAGCTGACTCCTCTGAGACATTTTTGCCCAGCTTGGAGGGCTGCCCTCACTCCCATGCTCAGGGACCATATATCCACTTACTCAGACACCAGAAATGTAAAACTGCACGCCCTTCTCTCTTGAAATGGCGACATCATAGTATTAGCAGCTTGTGACTCAAAAATACCCCAATAAAAAACCTACTAGAGCTCACTTCTAGATAAAAAGAATCCCTGTACACCCCTTTTGCTTCAACACCAACCCTTTCCAACAAACCCTTGCACTCCTATCTATCATAATTGCTTCCTGCAGGATACAGGAAAGGTATTTGAGCTGGTGAAGGAGATGGTAACCATAACAACAGCACCATGACAACTGCAAGTGATATCTGAAACATGAAATACAGCAAGAACTTATTACTGATAAATTTGGTCCACAATAAGGATGGGAAAAGCACCAAAGCAGCCATAGCAGTTAGTTCAGGTGTCAACACAAAGAAGCACGAGTGTCCCTTGATTAAACTGCATGCAGTCCTTATCTTAACTCCTCATCTTAAGATGAGGCACCATGACAACGCTGCCTCCCGATCAGGAAACAGAGAAGGCAGTGTCTGCTCAATCCTGCCTCAGATCTCTCCTGTCTTAACAGGAAGGACTGAAGGATGGAAGGAGTGCTTCTGAGAAGCCAGGAGGTTTCCTGGCAGCTCCCAAATTTCTCAGTGGAGCTTTTTTGTTCCCACGAGAGTCACTGAAACAAGGCCTGAACAAGAACAGGGTTCCCCTCAGGGGAGCATCTCTGAGTCAGACACACTGCATTGACTTTTCCACCAAGAACAATTTCAAATGGGCACCATGAACTTCAGACAAGGAACTGCAGTTGGCAGGCTTGTCTGGAACAGGAGGCTCTGCAGCCTTCAGCCAGCAGCCATCTAAACAACCTGTGCCAAGGCTCTGACTTCAGTTCTGGCAGAGAAAAAGATTCACCACCATTTGTGGCTACATCAGCTTTTTCACCCTCAGTGCAGAAGGCACATTAAAACCCACCACAAACAAACAGCACTAGCTCCAAGGGCTGTGGCAGATGAAGTCACTGGGGGTGTGATCAGACAGGGAAACATTCAAAGACATGGCCCTCTTAGGGCTTTTCACAGGGAATTCAGCTCACTGGGTTGATACACAGGATTGCCAGCATAGGCACACCAAGCAGTGGGTCCTATCCCAGTTCAAACACTTTGTCACCCTCTGCACAGCTTTCCTCTTTTAACCCCCTTGTTCTTTAAGACACTGCAATAATCTAACTGGAAAACAAACCTTTCTTCATTGTACACTTCAGAGATTTTCAGGTCTATACTGAAGGCTTAATGAAATAAATACTCAACAACTCAGCCCTTACTTGTACTTTTAGAGTCTGTTTTATCCTACCAAAATAATTATAAAATATTAGCCCCATTTATTACAACAAAATCTTCAAAGAGCTAAGAAGAACAGAAGAAACCTTTAGTTTATGGAGGTGATTTTGAAGGCAAAAGATGATTCAGATTGCACCCAGAAAATCTGACTCCAAATGAAGAAAAGTTTTTTTCATATTTCCCTCTTACCAGTACTTCAAACCTCAGTAAGAAGACAGTTGAAGATCCATGACAACACCATGGCTGAGCTGGAGGATGGGCTATATAAGACAAGAGTACTCAAAATACTATTTAAGGAGGAAAATCCTTCACTGGTCAGGGAAAAAGTGTACAATGTGATATAACCCTTGCAGGCTAGGGAAAGCAAAGTAAAACTACAATAAATACTCACAGAGATACCACACTAAAAGCACTGCTAATGCTGCCAGCATTCCACCAGTTTGGCCAGCTAAAACCTTGGCTGGCTAACAGAGATAAATATTGAATGCTGGACTCCCCTTCCCCATTGCCATTTCCATTATAACTTTTAGTGCTCATAAACAGGTGAGGCATCATCATCTTATTTATTGCACAGGTACATGAAGACACTACAGCAAACACTACACAGTACAATTATCTAATTCTCACCCTCACATTTTCAAACCTGTTTTCTGATGAAGTGCCAGCCAAATTGGGTATTTGCCACAGACCCTACAAACAGGCTGCACAGCTATGTGCTTCCTTTGCTCTCAGGTTACAATTGATCAGCACTTGTGCTTGGACAGGGGCTGGTAAAGGTAACCCACAAAAAGACTGGAGTGAAAATCTTAAGGGTTTGTTTTCCCCACACTGACCTTACTAAGACACATTGATTTGATGTTGCATCTCTTCTCTCAAGAGGTTCCAGGATGGATGACAGCTCACATTAGGCAGTGAAAATTATTTAATTATGCTAATATATTACATGTATGCTCTCCACCTGCCAACTGTAGATGAGCTGCTCTTCATGCAGGTGAGGCAAACTGGACCACTCAGCAGAGGTGATACAAACTTGTCTGCTAAGCAAAAACACACACAACACAATCTCATTTACCCAGAATAAAGCAGTTGAACTACACTGGTACATCTTTGCCTTCTCTGCACACATAACTTATTGACACAACCCTCATTTCTTCTGGTTTCACCAAGATCTCATCAAGCATGACACATTTACACATGATCTTGTCTTTATTCAGTGAGCTTTTAATTATATTTTAAAAAAATGCTGCCCCTATAAATGTCTCTGCACATTTTGATTTTTCAAAGGTCTTACCTACCTCTGAAAACTAATTCTACTGTGGCTACAACACAATCTTTGAAAAAACACAGACGCTATCTTTGGGAACATCATCATGTCAGCTACTACAAATGGCATAACATATGTCCTGGGTTAATTTCTGGCAGGTTCTTCCCTCTAACTACATGCAGGGGAACCAGCCCACAGTAGAATTCTGAAACACAGCTCTCTGCATCCCCTCCAAGGCCATGAACCCAAAAGGGGATCCAGGGATGGAGCTCCTGATCCAGCTGCCATCCTAACTTAATTCTGTCCTTCCATATGCTGAGTTAAAGGAATATGGTCAATTGTTCTATAGCTGAAGAAGCAGCACAAAGATGATGATGCTAAAATGAAGTATAAAGGGGATAACAGGAAAGGATCTTCAAGCTGCTCCAGCTTGTTTGGGTAAAAATTCCTGCTGGTGTGAAAGAAGCTTCCTCCCCAAGTCAAGGGCAGCAGATTATTCTTCTGCTGAGAATGCTTTGAGCTTCCCTTCTGAACATTCAGACACACCAGGCAATCATGCCAGGCACACAGTAAAGTAAAAGCATTGCATTGTCTACCAGAGACATTGTTCATTCATGCAGAAAAAGAGCATCAGGCAAAAGAAAGCTGGTGCCCAGGCCCCTCCAGCCAGACTCACTTAAGCAGCTTTGATTCTCAGTTTCATGGCCAGGAAAACTTAGAGGGCCCAGGAACCCATTACAGCCAACAGGAGTCAAAGCTTTTGGCTGTGGCACAAAGCTTCTAACTGTAAACAAATAAATAGAAATAAGGAGACAAGGCTTTGGAAAACTGGTTGGGAAAGAGGTTATCCAAAAATTCAGCTTGTTTCTATATTTACAACAAACTTGGCATTGATTAGTTAGTGCTAGAATTTTCTTTCCTAGGGAATGCCTGAGTAGTGTTTCTTGTACTGCAAAACCTTGATCAGAAGTGGTAAGATTATTTCATCCCTTCATACTATTTTCTAACTAGTGATGTTACAAATAAAGAACTTCTTTTAAATACACCCTTATACTTGTACGACTTAAAAATATGCTGCCCACCCACACTCAGCCACCCACTTGTATGACCAATGACTATATACCCTGGCAAATAAAATAATCTCTCCCTATCTCAAAATGAGAATACCCAAAATCTTCTGTGCTCTGAATGGTCTAGATAGTAAAATCACAATATTTGGGGTATAGTTTTATCATAGGTTTACCCTGCCAAATCTTTACTCAACCAACTACAAAAGAAAATAAAGCAGGCAGTCATTCTCTAGCCTGTTCAGGCAAGGAGACAAGAGGGCAGGGAGGACAGAGACAGTATTGAAGGAACTTGGAGCCACAGGAGCTGATTTTTCAGCTCTCGCTTTCAGAGGAAGTTTTTCCTTTAAAAGTTTCAATTAAGCTCTTAGACTGTGCACTGAAAGTGCCTCAGCCTGTACTTGAACTACAGTGATATTTTAATAGTTTAATTTTTAATTCCTTGTGGTTTTGAACTTAGAAAATTCAGGTATCTAAAGCATAAGCAGGAACCAAGTCACTGAGCCTTTCTGAAATCTTAACTGCAGGATTAACAGCAAAAACCTATTCCAGAGACTTGTTTCCTCCCTAAACTCCTGTGGGTGTGTGCAACTACCTAATCCTTGCTACAGGTTGAGTTTAATCTTGTTCTGCTGCCACCCCTCTTCTTGCCCCCAGTGCCAAGGAGCTGATGAATGTTAAATCAGTGGCACGCTCCTGGGATAAGATGAAGAGTGAATGAGTCTGTGTGAGGTACTGAACAAGCCCAGGCCCAGGGAGTAGGGAAAGGTAAGAAATTTGCATTGCATGAAGGAACAGCAAGTCAAGAATGGTAAGAAGAGGTCTGGAAAAACCCCAAGCTGTGGGGCAGAGTGTGTGGTTTTTTAATACAGAGAGACAAATGGTAGGAAGGAGGAAAGCTAGGCTGATCTCTGACCAAACCACTCCTGCCATTAGCAGTGGGCAGCACGAGCTGCTCCAGACGAAGGAGGAGCAAGGAGCTCCACAGAGCTCAGGCCAAACATCTGCATTTTCCCAATGCAAGTGACACAGTTCTGGTGATTTCCATCAGAGTCAGGTGCCTTCATGTCTGCAAGGACCCACATCATCAGGCTCTTTCCAATACTTGGCACCACACACAGAAAGTAGCCCCAAGGAGACTTTCTGGACAAGGAAAATATCCTATCTCCTTCCATGGATTGCAGCCAGAGATGTCCACTAAAAGGCCAAGAAGGCACAAAAAGCACAACAGGTAGAATAGGTCATGCAGAGCACTGATGGACACAGAATATTCACCCATGCACTCGAGGGCTTCTGATTCTTTTCTGAAAGGTACCCAGGATCCAAGCTGGATCTTGGATTTGTCTTGAATTTCTCTGTACATTTCCTTTTGCAAAGTCTGGCAGCAGCACTAATGATGATGCTTGTTTAGGATACCTGAAAACGTTAATTATTAATCACAAATGAAATAAAGAAGACCTGGAAAAGGCACAGAGAGCTCAACAAGGATGATAAAAGACCTAGAGAAGCTTCTGTGAAAGGAGTGACTAGACATGCTAACTCTTCATCCTGGAAGAGAAGGGAATGTGATAAATGTTTACAAAAATGCACACAAGTGTGCAGAGAGAAGATAAGCAGAGAAGAAAAAAACAAACAATCCTCTCTCCACAAAGAGCTACAGTGCATCAAACAGAACTCACCAGTGACGGGCTCCCTGCAAAAAAATACAGCAGTGATTCTTCCCACTGTATGGAATGTATATAGCAGGGGGTGCATGATGGAATTTTACACAGGTTCAAAAGCAAACTGTTGAATTTTCCTTTCATTGTTTTCCCCATGGTTTCTCAATCTGAGAGCCTTTTTGGGGAAAGCAATGTTTTTACCACATAAATGATATGTAGCTCTAATGTGGATTAGCAGCTTTGTTTGGTATTTTAATATTGACTTGAATTAATCGTGTGGTTTCTTGTCATTCATTTTTAAAGGTCTTTATGTGCGATGAAATGTCACATCCCCTCTCTGAGCATCACAATGCTTAACAACTTCTAATGAAAAAACACTGTATGACATAGACTATTGCTCTGCAAGTGAAAAGCACCTATTGATCAGGGAGGCTCTAGCAAATGAACAGCTTTGTTGGTCTGATAAGTTTCTAACTGAAACACAACATTAATCCCAGATATCCCTCTGCTGATGCAGCAAAACAGGCTCTACAGACCATGCCTTGCTCTTTGCACACAGCTGGATCGCTACATCGAGAAAGGGGGTGCCCATTTTCAACTCATTCTGTGGAATCAACTCGATCACCTCATGTTAAAAATCCAGAGGCAGCACTGAGGTGACTACAGCGACACAGAGGTAATTATCAGGTGGGGGACATCACCAGGAAGATCAGCCTGAGAAAAATGTTCTGCATCAGGGGTGCTGCTGAAGAGGAACAGCACATGGGCAGCAAGGAAGACAAATGGCCCTGGTTATGTATCCAAAGGCATTACTTGTAAGAGGGCTGCTGAGATAGAGTATGTAAATGTTTTATGGCTCAGAGGCTCAAAGCTCCAACAGTGCAAGCAAAGTCTTGTATATTTTCTTTTTCATGTAGGGCAAGCAGTCTGGAACACATGTCCCACCAATGACCTCGACTCTGACCCAGAGGGGCTGTCTCTGCTTGAAAAGATGATTCATTCACTCTGCCAGAAGGGCTGAATGAATAGGCAGTATTCAGACTGCAGAACACTTATCACTTGGGATTCCCTCAAAATTTAGGTCTGACATGACTGGGTCAGTAACCACGCGCTTTTGTTCCTAGCTCCTTGAACAGAAATGTCTCCTTGCATTCTTCAGTGCTTCCCACAAATCAGGTCGATTTTTATGGCTTGCTAATTATCACTGCTAGACTTCTGCAGGGCTTCATGATGAAAAGTAGTGTATTTCTGAAAGCTCAGGGCACAAAACTTACAGAATAAATCACTATCTATCAGGCAGCAACAAAATCCAGCCATGGCAGCCACTTGAATGTACACATCTGGGTAGTGCTTAACTTCATTTGTTTAGGAATAGCAAGTTCTGTTCTGCTTCTGTTGATAGAGCATACTAAAAATAATTTGCATTATTTGCCAATAATGCAAAAGGAGCAAAACAAGTAACTGTCACAAATCAGGCTTTGTCTAGAGGTGCATCAACATCTATCACACATACAGAGCTATCTGAATTGCCTTTAGGGTTGCACAGTTACACTTCAGGAACTGAGCTGGGAAAACTGCATAATCCTAACTGGGTATCCTTCTGCATATATAGGCTACTGCCTAGGTCAAGAAACATATTTTATTCTTCACATTCCCTCTGTCTGGATTATCTCAGTACCTACTGCACCAGCTGCCCCGCCACTGCCCCATGGGCTTCAGTCCCTCACCCAGGACCTGTCTGTGTTTGCTGTCCTGTCTGCAGCTCCCACCACTGCAGACCTTGCCAGTGTTAGCCTTCCCACACCAATGTCCACTTCCAGGTCCTCTCCTGCAGGTTTCATTCCAAGCAACAGTTTCCCAATCCTTTATTAACTTACAGTTTTCCTTCCTGGGCTTCTGTCCCATTCAGCTCCTCTCTCCAATCTGCCACTATTTCACTGCTTTTCCATGCTCACCTTTCCCCACACAACTTTTATCAAATCTGTCTCTTCTGCCTGTCACTCCCTGCTTCAACAAGTTCTTGGCCATAAAAGCAAGTACAGATTCAGTCATGGGAAAGCTAAGAACTCCCAACACAGGCATATCAAAGGCTTTGCTATATTCTCTTCAGAGTGGTGCCTGCCACTCAGATCTGGCCTCTAATCCTGTCCAAACTCCTGGTGCTGCTGGAATGGTTTCCAGGAAAAATCAACTTGAATTCTAGAAGTTCAAAGAGAATGGTTTTGGACTCTCTGGGCCCCTCTTGCTGAGAATAATGCAGTGTTCATTTTTCCTGTTGTGGATTCCATAATCTCTGGTCTTTTCCTCTGGCACTGCCAACACAAAGTGTCTGAGCCACAGCTGCCCCCCCCCAAGGCAGGTTAGGAAAGTTCTGATTTTCGGGGGGAAAAATTTTCACAAGAGGATTTTGAAATTTTTTGTTCATTGGTTAATTAAGGAATTTCCAGACATTTCTGTTGATTCTGTTCACCAGCTGGCATTTTGGGATACTGTTGGGGAAAGACTTCATTTTTTTACAAACCCAAGAGGTGTTAAGAGTTGCTAAATTTTACCCTACCTTTCGTTTCGTTTATGGGGCTGTTTCCAATGTTCAAAGTTCTGATATTCCTCCCTGTGGCAGCAGCTCTCTGGTCACAGAGAGCAACAGACAACTTTCCCAGGCAGCATTCTGGGAAAGACTGTGAGAAGATCAGACAAAAGAATGAGAAAAAATTCTTATCTTGACTTGCTGCACCTGATATTGTAAACATGTGGAATGTGTTATGGAGATGTGTTTGCCAAAGGGTGGTTTCTTAATTAACCAATGGTGATGGTGCTTGGATTGAAGGACCAATTAGGCCCACCTGCAAACTAGGATATAAAAGTATGGGTTTCTTAACAAAGAAAATGATCAGCCTTCTGTAAATGCATGGAGTCTATGTAACTTATTACAATGTCCTGGCGTGTTGTGCTGACATGTTGCCAGTTCTCATGTTCTGCCCCCATGGCCCTAACCCCAAAAACCCTGAGAACAGGACAGGAGATGGAACCTGCGATGAGGCACAGGTGAGCCACCCGCTGTCTGCCATCTCCCCTCATTTCTATCCCCTCCCCAGGGCTGTACTGGCCATACCACTCTGGATCTACCCTGGCCCACATCCCATTATCCCTCATTCCTACCTCCCTTCCTATGGTTTAGACAATGGCGCCCACCCCGTGAGGAGGGCCGCCATGTTGAGTTCGCTCCCACTCTCCGTTCTCTCATTGGGACCCTCCCCCCTTCCATCCTGGAGCCCACCTCCACACCTAGAACCCCACCATTTTGATACAAGGCCCTTCAGGGCAGGCCCCACCTCCTCTGATTCTGTCCTTTCCCCTTCCTACACCACTGGAAGCACATCTGGCGCTGAGTGGAAGGCAGCCATCTTGGCTACCACAGGCCCCAAACAACGGGCCATGCTGGTCAGCCCAAGAACCCGCTCTTCTGCCAAGAGACAAACTTCCTCTTCTGGGGAAGAAAGTGAGGGCTCATCCAGATTTGAAGATGAGCCTGAAGGCTCATGGCAGAAGATGCAGAAACCAGCGGTAAAGGAGGGGGATTGGGAACTGGTGTCCCAAATTCAAGCAGCACCAGCGTGGTATCGCAGGGGAGCTAATCCGCACTGGGAATCCATCTACCACAGGGAAATGGAAGACATTTTAAAGCTGCAAAAGATCATGGAAGGAACTCACCCTATTTTAACAACCTGCTAAATGCTGTGTTTGTGGCCCATGTTATGGCACCCCATGACTCGAGACTTTTTATGCACATCCAACTCTCCCCCAATGAATCCGTCTTGTGTAAGGGAGAATGGAAAAAACAACTACAACAACTATTAAAGGACTATGCCCAAAAAGATGGACAGGCACACTAAACATTAGACCATTTAGCCAGGGAGGGAGATTTCACTAAGCCAGAAGATCAGGCAATAGACCTTCCCCGACTGTGTTAAAGATGTAAAAGATGCAGCAAAACCAGCACTTTTACGGACACCGGATGGGACAACACCAAATATTGACTGTACTGACATTTGTCAGGGTCTCGTTGAAGCACACCACTTCACCAGGCAGGTGCTGGCTATCAAAAGGGACACAACATTCCAAGGCCTCTCCCTCATCTTTCAGGGAGCCAGTGTTGAGTAACAGGCAGCAAGACAGTTGTCCCAGATCCAGTCTCAAAGGTATGAAATTACCTGAATTTACTCAGCCTGAGCCCTGAGATGAGGTTTGTCCAGGGCAGTGCACAGACTGTAGCACAAAAAGTCACACTGAGGCTCCTAACAGCCCATACAACAGACCCCATGCAGAACATCAGAACACCTTTTTCTGAAGTCCACAGACCCCCCCACACACCTCCAAAAATTATCACAAGCAATAAACCACCATTGCTTTCTCTGCACCTAGACTTGCACCATGGGAAACAAAAGACCCCCTCCCATCAAATGTTGGAGACTCTTTCAAAACTGTGAGAATGCATCCATGAATAAATAGGCATTAAGTTCACTAAGATACAAACTAAGTGCACCTGTGCCAATGTGTCCCTCTTCAGCTTCACTACTCTTAGCCCCTCTCTGGAGATCTGCCTCAGCACACAGCCCATGTCCAGCCCGACACCCATCTCTGAAACACCCCTACAGCCATGAAAATGCAGATGAAGACACAGGTTCAGGGATAGAGACTTCCTGATCAATTCACAGATTGTCATAGTTCCCTCCCACCCCACAGCTGATGTCTGCTCTTTATTAGGCTGATGTGGCATTTGGAGGCATTTTTCCAGGGTAGAGGATTGAAGTTTTTTCCAGCATCACTGGGTACCCTACATATGCACTGTCAAAGACCAAGAAATTATGAAAACCACTTTTTTTTTTTTTTGACAGAATACTTAGTGTCCATATACTCCCCATATTATAAAAAGAATGTCTTTGCTGCTGTCCTTTTAGCTGCTACCAATTTGAAAGACTTTACGTGAGTGGGGCTGCAGCACAAACTAGAATAATGAAATCCTAAAAGCTCCTTTTCCTGAAGCACTGCTAGGATCAAACCCTACAGCGTGCATCCCAATTGGCAAAGATCTTCAGAGAGGATTTACTCTGGTGCTTTGTCAGTGTTCCTCTGTGAATATTAAAAAAACATCAGAAGATTTTTCTTGAAGCAAATTTTTGCAGTCCTCAAGACAGTTCAATTTTCTTCAAATTTCTGACCAGTTTAGAGGGCTTTACTTGTGATATGCATATTGTTAACATCAGGCTAATAAAGACAACATCCACTTCATTATATTTGACATAAAGCCCATGATCAGTGAAAAAAAAATTACCATTTAAAAAATACAGTTGATGTTTCAGACGTGGAACATTCACATGACAGGCTGCTTTGAAGAATGCAGTGCACTTGACTTTGCTGTACCATTTCCAAGGAGCATTGCTCATATCCACCTGCAGCTTCTGAAATGCAGGTGCTGTTCCTCTTTTAGCCACAGCAAGGAACTACCAAGGTGTGCTTTTAAATGGAAGATTTATATCAATACTAAATTAACACAAAGGTGACAGGAACTTACTGTATAATGAGTTCTCTCCATATAGTTAATATTTCATTGCTCTCTTTGTTCCCTAGCATGAAACCCAACATGGCTCTATTTTCTTTGGCTCTTGACCTTTTATTCCTTTTTTTACTGATTTACCTGTTCAAAACCCCAGGAGGCTTTAATGTGAAAGATTCCCAAAGACAACAGGAAGATTCATGAACATTGTCCAAAGCTCACCTTATCATGCCAGAACAATGTTCTGCAGCCAGAAAGGTAAAGAAAGAGCTCACATTAGGGACGATCAGTGCAGTATTCATAGTCTTCTACTCAAATTCCCAGACTAGGTCTCAGGCAATGGTATAAAAAATAAAGAAAATTTAAAAAAAGGCATGGTACAAGAAAAGTTCTCACTCCACCTCTTTTTAAAATCTAGATTAAAAACTCACTGCAATTTAACTCCCAACATTCATTTTCCATCTCAGCAACTGCCAAACAAGACAGATGATCATAAGAACGGGGGCAGCAGCAAAGCCCAGTGCTGCAGCTGTGGTACAGAATATACATTAAAGCCCCTGGACATTCCCAATCTCTGCAAATCATTATGCAGTGTCAATGCAAAGCCAAATTAGGCACAAAAGGGCAGAACTGGACTTTTATACAATAAATTGTATAGCCAGTCCCTTGGCAGGAAGAAGTCCAAGCACTCAACATGTTCTTGGGCAGGAGGAAGAGCTGAGCCAGTCCAGCCTTGCAGCAAAACAGATCAATAATACCTGTGTGGAAAGCCAGGGAGACAAGAGCTTTTTTTCTCCACATCAAGATGTCTCTATCCTTACCCAACCCCTAAGTGCAGCATTCTGTCTTACTGGCAATCCTCGTGCTTCTGAAAATTCTACTTTCAACACTTTTCTGAAGGTGTGGGCTTGGTCCTACCAACAGAGCCAGGCATGTCTGCTAGGAAATCACCAACATGCATCTACAATCCCTGACATACTGCTCCTGGGACAAGGATATAAATCTTCTGCAAGTAAGCTAGGCAAGGATATTTGGGGTGTTACACTGTTAGATCCTTCAATCCTTCACTGCTCATGTCCTGTAAGCAAGCTGTAATAACAAAACAAAAGAAACACCAAACCACACCACAGAAAAATGGAATTTCATGTATATAAGAGCTGGAAATACTCAGTACATTTTCTCATTGTAAATCAAGTTTTTCTTCCTCAGCAGCTTAGAGTGAACTCTATCTTAAATTTTCTAACACCCCCACAGGATTACTGAGCTGCACTACCTTGGTTCACTGCCTACTTGCAGGACTGCAAATACAGGGCACTAGAAAATTACTGGGTGCAATACAGCATCAGACACAACACATTTACACCATACATGGCAAAGCCCTAGACACAACCAAGTGACTTCCATGAGTTAGCATGTTTTAGTCACATAGTGTTTTCAAGATCAATTCATTAACAGGAGGTTAGGCATTCAAATCAGATCCTTCATGGCTTCATTTTAACCCCTTCTTTCTACATTTTTCTCTGCATCTTTTCCTACATAAGAAATACATATAACTCCACACAAATTCCACAGTTCTTCAAGCATTTTCATGCGTGCTTTGATGGGGACTCATGCTTGCAATAGTGAATCAAAACATCAGTCACTAAAACTGCCTTCCTCAGGAAGTACAAATATGGCATAACTGTGATGCCAGAATACATCTGAAAGAATGAAGTAGCAACATAAGGAGCACATTACACACTACTTTAATTGCACCCTCTTTACAGAGAGCACAACAATGGAACCTGGTAAAAAGATGATGAATGTTTTCTGCATTTAGCACCACCTGCTTCCATTTTACTTCCCTTGTCATCTCTGCACCAGAAACCCTGAAATAACCAGCATCACTGCAGTTGTAATGACTTGAACACCCACCTCAATCACATACAGAAAAAAGCCTAATTTTGTAGGCTTTGGTGCTTTTAAATTATGTTTGTTACCATGAGAACTCGATTAAAATGCCTCCCACAAGCTTGCAGAAAGGGGGTAAAAACAACAACAAAACAAAACAAAATGAAAAAAATCTACTTTTAATCAGTGGTAGTACACTTGCTGCATTGCAGCATTCTCACAAGCTCCCCAGCCTTCTGCAGTAAGAGGCAGCAGAGACACCCAGAGAGATTTATTTTGCTGAATACTTTATTCAGGAAAAAATTTAGTTGACGGTTCAGTTGCTGTCCAGTACTTTTATGCAATACTCCATTTGAGGAAGATAAAGCACATACATGTACTGCACCATGATACAAGGTTTGATTTGAAATCCAGACAATTACATGTATGTTAAATGTGAGAGCAACTCCGACAGCCACCCAGGACAAAAAGGTTTTCAGTTGATAGCTGAGATAAATCAAAGCTATGAAACCCTCTGCTTTCCCCTTCATCCTTACCAATTTGTTAGCTTTATACATTTATGCTGATTTTTAAGAATATTTACTTCTAGAAACTCAAGTGATAGCACTGTATCTTCTAGGCTTCTTGCTTCTTTTTCTTTTTAATTTACAGCCTTACATTTGGATTAATGGACATGGACACTGCATTCCTGACTAGGAGCCAGAGTTTGCACCCCAAGCCTTCAGCCATGACAAATCAGATAATTACACTGTGGCTGAAACAAAAACCAGCAACAAACCACACCAAGCAGCTTGGTCAGCAGCTTGAATGTGTGAAATGCCACAAGTGATGCAGACTGTAGGAATGGCCTGCAGGCAGTGGTGGGCAAGAAAATGGAAGAGTTTCCCACCTCTGATCAGAACTACTCACTAAGCACTTGCTCAAAAGGAGCCACAGAGCTCTCCCTTTAAAGATATATCAACTTCTCCACAGGAGGGAAACGATTGCTGTTACAATTAAGAGACCACCTAAATGGTATCTCATTGAAGGTGAGAACAGAATTAATTTCCCCGTGAAAGATCAATCACCCTCTCCACAACATCATCCATGTTGGAACACTAGGCATCCTTCAGGCTTCAAAAGCAGCAGCTCCATGAGGAAAACTCTATCAGTCAGAGAGACAGAGAGAGATGGCATGAATATGAACTATGCCAGAAACCCTGGATACCACCATCTCAAAAGGAAAATGTAAATTCAGTTGAAACAAGGGGGATAAAACAGACCTTTGAGATAGCTTCGGTGGAGCAGGCAGGTCTCCCAGTCCTTCACTTGCATCTTTACACAACATTAATAGTTGCTCTCTCCATTTTGAATGTTATGTGTGATGTGTGCCCCTGCAGCTGTACTTTCACCTGCCACAAGTAAAGCATCACAGATGATAGAGGGTTCCACCAGAGGAAGGAACAAACCCATGCACCAGCAGCAGGGACACCATAAAGACAGAGATGTCCTATCTGAATCTCACAGGCTCCATGGCAGGATTGCACCACCTAGGCTGGGGGAGGCACAAACATCTTCCAGTGACACCAGAGGCTCTCAGCCATGCAAAAATATACAAGTGCATTTGCCTGAACTTAGAACATCAGATGTGGAGAGTGTTACAACCCCCACCAGACAAGATCCTAAAAGAGACTTCTTAGATTGCTGTCAGCCGTACTTTGGTGAAGAATTGTAAGGAGCATCTATCAGAGGTAATTTCATTGAGGTCAAGAGAACTACATTGACTTACCCCACCTCCAAATTTGTACCCACTGACTGATTGGAGCTTCTATGTCAACCCCTTCCTGCTCCTGCACATGTACAGAACTGACTCCCACCAACTTCCATGGGTTGTACACCACACAGGCAAAACATGAGCAAAGCTTGATCCTGTATACTGAGAAAACCATGGGCATCTCATACAGGAGGGTGAGATGTGGTGGGAAAGAGATATGAGAAGAGGCTGAGCTGATAACAAACAGAACAATCAGACTGACATTAGCCATGGCTGATCTCTATGCAGCCCACTTTCACACTGATGACCCACAACACAGTGTCTGTGCCACTTTAGGCCAGCAGGACCAGCTCAGACAGACCCTTGGCTCAATGGCATCATTTTCTATTGCTTTTCCTCCTCTCCTTCTCTCTTGCTTTCTGGTTTTCCTCCTCTCTCTCTTGCTTCTGGTTTCCTCTCCTTCTCTTCCTCTCTGCTCTTTCATGATCCCAGTGACTCTGGGATCATGCCCCCATAGAGTTGCAAAGAGGAGAAGAATAATGCTTATGATCATCCAAACCTCCCACTGACAAAAGAACTCTGTGTTTAAGAAAAAGCTTGACTTATCCTTCATAGGCATGGATTTACCAGGAGATTAGTAACATTAGGAATTTTAAATGAAGAGATTTCCCTCTTATTATCTATAGGCTGCTAAGACCATGATTGTTTCATGTCTTCTATGGATTATTGTTAATTTATTTTTTTTCTGGTAATTTGTCTTCTTCTATTAGGCATTACCTGCACAGAATTTGCTAAAGTTGATCAAGGGATGAAAAATTTCATGCACCAATCGAAGTGCCTTCAAGATTATTTCACTCAAAAAGAAGTCTTCTTCCTCATACAATTGTGGTGTAATAAAGATATTCCTACAATCACAAGGATTTTTAGAAAGGCAGAGCAGTTTTGTGGTTAAGGCACTGAGATCCAAGATTAGAATTAGTCCAGGACTCTGCTGCTCACCTGGCACTATTACCTTGAACTTATGACTAAACAAGCCCATGCCTCAGTGCTCCCATCTGTAAAATACATACCACAATATTCACATGGTGTGTAACTTGCCTATTTATGCTGCAAACCCTTCAGGGCAAGGGCTGGGCAACCAAAGCCTTTGGATCCAGGTTTCAGAAAGTTTTGCTCAAGGAAGGACATTTATCAGACACAGCATCTGCCTGAAGGCGGCACAGCAAACCTGAAGCCACAAAAAGGAGACTCAAAAGGAAGGACTGCAACAGTGGCCACCAGAGCACACAGGGGAAACAGAGGGATCTGGGGCACTGTGTGCCTGCTTGACAGCTCTGGGGACAGAGGCTGCCAAACAGCTCCAGTCCCTGCGTGCCTCAAAGCTCAGCTCAGGCCTCTGGTGCTGCTGAAACGGAACTTGATCCCTTAGAACTCTCCATCATCAGCCAGGACTGACAGAATAGCCACAGTTTAAAATGTGGATGTGAAGTCTCTGATGAAGACTGCAGACTACAAACTACATTAAGGAGTCCCCTGCTGTTGGTATTATCATAAAAACAATCAGAAATGTAGATTCTTATTTCGACTCCATAGGGCTGCTGGCCTGACCAACTGGCTTGTCTCTAAATGACTTCTTTCACAGATACTCCACAGCACTTCCCACATCTTTCCTCCAGGAATCTATATAAAGCTTGCTGCATTCCTTCTTCTGATGGATGCTCATTTCTAAAAATACTTGTACAAAGAACTGTAGGAATTAAAAAGGTGACACAATATAGTCCCAGAATTCATTTAAGAAAACATAAAGCACAAGGTATGCATCAAGTCCCTGATACCAATCTGCCTCCATATATACAAAACAGGTCCTTCAGATTTCTCCCTGATGTCAAACCAGTATTGTAAACTGCCTGGTTGGTTCTGCTGCTCACCTTAGCTGAAGATACAGCTGAACACACAAATTCCTTAATTCTCTTACACTACTTGTGCTCCTGTTTCCTGTCCCTGCCTGTCTGCTGTGTCTATCCACACTCATAATTGTCAGCTACACTGGCCAATTTCTACCACGTTTGACAGAAGATTCTAAGCTCCTACCAGCCACCATAGGAAATCCACAGATGGCTAAAAGAGAGAGAGGATAAATGCTTCTACAAAGTTAAAAAAAAACCAAACAAACAAACAAGGAGAAGAGCTCAGCCTGTATTTCTCCTGTCTGGCAGCGTCCTGGTAGTCTACTCAGTAGATGTGGAGCTCACATGCAGCCACAGCACATATTCTTCCAGGCCAAAGTAACTGCCTAAGCACAGACAGGTTAAGGATGAAACAGGTGCTGGTTAACCCACAGAGAGAGAGAAGTCACTGCACAGAGGACACAGAAAGTTGCTGAGAAAATGGAAAGAAAGTCAAGAAATCCCAAAGGTCCAAGGAGTAAATGGAGATAATTCAATGAAGAATGAGAGAAAACAACACTAGTAAGGCAAAGTGGGTATGAAAGAAATAATCAGATGCTGGGAATCTGAAAGATCACAGTAGAGTGTGGGAATTTTCCACAGGGAACCAAGAAGATGAGAAAACCAGCAGTACCTAGTACCACAGGAAGGGAATACAGGGGCTGGAGAGGTGGTGTAGAGATTGTGCATAGAGTAGTGATAAACATCACAAGCTCTAAGCAGAGAGCCAATACTGGATGCCACCCCACACTGACAAATAATACTCATTATTTTCATTTCAAAACCAGTTCAATTGGCAACACCATTTCCAGCACTGAGCTGAACTCAAACTAAGAGCAAGTCCTGACTTCAGGCATTTCAAAATACAGATCTACTCTGGGAGGTCTAGATGCCTTTCAGACTGCAAGAGAAGGCACTTTCATGACTTTATCAAATCTTCCTCACTCAGGCCAGAAAGAAATAGGTTTTCTCACCTTTATTTGATGGTTTTACTGCTAGCTGGAAGCCAGTTATCTGAGCATTCAGAACCTAGGGGAAAAAAGGGGCAGCAGGGTGATCCAATTCTGTTCTAAGGCCAACATTTACATTTGTTTTAAATGGAGCTGAACTATCTTGCCCATTTCTGTTACTTCCTACAGTGAACAATTTGCAGAAATAGAGCTGCATTACTAACTAGACTTTTGCTATATTAGGGAAAACATACTGAAACAGCAGAGACAAACAAGAGGTGAAGCTGACCTCCTTTTTCTACACTTCACTATACATTGGATTTTAAATTGCAACACCCCCCGAGTAAATTAGGATTTGATCCCTTGTAAGCTGTATATCCCATGAGGTTACAATTTCCCAGCATGAATTATGGAGTCTCTAAGGTACTAATTACACTGGCAAATACTGTCCCTCCAGAGTGTCCTTTCTGGCTGCGCAGAGCTCCATGCCTCAGTGGAGATTGACTGTAAGCTCCTTGGGGTCTGCAGCAACTCTGCTGTTTGAGCACACAGCATCCAGCACAACAGTGATCTAATCCAGACTTGGACACCTAGTCACTAATATTATGATAGCTACAGCAATGAATCATGTAGCATTAAGAAGAATCACAGCAAAAGCTGTTGTACACAGTATCTAGTTCCCAGGCATGCCACCATTATTAACCTTAGACTCAAAATCCTGTTGTGTCTAATTCTGTTTTCAGCACAGAGTGGATGTTCTTATGATTATTAGCAGACAAATTGATGCAAGAGTAACTGTATAAAAAAGCAAAACATTTTTTCTTGCTCCAAAGAAGTTACAAGTGAAAATAAGAATACTAATGAGCTGTTACTAAGAGTATGCTGCAGGAAACTCACAGAGATGCAGGTTAAGTCCAACATTAGGAATTAGTCATTGAAGAAGGACTCCTGATCAAAGTGCCTTGCAATTTACCCCAGCTTTCCCACACAAACATGGCAAAAGGCAGAACAACCAGCAATCTTACAGTAATGCCCTGAAGTCTTCTAATGTAAAATTCAAGGATGATTTAGAAAACAGAGAGACAAGCCATGAGAGGATCTCACTTCTCACATCAAGACCTCACTTGAACATTAATTCCATGTGTATTACACCCCACTCCCTGTATAATTATTCCAGCTGTCCAAACTGTCATGGCTAGAGACTGCACTGAATTATAACTTCCAGCTTCAGAAGGGCCCAAAGTCTCAGAGGGATTAACAATAAGAGAAAAAAAAAGATTCATCTTAAAGATGAAAACTACAGTATTTTTTGGTTGTTATTATGAAAGGTTTTATCAACTAGGCTGGAAAAAGACATGAGGATTCAAACATCTGTTCTTCTCATAAGTAGCAAATCTGTGCCTCTCAAACTTCTCTCAAGGAGAATGCTCACAGCACTTCCATTATTCCCACTACCTCTTTGAAAAGCATATTTGCCATCACAACTGCTTAACTTCAGTTAAAGAAGGCTTAACTCCTGAGTGTCAGGTTCCCTAACACTGAACTTACAGGCAGTATTGCTTAGGAACTTGTGACTTGCATTACAAAATTATTTACAGGTATTAAGTGTGAACAGGATCATTTTCTCCCCAGCTGCTTTGCAGGCAACACTGACTTCCAGCTCCCCCCTCAGTGAGAGACACGAGCACCTCTCTGGGTGCTGCATCCTTGTCCTGACACCAGCCAGAACCAGATGCTCCTCAGGAAAGTTCAAGAGAACGTGGTAGGAGGACTAAGTGTTTGTAGACAGCAGCAGGGTTTGCTGTGAGGATGAGCAAGGGACATGTCAGACCACTGGAGGAGACAGGTGATACAAGGCCTTTGTGAGCAGGCCCCCAGAGCAGTCATACCTGCAAAAAAAAGGGCTGATGTGCACCACTCAGCAAGGACTTTTGAAAACTGAAACTGTAATTTTTACAAGTGTGAGCAATTTCTTTTTCATATAGCTGTAAAGCTATAATCCTTAGCAAGATGATTAGTTCTCAAAAAGGATGTACACAGCAAAAATTCAACTGCCTTTAGAAGAGATGAGCTTCTATTCCATGGTGTTTTCCTTCCCTCCATGTCATCCAGGGGACAAAATCACAATTGTGAAAATTCAGCACTAGCACACTGAGCTGGTTCCTGAGCTGCAAGAGGGATTATGTTGACTTGACTGCTGGAGATGCAGAAACAACCGCAGTAAGGGTTCACAAAACCAAAATGCAACTCAGCAACTACCATCACTTCCTTCATTTTGCTCCTCTATAAAGTCACTTAAGTACTGCACAGAAATGGAAAAGTTCTGTATTGGGGTTGCCTGCTGACCCTGACAAAGGAATCAAGCATAAGCTGCAACACACAGGACACTGTTTCCCTTCCTTGAAATTAAACTCTGTGGCTCATCACAACAGAGGGGAAAGGAAGGGTGACATTTCCTTCTTCCTCTCCACTCCTGCTCTCTCTGGCCCACCTCTTGCATCCCAAGAGTTGGGAAGAGGTTGGCTGAAAAGCTGCAGCAAGTCAGGTAACCTGTCTGTCAATTTCTGCCTGAATTGCTTTGCTTCTTGGCTGTAAACAGGTTTTAAGCATCTACTAGTGACTCAGCCTGCTACACAGCAACATTACTAACACCGGCACCGTCATCATCATGATTTGACAGTAACAAAGGACATTCTGCGTCCTTCCCACTGCTTAATGATCACGTCTCAAGCCTTTCAAAATGTAGCAAATTCTACCTTTGCTAGTTCACAGATACAAGTAACAAAATATTCAAAACAGGTTGTGTTCAAAACAGGCGTTTGCAAAGGAATGAATGTGCAGATAATGGCTATTAGGACAATCAGAAGAAAGGAGGGAAGAGAAGTTGATTAAGGAACTGATGACAGCCCTCCTTTCAAAGGAGGAAAAGGTGGATTGATGCTAAGTGATAAACACAAAGGAGGAAATCCCAAAGGCTGGTTTGGTACAAGGACCTTTTGTAAGTTTGACCTGGAAGCTCAAAGTTTCTTTCAAGTGAGATCGCAGAGCAGCCTACTGGTTGGCAGGAGACTATTTTGAAGAGGAAGGCTGATGAAGGAGGAATGGATGTCACACTGACTGTGACATAAGTGTGCCAAGAGCCTCCTTCAGCCCCATGTCAGAACCACCCAGTGGGGATGCCTCATTGCAGCCCTCCCAATGCCAAGCAGGAGACACTCAAGCCAACTGCATGGGGAAAGAAAGGAGAAAACAACACCAAAAATGCCACTAAGCTCCACCTTGCACTCTGCCCACTTGCCAACTTTCCCTAGTGCTACAACAACCACTGCAAAAAAGCCCAAAAACCAAAACAAACAAACAACCCCAAAGTTAGCAAAATAAAAAACAAGAACCACTAGAATTTTTTACTCCTCAGAAACCAAACCAACATTTCTTCTGCAGCTACTACAAGACTACAAGAAACCCTTCTAGTGAGTATCAATTCATATTTCTTTTCTAAAAGATATTCTAATCATTCCTCACTGACATCTTTCTGATGAGGGAAATTTCTAACCCTAAAATACAAGCTACGGTGTAGGTATGCCCTGTACAAAATTCATCTAAGATGAGCCTGTATCCAAAGGGGTTCCACCCTAATTGAACAAAGTATCAATACACAAATGCTCTCCCTGAGTGCATTGCATGCTCAGCTTGACCTCTTGCTGCCCTCAAGGCTCTGCTCCAGATGGCTGCTGCCAAGCTTCATCCCCATCTCCGTGCCTCCCCTTCTGAGCATTAGGAGGTTCACAGCAGAAAAAGAAATTCAAACAATGCTTACACTCAAAAGGTTACTCAACATTACCTGTAATCTCAATGTGACAGAGCCTTACAAGGGTGCTAAAAGTTCCCCTCTCCTGCTTAGAAACAGCCCCAGATGAGTAAATGCTCTTGGCACCTTTGTGTTTTGGGGTCCCTTCAGAGAGACAGCTCACACACAGAAAAGCTCGTGTCAGAAGGAGATGCTGAGTTTGTTCACAATGCACAGGGAACCACAGGGCCCAGTGACCAGCAAGAGGAGTTTCTGCAGCAGCCCCAGAAGCAAAACCACAGTATCAGAAGAATGCTGCAACTCTCCCAAAGCTGAGTCCCCAGCTCCAAATGCTGCACACAGGCTGTACTGACATCCCAGCTCAGAGAGCTTTATCACCCATTCCTGATGCCCTCTGTGCCACACTCCTGGTTCTGCTATTCCTCCTCCCCATCCAGCAGCCCAGCCTTGGGGGATGCTCTTACACAGGGAGGGGGCAAACACATCTCCTTTTGCTGACCCCCACCTCACAGCTTTCCCTGTCCCACACCTGTGATACATTATTTCCACTGCAGATTCTCACTGTTAGTCACACAGAGACAAAGGAGAGACAGCAATGCTCACAGCATCTTACACCTGTATTTGATTTTCGAATCACTGATGCAGAAACCCTGTGAAGAAAATGCTATTTCTGATCTATGATTGTTTCTGTCTCTTTTCATTTCAGACTTGCCAACTTCTTAAACTATTTGTGGCCTCTGAGCAGCATCAAGAGGCTATGGAGCACTCCATGGATATACTCTTTATTCCAAGAGCAATCATTTAGGTCTGGCAGTTAAGGGTGGGATCTGCAGAGACAATTTAAGCTGTGCACAGCAGACAACTGAGAACTTACTTTATCACTACTGGAACATTATCAACAGCAAAATGGCAACTGCAATAAAAACTGCCTGGTACTTTAAGTCTTGCAGGCTAATTTAATCCTTCATTTAGTACTTGCACTGCTGCAGGGGTATTCTGAGGGCATGGGAAAATTCCTGAAGCGTGCAGGATCACTGCTTATGGTGCCCCTCCTGCCTCGCAGAGGCTGGCAGGAGCCTGCAGGGTGCTGGATGTGCTGGCAGCCTCCAGGAGCAAAGGGATCCTGATGGGAGCAAATGCCAGGGCTGGGGTGGCTCCTGCCCTCCCACAGTTTGAGGCCCAGAAGGCAAATGGCTGCTTCCAAAACTGCTGGGGTGGCTGTGCTGTGCTTTCCAGGAGGAGGAATAGCAAACAACAAGAAGCACCTTAATCCTCAGGCACATCATATGGCTCAAGACAGGAGAGGCTGGCACACACACACATTTATGTGCCCCCACAGCCCATGTCAGGCCTGTGGTGCCATGGCTTGTGAGAGAGAAAAGTTCACGTATGGAAAATCAACTTATGCGTCTGCTTTTTACAGCCTACAAATGCAGACAGCCAAATTTGATTCTCTATTTCCATTTCCTTCAAGTTCATAAATCCAGGAGAGACTACATGCAGAAGTAAACTTGGGGCTGGTTGGGAAATTGATAGATTTACAGGCTTATAATAGCTCAAGCCCAAAAGCAGCCTTGTACCCAATACATACACACAGAAGTGCACATGTACATGTCCACACAAATCCTACACCATACACTATTACCTTTTTTCATCCTGTAGCATCAGCTTCCTTTCCTTTAAGCCTGTGCTTGATCCTTCAATTTTCCATCTTTAAGTATCCAGGCAGCCTCAGATAGGCCGACTACTCAAGGAGAATACGGGAGATTGATTTTGCTCACTGTTCAAGAATGATCTCACAAAAATGTGTCCTAAACTGCCATAAACCAACACCTTCCTATTTATTAGTGACAAGGCAAAGTAGGTACTTTTACCACCTGAATAAAACTTTGCTTATGTGTTCATGCTACTCTTCATAGGATGCAGAGTCTGAACCTCCTCTGGCTTGTTGGGCTGAGAGGTTACATGATCTTCTACAGGCATCTGTGCTCACTGAAACCTTCATTCTGCTTGTGTTGCAAGGCCAGAGCAAACACACCCCTTCTCCCCAAAATAATGGCAGTGTTGCCCCCTGCCCTGCCCAAATGAAGTTACACCAGCAGAAGCTCCAGCACTTTGCCACCCTGCTCACAACTGCATTTCTTCCTTATGCTTCAGATGCAGTTTTGCAATCAAACTCTGTTCCCTTTTGCTGGAGTTCAGTATTTTGTCTTTAACATTTAAAATTCATGCTTGTGAATATAGCAACTATGCTCACTTGAAAATCAAACTGGAATGAATACATGTGCATACAGAAATACTGACAAAACATGTATCTGCTCATCCACATGACACAGGTTTTCTCTAATGCTTGTTTTTATTCTTCTGGACAGGAGTCTTCTGAATGTTTTCTCTTTCCAAAAAGCAGAAAAAATGCATTTCTTTGATCTAACCCAATCATTTTTGATTCTGGAGATCAGGAATCATTGTGCTTGTGATTACTCTGCCAAATCATTCTCATCTTTGCTGTAGTACAAGCGAGTGCAGCAGCAGGATGAGACAAACGAGAGCAGAGTGCAGGAGCACTGTCACCTCTCTCAGATGCTCTGCCTTTGGATCATCACCATCTTAGGCCCTTTCCACCCAGGGCTGTAAGCAGGGTCTTGCTAAGGCAAAAGTGAGACAGCTGCTTTGACAATGGATACTGTGGCTCCCATCAGATGCAGGAGACTTTTTGGGAAAAAATCTACTTAAAATACTCCTACTTTTTAAAAGCAGGAGTGTTGCAAAAACAGGAAGTAGCCCCAGAAAAATTAAGTATTCCAGGAACTAGAGAAGTTTTCTCAAGCCTTCTTATTTTGTTGAAGCAGCCTGCTTGTTAAACTATGCCAACAAGTTAAAAGGTCATACCTGGGTAAGCAGATGATGGGATGCTGAGTCTGATTGTTAAACAAGGGAAACCCTCTGTTCCTACAAAGAAATAGAAAAATATGCTCACTAGTCTCTATGCAGTGAATTTAGCATAAACTCAACATTGAAAGGGACTATAAAATGTCCTTACATCTCATGTGTACATTTCTGTCTGAGCCTTTTTCTCTCAGCTTTATTTCCCAAGACTCAGTAATTCAGATTCCCTGTTATGTCCAGCCTGCTTTGGGGACCACCAAGGAGCTGCTTACTCCCTAGGCCAGCAGTAAAAAAAGCTGGCACTGACTCCAAAAACCTGTCCATCAGGGAAGGGAAATGGAGCACAGCACAATTCAGCCAGACTCCCTCCAGACTGGGAGAACTGTCAGAGCTGCTCTATGCAGAGACTCTGCTGCAGGGCAATCCCAAGCAGGAATGAGGAAAGTGGAGGAAAATGGTTGCTGAGATGCACAGAAATTAATGGAAGAAGAGCAAGAGTCCCTCACTGACTTCCCAGTATGACATTCAAAACAGCTGAAGATACCAAGGCAGGGAACTACTACAATTTCTTCTTCCAACTATTTTTCTTGCCAAAGTTGTAGCAGAGGGGGTCTTAAGTTTAGCTGGGATAAGTAAGAAAGGTTCCCACAGATGTTAGTGCCCTTTTTGTGACCCTCTTTAATCAGAGAGAAATGCCTGGGCAGAAAATGCAGTTAGCTTGCTGAAACAGCCTCTGCCTGCCCCACCATCCATCCTCTCTCCTTTCTCTAAGGCTTTGACCAGAACACACTGAGGAAAACATTCCAGGTGCAAGCAGCAGACAGAAACCCAAGTGTCTCCCATCAGGGGCAAAGGGGTCTCCTCACCACATGTCCTTGAGTATCCCCAAGGATTATGAAGCCAGCTAGTACTGTCACCTATATTTAAGGCTGCAGCTTCTCATGGCCAAGACACTTGTAAATTTTTTGACTTTAGTTGTTCAGAAATTAATTCCCTGTATAGGGTAACTGACTCAAGTTAATGCTTTTGTTTGAGTGTTCACTGTTTTAAAGCTTCAGCAACAATAGGGCAGGCATTGCCAGGAGCTAGAGTAGTAAGAAACATATAACTAAACCAAATTAAAAAGAAGGATAGAAGGTAATGACAAAAAGTAAGATGTAAGTGTGAAATCAGAGACAATCATAATGCATACTCAGAAAGGCAACTAACCTTAAGCTAGAGAGCAGTTCAGGTTCATTCTACTTCCTGGACTCTCATCCTTTGTCACTGAATTAGTCACCTTGTCTGTACCACATCACTGGCATGGGGTTGTGCTAACTACAGCTTTCCACCAGTTTGCCCAGTTAACACCCAACAAGAACAGAAAGGTTTTGCTGCCCTGAAGGGGGAAGGTTTCATATGTTTCTGACAGCAAATAAATGAAAAACTTGCAATGGAATAAATTCCACCTTACTGCAGAGGCTGCCAGCTGAGTGCACCATTCACTTATGAGCAATAATTAGTTACAGTAAATGAGCTGTGTGGAAGGGAGGCTCCAGCCAGCATCAACTCCACCAAGCCACAGGACAAAGATGAATGTTAAAATAAGCTAATTAAATTTTCCCTGCCTCAGCAGAAAGATCAATGCTCTTGACAGCCGAGGGTTCAGCACGTGGCATCCCAATCCCAGCCCTCTGATGTGCCACCACTGTGACACAAGCCAGAACCAGAGGAGGTGGAACACCCCTCTGGGGAGGGGCAAGGAGACAGAGGCACTCAACAAGGACATTAACAGAGGGATGGAGACACCTGCTACTTGAATGCCAGATGGTCAGATGGCATTTTTACAAAAAACAAACTTGGCTTTGCGCTTTCATTATCTATTCTACCACCATTAATAAATACGTGTCCCAGTAGTCTGTTGAAAGTCCACTGCAATAAATGTGATTTTAGCCACCAGCAGAATACCAAAAATACCAGACAATCAAAATACAGATGCCAGAAGTGGGCAGCATTTTTGCTGCCCACAAATTTGCTGGATTCAGGCTGTTATCACCATTTCCACCTCTTGCTGAGGAAGAAGCAAGGGAAGAAAATGAGATGATTCAAAAGTTCTTCTGCTAGAGAACAGAAGAGACACCCACCCACTCAGAGATGCCCACAACTCCACGTTCAGGGCATTTAAATAAAAAGCAAGAAGTTAACATTTAAGTGCCTGGTCAGAATGTGGCACCAGATACATCAATGGGGCTTTCCACCTCCTGTAAGCATTCTCTAATAATCACAGTGCAGAATGCATCAGGAAGAGTTTCTTTTTGTTTGTATTTCTCCCAAACCCTGTTGCTTGAGACAAAAATCAAGAAGAACCTGTCCTAATAAGGAATTACTTGAAACTGGCAGTGTCTTTAGAAAAGCTCTGTGCTCAGATGAAGGGACAGGCTGTTTTATTGATGCGCTAGAGCCAGGATGGCAGGGGATGGCACTTTGGCAGCTCCAAGTGACACTTTCCACAAGGGAGAGGGCACAAAACAGATGAGCTGATTTGTTTCACTCCTAACGAGAAGCTATGATTAATAACTTCTACCTTGGATATGGAAACCTATGTCAGGACATGCAAGCTTATCACAATGAAGAAAACTTTTAGTCTCATCCACAAATACAGCCTGGTAAGTGCATTCAGCACTGAAGTACATCTGACAGATTCTCTGTTGATGCAGACCAACCAAGGGCTGACAGCTCTAGGCTGGATGCACTGTGACCTAGCATCAAACAGTCAAGGAAACCTGCTCATTCTGGCTCTGCCATTTGTCTGTGGATCAAGCATGCTACTTCCTCTGCTGTATCCACTAGGGATTGCCTTTTCCTCTTTTTGGTAATCACTTTGGCTTCTACCTACAAAAACTGATAGAAAAAACCCAGTGTGCATACACATGCACAACAGAGGACTGAGGTTCTATTTTATGCACAAGGTATTTGTAACTATTCTTCATTAAAGTTACTCCTCCTCTTATAGAACTCTTAAAACCAACAGGATTGATAAATTAATACATTGTACTAATTTTAAAAATATCTCTTTTTCAGTAGCTGCTTTCCTTTCTCATTTCAGGACTTGTGTATGTTCAAATACTTCTGTATGATCTACCCAACAACACACCTGTTCTGCAGAGTCATCTGCAATGAAAATTGTAAGGACTAAGTACATTCTTTTCCTAAGCTGTTCCACTTGTTCTCCTGAGAAAGGAGCTGTTATCCTGAAGGGTCAGCCCATCCACCTGAGGCCCTGACTCTGCCTTGCAGAGATATCTAGATAGATATCTATTAGCTTCAGCCATCTGCCTGCAGAAATGCACATTTAAGGTTATTAACTCTGCAGTCTGGGAGCTTGCCTTTTGCTATATATACCTCAAGAGCAACATACATGCTATGATAAAAGCCTAAATTGCCACAAATTACTTTTCAGCATCTAGTGCTTTGCCCAACAATGCTGCAAATGGATCCAATCTATTAGCATCAAACCTTTCCCCACAGCTTCTTCCTTTTACACTCCACACTCTCCTCCTCCTTCCTACTTTCCATGTCCCTATGCTTTCCCCTTGGCAGCAGAGGCTTAAAATAACAGGCATCTTTCAAAGGGATGCAAAAAACCAATCTGGTTATCTGCAGGGCAGAATTCACTACACATTTATTATTATTCAGTTTCCAAAGTGCTAGGAAATGAAGGTCAATTATATCTGAACTTCAGCTAGGGTTGATGCAGAGAGCAAATAGCTTTAAACCACTTCAGCTAAAGGAGGCAAAGCAGAGGCCAGGCTGTGCTGCTCTAAATCACTGACCATCAGCAGAAGCCAGCAGCTTACCATGGCTGTAGATGTGGCCTGAAATTCAGCAAGGACTGCAGTAGATGTTGCCTCAACTTGAGAATCAAGCCTCCAAAGCCACACTGACCGAGGAAAAACCTGTGCTGAGGTTTTCACCACCAGTTTGAGTTGGCTTTGGGCAGCACATAACTCAGTCCTTCCCTCGCTCCTGGAACATGCTGCCTCTGAAAGCCAGTTCAGCATGTTCCCTTTTGACCAAGCTGATTTATAAAAGCTTTAAATGATTCAAGAACAAGCAATGCTGATAGTACCATCACAAATTTGTTTATTCCAAAAACTACTGCACTGCATCTGCATTGAAATGGATTACTCCCAACACTTAATTCCCATTGCTTGCCTGGTGACTCATTTTCACTAAAACATCCACATCAAATCTTTCAATAGTTAAAAGACAATTTTAAAACCCTGCAAATTGAGAAAGGTCTATTCATGGGGAAAAACATACTGCCAGCCTAAGCAGCTCACAGTCATGAAGGTAGAGGAGACAAAGCCTGGCTTGGTTATGACTCTGAGGAGGAGACAGGGAAGATGAAAAGCTGTCTCAGCATCCAAGAATCTTGGCTAAGTGGGGCCTGAAATACACAGCAGACAGGAGACACTGTTCAATCATTTATAGAAATCAAGGTTAGCAGTGTCAGCACATTTGGCCTGAGAGAAAACAGTTTTCTGATCCTCTTGACGCAGAAGTAACCAGGCTGCATTAGTGGCTGCCACTAAGTAAGGATTAAAGAATGGAAACAGAGAAGGACAAGGATAGCAAAGGATAAAATGAGCATGCCAATATTTTCACAGCTTGTATTCAGCAGCCCAGCTAGAACCCCAAGGGGTTTTTGTCAGGAATCTCAGAGACAGAAACAACTGCTACATTTGATGGAAATACATGGTGTCTGGGTTTTACAAATGGTGTTTCTAATAGTTTATCTGATTTTGTAACTAGCAGGGAAGGAAATCGTTCTGATGACAATTACCACTGAGGCATTTTGTTGTGTTTACTGGCACAGAGCTGTCATTTACACTCCACTTCTCTTAACCACAGCTTACTCCCCCTGTGGTTATTGAAGATAGGTCTGGGGGCTGTTTTCCTGGTCTTGTCAAGCTGAATTTTAATACATACTGCTTGAAAGATGTACCACCTGCTATTTTATATCTATAATTTATTGCATAATGAGTTCCTATAAATCCTTATGATAGCTTAAGAGACTTGCAAGATGGATTGCTGGCCTGTTTTTTTTCTCAGCTTGTCAGCAAAGCAGAGAGAGTCCCTGAGTTCCTCTTGTCACCCACCTTGGCCACAGATCAGCCATCTCCCTCCACTGAAGGATCTTACCTCCAGAAGAAAGGCTGTCCTAAGACTCTCACTGCTAATGAAGATGCTGGATAGCAATGTACTACAGTCTTTGCATTGACTTTAGAAGGCCCCAGCTATTTCAGACACCCCTGAAATGGTTGTATGGGCACAAGCTATATCTGCACATGGTGGAGAGGAAAAACTCACTAGAGATTCTGGACAGGGACTCTCTAATAGTCATTTAGTGAAACAGAAACCACCAGCCCTACAAGTTGGTATGCAAGAGAAAATATTTATTCAAGATCCAGGACTGAGAAATCTTCCACCTATTAGGGACACACCATCCTCACCTCAATATCACACACATGGAAGATATGTTTGATATGTTTTCATACTTTGGTCCAGCACCACATAAAGGAGTTCCCATTGGAAGCTGGAGAATTTTATATTTGAGACTTGACTTTACATTTCCCCTACCTCTCAGAGCCAAGACAATGAAAAACACTACTAAGAAGTTTTAAGAAGTTACTACAATTTCTTTCTTTTTTCACTGAACAGCAAATAAAAAAGAATAACCTACTTCAAAATACAGGTATTGTACTGTATGCATCTTATTAAACTCTGCTTTTAACCTGTCTTTGGACTAATAGCACTTTCTCAAACAACCCCTAGCCCTGAGTTAGCTCATGGATGCAAATCCCAGAGTGTGCGTTGAAATCAGGCTGTTCCCAGGCAGAGTTCATGCAACAAATAAAGCCAGGACGTGCCAAGACTGCAAAGGGCTTTCATTCATGAGTGACAGACACAATCAACAGAGAAAATCAGCCACTGCCTTTCATCTCCTTACAAACACCTTGACAGCCAGGCTGGTGCAAACCAGCAAGTATAAAAGAGTCTTTCCCTCAGTCATCACAGTAATTCAGAGGGAGGAAAAAGGCAGGGAGGATAGGACACAAGAAAAGGACCTGAGGAGCTGGGATGAAGTGTCAGGACAAAGCATCACAGTGAGACTGACAGCTGGCCAGAGCCACTTCAGCTTTGCCAAGCATGGATTTCAGGATGCTGCACATCCAGACAAGCCTGGCAGGAGCACACACTACAGACTGGCCTCAGGTCTGTGCTGCCCCACTCCAGGGACACACTCCAGCTCAGCAGCCCTCAGTGAGGGCATTTCCTCAGCTGCTGCTTTGAGCCCCTCCTCCCAGAGCTCTAGGACACTCACCACAGAAGGAAAGCAGCAAATGCTGCTCCATGCTAAGCTCGTTGTTGCTTTGGCTTCCAGGCTCCCTTGTCCAAAATTAAAGGTGTGTTTCCTTCCCCTGCAGCATATCCAGGACTGTAACACATCTATAGCCCATGCATGGAGTGGAGGCAGATGAAAGAACCATACTCCAAAGGACAGCACAGGAGCCTTTTGCCTTATTGACAGGGCAAGTCTTATGCCAGTAAGAAATGAAGACATGAGCATATTAGACAGGGTTAGAAAGCAACAACTGCTGCACTGGTTTGGGTCCATCCTCTTGCTTGAGTATTTTCTTCTGGCACACCAGTTCTGTTTATCCTGAAGATTTTCCTGTCCAGGCAGATAGAAAATTTCCTCAGTACATCCTATAACCCAAGAGTCAACTTGCTCTATCAGACATGTGATGGAAATACAAAATAATACACAATAAAATATCACTTTTTTTGGTTGGGGATGAGTTTATTTTTCTTATCATCCATGTGATATTACACAATTTAAGGGTGTCAATAAAACTTCAGATGATTCTCCTGAAAAAGTGAAAATCCTCTTTGACAGGATTGTAGACTGAGAGACTTTCTGTGTGTAACAAAGCAGGTTACTGTCTCAGACAGGACCAAAACCAAGGTCTCTCAGCTCCTGCACCTAATGGTAAGGTTAAACATACACTCCCAGCACAGCCATGATGTAACAACTGTCTGTAGCTCTATAATCCTGCAGTAACCAAGTGCAGCCTTTTCCCAGTGTGCCAGTGGAAATGATGGCAAGAGAACAGCAAAGGTTCAGGATGCAAGGCTGCTCTGGGACTGCAGGGGGAAGCCATGTTAGCCTATGGCTAGTACATGGGTTCTGTAATCAGCTGACTCTATGTTATCTCTAATTCCAAGTGCACTGAAGTTAACTTGGAGGAGTCAAGAGCAAACTGTGCAAGCTGTGCAGTACCCTGGAAACTGAGCTTAAGCTGCAGATTTTTGCACTGATATGGATGTCCTTGAGATCAGAAGCCCAAAGCATCATATTCAGTGAGGAAGGCACACAGAACACATTTGCTAGAACACATCCTCAAAGACACAGCTCCAATGTCATGGCTTATTTGCCACCAGAGACCTCCAAGATAACGACAAGTGGCATAAAAACATTGCCTGAAGACCTCCACCTGGGAGCAAACATGACAGGGAACACAGTACAGTGCTCCCCACCTTTTGAAAGAAATTTTTATACATACTTTGGATTTCTGTTTTTTCCTTCTCCCCAGTTTAGAGCATTACAGCCAAGCAGTACTGTTGCAGTACTGAGCCCATCCCACGGCACATTCTGGAAGTTTTACTGCAACTGTTTTAGAAAGAACCAGAGGATGATATGAGCTTTGTTCAGGATCATACTGAAAAACCCATTTAACACATATTCCTGTAATACATGCACTTCCTATACACAACTACCGAGCAAAATCTCCCAGAGGCTTTAAACCTGTTATTTCTGAAGTCACCTCTAAACCACTTATCTCCATTAGCAATCTGGAATGCACAAGTTACCTGTCATAGGGTGAAGGGGAATTAAGCAAAGCAGAGTCTTTCAGTAGCTGAAAACAGAAAGCTTTTTGCTTGCTTTTTTGGGGATTTTCCAGACATGCCCCTGCCATCATTTCCTCCAGGCCTGCCTGAAGGTCTGCACCTTGAGAGTCCCTAGAAATGCCCACCACCACTCACAGCACATCCAAGCTACATCTGAAACAGCATCACTTGGTTTTCTGCTCAACCAAAGCCAATGCTCACAAAAGCAGAATGTCTCTCCCAGGCTGGGGAGTGCTGAAGCAACTACAGCTGCCCTAAAATTCCTCTTAGCATGCATCCTGCTTTGTGGAAAAAGTAGTACCCTGCTGATGACTTATGCAAATAAGCAGTGCTCCATGGCAGAGACAATGTGATACCAGAACCAGCCAGGAAGAGATGTTTCCACTGTGAAACAGGACTCGCCAGCAGTCACATTATCACCCCCAGGACTCAGGATGGCTGGCACCTGCGCCTCCACATCCAGCCTTGCCCCCTTCAGTATTTTCCCTTCATCCTCATGTCTTCTCTCTTGTCTTTGCTCAGCTCTTAAGAGCAGCAAACTCAAGTGACATTTGCCTGTCATCAGGCATTTTGTAAGAAGTACCAAATTTCATTTCATTCAAAGGTGATTAATGCTTATGGGACATGGGTCCCACAAGTGTCACAGTCATGTCAGCCACAGAGGTGTGACAGCAGGAAAATTGTCCAAATAGACTACAGTAAGATAGCTCTCCTTAAGAGCCTCAGACGTGGATTTCCAAAAAAATCCCCAATCTCTGACTTTTGTATCTAACAAAGAAACGAGAAAAACAGCAGCAAAGCCTCTTTTCCTGCTGTCCCAGTCTCATGGAAGCCCTTGTCTATTTTCAGTAAAGGTGGGCTCTGCTGATAAGTATTGAGGCACAGATATCTTACTAAAGGCAGGTAATAAATCTGTAAATAGAATGTTTGGATTGGGCAGAGGGATACCATAAAAGAGAATTTCAAGCTGGGTTAGAGGGTCCAAAACAGACTGTGGGTGCTCCCTGAGAGGCTGTAAAGGCCAGGCTCAAATGTTCTCTCCAAAACAGATCTGTAAACAATTTCTACTCACAAAGTTTACACCGTTACACTCAGCAAGTGTGTCACTCTCCATTTATGCAATTCACAAGGAATCTGGGAACACAGGGCCAGCCTCATGGCTTGGAGCAGCCACCACACTTCTCAGCTGGGTTTGGGGCTCGTGGCCACTTGCAAGTGCATCCTGTCATCAATCCATTCTGCCTGATGTGAGAAATGGATTTGTAAAGGATTCTCAAAAACTTTCTTACTTTCTCCAGAGACAAGACAGAATAAACTGACCAGCTTTCACCTGGGAGATGAGTTTGCTGTAAGGACTCTCCCAGTAATGTATATATTCAAAACACTTGTTTATTTGAAAATTATGTGGTTCATAGGAAACCAAATTATCTATATTTAATATCTTAAGTTATAACTTATAAAAACCCAATTCAGCAGGATGTATGCTACTAAGAAATTGGGCTGGCTGAGGTCAAGCTAAGTGCCCATAAAGAATACACACTTCTGTGTCCTTATTGAAGTTTAGAGTTTTTGAAAAATAGGAGTGTTTTTCTTTTAGAGCACCCATTGCAGATAGCTTGTTTACTTTAACAAAATACCCCACATCTTTCACAAAGTTTAAAATAACTAGAAGCTGCCAGAAGTGGAAAACCACTATATTGTGAGTTCAAGAGGAACTGTTGGGCTTTTTTTCCCCCCACATACTTAAAAAATAACACAAACTCATAACTACTTTTGTTATTAGCCAGAATCTGTGGGGAACTTGCTGAGCAGCTTGAGGGCTCAAAATCAGACAAACTCACCAGGAACACTGATAGCTAGCACTGCAGGAGGGACAGACTATATTGCCAGCCAAAATGCTCACAAAATGCTACTCCTCCTAATTTTCTTTTAGCCTTTCTGATAATTCCCTTCATTTATTAGCAGTTCTAAAGTGTGTTCCACTACTACACTTTAATTTGGTTTTGAGTAAGCAAACAGGCAATGCTAAGGAGATGAGAAAACATGGGGTAACACAATAGAAATAATTAAGATGCCTTATTTGCTCCCCCAGAAGAAGTGTATGGTGCAACTGAAAACACTTAACAAGTGGAAGCCAACAAGAAAAGCTGGACAAATACAGATTCCTAACTTTTTGAAATTAAATCCCCATAAAGAAAATTACTATTCTCTCTCAGCACCACATGCATCAAAACGCATCAAAATAACAATGCTTTACCCTAAGTGGACCAATCCTGGGGTAATTACTTGCATGGTGAAAAGCTGTACTTCACTTATTGGAGATTACCAGCACAGGCTGCATCAGTACCTCACAGTGCCATGCTTTCTCCAACAAAAGCCAACACTGATTGCACCACTTTTATGAAGACAGAACGAGTGAAAAATAGTGTTTTGACCTTAAGATTATGGACTTTATGCATCACAGCAAAGCCATTAACAACTGTTGGAACAATTTTCAAAATAAGCATTCTATTCCCTTATTCACATAGCAAACTTGCCTGTTTTTTAAAGCTAGCTTGTAAAACTTGTGGGTCTTTGAAAGCAGAAGGCCATTACTCAAAAGCACATAAGAGCTTTCTTAAAATACTATGCTCTGTTAAGAAATACCTTATTTAAGATTAAGCAAAGTGCCTGAAATCAAAGATTACTGACCCATTTGAGCACAAGAGCTGCAAGCTTCTGTAACAAAGGATTTGGGATACTTTAGCACAATGATGAGTCACACATAGTGGGAAGACTTAAAAGAAAACTCAGTTATACAGAGACCAGCAATTCTGCCCCCCTGGGAGAAATTTTTTTTACATTCCAAATCCACACTTTCAATTCACACATTTGAAAATGGTTTCCAAGATCTGGAGACAAGATTACATTGCTGTTTAAAGTAAAAAGCTGTTTAAAAACATTTGTGGACAGCAACGATAAACACAGTAAGGAGAATCTCAATTTCTGCACTGATGCATTTGCTATCAAAATCTATGCTATTTTGAGGCTATTAACATTTATAATCCCACCCTATAGCTCAAAAATTATTTCCATAAATGTAAAGACATAAGAGATCTCCTTAAAAGAAGAGGATGATCACCCTGCTTAACATGATGCCAGAAGAAAAGGTTTTACTTTCAGCTGCAGAACTGTCCTGTCCTTTACATCACATGCAGGAGGATGTGACAAGACTCGCAGCTCTCAGTCCAAAGTTCAGGGATTGATCCTGGGTGAGCACCTGTCAGGCAATGAACTCTGCTGAGGGCCAACTTCTGTGCTAGAGAAACATAAGCAAGGTGTGTGGTGCATCAAAACCTTCTCAGCCAAGAGGAACAGCAAACTTCCATGGCTGCTGTGCAAAGGCAGAAACCTCCATACACTCCCAGAGCTGAAGGAAGCAGCTTTTCCTGTATATAATAAAGGTACCAGCAGATCCCAGCAAGAAATTAGGCAGACAGTGGCTGCCACACACCACAGCCACAGATTCCCTACAGAGAGAGAGCACAGAGATCTACAGTGCTGGAGAACCACTGCTGGAGTCAGTTCATACAGCCCCGTGCAGACTGAGCCCCATCTCCCTTATGGAGCCAAACCACCCCACCTGTTTCTAGCTGGCTTTTTGTACCTCAGGACCAGGACTGAGGCACCCCAACTCTGAGAAAAAGGTTTTCCTTTCAACCACAGGGCCTGAAAGACTTCATTTTTTCAGCAGACTGCCTCTGAGTTTGGTATCCCACAGCTCTATCAGCTCTAAAATGATGGAGCAAGTCCAGAGGAGGGACACCAAGTTGATTAGAGGGCTGGAGCACCTCTCCTGTGAGGAAAGGCTGAAAGAATTGGGATTGTTCAGCCTTGAAAAGAGAAGGCTTTGGGATGACCTAACTGCAGTACATGAAGGGAGCCAATAAGAAAGACTATGTATATAAGCACTGAGTGACAGAAAAGGGGAATGGCTTCACACTAACAGAGAAGAGGTTTAGACTGGATATTAGGAAAAAATTCTTCATTGGGAGGGTGGTGAGGCACTGGAACAAGTTGTCCAGGGACGTTGTTGATGCCCCATCCCTGGAAGAGTAAAAGGCCAGGTTGGACAGGACTTGGAGCAACCTGGTCTAGCAGAAAATGTCCCTGCCCATGGCAGAGGGGGCTGGAACTTCCTCTCTTCTTCTCTTTAAGGTCCCTCGCAACCCAAATAGTCTGTGATTCTATGGTTCTAATCAGCAGAGAAGAACACACCAACAACATTGGAGGATCTGGTTTTACTGATTTCTAGTTTATACCCAAATGCCAAGTACATCCTTAACACATGTAGGCTGTGGCTGACAATGGCACCCCTTAAAAGTAGGCAGTGCCCATGCTGAGAAAAGGCATTGATCCTTGAACAGTTTATATCCAAATATAGGTAAACAAAAGAGAGAAAAGGAAACCCCAGCTGTTCCTATGTACCTGTATTTATGTTGCAGAGTCTCCCTGCAATAATCAAACAACTTGTCCTTCAGCAGCAGTGCAGAATATGTTCAGATGCAAGTTACACAAGAGGAGACTTATCTATGTTTGTTCTTCCATAACCTGATTCCCATTCCCCAGCTGTTTCCACTATTGCCTGCTCCCTGCCTCTGATTTTTGAGGATTTTATGTGGAATCATTTTCAAAAACAGTTAAGAACTGTGTTGTACTGTGCTATTGTGCCCATTTTTTTTTTAAAGATTATGAATTGAAGCTAAGTAAGATAAGAGGCCTTGTCTAAAAACATGCACAGGCTCTATGGTATATCAGGAAAGCACATGCAAGATTTTTGGAGTTTCAATCCAAGCTCTAGTGACAGAATCATTGCTCCTGCTTAGCTAAGGGCTGCAGTCTTTATATGCAGTAAACAGATCATATGGGCCATAGGCCTGAAGTCTATCTTAAGCTCCTTTAAAAGCACAGCTCATTATTCAAAGGAAAACGTGTGACCTTGGTGACATCTCTCTAGAAGGAGCTTTCATGTCTGCTGCTCTGAGATGATTAGAAGAGATGGTATTTTGGATGCAAACTAAGAAATCCCAGTGCTTTGCTGCTTCTTATTCTAAGGCATTAAGAAACAAATTTCTCTGAGTTTTGTAGGAATTGGGGAAATGCACGAAAACAGGAAATGAGCAATGGAGTAGCAGGGAGCTTTGTCCACCTCCTCCTTCCACATCTCTTGAAGAGTGAAGGACACTCTCCAGCTCCATTTTGATCAGAAAACATTGACTGGAGATTAAAGGAGGCAACAGCCAAACGAGAGGTGTGGAAGGAATGAACACCTTGCTCAGTTACTATTACAAATGGACAGCCACTCCTTATTCCACCTTTCCTTCTGGGCACACACTAGGGCATTTCACTGAACACCACCAAAGAGAAGGCACACCTCATGGGACTGGCCATGGCATGGTATGTTTTCTCCTTCCTGCTGGAAGAGGATGGACAATGCCAGGTGACACACACCCTGCACAAACACTCATTCCCTCCTTTGGGAGATGGTCTCCTCAGCTCTAAGCGTGTTTTGGGGAAGATACTCTAAGACTATGGGAACAGGACTGGGTTTGAGCTTCCAAAGAAAGGGCGATTCCCTAAGCAGTGATGACATCACTGGATACAGAAGGATACAACTGCACCCCATCAATACAACTACACCTATCACTTGCACTTCTCTTTGCTCACCTGGTCAGTGCTCTATCTCTTCCTAGAGAGGTATATTGTTACCAGACCTGGCTCAGCTCAAAACAGGCACAGTGACCTAAATGGCACAACTCTAGACTATCAGGTGAGAGTGTGGCCTTAAACCATATTCAGTTCTACCAGTTCAGGTAGAACTCAAAATTTGATCACCAATACAATACTTGTTTAAGGCAACAGAACTGTCAGTAATCCTGGAATCTAAAAGGCACCTGAACTGAGCCTCCTTGAGGTAAATCAACAGTATTGGCCTTTATTAAGGTTTCATTCCTTCAAGCCCCTTGCATCCACATATGTTTAGTGCCAATTTTCTTGTAGCTTCTTAATACTGAGCTGGACCATTTCCCAGAAAACATATGCCATGTGAAACAGCTCACCCCTACAAATTAATTAAAACAGTTTTTGAAATTAATTGCCTCTTGGCTGGGCATATTTTTCTAAAGCTGTATTTTGCCCTCCTTGCTGACTGTCATGGTCTTCGATGCAAGACCCCAGTCATGGAGGTGTTAACCCAAAACTGCTGGAGGGAACCTAGAGCTTTTGGCCAAAGAGCCCACAGGCATGCGCTCCAAGCTGTGCCACATCCCAATGTAATGATGGGGATATTGGGAAACAAGAATCAAGGCTGAGACATCCAAGTTCAAAGGCTTCATACCAAGTGTAGTCTGACTTACAAAGGCAGAACTGCAACATGGTGCTCTTCACTCAGGGGAAAAAAAAATGCACTTGAGAGGAGAAGCTGCCACCAATTTAACATTACCTAAAATGTGTGTCTGAATTCTGTAGGGACATATGGCATCCTAGCCACAGGCTCCACCAGAAGTAAATACGGACACAACTCATCCTGAACACGTGTGACAGTGGGGCCATAAAGTCTGTGAAACCCAGGACAGAATTAATCCCCTGTAACCCAGTATATGTGCTCACTGTCACAAAATAAATAATCAATTTGCCTCAATTAGGCTACATCCTCCTGCTGTCACACAACCTCTACTTGGCAACTGCACAGCTGGGTGAAAACAACCCCTTATGTATCAGTAACTAGTGCATAAAATTTTGCCATATTCCAGTATCTCAATGGCCTGCTCTGTAAAGGAAGCCAGGGTATTTTCAATTCAGATGGATATATGAGATGGTATATTTTACTCATCACTTCACCAGTAACAGCTTGGAAAGATCAAGAGGATTTAACCAATTAGCCCAAACCTCAAAAAAAGTGAAATGAAGAAATGCCAAAATAAAGATCGAGCACGTTCTTGGTATGAAGGTAACTGTTTAAAGCAAGAAAAGAATACTACAAAGCAATTTACTGTATTTATATGTAATAAATACACTGTAATATATAATGATGAAAAATGTATAAAGAAAGTTTAAAAATTAAATGCAAAATAACATTACAGAACAATTTACTATATTTATATGTAATAAATACAAATTTAATACACTTGTAATAAATTTGCTTCAGCTCTTTTCAGTTGTTAACAGCCTATGAAGAAGCAGTCTTGCTAACACTACTCCATTAAGCTATTTAATGCTAAGAGACTAATGGGTGCTTAGATGCCTTGAGGGTTGGAAGAGGGAACCTATTCTTTTGGATCAACTGCATGTTGTGAATTACCTGTTCCAATCTTTTTATTCCTAGGAAAAATTAGGTAACTAGTTTTAATAAACAAACAGGTACTTAAACAATCCACCCTAATCTTGCTAGTTATATTAAAAAAAAAAAACCAAAACTTGCAAAAGATATTTTATTACTGGAACTAAAAACTCAACTACACTACACAAGAGGCAAAATCGTGCATGGTGAGGGCTAGCATGTGTTTTGGCTTCCAGAGGTGATAAACTAAGAGCCACCAGGCCACAAAAAGCCTATTTCCTACTGCAGCACACAAACAGTGTGCAGCACACAAACAGTGACTGCCTTTAAAGGCCAACTATGGCTTCACCTCTGAAAATGATATGTGCACCCCTACTAGAAGTCTTTTCCATAACATTACTCTCTCCTATGGATCATTAAAAGCACCAACTTATGGAAAATCATCTCCAAAAGTGACACAGGCAATTTAACAGGAAACCATCCTCAAGTGGCAGCAGCCAAAGAAGCTCACAAGGAAGTGAGAGGGGAAATAGTCACTGTGGCCTGCCCTACAAATGCCACGAGCTCAAAAACTTGCACCCAATTTTCAGCCTTCCCCCAACAGCCGAAAAGATGCCCAAATGGCAAATAATAATTTCTAACATGTTAGGAAATACTGAAACACACACAAGGAAGCTAAAAGACATCCCCAAAGTCCACACCATTTGACTGCATATGCTTTAAATGTACCATTTGCAACCAGTGAATAAAACCTTACACAAATCTGTTTGAATAGAACAATGAAAGCATTTCAGTCTAAATTTAAGTTTTAGGTTGAGCCACACAGCCATGTGTTGCTATTAAGCCACTGGTAAGTAACAATTTATTTTAAAGGGCCTTTCTGGTATTTTCCCTAACCACTCTTACCTTTAACATTCAGCCAGGTGCAGCACAATTACTAAGTATTTGTTATAATGATGTAAATATGTTAATTAAAGCACCTTAATTTGTATACATAGAGCACACACTCGAACACCTCTACATTCACACCCAACTGCCCCTTAGCTATAACTTAGCTGATTAATGATGTATGGATCATTATACTAATTTACACCACTGAAGGTGATCAACCAAGCAACAGACATCCCCAGCAAAATGCTGAGAGCTTTTCAGATGTAAGGGTTACATTAAAGTACTGTCTGTGGCAGCCATGAGCACTTTAGAGGAAATGGCAGTTTGGAAACTAAAGCAAGCCAAAGCTCTCCCACCTCAATTTAAGTGAATAATTAGAAGGTGAATTTTAGTCGTTAATATTAAACAATAGATTGTCCCATCCTGCCAACATTATTAATGTCACTTTTCAGCATAATGCCAGCCTCTGGCAAAAGGCTCTGCAGTGACAATTCCAATTAACTTTCCTCATCTTTATCTCCCCTGTCACCTGTTAAAAAATGCATGTTTACTCCATCTTCTCCCTGAGGAAGACTGACTGCAGCTGAGGTGAAGTGGTGTTCTAAGTCAAGCAGGTCATGCCATCTAAGCTAGCTCCACTTTGTACAAGTCACTCTGCATGTTGTTTGAGCTGGCACCTGACATGCCTTCCTGCCCAGCTGCCTCGTGCCCTGCAGACAGCCTGCCTCTCCTTCCCTCAGCATGGGAGGGACCCCTAAGGGCCATTGTCTTCACCTGCAAACCTCAGCAGAAATCAGTCCCACAGCAAGAGCAGCCCTTCTCATGCCAGTACCTGAATTTGCCCCGTGCACTCTCTTTACTGATCAAAGCAGGTCCTTGGGGGACCAATCCAAATCCCATTGAAGCTGATCAAAGTTTTCACCTGAGTTCCAGCAGGCTTTGAACCACGTTCTCTTGGCAGTATCACACACTCCTCACAAGTAACACAGAGAGAAAAGGGGGAGAATCTGCTTTATGCAATCCTGGGTTCCCCTGCCCTTAAGAAAGGGGTGGTCAGAGGGCTCATTCTGTTACATCAGGAGTGTTTAGAATGCCAGAGGTGGTTTCAGAAGTCCATCCCAGGCTGGTTTACAGCTGGGCACAGTGCAATGAGAGCTACCAGCTGAAAAGAGACACAATGGTAACGTGGGATATATCCTCACAGAAAGCACCTGCTTCCATCCTGGATGCTGTCATGCAGAGACAGCTGCAGCTGAGTATTTGAATACCACCTCCAGTCCCTGCCCCTTTGCCAGGGAGTGATTTCTCTCCCAAAAGGGAGCTCCTGTGTCAAACCTGAAACCACATAAACCATCATACCCAAGTGATACCACACAGGTGTCACATAACACCAAAATCTCTACAGACCTAAGAGTCAGATTGACTGAGAAGGGATGTGGTCCCAGAGTGAAGAAAACTTCAGTCTTTCTTGGGCACACAACAAAGAAAGTACACACTTGTTTAATTATCCACAGCCCCTTAATACACCTATGGGTTTTGCATGCAGACAAGCCTTTAAGAGCTGACTGCACACAAACACACACAGAAGTTTATGGCAAGATGAGATGATTTGAACTGGCACAACAAACCATATTTACAGTGCATTACACATTTGCCATTACATTTTTATTACTGTTAGCCCTTCAAACCTCTTAACTCTTGCTAAGAAACTTTTTACAGCGTTCCCCAAAGCATCCTCCACACTCAACACTCATTCTCCGTGAAATCCTGCTTTTTTCCCCCCTCCTAATATAAAAACAACACCATAACATGCATTTTGTCTTTCAATGCTTAATGCTCCAGCTACTGTTTAGATGGCCACTGTATTCTGTTTAAAGCAAAGGGCCCTATTAAAGTGCTGTGATTAATCAGGATAATAAATGCTGCAGTGAGGTCCCTGCTATCAATCACATTTCTTGTGCAGAAAGGCACTCATGCCAAAACAGGGGGAAAAGGCTCATTTACCACTACTGTAGTAAGATTATTTTCTGGTAAAAAAAGTGGCAGCCTCTTTATTCAACAATGAATGCAGACTGACCAGCAGTTTAGAGACCTAGTAAGACATGGTTAAAGGTGACAATAAAACAATGTCATTGTGGGTGAAATAGGACAGATGGCAGCCACACAATAGCCATCAAGTCTATTTAAACAGATAAGTAGTTTTCCTATGCCCAGCCCAGCTCTAGACAAGCTGATTCAAAGGCTGGCTCTTGTCCCATGGAGCCCTCTAACCTAAAACAGGTGCAGAGGTCATGGGGTTTCCTTCCACGCTTTCATTTAGCAATTCACCCATTCTCCATCAAGCACACCATGAGCAGAGCCTGGGACAGATGCTCCTGCCCAGCAGTGATAAGCTATGCCTCTGTGCCTTGCAAACACATGCTTCAGACTCAGGGACAGAACAGCCCAGCTCTGGGAAAGGCAGGGCCACATTGTGTTGGAAATGGGGGAGGCAAGCCCAGTGTTTCTTTGGGGTTTTGAGACAAGCTGCCATGTGACAGCAGAGTGCCAAAAAAAAACCACCAAAAACAAAAAACACACACACACAAAAAAAAAAAAGAAAAAAAAAGAAAAAAAAAACCCCTCATTTCACTTCAGAGATACAAACTTTGTGCACATAGAGGAGGATCAGTGACAGATGCAGGGCAAAAGGACCAGGAAACCAGCGTCAGCTGGGGTAGCCAGATCCAGTGGGCTGCAGTGAATATTGAATGACGTGGATCAGTGAAAGACTTAATTCCACAATTCCACTAAGCAGCCATGGGGCTCAGATCCAAGGCCAATTTCTGCTCTGGGGAAGCATTTTACCAAAAGCAAAAGCTGCTGATGACAAACCAACTGCCAAAGACAACCAAAAAACTGCAGGGGACACATTGGTGGGGCTGGTGAGAGAAACTCAATCAGAAATATCTCAGCAAGTTTCTGTGCTGTCTGGCAGGCCCTTCCCCATCAGACACTGCAAGACTGGGGCTTTTAATATTGTAGGGATTACTCCAATCCATAGGCTTAACCTTCCTACAGCAAGCCTGCAGAGACAATGCCGCTGTCTTTGTGCTGGCAGGCAGCCCATGAGCCACAGCCCTTCCAGTCAGCATTTCAGACATGGCCAGCAGCTTCCTGCAGGAGCTGAGGGTCCCTGCTTCCCACCTTCTGACCCCCTGCACTACTTCATCTTTATAGACACCCGATGATCTCTGCAAACAGGATTGCTGGGAAATCAAAATGAGTCCAGTTCTCATAAACACTCATGGCTGGACATCCTCAAAACCCTTTTTAAGCTTGGCCATAATATATGACTTTCTCACAGCATAGTTTATTATACAACTATTTCCTTCTATTGATTAAAGGAGAAAGGAGCTAAACTGCAAGAAAGCATATTAGCATCATAACAAGAATCCAAAGGTGGTGGAAGAGTCTAATAATAAGGTACAGGCTTCAAAAAGTGCTTTGTCATTATGACTGCTTAACACCTGAAAGGAAGGCTTCAAAAAGTGTTTTTTCATTATGCCTGCCTATCACAGTCACTCTAACACCTGAAAACTACACACAGGATTGGACTGCGAGTACCCCACCTTGAGGCCCATAAAAAGGAAGGCAAAACTGGTGCAAAGTAGCGTGGTGATGACCTATCCCATGCTTTTTAAAGTAACCTTGGCTTTTTTATAACTTTTCTCTACTTTTCTCTTTGCCTCTCTTACTATTAAATACAAATATATTGATATTTTGTATCAACATTTAATCTCGTCTGGTTTTAATCTCAGTTTTGGGAGTATTTTGAACCTTCCAAGTTCTTTCCATTTTTTACACAGAGACTTTGCTTTCTTTGCTCTTCGTGTTTAAACCTGTTCATAACGGGTGGTAACATATTTCTGACAGAATGCATGAACAATTTGGGCCTTCCATTACATTTAGTAAACTACTCAAACAGAAACACATGTGGAAAGGAGATGCCCACATCTGAGATTATCCTTCACTGCAAGCCTTGTCTAAGATTTTTCATGTTATCAGTCAATTCCATAGTTGCTACTCTAGGCCCAGGAAGAGTATTTTTTAAATTTAGTTCAGTAACAATATTTCAGAACACATAAATAACCTGCCTGACAAGACAGAAACAACCATCTCCCCTTGGACAGATATAGAAAGCTTTAAAAAAACCCACCCTAAAACATCCCAAACACTGGGGTTTTATAAACTGAGTGAAATTCTGGGTGAGTGAAAGAAGATAGACTATTTTCTTCCCCTTCTGACTCCATGGTTTTATATACACTTCTATATTGCATTTGATTATGCACACATTATATATACACACATATTTGGTTACAGGAAGAAGCTTATTTGTTCCAGGAATTAGTCTGTTCATGGTACTTTACTGCAACTGATCTCATAAAAGTATTTCTAAGTTCAGCACTCCTTCACTGATATTAGATAGAAGAGTTTGTTTTGGTATTTCTCATGCCCATTTGGATACTGCAGAAAGGAATTTTGTAGGTGACAACACTGTTATTACAAGGGCTATCTGTAATAAAGAGAGCTCCAAAAAATGCAAACACAAACACTAACAAAATGTACATGAACATGTGGACACAGATGCAATGATTTCACTGCGTACCCTTTTTTTGTACATCTCACTATTTTTCTCCACTGTTAATGAGAGATTGGTATTTTAGGGGGGAAATCACAAATATTTTTCAAAGCCATTCACCATGGATGAATACTTACGTTTGGCCTGCTGGGCTGAGATTAACCTTTAACATATGAAGAAGAATAAGAACAAAAAACTTTTGGGTTGCACAGCCAACAAGTATTTTGTAGCACAGTTGCAAACCACAATCCAAAAGGTAACTGAGGTGGCTCTGGTGCTGGGGACATCTCTGAAGCAGAACCACAATCATCTGCCAGGTTGCCCATAAAGGATATCACAACAGCCCTAAGCTTCTGTGCAACCTTTTTCAAACACAGCAGCAGAAGTTAGAGGAATTTTTCCTGCACAGAACTCTCCACAAGTGAGAGAAGAAAAACTTAACATGACCTTCAGCAAAAGGCACAGATGTGGCCTCCACATGTGGTGGAGAACACCACCAGCAGCACAGGCACAGCAGAATCAGGAGGCATTTCTTTGGTCATGTGCAGACCCTCCTGCCTAAAGACATCCACGTCCAACTTGTGCAGGCAAACCACAGCAGTACAGCTGTGCAGAGCCTTCTGACCTGCACCTGGGCTGCCAAGCACAAATGCCCAGGAGCAGGAAATGTTAGATTCAGCACTCCCTTCTGCTCTGGTTCCCTCCATTCAATATGCTAAGTAAGATTAAACACATTGCCTTTCCTACAGACACACAAAATGAGAAATGACAGCACACAAGGAAAGGTAGGCTCTAGGCTTTGCTCAATCTGTAAATATCATTCTGAGGTAAAAGTTACAGGACAACAATACTGAAAATAACAGGACTTCACCACAATAACAATATGCCCACTCAAACACTCCCAAGAATCCAGCCTAGCCAGTTCCATGAACTAAGAGCCATCCCACCACATTGAAGTAACAGGTTTATGAAGATCAGAATTTCTGACTACTCTGCTCTTACACCTACCCACCCACTCCAAGAGTTACAAAACAAAACTCTTAGGGGACACAGCAGAATTAATGGGAACCAAGAGATGGGCATCAGTTCAGATGATAGTGCCAGGCAACCACAGAGAACTCTGTCTTTGATTTGTTTGTTTTCTTCTCTTTTGATTTTCTTCGGGGATTTTGATTCTTTAGTGAGGTATTTCAGGGAGTTATTTATGACTTGCAAACTATGAGCTGCATGGATGCCTTACTTGTGTCTGAGCATGGTTTCCATCTCTTTTGTTCTATAATTACTCACTGAAGTGCTCAAGTTTCCCCCTTGTTACGCACACATCAGTGTTTAAAGTTTTTACACACACCAGCTAGAATACAATTGTCAAACTCCTTTTAGTAGTTGCATACATTAGCCTTGAACTTACCTTTCCACAATGACTTCCACAAGTGTTTGCTGAAAGACATGTTTACTAATGGACACCAAACAGCAGGAACCTGAGAGTGAGCTCATTCATTTAGACCCTCAAGGGCATTTCTCTCAGGGAAGGTTGGTGCAGTGAGCAGTTCTGCCCGTGCCTCACTCTGACCTCACAAGTACTGCTGTTCTTATTATGTAACACCACCTCCACACATAATGGCACCAATTCTTACTTCAGTGATTGTTAATATGCTTAGCTGCACTGCAGCCATATTTCATGGCAACTGTCCAAGAAGAGGACTCAATTCTCCAGGCACTGCACATCTACCCAAGAAGAAACCAAGCTTAAAAAACAGGGGGGGTGAGGAGAGTGTGGGTTTAGAAAAATCCACCCTGGCAAGAGAGACTTCTAAGCCTGAGAAACTCCAAATCAACTTCACTGACATCTTATACTGCAAATTATCAGCTCAGAAATGTCAATAAAGCCCCTCCCAATGCCCAGAGAAGGTGTAGAACACAGCTGCAAGAGAGCAGCAGTCCCTTGATGTTTTGTGAAAGCTGACCTAGAGCAGAGGCTGGGCAGAGTTAAAGAATAAAGTAGGGATTTATTAAAAGGCCTCAATGGACACACCTTGGGCAGCACAAGAGCCCAGCCAGGGCTACACCCAAGATGAACCAAAATGGTCACAAAATGGGCACCTGGTCATGGGGTCTCTCACTTTTATAAATTCTGGTCCATTTCATATTGGAGTTAATTGTCCAGTTACAACTTTAGATGATGAATTCCCACCCTTCTTGTTTGCTCTCTTCAGTCCACGTTGTTTATGCTCTTCGGCCTGAAATTTAGATCAGCTGTGCCTGGTCCCCAGCTAGAGAAGGAATTGTTTTGTCTCTCTACTCTGTGAAGAGAGCTCACCATCCCCTAATATGAAGCTCAGAGTTACACACTAAAGCAGCACAGAATCTGAAAAATAAAGAAGCTAAAACCTGAGGCATCCCCCTGGCCTGTGCAGTGCTGCCAGAAGCTCACGTGGGGCATGAGAACACCCTGACCAACACTACAGCCCAGCTGCACAGGGATGCACAGGCAGGTGAGCAGAGCTCCTGGCACTGCAGAGCAGGAAGAACCAGGGGCTTTCTCCAGAGCAAAAATGAGAAACCAGTTCATCAGAATCTCCTCTATGCTTGGACTGTGCTGCCCTGTGCTTGCAGCCAGCAGTGATTTGTCAAGGAACTTTCCACAGAGATGTGTTGTGACCTTGTTTCCACATCTGTACTTCAAACCCCTGAAATAAATGTTTGAGGATGTGCAAGTCCCCAGAGCTGCCCCATGTATCTCCTTCTCCCCAAGCAAATTCAGGGCTATGAATTCTACCACAAGATCAAGCTTCTCAGTATCAAATGCTACCTTGCTGAGGAGCAGCAAAGCGCTCAGGTCCCTTTGGGCATGTGGAAGGAAGCAACTTGGGAACCACAGAGACAGAGGCAACTGCATGATACAGGGACTTTTTATCCTGTCACTTAATACACACCTCTGATCTTTCACCCACTGCTCTCTATTCCTGTCTCCAGCAGTCATGAACCCCTTCCTCTTGACAAGGAGAAGGCAAAGAAAGGCACCTCCTTACATGTGATTAATTTTCTTTTAACCAATTAAGGCGTACATTTGCATTTTTAAGCAAAATATATATACCAAAAAGAAAAAGTAGAGATAAATGCAGTTTACTAACCACATACACTGAAAAAACCACATACACTGAAAAAATCACCTTATCACAAGAACTGGGATGACTCAGAAAATAAATGCAAATAGCTCCTGTGATTTAGCAGCGACTGACACCCAAAGTATTAAAATAAATTGCCTGTGATTTCTCGCAAGCTCCGTGCTAATGCACCCCATAAAAGGTCAGTGATAACAGCAGCAGTGCATAACTATCTAGAGGCTTCACCTGGTGGCAAATAATGGAATGAATTGTCCCCTGAGCAGGATGGGAAAGGAAGTTAATCTGCACCTCCAGCCTGTCAGAGAATGTTCCAGGGAATGTTGTGAAGCATGAGTCAGCAGCATTGCTGCTACACAGGATTCTCCTAGCATGCTACTGGCAACACAGACTCTGCCCTTCACAGCTTTGGTATGCCAGCTGAGTGTCCATCAGGAAACAGCCGTTCTTTTGGATGAAATGGGACAGATTAATTGATTACTATTTATTCATTAGCATCTTAAATGTCATCACTGACCTCTATGATCATCAGTGCAGCAAAGAAGAAGAAAAAGTTAAGTGGATGAGTAAAGCTGGGAGAAATCAAATCTTAGTAAATGTATTTTAACCTTTTTATTGTTACTGCTACTGCAGTAATGCCACAAACACCTTTGGTACTGCAGCCAAGACAAAACCCACCATCCTAAGTCTAGTGGTCAAATTTCACAGCTTCCTGTAACCAAGGATCTCAATCATTTTGCAAAGCTGAATACTTCTCCTGAGAAATACACTGGCATTTCTTTGTCTGTTTTAGAGACAAAGAAAATAAGGAAGAGAAAGAGGACACAAACTTTCAGGGATTAACCTGGCAGTTTTACAGCCATTCACAGGAACCACAGGCCTGCACCTAATCAGGTGCACCTTCTTCCTCCAGTTGAGGCCATGTCAGCCCAGCTCCTGGTCCAGTTCATCCTCCACTGGATTCTTGGGGTTTTATGATTATTTTCTTGACAGGTTATACAAGGTCCTTTCTAACATTACTAAACCAAACCTCTGCTAACTATCCCTAGCTTTTAATATTTAAATGTAGCTTGACAGAGAATTAAGGAAACCTTTCTTCCTGGAAAAAAATAAACTGAATTCTTCCTTTACATGAAGAAAGCACTGCCATAACCTCACCACTCAGTGCCTCTGACCTTCCAGACAGGCAGCACACACATAGACCATGGCCAGAGCAGCTCTGGAGCGTGCCATGCCCTGCCCAGCTGGCAGCACACAGCCACACAGAAACTGGAACAGTGGAAGCTCTGGCATGGGAGGAGAGGACACAAGATGCAAATGCATATGGAAGAACTTTCATCATGGTGTATCAGCTCGACTCTTAGTCACTGAAAGTTTGATGTAGATTATATTCTCTGCAGATAGTAACTTTTGAGTCCCTTGACCAATTTCAGCCTGTTTTGTTACAGGTAGCTGCCTTCCTACAGGTCCCATGAAAAACTGACATGCAAGTAGAAAAAGCAGATCCTGCAAGTGACCCTGCTCACATTGCAGCGGAAAGAAAAGCCATAATACAGGACCCTTATTTGCCACCAAACTATTTGCCTAGGAGACAGTCTTGCTAATCAGTAAAGAATTGTTCATTATCAAGCACAAGACAAATCAAAACCAGCACCATTCACACTCCAATGCTCAAACCACCACTTGCTCCACGTAATCACAGCACAAGACATCATCATTCCTGGTGATCTAACCCTGGCAAACAAACCAAGGATGTTTAGACCCAGCCTAGAACAGCCATAAAGCCTCTTTACCTCCGCTGTGAGGGTCACTAGGAGCAGGGTCAAAAGCCAGATGACCATCTCAGGGCAGGGGCAGCCACAGAGGCCCAAATTCAGCCCTGAAGCTGCTCCCTGCAGGAGAGCCCTGGGGGTGAACTGGCACCACGTGGCTCTCTCTGGATGCTCTTGGCTCATTTGGCCACCATGTCATCTGTTTAATGGAAGGTGGGTGCCAACCATCACGTCACCCTGGGTGAATGCCTTGGAGCCCACACACTCTAATCCAGCACACCTCATTGCTGCTGCACACTCTGGCCTCTGTTGCCTTTTGTATCAGCTAACAAAATGTTTTTCCTTTGATATTCTTTTCCTTTTGATCTCTTTCTGATATTCCAAGCCAACCCTGTGGGCCACAGATTTTTTAAGTCCTGTCAATCTCTCAAATTAAATCTCTTCTTACAGCCTAAGTGCTCCTTGCGTCTTCGTCACGAAAAATATATTGTTGGAAATAATTTCCATTTTTGCCAGTATAACATCTCATTTTCTTCTTTGTAGCCCAAAGGAAAGATTTGTAACATCAATCTTCAAAACCCAGATAAAAGGAAGAGGCCAAAGTGACTGCTAAATCAGAAGTACAAGAAATGTACATGCATTTTTATACATAGTAAAAGAATCCAGTCTGCACCAACTCTGATTCAATAACAAACAGCTGATGCCCTTTCTTTGTTTTTAGGATGCCATAGAGGACTGATAAGATGCTGTGCACAGGAGATAAGAGTCATTTTCATAGCAGATGAAAACCTGCTGGGATCTGAAGGGATCACATGGACAAAAAATTGGGCTCTTTTTCACCAATACTATAAAAACCAGGCAGTTCTAATTGTCTGCTAACAATGCCACCATTTCTATTTGTGACAGAGCCTTCCCTTCCCCTTCTCCAATGCTGCAGCAAAACCTCTGATTCTGACATCAAGCCCAGCAAGCAATATTAGTCCTTGAAACAGAGTTTGCAAAACATTAATGAAATCAGAGTGAGACTGCAGTTTGGCTTCTTGCCTTGGACAGTGGAAGTGAAATTAAAAGTAGAGGGAAGAGAAGGGACTTGCTCTCAGCTAAAATTAAAGAATTGAATGCATTTTTCTCAAATTAAAGCATTTTAAACACTATTTACTACAGGCTTTCCTATTTCAATTAGTCTAGTGATAACTGATACCAGGAGGAAACTATTAAAAGCAGCTAAGATAAACTAGCAAGTAAAGAATTCCTTTCAAAAAATTGTATTCAGCCAGGAAAATCTATTAGGTAAAAGCCTTCTGCCAAAGATAGAAAATCTACAAGGGCCAAGAGAATGGAAAGATGTGTAGAAAAGGGAAACAAATAAGAGAATTGTATGTAAGAAAAGAGGAGAGAGAATATCTGGAAAAACTCACAATGCTTTCCCTCAGGAAACAGCATCTATCAAGCAGTCCTATGGTTCAATGATACTAGTTATTCACCACCTTTCTGAGGCATGCTTTGCTGTTAGCAGTGGCCCACACACACCTTTGCCAGTACCCAGGCTCTGGCTTGGGATTCCTCCCTGTCTAGGGAGCCACAATGGCCATTTCAGGAGCCCAGGCTTTCTCAAAGAGTGAAACATAACCACCTTTGCAGAAAAAAAAAATCTGTGGGGTTTTTTTTTTCAGGTTTTTAAAAGGCCCCCTAAAACTTCAGACTAAAGACACATGCATATTGTGATTGCACACATTCCCTCCAGGTCCAAATGCAGACCCAAGAAATATGATCCCCTGTAGGGCACCATAACAGAGAACAATATCATAAAGTCTGCTCTGGAAGGTGTTGGGTGAGAACTGGCACCTGAGAAGTTAATTCAAGATGGATATACCTTTTCCTCTCTCCATCAAGGTGAAGGGAGCAGATTTTCAATCCTGACTGGATTTTTTTTTTTTTTTTAGCACAGTCCTCACTGCAAATCAATGAAATTTGTATTCCTTAGCCACCTTACATACCCAGAAGTCCAATACAAGTTAACTTCTAGATTTTATTCTGTAACATTTTACCTCCCTCTTTCCTTTACAGAGGCAAAGGCTTAAAGCAACCAGAGCCAAAAGGAACTAGGGGAAGAGGACAATAAACTGCTACTCCTGGGAATTAGCAATGACATTGCCAGAAAAACCCAGCTTGCTTTCCTCCTCTTGATAGCAGACATCATTTCTCAAGTGCCAGTGGTATGTGAAAAAGCCATCAGACAGATGCTCACCCAGCACTGACAGGCTGCTGGAACCAGGAGCTGCTTTCCTGGGAGAGATTGTACCTGCTTGGAACAAGCCTGCCAGTTTAACCCTGTCCTTGCTGGTGCTAAAATCAGTATTAAGACAATCCCAAATGACAGAGGGCAGCTTGCACCTGTACTAACACAAGACAATAGACAAGCATTCGGGTTTGTATCTCACATTATGGTAGCTGCAGCCAAAAGGGCTAATTAGTTACCTCAAGCATATATTTACACATCAAAAATAACTTCACAGTGCCTGGCACGACAATTTGAAAATCTCTGCAAAGCTGACAAAAACAAACAAAAAAAAACCCCAAACCACCAACTATTATTTAAATCAAAAAGGAAAAACAAAATAACAAAGAGCAGCCCACACCCTGTGCCACATTCATTCCCACATTCAAAGAGAGGCATCCTACCTTTGCGATCTTTGAACAAGAAGATTCCAATCAGCACGCTGCGTCCAAGACTACACCCTGAAGAATCTGCTAATACAAAACAAAGGGAGGGGCAAAAAAACCCTGAAAACACTGAATTTTTGCTGAAAAACAGTTTTTACCTATGAGCAAAGTTTTTTTTCTATCATACAAAGACAAAAAAAGCATAAAGATATCCATACCGTATATCAAGGTGTGTCTGCATATAAGACACACTAGGCATTTATCCATGTATAAACAATTCCACAGAAGTTTATTACCTATTCATTTGAATTCATCCAGCGTGCACTGCTACAGATTTTAATCTACAGCAGACAAAACCCAAAAAGCTTCAGCATAAAGGAACAACTCTCTCAAATCCTCAACCAGCAAACAAACAAAGCTGACATTTTTTGGAATAAAATGATTACCAGCTCATATGCTGCTGCCATACCCCAAAAGCCTATCCTTAAATAACTGCTGCATAATCATTCTCCCGGAGTGTTGTTATCCATCGGCTCGCTGCCTGTCTCCAGCCAGACGCAGTCTGCAAGCCACCAGCTTGTCTCTACCATGTGCACGCCAGGAAAAGGAAAACTGCAAATTAGCACAAGTCCCCGCAGTGGTGAAAAGGAAAAGAGGGTGAGTGGGAGAGGAAGAGGGAGTTCACTGGCCACAGAAATTTCGAGAACGACGCCAAGGCAGCCGGCTCCGCCATCATCCACTTACAATAGGATGCTGCACCTCGCGGCTGCTGAGGCGGTTTGTCAAGGGGCTGCTGGTATCAAATGCCTGACAGGCATTTTAATTGCATCCAGCCAAGTGTGTCCCCAGGAATCAGGCCTTTAATGCTGTGAATATCATCAGCTGGTTCCTTTTGTGCTGCTGCCAGACACACACAAGGCTGCACTGCACACAGGCAGCAGCGCAGCCGGGTTCTGCCGTGATGCCGATCCGAACCCCAAACGGGGTTTATGGATGGTACGTGACAAAAAGGAGGACTGGAAGAATTTACTATTTTCTGCTTTACAGATCAAGAAGGGAATTGGCTCTCCCTCTTTTATTTTTCTGTCTAGTGCTGTTCATGTGTTGGAACCAGCCTGACTACGCTATTTGATCCTTGCATTTGATTATTCACACTGAGGGGAAATAAAACCAGGGAAAATGCAGAAGTGCTGCAGGACTGCAGGGGCAAGCAAGAACCCTTCAGGACTCATACAAGAGTATAACAGGGCTCACTGCACAGTTCAGCTCAGAAACAAGTTCTTTGTGAAGTGAGGACTTCAGTTTTACTGCCACTATTCATTTGCTGTGTCTGCTTCGATCTCATTGCCTTATTCCAAGGCTTTCTTTAGGACAACATTAATCTCAGTAGGAAAAGGAACCTGTGAATTTGGAAATCACCCTGTGTCCTGTCAGGAGCTGGGGTGCTGAACAGCTCAGCTGGGGAGGGATAGATAAATGAATTTTTTAAAAGAATATGAGAATTAAAAGATGAACTGGTTTGTTTTCAAGCATTTTTAGTTTGTAATAAAACAGCACACATAGCAAAGGAGCAGTCAGTCAGGAGTAACCAATGAGCCCAGTACACGCTTAAGGACTGAAGACAAGATAAAATTTCCCTGCACTCAGGACACACAAGTCAACTAGGTTCACTCCCCAGCAGTAACCTGGTGTTTCTCAGTCCCTGTGACAGCAGAGCACCTGACAGGGAAGGCTGTCAACAGGAAAGTGAAACATCTCCCCACCACAAAATTTGGGAGAGGTCCAACAAACCCCATTTACCTGAGAGTGCCAAGGGGCTTACAGGAAGGAGTAACAAATTCCCCATTGATTCCAGGGGTTGTCTCCCAAAATTCTGGGGGTAGAGGGCTACAAAGGGAATCAATTCCCTTCTGCCTTCCCCCGCAACCACAGGATGACTTCACACATCCATCAACCCTTGCATCAAACAGAAATTCCACCCTCACTGCTATAAACAGATCTTAGTAACTTATGAGCATCTTTCCTGAGCTGACAGCTTTTCCCCACTCTCTCAACCACCACAGCAGTGAGAAGGATGAGGAAATGGAGGAAGGCAGGCTGTATGGGACAAGGATGACAGTGGACACGACAGCAAAAAGGCCCTTTGGAAGGAGCAGGAAAAAACAAGCCAGAGTGGCACTAATGCAATTCTTTGACCTTTCCTCTGAAAAAGCTTCCTGTGACTCACGGGAAGGGGTGCCTGCTGCTGCCACTGCAAAGATCATCCGCTGCAGAGACCAAGAAAACCCTCCCTAATCCTGCCTCAGCCTCCTCAGTTCCACCATTTACCAGTTGCTACTTGTTCATAGCCTTGCTGTGATCTCTCCGTCACTTCTCCAGCTCACCTTCACTGGCCAAAGCAACCAGGAGCTCTGGGAGCAAAACCATCATGGAGCTGGGATGGTGGGAGAACAGGAAATCTTGAAAACTGTCCTGTAATCTCTCTCAGAGGTTCCTAACAGAACTCCTGTGGCTCAAAGGGATGGATACACATTGCCAGGCTGTGTCCTGCACCCTGGAGCCTGGGGATGGACCGTGAACCAGCTACCCAAACCACCTTCAGGCTGCCCATGCCAGCACTTCCAGAGACACAGTGGCTGCTGAAACAGCCCATGGCAAATGGTTTCACCTTAAGATACTGCAAATAAAAACCAGCTTAATCATCAAGTTTGTTCTGGCTGCCCTGAGATATGTTTTCACACCTATAAAAATACTTCTGACAGGACAAAAGGCATAGGAGGAGACAGGGATGAAGAGCCTAATCCAGATAAATGCTGGAACACGGAGAACACTCAGCCCTGTCTGAGATTTAACCTCATGTTTATCTGCCTTACTCACAGAAGTAGGAAACTCATCACATAAAATCAATGCATCCCAACACAGTGAAAACACAAATGTAAGGAAGTTGACAAGTCAAAATCCTGGAAATTATTAAATTACATTTTCAGCATTGTATTTCTCAAAGAGGAGTAAAGATATTTACCATCTCAGTAAATCTCACGACTGTGACTGAGGCCTGATCTAAACTCTACAAGATTTTGCTGGTTCAGGTGGGTTTTATTTCATTTCATTATCACATTCACACAAGATAATGAACTCAATTTCATTACTGTCCAGCTGCAAACTGGGTCCCTCTGTGCAAGATGCTGAGCAAAACAGCAGACAGCTGCCATTACAAATTAGAAGAGCCAAACCCCTAAATAGATATTGGTAGTATTCTCCACATTTTCAGGATAATGAGGAGGTGGGGGGAGGAAAGAAGAATCATCAGTTTGGGCTTTCCCAAGGTCACACACAACCTCTGCTCCCAAACAAAGCAAGATACTTCCACAACCTCAGCCTAAGATCTTCCTGCCCAAATCACTGCTGAAGCCTTGCAACCAGTGTTTAACAAAGGACTTGTGGGTTGGTTGCTTCTTTTTTAGCAAAGACTGGATTAACATTTTATGCAATGCCTAAAATAGCTTCCAATATCATCAGTGATGTAGATTAAGAGGCATAGGTCTACTGAACAGGAACTGCACCACTCTGGTAAAAATAGCCCTGGAACAGGGAATTTTCTTTTTATTCACTATTGTCTTAGCACTTGAAACAGGGATGACTGCCTTCTGGAGAGCCTGAGAGGAGGACAAATGCTTCACCAGACTCTCTAAATATTGTCTGATCTTCTGCAGTAGTAATAAATATCAGACTATCTATTTTACCATCCATTTGAGGGGATAAACTTGGTTTTATTTTTTTCCCCTTCTCAAGGCAGGGGAAAACCAAAATAGAAGAGTGTTAATTAATTCAAGAAAAGCAGATGCAGTTTAGCACATTAACTCTTCCGCCAGGACTATGTGTGAGGAAGGTTGGAGTCACTGTCTTCCTCTCTGTGGTTACTGACAAAACACAGGATGGATGTGGAGCAGTAATGAAAAGCCACAGGCTGAATTAGCAGCCTCTGTGGGTAACAAGGGTTTCAAGGCACACTAGAAAGTTTCAGGATGCACGAGGACCCTGGCTTTGTTTTTAGTCTCCTCAAAGTACAAGCATGCAGGAGCTGCTTTGCCCACCTCATGCAGCCAGTCCAGGGCCCTTCAATCATACCATTTCCTTTCCCCCAGTGGTGCCACCAGCTTTGTGTCCACAGCACATCCCAACATCTCTACAGGACTCCTCTGTCCTTCCTCCCAGGCCCTCAGTAAAACAGGCCTGTCCTGGTGACATTGCATCCAAAGTCACCCCCTATTGAGACCAGCTCTCTGGCACCCACTGACACACCAGCTGATAAAACATGGGGTTCTGTGCAGCATGATTCTACAAAGAATCTTCAAATCCCAGGCATATTACGGCCTCTCTTTCTCCTACTTCAGCTTATTTGTTTTAAACATGTGAGACAGATATTTTCAGGCATAATCTCTCTTTTGTGAATCCTAGCTGACTCTCCTCAACTAAATAATTGATATGTGGAATATCTAGAAAAGGATTTTCTATTTCTCTCTGTGCCAGCATGTCACTAAAATCAAGCTGGAAGATGTAGGATATTCAAATACTCCCAGGTCTGCTTTTCAGAACAACCAATACTGCACTTAACACTTTGAAGCCACCAAATTCTTTGGCTTTCTGAGGAAATCCTTCACTTCTAGCTTAGAGACCAGTGAGAACAAAAGAATAAGAAAGCAAAACTCATTGTATGTGTCTGTTAGTCCCTAAACCTTGCATCTGTATGTGGTAGAGATACTAGTAACAGCTGCAACACAGTTTTTGTGTAGTTACCCCAAAATAAACCCTCCCCTCTGTCCTGGGTACTGCCTGAGATGGGGAACAGCTTCATCTCACTGCTTGTTCAGCCTGCTGTTTCTGGGGTGCTATTGTCATTGACAGCTGGGCAAAAACAAACACCCTTCAAAACAACCTCAAAATCCATCCACAAAGGAAAAGCAAAGAGCTGAGTGAGCAATCACACCCCAAATTTTGACACAGCAGAAGCAAACCTCCAGCTCAGAGAATCACTGGAATATTGTAAAGACAACTGATGTGTCCCAAGTGGTACAGCCCAAAAGTGTGACTGCACTGCTCCTGGAAGGCCACCCAAATTTTCAGCTGATTCCCTGGGTTTCCCTCAGAATCAGAAGCAGTTGGTGGCACCAACCCTCCTGCAGAAACCAATGCCACCTGAGAGTGACTTTCCACAAAACCAGATGACAGCAGCGCACACAGCCAGGGATGGCTCTGAAGGCTGAGAGACGGGGCTGTGCAGGCAGCACTGCATTAGTGGGAGGCTCCAAGATCACACCAGCGAACACACAGCCCTGGTCCTGATGGGTGTCCACGTGACAAGCTGCGCATCACAGAGAAACACCAACTGTTTCTCCATCCTATCACATGGTTCATGACTAAGAAAATACTGCAGATAGAATCTGTACCACTTGTTCTCACCTTTTTTCTCTCCTGGCCTACCAGTGGGGTGATGAGTCAAGACAAAAACTTGCTTACTGTAAAATATCACAGCTACTGTAATAGAATTTATTAATGTATCAGTTTGTACTTCACTTAATCAGGTAACCTAATGCTTTTAAATTAAATGTCACATCATAACTTTTAACAGAAGTCTTAGCTATTATTCAATATTGAATTTATAAATAAAATATTCTAAACTAATGAATCATTTGTTGAAGCAGATTTTGCAAAACATGCAATTAAAATATAAACAAAGCTGGCATGGTCTTAAAGACATATAAAGCAGTAACTGCAATGCAAAATACACAGATTTAGCTGTTTGTCTAATTATAGGTTTTGGATGGTATTTCAATTCAAATACTATTTATATTTAGGAAAACATGGTTTTTCAGTCAATAGGACATTGGTATATAGTTAATGCAGTAATGAAAATAGAGGTTTACCTGAAACAGGTTGGTATCTGTTACCCTTTCCAGTGAAAAGATATTTGCTTAAAGATCAATCTTTAGATTGATCAACTTGATCTTGATTTAGGCCAACTTAAAGATCAATCTGCTCTCTAGCAGCTTAGTACAGCCTTCCTAAAAGCTGCCAGATGATTATTTTCTCTTACGTCCAGACTTTCCTTCAAGAATTATTTTTTTAATTTGGTTAGCTCAGCTAACTGCTGTTCCTCGACAGCAAAACCAACCAGACAGGCAATGGGAATTGCAGAAACATGTAGTAACATGTAGCACAATTGGTTTCAACAGCTTCTCACTTAGCAACACTTCATGTAAGGAAGGCAGTGAGGCAGAAACCCATGGAAGAGCTCCCGGCAGCGGAGCCGCGCCGAGGGGAAGCAGCTCCCTGCTCACCTCAGAGGACAGACAACAAAAGCAGCCTTATGAGCACACTGCTGGCCCTCAGCCTGACCCACATGGGCCCAGACATGGCACTGCCAGAATGATGTAACAGCTTATCCCCTCCTGACACGGGCAGCCAGGCTGAGCCTGCCCAGTGCCTGCCCTGCAGATTTCCAGTAAAACCAACCCCAGCCAGCAGCCACGCTGAGCTCCAAGACAAAAACCTGCAAAAACCACCAGAAGCCCTTCCTTGACACCAGAATCTTCCCCTTAGATCCTCCTTGGATCAGAATTTGTATTTATGCACACTCCTGTAGCATTTCAGAGAGAGGTAAGGAGGGCTGGCAGCGTGCACTGCACATTACAGACACTACTGCCTTTGCACAGGACCCCCTTGCAAGGGCTTCTTAATGGATTCTGACTATCACATTCACTGTGAAATGAACACAGCAGATACTGTGGGCTAATTCATTAGCTACTTATGATTGATTCTTGTTTTCATCATCATAAAAGCAGACTTCCTGTGGTTACCACAATGATTCCAATTCCCTCTTTGCTTACACACATTTGAGCCAGCCACTGCTCCACTGACCCCACAGCATTTACCACATCAAGACTAAAATGGGTTTAATGTCTGGAGACTTAGATTAGGTAACTTAAACACAGCCTTCATTCACCCTGGTCTCACAGCACTGTCCACAATTATTTTTAAGCTGTCTGTGCATATAACTTATTTCTCTCATCTGGACCAGGTAGTTGCCTGAGAGACTGTAGCTATTTCACAGCACTCATACTGTCCATGAGCTCAGGGTACAAAGTGAAGGGTGCCACATCCAATCACCATCACCAGGGAGACTTTTGGGAAGCGTAATGTGATTATAGTCAAATCTAGTTTATCTGAACGGGGTAGAAAACATGAAAGTCATTAGACAAAAGGGATTTTTGGATAAATGAAAGACCTTAGAACTTATCTCATATAACTCAAGGGACATGACCTTCTTTTAGATTAAGTAGTACTTTGATCCATGGGATTTTAAATGACAGGCCCAAATGGCAGTGTGGCCAGTAAGTCAGGAAACTTCTCCTGCTGTTTCAAGGACTGACACAGGACTTCTTGCTACCATAAGCCATCCAGACACTGATTCACCCTGGTTTCAAAGGATAGTACTGTTTAGCAGAGAAGTGATCCCACAGCAATTCTAGGACTGTGGGAGAATATGATCTGGATTTAAAAGGTAGAGGGGAGGATGGAGAGAGGAGCTGCCGGTCTTGTCTCCTCTACCATCCTACCTGAGTTTCTTCGGAAGACTTCCATTCAGTTTGGCAGGGAACAGAAGCATGGACAGCTCAAACGATAAGGGTCTGTGCTCTGTACAAGGCTCTAGAGATACACATAACTAGAAAGGAAAGGCAGAACTAAGTGAGTTTAGCAGCTTTAACAAACTCTCCAAGTACATAGGAAGAATATGCTAAGCTTTTTAAGAGCCTGAATAGTCAAATAAAAATCATGCCAAAAACAGAGACAAATCCCATAAATGAGGGAAAGCGGAACTATGGGAATATAATCAGAAAAGCTAAGGAACAACTGAATTATGATTAGCCAGGAACATAAAAAGGCAACAAAAGAATCTGAAGAAAGATCTGAACAGCAGACAGGACAAGTTACCGGTCACAGAGGCAGAGCAAAGACGATGCACAGAAGGCTACAGCTCAACATACTCAACATTGCTCAACTTTCACAAGACCAACAGTGAGCAACTACTGCATATGATTGTTTTAAAAAGAAGCAGAACTTCAGGTTAGAATAGGAAAGAGCAACTAAAGAAACACTCAGAACAAGGAAGATGCAGATTAGAAAGTTGTGTGGATCCTCCCTGACGCAAGAAGAGTATTTCAGACTTCAGAACAAACCAGACAAGAGTCTGCTTTATCTTCACAAACATCTTCCCAAACCCCATATTCTCTCTTGAAGGGTCTGTTGAAGCTGTGCAAAATTACAAACAAATCAGTCAAGTGCCATCTTTGCAAAGACTTTGGAAAAAATAAACCAAGATGTTTCCAAGTACCTAAATACCTACAGGGCAAGAGCACAACTTAAAAAATACTTCTGGCAATATCAGTTTGTCAGTAACAAATGCCAACAAATGGATCTCCCCACTCCTGATTTTGCTTTTGTAAAATTTGGGTTTCACCCCAAGTTAGGATGAGTTTGTCACAGGAAAGCATCTTCTAAAACCAAGACCATTGGTTCACAGCAGCTCCCAGATCTAAAAGCAGGAAACCAAGAAAAAAGGACTGAACAGCACATTGAGAGACAAGGCCTCAAACACATAACTAGACAAATCAGGAGTAAGTAGCTCAGCACTAGTAGGACAAGAAAAGGCTTACTGTGGGCAAAAAAAAAAGACAAACCACAGTTTTGTTTATCCTAATGGGAATGCTATCCCTAAAACACTGGGATAATTATTCCATTTTCTTTGGTGGTGGTGTCTCAGCTGGAGAAATGCCAAAATGTGGGGTTTGCACAGTAAGATAGATACTGGCAAACTTGGGAGAGTCCAGATAAGCAAAAGGGAGAGTTTGGGAAAACATTCTTCGAATCTTTCCTTGTAAAGCACATGTTTTCAGATAGGTTTCTCCAAAGTACAGAAAATCCAAGCAGTAACAAAAATATTTCAGGTAATATAATTTTTGAAGATAAAGGAAGACAACAATTACATTCTAAATCAGTGGGGAGACGAGTGAGGGGGATCAAGGAAGGAGGAATAAAAGAGTAATTCACTGGGCTAACTAAAAGCAAATCTCTGTGCGTGTGGTAACTAGAACCCCTGATACTAAGGAAGGTTAAATGATTTATTTTTATACAAAGAGCACCAAGAGCAGGGCCTAGACAGGCTGGCATCCTCCTTGAAGAGAATAAGGATCCTGTTGTCCTCCAGGCATCTAGTTTCTTTAACTGGGCAACTGGTACAGCCTCCAGCAAAACTCAGCTGGCCACAGGACTAACTTACATTGCCTTCCCTCCATCCTTCTCAAGCTTAATGAGAATTGCTGGAGCAGAGTACAGCACTGACACAGGACTTTCTTAATACCTAGCTGGAGTACTGGCAATCTCAGCCCCAATCTGCCATTAGGGTCCAGAGAGCTGCAAAGCCTACAGATTCAGGGACACTGGGGCTGGAAAAGGGACGCCAAGGGGAGCTGCTACAGGGCTCCCACTACATCAGCTCAGTCTCTCAGAGGACAAGGCCTGTGGCTCTTCCATGTGAACCCCACCTACTCCTTCCCTCTTTGCTGCCAGAGGACCTCACTGGGGTGGAGAGGGCACCAAGGCTGGCCCCTGCCTCTCCACAATGCCACTCAGATTGTACTTTAGGATCTGGAGCCAACAATTTTACTGGGTCTGTGACCTGCCATCCCCCAGACTTCCACCTGGTCCATAGGGTGCAACTGGTTCAGATAAAGGTGTCTGACGACTTATTAACACCACTGTAAAGACTGAAAAATAAAGATACTCCCAGCATTTGCAAGAAGGCTCCCTGCCTCTTTTTAGAAGGTTTCAAAAAGAAAGTTAGTCTTTGGGGCACAAGGGCTCCTGTATCTGAGCAAAAAAACCTATGTGATGATGCAGAACCTGGGAGTGAGAAATCAGGAGAAGGGCACTATTAAGAAAGACCACAGAAGGAACGAAGAGGAGAGAATAAATGGAATAACTAATACACATTTGCTCCAAGGTTCTCTCTGCACCAATTGGCAAAAAGAATACAACTGAATCATTAATAATTGAAGGAACTTGAAGACAAAGAGATTTTCATCCAACGTTAAAGGGATGAAAGACGGCTGTAATGAGAGTTCTGATGACGGAATCATTTGCGGAGGGACTGGGAAGGAGGAGGTTATATTTTAAAGAAATGGTTCCTTTGTAAGACAAGAGCAAGTATTCTCATTACTAATGCAGACAGACACATCTGAAAGACCTTATTCAGCTGATGGTGTCACCAAACACCCTTCTGGACACAAGCTCTCCACTAACAATACTAAACAAGGATAGGAGACTGCTGTAACAAAATATAAAGTGTCACTTGTTTATTCTTTTTAGCTTCATAAATCATTTAAGGATGAATATTAACAAGCAGCCAGTTTTCTGTGCCTTTTTTAACTGATGATTCTCTGCACATAGTTGATGGAAGCTTGAGCTTTCATTGCTTTTGGAAGTTGGCCCTGCAGACAAAGTCAGGACCAACATCAGCAGCAAAACACGGGGGTTATCCCTTCTTAGGAGCTGAATCTTGTACAGAGGAATTTCCACTGACACCTTCTAAATGCCCATCAGCAGTGGAGACAGGCACACTCGTGTCAGCCTCTAGCTCAAGGCCTGGAGTTTTGCACCAGACAGTTTCTGAGCAAATGAACTGTGCTAAGAGACAAACAAACAGCACATTAATTTCACTGGCTCGCTGCCATATTCGAGGGCAAAGATGTTAATGGAACTCAGTAAGACTGAAATGGATTGTTTTCCTCAAAAAGAATACAAAGCTACAATTTCAAAAACAGAAAGATCAGACTAGAGAAATTTCTTAAGAGGAGGAAAAGTCAAAAACAAAGAAACAAAAAGGAAAAAAAAATAAAAACAAACAAAACCAAGCAACCAAAACCTCTGTAAAACCAATGCACAACACCACATCATTTACAGAAAGTACTAGGATCCTAGTGTGAACCAAAAGCTCACATTACCAGAGTAACCAACTCCAAATTAACTACTGATCCCCTAAAGCTATCCTTGCAAACCTTCCCAAGTCCCAGAGTGGGGCTTGTGACAGTGCAAACCACCAAGGGCTTTTCAGATTCACACTGTAACATCCTCACTCACCACAGCTAACTCAACGAGCAGCAACTAGCAAGAAGGTATGACAGAAAATGCAACAGAGCATGGCTCAGCCTGTCTGCAGCTCCACCTGAACAGAAGCCATGCACAGGGCGGTGTCCTCCTGCAACCCTTCACATGTTGGTGGGACTTCTTCCCAGCTCCACACAAAGATTGTATTTTCTGGTCTGCTGGCTTTGCTCAAATCATCTTTTGCCATCCCCTGAAGATCCCCACTGCCATTAGCAGGATGGCAGGAGCTGTAGCAGCCACTGACCCAGGTGAGTGAGGCAGAATGGACCCCACAGACCCTGCCCTTGGCTGTAGTTTGTCTGCAGAAACACACACAGAGCCAAAAGCCCAATAAACAGAACCTAGTTTATGAGGAAACTGGATGTTTTTGTATTATTTTTTAGCTGCTGGGGATCTTGTTTGAGATGTTTTCCTCATAAAGGCTCACCTTTGTAAGCTCTGGATTTTGGGCAGTAACCCATACCAGAGCAGTTTGGGCAGGACTGCTGCTCATCAGAATGGATCCAGGCTGGCGAAGTTCATGGAGAACTGTCTCCCATGGCAGGGCCCCCATGGACAGGGGAAGGACTCCTCTGCCAGAGCAGCAGAAGAAAACCTCAGGTGACAAACTGACCAAAACCCTCCAGCCCCATCTCTCTGAGCTGTAGGTGGGAAGGAGGGAAGGGCTGGAGGAAAAAAGGCGGTTTTAAGAGCTTGTTTTACTTCTCATTATGCTCCTCTGACTTTTTTTAGTAATAAATTCACTTTGTACCTTTAAATTGAGCCTGTTTTGCCCTTGGAGCATTACCTCCCAATCCTTATTTCAACTCATGAACACTTCATTAATTTTTTCCCTCTCCTCTGCCCAGCTGTGGCAGGGAGGGCAAGTGAGCAACTTTCATGGGTGTCTGGTGTTGGGCCAGTGTCAAACCACAACACTCACCTTTCCCAAAATGCAAAATACTCTATTACTCCAGAGTTTAACAGGATCTATCAACCATTAAACACAGTTAAACACTGTGAATATTTAGAAGCATTAAAACCTTTTGAGGAAGAAAAAAGAAAAAAGGCATGAGCTTAGCTTATCCTCTGATGTCTGCTTCTAGAGGCCCTTCCTAGGGGTCACACCTGATGCTTTGAGGCAAGAAAACACTGTCTTCTCCTCAGAGATTCAGAATAATTCTGAAATGCTTCTGTGCTATAAATATAGAAGCAAATGTAAGTAAATTTAAAATTAAATAAATGTAATACACACTCACATTGCTAACGCTCCATTTTTTCCATTTGTTTTCCCTTCTTCTTCAACCTGTTTGCTGAAATTTATAAAATTCTCTGCCTTTGGCTTTCATCCATCTGTTACCTTAAATCCTTTTCCTTGTCTCTTTTCATTCCCTTGAACAAGGAAGAAACTATGTCTGGGACATTCTCTATATAAAGCTATATTTTATTAATAAGTTTAAACACACGCATTGGTTCAGATTGACTCCAACATGCAGCCAAGACAGAAATAACTGGAAACGATTTTATTTTGTAATGCCTTGGTAGAAATGATTTTACACTTCAGTAACTTGAAAAACAAGCTACTGTGACCAGAAAATGCTTTCTACCCTGCAACATGTGATCAGCAGATGAATGGAAGGCAGAGTGCAAAGGCAGGTATCAGCTGAAGATAAAAAATCTCCTGACTGCATGCCCCTAATATCCAGAAGCTTGCCATCTGATAGAGAACTTGGAGAGTAAGATAAGCTAAAGAGCTTAAGGCTTTCTTTTTTTTGTGCTTTCATTTTATTTTTATTGAACTACCACTCTACACGTTGCTATTTAATTTCTGCGGCTCAAGGTTTTGCCCCTTTAAAAGACCAAAAGGTTCTCTCATCCTGAACTAATCTTTTATTCTTGAATGGCACTGGATTGAATCCCCTTATTTCCCCTGGGTATACCAAGGGTAGTGACAGCTGATCCTTGCCTATACTGCCCAGTCAATTATTCTTATTTTCCTTCTGAAGCCCACAAAGACTCTGCAGTACTGAAAGCTCTCCCAGTGTGAGAGCACCTGCTAAGAAATTAATGCATGAGACAAAATAATGGGTGGGAGGAGGAAAGGGGCTGTAAGGCACCAAGTAGCTCACTGGAACCAGAGGCAACAGCTCTGCCCAGCTCCTGCATCTCTGCCCTGACTTCCAGAAAGTCAGTGAGGGAATATTTGTCCAACCCAGCTTCACTACACATTTGGCCTTTCTTACCCAACAGCAGGGCAGAAGGTTATTGTATTGTTTCCATTTTGTCCACACAGCAACAGCTTGAGACCTCAGCTCCAGATCAGACCCAGAGTCTGAGGTCCTGCATGCACCTGTACCAGCTCACTGTCACATGTGTAAATACAGATGGACAACACCTGCCAGCTGCAGGTGAGGTGAGGTCTCAGACAGGACCTGCTGAGGCACTTTCAGCTGGTATTGCATGACACAGCAATCTCTGAGAACAGCACAGTGGTTTGGCTGCCACAAGAGCCCTCCTCACACCTCCCAGTCCATGTGTAGGGGGAGCAGGAAAGAATGCAAAGAGGATGCAGCTTGAAAATTGAGAGCAAATGCTGTATGGACTGGTCCTAGAACTAATACACAAAACACCCCAACAAGCAAAGAGCAGCTGGGTCCAAATCACCGACAGCTCATGCTGAAATCAACCAAGAAGGTCTCTGCCAGTCTCTCTCTCTAAGTGAAAGAAAGCAAAACCCCTGGGTTCAGCCAGGTGTCTTCAAGCTCTTAAAAGCCAAAGACTACCCCAAACAACATGTTAAGAAAAATAGAAAAGAAAGATGGATTTTAAATAGAAGATTTGCCTTACCTGAAGATTCAGAGAAACTGAGGTCCTGCTGCGAGCCTGGGTGCTAGAAGAGCCAATCTGAGCCAAGGCTGATCTTAGGGACCAGAGTTTGGGGAGAGAGGTGAGGAGCCCCTCATCTTCCCAGTGAGATCCCAGCAGGAGCAGAGGCTCCAACTGAAAAGCCCAGCTTTGGCAAACATGGGATACACAGGCAGAGCAAAGCCCAAGCTGACAAACAGGCTCACTCAGCTGCTGGCTGTTCATTCATGCTGGTGCCATCTGCTTTACTCCATCCTTGGAGGGCTGTAGCAGCAAGGAGGAACAGAGCCTGTTTGCCACCCTCCTGCTGAGGAGCACAGCAAGGGCAGGCTGCTCTGAGGGGAGAGGAGGCTGATCCTTCCCCAGAACAACCTGTGTGGAAGGGGCCAGGCTGCAAGGCAGGCAAGAGGGACAGAAGTGAGGGAATGAGATCAGAAAAGAGCTGAGGAAAGCAGCCAGGTGACTTGGAGACCCATCCCAAGCTCAGCAGAAGGGAGCAAGGAGGCAGCAGAGCCAGGACTGAAGAGGGGTTTCAGCATGGGCAGAACACCCATTATCCCAGCTGAAACCAGAGTGCTGCCCAAGCTGGATGGTGCTGACTGGTGTGCCAGAGCTTGGGCTGCTCCAGCAATCTTAGCAAGAGGAGGGACCCCACATTCTTGCACCTTTGCAGGATACACAGCCACTGCTTCCAGGGACAACACTTCTTCTTCTAGAAGTTATTCCCAGATTCAAAACTACCCTGATATTAAAGGACTAAGCACATTTGAGGCCCAGATTCCTGAAAAAAAATTGTTTACTGATTTCAGAGCTGCGTGGCTTCAAACAAGACACAAGACAACCTTTGAGGCTGTCACCAAATGCAACACAGCCATGAGCTCTGGGACTGCTCACTGAACCACGTGCACATCTCACGTGGTTTTGGGGACACCAATATTAGATCAGCCATCCCCTCCCAGCACAGATGCCATCCTCTCACCCATTGTTGTTGGTAAAGCCTCAGCACAGGAATCAAGTGCTAGAGAACCTCACATATATATGTGTGTGTGTATATATAACCAGACACAGAGCACATAACTGTGAAACACCCCATCTGCTCACGTTACAACATTTTAAACACATGCAATTAACTGAACTGAAATGGCATAAGGATCACTCAGTGTCTTTTTCCCCGACTCCCACTATTTCCACCTTCCTCTCACCCTAACATATGGGAATGCCATATGAATTACTGAATGGATCATGCTAAAACTGGAGCCTGCAAATTCTATTTTTAATACAGATTATGGGGGGATATTGGCAGTCCGTGGTGCAGCATTGTTTGCCTTACAAGTTTGGCCTGTTACTACTTCTGGCAAGCCCCACTTCCAGCACTTCAAACTCTTCCATATTTTTCCTTGGTGTTCTGAAATGAAACTCAGTTTCCAGGAGAGTTCTTTGGTGGGAACTTTGCAGGAATAGCAGGTCAGGGGAGAGTTAGCACACTGCAGCAGTTTTTCCAGCCTGCTGCTGCCCTTCTGCAGTAGCCATGAGATGCCCAGTTTTCCCTGTCAAGGCTACCAAGGCATTTATTAATCAATTATGTGGGGCTGTTGCCCTGAGCTTTCATGAAATGTCATGGAGACACACAAATCATCTGCTGCCTTAGGAAATGGACAGAAAAGAGTCTATATGGGTTTTTATTGTCCTCTGGTACAAACTGGGAAGATATTGAGCTTTTTCACCCACTCTTGAAAACCCCCCCTTAGGGTTTTTTTCTTAGGGTGCCGAAGTCTTAGGAGGAGAAATAATTGGAGCAACCTGATTTGTTTGTATGTTGATTATTAATCCTGACGCAAAGCTACGGAGATGTACATTAGAGATCCATCAGCAGACAGACACAAAATGAAGAATCTCTTTACAAGGCCACAGCAAGTTTTACTAGGCATTTTAAAGCCAAGGCAGGTCAGGTCGGCCAGTTATTATTGCTCTGAGCAGCTCCCACATCAATGTCAGCATACATTACCTGAGATTGCCATGGTTATCAAGAACATCATTTTCTCCTACCCTTGAAAATCAATCAAACCTCATCTTTACAGCCCAATGCACCATCAGCAATGCACACTCAATCCAAAACCAGTATCAGATAAAAACCTTCAGGTGAGCTCACAAAGGACTTGGGGGAACACATGCCAAAATAAAGTCATTTTGGACAGTAACTACTTCTTTCCTTTTAATCTGTACAGGCACATCAGAACTGGGCTCCACTGGAAAGCTTTTCGTCTATAATGAATTGAACAAGGAAAAAGAAAATTCACACATACACAGATGGATGCACAGTTTCTAAGTGATTCCAGAAATTACATTCATATTTGTATATTAGATTTTACTTCAGAAAACACAGGTGCTGCCTAAGCAAAATGGGATGCTGGGACCTATCCAGTATTTCCAGCTGTGGCTGGATACAAACAAGCCAGAGATTCACAGAGTTCCCAGTAGTTAAGGAGGGGAAGCTGGGCACACTGAAGCAGCTTGAAAAACGTTTAACAAAGCAGAAACTGGAACTGATGTGTCATAAACTACTATCAACTACCATGAAACTGTTACTTCATTTGAATGTGCCACAAATCTAAGCCAGCCTCTTCAGGGTACCACCATTTCACACGCAGAGGCAGCTCAGAGTCTCACACTTAAAATACTTTCACATACTTCTTTTGCCCTCAATGAAAAAGAAATTCCCACTCATTTCTTCCTGGCTACTCTCTGCAGGACTGAAACTTCAGAAACATTCTCATGGTTTTCCCTGTGACAGTGAGATTTGCTGGCAAGGCTGTGCTTTCTTGTGTATCAGGTTTCTACTCTTTACAGGCAAACTCCCTTTTCTCTTCATCACTCAGTACCAGAGATTTTATTTCATTTTTCCTGATGTAACCATAGATCAAGGGATCTGAAACATTTTAGAGCACAACTGGAATTCGTCATGGATTAGGCACCCATGTAAAGGAAGAGAGAACCTGTGCTCCACAAAAAAAAAAAAAAAAAACCAGGTTTCTACTCTTCCTTCTTCAGAGGAGACCAGGAAGAAGAAGTGGGCACCTATTCTTAGGGTCAGTGTGGCCAAACTCAACTGGGAAAGATGCCCAAGTTGAGACACAAGCACCAGAAAAAGCCAGTAAGAAATTAAACCTTGAAGAAGCAGCAGTGCTGGGGAGAGGCAGCGTGCCTGAGATGGAGCCCAGGGGGAGAGAGAGCTCAGCTTCAGTGACCAAGGCACTGCCCTCACATGACAGCAGAGCCCTTGAACTGGTCAGGTGGAGCTCCCCCATCCCATATGTTCCTCTGGCTCAGAGTGTGATCCACTCTGCCTTCCCTTCAGCAGGGGGAAGACAGGGAGTGGGAAGAGGGCAAATTAATTCAAAAGCTCTTGGCAGGCATATAAGTAAAAAAATAAAGCCAGAAGTTATGTGAAGCAAGCCCTGCGCTGCCAAATGAAGTCATGTGTGGCATAGTTCTGATCTGAGTATATTTTTTTAAATCTTTATTGTTGTTGTTGTTGTTATTATTATTAGCATTTGGCAAAAGGAGACAGGAAATACCTTGCTGGTGATGTCTGCTCCCAGCACAAGTCAGTTTGGAATGCTGAATAGCTTACCCTGAAAAAAAGGGAGAAGCAACTATTTTCAGCCCCAACCTAGACTGTTACTCATGTAAGCAGCATTGCAACAATTTTAGTTTTGTTTCTATTTCATAAGAGGCTATTACATGAGGAGAACAAACATTCCCAAGAATGTTCACATTTCTCCTCCTCTAAACTGGGCATGGTTTTGGGGGAAGGGGAAATTTGCATACATATGCACTTGTGGAAGTTGAGTTCAATTTAACAGGAAAGAGCCTCAGTTCAGTTAAAAGCCTTATAAAGAAATGAACCCTGAAAGAATCCTGCCTTTCAGAGATGTAAACACAAAACCAGAATACACTGGCTCGTCTGTAAAGTGAAATACATGGTTCCACTGGAGGATACAAGTAACTCCCAGTCAAGCCAAGGGCTGACTGACTGACATGAAAGACTTGCTCCCTGCAGCAGCAGAACGTATGGTCTAACAGGAAATCACATTTGGAAGGAACCTGTTTTTAACTCCTGGGCAAAGAAGTAGTTTAAGCATAAGGAGGTTGTAAAATTATGTTGCTTACAAAAGATAGGATCAGTTTAGAAATATAGAGAGCATCAGATTCATAGAACACTAAGCGAGCCACCTACAAATCTCTTGCTTGAAGTGAAAGCCAAAAATACAGCTCTCTTCTCTGACAGAATACATCCCTCCATCTGTTTGCTGCTTCAGGTCAGATTAAATACTGCAGCTTCCTAGAAAGCTAAATAAACTTTACCTAAAGGGACCCTCAGAACACTGACATGTGACTCTGACTGCTTTATTCCTTCTCTCCAGAGTTTGTAGCCACACAAGAGTCCTGTGCCTCTGCTGAGACTCTTTCCACACTCCCTGAGGCAGCGCCTCCTCACATCAGGATGTTATGCCAAATGCTCTATACCTCCATCATGTTATTGAAAAGCACTTGGATGCTTCTCATGGGTGGACCCCAGGACCAGATTCTTTCATTTCTGCAGGTAAGTTTTTTTTCCAGAAGCCTGACTGGCAGAAATAAGCTCTACACTTTTGTTTCACCCAGACACATCAGGGTCCCATTTGCACAATCACACACAAAGCAGCACCTCTGTGCTCTCAGGAGTACAAAACGTGTTAGAGTCAAACAACTTTTAATCCAAAACCTGATGCCAATGTTGTGAATCAACATAACAAATATTCAGATAAATAAAATTACTGTGGATGTTTCATCCTCATGCTGGTGGAAAATCAGGACTCCAAGTCCTTGGCATCAAAGCACAGGACCTCTGTCATCTCAAATGATGGAGAGTCCCTACAGCTGCTTGTAGTGGTGTGTCTTTGACCCAGTCTGCATGGGACACCAGCACTCTCCACTCATCATTTCATGTAACCCAACATTCAATTTAACTCACTCATCTCTGCCTGCCCTGCCTTTCACCTCTCTTTCTAACTACTATGGAAAGCTAATGGCTGTTTACATCACTGCCTAAAAGAATATTTCATAAGACACTGGATAACTAAAAAAACAACCTCCATCTTCAAGAAGAGCACCAACATACCCATAATTTTAAATGCAAAACTAATCTTAGTTAAGTAAGGGCATTTTTCAGTAAGACTTTAGCAGATGAGAGCACTGTAACCTAGGGGTAAGGAACATGAACTAAACTTGCTGAGGAAGATACCTGAAACAGTTTCTTAAACACCCTGTACCAACAGCTGCTTCAGAAGCACATGTGCATAACATGTTAAGAAATCAGAATTTTTTCAGAGATGGCATTATGTGCTTTACAATGCTACATGTCCAAATTGGCTCTATTCTAATGTTTCATGGACCAAACAAAATTAGTCATTCACTTTTATACCACCATAAATTCATGAGGGAAACACAGCTCTGACAACCAGCCATTTATCGATTGCTTTTTCATATCCTGGCCTCACCTACCTGTTTTCTTATAGCCATGGATGACAGAAAAGATAGGTGTATGCTCTGTGTGGAAGCAGGAACTGATAGATTTATAGCCATTATTAAACCAAATGAGAAGCCAGTGAAGGGACCAAGGGAATCTGGTGTGTCATATCAACCACATCACATTTATCTCCTGTGGTTAGGATAAAGATAAAACTTAAATTACTACAGCTATGCAGTTCTTCAAGAAGAAATAGGGCAAGAGAAGCCACAACAGAGCAGCAGCCAAGCAGAAGTTGATTGATGATACCAGTAACCCTTCAACATGTATTGCCACAATCTGGTATCAGCCCACCAAATTACTCAGGAGCACTTGCTAAATAAACGTGAATCACTTTGTTGTAGCAGCCTTTTCCACTTTACACTCAGGTGTGACAGCTGCACCAGCATGCAGCAGCCCCCACAGCTTGCTCACCCAGGACACACACACTTCCTTTCACTTAGAGAAGGTTTTGAGGTTTGCTCTCAAAGGCCAGACTGCCACGAGCTCACAGTGATGCAGCGACAGCCATACACACACGCACCAGCAGCCTTCATCCCATAAAAGTCACCACCATAAAAAGCACAGTGAAGTGGCCCTGTGATTCCCTCTGCTCTCTCCCCAGAGCCCAGCAGAGGACCATGAGTGAGACCTCTGTGTGAAATTCACATACAAAAAGTAAACTACTACAGAGTACAAAGTAGCTTGTTTACTTGAGTAGTGCTACATTGTCACACAGGCAATGTGTGTCCTGTTAAATCACTATCCTGGTACCTCTCGAGCAGAGTGAGGCATGTCTACATACAAAAACCCCATAAATATCAAAAGGATTGCAGCAAAACTCCTAGTGCCCAATCCAGGCTGGTTTGCTGTGCTGCAGAAGGGCTGTACTCATATTAGAGAAAGACAAGGCTCTCAGTGGTGAACAAGTGCTCCTTCACTCCCATGCTCACCCAAGGCTGTGTCAGGCTGCAGGACAAGCAGCAGGACCATCGCTGCTCACAGCACTCTGGCATGGTGCACAGCACCACATTTCTTCCTGAACTGAATGCAGCTCCTCCCTTTTCCAACTCTTCCACCTCTCACTGTCTTTGTAAGCCGAAAAATAAAAACTTCACTTTGACAGAACCACAGGGAAATACAAGGACACAAACATGTTATTCACAATCCAGAAAATCTGTTTTCTGAACTAGAAGCACCCAAAGGCTGAATTCTCCAAGGCAGCTTGCTCAGAGTACTTGATGTGGCCAAGAATAAAGCCGACAGGGCAGAAAAAGCCCTCGGATTTTCAATCAATTGCTGAACCACTGAACCGAGCACAGCTGAGGATGGCACTCCAGAACATGACCAGACACATCTTGGTTTCACTGGTGCTTCCCCCTCCTCACCTGGGTCCCACAGCTGCAGCTCTGCTCAGCACAGCTGCCAAGGCCAGGGCAGCCCTCCCATGACTGCCACAGACCAAGAGCCATTTCTCTGGGAGGATTATCTAGAGTTCATTCCCTCTGGCTATCCAGTTTGCTGCAGCAATAAAAATAGCTCTACTTCAATAGAGCAAGACCTATGCAGAAAGACTAAATGAACATAAGTTCAGATAGTAGCAGAGATTAAAGTATCATATTCAAATATTCACAAGATTACCATGCACAACAGAGAACACATGCAGTGGACATGAAAAACACATCATTAAAGCATTAAAAATCTAAATAGCATTGAAGGAACTTTCTACCAGTAAGGACAATGAATCAAAAGTTGAGCAGCAGCAGCACCACTCTATGCACTGCATCTCTGAACTACAGCCAAGGGACTGGGGAACACGCTCTAACTTCTGGCTAACCACCTTCCTTAACCCAGCCAAATCATTTTATTTGCAACTTTGGCCAGTTCCCAACACAGCTGCTTCTCCCCTCCATTGCTGTGATTTTCAATTTAATACACCATCCTTTTGTCCTGTTACATTCCCTCCGAGCTAATATCCTGCTTTCAGGGGCAGCACAGAGCACATCTGCTGGATGGTAACCCTCCACTCTGCAAGATGTGCACCACTTCATGCACACTGCAGGAAGTTTTAATTCAGAAGCAATCCCATGAACATCTTCTAGGGACTAGCTGGGTTGTTTGGTGGGAAAAAGCAGCTAAGAGAACATGAGAAAAACTCTATATATGCCCTTTCTTCGAGGAGTGGGATGGTGTTAGATAAAGTCCTGTCTCCCTTGCACTGCCTGTCTGCAGTAAAAGGGCTGCAGGCAGCTCTGTGCCAATGCCACCCCAGCAGGCAGCACAAAGGTCACACCAACACGCAGCTCCAAGCTGGGAGAGCACAAATGCACTTGGGATGGTGGGGAAGAAGCAGCACTTTGTTTTCCCAGGGCCACCAGAGCGGCTGCACCATCTCCATGAGGGATCCCAGCTGGGGTCACGTTCCAAGGCTCCGTCTGTCCCCGTGTGATAGCTCCTTACATAAGGCACTTCCCAGACAGACAGAGGAGCCCTTTAACACACTGGCATCCTATCCAACCCTTTTCCCACTAAGGAGTTTAATGAGGGCTGTTTTCCAGTAAGGTTGGGAGGAAAACAATTATCTTTTTTATCTGTATGAGCACAGAAAATAATTGAGCAGAGTACAGAGGGGTGGGCAGGAGGGAAAGAAAATGCAGGGCCCTTTTCCTCCACGTGCAAATAATTTTGAGCCTTGGAAATACTGGGGTAAATACTTGAGTTCAAGGGATACACAGTATCTCAACATGAAAAACATGAAAAGGAAGTGCAAGAATAAATCATCCATAAACCTTCAGCTCTTTTCCTTGTTTATTTATTTGGGTTTTGCTACTCCTGCCCCCCAAATCAAAGAGAAACTGCAATGAAGCTGTAACATCTTGTTCATTCACAGAATTTTTCTTTCCTGAAATGTCTCACATTGAACCAGTCAGACCAATGCGAAAAACATTCCTTTAGGGAGTGTGGAGTTATGATTTACTCAATGAGGAATGACTTGATTTGCCTTCTACACATCAAGGCTTGGCACAGCTTTCTCAGCTCACCAGCAGTACTAAAAACCCAGCTATACAACCACAAACAAGCTCATATTGGTGCTCAGTTGTTCTGCAGAAGTGTTTGCATCTTGGAATTTTATGTTCTTTATAATCCCTGTACAATTACAGCTTCTCCCACTCTTGCCAGGACCAGGCTTCTCCCCAACACTGCTTTGTGGAAGGTTACACCTATTAAAAAAACCTCAAACAAACCTTATTACTGCTTATTTTGATCACAACAGCGTTTAGCAAACTGCTGAGAATGGGTCTGCCTTGTAGCAGGCACTGTACAAACACACAGCAAGAATATTTACATAGATACATAGGTGTTATACAGGATTGATGTTTTTGTGGAAAATGAGTAGTAAAAACATATCACAAACAGATTTTCTAGCAACTCCAGGACTCTTGTAGTGGGGTAAAAACACTGTTTTGCCTGAAGCTATACATACTTATTTTCATTTGGTGGGAACTTGTGTGGCATAAAAAACCCCTGGAATTGTAAGTATTACTGAAAGACAGTGGAAGATCTCTGTCCCAACGAGTCTGCTATCTCAGTCATCATTAAATATCAAAGAGGGAGGAAAACAACAAACAAAGTTCTTCATTTACATGGTGCAAATGCACAGTTTCTCTAGACACAGACTACTACTTTAAATACTGCAACTTCTGATGAAAGCAGCAGATTATTTTATTATTTTAAACAACTTGGGCTAGAGAGCAAAACCCTAGATGTGGTGGACAGTCAACATTTTATACCAGGAATGTTTTGTTTGTTGTAAAGCATTCCTCATGTTTAAAACACAAGTAAAACAAAGTGCACAATTCCAGTAACATTTATAAGTAATGATAAAGGCAAGTACCTCAGTCTGTTTAACATCAGTTTGGAAATTGCTGTAAAGGATGGAACATAGATACAATTTTGAATGAAAATAGTTGCTTCCTATTTTAATGTTTTTTATAAAACCCTATGTAAATTAAAAGAGCTATTCCTGACCTCAAAAGGATGGATTGGCTGTGGAATTCTGTTCCATTTCCCACCTATACTGGTTTTATAAGTTTTAAGCTGATTAAATTACCCAAATACTTACCATACAATACATCTCCTTTCTGCCATGCACCCCCAAGCCCCCCAAAAAAACCCCAAAACTAAAACCAAACCCAGAAGTAAGTCTGGTGATTATTGTTTCCATGGTAAAGCATGCAAAAACACAATAGCAATAACATGCTTGCTTTCTTTCACACAATTCTTATAGCTGCTGGCACTGCATGAGGACTCCTTCATCCTCACTTACTTCAGTGGAAGTTTCTGCAGCATCCTTTGGGATAAAGCCCTTAAACACTGAGTTTACAAGGCATTTAAGCATCTGTGTAACTCTGAGCACTTGGGCTATCCATCCTCACTTAGAGCACTTAAGCACTTAGACTAAATCATGCGCTTGGTGGCATTGCTGACTCCAGGCTTTACTGTTGTGTCTTTACAGGACTTCCAAAGTGCAACTGAAATACAGAACCAGCAGCTCCAGAAGCTCCAGACCAAAATCTGCTTGGCTTTTACAGTATGGTTACCAGATGCAGCATGTATCTCCTCTTTGTGCAGTACATAAAAACCCCTGATTGGGATCAGCTGTTGGCAGGGGTCAGCAACTTGCTGTGAAATGAAACAAATTCATGTGTTTCAAGGGACAGGGAGCCTTTGAAAACCAGCAGCAAGTAAACTGTAAGTACTCTTCAGAATGAGGGCAGGACTGAGCACAACAAATGCAGCATTAGGTTCAGCATCATGCACCTGAATCTCTGCAAACAGCAATGCCACTTTGCCTCTCCTATACTTCTCAATTATAGATTACTCCCTGGCTTGCTCTAGTTTATTGGCTCATGTCACCATGGCAACACCTCTAAAGGTATAAGATACTTACCCCTCTCCCTTACATTCCCTTTCAGCCAATCTGACATTAGGCATTTATTTAGAAGCCTCCTCCACACATATGCTGAGCTACTACAGGTGCTCCAACCAGCAAGGCTCTGTATTTTACCCTTTTACAGGTCCCAGGGGTAATAGACTATATGATTTACTTTGGCACTGAGCACTGTGTGCAGTCTGAGCTGTGTGTCAACTATTTGACAGTTTTCACAACAAACCCACCAGTCACTGGCAGGTTTGCTGGCTGATTTAGTTACTTCTGGTCCCATTCATCTAATCATCAAACAAAATACTCCTTAATTAAAAGGAAGAAGAAAAAAAAAAAAAAGGGCTCTGAATTCCCAGGCACAAACCTTTGGTATATTGACCTTTAATTGCCTAAGTCTGGAAGTTTAATTACAGCCCTAAACAATAACTTACTTTACCAGTTTTAGTGCTACTTCTTCCCCTAGATGAGCAATGGCAACATCTCTGGTTATTAACTCAGAAATGCTGTACACAGGAGAGCAAGCTGTTTCTCTTTCAGAGCTACACAGTTTTTGTGTACACAGAAGAAGAACTAACTAGGACACAAGAGAGCATTGGCTGAAGAGAAAACTGAGCCAGGAAGACACAGAGGCAGGACCAAGCTGTCTTCAGGGAGCCCCAGAGAACAGAAGACACTGAGCACACAGCTACACCATCATTTAAGAGCCTGCTGTCAAGACTGGATTTGCCCATCATCCATACTGCAAGTCCTTGGCTGAGGATGAGAGATTGCTTCAGCCCAAGCTCTCTGGACAAGGGGATTAGTCATGTTCAGCATCTCAGACACAGGCCCAGACCATTTAAAGGGATTTAGAAAGCTTTGACATGGGAGAGGTAAAGCAAGCTACTGACAGCCCACCAGCAGACTGGAGAAGATGGCCCCACCTAAGCATACTTCAGATGCCTTGATCCAGGTGCAAAGCCAAGCTCTGGTGTGCCACAGTGAGGCCTGATGTGCCAGACCCTGCATCTTATTTCACATTGCAAAATCAATCAGAGCTAAGACAGGCTCAAGAACTACCATAAAAAGGCAACAGTTTCCTAGAGCAGAGTGATCAAACATCAACATCTGAGATCAGGGCTCAGCAGAGGGAAGGAGAAGGCAAGGAGGAATTTGAGATGAGGTAACTTCACAGACTGGAAATGTCCCAAATGAAACACACTGTCAGAAAACTCAGGAGAGCAAAAAGCAAGCTACTCCAATAAAAGCATAAGTCCTTGTGCATTTCCAGAACAGAGCCACCAACTAGTTGAGGCTGGCAGAGGCCTCTGGAGATTTGCCTTGTTCAACTGCTGTGCACAAGCAGGGTTGCATGTGTTCATAGCAGCAACCCTTCATCCAGAAGAAGCTAAAGCAACCCTTTGGTTCAGTTTAATTAGAAATGCAATTAAAACACCCACAGTCCTGCATGTTAATTGGTCAGGTCAGTGAATGGTCAGTCCTTTCCCACATGAAAACATCAATTTTCACCTTCATTAAAAATCATATGATAATCCCTGGCTTTGCACAGCCCTCAGCTAAAGTCATACCTCATCTCAAACTTGGCTCTACTTGGATGCATTCCTCAGGGGTACCCTAAAAGCATTTTCTGCTACACAGAAGACAATGAGCAAATGAGTCAACACACAACTGGGTGTGAACTTGTGCTGCTCTTGACTGCCTATTCATTTCTCTAAGTGTAAATCAGGAACAACCCCACTGCTGTCAACTGAATTACATCAAAGAAAGAAAGCACACACAGCCTTCTAAATGAAAGAGGCAGTATCAAGTTTCATAGCTTGTATAAAACACTGCATGTCATTAAAGGCTGAGCAAAACATGGGTGTTTCATGTCCTATTTATTAAACCACAATTGCTGTCCTACTACAAGAACACCACAAAAAAGCCATGTAAGTCTCCCATACAAATGCAAACCTACCTGTTTCCTGAAGTACTGCTAAAACTTACACTACTACACATATCCCTTCCATTAAAGGGATCAGGAGAAAAAGAAACTGAAAGGAAATAGAAAAAAAAAATGGAAAAGGATACAAGACAAAGTCCAAGATGCATAGCAGATAATGAAATAAAAAGGACACAGGATTGTGATTTTTAGAAATCCAGGGTTAAGATCTTCTGCTTTAGCAGAAAAGTCTCCAGCAAATAAATGGGCAGCAAAGCCACTCCTTTGCCAAGTGCCCCACACACACTGGGAAAGCAGGGATGTGACTCACATTGCTGCTGAGAAACTCAGCTCCTCACACAGCTCTCATCACTGTGCTCCTTGCCCTGAGACTGAGCACCAGCTGGAGTGGTCCCCTTGCTGCTGAAACTTTCCCTCTCTCCTGGCTGCAAAGCGTCTGGAATCCTTTCTCGCTTTGCATGAGAAGAGGACAAGAGAGATACCTTGGTGACTTGAAGGGTGGAAACAAAAGGTATGACTCAGTATTATTAAACTGGAAGGACAGCTGCCTAAAGGCCAGAAACTGTGCAGATAAAACCACCCATTTGGGTGAGCCTTTGTGGCATCACTTCCATTATGGTTTTCTGCTTTTGAAAGGAGCTTTGGAGAATGCAATTACTCAAGGCCTTTGATGTTTCCCCACGAGTTAAACCACCACTAGGACAGCCCTGGAAGCACTAGCACAAATTTGTTTTCACTTACAGAAGCACAAAACCTCTTTAATTCCTCTGCTAATTCTCAATTTTCTAAAGAATCTGCTGTCACTGCCTGGTCCACACCGGCATCCATAGGCATCTCTTGGACTGATGCTCTTCACCCTACCTAGACCTCATCGAGAACATTTAAAATCAGACTGGGGAGCAGAGCAGAATTCTACAGCTAAATCATTCCAAAGTCAATAAGGAATCAGTGTGTTTGCAAAGATGGGGACAAGAGTGTGCAGCTCAATTTTGCAAGGAAAAACAAAGTTGCACAGATGAGCGTGTACACACCCCAAGCATGTTCCACCCAAAGCTTCAAGTGTTTCAGCGGCAACTGGAAAGGAACTGTCCCTGTTATCTGACATGTTGCTAAACAGCTGTAAACTCCCCTTTTCTTGGGGTATAAGCACTTTTTTTTCTCTAGAGAGATGCAATCTGGGTTGCACAGAGAGATGTCTTTCTAAAAATACTACATTTCCTTATGCTCTCAAGGCACCACATGGATGATATTTGCAATGTAAACATTACCATGTTGGAATGACCAGTGCTCCTCCCAGTCTTGTACCCCCATCCTCAGATATAGTGGATTCCAGACAATGTAATAGATCATCTCCATTTTAAATATTTTTTGCACATTTTGTTATTTTCACTCAGCAGTTTCACTGACCATAAGACTTATCTTCTTAGGACAGGAACTGAGCTCATTAACATCTTTTCTGCACAACCAGGAGCCAGGAGAAAAAGGATGTTTAAGCAGACAGACAAACAGCAACACTGATATTCCCTAGGCTTCAGGCCACAGCCTAGGGAAAAGCTCTTATGTAAGAGAATAACTTCATTCTCAAGAAGCTATACTTGAAAATTAGGACTATATTTCATTATTTTTCTGGAGGGAAGGAGCCTATCATTTCCTAAAGTGATGCGAAATAGAAGCATTCCAAAACAACTGTATCAATCAATATTATCATTTAATGTCCATGTTCCTCAGTTTAGCACTTCAAAAATACCATTACACACTCTACCTGCAGGACCTCCAATACCACTGATTCAAGGTTTGCCAGTCATTCATGATTATTTAAAGGTGCAATTAAAGCAGAATCAAAACAAGAACAGAAGCAAGCACCTTTGGAGCACAAAATTAACAAAGAGCCCCTCCTGTTAATTAAAGGTATTTTCCAATCACACCAACATATTTGTTTCCAGAAGGAAGAGAATAAGGCCCTTCAGCCCAATGGTAATTTGCAAAATAGAGCATAGATAATAAAGCTAAAAAGGCATAGTGATTCAGAAGAGAAATGTCACCTTGCTAATAACTATTGTTTGTCTATCAAATAGGTTCATTAGTGAGGATGATTCACAGCAAACATCACTGCCAGTTTGCCCAACAGTATTTAGTTGAAGTCAGGAATAACATGTAATAACCAGATGATTTCCTGCAACAAAATGTCAGTCCAATGCTATTGCTGTGAAGGTTGAAGCTGTGTCCAATGAAGACCAGGAACACTCCTCCCACCCCCCAGCAAAGTCTCAAAGCAATAGTGGCACCTTGTCAAGAGGGCAGGAGTCACACGGCCTCTTGAATCTGCCAATGACGATTTGTTGTCATTGGACCACAACAAATTTGCCAACATCTTATTTTACAAAAATTTTATCAGTTGAACTCATGCTTTTCTGAATATAATCTCTTTCTTAAAAATACATGAAACCACTTGTCCACTGAAAACTAACAAGTGTCACAGTGGCTCTGAGGATCAGCATCCAGAAACCACAGGAAAAACCTAAAGGCCATTTTTCAAATACTTCCCATTTCCAAGATCAGAAGACCAGGTGTGCTCATCCTAGAGTAACCAGGTTAACATTTAAAACATAATCAACAGCCACTCAACACACAAATGTAATGGGAGGAAAATCCAACTATTTCTAGATCTGACTTGTACAAACTGTGTTTCAGAATCCAAATGACTCCAAATGAGGCTAAGGTCTCTGTGTCTTTTGTCAACTGTTACTACCTATGGGAAGGTAAGTGTACTCATCTTCCTAATTAAATGCCTAATCACCTCGCTGTGGGTACTAACGAGGGCACCTGTTTGCAAGCACCAACTGACACATTCTCAGTTCTTTATTAGGAAACCCACCCTTTGCCCTGTGTGTACATTGCATGTTTCTGCCTTTTTGCTTGCACAATGCGCAACTTTCTTGACCCAGTCCAGAAACGAGATTTACAAAGTTGAGGGGGAAAAAGGCACTCCAAAGCTGACACCATCACCTCTGAAAGTGTCACAGCATTGCCCTGCCCTTCTCCTTTGGCACTCCTAAGAACTTGGCTCTCAGAATGCCTTTGAAGCCTAATTTCTATCATCATAGACTCATACCTCATATCTCTCCTGCTTGATGTTAACTGTTTTTTTAAATTTCCTAAGACTTGGGAAAAAAGCTCAAACAGACTGAGCTTGGTTTTAAACACACACATGACTTTGCAGCACAACATTTCTATTGCTGCAGCCAGGATTTCCAGTCACATTAGTGGAAAATGACTGTTCTAAATTACTCCCCTCTCACATCTTTACCCTCCAAGCTTTTCCTTGGATCCCATTTAATTTACTCACTCTCTCCATACATTCAGACCTCCTTCACTAACACCAGGCTGGACAGTGCCAGACTCCTCTTGTGTAAATCTCTCTTGTAAGTTTAAGTCTCCTCAGCTTTATTTACTAGTCAGGCAAATTATCAGGCAACTAGTTCTGTGTTCCCTGATCCTTGTGAACCCTTCTGTGTTCCTTGATCCTTAGGTGACATGAAAGTGTCAGCAGTGTCAGGAGCACAAGAATTTTGGCTACAGTAATACCAAATTACTTGGACCTGGCTTTAACTCAACAATGATAACCAGCAGAGGCTCTCTCTCTCTCTCACTCTTCTGCTCTCATGCACTGGTGCTGACCTTATGATGTGGCTCAAAAGCTTTAATTCAAGGTGATCAGAAGATGTTACCTTCAGGCCTTTGCTGGTGCCTTTTGGAACTGCAGCCTGCATGTAAGAATCATGATAGCAACACTTTTTTTCTTCTTAAGAAAAAATAAATTAGGGGGGAAGGGAAAAAAAAATTAAAAGGCAGTAAAAATAGATCTGGCTGGAGACCAGAGACCACAAGAACAGGAAATTGTTCTCATCAGTTACTAGATAGAAATTTTTTTCCCACGTATTATATGCATCATGCAGGGACAGGATGATTTTACACTCACTTCAAAAGGCACATTATCACAGGATAAGCTAACTTGAATTTTATATGGTTGGGAAGAAAGGGAACAGAGAGGCTATTTCCAGTTCATACCAGCAAAGCATGAAGGATTCCAGAAGATGCTTCGTCCATTTGTTTTATTTGCATTAGCAAGTTTCAATTATTGAATTTTAAAATAAAAACATTAAAACATTTCAGTCAACAAAACAGTAACACCGTGAAACAGAGGTACAGAGCCCCTGACTTCAATGGCTCTACTCATATAAGGGGGCATTATTCATAGCACCTCATTCACTCAGGTCTTTACATGCTCTTTCCTTGCAGAAATATTGCATCTATTTTCATTGTACCACTCTAATTGAGCTTAATAGCATATTACTTAACCAGGTCCACAGCTACAGGCAAAGCCTTTTAATACAAAAATTTCCTAACTTGCCAATGAGTGCTTTCGTCTCACAATGAGGAAATGTTTGCACAAACGTGGCTGCTATTGCACAAATGTTGTTGGTCTAAGCCATGAATGAAAACAGCTAAATCTCCTCCCAAACAGCTTTTGTGATGTGCAATGATAATGACAATTTGGCTGTATCATCTGGCTAGGACTTCAAGCAGCTTTTACTACTTACTCCTCAGTGTTCTGCAGGCAGTAAACTGCAGGCTTCTCTCAAATCATGCCAACTGTTCTATGAAAGCTTTATTTTATCAAAGTAGTTCTCCCAACAGCAACACCACTAATTGCACATCTAAGTCAGCAGACTTGCTGCATGGCTCTGCAGCATGCTAAATGTATTGTTACACTGCTTGAGGTCACCCAGGAAAGCAACAGCAGAGCTGGGCTTGGAGCACAGCCTGCCTGAAACCCACTCACCCTTTCTGCTGGCCATGACACCAAGATCCACAGAGATATCACTGTGCTCTGCATCACAGTGTTCAAAGCCAGCCATGGTCACAGATGTACGTATACATGCACAGCAAACTTAGAATCAATCCTGACACCACACTAACAAACAAGAAAAAAACCTAGGACTTTTTTCTACCACTTGCTGAGCTTCCCTGACCTCACTGAGCCAATTTTTCAGGCTGGTTCTACTGTTTCCATTACGTGGCTCTAAACGATCATTCCTAGAAAAGCCTTCACCAGGTTTTCTAGGAACTCAGTAACTCCCCCATCCCCAGCACTTTTTTCTGTACTTGTTAAGGACCATATTCTGCTCCCCACACACACACTAACTAGCACCTTCTTCCCCCAGCACTCCCACTGCTGTCCTGCAAATCCCATGCTGCAGCAGAGTTAGGCTCTCCTGCAGCCAGCACAACAGTGAGGGACCTGCAGCAATGCTAAAATACAGAAGTTGCCTGGGCTGCAGACATGGGTGTGAAGGCCAAAATTTAGACCATAAGCAAGTACTGCTCTAGGGAAGAAATTATATGAAACTGCAGGTTTAAACATGTAACACATAAAAGACCCTGTCCAGGAAGTGTAGGTGAGTTGGTAGAACTCCCTACCTGAATGTGGAGGTGTTGTCACCTCCTGGTGCTCACTCTCAGAATTATCTAATAGTCAAAAATTACACTAATTCAGAAGTTAGGCTTTAAAGTAATTCTTAGGCCTAGTTTAGACCCTTCATAATACAATCAATGCAACAACTGCTCCTATAGCACTCTAACAGGTATCTTGTTCCACTTGCTAATTTAAAAGGAAAACATTCCAAAGAAGTATCCCATAACATGTAGAACTGTGTATTTCCCAAGTACTTGTGATGAAATCAATACTGAAAGCTCAGGAAAAATACTCATGTCATACTCATGTTTGATAACAGAAATCCATCTTCCAACAGCCAGCAAACAGAAAAGGGGATCTGGCAGTTATGTTTACTAGAAGACTAAGTTCAGGATGCTTAAGACACTATCTTCTCTCCCTTTATTCACCTGTAACATTTAATACCTGAAATCAGTGCTGTTCACACTACATGAAGACATGTTCTTAGACAATATGGGGCTGAACAAAGTCTCTCTCTCCACTGAAGAGTCTTGAAAACAATTTTACACGCCGCTTGTCAAAAGGCAGGTCAGGGGCTCCTCCAGACCCCCACAAGGCTTGTGTCTGCTAGATTCCCCCTCACCTGGGGAGAAAAGTTGTCTCCTGTATCATACACAGCTACAGACTACTGCAAAGTATGAAAACTGTTAAAAGAGATGGTCATGGCAGAACCCTGAAGTTTTTCACCAACTCTTTATGGTGCCTTAAGTTTTAGCTTTCATATTTTCCAGATTTCTGTACTGCATTAATATGTAACTCTGAACTTCATACAAAGTGTTAGCAAGCTCTCATCACAGTTTAGTCAGACAAAACAATCCTTTTCCAGCCTGAGAACCAAGGACACCACTGCAGCTTCAGGCCCCAAAAGTATAAATAACAGCAAATTGAGGAGAGCAATCTGGGAAGATGGGACTGTAAAACCTGTAATTGGACAATTAACCCCAACATGGAAATGGACCAAAACTTCTATACAAGTGTGGAAACATGTGACCTGTCACCCATATTGGGTGTAGCCTTGGCCAGGCTCTTATAGTGCCCAAGGTGCACCCTTTAAAGGCCTTTTAATAAATACCTGCTTTATTCCTTTGACACTGTCTAGCCCCTGTTCTGGGCAGCCTCTCAAGGCACCATTTCTGTGCAGACCATAGTGTGCTAACTTCATCACACCCAATTCCTCTGAATTCAATCCAGCACACAAGGTGCAGCCAGTGTCTGTCAGCCCTGCTGTCCTTGTCAAGGACACCACCAGAGCACATCACCTCTGCAATCACATCCAGGCGGCTCTGGCACTGCCCTGTCCTATGGCACGGCTCATTTACCTGGCTCTGAGCAATGACCTTTTGGCCCTTTTTATTTCCAGCTGCTGCACTCCCTGCAGCTCACACCATCCCCATCTAACCTCATCATGGTAAATAGTCACACAGCCTGTTCTCTGAGCTCAGGCAACATTTTCATCTGCACCGCTTCATTTGGCCTAACTTTCCTAGATTTTGTTACTCCTGCCTGAATAAGCTATTTCTACATCTCTACATGACTTTTCTTTCCAAGTTCTAATACCTATGAAATGTTTTTTCCACTCCATCTCCTTCAGTACCTAGGAAGCATACAAAAACCTCAGCAGCCAGCCTGTTACAGATCAAAATATCCCTGCTATTTACCAATTTGTTTCAAAGCAGAACACTACAAGGATCTCTGCTTTACCCTGAGGAGCAGAAGAAAGGTCACGCCTTCCACTGTTTTCCTGCTGATAATCCAAGCAGTTTTCCTTTGCAATTTGCAATCAGTACTCAGAAATTCTGTGGTTTAAAAGCATGACCTAGCACAGCCACATTACACAAGACCAAGAGGAAACACACAACCAGAGGAGCTCTGTGGAGAGACACAATGCCCCATAAAACACACAGGCTGCGTGTCTCTGAAATACAAGATGTGTACGGGGGCAAGAGCAGTGCCCACTTGCCAACAACTCACCAATAGCCCCTGGTGGAGAAGAGAGTCTGCAGCAATACTTGTTCATCAAGGGGAAATCAGAAAACATCTCCAGAGGAGGGCAAGATTTAAACAGGAGAATTAAAGACAGCTTTAACTGCAAGGTTTGCAAGTCCAAGTGATGAATGTGACAGCTCCCATGCAAAGAGCCTGCTCTATATGTATGAAGACGCACCAAATTCACATAAACCTTCAAAACTTAGCATTCTTGCAGAGGAAATCAACCAGAGCTGAAGAAATTAGCCTTTCTAGAAATGCAAGCACTGACATTTTACAGGCTGATTCTTAGGATTTCACAGCTAAAACATTTTGCTCAATCTGCCTGGAAAACAGACCACAGGCAATGTCACCAGACCAGGTCCCAAACTTTTTCATTAACACAGCACCATTTTTGCTTATCCCTTGCTCTCCAAAGTCTAATTTCAGACCCAAAGGGTAGATGACAGCCTTCTGAGATGTGCTGCACTTGTGAAAGCTGGTATGAAAAACACTGTGGGCTTACATCCCCCTTCATCATGTCTGCACCTGCAAAAGCAAAACTCACACTTTCACCCCATTTCTCTACATCTTTCTGATTCCACACATGCCATGACTGAAGTCATACCTAAATTCCAACTAATACAGCTGTATATAGCTAATTAGGGAGCAAATACTGCTTCTGATGAAGGCAGACACAGCCTAGCAGAGGCAGGGCAGTGTCCACTGTGCACTGACCACCCCCTCACCCTCACAGCAAGGCTGCAGCCTCCACTGACCTGGCAGCAGGGCTGGGTGATGCTGCCCACTGATGGAAGGGTCTGCAAAATGCCATCCCCTGCTATGGCTACAAAGGGCTCTGTGCAAGAGGGAAACCACAGGATTTGGAGACAGGCCAGCAATATTTCCAGACCGGTAAAGTTCATCTTGGGCTTTCCTGCTCAAAGACTCTAAACTGATGTTTAATATTGAAAAATACCCCACTGCTTTTTATAAAACTTCTGGTCCAAATCTCAGTCATTCCACTTCATCTAAATGTCCTTCTCTTTTTTTTTCTCCCCTTGCAAGAGCAAGTTTTATCCACAGAGTCATGCACTTTAAAAATGCCCTGAAACCACAAATCACAGTTTCTGTGCCCAGACACATGATTCATAACCACAATAAACTTGTTTGAGGCTTGCTGCTCTCTTCTGCATTGACACTAATTCTAAAGATGAGGTGCAGATTGCTTCTCCTGCAAATATAGTCTGTAACCTTGAGGAGACCTGGGTAACCTTCAGCCTCAGCTTCATTCCTTAGATGCCTAAAGAGATTGCAATTTCAAAAAGACTGCATCAACTGCATCAGTGGCCAGCATCCATGATCCATCCTATGAATCCTGCTCCCAAAGAGGAGCGCTTGCATCCTCAAAACTCCTCTTCTCAATGAGAAGTACAGGAAGTGGGTCCATACACAAGAGCAGCCCCCTTGTGCCAGTCAGGTCTTTGCTCAGCCATGGGGACTCACAGAGGAAGGGTGGGTGAAGGCAGCACTAAGAAACTGACATCCTGCTCCCAACTTCTAGCTAAAAAATATCAGACTTTGGCACTACTTCAAAAGAAATTACCAACCACACTGCTTGTCCAGGTAGCCTGCAGGGCCTGAAATGGCACATTGTCCATGAAACCCACAGGTCTCCTCCAGCTCAGAAGGCTCTCCATGCACGGCTCAGCAGAAAATGAACCTTCTTGCCTCAGCAAACAGGCTGCAAGGCCCACTCACCTTTACACCTGCACATCACACAGAACAGTTTGACTCTGGGGATCCTGGAGTGTGTCCTCCCACCACAGGGAGCTGGGTCTGGGCATCTCCTGTTTCTCTTTTGACTACTCTCTGGCCCTTCCAGCCAGGGGTAACCCAAGCACTTGGGCAGTTTGAGTTCATCCATCAGCTCCTAGCACAGAACTGGGGAGGATGACTGGCAAGCTGCTTCTGTTTGCACATTTGGTTTTATAATCTTCCTGAATGGAGGGTTTTGTCATGTACATCAGTGGAGTAGCCAAAAAAACAAAGAGCTGCTTCAGCTGACATGCAGCAGAGCACACTTTCCTAACCTCTTTTCCTTCAAATGATTGCAGTTCCCCCAAAGAGCACAGTGAAAGCAATATTTTCCCACAGCCATGAATAGATTACAGCATTTCTCTGAACTGCAAATTATTCTATTACTGGTTAATGATTACCACTGCTGTAGGAACAGACCAAACACTTCAAACTCAGCTCTAGATTTTGTTCTGAAAAATCCTTTACACGTAAGGTGCTCTCCCTGGTACTGCACTTAGGAAAACAGAATCACTTTTGTCCATTCACTGAGACACCAGAAAACCATTTTAAACAAAGGGAGGGAATTGTCCATGATGAGCAGAAACAAAAAAGCCAAGTTCTTGCACTACAGTACCCACATGGTAACAGTTGAACACTGAAAGCAGTTTCCCATCTTGTTCTGTCAGTACATGGACACCTAATAAATGCCAAGATGCAGAAGACACACAGAAGGCTTTTTTCTACTTCTTTTGTTTGTATAGCCACAGGACATAGTTATGACACTCCTGCTACTTCAAGAAAATAAAGGCAAATAACATAAAAACCACAAAAGATACTGGGGAAAACACACTTGCTACATTTGTGTAAATATAGGACATCTTTCAGGTGTCTGGCTGCCTGATACAGAATCTGGTGACATTTTTTACAGAATGGCTTAAGTAATCCATTTTCTTAAATGGTTTATTTGCATAAGACTCTGAGACACCTGACAGCAGGCAAAAAGCAGCTGCATCAGCAGGTGCCACACTGATCTCAGGTCTCAGTGCTGATTACCAGAAGCAGAGATGCTGGTCCCAAGGAACATTTAATTGCCTGCTCACAGCCCTCAACTATCCTCCCAGTTCCAGCACCTCCTTCTCTGCTGTGCACAAAAGACACTTTTTTTCATTCCCAGAAAGGGCCTGGGAATGGCAGCCTGGGCCTTCTGCTGCCTATAGAGCATGCAAAGGAACTGCCCAGGAGGAAACTGGGAAATGCCAGAACCTGTTGGCATAGATTGCAATGGAAGCAGCAAGGCCAAACTTGACACAGGAGATGGGCTAATGTCATGGAGAGCAAGCAGAAATCATGGAGTCATGCTGGGGTGTGATGTCTTCCCAAACCTTAGCACTGAACCAAAGATGAGGTTCCTCAAAGCTGAGCCCTTGCACTGTATCTGGCTGTTTTAAACTTTGTCAGCACTGCACTCCCAAACAATTTGACCAGCCTGACCAAAAAGAAAGCAAAGTCTCCACCATATGCTCACTATCACTGCCAGGGCCCAAGACCAGCTGTAAATGATGAAGGCATAAAGGCTCTCCTGTTGCTATGCTACAGGTGTTGTTCAGTATCTTCTTGGTGTATTTTTGAGACTCAGGAGCTGGTTTTGCTGGCTGTAACTGCATGGGGGTGCAAGTCTATTGGAATCAATGGACAGAAGCAATTTCAAAGATAAAAAAGCATCTGGCCCCATTGCTTCAAAGCTTCTAGCACAAATACAACATGCACAATTGCATTCTGACATGAAGGGCTTGAGTACAGCAATCCTGAGCTTCAGCTCCTGCTTATTATGAATATGCATAATTGTCAATACAAAAGACTGGCAGAATCAGTCAGAATTGTATTTAAAAATCCAAGCTTTCTAGCTCAGCTTCCACGACCCACATATGAAGCTTGCCTTTGAATTTGCCTGAAAAAAAGCATCAGCTTTTCATCCAAAGCAGTAGTTCCCTCCTTGATGGGCTGGAGTCCACATGCTCTCCTTCTGAGCACATTGCAAAGTGTCTCAGAGGCACGCACTCCTGCTCTAATTAGAGACAAAATACAATTTTATACACATATCTGCCCATACTGTTATTTTTTGCACTATGAAGCTATTTCTCAGTTGTTAGATCAGGCTGAGCTGCTAATTAAGACATACAACAGAAAAAGCCACTTTGGTGGAACAAAAAAAAAAAGCACTGCATGAGGCTCAGGAGCTTGGAATCTGATCCCAGCAGGGTCACAGATTTGCCTACTTATTGCCAGCAATAATTAATAACATTAATATCCTAATGTTCCTCATTTCCTGAGATGCAAACTGGAAAAACTAACAGAGTCTGCTAATGGAGACATTTTTGTACTTCAGGACTGGATCTCCAAGCATGCTCCTTCCTCACTGCCCCAACCATGGAAAAAAAATACCTGCACAAAAGAGTAACATGGCATTTTTCTGGCTTCTAAACTTGGCCTCCTCATCACAAGGTGAGCAAAGACACAGATCTGTACACTGCACACTGCTGGAGAACAGGGGCTTCTCTCTACCCACAGTCTTGGATGAGTTCAGATTCATTTGTGACTCCTGCACCTTTACCTCCCACCCCACCTCCACAGACAGATTTTCTGTGCAGGCACTATTCCCTGAGTGGTGTTTTTCTAAGCCAGGTCCAAAAGCCTTTCTCAGATGTAAACATTCAACCACAGAGCCTCACCACCCACCTGGCTCCTAACCCTGTCACACATATTTCCATCATCTTTTCTATAGAAGGATTATTATGTAGTTCAGTAGGTACCTCAAGGAAAAAAGTAATTACCAGAAGCTTATAAAGCTCTGGATTTCAAATGCAGCACCATTGTGAAGCACTGATTTTTCTCTTATCTCTGAGATTCTCATTGAAATATTTAGAAAGACCAGTCTGAGTGAGACAGCTCTGTCAAAAGCACATTAATCAGTTGAATTCATGCCTACAGTTCCATACCTCAACTAAATCTCTCCTAAGAATGCACTTAAAAACTAAGGATTGAGGTTTTCATGTTTTCAGCCACACCATTCCCATTGACTATTATTCAGATGATGAATCTTGGGAAGCTCAGCTCAAAGCAACCACAACAAAAAAATGTGAGAAAAGTGCATTTATATCAATGCCTGGCAATGTAAAGCACCACAGCATTTGGATTACAAACCTAGGGGATGGAGAAACACAGCAAAGCATAAGCAGCCCCATGTGCCAGCAGTGGGTAAATATGGACAACAGAGACATGGACTATTCTAAAGAAGTATTTTTCTCTTTTTTAATGAGAATCAAAACATTATCCCGTCTCCTAGAAGTGTAGAGTTGACTTGATTTTATCAGGATTTGAGACACTAGTCTTAACAGGCTAGGAATACAAACTTAACAAAGTTATTTCAGCTACACAAAAATATCCAGAGATGCAATAGAGGATGTATGATTTGTGTATTCTTAAAAGTGTTATATGTTTCATTCACAGAACAAAACAACCAAATAATATATTATATTATGTATTTGTATATTTTTTACATATATATACACACACTATATTATACTAGTAATAAGGAAAATCAGTTCCAAGCAAAACCAGTTGGGTTTCACCGGTTTCACTTAAAGAAAGTTTTAAAGTCAGTAACTCCTATATTGATACATTGCTCAGACAAATGAAGTGAATTCTACAGTCCACCTTCCAAAGCCTGAAAATCAAGAATTTGGTGAATGGCTTCCCATTAATACCATAGGCTTCCAAGGTGAGAAGCAACACAAAAGGAAAAACTCTATTACCTTTAGATGATGAGGCATGTTTATGCCTGCAGCATTTAAGAACTGGAAGAAAAATAACTGATTCTTCCTATGACTGTAATCTCTTTTTCCTCAGGATGTCAACCCTTTTATCTTGCAGACCTGGCCACACCAGAAAATCTGACATTGCCTTTAGGCAGAGCTCCAGTGAGACACTTCATACAGCCCTATCAGATTGAACAGCTTTAACCCTGGTTGTACTATTACTGGTACCAGTAGGAAAAAAACCCAAAAAACCACAACTATGAATGACTTTTTTGGAAGAAAGACTTTTGACATATCAATTGTTAAGTGGTAATGTGTCCAGAAACCTGTGAAGACATAAGAAATGGAGATAAAAATCTACAAACAGGATATGAGTCAGGGCTCTAAGCAACAGAAGAGCTTGTGCCTCTGAGTGCTACACACACTGAAATGCTCTCTCCCAACCAATAATAAAAGACACTGAGGATGTAAAGGCATTACAGCCACTCTTTACAAAGGTTGTAAGTGAAGCAAATCTTGTAGATTAAGATAGTATCTCCTACACCTGGGGGGCAGGGAGAAAAAACACATACCAAAAAACCTTTCAGGAAGAGAAACTTCTATCCAGGTCTTCATCATTCACCTGCAAACATACCTATTTTTCCTGCTGTATCAAATAATCTCATAGAAGATATTTTCTATCTCCAAAGAGACTTATCTTGCTTAATTTAAACCTTTCAGGTTAGAATTAAAGAGCATAACATTTCTTCAAGATTGTCTCAGAAGACATCATTGCTGCACATCACAAAAAAGATCTGGCTCCTACTCCCATTGAAGTCAAAAGTACAACTCCTACTTTCTGCTCTGCAAAAGGATATAATCAAAACTGTTTATCCTATTGCCTTCCAGCCTCCTAGTATGATATACAGGAGGTACTAAGGAAAGTGGTTTTGCCCCACTGAATAAAATAAAGTTACAAAGTATTGTAAGGGCCTACTAGCTGGTATAGCAATTTATTCCACATAAATGAATGGCATCTCAGAGTGACTGAAGACTAAGCATTAAGTAGAAGCAGATGCTTGCAGTTCTACAATATGCTGTTTCCTTTTAAATGAGAAGTTGTGCACCACCTGTTCCTTCCATTTTTCTCTTATTTTTTTTTTTTCTGAAGACACTGCTGGCAATGGAATTAGCCATTAAAAAACAACCCACAAACATTTACTTGGTTAACTAACTAGCACTCAGGAGCTGCTGGCATCAATAAGAACAGCTTGCTCAGACACTCCTTCAATAAACAGCTTGCTACCCTTTGGGTTTCACATCTGGTGTTTGGTAGAATGGTAACCCAAGCATTTGGTATTACTCAGAAAAGTGCATCTTTATATGTCATATGTAATCAGAGAAGAAGATGAAAAGTAAAGTGGCCATTAAAGGAACACCTACTTCTGTACATTTCTAATCTCAGGTTTTGGGTTATTTCAGCAAGTGGAGTTCGGACATGTAACCCAAATGCACCTGAAAGAGAACTAAACCAACAACCCAGTTCTGCTGCTGTGCAGTAACAACATACTTGTGATGACTCCAGTAAAGCCTTGCCAATGAGAAATCTGCTCTGTCAGACTTCATACCACAAGCACACCTGCTTCAGAGTCATGTGGGTGCTAACTGGTTTGTCTGCAGAAATTCTACAGCCACCACCTTCATCCAGCACCTGCCACTTTTTTTCCTCCTTGAGACAGGACTTACAGGACCCCTGGTCCCCATCCTACCCACAAGCTTCTGGGGAAGAAGACATCACACCAACATCTTTCCTGCTTTTCCACCTACGAACACAGGGAGCATCACACAGTTCTGCAAGGCCACAAGCTGGGGCTGGCTGATGTCACAGTTTGATGGCCTCCATCCTGAACAGACTAGGCCATGTGTTTTTCTAACTCAGCAGCCCAGTGGCTGGGACACTGCCCTCCCACTGCCCAGAGCTAACAGGATTGCTCACTGAGAGTGCAAGACAGCGTGCTGCACATCCCAGCAAAGTGCTGCTGGGGGCAAACACCACAGGAGAACTCTCCATGGAGAAACTCTCTCCCCTCTGCCCCACACCCCACTGCAGGGCTCCTTCTTACAAGAGGAGAACTTGGAACAACAAGACAAGGAACACCTCCCATCAACTGGAATGCTGGCAGGTATTTTTGGGGCAAGCTCAAGTTGCTTACAATTCCATTGTAAATAGTGAAGGCTTAGTCTAAATAGCTTCTGCCTCACATGATTCTCTCTCAAAGAAATTCTCTCCAAAGGAAGTTGGATGTAATCTCAATGGTTTCAATAGGTAGGTCTGACTTTCTCTTTTCCTTTTTTTAAATTTTAGCACAAGCAGAATATCATACAGAAAACCTGTCACAGAGAAAGAAGTAGGGGCCAAGGATAACACGCTGCTGTTTGACCATGTGGACTGCTCTCACTCCTCTGTGCCACACGTGACATTGCTTTCCTCAGGAACAGCTCCCTTTACATTTTCTGTTCCTAGCACAGGAGAGAATGGGAATGCTGTGTACAGATGAGCAGCTCTGCAAAACAACTTGAGGTGCATAATCTTACACTGGGAACTAGAGAACCAGTACACCCTGGTAGGATGAAACTTAGATTTCTCCAAGAGATCAGGTACCTTATTACAATTTTTTATTTGCTGGGCTACAGCAGATCACTTGTACAAGAGAAACAGCCCAGAACAGCAGCAATTTAAAGACAGAAGTATTCAAGACTCCACAGTGTAAGTGGTGATGTCAGTTCTTGTATATTTTCAAAACAACACAAAGGCAAATGTTCAGCTAGCTCTGTCTGTTTATAGGGCTTCTAAGAACACCAGCTCACTCATTTGTCATTCTACATATTCTTTATTTCTTTATTCTTCTTCTAGAGTCAGTGGAAACAGAGAGGTTCTTCAGAAAATGGCTCAGTCCCACTTTGCCTGTCACTGTCATATTTTCTGGAAAAATCTCTTCACCAGGATTTCTTCTCCTGGGAAGCTGAGAAGCCTCAGAGAAAAATGAAAACAATAATTATCTGATTGCTTCTCCTGTGTTTTGCTGCTTTGGAATGTGGTTGGAGATTAGTTATCCGACATGTGAATTGTTTTTACTTAATGACCAATCATGGTCCAGATGTGTCAGGACTCTGGAGAGTCACAGGTTTTTCATTAGTATCTTGTTGAGCCTTCTGTAAGGATCCTCTCTCTATTCTTTAGTATAGTTTTAGTATCGCATTCTTTAATATAATATATCATAAAATAATAAATTAGCCTTCTAAGAACATGGAGTGAGATTCATCATTTTCTCCCCACGACGGGGCACCCCGAAAATACCACAATTGCCTTCCCAGCTTCTTGAGATGCTCATCTACAGTCCCTGCTCTCTGCAGAAGGTGAGCAGGGTAAGCATACTGCTTGCAAGCAATAATAACATAAAAGTGCCTAATGTTAGTCTAGGCAATGCAGGTCTTCAGGCTTCTGATAAAATTCTCTGCTGTTTTTTGTTCATACCACAAAGAAATTTACCATGAATAAGTACAGGCTTTGGTACCATTACATACACTTAGATTCTTCCTGTGAAATATTCTGATAAGAAATAAAACCATCTTTTTGTAGCCTTTTTTTTTCCCCCCAGGTTCCCAGTAAAAAACAACGGTTCTGCTTACATTTAATATTTTCTTTTGAGGATTGGGATTTTATTGCCCTTCAAGTGAAGAAAAATTAGGTACTATTTATGTTCAACACATGCCCAAGTTTGCAGAGACAAGCCTGAGACAAACAGTCTTGTTTTCATTCTTTTGTGCAAGATACACTGCTGTCTGATGAGCAAAAAAGGTGCTTTGGGGCAGTTCAGAAAGTGATGGAATAGTCTGAGACCAATAAACAGGTGAAGAGCTTCTCTGTGCCATTATATGGGTTGCGTACACACCTAAGAGAGGGTTATAAGGAAGACCAGCAAGACAGAAGAAGAGAACTTAGCATGATCTGCATGTGCCCTAGATTCACATGGAAGACAGAAAGAGAAAGAACAAAACCTAATAAAATTGAAGAAGTTTGATGTGTTTAAATAGCCTTGGAGCAGGACCACTCCTCTAGTCTGTACTGTGTGTTCAGCTTAATAAAATGAGATTTAGACAACTGATTATTTAATTACAAGAAGGTCTTTTGCTCTCCATTTATGCAAGAACACAGCTTCTATTGATAAACTGTGAGCAGCTCAAATGCAGCTGAAAGTACCAATATTCTAGGCACTGGGAGAAGTGGGTTACTGCTCAATTCTGTGAGCAGACAGGAGTTTGCCTACTCCTTTCAGCTGAAGTTCACCAGCCTGCTCTGACTTTCCTGGTTAGACACATCAGCTGTGATAAATCTTTGGTAAGAACAGACAGCACATTCAAATCCTGCCACAAAGACTACTGAAGCACAAACCAGCACGGTGAAATGCAGAATGAGTTCTCCTCAACTCTCCTGTTGCTCTTTGCAAAAAGCACCCACCAAACAGCTTTGTCTTCCACTTTTAGCTCAGATCTTCAATCGCTCCTTCCTATTTAAGTTTTTGGATTTGACCTTATTAGAGCTTTGAAAGACCTATCTCTTCCTGATCATTTAACTTTTTGCCTAATGTTTCAAGTTCAATGACATGCAGAGGCTGACAAGGAGCAGAGAAAAGAAACCTCATGTCCTCACTGAAACAAAAGCTAAGACCACTTCTCACTGGATAAGGATTAATACCATGAGCAGGGCCCCTGGCAGTTTCTACTCAAGAACAGTGACAACAGGAGCCTTGCTGATAAATTCTCACATCTCCCCTGATTCTCCCACTGCAAGAGAGGAGCTTATATGACTGCGACAGTTTTTTAAAACATCTTGAGAAATACAAGTGGTACATCTGCACTGCAGCCCATCACAGCTATAATGCAGTATTTCAGAGCTAGTGACAAGAAACACACTCTGAAACACCCAGCAGAGAAACAGTGCTGCTCTGCACTCAAATACTGCTGCTCTGCACTCAAATACTGCTGCTCACTCTCTGGCTGTGGACACATCCTCCAGAAAGATTCACACCTTCACACAAAGGAAAAAACTATGACCTCCAAGAGAGAAATGTGAGGCTGCAGTAAGAGCAGCAATATTGTCACCAGAAACCACCCCCAGTACATAGATACAGGCAATACATGTCCCAGTCCCGACTCCATTCCCCACCCTATAAAGAAGACAGAAAGGAACCAGGTATAGAAAAGGTAAAAACCAAACCCAAGAACAAAATCCAACTTCATCATGACTGTGAAGTGTCACCAAATAAACCCGGTGCTTGAAAACTTAACTTCTCTTGAAAGAAGAATGACCAAATAATTCTTCTTCCAATAACCAATGGATAAAGTGAAAATAGTATTTACCAGCTCTCTCTGTGCTGTTTTTCACTTGAGTCATTCAAATAACTAAAAGCTGTCTGCACCCATTGCACAAACTCCCCTCTCAGCAGATAATACCAGGGGTGAAAGTGGGAAATCCTGGGATGAGCATCTCTCTGCATCTGGGCTGTGTTGCAAATGTGCATATCCTATAAACAACCTCAATAAAACATTTCAACAAAACAGTGCAATGAATCCTCAGGCAAGGTGAGCATGTGGTGACTAACACACAAGTGATCAGCACATGTTGTAGGGAACTTTTTTGCTAAGTGTGAACTCTAAATCTGAAGTGTGAAAAGAAAAAAATGCCACGTCACAGATTCAACTTCCAGTGCTTGTGCTCAGCAGCAGCAGCAGCTCAACTCACAATGACAAGAAGACATTTCCTACAGAAAAGATGTCTACATAAAAAAAATCGGCAAAAACATCAATGTTTTTATTTTCACTTGTTTCCACCTCTGTGCCATTAACACCTTCACCACACAGCACAGAAAATGTACACATTTTCTTTGTTCAAAACACCATAACAATACATAACTCATGTACATGCAGCTATAGGAGGAGTCCTGTCAAACCATTTGTGTTTGTTTGAACAAGCCCCAGAGATTCATTAGGCAATCCATCCCAGTAAAGTCAAGATGCAGCATTTCCAGAGCCCTGGAATGACTGATATGAGACCAACAAAAACAGAAAACCCACCTCACAGTGTTGTTGTCACCTTGTCAGTCACAGGATATTTTATTTCAGGTTTCCACAATCTGAAACAAAACAAGAGCTCTCAGTTAGTGGCAGTTGTTAAAGGGAAAAGCTTTATTTTTATTATATGAATTAAAGACTCATGAATTGCAACATGTTAATAAGAAAACACCTTCCTTCTCTGCTTTTAGTAACATGCACAAAGTTACACCCAATGGTCTTTTTCAGTGGCTAGAACCTCTCTTGCCATCATAGCCTACATCCCCTGATTTGCATCAGACCATGTCTTAGCAAAGAGCCCAGGCCTCCAGAATGCCTGTTTTTGTATAAAGTGTATAAAGCCATGGAAAAGCTGATTCCTCTGAAGCACAGGCTACACTATGGTGTCTGTTAGGATCAGAGTTTCACAGAAACAATTAAATCCCTTCCTTCTTTACAGAAAGAAGATGATCTGAAGGCAGAACACCTTTCATGTATCTAGATTCACTCGGGATGATTTGCCAAAAATTAGGAAAGACGCTAACAGCAAGAGCCCTAAGTACAAGGAGTCAGCAAGCAAACAAGGCAGATAATACAACCCAATTTGCCAAAAGCTTACCTGTTGACAGGAATCCCACAGTTACACTGCACAGTAACAAATGATGTGCTTACAAGCTGCAGACCAGACTCATGGGACCTATTAATTCAGTATCAGGTAACGTGGTATCATGTACCACAGAAAATCTGCAGCAGGGAAGTGCTGTTGAGCAGTCACAGAGAATTCTCTGGTGCTACAGCTGTTTTACTGCAGGAGCCTGGGCATCTCCTTAACTGCCTTGTGCTTAAGTTGCTAAACATCTAACAATGGATATAATACCATCACAATGGCATAAACAAGGACTAATTACTGCTTTGCAAATCCTGGGCTGGGAATGGCTAGGCAAGGGAGAAGCACCTATAAACTGCAAACCTGTTGGCATTAACAAATTGAATTGCCTAAGAAGGAAGAAGCACAGATTTCCCTACCCAGCTTCATGTCAACAACCAACAAATGGATCATTTTCCAGGTTATCATCTTCCATCAGCATGAACTCTACCTGCAGAACTAACTTCTGCCAACATGTGGGTAACAAAACTCACATTTGGACAAAGCTATTTAAGATATTCATTGCTTCACAGGGGAAGATGGGGAGAAGATAAATAAATGTCAGCAGGAATAAAAGCACCTCGTAATTCTAGCAAAGTTTGCTATGTCCCCCTGTACCCATAAACATAGGGGGTGTCACTGAAAGCAGTGGGAGTCTCATCTCTGACTTTACCAAAGCTAGAGAAGAAAAATATTTACTTTCACTGAAAGGTAGAGAAGGACAGATTCAATGTCTTGCCAAAGTTAACAGGAAGCAGCAGCTGATTCATGAGCAGAAAGCAAGGACCCCATCCCTCCCTCCTTCTTTTAAGCACGGGGGAACTTTACAAAAGCACAAAAAGACTTAAGTCTCTACAGCACACTGCTGTCATAACTGAGGGTGAAGATGGAGGTGTAACCAGAAAAAGAGAAGAAGGGAAGTCAAGCTCAGCTATTTCTTCTTTCCCCTCAACACCAGCAAATGAAAAGTCAGTTCTTACAACATACTGGCCAGGCATGGATCTTATTGTCTTTGGTTAATTCCACATGTCTGAGAAGAAAATCAGCTGTAAGCCGGTTAGACTCACTCAATGACGTTTGTCTAAGGTGCCGCCCCCAGGTGCAGAGCCATGCACCAAAGACTGAGCATTCTTTGGGAAGTTGCTACTCATCCAGGCACTGTTGGTAATGGTCAGCAAGACACAACCATGTAACAACTGATACATAATATTCCCCTCTTGAGCAAAACCCCATTCAGCACCCTCCCATCTCTGAGGAGCCCCGCATTTCACATCCGAACCAAGAGACAAGGAGGAATGGTACCAGCAGGATCTCTTTTCTCAAGCTTCTGATGAGCAAATGATGGACAAGCACACAACTCTGGCACCTCCTGCAAGCAGAATTTCCAGAATTTTTACAGCTTGGTCCACAATTATTTACTCCTTAGAGACTCCAGACTCATCCTATCTGTGGTCACAATAAAACGGAAACAGACTTGTTGCTAAAATGGCCATGAAATACCAATCAGACACCTATTTACACTCCTGCTACAGTTACACTCAGTTAACTCCACTTTAAAAGCATCAAGATTTTCCAAATCACAGCCCTGACTCATGCAGCCTGTGGTGAACAGGGGACATATTCTGGAAAAGACAACTAATAAAATACCATGCCAACTGCTTGACTCAGAGAAAACAAGATTAGCACTGTGACATGTTCACATTTTGACTTCTGAATACTTGCTGGATGATAAAATCAGGAGCTGTCTTTGAAGTCTACACTGAACAAAACTATCTGCCCCTTTCCTGTAACTACAGTGGCATTTGCTAATGCTGTCAGCTTTTATGTGAAGAAGTTGGTGCTCCTACAAGGAGTCACACTGACAGCTCTGGCTACCAAAGTCTTTCACTAACTCCTTTCCAGTAAGATCCCAAAGGAAATTCAAGTTGTCCAGTGTTTTCCACCTTTCAGTATACACCTGCCCCAAGAGATGGACACGTACTATAATGACAGCTGAGCTTATCCAAAAAATTAATTGGCATAACTGGATATATCTTCCAACATCCTGGGGACAGTTCACTTCAGAAGATGGAGCTGGTTTGGCTAAAAGGGAGAAACTGTTTGGAAATCTGAAGGTGGAAGGTGGATTGGGCAATGGTGATGACAAAATGATAACATCAACTATTCAAATATAAGGAAGGAACAAGTAGAGCAGATTAAGGGCAGTGAATCTCAAAGAAAAAAAGACAGATTTTAAGCAACTCCCCACAGGTCAGTAAGGTTTCAGAGGAGGCCAAAAAAGTGCAGAAAAGTGCTAGAGGTGGAATAAAAATACAGAGAAAACCTATTTTATGGTAAAACAAAGGTGGGACATCAACTGACTACAGTGCTGACCACAGAAGGGATTCATGCAGCAAAGTCAACTGAAGCAGATGAAATCTTACTAAAAATTTTTTTATCATTAAAAAAAACCCAACCAACAGACTGAAAGCAACCACACACTAATAGATGAAACCACTGACACAGTGAACTAACAGGAAATGGGGGAAGACCCAAAGCACTGCCTAAAAGCAAGCACAGAACCACCAACCACCATAAAAAGGAAAGAGGATGATAACCACACAGGGAATTGGAGACCTGTCAGCCTAACTCAGCCTCCCAAAACAAACTGTGAATTAGTTATAAATATCTGAAGGACAGACGGCCCACATCAGCAAATCTACTTCTGTAAAGAACCAACCAAAACAAACTGGTCTGACCTAGCTTTCTATATGTTACAATCTAACATATTTACTGGAAAAGGGCAGCACATCTATCCTATATTCTTGGGGAGGCAGGTGGTTGAATGTGTGCCCAGGGGGGTAGGGTTAGTGAGCCTGAGGCTCACCTCCTTGCAATGCTTTGTGTGAGCAGCCAGAAAAAAACACTGAGCTGAGAGAGTTTTATGAGTATTTCATCACATTCAAAAATCAATGCCATGGAGCTCACTGATCCAAAGTGCAGCTGCAGAGGCAGCAAAAAGGAAATATTTCCACATACAGCTTCACCCACCATCTTATTTGAGACCCAACAGGCTGATCCCAGACACACAACACTGCTCAGCCAGTGCAAGCCCACATTCCTCTCTGCTGTGCTGGCTCTTAGGTGGAGGCAAGCCACACCCCACAGTAATAGCAAGGTGAACAATTGAATATTCAGCTTCCACTGAGGAGGTGGCTCCTAACAGGTTCTCCAGAGCTCTTCTGTCAGAGCCATCAACCTCATACTGGTAAGTGTTGTCTGACACACAGACATGCCTTAGCCCAGGAGATAATCCTACAAAGTATAAAGCTAGCAGTTGTTCAACATGTCTGAAAGACTTGCAAAGGCGATTTAGGCTAATCCAACTAAATTAGGAACCCTCTGAAGCTGTCAGTTGCCTTCACTGGACAGTCAAAAAGAACCAGGTAAACAGGATGGATATATCCTGTGATGGCAACCTGCTGCCACCACCAAGATCTGCATTGTATCTCTTACAATTCCTTCCAGCCTTGTGCATTTAGCGTTCTTTGATCTGCTCACTGAGGATAATGGACAGCCCAGGATTCTGGCTGTTCACCTGCCTGCAGGCAATGGAGCTGAGCTGCAGGAGCTGTCTGTGGCTGCACTCTGAAGGCCCTGGCCCTGAAGGTACACTCAGCTAAATGACATCTTGGACTGGGGTTCACATTTGAAGCCTACTGGTTCAGCAGCCTGCTCACTGCAGTCTGTGTGAAGAAAGAACAAAACAATCTTCCATTTCCTGAAAAAGACAAATTTCAATGCTCATTTTAACTGACCTAAAACCATTCCTCATCTGCTGTGGGGCCTTTTGATAGCCTCTCTTACCACTTTAGTGAAATGGAAGTTTAATGAGTTCTAAAACCCCCAGAAAATATGAGATTGTTTACACACAAGAAACTATCTCTCTGAGGCTCAGAAATGAAGCAGCAGTAACATAACAGATCTGCAGGGCACCTTCTCTGCTGTGCAAAGAGGGACTAGATAGATATTGAACACTTTTAATGGAAGCCAAGAGCCTAGTTTTCCAGGAGCACATACCCTTTCAACTTCAATCTGCCAGTTTCAGGGACAGGAATTCACACAAAAAGTGAATTCACACAAAAACACTGAGCACTGTCAATATTTCTGCAGTGAAAGAGCCTCAGAGCTTCAGTTTGGTTTTCTAGATGATCCTGTTATCCTTCTTTTCATGTTTGAACACATTTTCAAGGGTGCAACTCAAAACACTGCAAGGGTACCAACAGTGCAAGACAACATGTAACGAACAAAAACCCTGACTTTGAAGAGACACCAGTGTTGTTACCATTCCTTCTATTCAAGTAATTCCTTTATCCTCACGACAGGGTACTTCTGTTCGTAAGAGCCTGCAAATTTTTAATTGTTCCCCATTCTCATTCATAGGCAATATCTTCCTCATCACAGTTCTCATTTCCAGAGTTTATTCTGTTTATCCAGTTGCAAGTAACATTAAACCATTTTTTTTATTACCTCCTCTTAAAATATTTCGATTTATTGGCATGAACATTGTAAGAGTTAACATGGTCAGAAGCTTTCTGTGAGGAAAAGAATTACCTGAATTTTTTTCTTCTTCCATCAGATTTCATACTCAAAAAAAGGCCTGACTCCTACTTAGGACAGATGAGCACAGCTCTATCAAAATTTCAGGAAATCCCACCAGTTCACAGGAGTTAAAGATCCATCCTGGACACTTGTGTCAGGAAACCACAAGTGAGTTATTCTTTTCTCCATGGTGATGAAAACATGCTTGAGAAGTATCTTTGTCTTCTTTTGCTGAGAATCCACATGTTGCTAAAAAAAAAATCCTCCAGCATTTCTTCTGTTACTCTCACATGTGGTTCTGAGCCCACAAAGTCAATTGGAGCCTCACCACTGACCACCACTTTCCAACCACATCACCACACTCAGCCCTGCCAATCACAACTTTTCAAGAGGAAGTACTAAATGAACAGTCTCCCTTCTCCTTTACAGGCTCCTACTATTTTAATGTCCAAACACCTCCTAGCCTATAATCTTCACCTTCCCAATTCTAGCACCATACAGCAAAGATTTTGTTATCCCAGCACAGCAGGTTACTGAAGCACAGAGAAATTAAGTTATTTGCTGCAAGTTCCCTATAAAATCTTTGGGGGCATTTACAGACCTCAAGTCAGATGACATCTCTCACAGTCTCAGCTGATGCTATGAGCTCTCATTACTCAGGCTCATGGCAGCTACACAACTTTGAAAAGTCTAGGAGCAGCACTATTAAGGTTTAATACTTAAAAAAAAACATCTTTCAACACCACCATAGGCAGCTTCCTTTCAACAAACAGCCAATCAAAGAATAAAATGCAAAGCTTCAATAATACAGAGAAGAGTGACGTTCCCAAAAATCAAGTTCAATTTAAGGCATTCATATCAGAAATCAATGAGAGTTCTGGAGTTTCTCATGTCATATGCAGTCACATGAAGAATTACTCTGGGGAATCTTAATTAGATAACAAATTAATTCAATTTCTGGGAATCTATGCTTTTAATACTCAAATAGGGTGATATATGAATCTTGAATAAAGTAAAAAGACCCTGCCATCCCAGAAAGCAAAAAGTTAAAGAATTCACTTTTCTGAGCAGTTTAAACCCCAGTTTCCTGATGCACAGTTTAGACAACTGCTCCATTCCAGCCTCTAGCCAGGTTCTGGTAACCAACCCCCTTCTCCAGGCCCAAATTACTCACACAGGGCCAGAGCACAGTGCTGACGACTCCACAGTGACCCCAAGCAGCTAAAACTGGTTACCTACATGTAAAGTTACTCAGACTTCAAATGACTTTTTCCACCTCTGCAGTGGAAGTGCCCACCCATTCACTGCAGGGCTCGGAAATATGAATTCCTAAACACAAGATACTATAAGAATGACTGATACAGAAGAGCAGTCTTACAAAGTTTGCAGAAAACAAAGATTTAAAATGTGTTCTGAAAATACAGGAGAAAAGCAAAAGCACTGAGTGGCTGTTCCCAAATGGAGGAACATGAGCTTAATGAGGCAGGAGTGCTGCAGAAACAAGTAATAATGTGATCCCATAATTAAAGACTGCTTTGTAATGTGTATGCAGAAGGCTGCCACAAAGACTGCACAAACACCCCTTTTCCTGTGTTTCCTGAAATGAGCCATTTGACTCAGCAATGTTAAAAGGTTCCTTTAACAGCCTTTTTTGGTCTGTGATACATCATCTGATGTGACTGAGGTCGAGTGCATTAAGAATCTGTGTAACATTTTGTGCTGCAGCGTGACAAAAGAGGCACTGTCTGAGCTGCAAGGGCTGACCAGCACTCAGCCTATTTCTACAGCCATACTGTAAACACACATGGAAGTGTACAGAACTTAGAATTCATTTTAAAACTTTTTCTGTAAATGAGGTGTTTAAATTCTGAATAAAATATATAAATACAAAGTCCTTGGTGGCCTCCTAGACCATATATGAGAATGGCATCACAGAAACAGCACATTAATGACACTACTCACTCAAAAGTCAATAGGGGAAGGCAAGGACACACAGTAGGGCTTTCTGTATGCCTTACCAGAGAGGCCTGCATTACAAGTAACAACTTCAAACTCATTCAAATCTGGCTCAGAAACCCCATTTTTTACAGATTTATTAACTTTTAATTAGTAGGCACAAGCATCACCCTAGTTCTAAATCATCCTTCCTTCAGAAGTGACATTATCTGTATTGTATTTGTATTACAGTGAAGGAAGAATGCACTTTTTCTTTTATTAAAAGGGCTGACACTCAGTAACACAATTAATGAGTAGTTTTGAATGTTATCTTCTTTTGAAACCCTCTATTCAGGATTGGAACACTGTAATTATAGGTGCTGAGCAAAGAGCTTGTCTAGGTACATTTCAAAATGCTACATATATAATTCATCTTAAGCTTTTTTTCAGAACTGAGATTTTCAAACATTCAAGGAGCTTTCAAAACAGGGAGTTCGATTTCATAGGGACTGGTCACTCAAAGCAGATACTCAGAAAACTGCCCCAGTAGCCCTAAAATGGCAACTGGGGCAACAATTCTGTGAGCCAAGAAAGGAAACTGGGCTCTGGCTCAGCAAGCTGTGATTCATGAAAATAGTCCCTCCCCTACTTAAACAGTCCTGCTAACCTCCCTGGGTCTTATTACAGAACCACACAAAATCAAGACATAGCAAGCACAGGGCTGAAGGGATCTCATGCAATATTTCCACCAACACTTTTTGGTACTGGAATAATCTCTTTGACAGCCTATTTTTTTGTTGTTGTTGTTTTGTTTCAAAAGATACAAAGAAAGCAATTGTAAGCAGGCAAGTATAGCTGCAGCATTAAATAAATTAGAATACACTTGTCAAAATTCTAGACAATGTCTTGGTTTAAGATGGGGAAGGTGCAATGTTAACCTAACCACAGAGGCCACTTGAAGTCATTATATTCAGGACCCACATGAAGGATGAAGGAGAGCAGACTGTTTCTAAGCTGCACAAGTTCAGGTCCTCAGTATTTGGGTGTGCATGGATAGATGTGTTTGCATGGATTTGTCTATATATATATGCACACGCACATCCACTGAGTAACTCCATCACTGTTTTTTTTTAAAGAAGGTAAGAATGGAAAGTGGGTAGAAAAAGAAAGTTAACCAGGACACAAACATCTAAAGAGCAAACATATTAAAAATTAAACATCCTATTCAATTATAGTAGGTGTTAAAATTATTTTCTGAACACTGGTTTCTATAAGCACAAGACTGCCACTGCATGAGAATTACCCCTTCCACTCTGAGATGAAACCAAGACCATCACTGATTTGAGCCTTCTGCTGTGTCAATTGATACAGGAAAGGCATGCAGCTCAGGATTTCTCTTTTTTTGTTAATCCTGTAGCACAGTAACTCTGACACCAAGTCCCTCTGCAGTGGCTGAAGTGCACACTATCTCAGGAAAAAGCCTTGTGCTGGCTGCCAACAACTAAATCAAGCTAATCAGCAATGTGCTGATGCATGCTGATGTTGACACTTCAAGGATCACAAAATATTCAGTTCTACTCTATTAATCCTTTAATGCTGGTTCCCATCAATCAAAAAGCCCACTCTAATTACAGGTTTCAAAAAGCACCAGTAAGATCATTAACAGAGCAATGCAGAGGACAGCACAACAAGAAAAGGCCTACAGATGCCAAATTCTTTCTCTGCAAAGCCTAGTGGCTGCAATTTCCTCAGGAGCAGCAATATCAAACCACAGGCAGAATTACCTGCATGTGCTTCACAGAGGTGTGGTAAGACAACAAGCTGTAAGAGCACACTGCAAGCATAAACCACAACCTAGGTGCTGTACCAGTCCCTAAAGCTGTTAGGTACAGACACCTCACACCACAAGGGCTGAAAACTCTGCTGCTGACTATCTGGACACTTGCACCAAGGGCACAGCTCTGCTGCTCAGGCTGTCTCCAGCAGCTCACTCTGCTGAAGAGAGCCCAGAAATCATGGGAGCTGCAGAAAACCTGACTTCATGACTCTGCAGTCTCACTGCCCCCTTCTACACTTGAAGTTAATTTTTCTCTGCTATATACAGTGAGCTTGCAGTTCTTCAGAAAAGAATTCACTCATCCTACTGCTAAGTCACATCATCCAATTTTCAGTTTCTATCTGAAAGCACTATACTGGTTTTATGTTTTACACTTTCCCTCCCTTTCACCATTCTCAATTTACTGTGCAGCCTTTTGCAATGTCTCAGCAGACAAAGCAATTCCTACTTTCATCCTTTCACCAGTCTTCTTGAGTAACATTAGTGAGACAGGCAGTGGTTTTGTGGAGCTGGACACTTTTGGTAAAGACCAATTGAGGCAGACACTCTCTAAGACATGCAGTCAAGAATCTCCAGAGTGACAAATTGTTTGAAAACTAAACAGAGCAAATAAATACAGTCTCTTCTGTCCAAGTGTTAGGATTTTTCCCACTTCCTCCCTTCATGTGTTAAGTGTGAGATCTCACCCAGACACACAGACCCCAGGAATACTGCAGAATTAATGGCCCCTGCATAAAAACATGGAATACATCAGGAAGCACATGTACTGTCAGCTAACTTTGATATGGGTGGTTACTCCACCTTATGTCAGTGCTCAAATCAGCTTTCTTTGGCTAGGATAGTCAGTGCTCAAGTACCTGTCATCATCCACCTGGACAAACTACACTTGTTTGTAGTTTCCAAGACTTCTCCCTCAGCATTCCCTTCTCAACAGATTGCTCTGCCCATTTTCCCCTGATTTCCCACTATCTTCTTGTAATCCTCAAGGACCTTTCCTCTACACCACTTAAATATTAGCAGTGCACTGGTACAAGGCCAGCTACTTTTGTCCTTGCCCACACTTTTTTCCTAGTGCTTCCAGAAATCCTGAGGCTGATGTAAGCCAAGTGCTGTAACAGTTGAGGGGAAATATCATCACCATCCAACAGATAAGGCACAAGAACTCCATGATTTCTCTGCTTAGCCCTGACATCTCATCTCAACTTTCCACCTTACAAAACTCAAGGTATAAGCAATCATAGTTCAATACAAAAATTGCTTTGCCCATCAGCTGACTGCTACAAAGTCCTGCCATCCATGGTCCTCAGGCAGATATGGATGGTCCTGCCAACCATGGTCCTCAGGCAGACATGGGGTGTGCACACCAGAGAGGCAAAATGTCTGTGCTAAAGCCCTACATGGCTGTAAATACCTCAGAGAGGACTCTTCTGTACTTGGCCACAGAAGAAAGAACACTCAACAGAGCAAATGACCATGCAGCAATTGGCAAAAATCACTCAAATCAAATGCACTCAGAGTTACAAACAAGGGTACATTGAGTTGATGGTGTCTTTAGGGCTAGAACCTCCTTTGCCTCCTAGCTCAAAGGCAAATATGCCAGCAATAATGGTAACTGAACCAAAGAACTGGATAATTCTGCCCTAAGGAGAGAACATCTGGTCAAGTCTGATTCAAAATCTGGAATACCCTACTAAGAGAAAGCTTCAGCACTCACTGTTACCTGCAGGTCTCTTGAGCACTGAGGACAGATCCTGTTAACACAGGTGAGTTACTTTGCCAAGGCACAGAAGAGGAGGCCACCACAACAGCATGGCAGGTCTAGCATGGCTGCAGCAGAACTGAGTGGAGCTGCAGGCAAGCACCACAATCACTAAGATGTTCAGCACACCTGAACTGGCTGTGTGGCCACAGCCTGTGTGCTTTCTGTCACTCTCATTTGCTCAGAAAGTACTTGCCTTAAGGCAAAGCACTACTTCCCACTTGAGACCATAAATAAAATACCAAGCAAGGTAAATGAGACGAGCAAAGAGAACACACCTCATCATCCCCATCAGGGAACTGGCCTTTCTTCACTTGTCCTTTTCTTGAAGAATAAGAGATGGGTAAATAAAAAAACCACACTGGTTGCTCAGGGTTTTCTTCATTTCCATGTTTTATCTTTACAAGGAAACCATTCACATCATCTTTTACAGTGTTAACTCTAATGATATGAACTGACAGCTTTGCTTTAGCCATTCACACCTGTCCAGAACACCAGTTCTGCTTACCAACCATCACTTAAAATACTCACCCACATACTCTATCCCTATCTCTGAAATCATGTGAATTATTCAGTAAGCTGCTACAAAAAAGATTTCTTTAGATAAGACCTGCTTTACATGGCATATAGGGAATACATGAAAGGATTTATTTTCCTGTCAGATTAGAAAATAAATTGATAAAATTACACTTGCTCTCGAATATAATGGTTGAGGTTACACCAATTCTTTAGACTTCTTAGCTTTAGGGGAGAAATTTCTGAAAACATGTACAGACCACAGACTACAAATTTCTCATCACCTCCAAAAACAAAAAGTACACCTTCTAATATTCTGTGCCTTTTGAAGATGGTAATGGGACTAGATACACATAAAAAATGACCCAGAACTGGGTCTTGTGAACCATATTCTTTCATCAAGCAATTTCTGCAACTAAGAAGGAAAAAAAGCTAAAATGTGCTGCTAAATTGTGTGAAGGATCTTGACCTTGCATGTACCAAGTTTGGATGAGCCACTGAGGAGTTACCATGCACACACAGAGACATAGATAGATCTATATATATAGATATTATAGAAGAACCACAAGATATGCTTTCTGCTCCTCCCTTCCCAGATGCCTGGAAAATCCTTGTGGATTTTACAAGAGCAGAGACCACAACTGTCCAGGCTAAACACACAGCAGCAACTTTCACCTGCACAAAGCACCCAGGAAGGCAGCGCTCTTTTGGAACAAGAGCCTCTGAAGGAAAATAAAAGTGAAAAAGTGTTTGTGGCCTGGCTAATCCTGTAATCAAATAAACTTTTAACAGCAATCTGGTGGTATGTGATGCTGGTACAAATCACTTTTGTGGAAAATTTTAAGTTAAATCTGTTATTCTTCTGCCATTTTGTGGATAACTCTGTTCTTTTCTCCACCTTGCAAGAAAAAGACTTCAGTTTTTCTTTATAATAGTTCAGTAATTTTAAAGCAGCAATCTTCCAATTTAAAAGATGTTGTACTGGTGATATTTATCTTACTATGGTATTTAACACAACAAAAAAGTCATTGGATTTCATTTTCTCATTGCAAATACCTCACCACGAGTTTCCAGAGCCTTGCCCTTCTACTAAAGTAGAAGTTCCATACCAAGGAATCAGACTCTCAAATTAGCTAATTTTGCAGCAAAGCACACACACATGAACTATGCTTTACAATGGGAGGAAGAGGAGCCTAAATAAATTTTATATGCAATTTCCAAAGGCAAATTATATTCACCATTAAACATTTAGACAACAGCTAAGGAAAAATAATCAGAACTACTAAACTTGACCACTCAAACTGCATCTTACAAGGGGATATAAAGAATTTTCATATTACGTTCTGTTCGACAATAACATACCCTTCAATGTTGTTTTACAGCAAAAAAGGCATAATTCTGTTTATTATTATTTTAAAAACAACATCTGTGCTTGCAGGTATCATTTTGACAAAATGCACAATATACTCATTTTGTAGATGCCATGGGAAAAACAAAAACCAATATCTCAGTATTTTCCTGCTGTAATGGAGAGGGCTAATTAATAGAGCTGCCTTGGTAGCTGTCATAAAAATATTACCTCTTCTGTGTTGTCCAGAATAGGCTTACTGCCCATTTACATATTTAAAACTTTTAAACAAACACAGGAGGATGAATTTTTTTGGTAAATCTAATTTTATCATGATTAATGAAACAACCATGGGAACACACTCTTTTTCAATTATGTCTTGCCTGCAGATTAAAACAGGTAAAGTCTTGGAAAAATGCATGAGATAAAAACAGCAAAAAGCTTTCCATTTTGAGTCAAGTCTCCCTTATTCTTCAGTGTCACTTGATTTTCTTTGACCAGGCACTGAAACATTTGGAATTTCAAAGTGTTTCAAACAGTGTGCAAGTAGTTCAGGAGAAACAAAGAAAAATAAATTTAAAATATTTCTTCTAAATTCCAGGAGTGAAATCTTCCCATCCTTTTGAATGTTCGCTTATATTATTCAAGCCATCCTCATTATGGTACATAAAATTAAAATTAGTTTCTGCAACAATGCTATATGGTAACACTTAATGAAGATATTCACTAATACCTGCTGCTGCAGAAAAATAATTTATATTACAAAATAAATAAAAACATACTATTTCTGAAATTTGTCCATCAGACACAAATATTTTTGATTTTTTTCTAAATTATCTCCTGTGATAACATGACAAACTCTGAAAACATTCCCAACTATTTCAGTTTTGTGCAGATCAGATGTAGATCTTGGTTTTTTATATTCTATTCCTGGCAATTATTCCATAGATCTCAAGTGTCCCTAATGGAAATCCCTCCCTTTCTTCTCTTAAACATATCACAGTATTAAAAGGAGATTAATATCTCCATGTTCAATACATTACAAGAGTTTCCTTTGCAAATAGCAGCCTTCTGGGGAAAGGCATTTTATTCACTCCTTCTGTTCTTTTCACTTTGTTTTGAGGGCACTGAATTCACCATAAAGAGATGTTTGACAACTGCCATGCCCTCTATCCCAAAGGAATGTTTTGAAACTATAAAAGATGTCAGTACTTTGGTTGGGATTTTTTTTCCTACGAGAATTTTCAGTATATTATACAGGAGCATAATAGAAAGGAAAATATCTCCATGCAGTACAATGGTAGGCTGGCAGAGATGGTCACAATGACTCCTCAACTTTCTTTTTCGTGGCATCTCTACCAGGTTGGCAAGAAGTGAGGACAAAGCAGGGCAATCCACCCACACAGCGCAGCAGAAAGAACCAGATATTCCTCAAAGCAATCACTGAAGAGCTGGGAACCTGACCACAGTTTTCCTTCTCATTCTCAAATGAGAAGCAATATAAGCAAAGGTAAGACACCTCTTAGAAGTATATTTATCTTATGTTTTATACATTTAAGTGATAACTTCTTTTATGGTCTGTGCTTTTCTGCAACACCCAGGGGTTTTGCCTCTATCATATGCTATAGTCTCAGTGCTTGGGACAGCTGGGATATTCTACTTAGCAGTCATTTCTTGATCCTTCCATCATTTTCCATCAGCACAGCCACTCAGCCATTCAGGCAGCCACAATATGGTACAGCATCTTATTTCCACCTATCACCAAATCATCAAAATGATACTTCAAAAGGACACAATGAAAATATTTCACAGGAACAACAGATGCTTGAAAAGATAAAATAAACAGAAATAGTGGCAGAATGCCACACCACCATTCCACCTCAAGGCCTTGGTGAGAAGTGCACTGTGTACTGCAAATGCCCTGGTTTTCAGCCACTCTTTACACCTTAAAATGGTCTTCCCAGTACATAACTCTTTAACAAGTTTGATTTCAGTTTAGGTGTTATTTCAGAGAAATAACAAAATGTACCAGTACAGACTGTTTCAACTCTCAGTTCACAAAAATGACCCACACTGACGTTTGCCTGGTCTCCCCATACATGTAGCATACCCCTCCAAAACTAAATGAAAAATAAAAATAATTTTTCAAAACCCAGAGCGCTGCTACTGCAACATACTCTACACTGGCACCTATATGACCTCAAAAGTTTGGTCTGGAGCACAATCAAAGTAACTTCCCAGCTTTAGAGAACCTTACCACAACTGTACCCAGCTACCTCACTGCCACCAAGTCACTCTGGCAGCAGAATACACCAGAATAGAGTCCTGGGTGACAGAATCCAAAGGTGGCTACTCTGATCACAGGGACCAGAAACACATCTGACATCCCAGCAGCACTACAGCTGCAACAGTGCAATGTTTGTTCACCACCTAATTGTCTTCACCTCTCCATTGACATGCCCATTTCTTGGTCTTGGACAGCATCAGGGATCTTTGCATCACAGAGCCAAGCAGGTACACACGATCACCCACGTGGGGTTCATTTACAAAACAAGGCCTAAACCTGTCTTTCCAGCATCCAGGTGCCATGCTGTGTCCTATTTCTCCAGACTCCAAGACTTGTCTTTATTCTTGCACACAACTTCAGTCTGTCAGAAATATAGTTCTCTCTCTTTAAGCACACATACTATCAAATAGCATGTGTTCTTGCTCTATTTAACTTGCAAAATCCCAAATCCAGTTTTACAATTGATTTTAAATGCATCTGTCATCCAGTGGGCAATATCTGCTGCATACTGTGGAGCTCTGCTTCTGCTGTACAGGAAGGGAGTCTGTCACTGCTGATGCCAGCTTTGGAACTGGGCTGGTTTTTGATTAGAAGGTGGTCTTGGCCAGCACACACCCAAGTGGCACGTGCACAAGTTTTACTTGTGCTGTGGCAGTACAAAGCAAAGCCCAGCAACAACCCAGTCATGCACACAACTTTTCACCAGCTGGCCCTGCAAACCTGACTTCTTATCTAGCTCCCACTGCCACAAAAACAATGATAAGGGGATTAAATCACAGATATCTCACTGCCTTTCTCTCCCCACCCTTAAAATGTAACTATCAGGCTGGCCTGATTTACATTTTTTAATAAAAGCATCCTTGTTTGCCAGCATGTACTGTGTCTGGTGATGTCAACAATTTCAGGCAAGTGGGGATGTAAAGATCACGAGGAACTCAATGCAGTGTCTGAAGGGGAAAGTGTTCCCCTTTCAAATGCAGATAAAATATCAACTGTTTTAGACTAACATAAATTTAATTAGACCCTGCAATTGGTTAAAACATCCTAAGACCATAAATGTCCTCTTTGGACATCTTAAAGTCCATCATAGAGTGTCCACAGCTGTCTGGCATATTGAGGCTACTGTGCATCATTTATTACTCTTTGACCTCTCTTTTCAGGAGCATCCAGCCATGTGCTGTGTTTCTCAGCCTATGGAATGCCAGGACTATTTAACAGGATGGGACCAAAAAACCAACACTGTGGGAAGGCAGGGGCTGGAATAGGAAGACATCTTAAGAAGAAAACCCAACCAAATAAACAAAACAGTCCATACAGAAAAAGGTAAAAACTTTCAATGCAGAAGGGAAACAGCTACTGCAGGTCCTCTGACAAGGAATTATTTCAGTAGAAAGATGTACCACAAGGGTTAATTTGAGAGAATGGGTATGGTACAGAGCAGTGAGCAGCTGGTAGGACATCATACCTCATTACCCACCAAGGCTAACACAAACACCTCACACCTGGTCCTCAGTCATTTGGAGCAGAGTTCACAGCTCTGCTACTAACACTGGAGCTGCCCCAGCCCACCCCTTAATAAGTACCATTAGCCAAAGTTCTACATTGTCAGCCCTTGTGACAGCAAGACCAGCTCAGGGGACAATCCACCTTCTGCAGCCCTTGAAAGGCAAATGTCCTCCTTAAAGGGAAGGACACGTGCAGCTTGGGGACAACAGAGAGCAGACACTTTACTGATGTGTGGGGACAGCAGGGCACAGCTGTGACTCTGGATGAATCAGAGTTCAGCTCTCCTCCATCCATGTCCTACTCTGAAGTCCAGAACAAAATCTTGCCACAAGTAATTATGCTGCCTAGCCCAGGCAGCCGGCCTTGCAGCACAGCTTCTGCCAAACAGTTTTATAGCAAGGACACTTGGTTCCAGCATCCCTTAAGCCACAGGAAAACTTAAGTCCCAATTTCAACAATCACACTGAAATATTTCTCAGCCTTGCTGCAACTCCACAGACTCCACTTGACAACTCTCAGCACACACTAAATTTCCATATAGCTGAATTAAAAAAAAGAAAAAGCTCTGCTTTAGGAGCTAAACATCTTCAAGTTCAATAAGAAAAACAGCAAATAAACACATACCCTGGAAATATCAGAATATACCCTAAATACTGTTAAAATTTGGGGCTTGCTGCCCTCAGTGATGTTGTGTCCTTTATTCTCTGCTCTTTTGGCTTACAGACAATTCTGACAGCCCCACTAATGTTGCCTTGTTTATCTCTTCCTCACGAGTTCTCATCTGGACAAATACTTATTTTTGGCTCTTTTTAACTGTGTGTGCAGTTTTCATTACCACCAGAAGGCACTTCAGAAGGATTAACAACAATTTCTGTCTCATTTGATGGACACTTTGCTTTGTTCTCCACTCTATCTAGAAACAAGAAAAAAAGTACTGATTAATGATCATCAACTATCCGTCAGGTTTCTCACAGGAATTGTATCACTGCCTCATTCACAGCAATATTTACACCCTTAAACACAACTGGCTCCATGTATTATGGCTCCGAGAAGATCACAATAACAGTGGCCCAAAGAAAATTATCTATCTCCTTGGACAATAAATTTTCTCACAAATTTGGGATTTATATTTGGCACAGTTCTGTCAGTCCTAGTCAAGAACATCAACATCTAAAAATATGTTTATCAGCAGAATATATGTTTAGCTGTGCAGTCACACAGTTTATTTAAGGTATTGGTAACATTCTAAAGGACTGTAAGTCTAAGCCATCAGTAGCTCTACAGGGTATTTTTGTAATAAACACTCTAATATTTTCAGACTCTTAACCAGTATCGGGGAAGAAATTTGTCATTCAGTCAGCCCTAAATAATGATTTTTAACATGTAAGCAGCATGTGTTGCTTTGTAGTGGCAGCAACAATGTACTAGGTATTTCAGCCTTTTAGAACATAGTTAATTGTGCAAGCAAACACAAATCCTAAAGCAAATGAGCACTCATTGCTCTTTATTTCCTGCACAAACCTCACCTGTAGTACAAAGGCAGTGAAACAAAGCTACCATACCTGACTAAGCATTTAATAGCAGGAAAGAAATAGCAAACCAGAAACTGCAATAAAGGATTATTTCACACAGATGCAATTAATTTAGTATCATGACATTAAAAAATTATGTTTTGTTTACCACTCACAGACCAATTTTACTGGCTGCAGTACACTGTTCTTTTTGTGTCTTAATATAGTAAATATCAATGGAAATAACATCCTGTTAAGAAAAGCTTAGTGGTATGCAACAACTCACCAAGTATGAAATTATTTTTTTTTCACACTAGACACATGACATGGAGCCAGAGATGAAATCAGGGCCTCATCTGAGTCATGGTGCATCACAAATGCTGTAAGAACTTCTGAAGAGTTTCTGATTTAAAGACACCAAACACAACCCTGCTCTCCCAAGGGAGCAGCACAGCTCCCAGCTGTTCCTGCAGGGAAGTGAAGGCTGAGATCCAGGCACACAAGCACCTCCCAAACCTCCCAGTCCCTTCTCCCGCACAAACAAATCACACACCACAGCTGCTGGCTGCGCCAATACCCAAATAGATATTTGGGAAACTACAAGGTATGTTGCTTTGATACTGACCAAAGCCATGTTAGCAGGACAAGAAAGAGACCACAGGGGAGAACTAATTAAACCTCTCTACCCAGACACACATGTTTTCATTTTCTTGTTGGTTTGGCTGCCTTTGGTTTGGTTTCTTTGTCTATGTGTGATCCATCTACTAAATACAAATGCAAAAGACACATCAAGCTTTACTGTGTAGTAATAACACTGAGACAGCAGAAACAAACAAACATTTTACTCCCCAAGAATATACTATTACTGAGAAGGGTGAAGTGGTACAGCCCCTGAGTTGTTAAACAACACACTGCCTTACAGGTAGTGCTGCCTGTGAGACCCAGAAAACAAAGTTCACATCTCCTACTCCATCTCCCTTTCTCACTCACCAAGACAGATGGGAAAACAAATGTATTTAGAGAATTATCACTGACACTTCCCCAAGGCAGAGAACCAAGGAGATTTGTTCAGGAAATACATTATGGTAGATTATCTCACAGCCATTTTGCAGTGCATGTGAAGCTTTCAGCACCAGGGAAATTACACTGACTAATTTTGTCTGATCTGAACCTACCAGATAAAATTTCAGGGGTCAGTGAAATTCTGCTCATAGAGTGATGGTCACACAAACCCACGTTCATATGTTCCCATGCCATATTCATTTGCTAAGGGATACTGTGCAGGGCTCAGACCTGGCAGAGAGCCCAAGCACAGCAATGCACTGGAATGAAGAGATCATTGTGAAAGCAATAAATCTCAATAACAGTCTGATATTAGCCACAAATGAAAGGTGCTGGTTATCTCAGACACTTTTTAAGAGCTCCTGAAAGATGTTTCCAATTGTTAAAGAAAAATATTTTTTATTCTAAACATTTCCATAGCAGATTCCCAAGATGGTACTGAGACACAAACCAGAAGCTGGTATGGCTCCTGTTTTTCTCCCACGTTCATTCACTTTTCACATCCTACCTCATAAAAGTCAGTCTTAACCAGGCAGAAGACATTTAACCTTGGCACAAGTTATAAAAACAGCCAGCAGCTTGATCTTGGTAGAAACATTTGTTTCCCACAGACTTGCCAAAGGAGGAAAAAAGCAGCCTACAATCAGTAGACACATTCTGATGCTTAGACAGAATAGCTGCTGTGCAGAATCAGCTGTTTTGGCCATGAATTGCCCATGGACCATGTGGTGGTTCAGCAGGCAAATTGCTGAGTGTTGTAAACAAAACCACGCTCTTCCTATCTTTGCTATGATTTTCTGATGACCCCTTTGGGCTGCTGTGCCCTCTCTCTTGAGGAAAAGCAGTACAGCTCTTTCTTTCCCTGGCACTTAAAAAAGACTCTTTGCCAGGCCAGGAACATCACATGGAGGGGTTCCTTTTAATAAGCAGCTAGGGTATACAAATATAGGAGTGGAAAAAGCCTAGTCTGCTTCAGAAAGCTACTCTGCTAGTTTTGTACATCTGCTGATGTTTGTTTGCTGTTCTTCACAACTCCACCACATCTGATGCCTTGAGAGGCTGAACCTGGAACAGATACTATACAGAGCTAAAGGAATGAGTAGGTATTTATTGAAAGGCCTTAAAGGATACACCTTGGGCTGTACAAGAGCCTGGCCAGAGCTACACCCAAGATGAACCAAAATGGTCACAAAATGCACAACCAGGTCACAAGTCTCACACAAGTTTTGGTCCATTTGCATATTGGAGTTAATTGTCCAATTACAGCTTCAGGTTATAAAGTCCCATCCTCCTCATTTGCTCTTCTTCAGTTCCCCATTGTTTATACCTTTTGGCCTGAAGCTTGTAATGGTTGTCCTTGGTCTTAAGCTAGAAAAGGATTGTGTTGTCTACTAAAACTTAATATGAAGCTCAGAGCTACACCCCTAGGCGGCATAGAATCTGAAAAATATGAAAGCTGAAACTTCAGGCATCATTTCTGCCCCTTTAGAAGCTTGACAAGGCCTTTACCTTGTTAGGCCTCTATTCTAAATATCTACTAATAATAGGTATTTAATTACACAAAATTATTGTTTAACAGCTTACAGCAAACCCTACAAACCAGAATGGCAACAGAGCATGAGCCAGTATGGGAGGAGGACTTGCACACCTGCTTTACTGTAACACTCAGTCAATACCAGAACTCAACCCATGAGTCACACAAGAGCTGACTACTATCAAGAACATCTGATCCTCCTCAACAGTTTCCATTTAAGAGGCCACAGCCTTCACACAGATCTAGAATCACAGGCTGGAAGAGCCTCCTGAGGTCTCTTGTCTATGTACCTATCCCAAGCAGTTCACCCAGACCTCATCCAGCTGAGCTTCAAAATACCTCTGGGACCAAAGAGTGTACAACCCCTTAGTGTCTCTGTTCCAGTGTTTGACCACCCTCATGATACAAAAGGGTTTTTTATATCTACTTGGAATTTACCCTGTTTCAACTTGCATCCTTTGCCCTGGCTCCTTCATCATGAGCTTCAAGAAAAGTTTGGCAGCACCTGTTTTACACCCTCCCTACCCACAAGGTAGCTAAAGACAGCACTGAAGCTCCTGAATAACCTCCCCTCTTGCCAGGTGGAAGAAAAACATTTCCAGATGGAAGAGAAACATCTCCCTCTGTGTCTCTCCTCAAACCTCACTGTCGCCTTAATCAGCCACTGGATTCATTCCAGTAGATATCAATGTTGGTTTTACACTGGAGAACCTCAAACTGACCACATGTCCTAGTCATACTTAGCTGTGATTCCAGAGTTCATCTGTCAGAAGGGTGGGTTGGAGCATGTTTCAGCTAAAAACAATGCACCTGTGTGTAACTGAGACAGGAAAGCACTACAATTCTGCAGAGTGGCACTCCCAAAACCAGATATAAGACACTTACCAAAAAGTCTGATTTACTTTGTCAAACCTTTGCTCTTAATTTACTTTGCGGTGAGACCTCTGTTCCCATTGTGAAGCATTTTGGAGATTCAATGCTTTACTTCTGTTTTGAGAGCAAGAAACACCCTGATGCAGTGTATTACATCTGAACAGAAGTATTTTATGGCCACAACTCCAGCTTAGAGCTAAATCTTACTAGGAAACAGCACAGTAGCTCCCAATGATACATTATACCACTGTTTTGGAATTTCCCAGAAATGCAGTGGTAATGCAGAGTTCAGGTCTACCCACACTGCTTGCTGTGACAGACTATATTTCTCACACAAAAAGGAGCAAGCATTTGAACTCTCAGTGATGGGACTCCCTACCAAGAAGAAAACATAGTTAAACTTCACAAAGTGACTCAGAAAACAGCCTGAGTGAAAGGCAAAACCCTTACTAGCTTCTGAAAACAAACTTGAGTCTCTGTGCAGCAAGAGCAACCCAGGGGCTGGAGAGGTTGGTCTAGTGTCATGCAATCCATTTAGATATGTAACAGTCTGGAAAAGGAACACATTTTAGCTGTTCATGATCCCTCACTTGAAGTGACTGCAACCCTCTAAAAATCAAGTATGTAACTAAGCAGTAAGAATATCTTTAAACAAATCACCATCAACTTTTGGTCGGACAGTGAAACCTAAGAATTCCATCTGACTCTGTCAGCCTTTTCAGGACAAGCACTCAAACCTGCACACACAAACGATGCAGTTGCTGCCAGCAAGAATCTCATCCCTGCATAGGGGCAAGTCAAGGCTAAATCTGCAGAGAAGGCCTAGTAACAAGAGAGGGTACAAGCTACAGGAAAAATTCCTAACCTGCCAGCAAGAAATTAGATGTCCCATCCAGTTATGACTCCTACAGGAAAAATTCCTAACCTGCCAGCAAGAAATTAAATCTTCCATCCAGGTATGACTCACCACTGGTCTACTGTTGGGATGACAGTGGAGGCACAACCGACACCGAAGAGGGCTTGAAGCATCTGCAGCTCTTTACTGTTCTTCAGCCCAGCCTTTTGTCCCCTCCTCTTGATGCCCTGCACCTGTGTGTCCTCTGTTCCCTTGGTGGTTGCTCAGTGCCCCTGGGCACTCCATGGCTCGTTCCCTTCAATAGCATTCACCTGCTTCTCACACCTGTAGCTCATTAGGGGTGAGCCCCACTCCCAATCACCACAAACTCTGTGCCTAAAACAGCAGAGAATGCCCTTGATTGTCACATGGCCCATGGAGTCCTAGCAAAGCCCTGACAGTACTCTGTCTAGAAAACAGAGGAACACATCTTCCTCCAATCACAAGTTGGACCAAATGATTTTGTTTTCAATTCACCCACTCATCCCCACCAGTTTTCCCAAATCTTTTGATCTCCCTTCCCAAGACGTCACAAAACTGAAAAGGGACCAAGCATTAGCTGGGTGTCCCCTTGCAGGTGCTGCTGGTGCCTCTGACCACAAGCACTTCCAAAGGCTCAAATGCAAACACTTGCTCTAAACAGAGAGCTGGTTTTAAACTGCAAGGAAGATTTTTTTAAAAATAAACACAAAGCTGGCCTTCCCATACTGCCCACAAAAGAAAATGCATTGGTAGCTCTCCAGTTACTACTCCCCAGCCACCAAAAACACCCTCTCCTTCTGGGGCTGCCTCCCCACGAGCTGTCAATCCAGCTACTCACAGGAATGTGTTGAACCCAGCTAAGTTAGCACAGTTACTCAGCTCAGCAAAATGGGGGAGAGAGCCTGCAGCACAGCTGTCTCAGCCAGGAATGGGCAGCAGTGGCTGAAGCAGTAACCTCTGCCACAGGCACATGTGCTCCAAGAAGAGGACAAACAAATTATTATTTTGGGAGGTACCACAGCACTGCCTATCTGGGCTATCTTTACCCAGGCCTCACTCACTGTGCTGCTTCACCCAACCATTATGCAAATGGCCTGCATGAAATTCCACGAGGGTGCAATCCAGCTGCTGACAGGCACAAAGGCAGATCCCAAGATCCATTATCCATGCAGCTGGCCTCTTCAGTGGCAGCATCAGCAAAGACGCCATGGTCTGAATGGTCACACACCTCAAATGGAAACAGATGCTTGCCTTCCAGGAATTGACTCCGTTATTGATGGAAAAATATTAGTGCGTGAATTCCTTAAAAGCTATTCCTTCATCTTTGAGGCCTGATGAATAGTGCAAACAAGGATTCACGACTGACTTATTACAAAAAAAAGCAAAATAAACTCCTAAGATCTGTTATTTAGAGAGGATTGTTTCAGCAGCTGCACCCCCAAGTGCCAGGCTGGAGTCTCCAGCTCAGCCTCTGCACAGGGCAGTATCTCAAATGTTGCACTCAAGCTGCATGTTTCCCATTCCTGTTTTTCTCTCTGCTTCCAGGACTATTCAATCCAGCTTCCAGAACAGTGAAAAAATTCATTTTCAAAACAGAAACATGTGAATTAACTCTTCATATTAAATTCGTATTTGTTTTCCCTTCAGGAAACTCTGCACTCAGTATGCCAGACACTATTGCTAATTTACCAAACAAATTCACTCAAAGAGAGAATTATTGCAAAGCAGACTGGAATGACTTCCTGAAAATCACTGGGTTTTGAGCAAGGCATTGGTTCCCCTCAAGGCAAAGGGAGAAGGGGGAATGGAGCAGGCAGAAGCACAGGGGAGTCACAGCTTCCCAGAGAAATCCACTCTTTTTCGAAGCACTGCAGTGGAACCAGAATTTTTGTTCCACTTTCCAGAGCACAGGATCAGGATCAGTAACCATAAACATGCACCCAGGTGGCACTGTCACAGCATGATGAAGAAGCTAGCCCTCACTAACAGACATGGCATGCAAGGACACAACTTTAAGCATACCTGTGTCTCTAGAGGGGCAGACAAATGCATGCCAGGACCTACCAACACCGCCCAGGAACCTCACTTCCCAGCACTTCCAGCAGAGCTAGAATTTGGAGACACACAGATTGTTTGCAACTACAGGATAGCTAAGCATGCTGTATAAAAAACCAAACCAAAACAACAACAAAAAAAAAGCCCCACCAGGCATTTAAAGCACCAAAATGGAATCTCTCCTTTTGAGATGGCAGTTCTCACCATAAAGATCCAAGCCCAGATGACAGACTGCTAGGAATTTTTTTCATCTGATATAATCTAAATATAACAATTTGGTTTTGTTATGATATGGTTAAAAAAATATACTCAGGAGAATATATCTGAAGCCAACTTTCAACTGGCAAATTTTTCTTTTCTTTTTTTTATTGCCAAGTTATTATTATCCTGTAATCCCTAGAGATACTAAAAGTCTTTACGATGGAAACACAGTCTTAACTACAGAAAAATAATATTCTGATATTTGAGCACACTTGTTTTTTTTGGTTGACACCAGATGTGAAAGTAGTTATAATTCCTGATTTCCTAAAGTTGCATATCCTTCTTTATCAGAAGAACACTTCAAGAACAAAACAAAAAGCTCCTGTGTCAGCTGGTCTTCGCCACTAGAGCCACCTGATCCAGGAGACAAACCATAACTCTTCTGGTTTCAGACACTAAATCAACTTTTGTTAAAAAGAACTCCCTTCATTTAGAGCAGCAAACCTATTGCTATAGAATGCTTTTTTTCATGGTGACGGTAGCAGAGATGAGAACTGGGGACAAAAAAAGAGAAGGAGTAATTGCAAGCTCATGAGATAATCTGAACATAATGTAAATACACTGCAGATAAATTCAGTGAGCATTAGGAAAAGTAAACTGAGTGGCAAGTTCACCTCGTGTTCTTTCACTCAAAATAAAAACTTAACTATGACTACTAAAGCCTTTTCCCTCATTCCATCTCATGAGCTGAAATAACACCACACTTTCTGAGGACACACATTGTCCCTGTACTCAAGACCTAAGAGCTTTTATCTTTTTTGGTCTTACTAACACTGCATGGAGGCAATTAGGACATGAACACCAGGACCAAAGTCCTCTGGGATAACTGGGAGGAGGACAGCAGGTTCCTCAGCCAGGTGGCACCTGGGCAGCCTGGGTGTCCACCTCACACAGCTCCCTGCAGTCACCCACCCAGACACTGAGCTGGTGAGAAGGAAAACCTTTCACTTGGATTACATGAGGGAGCACATCTCATGGGCAGCAGCCAGCCCCCATGGGCTGCACATGATTTACTGGGCTTGTGTACAAAGAAATCCAGGATTTGTGTGCATCCCAGTTCCCTCTACATTTCACTCAGATCCTTCTGAAAACATCACCCTTACAGGTTTAGGTCCCTACATCCACACCTGCAAGCACATAAAAGGCAACAGATCACTTCACAGAAGAGTCAAACATTTGTACTCATTTTCTTTGAGCATCTAGATTTTTCAGACTGGCAGGAAAGATGTCATGCTCTAAAGCTGTCCTACAATCTGAACTATACAAACTATACTTGACACCACAGATCCAGTGAACTTGGAGACATATCACTTTAAGGTGTATCACAAAAGAGTAGAAATTTTTGTTTTAAAAGGTAAGTTAACAGTAACAAAAATATTATTTATAGAAGAACAGAAGAGTTGTCAGAAGAAAGAGCATGTTAGAAACTGGGAGCAAGCCAGATTATCTGTGAGGCACTGTGTCAGCACAGTAGTCTTCCTCCATAGTGAGTGCTGAGGAGTTTTGGGCCCATCTGTCCCTGACAGAGGTTCAATGTGAATTCCTTACAGTACATCATATATATATACACATCAGTATATCAGTACATGATAGAAAGCTGGCACAGAAATGCACAAAAGGAACTTGCTACTCTGGGAAGGCAGCTGAGAGTCCCAGCTGTACCTCTGTTCCAATTAGCCGCTCCATGAACTTTTGTCACAAGAGAAGGCTTTCTGAAAAAAATAAATACATGCTCTGATTAAGTAAATCGTGAGGAGTTCATTTGCAATTCCACAGTCCCCAAGGGACTCAAGGACCAATCTCTCTGGTGTTTCATCTACAGTAATTTAATAACTTACAATGTAAGACCTATGGCCTACAATGAAGACACCAGGACACATCTTGAGTTTATTATTCACTCTAGTGCCACTGATTGAAAGGCACTACCAGGCCAATTTAGGCAAACAAGACCTAGCAGTCCCACTACTGATCCAGTGATTATTACAACAGGCTGGGATCAACAGCTCCACAGCTAACAGCTTCTACCAGCAAGAAGGTTCAGGTCAGGCTTGCAAAAAGAGGCAAAACCAAGCATTTCTGCTATTCTAAACACCGTGTCCTTCGCTCCATTTGGGGCTAGATTTTTTAGTTTGTTGTCTTCCAATATTTCCTTCATTTGATTGCCTGGAACTGAGTTGGTCATTACTATTTCAAGTAATGTTGCCCCAGCTCTGCAGCATCTCAGAGCTCTGAACAGCAAAGCACTCTTTTAATGTGGAGTGCACTCAATAATAAGATTAATAAAAACTTCAGCATCTTGAGAGGGCCATCTTGTATCAGCCTAGCAAGAGGCCCAGAATGGAGAGCAAACAGTGCTATGAGTCCAGGCAGTTCTAATCCTCTTCTCCTAAAAATCCAAGTGAACATCCACTAGAGAGTCTCCACTTCCTGGCTACACTCTGCACTGTCAAATATTTTAAAAGTCACTGCCCTCTTTTAAAGAACTCAAAATTACCTGAACAATGGTAATTTACATGCCATAATTAATCATCTACGCATAGAACCTCTTGATAAAAAGTATCTTCTTTAGCTTTGGTTACATAAATAAAACATTATATTGGGCTGATCAATATACTGCTGTAAAGCAAATGGTTTATGTAGGCTGGTGACAAGCATCTCTCACCACCTAAGGTGTAAACATAAGTGTGACAATTAATTTGTCTCCAACCACTGCAAGAAATAAGGTTTTATCAAGGAAAAAGAAGAGTCCCATAATTGCTAAAAACTTTTGAGATTTGTCTCTGTGGGAAACTATAGATGTTTGTGCTAATTTTCAAGTCTTCCACCTAAATATCATCAAATATAAGGCAAAAAATATTTAGTTTACAGGTGAAAGGATGCAACTTCAAGCTTTGATGCAGAATACCCGAGCTCTCTTCTCACAGCAACTGTGAGTATGAGTAATTCAGCTGGAAATTGTGAGAAAGTGATGAATGACTCGTAGAGTTCTCCAACTGGTTTTCTATGCATCTGCTCCAGTTGATAAACTACAACTTATGTAACTAGGACAAGGCAATTGAGCAATAAAAACAGCACAGGAAATGCCATTTCTGCCATTAACCAAAATACTCATGGCATTTACATTCTCAAAGAACCACTGGCAAAGTCTGTTCTTTTTTTTCTTTCTTTCTTGAGAGCACAAGTGTTTATAAAAATCAGTAACACCTTCTTGTTTTCTCCACCCACATGGACTTGGCAGCATATCCCCATATTTTGTTATGTCAGCTTCAAAAAACCTGCATTGCATTGCTTCAAGGCCTCAAGAAAACCAAAACAATTCAATTACACACTGATTTCAGAGCTGCCCTTTTCTCCTCTGTGTGCCCTGTGCTCAAAGAGAGACTTGGCTCCCCCCATAAATCCAGCCCCAGCTCAGCTGCTGATTGGAGCTGGCTTATGTGATTAGTGTCCATGATATGAACTAATGAACATTTATGAATCAGGAAGTCTGGACAGGTACCTGGACAGTGCATGGTGTTATCACCAGTGCATCTGGGAAGAGTGTTAGGGCTTTAAGAACCTGCACCAAAATAATACTCTTGACATGAGAACCATGAAGAAATAACAAAATCACCCAGACATCCTTGGAGGACAGAGGGGGCCATGAAATGCTGTTTCTCCCAAAAGGCAGCAGTCCCCTGCCTGCCCAAAGAGACACACAACCACCTACCTCAGACAGTAACACAGGAGTCCAGGACCACAGAACACAAACAAAATGCTCAGTTCAAGAATACCTTTCTCCTCTGGATCCCTTGGCATCAACATAGTTCTGCCTGCATATTTAGGAGCCAGTTTCAGAGCAGACTGAAACCTGTGGTTTTTATAATACACATAGAATTTTGAAGTTTGTACCCAGAGACCTTCTTCTAACACAGGTTGTTCTGAGCAAAGGATGAGTTTTGCCCCAAAGGCTTGACAGCTCCAAGGACAGTGCCACAGCTGGGTGTGCACTGTTTGAAGAGCATGAAAGGGAATAACCACACTTTAGGCGTTAATCCTGCAACAGTCTACAAGCACAGGCTCCTTGTTATCCCTAAAGAATAGGCTGGCATTGATGCCACAAGGCATCTGTTTCTTGCTAAAGGAGAAGGAGCTCAACCACAACTGGAAAAAAACACTCCAAAACAGATTTTGTCTTTGACTGGGAAATGCCAAAATCAAACTGTGATACAGTAACTAAAAATTATCTGATGTCCAGCATTTAGTAATTCAGGTGCAGCTTTCACTTCCACCTAGAGAGTAAATCCTGATTGATGGTCTTAGAGCAGATGACCTTCCACTGACATATCAAGATTCATAAAGCATGTGGTTTTACTGCAAAAAAACTCTCATAAAAAGACTTCCACAGATTACAGTCCAGGCTTAACTGTTGAACTATCAAGTCTGTAGAATACCTTATAAAGAAAGAGTGAACAGAAATGTCATTTTCCTTTGAAACACTGCAGTTTCAGACCCAGCACAAACTAATCTCTCTCTCTCTGCTGCTCCAATGAATACAGAACAAAACCCACATGAATGCTCACCTGCATGCATATTCACATATCTGCGTTTTTAGATTCATTTGCCAGCTTATGTTCATGGTTTAAACAGGTAGGAAGTCTCCCTCATCCTTCCCAAAAGTCACCATACAAATTACATGTGATAATGTATAAGTGACACTGAAGACTTTGCACTTTCTCCCTTTAAAAAAAGATCTACAGATGGCAGGCCATCAATTTTGTTATAAGTTGTCCTTGCTCTGCAAGGAATCCCTTCATAAATCCCAATACATCAGTAATTATGCCATAATTTTTAGCAAGGTTTCCATGCTGCTCACTTGTAGGACAGTCTAGAAAATTATGGAAAAATCAGTAACAATCTTATCCAAGTTAGTACTGTCCCTCCCACAAGCTTTGGAGAGAATAAATGAAAGCAATAGGCTTGTTATAAAATGGATGCTGTCCTAATTTTAACTGAATATAAAGCAGACTTTAATTCTTCTGAGGATTCTAGGTAAAGAATGGCTCAGTAGGAGACAACAACTCCCCATAATATTTAATCTGCCTTTGGAAGCTCTTTCAATGGAAGATGATAATTAATAATACTTGTTTTCAATGAATCAAACAGGCTCTAGATTACACATCATCACTTTTCTATCCTACCTTCCTGCTCTCCTCATGAATTCACAGTGAAATTGCAGACCCAATCTGATATCCAGGGCCCTTGGTAAAGTTCTGCATGACAGCTCCCTTCCTTAAGGAGAGTAAAGCTGGCAATCAAGAACCTGAGCCTCACAACCAGAGCTGACATCAGCCTCTCCTGCAACAGGAAGCAGAACACAGAACCTTCTCCTTTACAGAACAAGAAACAAAACCTATCTATTCCATCTAAGGTCCTCACAGTTATGATTCATACAACCAAGCAAATGAGGGAAAGGGACTAAGGACATACTCATCAATTTATACTGTAGAAATCAGCATGGCAAGTGGGGTAAAACAGGAATCTAATACGATTATTTAATAGTTCTTGCCAACTGATCATAAAGATTGGTATAATATGAATGTTCATATTTCAAGAGACATGTACAGGTTATTCTATCATTCTTTACATTTCTTGATACAGCACTACATTATTTTTACTGTGTAAGTCATTGCTGCCAGAGGAAAAGCTTCCTATTTAGAGTTTTTCTGTATGTTCAGGAGCCATTATCATGGCATGTGAATGCAGTATGTAGAAGAGTTTAGTGATTCATGCACATCAGTGCAAAACAACGATGTAGCATTGATTGCAGGTAGAATATATTTCACTTGAAAACTGTCCAGGTGATAGCTCCATGTACTGGCAGTCATGTCCCTACTGTGGCACTGTTTCTGTTTAACACAATCCAAGTATTAGATCCAGTGGTATTTGTATATTGAGTTCCATTCAGCTCAGTGGAGTCATATATGTGCACACATAGACATGCACACGCATAAACAGCTTTATGAGTAAGGATGTACAATTAAAAGTTTACTGTAAATCAGTAAAAGGATCAGTGCTGCTCAATATGGAATATCCTTGGCGAACTTCACAGCAATGCAAATCAGTTCTGTAAGAATTTTTTAATATCCTTAGCACTTTGGGGGAAAAAAAAGACTTCCTGAAGAATTTTTCTAAGCAACAGATGGCATTATGAAGCAGGAATAATTCTCCAGTAAAGGACTGAGTTGGTTTAAAACATTCACAGAAATATAGTAATTCTCAACAAAATTGTCAGAGTCACTTGTAGAAAATCATCTTTATTTTAGTCTTAGCCCCAAATGGAAAAGAAAAATTAAATCCCTGAGTCATAGCTCAAGATTCACAATTACAGGACTTAAAGTAGACCATTATATGACTATATAGCAGGAAGTATCTAAGCTATTAGCTTAAAATAAGTGACAACATTAGCCCAGCAAGGCATTTTCCAGTATCTCAAATGACATTTTCTAAAGATGCACTTTTCCATCTGACTAACAGCATGATTTCAAAAGTTGTCACCAAAAAAAAAAAAAAAAAAAAAATCTACATGGCAAAACCAAAATTGAACAACAGCTTTCTCAGTATGGAAAAAGGAAAACAAACATCTCCTTTGTTTTCTGCCTCCCCAGTTAATATATTAAGCTAAACAATGTGGAAAAGCTCTATTTTAAAGCACTGCTATAATATTATTTATGTCCCTGAGCCATCAAACATCAATGTACAGGACCACAATTAAATCACACACAAGACCACTTCATAACACTATTTAAAAGCTAGGCTGAAAGAGGTCTTTTTCTAGATTGAAAAATTATGTTGGTCTGAGCCATAAAACCCAAGACAATTTACAATCTCTTTAGACCATGAATATCTGTGTGTAAGTACTTCATAACATTCCGTAGCAAAAGTAATATTGTAAACAATAATTACTACTATTAATTGGTTATAAGTTTGAAGTCTTGAAACTGTTTTGTCATTAACATTGTCCTTAACATCCCCTAGACTACACCACAAGTCTTCTGGGGAAAAAAAAGGTAAAAGAGAAAGAAGGGGAGAGACAGAAAGAGGGAAAGAGACAGAGAAGCCTCAAGTTGTCAGACACAAGCAGAGAGCCCTAAGCACCTTTACAGAGGCATTTATAGACCTTGACAACATTCTCAACAGCTGATTTAGTGTGAAAGCAGGCGCCAAAACCCCAACACTGAAGAATAACAAACACCACAGTCACTCAGCTTCCAGATGGGAATGAGTCCCAGCCTGCTTCCCCAGCCCATTCCAACCAAAACTCTCTCTACTGTTTCATACATGCTCATGCCTCCAGCAAGTTCCACACAGTGGAAATAACTCCAGCTCCTTAACAAAAATGAGGTTATTGTGCCTGAGTTACCACTTCAAATGTTTCTGCAAAATGTGCTTCTTCCAAGGACTAATCCAAGCCCAGCAGAGACAAAGTAAAGATTCCTAGCTAAGGCAAGCCACCTTGCAACCCAATTCACAGAGCTCTTTAGCACTTGGGCAGGCCCATGGTAACCTCCACCAAGGAAAGACATCCCAGGACTTCTCCATTCCAACTCTGCAAAATGCACACAGAATACAGAAAGACCCATACCCCAACCCTCTGCTCACTTTAATACCAATGCATTACTGGAGCAGGAATTCTGTATGTTTAGAATCACAGGTCTTCATCAGATCTACACACTGTTAGCAGCAGGACTCCTGGGGAAAAAGAACTCATGTTCTTGTTTTTGTCCCAACTTTGGAGAGCACCAACACAATATGCTAATTGCTAATCATCTCCTCCCTCATTCACTGTTCAAACACTGAAAAAACCTGCATGCTCCCAAAACCAAAGCTGCCTGCATCAGACATTGTCTAAAGGAAGTACCCTAATTATGCCTAATTTAGGATTTACATTTTAATTTCAACTTCAAGACAGCTGGGCTTTCTCAAGGGAAAACCAAGAGCAGCACAGTAAATCCTTCAGGCACACTCCCCCTGCTTTTTTTTCCAAGCTGTTGCTGTGGGGTTTTCACTGGTTGAAGACACCATCAACACACAGCAAAAGAATATTTTTGCCTTTGGCCTTTCAGATTCAGGGAGACAAGAAAAATGAAAAGTCTTACTGATAACTTGCTCCACCCTTTCAAGACAGTTGTTCCATATGTGGAACATATTTATGTGGCTGCCTCATACCATGTGGTAGAGTACCACTGGCTTCTTTTTAATAAAATACAAACACTTCAGTTGCATAATGGAAGTTAAGATTGTCTTTAACAAGGATTGCAGCTGTAGAACAAACCCCACAGGATGTGGACTTAAAAACTGAAGCAACACATAAAGCAAGGTTTCTAGGTGGGTTCCTCAGAACTCACTACAATAAACTCACAATAAGCTTTGATATCAATGCTAAGAAGTAATTAAATTGGTGTTCCATTTGTAAAGTGCTTTCAAGTTGTGCTTACAAACATTTTAACATGAAACTGACTAAGAGATACACTCTTTGCAAAAAAGCTGCTCAAAAGAATATACAGGATAAAAGCCAGCAATGCTCTTCTTATTGCAGCAACATCATAAGAATGAAAGTAATAAACTTCAAACTTCCTCAAGATGCTCCAGAGTGTTTGTAAGGAAGGCAACCTGCATTCACATGGCCCCTGGACTAGCAAAGTTTCTTTGGCATGTATTATTCTCCCAAGATAGCTAAAGACCTTTTAAGGCAGGGCAATGAGCAGGTGAGCTGCAAGGCAGCATCAATCAGGCCTGGATTCAGCAAGAACCAGGAGATCTGGTTATTTGTCACTTACTTGTCACAGCACATATCCCAGTGGAGACAGCCACAGAGCATCACCACACAACTTCAGAAAGCTTCAACCCATACACAGTAACACCTCACCTCTTCAGCAGACTCCAGGCATCTGCCCTTCTTGTTCTTCAGCCCAGCCTTTTATCCCCTCCTGTTGATGCCCTGCACCTGTGTGCCCTCTGTTCCCTTTGGTGGTTGCTCAGTGCCCCTGGGCACTCCATGGCTCGTTCCCTTCAATAGCATTCACCTGTCCTGCACAGCTGTGCCCACTGGGGATGAGGCTGGGCCAGTCCCACTCCCACCACCACAAACTGTGTGCCCACACTTATTCACAGAGCAGCTCCCTCAAGAAAAGGCATCTCCCAGAGCAGCTGTGACACAGCCAACACACACCCACACACCTCAGTACTGCCACGCTCTTTTTACCTGCTGGAGTAAGCAGGTGAGTATTGAGGATGTAGGAGGGGGAGCAGCTTCCTCTTGCTCACTTCTGGGCAACCAGACAGGGTCAGCCTGAATTCCTGACTCCCACATGCCACCGACTGCTGCCAAGTGGTCAACAACATAAAAAATGGTGCTGTGTACTGTTCTGCCCAGATGTCTATTTCCCTAGTAAAACTCTTATCATTCACCTGAAAAGTTTAGAACCTTGAGCCTGCCGTTTTTGGACTGCAGGCACTTTGATGAGGAAACACAAAACAAAATTAAATGTAGGTGAACATAAGTGTAAGATACTGAGGCAGGCTTATACAAATCACAGTGCAAACCACACAGCTCTATTCTACTAGTAGTCTAAGCAACCTTTATCTGCTGCACACATGAATATTCAGAGGGAAGTACCTAACACCAGCTGCCCTAAGGAGTAGAATAATGTCACTTGCACATGGCTGCCATTGCTCACAGCTCTGCCATCTCTAGCCCACCTGTCACCACCCTGGGTGGCTTTGTGCCTCTGACTGGAGTGCATGGGCTACTTTGTCAGTCACCTAGAAAATACCACCCTAGTATTGAGCTCTAACATTTCAAGTAACTCTAATTCAGCTTTCAGCTCAGTTCTTTGTCCTCTAAAAATAACTCATGTTTAATTGCAACTGGCTACAATTTTCTAATTCTTTGTGACCCCAAACCTCTAAATCTATTACCCAGAGACAGCCAAAGTAATCCTTAATGAAGGTGTGGGTACAATGCAGCATGCTAGGGGCCATCTGGTTGCCAGGTGTTTTCTGGCTTAGCTTTTCTTCACAATACACATCACTCCTCCTCCCCTAATTCCAAGGAAGGCAATTTCTACCTCAGGAAAGTCCCTCATTAAAGACACAGACAAGGGCTTTTTTGCAAGCAAGTCAGCTGCAATACAGCAAAGTACAGAGCCCACAGCAGAAAGCCTAGAAGGGCTGTTTATTACCTCACCTATGTCCCTGTGGCTATCACCAAGAGACTGTGCCAGGACTATTTCTGACTATTAATAGGAAGTGCAACATTTTCACTGTGACCCTATGCTTTGTGTCCTTCACAAAAAAAAAAAACAAAACAATTCCCAAGTAAGTGCAGTTTGTATAATAGCATCATTTATACAGAAAAGAGGTGATTTAAAATGTACTAAGCAAGACTGGCAACCAGGGTAATTTGATTTCTTTCAGGGAGCAACACAACCTGTCAGAGTGGTTAGATCCTGTCAACTTTATTTTCAAAATGGACTTTATATTAACAACTTGGACTTGAGAGTCCTGTGGGCCTGTTCAACAATTGCTTGACCCATAGGGGAATGTGGAATACCCGTGACACAGCACTTGCCCATAATTTAAAAAATCATCTGTTTGGATGTATAGGCTGGCCCATTATCAGTCTTTATGGAGACAGGTACTCCAAGGGCTGCAAAAGCAGACAAAAAATGATGCTGAATGCCTGAATGTCTTTCACACGTTCACCTGTATGGTGAAACCAGGACAGGGTGGAAGCAAAAATATACATGGAATAGGTATCAATCCTAACATGAATGTATTTCAACCTACCAAATTCAGGAAAATGTGTAACATTGGTTTGCCAGATCTCTAGAGCTTAAAGTGTTAAGTTTACACATGACTGTTTTCAGCAAAACCCAAAAGCTAGGGTGAGGAAGTAAAATGTGTGATGTGCCATTTCAACTCCTTAGCATTTCATAATTTATCTCCTTCACATCACTCACTGGAGCTTGCCCAGGCTCTCCATAAGATAACATAACTTCACAAGAGCTTATTTTCCCCATGAACAGGCAGACAGATCAAAACACCCAATAACTGGTAACCATCCTTCCCATGAATGGAGACAGTGATTTAACAGACAGAACCCTGGGAAACAAAATGACAAGGGAATGTTTCTGCCTACGGACAGGAACTGAAAATAAGCAACATAGGAAAGAGTTAATGGTTTTGTGTAATTTCAGCTTGAGAGGACAACTTTCAAATCACGATTATTACAGGAGCATCCATCTCAAGAAGCAATCAGAACAATGCAGGCAGTCAGCAGGATACAGTTCATCTTGGTCATGCTTCTTCTTCCCTTCCCCAGGTAAGTCCTGCCATGTGCAGGGAGCAGGGATGCAGTGCTGCTGGGCTCTTTTCTGATACCATAAGGCAAGCCTTTCCATCTAGGTGGTTGACTGGGCTGGTATAAAACCAGAAAAGCATGCAATAAATCCACATCCCCCTCTGCAGCAGCTTGTTTTCTCACCACTACCCATTGATCATGCAGATTGGGGTGGAAAAGATCCAGCTGCCCCCCAGGATCAAAAGGATCAGGGGCAAAGGGGCCACTGTCCAGTTCTCCTTCCACAGCCCCAACAAGCTTATGCTTGGAACATTGTGCTTCACTCACTGGTGGCACAGAAGGCTCCAGTGCGACTGTCGAGGTGGCACAAGTGCCCTCCTTTTTCCAGCCTCCAGGTGCCACATGTGGCACGAGCACCTCAAATGCTGCCACCCATGGACACAAAAGCTCTGCCAGCTCTCTGTCACCCCACGTAATTTGGTACCACAGAGAGTCCCCTGAAGCCTCCCATGTCTGAGGGTCGAAAACATTGCTGCCATTTAGAGTCAGGTCACAGTCTTTAGCCCGTAACAAGAGTCTGTAGATTCAAATCTGTAGATTAACTTTTCCTGACTTTTTCAAAATCAGTTGCATTGTCTTTGGGATGTCCTTTTGCTCCTGGGATACATCACTCCCCATAGTTCTTGGCTGCTTACCCTCCATCCTGCAGAAAGGTCAGCTGGCACCATGGGCTTCATTTCAACCCCTGGGCTTCATTTCAGCCCCCTGTAAAGTTCAGCTGAGCATCATCACCAGTGCAGCCACTAGCTGCCTATTTAAGTCCCTGTCTGGCTGCCCTTTGTGACAACTAATTGCACAGACTCAACAGCACTTCTCCACCAGGCTCCTCTCTGCAGAGCATCTGCCACATCACATCTCCTCCCGCCAGGGGCAGGCGGAGACAAGCTTCTCTCTGCTGCCATGGAGTTCAGCAGGTGCATCTCACAGCCTGTATCTCAGTTCCACCTTATCTCTCTTCAGGCCAAATCCAGAAAGTATTTATTTACTTAAATATTTATTTGTTTACTTGCAGTAGTCAGTTCTCAGGAATGTTTCAGACTGGTTATGTACAAGTAACAGGGTCAGTGGCATGCACAGAAAAATTGTGTCAGTATTTCTCAAACATGACAGGGAAAACTCATTTTTACAGCAAAGACAGAAGCTCTTGTGACTCCTCCAGTGCATGGAAAAGCAGTCTGAGCTGGGGACTCTACAGAGTCAGGATGCTCCATCTGTGCTTGGGAATTAGCAGGTTACGAAATGCAAACAGCTGCTGCTCAGAGACACACAGGGCAAAAACGCCTGCTCTGCCCAGCAGCCAGGAATCTGCTCTGCTGGTCTTGGGCACCCCAGTATCCCAAAGAGCCACTGTCCCATCAGTCCTCAGCACAGTCTGTAGCCACCCTAGGCCTTTACTGCCTATGGGGACATGACAGGCAGATTGATTTATTGGTGGATAGAGAGACAAAGCTAAAATTTCCCCAGAAAATTGCAACACCAATCATTTCCAAGCCCAGAAGAGCTTCTCCAGCTCAGCTGCAGATCAAGACCTAAGCAAACAGGACAACCTAAAACCAAAAGCACACCTGTGATGGACAAACCAGCAACTCTCACCACTATGCCAAGAGCCTCACCAAGCTCATGTGCACTTCTCATCCCACAGCTGTCTTGCCCATGATCCCAAGCTCCTCAGAAAACAAGCAATATCTCATTTCAAAACAAAATCCAGCAGAAGAATATCACATGTTCCTTTTCCACAGTTTCATCTATACAGCAGGTTTCATAGTTATGTGGAGCTCTGCCCAGAACTATGATTCAATACAAAATGAGTGATTAAACTTACAGGTAAACTTAAAGGTAACAAACTGAAAGAGATAAATGCAGAGAGACCTACATTGGAAGGGGAAATTGCCCAGCACCAGTGCCAGTTGTGAAGGATTTTCAAGTTCAGCTACGAAGTAAATCCATCACACAAAGGGAAATATTAACAAGTGATTAGAGATATAGTACCTTTATTCTTGAGGCACACTTACTTGCTTATTCATTTTACTATCTGTATATTTTAATATCTTTTAAACTACAAGTTTCTGCTAGAAATTGTTTTCACAAGCTTCAAAACATTCTTCAAAGAGCTACTCATCTGCTTAGTGACACAGACATGGGGCAGGGCTTATTTATTAATCTGGGAGGATTACACTTCAATCTAGATCAACCTTTGCCTGCAGGTAAGAGCAGTAGGGCAGATAAATCCACCAGATTTTCCAACTGCAAAGGCATGAAAGGGACAGAATCCTAAAGAAAACGATGTCATGCTTGAATGGCAAAAAGAGGTGAATATAAGGAGATAGCCACTTCTTTTTTATCTGTTCTTCAACAGCTGCTAGACCAGGCAAATTCTATTCCTACTGACCTGTCAGCTCTGAACCTGCCTCTAATAGCTGAAACAAGTCTCCTATAGCTAGTTTTTCAAGTGAAAATATAGCACTTTTCTCTGATGTCTTTTTTCCTGCCTTTTTAATGTGCCCACAGATCCCTTTCTCACTGGAAGAAAGCTCATTTTTCACTTACCTTCCCTCTCCCTTAGGCAAGCAAGAAAAAGGCACCAAAAACGTGCTACAGAAAACACAAACACACAGTAGAGGTAAAATAGTTCATTCTCTCCCCATCCCAGGATACAGACAACTCACTTATTCCACTGCACACTGGAATAAGCAGTGCCATTGAGACCAATCCTGCAATAACTTAAAATGCAGAAGAAAATTCCATCCTCTTCAGAAAAAAAAAATCACAGCTTCTATCAGTATATAAAACAAATTAGAAACAAAAAACTAAATCATCCAAGTAACTGAAACATCTGTACTTAAATTCACATGAGTTTGGCAGAGCAGTAAGGGGAAATCACCTGGTGCCAACCACAGAGGTATTTCAGAGTAAAACCCCATAATGCCAAACCTGCAGGGAAGTCTCTCTGACCCTGGCAGTAAACATGGATTCATGTCCTGAAGTATGAAACACATTAGTTTTGCCCAATATTTTTCCCCTCCTCCTGCTTGTAATAGGTGGTAAAAGAATTCAGTCCTAAAATACTTAATTTAAAGGGTAAACAAGTTACTTTAAGTACAGCGTGCACATTCACCAAGATGCTCTGTTCCCATCACTGGAATAAAACAGAAAATTCAAAAAGATAGAGTATCTGCCTTAAAATAGCCAGGAGCATTTTTATCTGCTGGCTCAGAGAGGTACACACTTTTCACCAATTAAATATTGCCATTGTCAGCATCTTTTATAAAATAAATTAATTACAGTCAAGGACTACTCTCTCATAAATAGCACTGTACAAATCCATTTGTGCTAAAAAACAACAAACAAAAAAAAAGTAGAATCAAGTTCATAAAAAGATTTCAAAGCATTGAATAAAGCATTTTTTCAGCAGATGCTAGTTACTGGAAGTGTCACAAAGCCTGAACTTACAATACAGGGTTCAAAGACCTAGTCCAGAGGAATCAAAGGACAGAAGTCCCCACAATGACAGCTACTCAGTGCACATCAAGCAACACTGGCAGCACTTTCACAAGTCAGCACCCACCCAAAGGCCAGTGTCTGAACAGACTCATGGTCTGCAGGGCTGGCTGGCAGGAAAGGCCTGGCTGGCTGTGCCTATTGGTAATTACAGGTGATGATCCAGGTCAGCGCTGGCACCCTGATACCAGCACTGCCATCTAAATAAACACACATCCCAGCATCTCAAGTATCAATATCACAAATATGGTAAAATGAGAAATGTGTTTCTAAATTCCAAGTGCCTGTAATTATCAATTGGAACTTGGCAACAAATTATTAATTCCATTTATTGCTAAGAGTGATGCTGGAAGCTTACAGTGGACCAAAACAAGTGAAGGGAAAAAAAAGCCTAAATGAATTCAGCTTTTTTTGCTCAGAGAAGAGTATTAAAGGTCATTCTAAGTGCATACAGCTGGACTCTTTTTCCCAAATGCATTCTACAAAAAACGTTCTCAACTATTTGTATTGAAAGGTAAATTTAGAAGAATTTTTAATTGTGCATTCAAAATACTGCTAATGTTTTAAGCAACACTAGTAGCACAAAAAAAATTATCTAAATTAAAACACTACAAGTATTCTCTATAAATCACTTCTGCTGTTTTTGGCAACCTTTGGAGTATAAAGCTATATATATATATATTAATTTGCAGTAATACAAAATGGCTTTTATTAAACGTTTAAACATAAATTTATTATATGTTGTAACAGACAGCACCTGGGTAATAAGAAACACTTAGATTCAATACTCTGCTGGGTTTATTCAGAAGCACAACCAGCTCTCTACAGCCTAAAAAGCTTAACTTTGCAGAACAACATGGAATGAAAGCTTATTTACCACACTCTATCCTTTACTCTTCGGAATGAATCAGGTTATTAAGCATTCCACACACACACACAGACACAGGGGTTTGTTTGCTTTGCTTTTCTTTTTTTTTTTTTAATTACTCTTGTTGGAGGTTAGGATTTTCTCTTTTTTTTTTTTTTTTTCTCTCAGGGACTTTTGTCCTATTTGTTGCCTAAGAGATGACAACGATTGGTACTTAAGAGGCAAAAGAAGCGGCCCAGGTGGGAGAAAGGGTGCAGCTGGCTACTCTTAGCTGCGTTTTTTTCTCTTGGGAAGGGCAAAGACAGGGCAAGATTTTGGCTTCCAGACACCCTTAGCCACAACCCTAAATATCTAGGTCTGCTCTGGACTCCTGGCAACACAGACACTGACTGCAGGTCTGTTATGAGCATGCTGTGAGCAACTTTTGACCCAAACACTGCCCCAACAGTGCAAATCAAGAACTCTGATACAAATCTGGAGGAGCTGACACTCTTATTTCAGAAATATCCCTTCTATTCTTGTGGATAGCTCCCTGAACTATGTATTTTGTAATACAGGTAGCAGGGGAGCACTGAAGGAGGACAGAGTATCCAAGCAGCTTAGGGCCATCACATCTGCCTTCATCTGTGATGCCCTCCCACCCCAAGCTACAGGTAGACAAGAAGGATGGGATATGAGTGACCAACCACCCAGACCACCCCTCTAGCAAGGTCTGTTCTCCTCCTTTCCAAATCATCCAGCTCCACCCCTGCATGTCTCCTTTTTGAGCCCTTGGGATTTATTTCCCCTCAGCCTCCCTGAACAATCTTCTAATTGCTGATGGAAACAAGAGGCAGTATTAGTTTCAGCATACTCAAGGGAAGCAGACAAATGCCTACACGCATGACCAGGGCCTTGCTGCAAACAGGCAGGGCAGGCTGCCTGCCCGGCACACCCTGGAACACACAGCCTGCAGGAGGAGCAGCCCAGCACCTGAGAGCACATCAGGAACAAGCAGGGATGTGTCAGCACAGTCCTCTGTCAGCAGAAACCTGCACATGAGCACACAGCTGCTGGTCAGCAAGCCACAGTGACAGCACTTCAAACAAAAGAGAAGCTTTGCTGTCTGAGCCATACCAGGGGGTCAGAAGAGGAAGGGGTGCCATGGCACACCTTAGACATCACACATCAGCTGCAAGAATCAGGCAGGGAGGGGTCTCTTTGTCCAACAATCAGGCAGAGGACAGTAAAAGCATGTTAACATTAGCAAGTGTTAGCAGTAGGCTCTGGCACAGCATTTGTCCTGGGGTCTGGCCAAAGTCCCCATGAGGGGATCAGATCTATCTGCTCAGACCTGGTGGTCACAGAGGGACTGCTGTGGAAAACAGAGTAACTTGGCACGAGAAGATCTGGTTAGCTAAAACAAGCCGACCAAATTTCCAGCTAACCAGAATTCAAATCCACACTTGAACCCTTCTTAAAGCCAAAGGGTTTTGAACACACACTTTCAGCCCATTTCACAGCAGACACAGAAAAAATGCTTTCCTCTCAGACTCTGAGGCTTCCCAGAGAAAAGGGTGCCCTTGCACTTAATGTCTGGCACCTTGCAATTGCCTTTGCTGCACAAGCTGCTCAGATACCTTCTACACAAAGCGAGGAGAACAAAAGGAGAGAGACTTAGCTGGACCTCAGCTGAGGCTCCTCCAGGAACAGCCGTGGTTGAGACACATAGAGAAGGAGGCCAATCCATCCTTGCTCACAGCCAGCACATACAGGATTCTGGCCCAGCAGTGAAGCACACAGGCCACTTTTGAATGTCTACAACCTTTTCTACTGTTCATCTCTAGATCAACTTTGGACCAATGCAGGAGTTTCAAAAGCACATCCCAAACTCTGTTCAGAACCTCCACAATACCTTTTCATTTTGAGACAGTTCCTAGCTTCGTTCATCCAAGATCAGAGCCTCAGGAAAAGTGGCAAGTTTTGTATAGCCAAGCAGCTGTCCTAAGAGATAATCTATGTTCCTAAAGATAGAACTGGCAGTTCCTAGTTCTAAACCAGAAACCCTGGTCATTCTCTCCAGAAAACAAAGTGAAAACATAGGGTTAATTGAATCAATAGGTCCTATAATTAAATGCTGCCAAGTTAGCTGACATGATTGGACTACTGGGTTTGGTTTGTTTGGGGGTTTTGTCTTGTTTATCCAGAGGTTGCACATACTTTAAATACAGCTAATTTTGCAAACAGCTATTGAAATTGAATTTAAAACTCTCTCAGGGAATAAAATGACAAGTTTCACAGAGAGAAAAGTAACTTTTCATAGACTCAACACACTGGAAGCTACTGCAATCTGTCTCAGAGCTACTAGAAGTGCTAAAAGAAAGAAATCTTCCTACTTCTTGCTGGGGACTTGGCACAAGACAAGGAATGTTCCTCAGCTCCTCAGACCCATGAGTGACAAGTCTAAATGAAGGAGGAAAATTTGCTAGAGGACCTTAATTCTACCTACAAATCCACAACTTAAGAATTGTCAGGTGCAAACTGATTATTTCCCTGATGGCAAAAAGTACCCCAGATTTTCAATAATCAGAAAACAGAGCTGCAAATGGCATTGTCTCTTTCCAGATGGTGCAAGTTAGGTATAGATTCAATGAACTCATCACAGTTTCTGATTTTCACCACTTAACCCTGCTGATTGTACTAAGGCCATTGTCTCCCTTATACTATAGGAAACAGATATGTATTTTATCTGGAAGCATCATATGCTAAAATAAATAAATTGTTTCTGTGGTGTAATAAATAGTCTCATTACATCACAGAAAGTTAGAAAAACGTGTACTTTAAAAATGCTAGAAGAGAAACAGCATATCAAAACACTGGTCAAGCCTATCAACCAGCACTAACCTGTCTCAGACTGCAGAAAACAAGGAGAATTGACCATACCTTTTCACCATAATTCCTTTCAAACTGGCACCCTAACAAAGATGCAGGATGCTGAGTACAAACACTAACATTGCTCTGAAGCTGATGCCTGTTATCCCTTTCTGCCACCTCCCCAACCAAGACAAAAGAACAAAGATCAGTTTCATCTGCAAGACTGCTGTAGGGAAAAACAGCAGTGAGTGTAAAACCATAAGGATTAGCTCATCTTTTCTCCTTAATACAACAGCAAACAATTAGTGTTAAAGTAAAATGGGTCAATCAAGACCTCAAATCCTCTTAACAGCTAGTACAGTAACCCATGTGGCCACAACAATCCAAATTAACCCCATGGATACATCAGTTCTTTCCTCTGATACCTAGAAAGCAATTACAAATGTCACACTGAACATCCCTCTAAAACACCCTTGTATAGTTTAGTAGCATAACCTGCTATTAAACCTTCCCATAAAATAAAAGCTTTTTCCTTTACTGAGGCAGGCAGCTTAAACCATCTCTGCTTTCCAGCACCAATCCTCTAAATCAGCTCCACCCCGTGGAAATAAGTCTCATGCTGTGTTTTCTTATTAACTGAGATGCAGTACAGAACTGTTGCTAATGAGCACACTTGTACACGAAGCAGAAGGATGGAAGCAAAAGCACCAACCCCAAATATGTCAAGACCCACCCAAACTCTGCCTTAGTGTGTGCACCTGTGTTTGGGAAGAGATAAGCCATGTCATGATATCTGAGAACACTGCACATCTCCATGCTTTCTCTGGAAGTACTTGGTATCTCTAAATATCATCAAGGGGTTTACAACACTGAGCCCACACACCATGAATTTATCCTCTTTCTCTTTTCTGTAAAAACATGCTTAATTTTTACACGTGCCTAAAGCTGACTTTCAAGCACAACTAAGCATGTGTTTGAACTGAATAAATACAGATGGACCCAAACAGAGCCATCCTTGAGTCTTAAGGAACAATTCTGCTTATCAGCACATGCATACCTTTATTTCTTCATCAAGTGCACACGTGGATTTAAAGATAGCACAAAATCCAAAATATCTAGATCATCAGATAACTCAGTTTAAAAAGGACCTTGGGAAGTCACCTTGTCTTAGGACCCCTATTAGACCTTTCCAAATTCCTGGTCATTATTTGTGTGCATATTAAGTGCAACACTCCCCAATCCCTTCCTAGTTAAGGCTTGAGTTCAGCTTCCAGTGTCCTGCAGCCAGAAATGCCTTTTATGAAACCCAAATAAAGCCAAGGGGTGGATTTTTTTCTTTGACTGCCAGCCAGAAGTTTTACCAGATCAGTTCTCAGCACAGCCACTGCCTGCACTGTGGGCAAAAGATCTGCAAGGAACCCAGGCTTTAGGCACCAGTAGAGCTTTTTATTTTCCTTTCTTAAGCTGATTATCATTTGTCCCACCATGGCAGATCAGATTTCAGATCCTTCATCTGCTGCAGATATGTTACAAGCTCTGTCATACCGTGTGTCTTTGTAGAGACATTAGTAATCAAAAGGTGACTTTCAGAAAGCCTCCATCATAAAGTCCTCACAACCTGAATTCTTTTTGACTTCTTCCTCTTCTCCTAACCCCATTAAGAAAACAAACCTGTCTCCAACACGTGTGTGACGTGCCACACTGGGAGGTGAAGCTGGAACAGCCCAGCAGAATCTGCAACGGGCCTCAGCCCTGTTTCTGTGGTTAGATATTTCTAGCAACTTCCACAGACAGTTGTTAAGTGAGCACAGTGCCAGAGCTGGAGGGGCCAGAGCCCACTCTGTCAGCACACACAGCAAATGCTCCCTCTGTGAATATTTAGGTGTATGGTTTAGCAAAGGGTAACCTGTACAGAAAGGAGCATGACAGACTGAAAGGAAAGGTATGCTTCTGGAAAAAACATCTGGCAACAAGGGAACTCTTAACCCACAGATTGCAGCAATTCATTTAGGGACTGTTGTGACCAGATCGCTCCTGCCTAGGAACAGCACCTCAGGGGTCATTAAATTACAACTATTTCTTTATCATCCACACACATGAAAGAACACAGCTAAGTGGGTATGATATAACATACCATAATAATTACATCAGTCCTCTAAATCAATGCTGCAAATGCTGCTTTACGTAACAAACTGCATTATAAGCACAATGACCTGCCCTCCAGTGTGCTAAAACTCTCCACAGAAGAACAGCAGCTCCTAATTCTCAGGATGACAGCTCTTTGGCTTCTCTCAAACACCCCCAGGAAATGTGCAATATGGGTGCAACAAACTGAAAAGTTCCAAAAACCAAATCCTGTCCCTTGATGAGATAAGAAAAGATGAGAAGAGATAGAATTTATGGCACCGTGCTCCACTGCTGAGATCATCCCTCCTCCCAGAGCCCTGTGCCAGGGCTCACCTGCACGTTTCATTACCATGCAGAACAGCCTCACAAAGCCACTGGGGTTCAGTGTGTCACTTCAGCTCACCTGTAAATGCCTGAGCTCCAGCACACTGATACCTCATGAAGACTGAGGTCTTGCCCACTGCTGAGTGCACCACCAGCGTCTTGCAAATGAAACAGACAGCGAGGCATTGGTGGTTCCCAGTCCTGGGTGCTACACAGGTGAGTTTGGGCTCTGTTACACACATCACACTTTCAGAACATCAGCTGGAGAAATGAACAACCATCCACAGACTTAACTGGACTGCCCTCACGCTAAGTGAAGAGAGCTTGCAGCACACTCAGGGGAAGTGGCCAGTCTTTCACTGCTCATTAATCACTTCTTCATCAGCTATGACGTAACACAGGGACAACTTCACTATGCTGTGCCCTCTCAGCACATTCCCTTCCCAGGCAAGGGCTGAGATGCTGACGCCATCCAGTCAGAAGGGAAAGGAAAGAAGCTATAGAAAAATAAATACATTCTGCAGCTGAGCCTCTTCTTGAGTCTTTCAGCTACGAGATCTGTAGTCCAGACATCCCTGTCAGTCTAAACTAGCCCAGGTGAAAAGAAACAGGTTCCTTCATGGAGAGGAATCCAAGGTTTGTGGAGAAAATGGGAAGAAACAGAACCAAAAGAATATGTGATTCAATTTCACATGGAAGAACCCTTCTGAAAACAAAAGGGACAGGTTTTCTGAACAATAAGCAGCACAAATGCTGGACAGCAAGTGGTTTTTTGAAGAAGGATGGAGTATGATTTATTGGCATGACCACAGAGACATGACAAATTATGAAAATTGATGCGAGAAAGACCTAGAATAAGTAAGACAACATACATGTGCATACATCCCGTTCTACTGCATGTTAATTGCTATTCTGTTAATTGCTATGTTAAAATGCTGTTCTCTATGCTAATGCTCACTTACAAGTGAAAACCTACACCTCTGTCTCAGAAGAACCCTACATGAAAACCCACCAAAACCACGAGAGGATATTTTAATTCGAAGGAAAACCGAAAGTTCCTGCTTTAACCCAGGGAAATTGCCCATGTTTGTATCTTTCAATACGGAGAGCAATTCTCTCGGCATGCGGCACACCCCCTTCTTTCCCGAAGGTGCTCCATAAAGCACATTTTATCCAAAGGGCAGGTCGGAGGTCTCGTTTGGATGGGTACAGACAGGACAGATGAAGGCGAGCAGGGTTTATCTGTGGCTCGGTGCAGCAGCACGGCAGCGCAGCGCAGCACACGCCTACGGCTCCTACCTGCAGCCATCTGAGCCAGGCACATTCTACATCATTTTCTCCCACATAAAAAGGCATTGTTCGCCGCTGGGCTCCCGCGCACGGCTGTTTTCCTCCCTGATCCATGCAATACAGGGAATCATTTTTTTAGGTGCGTTTTCTTTTCCCCCCTTCCCCGATGGTAATTACCAGCGCTTACAGCCCTCGCCTCACACAACGTTCTTTGTTCAGCCGCGCAGATCCCCTTAGAGGAGCTTAGGGGTGGGGGCAGGAGAGGACAGGAGCCCGGAGGGCTTTTACAGCCCGGAGATGCTCTGAGCCCTCAGCGCAGCCGCCCCCGTGAAGGCAGAGCGGGCGTTACCGGGCGGCCGCCCCGCTCCATTTTCACCTCCGTGAGGTGGGGCGGGGGCGACCCGCCGAGAACTCCGGTCCGGCTCCGGGACTGAAGGGCCCAAAGAAGGGACGGAAGGACGGACGGAGGGAGCACCCTCAGGACGGGGGTGCCCCCAAAAAGGGCTCGCGACAGCCTCAAGGCGGGAAGCGCGCGGCTGCCCCCCCCACACACACCCACCCCCCTTTCCCCGCACTCCGCAACGGCGCCGGCCCCGCGCCCCCGCCCCGCCCGGCCCTCCTCCTCCTCCTCCGACGGGGCTCGGCACGGTGCTTACCTGAGCGCCACGGCGGCTGCCGGCACCGACGGGCACACGGAGGACGCGGGGTACCCGGCTCCAGCCGACCCGCCCCGCCGCTCTCGGGGCTGTCGCCGGGACGCGGCCGCCTGCGCGCCGCGAGCCCCCGGGACCGCCCCCGGCCCCGCCCCGGCCCCGCCGCCGCTCCCGCAGGGCCCCCGCGCCTGAGGAGGTGGAGGAGCGGCCCCTCCGCCCCGCCCCGGCCCCTGCATTGCAGAGACTCCGAGCGAGCCTCCGGGACAGACAGACACGGGCCCGCCCGGTGTCGCCGTGTCCAGCTCTGCCCTGCCCTGCCGCTGGTGGAAAACCTTCCCGAAAGCTCCTCACCTGATTTCGTTTGGATCTGCCAAGTCCCGCTCAGTCTAATTCCTCCTTTTCCTCTGGAGAAAGAGAGCGAATAACAGTGAGATCGGTGAAAAAACGCCTTTCCAACACCCTCAGACACCGCGCTGCTGCTGACTTCCACGCTGCTTTCGTAGGGCCGGGCTTTCCAGCCATTTCCTGGAATCTGGCAATAAAAGATATCCTATTACTTTGTCACTTTCCACATTCTCGAACTGAACTGTCTCCCTCCCTCAGGGTGTCCATTACAGTTGCTATACTCCAAAGTCATTCCTCCCTCAGTATCACTGTGGTAGGGCTACAGCACCAGCTCATCTCACCTGTTACAGCCAGAACCGCGCCATTCCAACCCACCTGTGCTGGAGGTGAAAGAGTAAAATGCTGCTGCTTTCTTACCTCCTCTGTTTCCCTAAGCAAATTTTAGTTTGTTAATAATTCATGACTGCAAAAGTCAGTCTGTCGGAATCTTAACCAAAAATTCTGAGTATGCCATGTATGTATTAGCCTGTAATAATGTTTTGAGGGTACTATATTTGGATTCAGTGAAGATAAATATATTTGGGGACTTAGAGAGCACATTATTACCCATACTGCAGTGGAAAAACTTCAAACATTAAATTCAGTTTGGTTGCATTTTGCTGCATCACTGTGAGCAAGTTATCCACATTTTTTCCCAAATGTCACTAATTTTAGGTAGCCAGCTTGATTTCAAGCATGATTTTCAGGAGTACTGAGCACTTGGGGTTTTTTGTGGGCTTTAGCAGGTTATCTAGAAGACTTCAGATGTGTAATTTGGGCCATATGTGTCTTAGACTGAGTGGTCAAAATGCAGGTCAGGAAAGCCTAGGTCCCACCCTTCGTCCGTTTCTTCATTCACAAAGAAATACCCTCAGTAACTGCTATGTCTATTTCATGTCAAGGGTCTGTCAGTGCTAATGAAGTGACTTGAGAAGGCCGAGTTACTTTGTTAAGTATTTCTGTGTGTTTGTAAATCAGGAAATTTTCATTTAAAAAGAGTGAGGACTACAAACATTTCTTCCAGTACTTTTCCTGAACCCTCCTCAAGCTGTTTGAGAGAACTTCCCACCACTGCCGCTTTCTCACATTTCATCTGTAAATCAGTGCTGTGCAAAGGGAGCAGGACTTTGCCAAAGTGGCAAAGGCATCATGTTCCCTGCTTGTTACTCACCATCAGTGATGCACATCCTTCCAGAGATGCTTTCAGAGAAAATGGGTTTGCTGCAGTCAGTCTTTCTCCCAGGCTGCCAGGAGGAAATTCACTGGTTCAGGGCATGTGCACTAGTGTCTGCAATACCCTGAAGACCCTCAGTGCCTTTCTCCTGCTTGTGTTTTTTTTTTCTCCTGTGCCTCTCCTTGGAGGCCTAGGTAGGTGTCCATGCAAAGACCTTGATGGAGTTCTCCCCACAAGCACAGGAACTTTGCCCTTCCTCTCACCACCTAGATGATGTGAATGCAGGCTTAACATAAAGCCTCATCAGAAGCCGCCCTGAGAGGGAATGAGCAGTTGACTTGATCAAGAAGAAAAAGTTAAACTTCATCCAAATAGAAATTAGATTAATTTAAAGCTTACAATATTTTAAAAAAAGGTGGGGGGGAGGGGAAAGGACAGCCTTTCATTGGAAACAAATACTGCAGTGGGTGTCATGGAAAAGATGGAAAGATGTCTTAATGGAAAGACACATGTACAATAAACTGTCCATAAACATTCCTAGAGACCAGAGGGGGGTGTACCTAACCAGAGACATGCTCAGAATATTCCATGTGTGACAGAGAATCAACGCCTCTAGCTCAGATGCAGCACAGCAGCAGCAGCCTGTCTCTTTTCAGCAGCAGCCTGCAGAGAGAGACAGAGAGAAGGTGAGTTTTACAAGTTAGTCATTCAGTTGCATCTCTCCTTTAAACAATCATCAAAGATGATGAAAAATAAGCACAGAAAAAATGGCAGTCACCATTTTCCCTGAGATAATTATCTAATCAAATTACATTTATACTTCACATGAAATATTCAGCAGCAGTGTTGACACTAGATGTTTTAAGACAGAAAAATATTTTAATGCATGTTAGAGATATTAAAATGCATGCACATACTTTTATTAGAAATATTCATGCAGAAATCAGAAAGCATCGTCCCACTAAGCAATAATGGGGAAAGATTTTTTGTATAAAGGAAAAAAAAAATTTGCATCATTTCATAAACCATGACCTTTGAGATGCTCAATTATGGACTCCTGTATGGAAGTTTGGTAAGTCAAATACAGAGGATTTTTTGCCTGCCTGCTAAAAGAAAAAGGAATGAAATTGCCTATAGTTGTCTTTAGAACAGATTAATTTGAAACTGTGTCCTTAATATATAGTTAAGTAACAATTCCCCACTGCTCTCCTGAGAGTTTATTGGGATGCAGTAGTGGCAGCCTAGGTATTTGGCATCACTTCAGACGGAGGAAGGAAACATTTAATTTCTCAAAAACACAATGACTCAAGCCTTGGCGCCAATGTCACCACATTAGCTGAGCAATCAGAGCAGTCAAGACAAAGTCAGCTCTTATTTATTGATGATGGGAAGAGCTGCGAGCACCACTGAGGTTAATGAAACAAAGGAGCACGGCTACGGTCCCCTTGCACATTACTCTCGGTGGCATATTTGCAGTCTGTGGGCATGCTGAGCAGTTTTTCCCCCACCTTTCTCCTCGGAAACACCTCGGTTAAGGTGACCGGGAAAGGCAGGGCTCCCTCCTCGGCATTGCTGGGATGTTTTTATGGGATGGAAAACTCTAGGGTCCCTCTAGTGCCCAACAGAGGCAATGGGGGAAAAGCGAGCTGAAGTGCTCCTTCAAATGCTGAAAAACGACTGAGCAAAATAAAAACTTCCACTGAAAACAGAATGGACATCCCTGCTTTGCATCACAAACTATGTTCAATTTTTTTTCTGTTTCTGACAAGAAACTCATCTGTATCTCATCAGCTCAATGTAACATTTCCTTTTTCTGCCTGTCTCCCATTTGATTACATTTACCATTCAAACATTATTTGGAGATACTACCTGTTTGTAAATGTAAATGTCTCAGGTTGCTACAGGAGAGCTCTAAGCAAAGGTGAGATCTGGCCCAGTGGAAGGACTTGTACAAGGCAATGCTGCCTTTGTCAATTTAGTTATCTTTGGTCTTTTTGTGCAAGGGACTCTGAGTACCCATGTGAATTATGATGGGAGAATTAGCTTCAGGGAGCTGCACTCTAATTTGCTAAATGCTTTTGATGTCAAAAGCCAGTCTCTGCATTAGAAGCAGAATAATTTGAAAGCAGAGAGAGGGTACAAAATACTTGGGCAACCAGCTCTTGGGGCTGCAAGGAGATAAGAATTGCAGTAGAGAATGCATTGCAGCAGACACCTTCATTTGTCACTGCTGGGATTGAAAGGAAAGAGTCCCCAGTGAAGCAGTGTGAGAAATGGACAGAAGTGGTCCCTTACAGGGTTCATGGTTATGTGCAGAGCTTCTTCCCCTGTCATTTACCTAGTCCAGGGACATTTTCCTCTCAGCTCTTGAAGCTTTGTGAAATTTTGGTAATGGGTCTGATTCCTCTGCTGAAGAGAAGAAAGCTGGGTGTCAGGCTTGTTGTGACATCTCACAGAACGTTTTTAAACGTATTCAAAATGAAGTGAGGGGAGTACCGATCCCTGCACAAGTTCTTAACCTAAACCAATTTTCACTGCTTTAACCCATTTTCTGGGGCACAGAACAATAGTTCATCCCTTACATTTCCATCTGAACAGGAAGAAAAAAACCCCAGCTCTCTAAGAAAATAAGTTTTGTTGCTCTTGGAATTTTCTGGTTAAAGAATGATGTTGCAAGGAAATTTCAGGCTGGATTACTTGCTTACCATCTCTAGCTTCTCACTACTACAAGTGTTGCCTTCTTTATCTCTCTTGAGAATTGGGGGAATAAAACTAATGCACCATTCAGCCTTACCAGGTCTTTGAATGAAAAAAAAACTAAAAACCCCACTGCCTACTTACAGGACCAAATAGAAGATTAACAGAACACACAGCAAGTTTTATATAGTGAAATCTCTTTGCACATTGAATCCCCAGCAAAACTACATGAAAAATAAGCTTTTCAAAAGAAATATGATGTGTAAGTTACTGAATAGTCAAACTGGTAAGAATACAAGGAATATACTATTTTTCAGATTTAATTTCCTGTTCTAGGGGAAATCTGAATTGTTCCAACAGCAGTTACTGAGGATTAAAGACCTTAGAAAGAATCTGTAAGATGCTTGCACATGGAACCTCATCAGTGGTCTGATGCATTGATAGCTTGTTTTATTAGGGTGGAATTTTGATAAGGCCTTTTAAAATTATCCTCTTGTTACATTCAAACAGGTACATGTTACTGCATTTTCCAAACCTAAAGCTTAAATCACCAGTTGAAAACAGATTAGCCTAGTCAAGTTAACACCACAATGTGGGGCAACAGAATTCATCTTGGGTTTAGGCTTTGCATTTCTTTTCACCTTGCTATGAATTAAACACTGATGTTACTTCTTAAGAGAATGGAAACATTACAGACAGAACAAGGGGATATTTTCCCACCACAAAAATGTGGCTGGAGGTTAAGCATGTATGTACTTGAGCTCTTTCTGTTACCAAACTCCAAATTCAGGCTTTTGCTCAGCCCTTGTATGAGCCACAAACACAGTTGTCCAGTTTGGGTTTAGAATGTCCCTAGCTGATGGATAAGCACCTTCATGGGGCAGCAGTACTTCCCTGAGGTGAGGAAGGTGGTCCTGAACACCTCAAGCCTGCCTGTGGGTTTCCTATATTATAAAACTGCTCCTTAGCCAGGTCCATCAGCAGCATGAGACTCTTAACAGTGTCCACATGATTCACCCATTCTGAATTCCAGATGTTTCTGCAGGCTTGGTCTAGTGAACTGAAACATGTTCTGCAGCCACCTGAATGTTATCTCCTGAATGTTATCTCCTGAGTGTTATCTCCTGAGTGTTATCTCCTGGAAGCAGATCTGAACAAACCACAGGTTCAGTGAAAACCAGTGCCTGTAAACACACTAACATAATCTCTGCCAGGCCAGCGGGTGGATAAACTTAAATCAAAATATTTCCAAACGGGTGATAGATGTTGTTAAATCTGTCATCACTATAGGTAACCAGTAATTTGTACAACATGATGGGCCAATTCACCTCTCAGCCTAGCACTCACACAGCTACTTCTGTTAGCTGGATCGACACAGACCACTTCTTTTTTGATTACAACTGTGGATTTTTATCATTTGAAAAGCCTGTACTCCAACTCAGTTCAAAGAGGAAAGTTAACAGTGTTGCTTGGGGTGCTCATTCCCATAAGGCACCTCAGCCAGTGATCTAAATGCAAAAAAACCACAAAGCAAATAAACATTAAAAGGAGGATTACTTCTGCCTTGAATCTTGGATTCTGACAAAGGAGCTGCAGGAAAAACTTAAAGCACATCATAATCAAGGAGCTGATGGGTGGAAAAGGAAGTATTTCAGATGGTTGTGACACCTATAAACATCCATTGTATGAAGCAACTCCTTGTCATCACTTGGTATTTCTGATTTTTTGAGGCGTCTGCAGATGCTTGCGCAGGCTGCTGTGTTGCCATGGATACCATGGTGTGCTGAGGCTTTTAGCAAACAGACTGATCTGTTTGTGCACCTCCAGAGTGAAGAGGAAGAAAAATCCCATCATTTGTGTGGTGCTAGCAAAGGGAGCCTGACAGCGAAATGAAATGACTCTGCATAATGGTTTTCAGAACCTCCTCCTCTTGGAAATGATGGGGCAGGAAAGAGATGGGAGGTAATGAAGAAAAGGAGGGAGAAAAGCTGTCAAGTGTTGAGCAAAACCCCTCCTCAATAGCTCAAGGCAAGGTCCTTGCATGATAACGTCAGCTGTATGGTCAAGAAAAATCAATATGAGGTTTTAATAATTCAGTTTCCTAATGGCCTGGCACCTTGGCTTTCTGCAAGACAGGAAGAACAACAAGAACAAGGATAAAAGGCAAAAAGGAGTGATCAACAGACAATGTAACACAGCAGAATAATTTGCTTTGAGTGATACCCTGGGACTAAGCAATGGGTGTGAGTTATGAAACTAATATTTAGCTGGTAATGCCTTTATCTGGGCACAACTCCACTGCTAAGTGAGAGGCAAAACAGGTTTAGAAGTGACAGGCAAGCAAACACACAGGAAACCAAGTAAAAGAAACTGGGCAGTGTTCCAAATTTTGACTCTTCTCTTGGTGTCAGAACCACCCTATAAACTGCACATACACATGGCACAAGTCTCTATGAGCTCAATTTCCATACATTAGTGCAGTATCTCATCAGGCAACAACACAACATTGTCCCACTCGATTATAAGTTTTGGGGTTTTGCCCTTGCTGTTCTAAAGGGATCACATCCCCATGTATTTCACCAGAGCTTTCCTTGCTTTTGAGTTTAGGGGTCCAAAAGCACTAACACTTCCATAGGAGGCGTTTGTTCCTCATTATTTACATATATGCTCAAGCTGTTAACAAGAAATAATAACAATGTGAGATCACCCTTGGTGCATGTTTTCCCAGTAGCACCATGTATGAACCAGAAATCCATCACACAATATTTTATAGTGAACTCCTCTCCTCTTAACTGATCAGTTTTTTTTCATGTAATTTCTGTGTCTTAAAACATGGGAAAAGGAGTTGAGTCCTTCTATGGTCAGTGTGGTGTCTCCTCAAGCTCACATCTGCAATGCAAACATCAAGAGCAATCTTTGGAAACAAGATAAAAAGAAAACCAAAACTGCAATCCTTGCCCTACCCACAGGTCCCCTTGGTCTGGCATTAAACTGGAGGTGAAGGCAGGAACCTGGTTGCTTTTGAGCTATGGTCAACCAGTTATTCCAACAAAGCTCTTTGGCACAAAGCCATTCCAGCCTCTCCTTGAGACCCTGCTCTGGGGATGGTCCAGCAGTGTCCAGCTCATGGCTCTTATCTCTGTTTCCTCTTGATGACTCACACTGAACCTCAAGAAAATCATTCCCCAGGCTCCCTCTCCATACAAGCCCCAGCCACAGTCACCACAAAGCTGAAATATGAGTCCTACAGGTGCTGCTGGAGGTTCAGAGAAACCTTCTCTTGCATGCAGATGAGCTGTAACTAAATTCAGCTGTTGAGCTGAGCACTCACCTCCAGACTATTAATTGATGTTTCTGGAAGCACAGCAGAGTGTCTTTCACACAGCTGCTGTGGGAGCCAAAGATGTGTCCTGGGCAATTGGTGCCACTCATTTTCAGGAGGCTGCAAAAATGAAATTCCAGCTTGTGAAGTTATAAATTAACAAACAAACTGGAATCAAAACTTACACAAACTGTCAGGGAAGAGCTGAAAGCTGTTGCTGCTGTGGCTACAGATCAGTAATAATACCTAGCAGCTATGGCTAGTTCTGCAGTTCTCATTGATACTGCATTGCAAAACCTGACTCCAGCAACTGGGACCTAATCCTAACAATGAGTTTTCCCTTACAGAAACCCCCAAGGAGCTCCTCTCCTATCCTATCCCTCTCTTCCAAGGACCTTTGTTTAGCAATTTCACACCTTCCTTGAAATCAGTGTCTCTAGCCACAGCTTACAAACAAACCAGCTCCAGCAAAAGCCAATTTTTTTGCAACCAGAGCTAAGTTAAAGCTAGCAGTCATGGTCACTAAAACCTCAGAATTCAGGGCATGTAATATTCCTGCACATACACTGATGAGCATCCTTTGGGTCTTGTCATATTTGAAATGCTCCAGTGCCCACTCTGCTATCATTTGGGCTCTTATTATTAGTTTTGTAGCTAAGCAACAGATGGGCAGTCCAAATCATGTGGCAAGGGCAAGCTGTCTTGCAGAAATGTTGCAATTTAGAAGGAAAGCAACCCTTTGAAGCTTGGGAGAACCTCTACAGCCCTCAGTGTGCTTCAGATCAATGCCAAAAGAGCTCAAAATCTGCCAGTGGGGTTAGAACAACAGGTCTAGACTCATTGTGACTGAGAAACAAACCTAGAAGAATGATCTGCATTGCAGGAAATTCATGGCCTCCCATTTGCTGCAGAAAGAAAAGTGGAGGTGCATCAGCAAGATTAAAAATATATATCTGGGCAAGTTTTTTTACAACTCAAACACAGCTAGAACAGCTGGTCCTAGGACTGCCACACCTGGTTTGGGGGCTAAAGAGGAATCATGACAAAGAATTAATAAAACCCCTCTATTAACATTAATGTTTAGGAGAAAGCTGCCCCTTCCAGGAGTCCTGGGCTGAGGATCAGGCTGTAGTTCTGTCATTTGGTTCTGGGGAAATTGGCTGGATGCTGGCTGCCTTCACTCTAGTCTGAGCCACTTGATAAATCCCTGACTCTAAGCACAATCATCAGTCCCAATGGTGCTTTTTGATCTGAGCCAGGCTTTGATCCCAGCCTGGTAAAGCTGTGTAAAGACCTGCAGGCACTTTGTCGGCCAAAAAAAAAGCATGGAAATTCACTTTTTTTTTTTTTTTTTTTTTTTTAATTGCATAGAGCTCTGAGGTAGGAATAAAATGCCATTTGGCAGCTTTCCTGAAGCAAAGTACATGCACCATCAAATATAACTGCAGCACTGAGGTATTGCAGCTGCTGCTGCCCAACAGGCAAGCGTGCCTCTCTCCTAAAGCACCTTCACTCTGCTCTCAAAAAGCACTTGCAGACATTTATGAATCAATGGCACACGAGTGCCCTAGGAAAGGGCTGGCTGGAGAGGCAGAAGCAGCGCTGAGGTGCCAGGCTGGAAGCAGGGGGCACTGGGCCACCATCTTATCCTCCAAAGCTGCTGTGAGGCCAAAGACACAAAAGTGCGTCAGGCAGCCTGTGCCCACCTGCTGGGAGCTCTGTCACTTCTTGGTCAATAACAACATTTCTGTCTCCTTTTCAGATGGGCACATCAGAAACTTGGTGACAGAAGCAGAGAGGATTCTGAATCTGACACCCTATTTCACCACTTTCTAGAGATCGTTTTTGTTCCTTTCACCTCCTCAGGCATTAATTTCGTTGTTAATTCTTGTGGTGGAAATCACATCATCTTCCCATTATAGGAAAGAAGCTAAAGCTTGAGTTTTAAGCCCACATTTAGGAACTGGTGGCTCTACCAGTGACACCAGCCTAAGGCTATTTTATGCCTAGCTGGAGGCGCCTTTATAGGAGCAGATCTGCAGAACTCACTAGCAGAGGACTCTGTGAAGGTGAAAAAGTTACATGGACTAAAAGAAAGCAGAGACAAATTCATGGGCACTGGCACCTGCTGAAGGCACAGGCCAGATCACTCACCCCCTGGCATCTCTGAGCCTGGAGTGCCATGAGCAGGACCCCTCAAGTTCTCTCTATTTTCACACTCTTTCCCAAAGCATGCAGTACTTCCCATTGTATTATCCATCTGCTGGTCTAAAACAGCCACAGTAATTTTTTTTGTTGGGAAGAAGACTGTAAAAAATATTGTAATTTAAACAATGCATCAAGTTTAGCCATTTCTAAAAAGTCTTTTCAACTCAGAGCCTCTGAGCAGAAACCAAAGGGCATTTTTGCAGTGAGTGTGGAAGACTTGGCTCATCTCACAAAGTGAGCTGACAGCCATAAGGTGTGACATGATCTAATTTTAGAATTATCATCTAAGACTACAAATTTATTTTATTAAAGAGAGCCATAACTAAATTTTGATGCCATTAGATAATGCAATTAAATATTGGCTTGCTTGCAGGTCTTTGTATTTTGCCACAGATAAAAAAGACTATCTACAAATAGATGTCTTCTCAGATTTTCTTCTACAGGACATTTAACAGATACTGACATATGAAAAAAATCCTTAAAATCTAAACCAAAATCTTTTAATCCACAGAAGCAAACTGAAGAAAGTTGTATCTTGATATGGGAACCTAGTAAATGTTTGCTGCTCTGTGAACTCCACAAATTTTAAACCCTTCCAGGTAAGTTTAAACCCTTCCAGTAAAATAATTCATTTCAGCTTTCTGCCATTTTCAGATGAGACAATAAATAACACTATATGAGTTTTCCTAGGAAATAAAAAGACTGTGGAAGTGGAAATGGATTAAGCATTGCTATATCATCATTTAAATCCCATTCATATGGCCTACCCAACTGAAAAAAAAAACCCCACTGCATTTAGTGTAGGCTCCATAGTTGGATTCTGGATTCAGAAGTTATAGCTGAGCATTCTGAGGGCAGTTGGAGTCAAAATGTTGAGGTTTAGAATTTGATGGCCACAATTTGAAAATTACTCTTTTCCTAACACTCAAGAAACCACCCCAACTTAACCTGGTTTTCACAGCAGCCAGAAAAAACAATCAACTCCCAGAATTTCATACCACAGGTAAAGTCCAGGCTGAATTCCTCAGTTCACTGCAGGAACACCTTGTGGAAGGAAAGCACAGCAGTATTAAAGACCCATGAGAGGTTATATTTGTTACACAGAGTGGCTCCATATTTGCATCCATATTAATGTGTGAGCCAACATACAGATTTGACTACAAACACTGGGCTTTAAAAATAAACAAAAGCACAATACACCGTGCTATTAATAAATAATGGTAATAACAATAAAGTGATAAAACACAGGCTATTTAATTTACTTTTGTAAGAGCTAGTTCATACAGGATGCTTTCATAGGGAAATATTAAACATTATTTTTGCTTGTTGACAAAAACCTAAAGAGAAAAGCTCAGTCACCTTGGAGTTTGCAAATATTAAACACAAAACCACCAGCTTTGCTTATGTGCTGGAGGGAGAAAGAGAGGAAAAAAGGACAAGTAAGTAAAAAGGTAATTTAGTGGAAATGAGTTCACTAGGCTTTTAGGTTATGCTTGGGCTTCTTTTGTGTCTTTCTGTAGATGATGGTATTACTTATAGCCACATTCTCCAGTGAGAAATTTTGGATAAGTCCAGGAGAAGAAATGCAAGGCTCAGAGCAAAGCCACAGGTGTTGTGACCTGGTTTTTTTCTACAAAAACAAGAAAATAATGTGTGAGCCTGTTTGTATGGCAGATTCATTCTAGAAAGTACAGTTTCCTGAGTGTTACCATCAGGACCAAATTAAATGTTCTATTTAATGCAACTGTTTCCTTGATCAGGTATATTGGTCATTTCTGACCTCTCAATTAATGCATTTCAACAGCTGTCTTAGAGAAGACCAAGGTAAGAAAAGTGCCCAAAACAAGTAATTTCACCAGCAGCATGGATATTATGTGCAGAAAACCAGCTGGAACTCCTTTCTCCCTAGGTGATCCAGGCTCCCCCCATCCCCAAATTCAATCAGAGCTCCAAGTTTGCCAGTGAGGTTTAAGTTCCTGTGCTATGGAAGTGCTTTTGAACATTCTGTCCATAAAAGCTTTTTTTTCCCCCCATATCTTTCAGGACAGAAAATGAATCCCTATAATTTCATTAGGTAGAGATGAGTTCCTGTTCCCCAAAGGGTGCTGGCTCACTCACAGGGGCAGGGGAGGGTTCAGCCTCCAGTGTGGCATGTCCTGGGCATTGCAGGAATGAGTGAGTGGCTGCCAGTGGCATTTTGAGATAGCTTGCCTTGATTTCCCAGATTGCTGCAGAAATTCATGACTATATAATGTGACTCCAGGCTCAGACAGACTCCAATTTCTCAGTAAAGGTCTACCTTCCATTTCCTTCATTTTATATATATATATATATATATGCATACAAATATATTTTAAAAATGAATCTTACTGCAAGAGCTTAGTAAAATTGATTAAATGGCTCCCATTGGCTTCTTTGGGCACTGGCTCAAAATATTAATCTGATTATCATTATGGCTCAAATTCAGCATGGTTGTTAAGTACACATCTAAGTGAAAGCACCTGAACAGTCCTGTTGTGATGATTCATGGATTTAAAAATAGAAATGTGTTTAAATGCTCTCTTGAACTCAGGTCTAAATGAAATCAATACATGCCATGGCTCTTCTTCATGAAATATTAAGGCAAGATACATAATTTATTGTGCTCTGTGTATGCATATGTATTTAGCACTGATTATTCTGTAATGGACCTATACATAATTTAAACTCTGTAGCATCCATTTGGTGTGTGGAGGGGGGAGAAATCTTCATTAAACCCCAAACAGTACATTGTTTGGTGATGTGGGAATTTAGTTTATTCTTATTCTGTGTGTGTCTGCATAATAAATCACTGCACACATGCTCAGAAGCCCTTTTCCAGAGGGAAAAGAAAAACCACAGCCTGTTGTGAGGCTGTGGGAGGAGATCCTGCAAGCCTCTGCTGAAGGACAGGACTTCAAGGGCAGGACCCAAACCACTGCAAGGGCCACCAGTCACCCCTCAGGACTATCCCTCAGCAGCAAAGCTAAGAAATTCCTCATTGTATTTCATGGTGCATTGTCCTGGGGAACCCAAAATTCATTGGATTCCCTATCTGTCTGTGCCCAAACCTATTATGGTCTATTCAAGACCCTGAGGCGAGAAAACAGAGTGGGGGGATCCCCAAAATCCAAGGATTGGATCCCCAAACTCCAGGAATGAGGAACACAAAATCCAGAGATTTTATCCGAAAAATTCAGGGATGGGACCCCCAAAATCCAGGGATGGAGGAACCCAAAATCCAGGGATTGAATCCCAAAAATTCAGGCATGGGATCCCCAAAATCCAGGGATTTTATCCAAAAATTCAGGAATGAGGGATTCCAAAATCCAGGGATTCTCCCTCATCCTAAAGACCCCCAAATCCAGGAATAAAAAGAGTGGGATCTCTTCCCTATTCCCAGGAATAAGGAAGAGATCCCACTGTTTTTTTTGGGCTGAGGTGCCCTGGGCTCTTACAAGTCGAGGCCCTCAGGCAGAGTCACTCTCTAGTCTTTGGCTCTTGGCCTTTCTTGCCTCTGTTTACAAGAGTAGCAACTGGAGAAGCTGCCCCAGCCCACCAGCAGCACCAATTGATGAAAAGATAAAAATTGCCAATTGTGCTCCAATTTTGAGTTCAAGCCAATACAACTGCAACTTCCCATGACTTCTGGTAGATAATGATTACACAGGCAAAATTACCTGAAGGGTTTCAAAAAAAAAAAAAAAAACAAGTAAATTTTAATGCTGCAGTGGAAACATTTCATCTGTAGAATCAGGGGATATAATATTTTGAACTGCTAGTTGTATTCACTAAATTACTAACAGCAAAGAGTTAATACTTCACTCATGAGTTCTCCATGCCAATCATTTACTAGGCATTCCATTATGAACACCTGGCAGAGAACAAGCCTCCCATGTAGCTGCTTGGAAAACCTGGCTGGAAAGTCACTGGGAATTGATCTGAGAGTCAGGAGGCACAGGTAAGTCATGAGCCTGCAGGTGAGAGCTGTGCTGTGAATCAGGCTGTGCTCCCATGTGAGGCCACCTCCCCAGTTACAAGAGACATAGTCAACAGGATAAAAACTTGGGAAAATAAGAAAAACCTGAGGCTGGTAAACATGTAGATCAGAAAGGTACAAGGAGCAGGAAAGCCTTTGTTGCACTCATGCCAAAAGGTTTTTTGTTCTGTGCACACTGGGATTCTGTGGATACTGAATATACACTGACAATATACTGGCACTGTACTGAAGTCATGAAGACTGCTTGGTCTGTGTTGCCCATCTCCATCCATCTCAGCCTGAGACTGGTAAGACAAAGTGAAGAGTTCCCACATCCTGAGCAAGCCACAAGTATTCTCAGGTTTCTTGGCTGAGCCCAGTTTGAGTCTGGGTTCCATCTACATGCACGGATAAGCTTCACCAAACTCACTGTTCACACAGCTGCATGCAGTATTACAAAACACTCTGTAAAATAACAGCTAAGAAACCTTTTTCTTTTCTTTTTTTTTTCTTTTCCCCCTACAGAAGTTATCTTTAAGTGCTGCCAAGAGTTATGTGGGTTCAATTTAAAAAAAAAACAAAAACGCCCTTGTCCTGTGCAGCTGCAGAGGCTTGGTGACAGATGGCGCTACATGAATGTGAATTTCGGTTTTAAATAGCTGCATTAAATATTTAAGATTACATTTCCTTACACATGAAGTGCACCTGAGCAGCGTCAGTATTTGAATTACATCTTACACATCATAAATAATATAAATAAAGCTCAGGAAGACAATATCTTGAGATGTCACGAGACAGAAAAGGGATATATACACACGCAGCTGTCTGGGCGAATCCCCCTTGGAGCTGCAAGTTGCTCCCACCTTTAGCCTATAGCTGAAGGGTGGAAGCAGGAGGAGGTGGTTGCAGGAAACACACTGGTCAGTTCATTTCCAGAACACCACCTGCAGAGAATTTTTTCTAATAGTAAAGCAGCTTTAGTGAATATAGTAAATATTTACACAGCACTGGCAAGTGTAATGACAGCAGTGGTAAATTTCCACTTCACCCAAGCAGTGCTCTGGTCCCAGCTGGGGATGGTCAGCTGGCAAAGCAGCCTCTGGAGGAGATGACATCCCCAAAGAATGCTTATAAAGGGGAGAACCACATAAATAGAATGAAGTGCATAGAGTGAAAAAGGCATTCAAAGCACATCAGTGAGAAGCGCACTGATGTGAAGTTTGCAGAGACCCACAATGATGTGAAATTTGTAGAGTGACAGTAAAAAAAAAAAGTTCATTTTTCTTTGTCTTTTTGTCATTGTCTTTTTCACTCCTAATTGGAAGTGCTCAAAGCCAGGCTGGATGGGGCTTTGGACAGCCTGGTCTAATGGAAATTGTCCCTGCCCATGGCAGGGGTTGTGGAATGAGATGATATTTAAGGTCCCTTCCACCCCAAAGCTTTCTGTGATTCCATGACTAACCTGTGCCAAGAAAAAAGTTCCTACTCACTCATTGTCATGTTCTCTGCACCTCTCACACCTACTCATAGACCAGATACTTAAAGAGCAAATGTGACCACACAAATTTACCTTGAATTTTTCCTGTTAGGGCTGGTAACATCAGTGGTTGCCTGAAACCAGCCTCTGACCTGCTGGATTAACTTCACATTTGGGACTCCTCTATAATGTCAGATAATGTTTCACATCTGGGACTCCTCTATAATCCTCAGAGAGTGTCTGGTGAGATGCCTGCTCAGGAGAAAGGGAGAACAAGGGACAACCAAGAGAAGAACATGAAAACGTAAGCCACAAGGTTTTGTAAAATGTAAGCTGTGAGCAGGAGGGATTTTGTTCATTCTCCACGTGTGGATTAAACAAACACAAACATGTTCTCTCCACTGGTTATTTAGAGAAACTGTAGCACACAGAGACAGCCTGAAGAGTGGGAAGCTCAATCTGTGAGGCTAAAAAAGCCCCAGAGAACTCAAAGCAGCAGTGGCAGGTGCTCACAGAGCAGCCCTTGGAAGGTCAGGGCCATGCTCTGGCCAAAGAACCTGTCAGTGCCTCCCTGTCCTTTTTCTCGCTGGAATCATGCACATTTCATTCTGGTCAGTGCCAAGAGTTTCCCTCTGAGCTTTTCCTTAGGATCAGCATCATGCAGGGAGAGCTGGTACAGCCCCACCTGCCAGCTGGACACTCCTCCTCTTCCTCCTCTCCATCAATGTCCACCTCCATCCCCACCTCTTCACAGCTTTCAACAGTGAAATGAGAGAGCTCCCAGAGAGTTTTTCTTGTAGGACTGAATTGGGGATGATTTCTATGACATTAATTACATTATTAAATATGCATGGTCTAAACCACATTTAATAACATACTTGTTCCCGTTCGTCTCCCACTATCAGCTCAACTCTCAAAATATTTAAACTCTAGCTGTGAGCTTGATATGGGCTAAACAGTAATTAGAAAGTTTAATAAGCACCCAGGGAAGCTTCCTGAGCTGTTCTGCCTTTCCATATTCAGGTCAAAATAAATCTGTTGTTCTGTCTTCTAAAAGGAGTTTAATATTTCCTAAAACTCAGCGAACTGTTGGGAAGACTGCAGTGTGTCAAAATGCTAGCTGTACTGAGGAGGAAAAAACACTTTCCAAAGCTCACCCTTTTTTGTTTGTTTTTCTTTTTGTGGTTTTTTGTGGTTTTTTTTTTTTTTTGTTTTTGTTTTGGGGTTTTTTTTGGGTTTTTTGGTTTTTTTGTTCTGAAGAGGCTTTGTGAAGCATTAAAGAGTTTAGAGAAGTCTTTTTACAAAAGCCACATTTAAAAACAGGGTGGAAAAAAGGACTCTAGGAGATAGAGCTTGCAGCTGTGCATCCCCAGTGGAGTTATGCTCACATGGGGGTGATGCAGAGTTCTGAGCTGCATTTCCCTCAGACTCAGTACCTGACATCCTTCACAGGACAGGAATTACACCAAGAGAGGACATTAAGAAGATCTATACATCCACTCTTTGGCATCCTGTTGAACTTTACAGAAAACCAACCATTCAAACCTCACCAAACCCCAATGAATAAATATTTCAATATTTCAGTTTAATGAAACAGTCTTGCACTAGAGCAAACAAGAAAATTACCACTTATACACACAGACTTTAGCATTTGTTTGCTGTAGATAAACTGCAGTGGAGCTGAGGGATTCCCTAAACCATCTTTTTGGGTGACAGGAAAGCATAACCTTGCAGAGGGGAGCAAGGACATCGCCTGGATTGTGAGAATAACACCAGGGAAAAGAACCCACAGCACACTGCAAAGAGAGAGAAGGCATGTCAGAAGAGGACAAAACACCTGTAAAAATCTACTTCTCCCACTTTCATAGTAGGCAGGAGCTGAAGGCCTGTTTTACCACATTTAGGAGATCCTCAAACAAGGACATTTGGAGCATCAGCGCACCAGTCAGTAAAAACAGAGCACTTGAGAGAGAATCAGGTTAGTGGAGGTTCAGGACATATTCACATTGAAAGCTGCTACAAAGTTGTTAATTGCATGTTGTAACATATTCATACCTATGTCTCTTCATTTAGATCCACCACTGTAAATGTGGATGTAGCTACAGGCAAGTAAGTGAAGGAAATTTGAAACAGTAACATCAGATTTTTAGAAGTAAATATTTCAAGGAAATAGTATTTTATGTGTGTGTGTGTGTGTATCTGTATCATGCTTTGAGGCTGAAGCTATTGCAGCAGCTCAAAGCAGAATTCATCTGGAAAATGCTGGAGGGAAGTCTTAGACTGGAAGTACTGGTTTTCCTCATCCTCCTTAGCTCCTGTCATTTGTCTGCATAATTTCATCTTAAGTTATCTTAAAAGTATTAATGTGCCCATTATATCTTCTATCTCCATTTAAATAGCTGAAATTCCAAGCAATAGTCATATTTTAAAAAGTTACTACTTACTTCCCTGAATAAATAAGGAAAGCAGTAGATCTTCAGCAACTGCTCAGTGTCAAATTCCTCCTGCCACATGTCATTCCTCAGCACTAAGGGAAAAATCCAGTAAATCTCCATTAAATGCTGCTGCCCTTGAGCCATCACAACGTTGTCTCAGGCTGTATTTTGGGATAAAGCAGGAGGGAAATTTGCTGCTTTCACTGCTCTCCAGTGCATTGAATGTAGTCACTTAAATCATAGTGATGATCCCCACCACTGCTTCAGAAGATCAATCCAGTTTTGTGTTTGCTATATTTTGGGGGAGAGAGAAGCTTCAAGGCTTGCATAAAATGTCAGAAACCCAAGAAAAACTTTTTTCTGTGTGACTCTTAGCCTGGAAGAAGATATTTCTTTCCATTTCATATGCCATAATTACCCTAGGTCTTCTCATGACCATACATTGATAGTTCCTGCATTTCTGTCTGGACACCATCACCTTAACTTTCTATTAAACTAGGTAACAGGATAATTCAGCATGAAAGAGGTCAGAAAAATCCAAATCAGAAATGTCAAAACTGTCATTTTGGACACATTCCTGAGCCAACCTAGTAGAGCATGTTGGGGAAAAAAATAAGGTGCTTTGCATGGCAAGGTGTTTGCAAATTTCTGAAGTCATCCTATTTTGGTACTCAAGAGTGAGATTTTGGCACTCTTTACAAGCTGCCTTACTGGGGACATATCTGCATTATTTTTGAAAGAATGAAAAGAATGAAGAACGAGAAGCTTTTGGGGTTTGGAATTTCCCAATTCATGGAACTGTTTAAAAGTCCTTGGCTTCCAGTCAACTCCTGCTTTTGTGATCAAACCAAGAAAGTGAAATTTAAAAAGTGAATCTATTTCTCATGCAAACTTAATATCAACAACAACAATAAATTAAAAATTAACTTCAAGTTAAAAATAACTTTTGCTGTGAAACACTGATCAACTCTACTGAGCTTTCAGGAAGAATATGTTGTGGTTTGCTCTGTCCCCATCAATAATATATCAGCAATTCTAGAGCCTGGTAGGAAACACTTCTGGCAGCCAATAAATTTCTTCAAGACTACAAAATTCCCCCTTTAAGTGTTGGGACAGATCCCTTTTGCAACCTGTTTTTTACCATGATAAAGAGCAAGGCAGGGAGAACCCCCTGGGAATGGGCTCCTAGCAGGGCCATCAGGGTGAGGAGCACTCAGCATGGGGTTTTTCCCTCCCTTCCCCACCTCTTTCAAGCCCACATGTCACAAGGCAGAGGTCTGAGGCCTGATGAAATAAAATCATCTGGATGACTCAAGCAGGATGACCTGGCTGTACTCCCATTGAGTTACTCAAATAATGCAGCTCTGAGATCTCCTCTGGAGAATGAATCCCACATGTAGGAGCAGGCAGCCATTCAGATGTGGAAAAGGAAACACAGAGGTAGGCATTCTCCCTGAAAAACTGCCTCCCAAACTAAGCCCTTCATTTGTGGCATCACCCACAGCCTTCCCCTCGTATCTAAAGGGCACATCTTTTAATAATGTTATTTGGGAAGGTACAGATAGCATATTTTTAATGCCTATGCCAAAAAGTAGATGTGCTTTTTTAACAAGTGCTTCCTCATGCTGTAACCACAAAGACCAACTTGTCTTCTAAAGCACTTTGAGCCAGGGACAGCCCCCACAGAAGTTACATCAAGGCCCAGGTAATCTTTTAAAATATAACTAAAAGAAGCAAGGTAAACAGCATCTCATTAGACCTTGGAAAATGTGAGGCACTTCTGCTTTATATGCTGATTTCCCCACTGAAGATAATACAACATAGAATTAACAGTTTAAATGCATTCTTAACCAATATATTACTCAAATTGTTTAAAAGTTGCATTTCTTTTATGTATCCTGGTAACAAATTTTAAGGAGAAATCCATGGATATTTCTGGGTGTTAAGAAAGGAGAAACTCTTGTCCTTTCTATACATCTAAGAGTCATAATATTCCCAATGTGACCAACTTTATTTAAAACAAAACCGACCAACCAAACAAAAACACACAGAAAAACCCCACAGATCACAAATGGGGCACAGCATTAAAAAAATTTGTACTGCAAAAAACATCCTGGAAAACTCAACCCCACTATTCCAAGAATATAATGAAAATCAACAAATGACAACTGCAATCAAGAAGAGAGAGGAAGAATATACACTAACAGGATGTTATAAAACATCATTTTACTTGGCTTAAATGAAACTTACCTTGTAGCTCACAATCTGTAGCACTGACATTTGGTACCCTGAGAAAAGTTAACAAGGTGGCTTTGATAAAACTGGAGACCTTGTGTAATCCCCTCTTTTTCATTAAATAATGGATGTTATTGCATTAAACAGATAAAATTTGATTCCCAGCTCTAGGCACCAAGGCCTATGAAACCGCAGAGACCCATATTACCCATGGCATTCTTAACTACCTCATACCATCATTTCCTACTCTGAATTTTAAAGAGCTTACAGACTGCCTAAAGACTTTTTTTAGCTTTTACATGCATTAGTGTGATCTTCAAGTTTTTTTAACCAAAGATAGTCATTATCATCCATTTTTGCTTGGCTCCTTACCCACTTGGCTTTTTCCAATAACACCTTTTATCACAGTCCTGCCACTGTGTTTATCACATCACTAGGATGTACTACTTCAAAATTAAAGAGAGCAGTTATTAACCAAGCTATGATTATAATAAGAGCTCCTGGCATTTATTTAGTTCCTTTAGATCCTGAAACTCACCTAAGTAATGTGAGCAGAAGAGCATGTTAAACTGCATCCTCTGGAGCACAGTGTTGGTATGAGTTGTGGTAGTGCAATGCCAAACATGTTAGAGAATGCCCATTTTGTTAGAGAATGCCAATTGAATGCCTATCAGGTCCCAAAATAAATCCTCATATTAATTTGCCAGTTTCAATGCTACCTGTCACCATCACATTTTCTGAAAAATCCCCTTGCCCAGGATTCTTCTCCTGGGAAGCTGAGAAGTCTTAGAGAAAAAGGAAAACAATAATTATCTCATTTGCTTCTCCTGTGTTTTGCTGCTTTGGAATGTGGTTGGAGATTGTTTATCCAACAGGTAGATGTTTCATTGGATTCATGTGAATTGTTTTAACTTAATGACCAATCATGGTCAGGCTGTATCCAGACTCTGGAAGGAGTCATGAGTTTTTCATTACTATCTTTTAGCCTTCTGTCTGTATCCTTTCTGTATTTTTTAGTACAGTTTAGTATAGCATTCTTTAATATAATACAGAACATAAAATAATAAATTAGCCTTCTAAGAACATGGAGTCAGATTCATTCCTTCCTCTTCTATCCGTGGACCCCAAAAATACCACAGCTACCTATCCCTGTTGATCCATTTTCACTTAAGTTTTCTCTGGGGGGAGAAAATAATTTGTTATTAAGAGAAGCTATGGCCAAAGACCGAGTTTTTCTAAAATTATTTCAAACAGTCTTGAATTTTTTGAAGTTCAAGCTTACCTGACATACTGGGAAGCACACCAAGAAGACACAGTCCTCCTTTGACCACGTTGCACTCATTTTTTTGTACCAGTTTCACTCCACAGAAAACTCAACTTTGTCCCTCATTCTGCACCTTACAAAGCAGCCAGTTTTCATCAATTCATGCTAAATTAACATCCCTTTTTTGCATCCTGCAGCTTAAAACTCATTGTTCCTCTCACAGTAAGACACACACAACCAGCAATCTACTAAAAGCAAACTCCTACCTGAAAACCTCCAGCACAACTCTCTACCATCAACACATTCCTGTAAGGATTTTATACTGTTCCTACGATTCCCACCCAAAAAAACATCTGGAAACAAAGATCCACTGTTGCAATAACAGCCAAAACTCCCCAGTGATCCCTGCAAAGTTAAAACCAGGACTGCACTGTGATTTTTGTTGGTATGTGTTAATGCAGAGCTGGGTTTGAAAGTTCCTAAGGGTACACTTTACAATTTCATGTGGCATTTGCTGGAAAAACAGTATTTGCACTCAGAGAAGGGCACATAGAGAACCTTGTTTGAAAGAGCCAGAAGAAAGTTGCCCTTCAGTGCTCTGGAGCTGAGGGGAATCAGGGAGATCTGTATTCTCTAGGGAACAGCTCCTGCTCCATGCAGAGTATCTGCTTGCATTACTAACCTGAAGACACCTGCCCTAAGCACAGATTTGGCCTGGAAAAGGTACAAGAACTATTTTTTTTTCAAATGCAAATTCAGCATATTCAGTAATTCAGTCACAAAAGTAAGCAGCAGCATGAATTTAGAGCAAAACCTTCAGCTGACCCTGTTAAGGTGGCCCAGCTCTGGTGCTCACACACAGATCCTTTGGCACTGAGTACAGCTCTCACCAGGAGTGAGAATCACAGAACTAAATCATTTTTAAAAAGAAAAATCAAGGCATCACACAGCTGTTAGCCAAACCTGCTGCTTTTTTTATGAGACTAGAACTGGCACTTATTTCTGGGTAACTTTCAAGAATTCCATTTGCAGGGTTGATAAAATGTAATTTCTCTAGCAGAGGACGCTCATCCCTGCAGACCTTTACTCCTGCTTAAAACACATGGCCCAAACACACCATAAAAAAGCAAAAAAGCAGAAATTAAATCAGTATAGTCCATCCCAAGGTAAGACAACAGTTTTTGTGTTATTGCAGCAGGTAAAGCTCAGTTATGCCATATAATTTTATTTTTCCAAACTCCTCTAATTGCTCCTTTTCTTCCCCTGACTATTAGGAGGGCCAGAAATGGAATTTGAGGTCTCACTGCCCCCAGCAGCTGGAGTCCTGTCTTCACCTTTGGGCATATCTTTAATTAGCCATGATACTTTGGAGGCAATTACAGCTAGAAGCTGGTATTTTTTTAATAATTATGGACAGGCACATTATTTTGCCTCTAAGTGTGAAAATGGATGTGAAACAACAGCTGACATGCTAAAAAAACAGTAGACAGGTAACCTAAAGAAAGCCCATGCTTCAGGATGATTCCAGTTTTTAATATCTGGGTTTGAGAGAATTTTTATGGCCTGGGAGTTGATGTAAAGAGTTTGCAGGATCCTGGTCTCAGCCCAACTCTTGCTGCTCATCATTGCACAGTGCTACACAGGAAAATACCCTCAGTGAGGCCACCAGAGCTCACTCCCTTCTCCAGGAATGGTGCAGGTGGTGGCCCACAAGACTGGAGGTCCAGAATGTAAATCCAGAGTAGGAGTTTTCCACACCCCTCTGTTTTATAGGCTTGAAATGCAGAGCACCAGTCATCAAAACCCACAGGCAGAACAGTGCTTTTAAAATACTTTGCTTGTAATTGTTAAGACAGCCTGAAAACATAGAAAATTAGTGTTTCAATGGCTCTGTTATCACTGCAGAGGCATGGAAAATACTTCTCACACTGAATAATCCTCAGCATTCACAGCAATTTGCTGTGAATTTGCACAGGTACAAATCCCTGTGCATGGCTAAATGAAACCCTTCAGAGTGAATGACTGAATTACCTGTATTTTATGGCAGGTGTGAGGAGGCACAGGTTAACAGCACAATGTTCCCACAAGCTAGAATACCTCATTAGATCCAATCTATAATGAAAAGATAACAATAATATTTTAGCAAACTGTTGTCTTGGTATTTTTAATACATTCAAGCTGGAAAAGTAATCTTTTTTCCTTTTAAAAGGAAATTGTTCATAAATAGGACTGAACATAGAGGTTCCTAAATTTAAACCTGGAAAGCCACTGTCTGAAATACCTATTTCAGGCCATCTGGGAGAACACCAGTTCAGTTTGTCAACCAGAAAGTGATATTCACCCAGGACAGGTATCCAATTTACTGGTATTACAATGGAATGCTCTCTCATTACCCAATTACACTTCAGAGGAAGGGGTGAGGTTATAATACTTTGAGCAAAATTTAAATTCTGCCTTGCCTTCCTCATGCCTGACTTCCATTGCCTTGCCCTCCATTACCTTGCCTTGGCCCTGCCCTTCCTCATCCTCACCTTGCCCCTTTCTGGGCCCTCTGCCCTCTTTTCAGCCTCCACTACCTCCTGACCTCTACTTCCCTCCAGCCTCCCACCACTTTTATGGCTTCACATTTTTTAGCCACATCTTGTTTTCCAGCCTCCCATCCTTTTTAAACTTCCACATCTTTTTTGCCTCTCCCATCCTATCTCCTTTCCCTCCCCTCCACACTTCCAACCCTTTCACTCCCCTGCTCTAATTTGGCCTCCCATCACTTTTAGGGCTCCACTTTTTTCTAGCTACTCCTTGCTTTCCAGCCTCCCACCTCTTTTTGGACTCTCACACCATTTTAGCCTCCACTCCTTTTCAGCCTCCACTTCAGCTCCAGCCACCGACAATTTTTCCATTTCCCACAAAATTTGACCTCCACTGTTTCCTGGCCTAAACATTTCCTCAGACCTCTCACCCTCTTTAGCTTTCCACCACAAATCAGCTTCCACTTTTTTACCTCCTAAAGTTGCACTCCAACTTAGCATCCCTTTCTAGACTTCTACCCCTTTTCACCCTCCCATTCCAGTTTAACCTCCCCCACTTCACAGACTCCACTTTTTTTCTGCCTCTACCCTTTATTCAGCCTTTCTCCCCATTCCAGCCTTTACCTTTTTCTGGCCTCCATCTCCAGTTTCCCCCTTCTTGGCCTCCCCACCTCTTTTTGCCCCTTTCTTCCTCTCTCTACCCACACTCTCTCTTGGCTTTTCACCTTCCACGTTTTTGGTCAATACTTTGGGGTTTTTTCCTTCCCACATTATTGTGTCCTCCTGTCCTCTCAGCTTCTGCATTTCTTCCTCTCTTCTACCCTTTCCTGGCTCTTTACCCTTTTCCAGCCTCTGTTTTTTCTTGACTCATTTTTTCTTCTCACTGACCTTTTTTTGTGTGTTTTACTCTTTTACAGCTTCTACTTTTTTTCTCTCCAGTTTTCTTTGTTACCTCACTTCCTTTATGGCCTCCTTCTCATTTATAGCCTCCACTTTTTTCCCAGCTTTCCTTGTTTACTCCATTTCCACACTTTTTCCCCTCTACCTTCTACACTGACCCTTCAGTCCTTTTTCAGTCTCCCACTCTTTTTTGTCCCTCTATTCCTTTAGGGCCTCATATTAAAGCCCCTTTAGGGATTTATATTAAGCCTCCACTCTATTTAATGCTTTCTCCTTATTCCTCCACTCTTTCCACAGCCTCTCAGACTCCATTTCACAAAAAGATTTCTTTAGTGTCCCACAGTACTTTAGCCTCTCCCCAAGTTTCAGCCTCCACTTTTTGCCCTCCAGTCTCCCACACTTCTTTGGCTTCCCATCCCTTTTCAACCTGCACTTTTTCAGGCCTCTTCTCCCCCTCCAGACTCCTACTGCTTTTCAGCCTCTCACAGGAAAAAATGTGCTAAAATCATGGACTGAAATGCAGCTGGAAAACACCAACATTTTTTTCCCCTGATTTTCCTGAAATAGTGTGTTAAAAACACCCTGTGCTGTATTTTGTGCTGCAAAACAAAGTGTCCACAATGGGTTACCTGGTGTTTCGTATTTAGGTGTCAGACAAAGGGTTCCTCAAACCAAGGGATTTAAAGCTGCCCCATACTTCTAATAAGACTCAGCTTTCCATTTCCAATCCATAATTCTGCACCAAGACATTTAGGAAATGCACAGTTGCACAGCCTGAAGTATTAAATATCAGCTGTTGGAGTTGTTTTGTTCAGCTCTGATTTCAGACACAGTCAATTCCAGGGGCAAAGCTAGGGAGGAATACTTCATCCACCCACACAGGCAAGGAAAAACCAGATCTTTGTCTCAGCAGCTCCAGCACTTTTAATTTCTTGGCACTCTGGGATGGTGTGAGAAATTTTACATTAAATCAACAACATACCAAGAACTCTTGGGCATTTCAGTTCAAGTTTTCCAACAGATAGGTTAAATTTCCCTCTAACTGATCTTGACAGACCCCCTTGAAAGGGGATGTGAGGCAATGGGAGGAAGCAAATGCTCTGGTGGTCATCAGGCAGTGGCAGGAGGCTTGGCTCGAGCTGCAGGAATGAGGAACAATGAGAGGAAGAAAAGGAGATAAGCAGCCAGGAAACACACAGGGTGCAGGGGAGCAGAAAGCCACAAGGAAACAAGGCAAAAAGCAAACCAGGACCCAGCTTTGAACAGGAGGGGTACCTGTAGCACAAAGAAAGCCCTCAAGAAATGTCAGAGTGAGAGTGCAAGTGGTAAATGTTCCAAGAGGCCAGGGGCAGCTGGAAAAACTGGCAAAAGGCAGCAGAGAGACTATAAACCTCTTGGTGAAGTCCCTGGGGCAATGGAGACTGGTTATCCTGCCACTCAGACAATGTCCCAGAGGGAAATGCTGGGAAAAGCTGGAATTCTGCATGTAAAACCTGGTGACCAATGTACACTTTCAGATAATCTGGGACCAAAAGAAAAAGGTGGTGCAGATTTTCTTACCTCAGCAAAGCAAAGAGAGGGCCAGAAGGAACCACACCACCTGGGACAGAAACAGGCCCACATGGAGGACAAAGCAAATCACTTTTCCAAATGGATCATATAGGAATAAGTGGTGAAAATCTTCTGACCTATTTCAAACCCTAGATAACTGCATGGGAAGGTCAGATTTGCAATGTTCAGCACTCAAAATTCAGCAAGTCCTAATATTAGATCTGCTGATGACACATGCATTCAGCTCCCCTATTCACCTGTGGCAGTCTGATGCTGCCTGTAGTCCTACAGTAACATAGCTGTATTTTCAGATATATTTTATATATATATATATTTTCAGCATTTTCACAGTGCACTGCCTGGCAAAGGGGCACAAGAGCAGGGTCACAAGTCATTTCCTTCTGCTGCTCTCGTCCTGAAACTCCTCTTCTATTCCTCCCTCATCTCCCTTCATTATCACTTGTCAAACCTCCCAAGCCCTGAGGTAGGTGAGGGGCATTTTGGCTGGCCCAGAGCACCCTACAGGCCAGAGGAGGTTTAATTCAGAGCCTGTAATCTCTCCTGCATGACAAAGCTTATCTGGGCTCTGTGTAGGCATTTAAGCTGCTCTGTGAAGGAAGCAGTGACCTGGTTTGCCATCCCCAACCTGGACTGCAGCAGTGGGCTCGGTCAGGGCTGATGTGGAGTCTTTGCCATGGGTTTCACAGCATAACTTAGGCTCATTTGTAAAAAAAAAAATAAATTACTGAGGGAGTAGTGCAGCCTCAGGATTTCCTGTCCTCATCTGCCCTACTTTGTAACCAGAGAGAAGCTGCCCACCAAAACAGCTGCTGCTTGCTCCTAAGGTGGCTTCAGCTAATTCTGCATCTACACACATTTCTCCTAAAAAATGGAGGAGTAGCAAATGTCCAGGAAGCCTTGGGTGAGGCAGCTCCAGGTTTGGAACACAGGCAGATGCTTTCCAGAGGAAAAGCAAAGGAAGAACCAGGCACTAAATAACCCAGAGCTCAGGATGGGGAACTGCAATTCCCAGTGTGGCAAGTCACAGGGGCAGCCAAATACATCTCACTCAACAATCCTACAGGGAAAAAAGCTGTGCTTTTCCCCTTCTCTTCCCACAGAACACAGACAAAAAGAACATTTTGACTAAGAGGCTCGAGCCCAAGCACTTTTACAGCTGACCCCTGTGCTAGTGGTGCTGTCAGTGACGCTGAACCAGTTTTCTGGCCATGCTGTGTTTTGGTGTCTCCCTCCCTAATGCTGTGGCACAGCAACCATTCAGAAATGCATCTGAATGTTTACCCTAAAGAAAGGGCAACTGGACTACCACAAAAAAGAAAATCCTGATGCCAGTTTAGTCCTGATGGACTGAACTGTGCTCTTCTCACTGGCTCTTTTCTCTGTGCTCTTCTCTACATGTGCAACTTGTCCTCACCCTATAGACTCTGATAATTATTGGCTTCAGTGGCAGGAAATATACTCCAAAATGATAATTCCCAGGCTGAAATCAAGCTCTGTTATTTTCATGCCACTGCTAACATGTCCAGAGGAGATTTATTAAAGACATGAGTGACCCCCCTGCCAGAAATTAAGGACTTTTCTGGTGAAGAAGCAACTTTGGTGTTTATTCCTCCTGCCTCCTCATCTGCTGAGCTGCACCAGAGAAGCAACTTGTCAGGCTAATTATTCACAGAGATTTTAAGCTGCATATTTTCTCCCTGGACTAATCTAACCCAGATATGGGAAAGGCGTGGTTTTAATCAACCCTTCTATACATCCCATGATACTTGGTCACATGTGCATGTGTAGGTATGTGCATTATGTGCATCACCCAGTAAAATAACCACATTGTACACCAGTAACAAGCTGCCTATCACATGCTGTTCTGTTTGCCCTCTTTCTATAGTGCTGCCTCCAAACAGACCAGTTCTGAAATGAAATAAGGAAATAATCTGAATGACTTCAGAGCACTTTTTTCACAGCTACAATTTTTTTACAAAAATAATAGACTGACCGTGACCCTCAAATAGTTTCACTGCAGGTGAAAAGGGAAGAGTAAAAGCTATATACTGTCTCAATAGTGTGCAATAAGATCTTGGGAAACAGACTGAAATCAGCCTTCCTTCCAGCACATGGAAATCCATTTAAAAGGGACACTCCAACAGAGCCCACAATAGAAGCCTCAGTGCAGCCAGGGCTCTAAAGCAATTCAAGGTATTTTTTTCCTGAGACAAGTGACAGAGCTGGGCTCCAGGGAGGGCAGAGCCCTGCACAGACTGCAGAATCACTTACCAGCATTGCTCTGAGCAGCACAGGATATGAGAAACAGCTGCTTCTTGTCCCTGGTGACACTTCAGGCCAGCTGCTGTTCTCTCTGCAGGGACAGAGGTGGGTTTGCTCCCAGACTGCACACCTTGCCTTTTTTTTAACACAGCATTATTTTTTCTCTGCCTTTATCTATGGGGATTGAATGATGAAGTAGGAGTATCTTACTCTAAGAGAGGAATGAAGTAGATGCTGGATGGGAAGCAGGACTTTTAGAAATTATTTGAATAAAACACTGCCTGTTAGCATAGACTGACCCAGTTTGAGTGCAGGGTTTGGGAATATAAGGCAAAGCTCCACCTAAATTAGGGAAGATGAAAAAAGCACCCACATTTTCACACCACAGTCTCTGGTTCTAAATTGCATGGCATGTTCAGGTGGAAGGAATGACAGAGATGTGTCTTTACAAACAAGCTATGGGCCTGTTGGTAGATAAAGGCAGGCACTGATAGGTAAAGAAGCAATGGGAGGGACCATAAATTCCAGAGGAATTCCACTAATTGACTCAGACTGTCACTCAAGGCTGTGCTAAATTCCTGGACTTAGAGAAAAAGAACAGAGATACAAAGAAAAGGCAGGTCTGTATTAGGTGATTTGGGAAGTCTGCACCTCTCAAGTACCTCAGCCAATGGGGAAAGAGAGCAGGAAATGTGGCCAGGAAATTGGGATAAGGAGGAGGCTGCATCCTCCAGCAATTCAAGAGACCCCTTGGGAAATACCCCACGGCCTCTCCCTTTGTCCTTACAGGACTCCTCTGTCTCCTTTTTGGACTTAAACCTCCGACATCATGGATTAATTTTCCTGACACAGGGAATCTCAAACACAGGGCCTAATTAGGCAAGATGTAAAATAACAAACTTTGCTCTCTTCCAAAGGCTTTGAGAGTGAGGACAGGAGGACAGTAGTCAACATGATTAACTCAGAAGTTTGGTTTTCCTGGCTTTTTGTGCAGCAAAGTTTCCTTCTCACATTAAGTGATATTCACTGAGTGCTTAAAAAAATCCAAAGCCCAAGAATTAAATAGGATTGACAATATGCTTCACAGGGATTTGCTGATTGAGTGATGGTGCTCACCTTGCTGTACTTACTGTGACCACCACAGGCAGAGCTGAAGCACGTCTGGAAAACACAGGAACCAGGCAATGGTGTGGATGAGAATGGAAGCACCAAGCTACAATCTCCAAAATGCATCACAGTGATGTTTCCAAATGGGAACAGCTATGTTCAGCTGCTTAAGTAATTCTTATTCTTATAACTCAGCATCCTCTTTGAAAGTCCTGCAGTGCCTTGGATGCAGCAGGAGCTGATGTGTACCTGGTGTGGGGCTGCATTCAGGGCTCTGCCACCTTGTGCTGTGCCCAGGTGTTGTGGAGAAGATCTTCCCACTCTCCCCACGGGCCAGAGGGCTGGGAGCAGGAGGGGTTAGGGTGGAGGGGTTGGTGGTGGAGGAGAGCCTGGGTGCAGGATGTAGGAGAAACTGGGAATCAGGAGGGAGGAGAGCCTGGAGCAGCTCACCACACTGGGGTAAAGTGGCCACTTGGAGGGCACAGGGAGCAGGGCCAGAGCTGGACCCACAGCTCAGCCAGGCATGCGGCCCTGCAGAAACTGCAAAGTTCTGAAATCTCTCTGCTTTGGGGTTTTTCCCTCCCTTGTTGTACCTGTGTGATGGATCCTGGAGGCTCCTCCATCAGGCAAACACTGCAGTCCAAACTCCGCTTCCTTTGCAGCTGAGCAACATGACTGCACAAACCAAACCTGACTTTGTGTTTACATAAGTTAATAAAACTGGAGGAACAAAAACCATTACAAATTGAAGCAAAGTCACATCCCAAGCGGATGTCTCTGAAAAGACTGTGCTGAGGACTGTGTGCTTCTACAGAAGAATGTGCCATATAGTGCATTTTTGACAGTTTAATGTAGGATCACATCAAAAATGGGCATAAAAAGGGCAGAAGAGGATTACCAGGGGAAGAAACAAGAAAATAATATACAACTATGTCAAATGACTAAGACCATAATTAAAACAAAGTCACTTTAAAACACCAGTGGAGTAGTCTAGCTTGTCACAAAGCCCTCAAAGATGTGGTAAAGCAGTAAGTGCAGCTTTAGAGCAACAGAGCATTTCAGTGTGCTCCAGGCCACAAAACACGTGTGAGAGATACTGCTCAAAGCTTTTGAAATAATTGATATTGAAATATCAATATTATAAAATATTGATATTGTGCCATCTGTGTCTCAGTGGTCTCTGGATTGATCATTTGTACACTCAGCACAAGTGAGTCTGGGGGGTGCTGCAGAGGTTCAGTCACTGAAATCACTGTGATGGGGTAAAAGCAGTGCCAGAGTTTGTAAAATGCTCCTCAGTTAATTAAGGGATTGTGAAAAATGCCTCTTGCCTCTTCCAAGGAGCCCATCATGCCACCCTCATTTTTCATGTGCTAATGAAAAATGCTTAATTCCTCTGGAAAAATACCAATCTGGTGGCTTCCAGTTAGGGAAATATTTTCACTGCAACATCATGACATGTGTGACAGTTACAAATGCTGCTCATTTTTCTCTTAGTGAGGTTTTCAAGTGCAGCACTGTGCTCTGCTCTGGCAATTTTTAATGCAACTAATGTCAGTACTAAATGGCAAGTGGATGAAATAAAGGTGGCTGTTAATCACAGAGAAATGGCATGGGACAGGCCACCTTCAAAAGTGGTGGCTAGCAAAGGGTAAACTCCCAGCTCTCTGGGGATTCTCTACACCTTTAACAGGGTTTTATGATTTCACAGCTCTTTTCATAGCAGAACACAACGTGATGAGTGGTGACTGCTGACCCTGGGATTCCAGCACTCATCTATGGGACTTCAGTGGGTGCTTTGGGGTAAATAATGAGGTTTTTAACATTATTTAACAGGCTATTCACAACTTAACAAATTGTTCTGTTATTTACCTACTCTGTAGAAATGCTTGTTAAAGTCACCATCCCTGGAGGTCTTCAAAAAAAGAATGGCCATGGCACTTAGTGCTCTGGTCTAGGTCACATGGTGGAGATCAATCAAAGCTTGGACTTCATCCTGGAGGTCTCTTCCAACCTAAACAACTCTGTGATCTGCATAGTTCTGAGAAATACTGAGGATTTAATACCTAGGGGATTCATATCCTTCTGCCAGCTTTCAGAACTCATCTTTCCCCTAAATTATCCCTTTAATTATAAATAAAAACTTAAGTGTTGCAGGATGTTGCTCTTTTTCAACTTTCTTGGTATCTAGCCCAATGGAAAACCTGTCCCAAGACTGCTGGTTATTAACTGAAATCCTGAAACAGCACTATTACAGTATTCCCAAATACTTTTACAGTATTCCCAAATACTTCTGTCCTATTTAGCATCATCATATTTTCAAACCACCCAGCAACCCAACACTATTTTCTTATGAAAGGCAGCGCTAGTGTACTAAAGACAGTACTGACAGCTAGAACACAACAATCACTTGCTCATTTAAGTAGAGCTGGTTTCCCTCTGCAGACTATGCCAAAGAAGATTGTTCTTTGATGTACTCCTTTTAGATTTCTTTCAAGCATGAGAGACTAGAAAAACAAAGATAATTTCCAATATGTTGGCACCATCTGCAAAGAATTCTATTAAAGCACAAAAATTAAAGGTTTTTTTGGGTTTTATATTTTCAAGGGTAGTATTAGCAATATGATGTTGGTTCAGAAGTCAGGTAGGGTCTGTGGTTGGCAACTACAATTCTTTTATTGGACATATGTTACTGAGCATTGAACACTTGTTTATGTAGGCATGGATTTAAGAATAACACCACAAAATCAAAAGGCTAAACTGCAGACCTGTACTGAGAAGCAGGCCTGGTGAGTCTGTCTACTCCTATAAGTCAGCTGAGAAAAAGGGGAAAAAACTGCCATTATAAGAGAAGAAGCATAAATTTAGTTATAAATTATGGTTACAGAACTAGATAATATTTCCTTTAAGGTCCAAAGCACTGGAAAACCCAGGTTCCCTGTGTACATGCACAGGGAAATATTTAGAGTCTGCCTTATGCAAGTGGTTTATCTGTAAGAAAACTTAATAAAGCTGTACTAATTCAAACAGCTCTCTTAGAAAAAAAAACTAATTATGTCATTCAGAATTATATTTCAGAATAAAAATGATACACTTTAACCCAGATAACAACCTACCCAAAAGAGAGCAAGTTTCAGCAAACAGTGACCAAGAAAGAGTGAACAGGGAAAGCCAGTGTAAGCCATGACTTTAAGCAATGGTCTTTGCCAGATTTCATTCCTGCTAGCATCAGAATTTTCTCCCAGAGAAGATTTAGGAGATAAAAAGGTAAATTGAACATTGTTTTTCTTCATCTCATAAGGGCAGTTTTCTACAGTTCTTAGCAACAGAAAAAATATACATTTCCAGAACTTGCACATATCCAAAAAGAAAAAGGTGGAGAACAAAGAGGGAGAATAAAACCTAATAAAAGCTAGAACATGACTTTGTAGTAAACAATAGAATATAACGTGCAATAGTGCAATTTCTCCTTTGCTGCTCCAACAGGAAGCCTCGGCAGACAGTCCCGTGCATGTCAGCATCCCTCGGTGGGTGTCACACCCAGCTGCGAGCCTGCCGGCCACTGCTGGGCTTCGGGGCCGCCGCGCTGGGGCCGGGCTCGGCCCGCCCCTTCCCCGCCTGCCGCAGCTTCTGATCCCAGCGCTGCGGGGAAACGCACAGCAATTACCAGAGAGGCACAGGCATTACCAGAGAGGCACAGAAATAACCAGAGAGCTCGCAGAAATTACCAGAGAGGCACAGAAATTACCCGAGAGCTCGCAGAAATTACCAGAGAGGCACAGAAATAACCAGAGAGCTCGCAGAAATTACCCGAGAGCTCGCAGAAATTACCCGAGAGCTCGCAGAAATTACCCGAGAGCTCGCAGAAATTACCCGAGAGGCTACAGGGTCGCCCTGTTCTTCTAAAGCTTCTGATGTTTATATGTTTGTAATGAACTTTCTCACACGCTTTTCTGGAAATAATGATTGTTTTACATTGTTTTCTGGAGGAGGAGACATTTGATGGACTGTTGGTTTGTCCAGTGTCATTGGAGAAGTGGCACTGTCACCCTCCAATCCACTGTCGCTTTTGGACATCTATAAATGCTGGAGTCAGAATTAAACTGCCCTTCTTTTTACCTTGGACATTCCAGTGTCAGCGTTGTTTTATTTTGTGTCCTAGAGCAACACTACAGAAATTACCAGAGAGGCTACTGATCCACCTGCTCACATGTTTCACACAGAAAATGTGCTCACAAACAGCAGCAAAAGCTGCTATTGCTGTTTCCACCATGTTACCCTGTGCTGGGCTCAAGGGTGCAATGAGAGCTTACTGGGAAAAGCCCCCATTTAAATGTTAAACATTTACAAGTTCCCATTTTAACAGGGAAACTGTTTCCTGGCTTTCCTGCAGCCTCTGGGAATGAAGGGTCTGATCCAAGGCTTCAGCACAAGGGAGACTCACCTTCGAAATAATAAAATTTAAATGAAGCCACTCATGCGGTTTTTGGGGGAGGCAGGAGGAAAAAACAGTTAAGGGGTTTTTGTTAATTGAAAAAAAAATATTTTTTATTTTTATTTTTGCAAGCCATAGGAATCACAGTAAAAAAAAAACATAATAAATATAGTTTGTACAACTAACAAACCAACTAAATAAATATAGTTTGTACAACTGTTGATGCTCTTGGAAAGAAAATGATGATGAGAAGTGGGTGGTGATGTGGCAGGGTCCTCAACACCCCCAGGCTGGGTGTGAGGGCAGAGGCAGCAGGTCACAGATAATAAGGAAGGAAGTGAGAAAGTGTGTTGCCCAAAAAAATTCCAACAAATAATGTTATCACCCAAGAGCTGAAACTGAACAGAAGTCAGCCCATGGCAGCAAAATGATATTTTGTCTGTGGCACTGGATTTCCCAGGGTTCTGCCAAATCAAACAACAACTTGAAATAAGATCCCTGTATCTTTCACTCCTGTAATCTCCACTGATGTGAGAAATAGGCACAGAAAATCCTGCTTTTATAAACACAACAGTATTTTCCTGCCAGTGACCCTCACACTGATGAACAAAGTGCTGAGTGGAAGACAAGACTGGTTTGCATAGGCACAAGCATTATGGCAAATGAATGGCTGAGAAATTGTGTCAAAATAGGAATATTCAGTGTAAAGTGACACTCCTGACAATGTCAAAACCACTGATACTTTGCAGTGCATCAAAACATAAAAAGATAATTCTTCCAGAACCTGGAAGGCATTAGAAAACATTTAAGTAAGAAAAAACCAGAATATATTTTCATATAAAGAGCTGGGGTTGCTCAGCCTGGAGAAGGGTTCAGGGAGGCCTTAGAGGACCTTCCAATACCTAAAGGGGCTACAGGAGAGATGGAGAAGGACTTTCTACAAGAGCATGGAATGACAGGACAAGGGGTAATGGCTTTAAAGTGACAGAAATTAGATTAAATCAGATTAGATTAGATCAGATTATATAAAATATAGGGAAGAAATTCTTGGCTGTGAGGATGGTGAGGTCCAGCATAGGTTTCCCAGAGAAGCTGTGGCTGCCCCGTCCCTGGAAGTGCTCAAGGCCAGGTTGCATGGGGCTTGGAGCAGCCAGGTGTCCCTGCCCATGACTTAGTCTGAAAAACATTTGTAAAGCCCCCTGGTCTGTTTGTTTTTTTAAATTCCTATCACAACCCCAAACTAAGCAAGTATGTGTTGTGGAATGCACAGCTTGCCTACAGAGTTAAAAGTCCCCTACTATTTGCTTTTTTGAGACAGAGCTTTTGACTGCTGCTGCAATGGGATACTTCAGGGTAATTCAATGTATCCCTTTAATTTACTCAGCATGCAGTTCTAAGTAATAAAGCAAATAAAACACCAAGTTAGCTTTTGATACATGATATTGATTAACTGGAGGCAGCATACGAATTTTCTTCCCTTATTTTGAAAGGACAGGTAGATGTTTTATGGCACCCACAACATTTGACTTCTGGTGAGGTATTTTCTTACCTTTATTTTTTTACCAAGACGTTCCTTCCACTTCTCAGCTATGGAGCCTTCCACCAAGAGTAACCTACACAACAGAGACAACTCCATCAAGAACCTACACAACCCAGCACACACAAAACTAAGAGCTCTCTGCCTGCAGGGAGCCTTGCCCTCCCTGAATACCATGAAGGAGACCTACAGACACCAAGTTTTCCTTCCTTTTGGCTCTGACTTTCAGCTTTATGGCAGGAGAACAGTCAAGGACAGCACAGGAGGAGTTACCTGGAGCGCTCCTCGTCCTCGTAGCCCATAATGATGTATTCCTCATTGGCACTGAGGGGTGGACACAGGCAGCCAGAATTGGTGTGGAGGTTTACAGTGTCCTTTGGAATGTTCACCAGGGAAGATTTCAGGATCTCCTTGACTTCCACTACTGCAGTGACATCGTGGCATTTAGTCTTCACCTCCTTCACTTTAGCCCGGATGACTGGGGAAAGCCACAAAGAGCATGGTTAGAAGCAGCAGATCAAGCAGGTCACTCCCAAGCTGTTCTTGGTGACCTCTGGCATTAGTCTTTTGCATGGTCCCTCATCAGAAGTTTAGCTGAACTCCTGCAATGTCTCTGCCTCCATCTCTTCACTACTTCACCCTCCACCAAGGAGGTCCAGGTAGCTCAGTGTGCCCCTTAATAATGGTCAGGAGCAGGACTTACATACCAGTTGGATTCATGTCCTGTTTAAGTTGCGCTCTGACTGACTTCCTTCCTTCCTTCTTCACCCTTCCCATGTTAAATAGATTAAATCTATTTCTTGTATGCTCTTCCCTGAGCTGGGACTGTTCCCTCTCTGACTACCTGCAGTACAGATGAGCAAACTTTATCACTCCGAACCTTACACAAAAAGGGACTGTGCATTAAAACTTCTCATATCACCACTTCTGCTGGATGACAGGCCCTTACCTTTTCTATTCTCTCCAGTGACCCAGAACTAATCTGCTCTGCTCTTTCTGAACTTCAAATGCTCCTGATCTTGACCCAATGACCTCTCTAATTGTTTCCTCTCTTGGCCTCTCTTTTTGCCTCAAGTTGCACAGGAGGAAAGGTTGCCTTTCAGAGGCAAAGCTTTTCATTCTCTCAGGGTGACCAGTGAACTGATACCACATACAAATGCAAAGCCAACCCAGAGGTCGTGCTCTAGAGAATGCCACATCATTCAAAGAGTCCCTTTCCACATTATAAATGGGAGATAGCCCAAATTCCAAATGTCTCCTGCATGAAAAAGGTAACAGAGAAGAAAGAAAACCATGGACTTACACATCTCCTCCCCACAACAGCCATTAACCAGCATGTATTGCAGGCACATTAAATACAGCTGCCAGCAAACACCAACTTGTGCACCTAGTATGCACAGCTTACCCTGAGTGATTCCCTTTTTCAAAACCCTTTAAGATCTCAAAATAAAATATTATTTTAGTTTGGAGATATTTCAAATGCCTTTTAAAACCCATTTAATTTCAAAAGCTTGAGAAAATGGACAGGAACATGCCCAATGACTCTGCCATATGCAGTTTCTGACTAGAAAATAGTAACTCTAATTTTTTTTTAAACAAATTCACCAAAACAACATACAACTGACTATTGACCAAGAAAGTGTTTGAATACAGTTGTAATTTTTAGCTTTTAACAGCAAACAATTTTTAAAAGAAGATTGTCTGACTCTGGCTTTATAAATGTGCAATCCTAATAAACATCATACAATCTTTACCATTTAAATAAAGCCTTAAAGCTGGCTGAACCTAAGGCTCTTCACCTGATTCATGGGAAAAAAGGAAGTGGTGCATATTGATAAAGCTTTATAAAATAAGGCCTTGTTACCCTTGTAAAATCATGGCTCAGGCCTGCAACTTTGGCTAAGTAGAAGAGCACTGTGGGAAAGTGACTCAGCTGAATTAGGGGTAGAAAAAAAAGTTATATAACCATGATGTGCTCACACTGTGGTGTATAGTGGTTGGTTGGATTATGTTTGTTATGGTTTAAAACTAATAAAGTTTTAACTTGAAGTTTGTAACTGATACATTAAGTTTGTAACTGATACAACTGATACATTAAGTTTATAACTGATACAACTGATACATTAAGTTCGTAACTGATAAAGGCTTAACTGCTTAACGAGTCCTGTTTTTTGCAATAAGGAAGGGCCCAATGTTCAGTGGCTTCTCTGGCCTAATTTGCTTCAAACAAGCAGTACGAAGGCAAACATGAGCCTGGAGCTGTGATATGCCTGAAGAGCAGGACATGTGCACTTTTACAGGTGTTACTGACAGCATAACACAGCTGGCAAGATGCTCATTGCTGCCTTTGACACACCAAAAGGAAAAGAACCTCTCAGATCTCATGGAGAGCTAGTGGGCATGAAAGTTGCTACAAGCATGCCTTTCTGCAAAAGCTGAGGGTACTGGAAATCACAGAGGCAGCTCAGGCACAGCACCCCACAATGCCATTTTTGTTGCATCACTGTTCACGCCAGACAAGTACACAAACCCCAAATGCCTGCACTAAAACTGAAACAACAAAGATACCCTTGTACTAACATATCAAGCTAATCCCCTCCATCCTTCTAATTTGGAAACATTTCAGGCTACACCTTCCTCCTGCAATAAGCAACACTGGGTTACCAGCAGTAACAGTGAACTTTTTAGACTTTTTTAATGAGAAGTTGCCCTTCCTGCAGCCTTAGAAGAAAGAGCTGGGAGCTGGCAGTGCAGCTGCTCTCACCATAGTTGTAGTTGTTACGTAGGTAGGTCTTCTGGGTAGCTTTCACAGGCTTGCACTTGCAGCGCTCTACAGAAACAAAAAGCTTTGTTTAGAAAGAAAAAAACATGTATTCAGTGACAATCTTCCCAAAGCCTGGAGCTCACACAGTGTGGGAATTGGATTCATAGAAAATAAATCCAATAAATAAATTTGATGGTTTTGCTCATTGACTGCTGCGTACACTGAAGTACAGAAGGTACTATTCTTAACATTATTACTATAATAATTAATGTATATAAATTTATTTTGCAAAGTTTTTAGCTAAGGTGTAAAACTTATCTTTTAAATAAGTCATCCAACCATGATCTATCACCTGGTTTAATTTGATCTGTTAAATCTTGCTAAGCCAAGAAACACTTACAGTGTATTGTAATTAGGAAATAGCTGGCTTCTGATTAGTCCCAGGTAAAATAAAATAAGACTAAATTGCAAGACAAGAACACAGCCTCACATTTCCTTCAGTTTTAAGGCAGTATTGGCTTATTTTATGAATTTTAGAATGCATTTTATTTGTCTAGTTCTATTTCTAAATTACTGACATGCCCATGTTCTTACTGAAGAACATCCTAGTCACCCTCATGCTTTTTAAATTTACATTTAAAAGAATTGTACCAAATGCTGCATTATTCCTAATCACTATTTAGAGATACAGAAACTAACACAAAAGTCATTTGATTGATGATGACGTGAATTATAACACCTGTACTGTCTCACCCTTCTCATGAGACTGAAAAGTTTTTAGAACACCTCTCAGTTACCCCATCTCTAAGTCAGAAAAGGGTTAAATCCAAAAACACCTAACAAAGATTCCACTGAACTGACTTGCTTATTACAGTGAAACACTAAAAACCACAGGGTATTCCTGGCCTGTTCTGCTGGGAGATGAGGAACTGTCCATGAGCCCTTAAATGATTTTTAGGAGAAAAACCTGACATACTGAAATTTAAAAAAGAAACAAACCCAAACCACAGCAGAACAACAAAGACATACAGACTTTGAGTCTGGAGTGACAAAATGATCATTTAAAGCCAATTCAAGGCTCAGTCCTGAGCTTGCAGGTGCTGTAATTCCATCCTTGCAATGCTGCTCTCTCTTCTATGCTAGACTTAAGGAACGTCCTCCTTTTCTGTTCCTTTTATCATACAGACCATAACAGAGAAAGAAAATACTGTGGGAGTGCATGACTGAACATTTTTTTGAATATTCTCAGGTCAATTGAGTAACCTGGGATATTCTGGCCAGCAAGCATTCATAGAGTATTTGGCATTGGCAGGGACCTTCAAAGGCCACCTAGTCCAACCCCCTTGCAAATAAGAAGGGACATCTTCAACTGGATCAGGTTGCTGAGAGGTCCATCCAATCCACCATGAGGAATGGTGTAAATTTTCCATTATTTTATTATGGCCCAGAAGCCCAAGTTTAATGAAAAAAGAGAAATTCTTAGCCCTTGTGGCCAGAAGGACAGCCTTCAAAAAAACAACACAAATGAGCACTGTCAGAGCAGCATTTCCAAAGGGGCAGATGCCAGACAGCTGGGAACTCTAAGAGAGGTAAAAACATTTTCACTAGTGCCCAGGGAATGCTAATGCTGAACTCCAGAGCCACAGTGGTGTTCATTAACACCACTGGTATTTCAGGGCTGGTTGTTCTACTGCAAATATTTACTTTTTATTTTATACCATAGTGTCTAAGTGTGGTTTGCTGGAGTAATTTCAAACAGCAGATCCCAGTATTACATGTGCATCTATTTTGACATTTGATTTGGCACAAATGGAAGTAGATTTAAGGCAGCTTATTTCTATGCACCATCATTCTAAGTATCAATGCATATAAGCTAGTGATTTAGTTAAATCTAACATGAAGAGTCTGAAAAAGAACTTTTATTTGATTATATAAGATCCTTGCATATTAAAAAAAAATAAAATCGATGGAATCATTATTTTCCATTGGAAGAATTTTTGTAGTTGAAAATACAAAAATATACAGGAAAGAGGAAAACATTTCAAAAGAAAAGTATATTATTTCCTCTGGTTTCAAACACATCCTTGGGAATCTATATATAGAGCCCTACAGACTTTAACTTTTCTATGTGTTTGTGTTGAAATAACAAAAGCAGTGAAGGGAAGTGATTTTTGGCTTCCCTTCTGCCTTTATGAGCTCATGGATAGTGTAGGCCAAATGACAGCTGCCTTGGAGCAGAGAATAAAAGATGTGCTGCTGTGACCCACACTCACACAGGCACCTCAGCACTCGAGCCCAACAAGCAGCACACTGGAATGTTCTCCTGCCCTACAGAACTTTGCACTGGGACCCAGGTAAAATAAAATAGACTAAATTGCAAGACAAGAACACAGCCTCACATTTCCTTCAGTTTTCAGGCAGTATTGGCTTATTTTATTAATTTTGGAATATATTTTATTAGTCTAGATCTATTTCTAAATTATTGACATGCCCATGGACTTGTTGAAGAACCTCCAAGCCACCCTCATGCTTTTTAAATTTACATTTAAAAGAACTGTACAAAATGCTGCATTATTCCTAATCACTACTTAGAGATACACAAACAAACATAAAAGTCATTTGCCAAGGTCAGTTACAAAGGTAGAGCCAGAACCAATTCCTCTCTCCCAGCTCCTGGTACAGTGATTTTCCAAGGAAGGCAAACGTTGACCTTCCCCCAGGGAGTGGAAACACCCACAAAAGGTGGCTATAAAAATGAACTGCATCACCTGATGCTGAGGGAAAATCCCATCCTACCTGACAGCCTCCTCAGAAGCTGCCAGGATTAGCAGAAGAGCTCTGAGACCACAACAATGGCATGTCCCAAACACACAGACAGGCAGCAGAGGCTCCCACTGGCTTTGGCTGAGATCACAGCTAGCCATTAAATCTTCTTTTCAAGTAAATATAGGACTAAAAACTGCTCCAAGTCTCTGTCTTTGAAAACTTCACTCTGTAAATGCCAAAAGACATGGAGAGAATGGTTTTCCCCCCATGGATTGCTACCAAGAAACATCTGTGTCGTCTTAAATATACGTAAGATGGAAAACCTGGCTGTAATCCTGACCTGTGCAGGCACTCAAACCTGGCAAACACCTCCCAGATAAAGGAAGGCTAAGAAATAAACACTCTAGAAAATTTTCTAAGAGACTTGAGGAGCATGTGATGAAGCAGAAAACAATGGACTTCACTGCCTACAGAGGTAAAAAAGGTCTCCCAAAAAACCCCCATGCAGACTCAGAGGGAAGGTTTTGCCAGCAGACACTGACAGGGAAAAAAGGTGTCTCAAATGGGGATAAGCCATGAGTACTGCTCCCTGTGACCATGCACAGCAGCACAAGCAGTAAGATGCAGAAAGCACAAAGCTGAGAATGGGATTTTTTTAAAAAAATGCATCAATTTGCTACTTGCAAAACAAACAAACAAAAAGTCTCTACTTACAATGCCAAAACTACAAATTTACTTTACTGAACACATAAATAAAGCCATTTTGAGACATGCCCTTTTAGGTGGTCCAGCTGTGTTTGTCAGTTCAGACAGATGTAGCACATTGAACCAGAAATCAGGTATGTTCAGTAAAAGCAGATATTGCAGCAGCAATTTTTCTGTGCATCCTTACCCTATTTTGTAGATGGGATTTTTTTAGGTCTGGTTTTGCTTTCAGCCATTGAAAAACATCACAACAGGAACAATATGACTGAAATTTTCCTCTTCCACTGCAGGGTCACTCACTGGAATTACATGCCTATGGACAGGCAGCAATAAAGATATGCCTCATAGTTTTGATTTAAGGTGATAGTGAGAGCATACAGCTTTGCTTTCCTGCTCAAAATGAAGCTTGTATGCTCTTTGTGCATGAAACTCCTATTTTCTCAATGACACACAATTGCAAGTGGCTTCAAGCTATGAAGATACTAACATTAGTAACAAATATCTTTAGCAAGTCCTCCAGATATGGTACCATGCCCAAGATAATTTAAAGCAAAGCCTGTTCAGGGGCTTGCTTTTATGAGGTTATTTAACTGTACCTGGGCTTTCTAGAGGGTATGCACTGTGATTTAAAGAACATTTTGCAGAAATATAGCTGCTTTCACATTGGGACCTACTGACTTAAAATTTGAAACTGTATTATATAAACTGGGCATTACTAATATATTTTTGCAATTTGGCCACAGAGCTTAATGCTGAAATGATAACTATAGGTATCTAATGTCAGGTTCAACACCATTTAGGTGTTTATGTTGGTAAAGTGAACATCAGTGCACACTGTAGCTCATCAGCACCTCTGCAGAAGGAAAGACATGCAGGTCAATGCTAGGGCTTCCAACTCTCAATTTCTTGACAAAGACCTAAGAGGAGAACTTTAGATGGAATCATAATAAAATTCAAGGAAATGTACAGTCATTGGCTTGCTTGAGCAAAAGATTCACATTCCTATAATTATTAGCCACCATCCTGGGCTTTGCTTCTTTGCATTGGCAAGTAGTGGTAATGCTCAAGGGGTTTTATTCAGTTTTATTCTGTTCTAGCAAAACCAAAAGCAGCAATAAAAAGCAACAGGAGACTTGCTGGAATAAAACCAGCCTCAGAAGGTGCCAGAAGGTGCTCAGAAGGTGCCTCAACCTCCTCAGGCTAACAGGAGCATTGCCATTATCTACAAAGAGTACTGAACTTAAATTGAAAACTTTAAGGTCAAAATGAACCATTATCTTCACTGGCTTTTCCCAGGGAAAAATCAATTTAATGATTACTCTTTCTGTTCAAGACAAAACTTCAAATAAGATCAGCACAGCCCTCCTGCTTTGATGGACATTTTGAGGCTGACCAAATCCCACCTGACCATGGAATGCAAAAGCAAAATCTACAGTACTCTCAGTCAACACTAAGTATTTAAGTATTTATCACTTAGTACCCCTCTTAATTAAATATTTAAAAGATTTGAAAGTCTACAACTTATTACACAATTCTATAAAAATTATTATACAGTTTTATAAATTATTATACAGTTTTATAAAAATGTACTTACCAATGCCAGCACCTCTACAGTTGCCATTATTAGAATCCATAGGGAAATCTGCCATGGATTTGCAAAATATGTAAAAAAAAGTTAGTATTTTTAATATTGGATTATTTTAGCACACATACATTACAATGTTTTCTCTTTCTCTAATATTTAGTACGTGGAAACTTAATAATTTCACTAATAAACAATATTCTAGAGGTCAGTCCAGTAAAGCTGACACAATGTCTTACCCACATTTCACCTGAATCCAGCATATCACGTTAAATGCTGAAGCAGACTAAATATCCCATTTCCATTGCTACAGACTGGCAGGTTTCAGACAAGGGTTGACATTTATGCCATGAATTTTGATCACCTACAGAAAACACGTGTAGTGTTTGCATTTAATTAGATGATGAAGGAGAAATTACTTTGGGGGATTTTTTTGGTTACTGAGGAAATCAAATCAACCAACCATAATCACACTGTCGAAGCAAATGCCAAAATAAATGTTTCAGACCTTCCCCTCAGTTTAAAAACACACTGATTACTCTGAAGGACAGATAAGGAACAGAAGTTTAAACAGGCACTCTGCCCAAAGAACTGCTTTCAGACACGTTCATAAATGGACTGTGTCCCAGATTGGTAAAATGCATAATTTCAAACCTATTTATTAAATCACACCATTCAGTGGGTTTATACGTATATTTAATCATGAAAAACAAGTATTATAATGCATATAACCTTCAATGAGCTAAGGACAAAATAAATGCAAGAGGAGCAAGAATTGGGAGAGAGGCAGGACACTTTATTAGAATGGAACATAAAATGGGAAAACAAATGAGCTTTCAAGGATAAAACCCTTCTGTAATTTTACACACTTATTCATTTATGCTGCTCTTCCAATTCTGGAATCTGGTATCCTACAATCAACTTTTCTTAGATTCTTACATAGTCACAGAGGCAATCCTGCTGCCTTTGCAATGTAGAACAAATCTAACAAAAGCTCCTCTCTTGCAGCCTGAGCTGTAAGGTTTTGGCTGTAAGACAGCCCAGGACACTCCTGATACTCAGTACTCATGATGGCTTTAGATGTGTGGATTAAACTATAAAGGCCGGGGTGTGTGTGTGTGTGTGTTTATTTATTTATATGCTTATATGTTCATATAATCACTATATATTTATATAATCACAAATTCTGTAATACCTGTTTACAAGAAAAATAATATGACTTAGCTAACCTTCTAATTTTGCCATCCTTCTTAAAAAAAAAAAAAAGAAATTAAATCTCCACTTAATGAATACTTATACTACTCAAAGCAACATAAAACTTCATTTATAAATGAGAATGCAGCTAAATCAGAGTCAGGGCAAGAATAAAGCTGAAAAATAACTAATTCCCTCACATAATAATTAACTTTAAAAAATTTGAGACTTCAGGAATAATTATTCTAACCAACATAAAGAGCAAAGGGTATAGAAAACAGCAAAGGAAGATTCAATAGATGCTCTTTTATATTCAATATCCTGTTGCTAATAAAACATCAGATCCATTTTCTTGCAAAGAAAGTTCCAAACTACCACAGGATCTTTGTTTATAGAGAAAAAAAACCAACATTTTTATGGAGCCAATTTGACCTTTGCAATGAGGTACTTCCACAGAACCTCTGAATCTTCACCATACTGCCTTGTAACAAGTCAAGCTATCCAAGCTGGTAGTTTCTTACATGTTTGATTTTGATTATTCACCTGAGTTATTCTCAATGCATTAAGAACGCATTTTATATTGCATCAAATGCACTCTGGTATTCGAGCATGTGATGGAAGAGGAACTGAAATGGTTTCCCTCTTGCGAAGGTAAACAAAAGGACAAGCACATTTCTCATTCTTCCCTCCTGGGTCAATTACCTGTCCTCTTGTTCATTCAGCCAAGCTGTAGCTTTAAATCTACAATTCCTTCAGATGTGGTAAAAGCATAGAGAGAGGTCTATGGTCTGAGAATCCTCCCAAGTGTTCCAAGTACAGATAAAACATCTGCAGAACCTCCAGCCACAGAGAGGCGGCCTTACAGGCCTCTCCGTGTATGTAGGGCTGGCCTCAGATGTTTCCCCACTCTGGGCCCCCAAAACCCCTGCAGAGAAAGCTCTCAGCATTCACTGCCCCTGCAGAGAAAGCTCTCAGGATTCACTGCCCCTCTCACTCAGCTGCCTTGGCCACCTTCTCAGGTCTTCTCAAAGGCTATCTGCATATGACCAAGCCAACTCCTCTGGTTTTTCAGGTGGCCCAGCATGCCAAAATTCCTACCAGAATAGCTATTTCAGGGACAGTTTGTTCATAGCTTCAAAGCACATTCTCCATTCCATCAAAATTGTTACTGAGGACAGAAAAAAAATCTTCATTACTGAGAAGACAAGAGAAGCATCACATTAAATGCTTACCATCTCCCATCCACAGAAGGAAAAAGCCCTGAAGTGCACTGTCTCTACCTAAACCAAGGATGGATCCAAGCAGACATGCCTTTGTGGTGCTTGGGCAAACCTAGTCCAATCCCCATTGAAATTACACCTCAAAACAAACCAGAGCCCAGTAAAGGGTTCACAGCCTTCCCTGGCCCATGTGGAGTACAATGCCCATGGGTATTGACTGAGGAACTGTCCTTGGAGCTCACAGCAACACAAGGAGAACCAGTGAGCACTCAGTATGGGCAGCATAGTTCCATGCTTGTGTGCATGTTTGAGCTCCTCTACCAGATGTCTGTTGTTATTATATTGCAAGAGTTCTATTGTCATTATATTGCAAAGCTTCCATATTGCTAGAGTTTCGTACCTCCTCGATGTTTCTTGTAGGCAGCTCCTCTAAGCACTGACTCTTCCTTGTCCTCACAGTAGCCAACTGACTGCAGCTCCCTCAACCAACCAACCCACTCTTTTATAACACTCTTCTTACTGGCTACAGCTATGGCCTGTTAAAGCCAGGCCTGCTCCCAATCTCTAATAATTGGCTCAGCTGCAACTCCTTAAGGGGTAAGATTACTTTCTGTACTACCTCTATTTTCTTATATTGTCTGCCCCTACAGATGACCCCACACACTCTTAGGTACACAACTTATTTTTAACCAAAATACAGCACACCACAGCCTCGAGGCATCTGCTAACTCTGCACTGCCAAGTCACCTGTCCCACCCCAAACCAGGAACTCCCAATGAATTAGCTGTGTGTGCAGCCAGAGGAGTTCAGACACTGTGTGCAGAGCAGCCAGGAGTGGAAGTGCCTCCTGTCTGTGTGCCTGCACAAAGGCAGCAGGGCAGGGGTGAACAGGTACCCAAACAACAGTTTACAGTTCATGTCTGCACTTGGGAGGGCTCGGGCTAGGCAAGTGTTGACCCTGCCTTGGTGCTTATCCTTTCCAATGCACCCATGCTTATTCAGGGATGACTGATTTCTACAGATGGACAGGAGCATGGGCTTATGGAGGGGACTGGGGACCTCTGCCACTCAGTGACACCTCTCTGGAAACCCTTCTCACTTCTCTGACCCTTTTCCCAGTTAAACTCTTACAGTCTGGTCCCTGCTTACCCACCAGACAGGAGATTGGAAGAGGGTCCAGGCCAGGCCTGCCACCAGCTACTGGTCAGGTCTCAGGTGTGTGTGAGCACCCACCCAGCCCCTGTCCCCAGCAGCATCATGGACAGAGGCCTCTCTCCACCAAGCTGAGACCTTCAGCTGCAACACAGACAGAGGGAGGGGAAAAAAGCTATTTAAAATCCCCCAAACAACTGACTTCCTATTGTTCCACTTCTCTTCACAGGCAAACCCTCTGCCAAGTTCTGTCTGTGCAAAGCAATCTTTCTGAAATAAATACCTGTCAGTGATGGTTAGCTGGATTGCCAAAGAGAGGAATACTATCCAGAGGTTCAATCCAAAAGTTCCCTATTAAATTTTGTTTAGGAGCAGGGGACAAGTCCAAACTGTTTTTTCCAATATGCCATCCTAATTACTTTCTTTTCAGAGGGACTCTATATAAAAAAAACCAAAACAAAACACTAACAAGGAGAGCTAAATAAAAGCCACTTACACAGTAAGTGTACAAAATAACAATGCCTGCAACCACAGATTTAGATGAGAGGTTTGGAATGGAGAAACAACCTGGTAATACCTAGTTTTGAGCAAACATCTTTCCTATACCACTGTTTAAATAAATTAAAATGTTTAAAGGCAAAAATAACACGATCCTGATTGTCATTATGATTAAAGAATATGGCCCAGCTATTAATGAAGCCACTACAGGCACTGTGCTCCAAAGAACTAAACCACAGCCAGTGGCTGCTGCTTGGGTACCTTCTTCAGATTTAGATATCTGTGAGCCCTATTAATTAAGAAACCCTTCCACAATGCATGAATTCACTGTCATTCACTTCAGCTATTAATACAGAGAGGATCTTTGCTAATTTGGCTGCAGAAACATGCATGGAAAGCCAAGTGATAAGAAAATTTATTCTAGTTAACATTTAATACAAAGAACTCAAACTCCAAGTTGTAGAGCAGCCAGCAACATGGCTGTTCCACATAACATTTTATTCCTCACAACAAATCCCACCAGGTTTTGATGACATTTAATGGCCCAGGTCGTGACTAAATGCTTAGACTGTAAAATCCAGGGGACTCAGCCTACAAAGGCAGCTGAACTGTACTGAGCCTAACACCATTGGTGGTATCTTCATTACTGAGATTTAAATTCTCTTATTTACTTCTCCTGCCCTGTTTCAGGCTTGAAGCTTGTAATAATTTTGTTATTTAACTGAGAAATGAGGCTGCTCCCAAGTTTCAGGTAAAGACCTACACAAATCCCAACTTTATAAACTATAAACCCTGGGCATGACTGCTTATCCTCAGCACAGTGTGCAACACTCCCCCAGCACTGTCATGCACATCAACTGCTCTAAGTAGAGCTAGGCAAAGAGTCAGAACAAATTTGATCTGGAGCTTGGAAACCATTGCTTTGGAAATTAAGTTATGATTACATAAGAAACAAGCATGAGAAATGGTTTGTTCACTTGTCTTTTAAGCCTGCAATGCCAAATAAACACTGGGTTTACTATGAACTCATCCAGACAGACATGGAGGACTTGGGCAACATGGAGAAATCATGGGTTCCCATATGATGTAAGAAAATAGGTGTCCATCGTGTGAATAATCTATAATTTTCCTTAATGCTTAAGAGATGGTGGTTAAAAAAAAAATAAATCCAAGTTTTCCTTATGCACCTTATGATAGTTTGGGTATTAACTACACATGGTTGATACCTTGTGATGTGGCTTCCCTTTTCTCCAACATCTTATTAACAGGCCAACACCCTTCAAGCTATGTTCTTATCTAAGGAAGATAAGGTGAGACAACCTGCCTGACAGATCTGACTTTCAATATGCACAGTACCCATCACACTGCTCTGGTTTTGTTGCTAATTCCCTCTTCAAAACAGGAATAAACATTTCACTTGAGACATAAACACTCTACTAGGCAGTAGCAGCCACATGTCAAAGATGCTTTTTGTAGTCAGCATCCCCATGCCAACACTGGCCACTTATTACCTGCAAAACTAAAGACAAGGTCCTGCCTCTGAAATTCTAGATTTGAGACAATTTTTTCTCTCAGCAGTTCCTGCTGCTTCAGAAACCTCAGAAAGTTTGACAGGGCCCTGAATGAGGGAAGCAGATAATCTGATAGACTGGAGGAAGGATAAGCAAATACATGTGAAGAATGAAATACATGGAGCAAGTGAACAGGACCTCCCAGAGATGTAACACAGCTTGTACTGATGTCTGCACACAGAAACACCTTGCACCTCTAAAAAGGACAGGGATGTGGGATAAATGCCATAGCAGACTTCAGACATTAGCATGCACTAATCTGACATCCAGGGTGTTAAATGTATTGTCAGGATGCTCTTTCATCCTCCATCCTGGATGATGATTTGTTGGATCCTCCACAAAAAGCCAAATTATTCAGCATCACACTCACCTCCAGAACACCCACACCCTCCCTGCAGCATCCCTCTGCTTTCTGGTTGTAAAGAAACCCGAATGTTTCCCAAAAAGAATGAAAAATCAAGAAACACACACTTCCCACATGTTTTAAGCCAGTCTCTGTAACCTGAGGAACTTAAGACCTCCCAATCAGCATTCCCACTCAGATTTTGGAGACCAGCACAAGCCCAGGGGGTGTGCACAGCTATTCCTCTAACAGAGCCCAAAACACAGCACTGCTGTCAACTTTCTCCATCACAGACAAAGCAGCCCCTTGGTGCTGTGACAGGAAGTGTCTGGATCTTCCTCACACCTGGACTCAAATGGAGAGAGGTCCTAGAAGATGTGTGTGGTGGACTGTGCCTCAACAGCTGAAAGTGAACTTCTTACAGAGATTTATCACAGATTTTACCAACCACAGTCACTCCATACTTGGCAACAGTCACCAACTACTGGGAATATAATAGATGGAAATTGGGCTTGTGAACCCAGTCCCCACTCTGACAAGGACAAACACTGACTACATCATCCTTAAGGCTCCCTCATAGAAGGGACAAGATAAATGTGGTGAACATTAGAACAATAATGCAAAAATAATGCAGAAACATGCAGAAACCTCAAGAGGAAAGGAAACAGTAGAACCCTCTTACAGGTAGCAAAAGAATAAAAGTAAAAACAAGATTTCAGTTCTGAAGAATACAAAAAGCCTCTTCTACAACAGAAAGCCACAAAACAATGGATTATATTTCTGCCCACTCTATTAGGTGTAGTTTACAGACAGCAGAAGGGGCTAGAATGCTTAGGAGATAAATTAAAGCAAATAAGAGCAGGGATTCTACACACTACTCATCAGGCAGTTGGTTATTTGTGTCTTCTACTGAGCTGCAATCCTTTATTTGGAGAATTGGATTTGAAAGTGCTCACCTTACCTCTTCCTAGAACAGGAATCCTTCCCTCTGCTTTCTAAAAGAACAGTTTTATTCCCTCAAGAAGGATTCTTTCAGTCTGGTGCATAATGCATCAGTTCAAAATATTCAGCCCAGAAATGAGAATGTCATCAGGTTCTCATTCACTGAAAGAGAGTTTTCATGGATCTGGCCCTGGAATCCCTCAAAGAGGTTATTGTACTGCTGAGGTCCTCAGAAATAGGTAACTCGGGGGCGATTTCAGCCAAGCTTCCTCCCTCCAGATTTGAAGTGATTGCTTTCAAATCGCTGCAGACCTGCCAAACCTTGCTCATGCTGAAGCCATTTTTAAGGTGGTTTTGAAAGCACCTCAATGCTCCAGAGAAAGGTGCTTGGTGTTCAAAACCACATCTCTCCCCAAAACTACCCCAAGCAGGACTGCAGCGCTCAGAGAGCAGCAGCTGATGGCAAAAATAGATGGTTACGTTCATGGGCTGGAAAAAAAGTAGGAAAAGGCAAGAGGGAAGCAGCTGGAAGTTAGAAATAGCAGTAATGACTGGAGATATGAGGGTATGGAGGTTTCAGGAGGCACAGAGGGTAAGAGAATAGAGTCAGAGATGGATTAGGGTTTGTCTGGCCTGAAAATAAATGGAGACAGAGAGAGCAGCTTACCTGGGAAGGCTGAGCTGGGGAGCACGGTCAGGAAACTGAAGCGTGATATTTTGTTAGGAGAAGAAAACAGGAATTACAGCGTTTGGCATTACTGGCAGTGGGATACATAAAGCATTTAGTAGTGGGACAGAAGCACAGTAAAATACTGTGCTGAGCACAGCATGAAAAATTCCCCTTTCATTCCCAGGCCACTGCTGGGGGAGGACAGAGAGGTGAGATCCACTGCCTGTCAGTGAGCTCCCAAAACCCAGCACTGCAGCTGTGGGCACTGAAGGAGACAGGTAGCAGCACAACAAGCTCCTGGGGTGCACGGGTGCTGCTCTGCTCTGACCCCTCTGGTCTGCTCTCCCACCCTAGTACTGCTCTCCAAGTCCTCTGATGGAGAGGTCTGGCAGAGCCACCAGCACTGAAACTTTGCACCAAAGAAAATGGTAGCCTGGTTCCACCAGCAGCAAATGCTTTCCTGAAAACACACAGGAACTGTAGTCATTTAGTAAAAGGTCAGAGCTCACCCGTGATAACCACCCACCAGCTTGCTTTAATTTCCTGTTCAATAGCCCCTTGTATTCACTATCTCTGTGGTGCTCAGCTCACCACGTTGGAGGGGTGTCCTGCCAACTCCTCCAGCCCAAAGGCAGCTGTGACAAGAGCAGGATCCCTGAGGCACAGCAGCTTTGTACACGGTCTGAGCAGTCAGCAGTCCTCACCTGACTGTGCAGAGATGCTCCTGCCTCAGACAGCGGAGCTGGATGGCAGCCAGACACCCAGCACAGTGAGCTCAGCTGGTGAAACAGGATGCAGAGATAAAGCTGAGCAGCTCCAGCAGCCCCTCGGAGGCCACTGTGGTCACAGAGCATCAGGGCTCAGGGTGCAGGACGCAGCGTTTGGCTGTCTTCAGGGATGTTGGGAACAAAACACAAGGGAAGGCTGCACTTTGCTGCACTCCTCACCTGGCTGTAGTTCCAGAGCCCAGGGACCTGCTGAGGAACCTGTACCTTCGGTGCTAACCACTGAGATGAGCATGTTTTCTCCCCTCCAACTGTGCATGTGCCACCACTGGCATAGAATTGGCTGGAGAGACCCCGGCTCCCCAGCTCCTGTCTGGGGCTCCTCTGGGCACAGATTTTTCCCAAAATCTGTGGAGTGGTGGCCTTGTGTGGGATGAGAGCAACCTGCTTTGGGAGGGAGTGGCTGGAGAGGAGCAGGGGGCAGAGGGGGAGCCGGCAGCCGGGGGGCTGCCCATCACTTGAGTGGCTCTTCATTCTCTGCCAGCAAGCGCTGCCGATGGATCCCCGGTAGAAGAGCGGTATGGAAACGTTTCCCGTTCGTGTGGAACGAGGGCTGCAGCTCCCACACTCGGTGGCGGGGCTGTCACTTGTCACACACACTCTGTGCCCAACAGCAAAACTTTTCCAGCAGCGACGCGGCTGCGAAAGGCAGAGAGAAGACAGCGAAAGAGCGGAGGGCAGAGCAGAGAGAACCCGAGAGCGCAGTCGGAGGGGAGGCAGGGCTCCCGGGCTGCCCTCCCCGCCCGCCCGCCGCCCATTGTCCCCGCGGCCGGTGCCGGTCCCCGCGCACTCACCCGCGCCCTCGGCGGTGACGATGGCCTCGGGAGAGATGCAGACCCCGCGGTCGTACACGGGCAGCTCGTCGCAGGCCAGGCTGTCGGGCCAGGCGTGGCTGTAGCGGACCAGGACGGGCTCGCAGCCGGCGCGGGCGCGCTCGCAGACGGACTTGCAGGGCTTGATGGGCTCGTGCTGGAAGTCGATGGTGCAGATGGGCGCGTACATGGCGCACAGGAAGAACAGCAGGTCGGGGCTGCAGTTGGTGCCCAGCAGCCCCTCGAACTGCTCCATGGCCAGCACGGCGTTGGCCTGCGTGCTGTGGTGCAGGTGGTTCGGCATCTTGGTCATGTTCCAGGGCAGCGGCTTGCACAGCGGGATGCGCACCGGCTCGCAGGCCGCCCCCCGGGCCGCCGGCGGCCGCCCCAGCAGCAGCAGCCCGGCCAGGGCCAGCAGCGGCAGCCCCCGCCTCATGCCGCCCGGCCCGACGGTAAGCGAGGGGCCGAGCGGGCGCGGCGCGGCGCGGGGGCGGCTCCGCCCGCCCTGGCCCGGCCCCGCCGGGCGCGCACCGGGTCCCGCCTCTCCGCCCCGCAGCCCGGCCCCGAACAAAGGAGAGCCCGGCGCAGGGGAGGGGGGGCTCGCCTGATGGGAAGAACCGGAGAGGAATTTCTCTCTCAAGCGAGAGCTTGAATTCTCCCCGAAATAAAAACCTTACTGGGAGCCTGAACACGATTTCAGACCAATCTCTCTTAGATACGTTCATATTTTTTAGGAAAGACCTTTTTTGTTTGTTTGTTTTTTGCACACACTATCCTGGGTGCAAATGCTTAAGCAGGAGGTGCACATGAAAAGCGTGGCACATAGACATAGCAATGGGTGAGCAGTTTTAGGGGAGAGTAATAATGTTGAGAGGCTTAAAAATGAGGGAAATTCAGCTCAGCAGCTGGGGATGCTTTCTTTACAGAAGGTTAAAAAAAAATTGAAGAGGCTGGATACTGTTTAGGATACCTTGCAAAACAGTGGTGCAGCAAAAGGAGGTCTGACTTGATCTGGAAAAATGTGCCTTGATATAATCATAGAACCACAGAACAGTTTGAGTTGGAAAGGACCTTAAAGATCATCTAGTTCCAACCCCCTGCCATGGACAGGGACACCTACCACTAGACCAGGTTGCACAGAGAACACAAGCTGACATTTATTAGCTGAATAAGTTCTTTCCAGTTATAAACCTACGAGCAAGTGCTCAATCACACATTTATTATTCCAGCTTCTGCCCCTAAATCAAACCTGGGAGTAGAAACACACCTACCATAAGCCAGTGCTCAGAAACCAGCCTAAAAATGTGAACAAGCTGTGAAAGCAACCATGGATACAGGTTCACAAACACAGGGTCCTAAGCCTAGAAGGCTTTTCTGCAGTTTTTCACTTTATGACTGCAGATGAAACCTTAATCCCTTTAACCCAGCTGCTAATGTCCTTGTTCCAGCAAAGGCACACGCCAAGCAAACAAGGAGTTGTGATATGGCCAGTGGAGTACAGGTACCTTTTATTTGCCCACCACTGCAGGTGCTGATTTCAAAGATCCAAACCTTGTTCCCTGCACTCCTAGAAGAAAATTTGGGCCTCAAAGGGAGGCAGAAATGTTCACACACATGTGCGTGTGACAGCCTTAGGAGCCATCAGTCAGGCTGCCCATGACCCTGTGCCTGCATCCAGGCTTGCAAAGTAGCTGTGAAGGCAAAGGAAAGGGAAAGGGCTTTGCCTGCAAAGGGAAGTTTACTCCTCTGCAGGGGGAATTAGAGAGAGAACTGTTTTTACTCATCCTCTTAGGTCTTCAAATTTAGTCATAGCAAAGCCTCAGGCTTGAGTTTTCCCTAGAATACATGTTTTAAAAGCACGTGGTGTAATAAAAACCTTACCCAGGTGGTTGGAACTGAATACAGTGGGACCTTACCTGACAGCAGTGAGTATGAGAGCAGTGCATTCCCAAGAATGAGTCCAGGGAAATGGGCCAGAGCAATGCAAAGCACCTATTGACATGAATTAACATATTTTCCACTTCAATATTAAATTCTCCCATCTCTGTTCTTGTACTTCTGGGATTTTTTTTTCCAGATTGATAATTGATAATTACACAAACCAGCTTTAAAAACATTTCCTGAGATCCATTGCCTGTAATGCTTTGCAGGAAAAAGCATTGACAATAGTGAATATTCCTATGCTTGCAATATGCCTATCAATTCCATAAGCTTAACTTTTTAGCCCCAAGTCTACAAGATCTACATGAGATGACCTTGTACTTCTTTACTCAAAGAGTAAAATTACTGAAAATTGTTTCAGAACAGCAAATGCTGGCATCCCCACGAGATCACAAACATTAAAACACATTCCTATGCAACCTGGCTTCACATCTCCCAGTGCTAGTGTGAACATTGATACCTCCCATGCACTGAGCTGGCAGAGCATTGCCCACTTGCCCTGCTGGCAAGCTGCTGGTGCAGCTGGTGCCTGGGAGAGGATGGGCTGCTGGCAGGATTGGGGCTGCTGGCCTGCAGGGCTGTCTGCATTCATTACTTCTTCATGCTTCCACTGTAAATCAGCTTATACGAGGTGGTAAAAATTCACCTCTGGCTGGAACTAGGCAATCTGATTACTGACCTGAAACATTGCTACTTTAACCAAACATTTACAGCCCCCTGTGTCTGCCAAGGTATTTTCTCTTACACAGAAGCAGTATAGCCTGTCTTGACACCTCTTTTTAACAGAGGAGGAGTCTGGTAAAGCAGAAAAAGAGACTGAAGATGAGGGCTGTGGTTTCACACTATCAAAATGCAGCTACAGTGCTGTGCTCTGCAGGTAGAGTTACACTAGAAGGAAAATAAAATGGCTAGAGGAAAAGAGCGAGCTACCAACCTACTCTCTGTCTTCACATGCATTTGCTGCACAACACCAACACTGCTAATTGGAACTATAATATGTGTGCTTACTGAAAATGGTGACTTGGGAGCTTGTATGTTAGCTGAGAAAGCATGTGCTGTGGTACCTGAAATTTTCCACCAGTCTCAAAATACAAAGTAGCTTTTACTCTGTGGGTGCTACCACAGTGCTCTCAGGAATTTCACCCCCTTCTCTCCCAACACTTTCTTAAGATTTATGAAGAAAAAATCTCTTTCTACAGCTTCCATCAACAAGGGCAGTGCTAAAACTCTGGAGCTGGGTTGTGCCAACAATCAAATTCCTTATCTTGGACAACTCCAAAAGGGTTTAGTCGAATTATGGTATCAATATTCTGTCAGCTTGATGTCATGCATGACCAGTAAGAATTTCTTAATAGAAGTATGCCCAGGCAGCAGACTGAGATCAGCACTGCATGCCTGTGAGTTTCATGGTACACTTTGTGGGGGTTGGTACAACCCTATAAATTTAAAGAATAATAATACAGCCCATAGTATCACACTAAGTCATTTCCTAGAATAAACAAGAACTCAGTGGGGTTGAGGCCTAAGGCAGGGATTTGCCTCTAGAGTAGCTCATATAAAAATTACAGAAAAAGTTGTTGGTTGTTTTATTATTATTATCATCATTATTGTTGTTATTCCCCACAAGAATCACAGTAACCTACAACAGTGCATAGTGCCTGAGGTCCAACTTACTCATCCATAACCCCAAAAAAACCTCAGCTTGGTTACCTTGGAGTGCCATGAGGATGGATTTCAGCAGGAGGTGGCAGGATAACCCTCACAGCTCTGAGGACAGCCAACCAACTTTATTTGGGGATACAGAAACAGAGCAGAATGAGGAGGGCTGCAGAGGAAATAAAAAGGGATTGTGGGGTTTGTTGTTTTACCTTTCCCCAAAAGGAAGCTAAGTAAGGAACTGCTTCCAGACACCTGGCATTAATTTATTTCTTTGTTATTTTTTCCTTTATGCAGTATCTATTCCACCCCCAGTCCTTGTTTTTCTCTTGCAGGAGGCAGATAAACAGCAACAGGCTTAAGAGAGCAAGAGCAGGCTTTCTGAGATGCTCTGATGTCCAGCTCCACTGTTAGAACTGTCCATCAGGAAAACTTCATGGCTTGAAATACAGAAATACATGCATTTCAAATCTAAGCTGGAACTAAGTTACTGGATAGAAATATAGAAATACGACCTCATTGAAAAAATAAAACTGAAATCTGAAGCTTTCTTTGCAATAGTAAGAAACACAAAATAGTAAGAAATACAGGTTTGGTCAAGATTAACATGCTGCAGTCAAGGCAGTCCCAAGTGTATTTGTTAGCATCAGTTTTATCCTAGTTCCAAGTATATTTGTCAGCACCAGTTCTGTCCTGGAGTGTTACAGTCTCCCTTTAGAGATAAGAAACATCCCCATACACACACTTCACCCTCTATAAGCAAAGGGTGCTCCTAGGCCAGAGGAGGCACAGGGAGGGGTGAAGAACCAGCTCAAAACATGTCCCACCTACTCTGGCTTGGGGCAGAGCTCAGCAGATCAACAAATCTGTATTTACATTTCTAAGAGGAGAGGTACTAAGTACTTACTGTGGATGCATTTAATTCCATACTCTACAAGTGGCTGAGAAATGAGTATGTGTCTAAAACAAACCTGAAGTGACAGGACAAGGGGAAATGGCTTCAAAATCAAAGAGAGAAGGTTTAGTCCAATATTGGGAGAAATTGTTGCCTATGAGGGTGCTGAGGCCCTGCACAGATTGCCCAGAAAAGCTGGGGCTGCCCCATGCCTGTGATTGTTCAAGGCCAGGTTGGAAGGAGCTTGGAGCAACCTGGGATAGTGGGAGGAGTCCCTGCCAATGGCAGGGGGTGGAATGAGATGATATTTAAAGTCCCTTCCAACCCAAACCATTGTATGGTTCTGTAAATTTCAGAAAGGGAAAATCAGAGATCAGGGGGAAAAATGCAGAAGAAGGGTGTTATTTTTCCTGGCCCTGAAGATGCAGAGGCCTGTGTGCAGGCACGTGTGTATTTTAGATACACTAAACTAGCTAACTTCACTGAAGCTAACTTCACTAGCACTGGAGGGAAGAGCTTGCATTAGTCTGTAAGCTCTAGGTGACATTAAATGAGTCGTCTCTCCACTCTGAGCTTGCATGTTCTGCCAGACCCCTCAGATCAGTGACCTGTGGCAGTGTTTACAGAAGATGCAAGCTCACTCTGTGCTTGGGGAGATTCCCATCATCCCAGTGGTTCAGGCTGCCCAAGGACCCAGTGGGCTGCTGTTTGTAAACCAAGACTTCTTTATGGCCTGGTCCTGCCCATTCCAACTGGAAAAAAGGTGCAGGCACGACTGTATCTATTCAGGACATTCCCAAGAATAAAACTAGCTGAGAAAAATACTTCTTTAGAACAGGTTTTTGTTGTCCTGAATCTTTCTTTGGCAATCTCAGGATTACATGTGATTTAATTTGCTTATATACACTGCCTTAGAAAAACAAACACAAAACCACAAACCAAAAACAACCATGCAACTCACTGAAAACTAAACCCTAAAATACTTCTTACAGGCCTGTTACTAAAACCATAAAATCATTGACTTACAGAGTCATAAAAATGGGATTTATTGTGTATTTCCTGTTTCAGCCAGGGTCTTGTTACAACTCCCTCAGGAAGATAAAACACAGGGGACTATTAACTTATTCTAATAATCTTTCAGGCTTCTCCATGGATGGTGTGGAAGAAGCAAGGAAGAAAAGATTCCTTTAATGCAGTTTTTCAGACTGTAATATTTGGGGCTGTTTTTATTAGACAGACCATTATTAACTATCCCTTGCTCTTGGGGTATGCTTGCCTTCTAGATTTTTTTCATAGTAATATTTGCTCAAATTGCCAGTGTTCCTGAATTCCCAGAAAATAAAAAAACAACCTATTTGCCCAGTGTTTTGTATCCATGTTATGGGTAAAATTAGTAGTATGACTAGGAAAACATGCTGCTTTATCTTTAAACACCAAGAAACCTAACTGACATGCATTTCAAAGACAACCCTATGCTAATTCTCTATGACAGGCTTTAAGTCTATCCACACAAACACATACTGGCCTATCTCTCCCACAGCAGTCTCATTTTGCAGAGTGATTTTCCATGTTTGCTGTTTAGGTTTTTTCCCAGATTTTTATGGCCATGTCAGAGTTTACAGCTTCTCAATAGTGAAATTTGCTACCTGCAATGCTCATTTGCCACCTGGACATTGGAACTTGGATGAGTGCTTCTGTTGGGAAATCACTGCCAGTTTTAATGCAAGCTGTATGTGTTTCTCAAAGCACTAAGCCATGCTGAAGGGACTTAGAGCAAAAGACAGAAAGCTGAACCTCTGATGTGTCTTAGCAACCTTCCCCCAAATCCTCCCAGCTCATTTTCACTGTAAAATATCGTGCAGATGTGAGCCAAGAGATTGTGGTGGAACAGAAATGCTCCTGTTCCTTGTGCAGCTGAATTACAAATGCCAACAGCTTTCCTGACCCCTGGTTTAGCACCAAGGGTGCAATCACTTAAAGCAAGGGATGCAACTGCCACTTTTTCTTAAAAATGAGAGCACATCTTAAATTCAGAGAAAAATTAAATTAAATTGCCTAAATTCAGAGGTAATAAAAGCACAGGTAGTTAGTCAGTACCTAAGCTCCTGGACTTCAAACTGGGAAAGCATCTGCATGTGTTTCAGAGCAAAGCAGTTCCATTTTCACTTAATTCCACTGTTCCTCATCGTGTTAATGCACCAATTTCCCAGGACAAAGATAAACAACCATCCACAGTCACTTAACAGCACTGATTGACATGTAATTAGTGTCCTGAAGGCACTTGTTGCTCCACTGGTTGTCCTGCTGCTGCATAGGAGGGGACACAAAGGAGGATGCTTGGCTGCTTTGCTTGCCAACATACAGGTTTTTCTCATTTTTTTGCTTTAAACTCCTGCTCAAGTGTTTATGACTGTGAGATAACACCCGTGGTAGCATTATGTACAGACATTGGATTTCAATATGCATTCAATTTGTTACTCTAATGTGACAAATTGCTATACCCTATTACAATGACCACGAGGATAATAAAAAATACATCCTTCTCTCCCACTGTGGGCCACGACAGAGACACAACCGCATCCACTGAACCCTCTCCAAATTATAATTGCTTCCAGATGGAGTGTTTAAGACAAAAAACCCCAAACCCACAGAGGTCTATAATATTCTACACATTACACAGCATTTCTAGTCTGGCCCCTGCAGAAAGAACTTGAGAGGCCTAGCTTAAAGGCCATAACCACTCTGAATTTAATTTTGTTAAACCATAAATTTACTATTTCAGATTTACAGCCTCTCTGGTTGCATGGCCTGAGCCTGCCTCTGCTGCTGCAGCAGCATTACCCAGATTTATTAGCAGTGCCCTGCAGTACTAAGTGCCAAATCATACCCATGCCTAAAAATAAGCCCTGCACAAACAGTTGAGTTTTGCAGTACCAACCCAATATCACCAGGTGCTGAAACTCAGCCTCACTGCTCATTTCAGTGGGAGCTGATTTGGTTTGATGCACCAGGGATCAAGTAATACCTATAAATTGAAGCCAGCCCAGTTTCTGTGTATTTTTACTCATGTTTTTAGCCACTGAGATCTCTAAGGATTCACTACAGAAACCTCAGCAAATCTGGGAGAAGAATCACCTTTCCTGAGAGCTCCTTACACACTTGCTGAGCCATACAAACAGCAGATGCTCCAGCAAACTGAAAACTATGAAATCTAACCCTGTAAAAACAATTTAATGTTAAAAAGCTAACCCATACAGAGAAATTCTTAATTCTCCCAGATGAAGGTTCCCAATTGCCTTACCTGTGTGCTCACGTGCCTGGTGCTCTGTCAGACCCTTGCACAGCTGGCCTTTTCACATGAGTAGCTCCTGGCTGCTTATTTTTAAACTTCACAACTCAGTTTCTCATCCCATCTCTGATTTACTGAAAAGCTTTAAAATTGGGGAGAGTTGCTGAGGCTGCAGCTGCTGCTGTGACTTTGTCACGGCGTTCCATGTTTTGCCACTTTATTTTTACTTCTGTGAGAGATAGCAATGAAAGTAGAAAGATACCCCAAAATTAAGGAAGAGCAGGTGGTCTATGAGCACAAATCCACACAATCTTTCAGTGTGAAGCCATTATACATTAACATAATCCACAGCCTAGTCTAAACTAAGTGTCCAATCTCTTAGAAAATATTCTTTTTCTGCAGAAGCCTTTGCTTGCCCACCAGATCTTTTAGACACTTGCAGCAGTCCACAGCATATCTACTGATTTATAGTTCCTATGCACCAGGCTATGCTGAAGCCCTACCCCCCTCAAAACAGTGATTCGGGGGATATTTTGGGAGCTCTGGGACTTTCAGTTCTGTATCCCACACACACTTTAGTTGTGGTAGAAAAAAAATCACAGCCAGTAAATTATTACTATGCTTATTTTTCTCCACTTATATCCTGATGATACTAAGGGTTTTTTTTTAACTAATAATTTTTTTAAAAAGGTTAAAAATAAGGATGAGAATACTGTTGAGAACTAGATATATTTAAGTTGCTTTAGTTCTCTACTCAACAAACTTCCACAGCTCAACAAAGACCAAGGGAAAAAGCTAGTGCCATTTTTCTAGGAATTATTTACAGGTTTTAAGTGTGGCCATTCTGCTGTCCCTCCCGTAGTATTGCTTTAAAAAAATCCATCAAACTAACCTTCCAACAAGCTTTTTTCAGGGTAGGGTGTGTTGTGTGGGGCTTTTTTGCCCCCACCTTCATAGAACCTTTGTTCTTACAACAATGCTGTGTTTTCCCCGCTCCCTGAAGCCATAGGCTTGCAAACTAAAATTGGAAACACAAATCCTTTTGTAGCAATGCAGCTCACATGCATACACAGAAATATTTGCCAGTTTAACTGGGCAGGAAGAAACTTGATCAATTCTTTGTGACTTAGAAAAGCTTGTGTATTTTACCTGCTCACTAAGGACTAATGAAATACCCAATGAGCCCAACACCCCTTAGCAAAGGACTGAGACAACCTCTAACCAGTGCCTGGAGGACCATGGATTAGCCAGCAAATAATTAGTATTATATGATAAATTTCAAATGCATTGTCATTTCCTTGATGCTTGTTTTTGAGTTTTTACTAGATAAAAGTTCACATATTTTCTTAGCACTCATTGAAAAAAAAAAAAAGAAAAGGTTTTGGAAACAATGGTGGGATTGTTTCCCTAATAAAGTTACCTCTAAAGCAAGTGCCACAGGCTCAACCCACTTTCTTTCTCAGCCCTTTGAAATTATTGGTTATCCAAAATAAGAAACTGCTGAGATGAACTCGTTCACTTACCTGATCTCACTGTAACACTCAACATCTTCCAGTTTAGACATACATGGAACTAAATCCAAACAGCACATAGCTCCTTCAGTGCTTCATGACAAGCAGCCATGAGAGAGATGGTCCTATCCAGTTCTGCTGACTTGGTCTTGGCAAACAAAAGCTCATGGTAAGACACCTAGAAGTTTTACACTTACAAGGATCCTTTATTTACAAATAGACCTAAGGCTGGATAAGTTTGCTTCATGTGCAGTACGGAACAAAGAGGATACATCAGCTGAAATTTTTAAATGTAGTTCTGAAGTCTGTGATATACAATGTAGATTTGATCCACAGAACATCCAGTGACTTCAGAGTCACAAAATGGAATCAGAGTTACTGAGCAATGTCTTTCCCAACTTCTCTGCTGGCTCTGTGATAAGCATTTTTTCCTCTTACCTCCCTTTTCTTTGCAATCCTCTTCTGTATTCCTATAACTGACAGAGTCTTAGTTACAGTGCATTTATTGTGATACTTCTCTTTCCTTTGTGTGACTGTGCAAGGAATGGTTTCATTGTTGCTGAGATTGTGTCCTTGCTACTGTTAAAAAGACAGCTGAATTTGTATTACGCACTACTGCTTTTGCCAAACATGAGACTTCTCTGCACTGGGTGCCCATCGAGATTCCTTAAATTCAGCCAGAATCAAAGGCTAATGAAAAGGGCAGAGAGGGCAAGAAGAGTTTGCAGGTTACCTGTGATATGGTCTTTGCTGCATGCTGGTAGACACATGATGTGAGCACTGACAAGACAGGAAAGTCTGTGGTCAGTGGGAAGTGAACTGGACCCATGAGCACTGGGGTTGACACAGCTGTGGCAACTCTGCAGCTCACATCTCTCTACACACAGGTGTCAGTACATTTTTTATTGCTTACCTTCACTTTCTGTGAGAAGGCCCTTCATAAGATTACTATGATCAGGAGCAGGGCAACAACCTTAAAGTCTACATGAGAAATTATTCAAAATACCCTTAGTTCATTCAAAGCTCAACAGAGGCTTTTCATTCTGCATGTAATACTCACAAATTCTTTTCCTGAATTGTCTAAGACAGACTGACACCATATCCAGTGAACAGGTCGTTTTGACCCAGGAGTGCTAGAAAAAGCATGACTAATGGCAAACTAATATGGTTTTGGATACAGGTCAGGGGGACATTTTGGTTTTGTTATGAGTTAGTACAAATATTTACAGACTTTGTAACATGACAAATAGCAAAAGCACACAGGGAGCGGTCAATTAAAGTAAAAAAGTTTTGTCATTTCAGGGGATGATTTAGCTTTATCATTAAAATGATTTAAAAAAATTTACTTACAGAAGAATACAGGTAGAACTTCAGTATTTTTGAAAGCTGGTTATTTGACAACACTGAAAACCATTCCTACCCATGAAACCAATTGATATGTGTGTGTAGCTGCCAGTTCAATTACCTTGCTATGGACAGCCAGCTGTGTCCATGTTTCAGGGCAAGCCACAAGGACTGAAATGGAAGCAGTTCCATGTACTCTTCCAGTCTTTAGTTTATCAGCCCCATTTAGTAGTGAATACAACTGCAATAAATTATTTCTATTGTATCCAAAATGCACTATGGTGTTAAAGGATGCTTGAATTTGGATCTGAGACCAATTTGAAGCATATGGCTAAAAAAAATCTCTTTCACTGATTGAACAGGATGACTTGCTACACCTAAACTCCTAGCTTGCAGTTTCATTCAGCTTGAGGGAGTAATTAGCAGGAAATAAAAACACAGCATTAGTTCAGACATACCTGACCTTAAAGAATTTGTAAGTTACTAGTAAGTAACTGAGGGTTTGGTTTTTAGTATGAATCACAATGCTGAATCTCAGGACAAGGGAAGCTTTTGGAAAAAATGCAGTTTAGAGGCCAAGCATATTTACTTATGGTCTGAAATTCCTGAATCTGGAATGAATAAGTTCTCAAGTCATACAAGCCCATGACGACCTGCTGAAGAAGGCTCATATCTTTCTTCAAATCACTGGCCTCATTCCAACATTTTCTGGGAGAATGCCTGTTGGTGTATAAAAAGTGGTACAGTCCAAGTGCTACCAATTCCTTTTCCTACATAGAAATCAAATTACTACAGCAAAAAAAGGTTTAGGAGTAGCCCTTGCTTTCACTGATAATCTTTTGTCCTGGCAGACAGATCTTTTTAAACTGTAAAAATAATTCTGTGGGCAACAACAGGACATTCTTCTTCTGCACTGTTTCTCACATGAGGCAAAACCCTCCCCCATGAATCAGACATTTGATCCAAACTGGCTCCATATGGGGCCAACTCAGCCCAGCCATCTGTGCTTCGTGCTCCAGGAATTACAAACACATTTTGTTTGTAATGGCACAAAAGGCCACCTGAGATGACTCCACATACAGTGGCAAGTGTTGAACTTACTAAGTTGTGGACATGGTCTTGCAGGCTCCAGAGGAAAAATTCCTTCTCTATCTTCCTTCCCAACAAACTTGGTTCACCAGGCTTGTGACAATTTGTGCAGTGCATGGACACAGGTTGCCTTGAGGAGTAGGCCTGAGGTGCTCTGCCTTCCATGAGCAGGCTGAACCCTAAACAGTCCTGTGGTTGCTCAGCTGAAAGCAGGAACAACAGAAATACAGCAAGAACAAAACAAGGAAACCCTTCCAGCCCTGCCCAAATCCAACCAACACATGGATGAGTCCACATGATTCTTCCCCAGCTTTTCCCTTGTGTGGTTTGTTCTGATCTTGCCTAAATTAAAAAGGAGTAGTGTAGTTAAAGAGGCATCACCTCAGGGATTTGTGTGCCAGACACATGGAAGGACTCCCACAGAAACTACCATGTCTAAAAGGTTCGTGCCTAAATCTAATCCAACTGTGTGAGAAGCAGCTTCTTGCAGAGATACTGAACTCATTACCTGTTTGTCAGTGATTACCTGTTCTCTAGATTTGGTTCACTAACACCACCGACAGCGGAAATCTGGGATCTGAGGCAAATGGACAGATACAATTGTTTTGTTAAAATATTAAAAGCACAAAAGTTATTTCTTAAACTTGAGTTTTTCAAGAATTCATCTTGAAAATAGGCATTGTTTTCCCACAAAAGGCTACATCAAAATCAAAATCTTAATTGAAATCAGAACATTTGAATGTATTAGACTATAAATATTACAGAGTAATATTTAAGAAATCATAAGTCTTGCATTCAACCTAATTACTTTATGAACAAACTTCTTCATTATGGTAGCAACTTAGCAATTTAAAAACACTTCCATAGTTATAACATAAAATGCATAATTAGGAAAAATATAGATGTACTGTCTTACTTCCTTAGGACAATTTTATTCCAGTACTTTTTTCCTCTGGACAGAGGAAGCTATTATAACTGAGCACACAACAGCTCTTTCATAACAGAAAAAGTTACCAGCATGCACAGAAGTTGCACCAAGAACAGGGGCTCTATACAATGTCCAGAGCCTGTTGAGGAACACACAGCTTTATACATCAGGGATTACAGAGCACAACCATCTGGTCAGCTTTCAGGCTAAATGAGCCCATGCTACCCTGCAAGGCCAATTTGCATGACTGATAAAAAAGGGACTATTATACATCTGTCTCAGTCATGCCTGATGTTACGGTTTTAGCAACATTCGCCCCTTCTAGGATTATTTCAAGTTTCATACTTTAACAATACACTTATTTCTATGGGTACAACTGGCATAGCTACATACTATATAAATGCTTTTCTTGCTTTATTATGTAAAAATAAGATTTAAAGGATAATGGCACTAAAGTGACATTTTTAACATTGTTTTTAATTCCTTCTTCCATCCTTTTACAAGATTCGCTATCGCAAAAGGCAAAAGGTGAAGGATTAAAAGAAGTCTTCACATAAAAGCTCTAAGGATTGATATTTAATGAACTGTGAGATGTAAATCAATGCACAACAGCACAGTTAAAGCTTAAAATACTAGGGTAACATTTATATTAAAAATAATTCACCTACAGATAATACAGTCTAGTGTTTATTGTATGTTATGGAAGGTACACTTGAATTTCAAAAATTTAAAACATATAAAAAGTGGTTAAGGGCTAACATTTTATCAATATATGATAAATGTGTAAGAATGTTTATTATACAGCAGGGTACAATGGTAGTGTTAATGCCAACAGGGCACCACAGAAGTTAGTTTAAAAAAAATTTCCACTATGCTTTATACAAACACCACCACTTGCAGTTGTTTAAGAGAATTGGGAGAGGATCACTGTCTGTAGGATAAGCAGTCCTATAACATTTTTAATGTTAGATAGTGTCATAGTACGTAGATTGGTGAACGTTTCAAAATAAAACTAGAAATGCTGTAATTACTTCACAGAAATGCACATCCAATATTTGTTTTCAATAAGAACAATAGGTACAAGTTTATAACTCTCCCTATTTGAAATAATTTACACACAGATGAAAGCTACTCTATGTAAAATAATCACTACATACATTTTTCTTCTGGGAAATAAACAAGCAATTTTTGTTTTGCATGATCAATATCAAAAAACATATAGCAGAAGTAGTATTTTTAAAACATAACTGGTGCTCTAAAGTTAAAAAAAAAAAATAAAGAAAGGAATGAGAAAAGAAATTTTCCGTAAGTGTGCAACCTAAAATCAACCAAGCTTATATTGTAGTACAACCATATTAAGAAACCACTGTTTAGGAATACAACTTTATGGAAAAAGTTTATAATTCACAAAACTGTTCATCAGGCCATAGAGTAAAATAGCTCCACAGTTTACAGATAAAACTGAGGCCACACAGATGCGTGCTATGTCTTATCTCCAGTAAGTAGATACTTAGGCAGAGGATGTAACACTTTGTTTGTAGACAGCATGGTATGCATTTCTCAGCAAGACATAAGGGAAACAAGACTCCAAGAGATCCATTGTCAGGAATGGAGACTCCTGCACAATCTGAAAAATACCAGAAACACAAGGTTTTGCAGAGCACCTTCTGCTGCCTGCTCCTGATAAGCTGTTTCATGTAGATCCTTCCAGCCTGCATCACATTACCACTCACATATTTCACAGTGAAAATAAATTGCACCAAGTTTATAGTAGTGCTTCTCCCTAGTATATGTATAGTATATTTTAGGGGATAGTATTTCCCCAGATACTATCTACTTATAATAAACTAAAGACACCTTGACATATAACTACAGTACAAACTAATATATGAAAAAACAACTTACAAAACCCCTTAAATTTAAACTCCCTACATTTAAACTCACTACTTCTCAAAATAAGTATTTTGCTTTCCTATATAAATATTTATCTTCTAAAAGATACTGAATACTGGGAGAAAAATCCTCTGAGCACAGAGGATTCTCTCCTATACACTCTGAACACTGTTTCTTAAATGTATGGTAAGTACTAAACAAACAGTGAAAATGATCTGAACATGGTGCTACAATGTTCCAAGCAATAAAGGATGATGGCAATAATATACGCATGTTGGGGGAATGAAAAAAAAATACTGACATGAGAATGCCAGGAATAACAACATGAAATTATTTCCACTGGTTTGTGAGCTACAAATAAAACACACAAATGCTCACCATGTCTAGTAGTAGGTAAACTGATTCTCGGTTTCTTGTAGTAGTTTTGTCTGTCTCCTGGCCAATCTTCAGTAGACTGGATGATGCAAGCTATACAAAATGAGTATTTCAAAGCAATAAATAAAACAAAGTATTGATGAGCTTCTGCTGTTTTGTTACACAAAGCCAATGGACTCTGCATTGTACTAATAATGACAAAGGAAATCAAGTAATCCTGAGCACATGAACCACCACTGGCCTTTAGTCTCAATGTGCCATACTGGCTTATTCCTAGCAGTGTTTAATAAATGACACATGCTATTTTAATATAAAAAGTAAATTAATTCATTGCAGAGAACTTTTTGTTGTAATCACTGCTTAGCAATTACGATGTTTCCTGAAATCAATGACAACTCCCAGGGGATCAAGATCTCACTTCTGTCCTTCCCAATATACACTTCAACTTACTGCATTTTTGTAATGTTTCAAGTGATAAAAATATTTATTGTTTGAAATTTTACCCATTTTACAACAGAAGTTTTGAAGAAATGTCATCTTAACTGTCAACAAATAATATTATATCAAAATACCTTCAGTATACACTCACTTCATGGTTACCAAACTGGGCCTGGATAAAAAAAATATTCATAGTAGCTGTAGTTATAGTTAGCATCTGTATCTTAGCCAGTTGTGTAAACTGGTGGTATGATTAAATATGGAGTAGAGACTAGAGAAGGTCAAGTCTTGTTATTCTCTAAAAAGGGGGGAAATTATGCCTATTGATTTTTGTATTTTTTTTTCTCTTATGTATTCTCTGTATTCTTTACACATGTATTTGGAGCTCTGTAGCCTGTTATTGTATTCTAGCTCATTTTCCCAGTACTTCTCCATGCCTTTTCCCCAGGCAGAAAGACAAAACTTATTCCAGAGCTCCAAGCCATGGGGGCACAAGGCCCCTGTGCTATCATGGCTCTTCCTGGCTACCAGGGTTGAGAACAACTCTTTGAGACACATTTTCATAAACAAAGGGCAGCTAGTACCAAGGGAGGGCTCCAGAGAAGGGGCTTGACCTGGTGAGGGGGATTGCATCACCACTTCTCCTCCTAATTGATGCTTTCTGTCAAATATGCTAATTTGCTAAAGTTGTAAAAACTGTATTCACCCTGTGTGGGTAGGCTTTTGGGGATATTCTTCCATAACTGCCCCTGGAGCTCCGATGGAGATCCACTTTTATATTACCTCCCATACCAATATTATCTCTAGGATGAAAATGGCATTGCCATAAGCAATCATGTTATCCTAGTTTTAGAAGATATGCTAGAAACTGCTAACATGTACTTGGGTATTTACAAGCTCAGGATCACAAAATATAGTAAAATATTTAATTTATAGATGCCTTGACACACCATGTATTCATGCCTTACAGAAATTTGAAAAAAACCCCTTCCAACTTTCAGATGAACAATCATCATTTTGGCCTTCACAACATTCCTAAAAAACACATTTACCAGAAAAGGATACTAAATTAAAATACTAACTTTAAAAATAGCTTTTTCACAACATTCTTCTTGAAAAAGCTGTCATGAATCAATTTTTCATCTGAAGTCAATATCTATACTTGAAAAGATACATAGTACATACTCATCAGCATTAAGGAACCTCCTAAGTTTTTTTCATATTTAACTAACTTGGACAGGAAAGCAGATCATCTTCAGCAGTAATTTCCTTCTCAAGAGAAATGTTTTTCTTTCAGACTAACAGTAAGTGTTAAAAAAGAAAGATTAACAAAATATCTGAACCATCAAGTCATAGTCTGTGCAGTAAAAGCAGTGGTCTGAAAGCAGTCCATAAACACTGAAAGAATGCAAACCTCATACCAGAAGTGTTTTTATCATATGAAACTATACTGGTTTTCTTCAACTGTCAAATGTATGCAACTTGATACAGCCATTTCTCTTTCATGTTTTACATCCAGCAGTTGCATTAGACAAGGTCAATGGCCATAGGGGTTTTTTCTGATTTACAAAATGCAATGGATTTCCACAAGTGAAAGATTCTTTTAAGGAAAAAAAAAAAAAAGAAAAATTGTTTCTGTGAACTTCTAGTTACAGAAAGTTACCTAAAATAAAGAGGGAGGGGCTTTTTCTCCACACATTTTAACACCAAACAGAGAAATCAAAACCCACTCAAAATCAATAATACATTTTTTAAATTAAAGTGATGCTGCTGTTTTAGCCTCTCCTATCAGTACGGCCTAATTCAGAGCCATTTAAAAAATTTTATTTCTACTCAAGCAGCACACCAAAATGTATTTAAAAACTGTCACCATGACCTAAAAACTTCTGATTTTTTTTTTCCTAAGCATCACTCAGGATTTCAGCAGCTTTCATCTTCAATCTACTCTGAGGCATAAAAAATTTCCTTTTCCCAACTACCCTGCAACATGTTGCTACCTGGCTGTTCATGTTTAAGAAGGGCAGGCATGTCAAAAGATACAACCCACAAGCCACTCTAAGTATCCACTACATCATGGGAAGAAGTCAGCTAGACAGAATTTTGATTTGATATGCATTGAACATTTTTTTTTCCACTCATGGGCCACACAATGTTTGAAATGGTATGTGCTAAAATACTAAAGATTGTACTGAAAAAAATTATGATACTTGCACTGATTTGCTCCTCTAACTTTCCAACATCACACAGAGGTGTTTATAAAGAACTAGTGCAAAATTCAATCTATGTACAGACTTGTATATAGAAACATATAGAAAATAGTCTGTTGTGCACCAAAAGCAGATTTCTATGAAATAAATTACATTGCATCCCAAATCAACAGTACATTTTAATAAATGGAATCAAGTTATACATACAGCCAAAAATTCTTTGAGACGGTCCTCAATGCTTCCCTTGTGGATGGTGAACAGAGCTGCAGCAATCTGATTGATAGCTTTTGCCAAGCAGTGAATGTTGTTGCAATGCCCTAAACAAAAAAAAAAAACATTCAAATCACCTCAGCACCATGTTGGAAAAGACAGTATTCTTTGGAAAATATCACCAAATACTAAAGAGACTTGTGACAATGAAAGGATGACTTTCAGCATCTTACACAATGGGAGAAAGGAACTCTTCCACACTGAACTTGCTATCAGGAAAGTCACCAGAATACAGCTCTGCTTCATCTCCTAATGGTCACAGCAACCTGAGAAACAACCTGGGGCTTTTAGAAATAAGGGATATATTGGAAGTCTATTTGGTTTCTACAAAACTTCAAAGTGTTAACACTTGTCTAGGCCAAAAAGACAGGATTTTCACAAGCTAACTGACTATATCCCCTTTGTGTAAATGAACATCTCATGCCCAGACAGTATCACTCAAAGAGATCTGCAGGTACTCAAGAACAAAGGTATTCTATTGCTGACTTTCATATGTAACATCTTGCCTAAAATTCACCCAGGCTTCAGAGCCCTGGAAGTGCTTAAATGACACCAGTTTTCACAGAGAGCAGAAGAACTCAGTAAACCTGATATTTATTCCAGGCAAATTAAGCAAATATACCACTTTAATACAGGATTAATGTACACATGGGCAAGTATCTTAGGCAAGTGTGAGCATATGAAAAGGAGGTGGCCTTTGAAGGAGTTAACAAGTACTCAAGCATGCTGATTCTTATTTTTTGACCATTGTTGAGCAATGAGCTCATCTTTTCATTCAGTCATTTACCATAACTCCAAGTTCATGCTTGAACAGTGAGGTCAGCTGGACCCCATCACTCCACATGAGAAAAATCCATTTTTTCTCCATGCACATCACGATTGTTACCTAAAATTACTTTTAGCTGTCATTTTATTGCCCAGTTTACTCAGTTCATACCTCTCTGCAGCTCTTCACTCCTATAATACCCTCCACAGCTTCACATGATATATAGATTTTCTCACCTCACTCTTCAGCCCCCCATCCAGGTGGTCTGTGAATTTGCTGACCTGTAGGTCCCAGAGAAGATCCCAGTGGATCTCCTTCAGCAGGGCCCCCAGATTTGATACTCCAATTTTGTCTCCTATTTTTACATGAACATCGGTCAAGAAAATATTTTCTGCTTAATTGTGATTCAAATATGTATTTGCCTTTGAAAAGGCTCATTTTATTCAAGAGATTTCATTTTTATGTCTCAGGCTGTAGAAAAAGCATCAACAAGGGAATTCAGCAAAAGAACTGCTGTGTTCCAATTCACAACAGGTTTCAAGTATTTAGAGAAGAGCTAGGGCTCTTGCAGACTAGTATTCTATTCTACCCTCTAGTTGACAAATCAGACCTCTAGCCTGGTATTTGACTAGCAGTTCAGATTCTGTACTGGAAACAAAAGTAAAGGTCTGTTAGACTTTGAGCCTTTATCTGGAACTAGTGGAAGAAACAGACTTCATCTTGAAGCAGACAGAGGGAATACAGACATTGCTACAGCTGTCCAAGCACTGTCTGTATCTGGGAGATATGTCTTGCCAGATTAGAAAGCTGAAACTCCTTCAAATCTGTGACTCGTTGATGGATTAATTCAGGATTTGTCCAGGGAATTTACTTCATAAAGCAGAATTTATTAAGTTCACATTCTGGAAATACCATTTATATTAAGTGTTTCAAGCCAGATGTTCTACAATAAGGGTAGAACACAAGAAAAAGTAGTATTATGCAAGGAAGGCAGGAATGACAAAGTCTGTTCTGTTTGTTCAGTTATTTTTGTAGAGTGAACATTTTTTATGTATACCTTTTGCTAGATTTTCCTCTCAATAAGAGCCCACTCAGTAAAAAATTATGTAATACACAGGCCATGTCTCACAGAACAACTTCTAATATGTTGGGCTTATTTGAGTGCAAGATGGAACTTCTCTCCAGTCACAGCTTCATGTCATCTATTAACTGTACTTCAAGAGCTCACTTTGAAACAAGGCTTTGCCTGACTTCATCTTAAGAGTTATTTAATGTAAATGAAACCACATAAACTGGAATATTTAAGCTACATGATATAAAACAGACACAAGATTATATGCTTATCTTCAACAGAAGAATTATCTGTTGTTTCAGCCTGCTAAAAACATGATAGTCATGTTTTTAGCAGGCTGAGGGTTTTGGGAAAAGAGGAAATTTGAAGAAGCCAAACCCACCTGAAATTTAACCTGCTGGAGAACCTCTAGCTAGCCTGACATTTTCTTAGCAATTAATTTGCAGAGGGGTAAATGTGAAAATATAAACACCAGTAAAACTTGTAGTTCAGCCCCCCTGGCAAGCCATGCAGGTTTTGAGACTCTATAGAGTTGCTAAGATCTTTTGAAGGAGAAACTGGTAGCAGGAAGTGCTCCCAGAAGATTTCTTTTACAAAACTATAGGTAATTTTTAAAGAGATGTGATCTTAAATATACATAAACAAGTTCATTTGGAATAAGTAAAGACAGTCAAACTGACAGTCTTCAAACAAGGAAGTTTCTACCCATGCACCTCATCAATCACATTAGATATTCCCTGCTCTCACCTATATTCCAAGATTTTTATTCAAGTGTCATGATTTGGAAAAAGTTTGCAAAGAGCAATAGAAATACTTCAAGAGCCCAAATAACAGAAGACAGCTCTGCAGGTTACAGATTGCTCTCCCCATTCATCAGAAAAACCTTTTAACTTGAAAATTCTTTCATTTTCAAAGCAATATTCAAGTTCTACTCATACATCAGATTTATCTAACATTTTAAGCAACTGGAGAAGTCCATGCTATCTGTTTTAAAATGAAACCAGAGTCAACAGATCCCTAATAATTCAAAACTGAAGAAAAGGCTGATTAATCCCATGTAAAACAACAATCTTGGGTCTCTAAAAATATGATTTGCACACTACATTAAGTGATACACAAAGATTTTTAAATTTTTGGTATTTTACTGGTACTTTCAATATTCAGATGCCAGTTTAACTTATTTTGTAAGTTACAATTTTGAGCAAATTAAAAATAATGCAAATTTCAAAACTAATTAGAAAAAACATCCATCCCAGAGAATGGAAGCAGTATAAACATGGTCTTTATGTGAGTCATGTTACACAGCACAAAGGAAATAGCTTGAACAGCCAAAAGGTGACTTTTGTGTGTGTTTGAACAATACTGTCTTTTTTCAACTTAAAAAAAGAAAGAAAACTGTGGATTACATGCAAAGAATTTTGTTGAGGCAAAGATTATTTTTTTTTAATAAGAAAGTTGAACTATTGTGTAGGAAATAATTCTGCTCACCACTTACACCTTCCAGATTGTGTTTCCAAAACTTTATGCTTGGCAATATGAACACAGCACATAAAATACAGAAAGGACACCTTGTATGACTGGCCCAAGGCCAATGTAAAGATTACTAAAACATTAATACTTACTAGAATATATTATATTAAATAGTGTCACGCTCATTAATGCAGCATGTGTGCTTGAATGATTCCACTTAAGGACAAGATTGCCCCCTGCAGTGTCTAAACGATTCTGAAAATTTCAAGTACCAAACTAATTTTTCATAGAAAGTTATCTCCGACAAGAGTTAAGTAAATGCTTTTTAAAGTACTTTAAGAAGAACTTGCCTGAATTAAGGCTAAATGCTTTTTAAATTTCTTCACTCTAATTAAATATAAATACATATTATATATATATATAATATTAATATATAAATATAATCTATATAAAAATATAAAATTGAATAGAATTCAATTAAATATTAAAGGTGAATGCATTCAAGACACTAACAGAACTATTGTGAAGACAGCATTCCCAGCAAATACTGAGCAGACTCTACATTACCTTCGATGGCAGGGCTGTACTGAGACATCACGTTGCTAGCCAAAGTGGGCAAGGACACAGCCACAAAGACCATTAGAAGGCAAGCAATTTTATATTCTTCTTCTGGACTAATGTTTTCTAAAAAACAAAAATAAGAAAGTTGTTTATTAATTAAAGAAGTTATCTTGAAATATTTCCTTTCAGCTGTAGGTAGATTAGAATGTAAATTGTTTGACCAAATTGAAATTTAAAGCAAAATCCAACAAAGTCAATGTTTGTATTGTGAAAAGAGGAATATTAATGTCAGTCTTGCCAAAAGAAACAGAGTAGAGCTGCAAAATATCCAATCTGTTATGTAGGAGAACAAAAAGAAGCCACTGCCATGCTATTGCTTCCCATGATTTAGTTACTAAGTCTTTAATATGATGAACACAATAGTAATCTTTTCATGCTGGTATAAAGCCAGTTATTGCTCTAAGAAGAGCTTCTCTTGCATCTCCCGTTGGCAAAAGAGCAGAAGGTGATGGTGCATTCTTGTCAATTTATGCTTAAAAAAATGGCAGCATCATCACACACATGCCTAAGATTAGTTTAAAAAAAGTCAGCCATTACTGACATGCAGAATTTATCTCTATAAAAACTGAATAAATGCAAAATATTTGTAACAATCAAAATACAGGATCATAAACCATTATGAGAATATACAGAAATTCTCTTTGTTGACCTAGCTTAAACATTTCATAGCTGTACCACAATGAAAATAATACATTTAAAATGGCATTTTAGATACCAGATACCTAACAATAATATACTTCTGTATATTATACATACAAGATAGAACAAATACACTTTGTGTTGCTTATTTTTTAAGTGCACAAAGAAATTGTGCTTGGGACTTAAATTCAAATATTGAATAGTATTTTCCCCTCTCAAAATAACTACAATTGAAGTAAGAAAAAACAACTTAGGTAGCATTTAAAATATTCATGGCCTCATTCTAACATCAACTATCCAGAACATACAAGGAGGAAAAAAAGTAATGAAATGCTCAGTAAGGAAGATAGGAAAAAAACCTGAAGACCATCAAAAAACACTTAGGAGTCTTAATTCATGTCTTTGAACATGCCAGAGTAAACAAAACTGAAAAGCTTAGGCAGCAGTGCCTAAAAGCAATGAAGAGGAAGTGTGACACATGTTAATTCTCTAACATGTTTATTTTACTGTTTTCCCTTGTAAACTTCATGTTAACACTTGTAGGATACACTGGCAACAAAATACTGTGAAATTCACAAGCTGCATTCAGCTCCTAATGCTTACTTAGCTGACAGATTTGTCACACATCTGTGCAACAGAACTGATCAAGCTGTTCACTAGACACTCTTATTGTCATGATTGCTGAATTACAGCAGTGTTCACCATTAAATTCCTTCTACATCTATCTGATACCCTTTTCTAGGTCAGCACATCCATTCATGAGTATTTGAAGAGATTCTCAAGCCAACACCAGCAAACAGAAGGCACAAGTAATTCATCCTCTTATGCCATTTATGAAGTTTATTGAAGGAAAACAAAGAAGTCAAGATATACAAGTTTCCTCCCAGCACTTTAAACACTTCTTTTCTCTTTTTAACATTTTTATGTTTGAAGCTGGAACTTCTTACCTGATTTTTGGGAAGACAGTGCTACTACCAAGGCAGGATCAATCTCACAAGGCAATCCAGCAGCTGATGACAGTTCATATACATTCATTGCCACCTGAGGACCAGAAGAAAGACAGCACTGAATGCTTTCATGTCAAGATGACGAAGCAAGTTTTTGCTGTCATGCTTAAAATGAGTTTGAGGCACTAAGGAATTTCAGAGATTTGGCAAATGTTAGACAGAGACTGTAGATTTTGTTTCTAACCTCCACTGAGCAGCTGTGTCTGTACTTTGTGCACCAGATGGTAATTTTGTTGTGTCAAGCCAAACAGAAGTCATATACTTGCCCACATTACCTCCAAAGCAACACCCTGACTTCCAATTAGCTGTTTCTACATCTTTCTTTAATGTGCAAAAGAAACTGACATATTTTCTATACCAGATCTAAAGCATAAGCCAATATCTAGAAATACAGCATTTTTAAACAAGCATTTCGCACAGTGCGTTTTCAAAAAATTTCAATTTAAGGTAAAAATCAGACTTGTCATTATTACATGCACAGAACTCCAACCACATAGACAGTGTTGAAATATTTTTTTTTTACTAGCTCCTAATGCTTACTTAGCTGACACAGTGTGGAGCAGCTCAGCATTCTTCCCCTTGTCTTGTTTTAACACTTGATAAATCTTGTTCTTAAGTCTATCAAAGTTCTCAAATGTGATCAGAGGCAGACAGAGACTTGTGCTTATTCTATCAATTGGTTGTGATTTTTTCCCCAGAACATTAAGAGGCTGCAAATCCACATTACTAAGCTCTTGGGGGGTAAAAAAAAAAAGAAAAAGAAAAAAAAGTAGAAAAAGGGTGTTCTTTTGTTCTTTGTGTCTGGATGTTCAACACTAAACATGAAAGTCTTGTTGCTTCCATATTTTCAGTAAACTCCAAAACTACTCTACCACCCTTTCAGCCAAACATTACCTTCATGTCAGTCTCTCTTGGAATGTGATCTTTGAAGTCCTCAATGGAACTTACAAGGAAAGGAATGTGGTAGGATAAGACCTAAAAGACACAAATACGCACAAAATGAGAAAAATTGCTTCCCATGTTCAATATGAGTTCGACACTACCATTATTTTACTGGGCTTATTTTCCTTTTTAATGGGTTTTATTTAATGCATTTGTATTTGTTTGAAGATTTAAGATATTAAAGTCTAATAAATGTTTGCAATAAAGAAGAGAAATAGAAGCCTTTAAAATGAGTAAACACAGAAAACATGATCTAAACTAAATGTGATGTTTTAATGTAACAGCTCTCTGAACAGTACTCAAAAAACAGATTCCCTCACCCCAAGTTGCAATTCCAAGTTCAGTTACAACTGAGTATTGCCATTTTACCCACATGCCATCAACCTTTTAAGAGGACAACGTTTTAAGCATTCCTCAACAGTTAAGGTTCAAATATCCTACAATTCCATTAAGTTAAATACAATGAAAATGATTCAGAACATATTCAGTTCTTTCTTACATCTCTAAGTGCTTCCTGTGCCAATGACCGAAAAGACAAGATAACTCCAATAATTGTCATTCTCTTCAAAACACTGTCAACAGCTGAAAAGAGAACAATGGACAAAGTGTTGAAGTTGACAAGATCAGTTTTTCAAAAAAGAGAAACAAAATAGTACACAAAATATTGAAAACAACAAGGTACTGAAACAAAGCCCTTCCTTAAAAGAGCCAAAATAACCAGAGCTAAAGCAGGTTTTTATAGCTGAATCCACAATGGGATTTTCTGTAGAAGACAATCACATTTACCACTTCCTGGAATGAAACCTAGTATACACAGCTGGCAGTCCTGGATTCTAGCACTGGTTCTGTGCTTTCTTGAGGACAAAAATGCCTCTTGACTGTAATTATTTTTTGTTTCACATTAAGCTATGTACCAGGCTTTCACATTACTGCTGCTACAGCTAGGTATTATCATCCCTGAAATGATGCTCAAAACTCATAACTAATATAGTGCCTGTGCACTAAATAACACTGAAATCTCACTTTGTACATGAGAAGACTGGAAAAGTTCAAAATGATCCATCAGTTTATATGAGCTCATGTACATCTTGCTACTTATGGATATTCAATACAGAGAAATTAATTTTTCCATTTTCAAATATAGAAAATAACTCTGTATCTTTAGCAGGATCTTGTTAGATACTCACATGATAATCTTTTAAAGAGTGCTGCCATCTGGTCTGGCTTGTCAAAGCTGGTCCTCATTTGTGTTAGAACTTCAACATTCTCCACCACAAGTTTCTATAAAGAAGGAAGGATCCATGTCAGGTATAGGTTTCAGCATGTCAACTGCACAAATGCCTGATTTAGGACGTTTCAACCTGGCAGATAAACAACTGACCCCAGGGAACAGAGATGAGTCCACTGTGTTCTTAATGGGACTACAAGATCAGTATCATCATCAGTCACTACTACACACAAAAGCAAGCTCTGAATCAAAAAGCAGAGAATTAGATACCCCTTAGAACAGGACTTTTGTATTGAGCAATGTGTACCACATCTTAAAGCAAAGGAATTTAACTCTGTGAAAATCAGACAATAGGTCCTTATGCCACTCAGCTTTTTAGAAGAAAAGTATACATATTACAATAAAATTAGAAATTCACAAAGTAATCAATTCTTTGGGTTTGTTGCTTTCATTAATTAAGCTGAAATTTAATGTTGGTAAAATTGAAAAATTGAATCAAGAGTGGAAGTCAGATTGTTAAACCTTGGTGCAGTTCACTTGAAATTTTCTTCCACTATAATATGAAAAAGCAAAGACATAGTTCCAAGTCCCAACACCTTAGCCAGAAACAGTTAAACTCAAGTGCAGTAGTTTTCATTTCAGTTTGGCCAGAAGAAAAGAAAATGTGTCTGTTTCTAACTTTTAACAGCTCTCATATCAGCAACTTGTAAGATTAGAGTACATGTAATAACTTTCCTGAAATCATTCTCCAAATATTTAACAGATTAAAATTTAAATTAGCGATTGCATAATCACGTCTCTAAAATGTCAGATCCTGCTAGCTGAGGAACTTAGTCTGTGCCAAACTGTATTCTCAAACTCTCTTCAAGCAAAAAATAGATAGTTTATTCTTATAAAAATATTTTTGCAGTCTCAATGCACCCTATTTCAGAAAGGGAAAAGTGATTATCTTTATGTAGAGGAAAATCAATAGCTAAGAAAATGCAGATCTCTTGTGTTCTTCTGAACATTGAAGTTCCTTCTGTTTAAAGAAGATTTCAATTAATGTTCCCACCCACCAGCTTCCAAGGTTACCTTAAGCTCAGCAACCTGTGAAGAGATGTGCCACATCAGACTTTCACTCAAGAACTTCATGCCATATGGTCCCAGAAGTTCAGATAGGGCTCTCATTTCTGGGAAAGAAAAGAAACTCTTATACTTCCAATATTCCATCTTCATTTATTTGCAGCATGGTGTTTTAAGTGAAAAAATATTTTACTCAAAAGCATAATTTTAAAGACAAGAATTTGTATGGTAGTAAACTGACACACAATATACCCATCTCTTTAGCTTAAATGCAATGCTACTTTGAGCAAAAATAGGAAAAGTGAGACAAGAGGCAGCAAGAATAAAAAGTACCTAAAACACTACTGAAAGCTAACAACTGTTAACTCTAAGAGTTAGCTGTTATTTCAGTAACAGTTGCTCTGAGAGTTGCTGTTATTCCAATTACTCAAGCAAAACAGTAACTGTCCTTCACAAATATTGAGTAGAAGCATCAAAGCTTACCTGATATATCAGAGTATTCCTCAGCATTAAATGTCAATTCATTTTCTGTAGGCAAATTCACGAAAGCCTTCATAGCTGGGAAATAGGCTATGTGACCATTGCTGACTTGCCGTAGCAAAGTCTCCAAATACCTTATCAGAAAGGAGAAATGTTTTAGATGAAAAGGCACATCTTCATGGATACTCTATGCAGATGAAATACAGCTGTGTGATAAGGGACAGCAAAGCTTTATTTTCATACTTCAACTGATGCCTGCATTTTACTCTATGTCTCATCCTTATAAAAAGTATAAGTTTGCCAACAGGCAAATTTCAAGCTGCTTTTAACAGGTACAGAGACAAATAAACATGTGATGTTGGAAACTTAAGAGAATTTAATATAACTCCACTTCTCCAATTCTAGATTTTTCATTAAACAACAACAACAATAATAAAATCTCTAAAAATTCTGTAACAAGCATTCATGCAATACTTACCAATTTGTGTAGAGACTGGTAATGGTTGGCTCACCATGGCTATCTAAATGCTGGGTTTGCTGAAGCAGAACGTTGTTAAACACTCGTGTAATGTCAATTTGTACATAATTTTCTATTGACTGCAGGACTGTCATATAGGCTCTGACACTGGTCAACAGCTCTGAAGGCTTTGCAATCTCTTGTGTTGCTTGATTATACATCGTCATTCCAACAATTGACCTTTTGGAAACAAAAGGATAGGAAACAAATCAATTCATTTCTTAGTAAAATTCAACTAAGATGCAGCTATAAAGACGATTTTATATCCACAGATTTTCACAGAATGGCCTGGGTTGGAAGGGACCTTAAAGACCAGCTAGTTTGACCCCTCCTGCCATGGACAGGGACACCTTCCACTAGACCAGGTTGCTCAAGAGCTCCATCCAACCTGGTCTGAAAGCCTTTCAAGCATGTAAAATATTCACTTGACTTGAATACTGCTCAAATCCTCATGTATAAAACTCTGATCAATGCACATGCTACAGCAGCACTTTTAAAAACTGCTTTGGATTCCAAAGGCAATTCTATCTGTGGTTCCAGTAAAAATTTCATGAGACTAAGAATACTCACCAAGCCCTTTTTAAATAACGTTTTTTTCCCCCACATATATATGAGCAACCCACACTGTGCAAGGCTTATGTAACTACTTCAGCAAATAAATTAGTTTTGTTCAAGTCTTTTAAAATGCAGAACTTATGGGAAATGCAAGAGCAATCATGTATTCAAGTGTTCAAAGCATATTAACACAAAAAATTATTTGACCAAAGCTGCTGTTATAGTTTGAAATATCCTTAAAAATACCCACATAGCTGTAGTATAGTGTGAATTGTAAAATATATCCAGTATATACGTAAAGTAATAACAGAAATCCTATTATGAAAAATACATCTCCCTTCAGCTAAAACAGTGATTTCTATCTTTAATCAAGGAACCAAGAAATTGCAGGACATACCTTAATTTGCTCAAATTCTCACTATAAATAAAAATAGATGTTCACAGGCTAGCTTTCATGGTAGAGCAGAACTGTTAGAAGGACTGTATATTGCATTTATCATACATGGACATGGACCTTATCCAGTATGTCACTGGAACCAAGTCCTCAAACACTGTGTCAGGGGATCCTTGCAGGCAGTCTTAGTAAACAAATACTTGTTGTAGTGTTTATTTTAAATTTATAATGGTCTCAGACTTTTAAGAGCTAAGCTTTTAAGTAATATGTACTTTTCAAAGACAGTACAGAAAGTAAAACAAAAGAAATTGGTAGATAACAACCTTCATCACAGGTAAACAGGATGAGTTACTCTGGAGGAGAACACATTATTTAGAGTAACTTTTTTGATGTTGCTTGAACATATGTAAATAAGTATTTTCAGTAGTTTACTTCTGAGGTAGTGTCTTATTTTAAAATAAATTCAAAATGGACACAATAACAAGATTAAGTGGCATAATAATAAGCTTCAGTCCAAGCACACATGACACAGAGGAGCTTAAAACAGTAAAGAAACCCTAACAGTGAGACAGTAACACTGTCTTTTAAGGAACACTGCAAGCCTCTGAATGAAATGCCACTTGCAGATCTGAAAAATAATTTTAAATTGCATATCTATTATGTTCTGCTAACAAGTTTCATTTCTTTCATGAAGCAAAAAAAAGGAAAGCAGTCTCTGAAAGTAATGTGCCTGTTGCTTCAGCCCCAATCCACAAGCTGAACTCCTCCAAATAAAATAATAGCACAAGTGACTAACACTGCTCTAAGTTCATAAACCTGAAGAGCTGACTCCTTGAAACATCATCAAGTTATCTTCATTTGTATGCCACCTTATCTTACTGATGGAATGCTCCAGTGAGCTAATATTACGTCTGAATGATTAAACTGGTTAAGCCTTATACCCTGCTTGAAATATATAACCAGTAATCTTTGGTACAAAATAGCAGGATAACTGGCTGGTTTAATATGAAGTCCTCTCCAGAAGCTGCTATTTGCCTGTTTCTGTAAAAAATTGTGGGAAGATCAAGGTAAGAACACACAGGAATATCAATTATCAACACTTTATTAAAAAAAAAAAAAAAAGAAAAGTAACTGCACATATTCTCAGTTGGCTTTGTCAGATCTTGACTTCTGATTTTTAGGCTTCCTTTCAGCAAGGCAGTGGACTCAAATACTCAAAAACATTCCAGCACTGTGCAAAAGAATGGTGGGAATACATATCTTCATACATGCCTACAAACAGCCATCACCAGCTCCTACAAAATGCACAGGATTGGGAATGCAGGATCTGGCTGTTAAATAGATGACATGGATTTCAACATATTTTATTTTAAAAAAGGAATTGCCTATTGTGTATGTCTGCACATGTAACTTATAATCATTTTGCTGGGATTCTACTCACAGGTTTCACAATCCACCTTTAACACCTAGTTTAATGTAGTAAGTACACAATATTTCCAACATAAACTAGCAAAGGCTTATTTTGTGTATCAATGTCTCTAACTCTCCAATGTTTCTTACTTGGTAAAGCGGATTTCCAGGTGAGATGTCAAATATTCTCTTGGGGTAAACGTGTGCTCCCAAACCACCATGTTTGGTACATAATTGATTGAGAAGCAGAGCTCAGAAAGTGCAGTATGCAGTTTGTCCAGGCTTTAAAATAGACAAGATATTAAGAAAAATATTTAATGTAACAGAAGTGTATATTATCATGGAAGAAGGCACATACTGAATGCATAATTCTTCAAAAGCAAGCACAGGTCTAACTCTTCATTATCATGTTCTGCTCTGAGACACTTTTCTAGCATACTTAAAACCCAGTATTTTAGCCAAGAACACATCCTACAGCTGCATACTGATCTGCATTAAATACAGTGATGTGAGATATATTTATCTATATTTTTTCTTTTCTACCCCCCAAAAAAAGAATAGATGCTTAAGTGATTTAGAAGACAGCAAGAACTTCCTGTCCAGCCTGTACTTAAGAGTGCTAAAGCAAGGTAGAATCAGAGATGCCACCCACTCCTTGGGCTCACATGCCCACAGTTAATATGACTGTTCAGGAAGCCTAGCTACAGCATAGGGATTCTTCTTGCTCAGGAAAGGAAACAGCCAAGGGATAAATTCAAGTGACAAAAACTCCTATTACTTATGTAACAAAATTCAGTCTCTATACAAGCCACAGAAGCATCATAAGCTCCAAACTGCAAAGCTGTCAAACTTACAGCCAAATAAATTTATTCAAAAAAATTAAGCAAGAAGCATTCAATATGTAAAACATATTGAAATGTGTGAAACATATTTTGACTTGGGATTCAAGGTGAAAAGAACAGAAGAAGCAACTTACTTTGTCACAACCAATCTGTTTTTCCTCATGCTTTCTACTCCTGGTTTCTCTCTTTCAGGTTCTCCTTTCTTTCCAGTCTGTTTTTTTGACTTCTTGTTCACTGCTTGACTGATGGTTTTGGCACAATGTTTTGGCAACAACTAGTAAACAAAAAGAAACAGCCCCTCCAAATTAAAATCCAGTTTTTTTAGCACATTTCATCACACAAATAACACATTCCTTTGACACAATTCTAGTATTAAAAATTCTTGCTCAAATCACCTTCAGTTTTATAAACAGAAAGTTTACCCCAAAACACAGAAAAAAGCAAACAGAAAATATCCAGAAAGCTGAATGGAGAAAATCTCCAAGGAGAATTAAAACAGACACAACCATACTCACCTGGTCACTCAGTGTACACTGTTCTGTGCAAATGTCTGTGATGAGATTTCGAGCCTGCTTGGCCATTTCATCCAAGAACATGTTACACAAGGAAAGGCTTCGATCCCCAATATGATGTCGCTGTTCAAAAGGGAGAAAAGGAAGCAGGATTTTCAGTTCCCATCAGTCCTACAGCACTGCAGAGAACAGTTCACTAATCATAGAACTAGGATATGGGAAATAATAAATTTATTAGTCCTCAATAATCTTGACTCCTGGCTGGTTTTTGTTTTTGGAAGCAATTTGAACAATGAAATTTTCAAAGTCACCATTAATTTATTTTTTTTTAAGGAGGCAAAAATAATGTTTGAAGAAGTAGGTTTTCACATTTAATTTTGGATCAAATCTGCTTCAATGAGTCCAATATCCCAAGGTCTCTGTGAATGTCCTCTTCATTAGTATGTGCCAATACTAAGTCTAGGGGGAAAAGAGCATGCAACTCAAGCTATAGAGAAAGCAGTGTCCTTCAGATCACTGAGAAAGTCAATAATAAAGCCCTGCTGCATTAATTTCTGGATTCTGTTCCTTTCTCACTGGATCTGCACAAGAACAGCCTCTGTCTTGCTGAAATCCTCCTTTCACCACTGATGTTTACTTTCTATCAGCCACACTATGACACACTGTACACAGCACAGCAAAGATTATTTTTCCAAAATGATAATAGTTACCAAGGAATACAATTCAGATATTGAATTTCAAGTTCTGCTGGTTGTGACAAAATGTGCTTGCTGCAGCTGAATGCACAGTAACTAGTGTCCAGTGGACTCTGGCTACTGATTTCTTACTGTTACTATAATTGTTCTCAAAGATGTCTCTTGTCCTGAAGGGGTCAGCTTTCCTGGAAACTTTATATTGCTTCTCTAATATGAATAGCATTGGCTGCTATTTGAAGCAAAGCATACAAGGAAAATACCTATATAGACGTATACTGTAATGAAGTTTAGCAGAAAATAATTTTATTTTTAAATAAGAATACCCCATATTTTGTATATTACAATAAATCTTACTCAACTAATTGTTTCAGATGAGCACTGTTAGCAATGAAAACAACATTTTCATAAGTACTAGATAACAATGGACAAGTTAACACCCAGACTAATTTCAAAGTCAATGAACATACAGGAAATATACTAAAGGATTTATGCCCTTACAACAAAAATAGAAAGAATTTCCTCAGATTCTAACTGCTTCCTTTAACAGAGTGCATTTCTTCAAGCACCACAGTATTTTTTAAATTCTACCTCTAACCAACAAGGTTTCCATTACCCAGTTCTGACCAAAGCAAATGCTTGTATTATACTGTGTATCACTTTTTTTTTTTCCTACTGAAAACCAACTGTAACAAGCCATATAGAACTCCCAGCTTCCTATTTCCTTCTCCCAGCCATGAGTTTATAAATCATTTAAGAGGAAAACTGTTGCTTCTAAGTTTAAACAGGCATAGGGGATTTATTAGCATCTAAGCCTAATTTTTGTACCCTAGGTAATCCTTCTTTAAAGCAAAGATCAAAATTCTTTCTCACTTGAGAAAAGGATTTAGAGATTTATGCATGAAGAGTCATCTAACAAGGTATCCACTTGTTTTACCTCCATTTTTACATTTTTAGCCCTCTCCTCCCTCAAATGTCAAATTGCCATAACAAACACCTTTTTGCCATGTTCAGCTCTAGTTCACTCTTTGTTGAATAAGAGATGAAAATAACTAAAATTGAAAAATTACCTCTTCAGGGCATAGTTCATGGGTACAGCTCATAAAGTGAGTGCAAAGCAGTGGGAATGCAATTGAGTATCTGGATTGAGAGGGAAGCTCCAAACACTGCTGAAACATCTTCTCAAAAGCACGACTATAAAAACTGAACAGAATTAATCAGTTATTAATCAGACATTTAAATGCAATATGTATATTTTTTGCTGCAAATAAGGGTTACTTCACACAAACCAAATGTAATTGTAAACACATTTTGTATACCAAAAAATGATCAAAGTATGAGGCAGTTTTGTTTGTTTTCTACAATCACTTCCTATGCATTTTATTGGGACGTCTATTTTACATTATTATTATTACCATAATCATTTCTTTATTCTGATGTTTGCCACATAGGGACTGTAAAAACTTGCACTTTTTGTCAAGAAGTATTAAGGAGAAATCTGCAAATGATTCCTGATCAATTATATGACTGTCAGAACATGTCTGACAAATGTTCATAAATACTTTTTTCAAACTAATTCTGCTAGAAACCAGAAATTACAATCGATTCTTCCACTGGCCGATATTCCTACAGAGTGTGCTATTTAAAAATCACACTTGCAAGGACAAACCAAACAAATAATAAAAAACTTGTACAGTCATGTTAGTAGCATACCAAAAGATAGAAAGATCTGAGGTTTCCACCAACATCTCCACCAAAGAATCTACCATTTTTGTGTGGAAAATGATTGTGTTCATCATTTTTCCCAGTTCTCTATGGTCTGCAAGGCCAAGTGAAGCTTTAGAAACACTGGTGTAGGCCTGGAAAGAAAACACAATTTATAACTGCAGCTGCTTTTTGCAAATTCCATTGCTATTGCTTAGTACCAATGTTAAATACTGTTTGTGCTATGCACAGGACACCTGTGTATTTGAAGACCATGCAGGGATTCTTCTCTTTCCACTAGGGCTTAAAAAACAGCAAACTGCCTTTCAGTGAAATCTCTCAACAACCACTGAATAAGGCACTAATTTACAGACAAAATGCTGAACAAATGTATTGGCAAAAAACAAATTTGTAATCTCTCCCTTACCAGTGTAGGCACGTTGAATCACACTCTGCACACCCACCAAACAGCTCAGCCTCAACACATTCTATTTCTGAACTGTTATAAACACCCCAGGGGATGATTTGCAAAAAGAACCCAAAGCAGACAAAGTTATATCAAAACATAGCAAATTATCTGTTGAAGTATTTGCTTGATTTCAAGAGTAGGTTGTTTTTAGATAGCCTGTCACCCACTTGCAGAATGAGAGTAATCTAGAACAGCAGTAATCTATGAAACAGTTTGGTTTTTAGTGAAACATCATGCATATGGACCAATTCTTACCTGCAATCTGAACCAATCTAATCTCATTCCTCTGAAGTCAAACACCTCTCCATCTTCAACTGCATCAGGGAAAAATATAGAACAGAAAACCCTTAGACAGCAATAACAAATTCAGATAGACTAGATCAGACCTTCTAAAAAACCCAAAAGACTAAAGAATGATTTGGGTAATGAACCTCATGTTTTTACCCAAGAATTTTGATCCAGTACAGTTGCAGTAAAAGGAATTAAAATATCTAGAGGATAGTATGTGTAATGTTTTCTGTATTAAAAGGTTGGATTACTACCCAATAGCATCCTTTGAAAAAGGGAGACACCACAAGAAGCAGATACAAAAAGGAAAGAGAAACGAGGGAACCAAATCAGTTTATCTCCTTCTACTGATGACATGAAACAAAAGTGATGAAACTTTTCAGAGGAATCTGCCAATTTTCCAAGATCATTTAAACTTACCTTGTTTCACACTTAGTGAAGTCATTGTGTTTACAAAAGAGGACATGATGATTGATTCATCCTCTGGGCACACTGAAAGATTCTAAAAGAAATGTTGTTGTTGTTGTTGTTATTATTATTATTATTACTTTGAACTTGGTTTATGAAATAATATCAATATCTATGCCCCATTTATCAGCTATACTCTGAAATGTTCAAAAACCTACAAGAGGTAACTTAATCAATGGAATTTTTCAAATACTGCTATTTAATAGCTTTCACTTTTTAATTCATTGGCTGATGACAAATACCTAGAAAAGATTATTTCCAAACCAATAGCAGCTCAAAATGGGAAAATCTGTCAGTGAATGTAGTTATACTACATTTTCTATCCTGTCTGCAATGAAAATCTGGTTATTGCAGGGTTTAATGGAGCCCACATCAGCATTACTTTACGTCCAAAAAACCCCTCCCTCAAAATTTTTTTTACAAAAAATTTGAATTTATTTTACTAAGCATTTAAATTTTACAAAATGCAACATAAATCTTTGTAGTTTTACTAAATAGGACCACAATTCTGTTAAGTAATGTAATGCAGAAGTTTCCCTTAATTCCAGAAAAAACTGACATTGAAACCTAAAGGCTGAAAAACATCGCAATGACCTCTCAATCACTTGTCTAATCTGGGGCTTGACATCTGTTATGAATTAATGTCAACTAAAATTCAAGCCCATTTTTCCCCTCATTTCAGCTTGGGCTCCATCTAGTGGGGTCACCAGGAAATAAAACCAAAGCACTTCAGAAAGTTTATCCTTTCTTGGTTGGGCTAAATAAGAAAAGGTTTCTACACTCCTTCAGTGACAGTACCTGTTCCACAGCCTCTAAACATAACAGTACTTCATAATATTCAAATATGAACACTGAAGTATATAAATTCATACCACTTGTAATGTATGAAGCTGTGTCAGGGGAGGGTGAGGCTGGATATTAGGAAAAGGAAAGGAAAATATTAGGAAAAGGTTCCTCCCTCAGAGGATCCCCAGGGCTTGGGTCACAGCCCCAAGGCTGCCAGAGCTCCAGGAGCATTTGGACAATGCTCTCAGGCACAGGGTGGGATTGCTGGGGTGTCCTGTGCAGGGCCAGGAGCTGGACTTTGATGAGCCTTGTGGGTCTCTTCCAATTCTGGATATTCTGTGATTATATATAAAACCCACAAGTTTTTATATAAGTCTAAACCCCAGAATTAAGCAGTAAATTAATCTGGTTTACTCCGTAGCGTTCACCAAAATCCACAAACTGGGATGCACTTTATGATGTCATTTTGGACAAAAAGCCCTTGTTAAAATTTGCATTTGAGAAGGCAGAACCATGATGTTGCCATACCTGCACCAGCTCATTTAAGACCACTGCATCAAAGCCAGAGAGATACTGTACATAATATCTCTGCATCACTGGTCCGTATTTCCGCACGTGTGCCCTGAGCTCCTCCATGTAGAATATCAGCTCAGCTATGTGCCTAGACAAAAAAACAAGGACAAGCTTAGAAATGTCACTCAAAATATTCAAACAAATATCTATCATGGGAATTTCCTCCTACATCTTGTTTTTAAAACAATTATCAATACCTAATCTCTGTAGGAAAGTATTGGTTAATGTTGTAAAAGGAGCTTACATAGGTAATTTTCTCTGCAAGCTCAAATCCACTCAACAGGACATAAGTTAGCAGGATATCATCATAGTAATCCTCAAAGGTTTGTGTAACTATTCAGTTCTTTTTCTGAATAAGAAGCCCTTCTGTACAGCTCAATTTGAAAAAACGTTTTTCTCAAAAAGTAGTTAAACCTGAAAAATACAAGTCTAATAACTGCGTTTCTGGGTTTTTTCCCAAGCCATGAGGATGGTTAAATACTTGCACAGGTTGTTTCAGAGAGGCTCTGGAACCTCCATCTTTCCTTAGCACCTAAATCCAGTGGAGAGAATCCAAGATTTTCCCACTCCAGCTCTATAAATGCCCTTGTGATTGTTACTTGTTTAAAATCCTGCAGTCATTCAGTTCAACCTTGTGTCCAATAATCTTGAGAAGTCTCCTGCCTATCCACACTTGTAAGATCTTGTCATCATATTTCTCATTTTTACCATCTGTTTATGGTGACACTAAAGCTGTTTTACATAACTAAAGCTTAGCTGATTTAAAAGACAGTTTTGCTACAAGAGACAATCTACAAATCAACAAATAAAGTTTTTTGAAAGTTTTCTTGCCTCCTTCATTGATTTAATCAATGCAAAATCAATGAAGACATGTGAAAAAAACCTTTATTTTTGCCTATTCAAAGTTAAAAAACTAAGTTATATAAAATATTTCTATTTTATATATGAATTTTCACTGATGTGCTCCAATTTCTAGGACAGTATTTCTAGTTTTATGTTTTGGTGGGACACTTAATATTCCCAAGTAAAAATTTTCTGAACATTCCCAGCTGCTCCATATAGCCAACCTTTTCTGAGATTCCACTGCCTTCAAATTTCTTTTGTCTGTGAAATTCTATTTTTGAAGGAACTGCATCAAAAATGCACATACTTATCTATGAAATCATCTGCGCTCTTCTTTGGCATATTATCTGCATGACGAAGAAGCCAAATAATTTCATCACGAGCAAAGGATAATGCCATAAATACAAAAAGTGCCTGAAAAACAAAAATTGTTCACTTATCAATATATATCAATATATAAACTTATCAATATACACCACAGCTGAATAGTTTGTGCACTCAAGAGGCAACTAGCCTCTAAAACCCAAGAACTTAAAAACTAAGTAGGTTTTCTCGGAGTGAAGCAAGGAGGTTTTTCCCCCCAAAGAAAATAAAGATTGGATTTACCATTGAGAAACACACTGGTTTTTGCACAAATGACACCAAAAAAGCTGTCATTACCTTGGGACCCAAGAGGCCTGGCTGGTCAGACAAGACAGTGGCCAGTTCTTTGAGTGCAGAACGTAAAAACTTGCGTCTCTCTCTATGCATTGAGCCACTGCATCAAAAGAACATACATTATCCACTACGCCAGACAAAGAATACTTCATTTTCAAGAGCATTTAAAACCAAACATAGGCAGATTATATTATATCAACTTCAAAAGTTCAGAATTTTGAAGAATGTGGTTCAAAAAATTGGCATTCTCATCTCCAACACCATATATTTTTAAAGCATCAATAAATTTAAACCCCAAGTTCTCTGCCCCCTCTCTGTGATGTGCATTTGACTACATTAAAACATTTCTATTTCATCTGCATTGACCTTTTGTAATCAGATGAAACATAACTAATGAATAAACTAAATGCTATCATCCTGATAATTTGAAAACTAATCCAGAACTTGGGAAGTTAAATCCATAATAACATTAAGCAAATCCAGATTTAAAAGAACAATCAGTAAATGATTCATTTGAAAATGCATGACTAATTCTGCATTTGACAGATTCTGTTTGTACAATCCTTATAACTTCGCTTTATGAAAAGCAATCCTAAAATCAGTCAGAAAACCTTAAGACACTTACGCATGTGAAACAGCAGCTTCTTTGCACTCTCTGATGTCATTGATACGCTTGTTGTAGCTGCAAGTAAAAAGCAACCACATGTGGTATAAGAGTCAGTAGCACATTTCAGAAAGAGCTGAGTGGGACTTGAGAGGAGCTACAATGTTGTAGCAAGCAGGATACAGCAGAAAACACACACCAGCTCCTGAGCAGAGCTAAATGCCAAAACTAGATCCCCAAACCAAAAATCTACTGAAGTGCTCCTGGTGTTTGCTGGTAGAGGTCTCAACTTTGTTTCTGAGTTTTCATATAATGTACTGCAGAATTAGTGGCAGCAAGATGCAATTTTTCAAGCAAACCCAACATTCATAACATCTTTTCCTTTCAGTAAATCAAGATTTGTGGGTGAGATCATTAATCTTAGAGACGTGCCATTTTAGAGACTGATTCACCAGGCTTTCAGAACTGAGATAAAAAAAGGTGTAGTGGTTATGAAATCAGGCCCCTAAAACTTATGCATTAAGGAACAGTCATGATACCAAGCAAAATATTTGTGTACCTAAGCCAAACTTATATGAAACAGAAGTAATCTGTTTGAAACAGTCCTTCAAGAAATATGGTGTTTTTAGCAGAGATTCTGAAAGAAGAACAAAAACTTACCCTCTTATGTTTACAAACAAATCTTCTGCAGCTTTGTGAATATGAAACACTTCGTCTCGAAAGAGAGCCAAGCAAGAGCTGCTTTGAAGTGCAAGTTTCCAAAGATTCAAAGCTGTAGCATCACTATTAAGGATTCCATGGCACAAAATAAATCCAACTTCAAAAGTTCACATTGATGTATGTCACAAATCAGATGCACAAAGACAGTAAGAGAACAGTGAGATGATTATGTACTTTGTATAAATAGTCTGCATAGATCATTAATAAACTCTTTAATGTATAACATTTTCCAATATATAAAAAATACCTCCCTCCCCACTTCTAATGGAAGCATTTTTGCAATATTTGTGTGAAATTAATTACTTTATGCTGGAGTATAAAATAATGGAGTATGCTGATACTACTTGACTACTTTCATCAAATTACTGAAGCCCTCACTTCCAAAGTCTGGAACAAACTGATGCACATGCATGATTTAGCAGCACATGCTAAATTCTAGCTTCACTGCATATTAGTACAAATGAAATTTAATCAAGCTATTAATTGTAATTAATAGCTGTAATTAATACAGCTATTGTACAGTACAGAAAGCAAGTAGTCTTAAATGTTAACCAATTTTTTTTTAATGCAACCATGAGCTGTTTCAGAGTATTTTACTCACAAATGATCCATTTTTCCATTGCATCCAGAGATAGGTATTCACATGGCATCTGTTAAAAGAACAGTAATTTGTAGCACACTAGTTATAAGTACTTCTTAGCAAAAAGGGACAAACAAAGCCTTAAATGCTGATCATAGAAGGCCACTGACCACTAACAGTGATTCAGTGTTTCAGCACTTCAGAAACTGAGGGTTAGAATATTAAGTGAGCTTCCATACCCTCCAAAATCTTGAACAAATGTTGACAAATATTTATTTTCAATAAACATTGTATTTAATAATATTCAAGAATTAAAAGCTTTTGATGGATACTAATCACAACCTGACAGCTATTAAAGCTTCAATTTTTTTCAGAAAGATAACTATTGCTATCACAGCTGAGGCAGCAATGCAAACATAAATTTTAAAGGAAGGACCAGCTCTGAATTCCAGTCTCCTGGCTCACAAACACCTAAGAGGGTACTCAGGATTCCTCCCCTTTACAACTGCAGAAGTTAACATTGCTTCCCCTCATCTTCTGGTCAATAAATTACAGAAGCTGAAGGCACAAGTTAATGTAACAGAAACTTTACTTAATGAGAGAAAACTTTCCCCCTGTTCTAATCAGCGTATTTTCTTCTCTGATGAAAAATCACATAGAAGTAAGCCAACGGACAATTATTTGACAGAAAACCTTACTTAACTCTATCACAGAATGTAAATTAAAAGAGCATACTGTGTCAGACTGTGCAGGATTGAGCATTGTGCTGGGGGCACTGATGAGGCTCAGCAGTTGTGCGTTTCTCCACTGGTCAGCTGAGAGATTTCGTCGAGGATAGACCATCTGGAGTGAAATCAGAGCATCTGAAAGGGACTAGAAAGCAGGCTAATGATTAGTTGGAATGGTCAGTACTTTTTCATCAGCAGAGCTGTTTCCTCAGCATTATTACTAACAGTCACCAAAACATTTTAGTGAACTAGTTTTGAAATTAAACGTAAGGTTAAATCCCATTGCACCTAGCTTATTTAACATATAAAAGACTACTCCAGGCTAGAGGAAGGATGCAAAGAAGGAAGAATTTGATTTCTATTATTTTAGTTAGAGTTACAAAATTCTGAGCTCAGAATTAGAGGACATGGAAAAAGTAAGGCATAAAATAAGGCACAAAAGCCCTCTCACACACAACTGGAAGTTGTCCATTACTTATTCAAGCATCCCAGTTGCTGTGCTACTCCCTTCCCTGCCACTTCCTTTGGTATGTCTTTCCCCATGGTAGCAAACTCTAATTCTTTTGAGCAGATACTGTCTACAGATACTATCTCTGTAGCAAATTAAGCTTATCTGGGAAAGTGTATCCTAAGTCTTTCCCCTGACTTTTTTATCAATAGTGGTGTTTGAATGAATCCTCAGGGAGCCAGATCTGAACAGTGTGAGAGCAGAGGAGGTCACGCAGGCCAAAAAACCAAAGTCATCTGCCAAAGCTAAATGTCAAGGACTAAACAAATAATAAACAAATACAAAGGACTAAACAAATACAAAGGACTAAACAAATACAAAGGACTAGTTTGCTGCAAAGCAGTGGGATTACACTGACAACTTCAGTGTGCAGTTCCACGAGAGTGCAGCCCAAGAATGTTTCTGTAGAGCAGCACCTGAAAAGATCCCTGATCCAATTTATGCTTCTAGCACAGAATAATCACAAGAGCAAAAATTGGACTGAAAGGCATCTTTACAAAGGTGTCAATGGAAAGGACTGATCCACTATTAAATACAAGAGCATAAACAAAGATAATACTGAGAAGTAAAGCATCTTTGCTAAAATGTGCATTAGAAAAGATTACTTGTAAATGACAGCATTAGCTAAATGAGTCTTAACAAGACAGGAATCATGGAAAACATAACACCAATAAGATTACAGAAAGTTAGAAGTATTGGAAACTATTTCACTTCAGAGCACTTAGGAAAGTAGCTGGAAAGCTCTGAACTTCTAGTGACAATACTGAAAAGTTTAAGGAAATTGAGAAAAATCTAGAAAGGAAATTAGAGAAGGAAAACACAACCAGTACTAAACCTCAAAATAGGTAAAGAAAAATCCAAACCTTAAAAACTTTAGGTAATAACTTAGAATTTAACTTAAGCTACTGCTGAAGACTCCAAAGTAAGTTGTAACTGTTAAGCAATTAATTTGCAAGCACCTAGAAAGTAATGTCTTTATAACAGTTGGTCAGTCCTGATCAGAGAAATTTAGTTTGCTTTGACAGAATAACAAATCTAGTGAGCAAATGGGAAGTGATAAGATATACTTTGGCAAGGCTTCTGTAACTTTTCTAAGATATTCTTACATGAAAATAGAGCCTAGATCTCAGAACTACAACACAATCAACAGTGTAAGAACAGAAACTTAGAAACATCTGTACAGAAAGGACTAAAGGAATTGAGCTCCTTTAACTCAGTGAAGGCAACTCAGCAGTATCAGCTTTTGAGTACAGGAGCTACTGTTAAAGAGGCAGTGGTGATCTCCTGGACTCCCAGTTTAAGGACAATCCAAAGCAAAGCCCCTTAGGTTACAAAACAGAAAATCACATTCATCTAGGATGGTAACAGAGCAAAACAACCAACATCACAGAAACATTGTCAATCTCTAACTTCAAGCTACAAGCTAACACAAAACACAAAAGTAGTTATTCTCAGATGATCCACAACTGATTTTTAATTAATTTCTAATCCTTAGTGAATAGATTGGCACCCTACTAATGGACTTACCATTCCTGTATTTCTGCAGGTTGTGCTTTTTAATCAACCCCAGCCCTAGACACTCAATGTAAGCAGAAATCTCAGATAAAATTTATAGCAAATGGCCTTCAACAAAACAAACTCTTGCACATTTATTTTTTATCACTGTTTCTCCCAATTAAGGTTACTGCATGCCTGTGAAAAGTAGTTACATACTTTACTGTGAGGTACAAATTCCTCCATCATTTTCTTTAAAGGATTTTCATAATCCACAATCATCTGGCCAAGGCGTGGATATTCTCTGTCACTAAAAGCAACAACAAACAATTCATGAGGTGTAGCTGTTGCTATCATTAACATCATACACATCTTTTATACAATTAATTTTTTACCTTGCTCCATGTGTCATTTCATGGGCATAGTTATACAGTCCAATAATAGCCTTCCTTTCTTCAATTCGAGACAGCAGTATCATTAGAGTTGTGTAGGTTATAATCAAATCTAGGTAGTTCTTTGTTAAATCAAAGTTTACAGTCTAGAAATGAAAACCAGTAAATTATCATTTAAAAACTTTTAGAAACAAGCATAACCCATTTTTCCTTACATTTCCACAAACTTTCAGCATTTTTAAATGCTGTCTTTTGAAAAAAGTTCTTGTTCTGGTGGCATGTGACTCTGTATAACCTTTATTCCTTCATTCAGATTCCCAGAATTGTTTGCACTCAAAAAAGCAAAGCATCCAAATAAATCCTGCCAGGCTTAAGTGTCACAGATTACCTGACAGACAGGACAACTTCTCCTGTTTACCTAGCAGTCAGCAGTGCCATGCCTATGAACTGTATTTTAATAAGACCCAAATGTAAAAGAGTAGCACATATCCCACTGGCCTTGTAACATCATTCCACAGAACACACACCTGCTCCTTTTTCATATTATGAATCTAAGTTGGCCGAATTCAAAATAATGACAAAAACTAACAAGGTGACATTAAGAACATTAAGAAAGTTGAAACCAACAGGAACAAGTGTTGGTGATTTTCTTTTGGGAGCCTTCTTTCTAAGATTGTTTGGGGGTGGTTTTTTGTTGTTTTGTTCTGTTTTGGTGGGAGTTTTTTTGGGTTTGTTTTTTTTTTTTTTGGTTGGGTTATGGCGGGGGGGGGGGGGGGGGGCTGGTGGTTTTGTTTTAAATGTAAGACTTCTAGATGCTTTTGTAGTTGCTTTAGTCAGCCCCAAAAATGACCTCCTCACACAGCTTAGGTGGACAGCAGTAATAGCCTTGTCTTGTGAGTCTCACAAGGCATAAGCATAGAGATGTGACTAGGAATTAACTTGCAGATGCAATAAATCAAAAATTACTGAAAAAAATTTATGTTTGGTAGCAATACTGTTACTACTGTTCATAAGAAGACTACTAAGAAAGGTCTATCTCTCTGTTATAAAAGTTAGAAATGTGAACCCTATGTTGTTTTTATTTCTCTTGCACTTATAACTGGAGATGTGATATTTCTTGGACTAACAAAAACAAGTCCTTCTCCCCACAGGACTCTGAATATAACATTTTTGGAAGTTTAAACCTAGAAACTTACAATATCAAAGAAGACTTGGCAAACATCAATAGTGTTCAGCAGCTCACAGACATGGTCCTTGAAAAACAAAGGAATAACTTTAGTTTAAAAAGCTAAAAAGATCTAATTAAATCATGTTACTATAATTAGTGATGGAGCTTCATTTTTTTTTTTTACTTCAAGAACAGAACTTCAAGTTCAGCTATTTCATTATATAGTGTTGTTTCATCAATACAATTACAGAAACCTAATGTGACAGAACAACTTACACATTTGTAATGCCTTACCTTAAATTCCATTACATCAACGAACGTGAAGTAGTATAATGCCAGGTTCTTCAAAATCTCTGATTTTTCTTTCTGGAGCTGAGCAAGCTGTTGCTAAAAGAGAAACATAAACATGCACACTGTTCTTAGAAGATCTTGAGAAGACTGCTGCAAAGTAATACCTGTGAAGCGCAGAGAAACCACCAGGCTATGCAAAGAAGCTGGAACATTGTTTTTCTAAGACTGAGGTTCTGTGTGTGTCAAATACACAGAGTTCTCAGCACTGATCATTTTAACAGCTGCCCACTACATTTTGAAGATAAAAGTTACATTAGTACACATTAGTACCAGAGTCATATTGTTTAGCTCAGCTAGAGATGAAAATGGTAGTCAGGAGAAGTGTTATGTTATCACATATGTATAATTTGCAAAAGCAGAACAGTACATGAGCACAAATCAGTATGCCAAAACCAAAATAATTATGTTACTCGAGGTGGAAGAAAATAAGGTGGCAGGTTACAAACTGTACTACAGAAAAACATTATGCTTTTAAATTCTGAACTTACCAAAAAGAATATCCAGGCAAAGCCACGTTAAGCATGCAAAATAAAATGTAGATACAAACATAAAATACAGTAACGGTTCTTTGACCAGTTCCATATAAACACAATAATACATTCAAACAAAAGCAACAAAATAAAGAAACATAAAAGAAGCCAAACACTAGCATTAGACACTTGTGGATAAAATGGAAGAGGCAAACGTGAATACAAAGGTAAAATAATTCACATGGATTTATTTTTATATATATTTTAAACAGACAATGAAATACTATTTATTTTAAAAGATTTTCTGAAGGAACAAGATTGATCACTTAGACAATTAAGAACACAGAAAAGCAGCTGTTAGTGAACAGCCATTCTGTTTATCTATGTATGACAGTCTCGAAGCACTGTAAGTATCCAAATATTTAACTCCAGCTACAAGTTGCATCTCCTTCCTGATACAGGAATTGAAATGAGTTAAAGCATAGGAACAATAGGAAAAAGGGCCCTCCAAAAATCTGCAAGATTTTAAATTAAAGATGATCAAGTTAAATAACATCTTTTTCTCAACAAGAGCAATCAATTATAAGACAGATTAAAAAATTGCTTCAAATCGATTAGCTTATTTTCATGAGAGGTTAGAACTGACGATGCTTTTTCAGCTCACTCTGTTTTATAAAGCTGTGCTCTGTATTCTCACTTTATGAATTTAGAAGAATTTTGATGCTTTACATAAAACAAACTGCCTGGATCACAAATGTAAGATAAGTTTAGTTTCTCTCCTTTGAACTTTCAGAGGTGATGAAGATTTTTTAGAAGTCTTGAGCCATAACACTTTCATTATTGCCAAGGAAGACAAGAATAGTCAGTTATGAGGCAATCAGAATGGCTACATTATAAAATCCTCCTGTCTACTCTTAAACCATGGCAAAGGATTGGACTTGGAATGCCTGCCTATTATTTAAGTCTCTTCCACATAGCCATCAGCTGAGGCTCAATTGAAAGAGGTGCAAGCACATGTGTTCATTTTGTAACTTGCCCTGATAAATCTCATGCACCAGGAAATAGGTTATTCCCATCTCATGTGCTGCTGTACAAAAACCTGTTTTCAAATCCCAAGACTTGTAATTTGATCCTCAGCATGAGGCTTAAAACTGGAGTTTTTCCAGTATACAGCTTTAACTTCAACTTCCTTGAGCTCAGAAAATGAAGGCTGCAGCATCAGCACACAGACTCCAGAGCTCCAGGATGGCTGTGCAGCTCCAGCACACCTTCAGACCAGCTTGTGCCTACACCTGGAATCACTCCAGAGGAAAACCTGCTGTGTACTTTCAGGACTGCTCCATCACTCAACAGTTCTTACACAATGAAAATTCAGTTAAGATGAGTGGTTTTAATTTTGGACCCTGGCCGTAGCACTTCAAGCCTTTCTTGAGTTTGTAGAAGACTAAGCAGAAATAGAGGGTTTTTTTCTGTGCAACTAATACAAGTGTGACCCAGATGAATCTGAGAAGTCCTTTCAAGAATTTTCAGGAAGAGATGACAGGGTGTGATCCACAAGTAAGATTATTTCTAGTGCAGAGAAAAAACAAAACCAGAACTCACTATCACTGCACACCCCCTTAACAGCATTTTTTCCACTGCAATCCTAAATCATAGTAAGCAAGATGCAATGCTAAAGGAGACTCAAAATTATAAGTTGCTGTACACCTATTTTTGGTAAAACAAATAGCAACTGAATGGCCACTCCTACAGGACATTCAATTTCAAGCCACAATAGGTGAAATGGGGAGATATGGCAAAAAGGGAGATGGTGCTGGGAACTTTGATCACAAAAGAAATAATAAATTTTCAGAAATTCTGTGAAGTTGTACAGAGTATAGGGAGGTATCTGCCACACTCAGCTAAGGATTATGGAATCATAGCTGTGCATTCTTATGTGTAAATATTTCTGGGAATATAGGTAACAAGATAAGTGACGTTAAAACTTTCCTAGAGAGTTGAGATGATCATTCTTTGAATGCTGAGTGTTGAGGGGGTCAGTAAACCCTTATTTAAAATAGTAGTACCAAAACAATATATAAAACTAACTGTTATGTCAGCAGAGGGCAAATAGTTCAATTTATGGAGCACAGCCTGATCAGTGATGTTTAGAAGAACAGCTTACAAGCATGCAGTGTCTTGGATGTTTATTTGCTTTTTTTATCATTTAAGAATGTGGGTGTAACTCTTTGCACAACCACAGCATTAAAACTTTCCATTACTATTTATTAGCTTCTAAACATCTGTTTAGAAGTTGCTGGTGCTATATTGAGTTGTATTTGGTTTTAGGCTTTTTTCCTTAGCCTGCAACTCATTATTGAAAGTTTCCAATAACCAACAAAATAAGGTATATCCTAAAATAGGATAAACTGAAGAAATAACTCTTTAAACATCAAAAAATTATTTTTACTATACCTGACTGCCTTATAGACTAGAAGTGGTTTATTGATTCTTAGAGAATTTGAAGGACAAATTATAAGAAAAGTATTTCTGTTGAATGAGGTGAATTAGATTTAAGACCTATGAAAACCTGTAGAATTTTCAGCATAATATGGCAAGATGAAAAAAACTCTCAAATAATTAATCTGAGACTATTTATTTTGTCTATTAACAAAATACCACATCTCTGATGATGTTTGAATATTATTTATAAATAAGAAAGAGTACCTACAGGAGAAGGAACTGATCTTTAACTTGTGCTTTTCCTTCTTTATATTAAATCCCAAAGATCCTTACACAGTCAATTATGTCAGAGAAAGTACATTAAGAGAAGAAAAAAAAATGAAAAATGCAAGACAGCCTCACTTAAAGCTTATATGAATGGCTCAGACAAGGGAGAAATGATGCAAGCCTGGCACACTAATCATGTGAATAAATACCAATTTAATACAATGGCTCACGAAAAATATGAGACAATTAAAAGAGGTTGTTCAGAGAGTTTTATGTGAGCAAAAGCAAATTGTACCTCTAGTCCTGCTTTTTTTTAATCATGTTTATTTGACTGGCAGTAGCAGTATGTGAATAAATGGCTTATTTCATGATCTGGAAATAGACAGTACAAAGGTGAATTTTCTGCTTCTATTAGTGTGATATTTTTCCTGCAAGTCTGATCATGAAACACTTGTATTTGTTTTCTACAATACAACACCACAGATATTACCATGTCCTCAGCAAAAATACCATCAACTCAATCTCACCAGCTGGAATATAAGCCCCAAAAAGCACTATTATAAATTCTGACTGTTACTGTCATTTGTTACACTCACTATGCTTGTCACCTACAGAGTCTTTAGATGAACATTTGAAAAACTCAATTAATTTGACCAAAGTTCTGTGTCTAGAAAATACATAGCAGAGCAACAGGGAAAGATAGAAACATCTAATAAAATGAAAAAAAAAAGTTTTAAATTCTGTAAATTAACTCTAGAATGATGGATGTGTCCCTTGGTTTGCTTATTTGCAATTAAAAGCAGGTTCTGAAGTACTGTGCTGCCTATAAAAAGATAAAATAGAATATTTAACATGTTTACTAACTAATGTATGTCTACCTACAAGGTCTGTTTTAGTTTGTTTTCAAGTTTCTAGCACTAAGTTAACTGTTTTGAAAAGGAAATAACCACCTGTGATGCTCCAGAACTGTTACCATTCCCAGGGAATTAACAAGGGCAGACAACTGGAGCAGGGAGGCTTCTCTTTAAAAACTCATCTACCTCTCAGCTGTAGAAAACAGATTCCCCATTCTCTCACCTTCGTTTACAATTTTTCCAGTATTTTTACAATTCATACAATTTTTTGAATGCCATCTCAGTGGGGTTTTTTTGTTTGTTTTCTTGGTTTTAAGGGCCAAGCTCTTAAATTGTCAATCATTAAAGCAAAGAGAGTTTGAGTGGATGAAGGAGAGGGTAAAGTGTTACATACATTCACTCCTCTGCAGGTATTGCAGACACTATGAGGCAACGAGCAAGCAAAATTGATTTACCTTGGCAAGTGACTTGTATGGATTTACATGAATTACAGCAGTGTTCTACAGTGATTTATTACAAATAATCATAAAAAAATACACTGTTTGGAGGTTATTCTATCTTTAATTCAGGCCCAGTCAAAGGTCAAACCAAGAAAATAAACTTTGTAGCTGACAGCACTTACTATTTTGAAAAAAATATGTTACATTATGAGAATTCTGTTTGGTGAAACATTTTGAAGAGATTTCAGGATTTCACATGACCTCTTAGAATTGCTATGAAAAAAATGCTCACTCACAAATGACTGTTAGACTGAAAAACTTTATATACTATATTCTGTTATATAGGATACTTCATTTTAAGTCAGTCTTACACCTGTAACAACTGAAGACATCAGACACACTCCTGCATACAAAACCAGCACAGTAAGTATGGTGGTATCAAAGCAAGGCAATTACAATTTTGAATTTTTAGCAAAAATGTAGATAAAATTTTATTATTTGTAGATGGTTTCCATGTTCTTGTGAAATAAACTATCTTTATTATATTCTATTCTCAAGCATAAGACATCTTAGCTGTTCATAGAAAGCTGAACAGAGAATAATTGCTCATCATCTGACTTCACTCATGCAGGGGAACATCCATAACCTCAACTGCTGCCTCAGTGACTTCTGGAAAATTTATCTCTTTACCACTATCAGTTCCCTCAGCAAGAGCAGAGGTGAAAAAGCAGCTGTGCATGGCACCCCCTTACCTGGAAAAGCTTTTAATCTTCATGGAAAAGGCTATTTGGGTTTTATGGTGGAATTTAGGGAGTTGGAGGTTTTTTGCTTAAGCAAGCTGGAAGTTATCTGGAAAGTCAAGTCTCCCATGCAAGAGATCTAAGACCCCAGAAAGGTGGACAAAATATTACCATTTACTGAATAAGGGGTAAATTTAAGTTAGACTTAAGAAAACAGCTGTGATAGCTTTAAGGACCATATAATTTCCTCAAAAATATATGACCAGTGAAAAGGGATTACCAATGCATGAGGCAGCAGAGCTGAGACTCCAAAGTTACTTTTCCAGAGATGATAGTTTCTAAATGATCTTCATTAGTGCTATGAAAACTACAACACTAAATGCTTCATTAGAAACAAGCAAACAAATGACATTTTCCTTGAGAATCTGTAGCGCTTGCAGGGCCAAAAGAAAAAACTTGGAAAATCAGGTCATTTATTTGTATTAAGTGTTCTGAAAAAGACTAATTACTGGAAGCACCTATCACAAATTAAAAATCAAGACTGGTTATGAAGTGTAGTTTTTAGGGGTTTTTTTAATAGAAGAAAGCATTTAATAAAAGCATGCATTAATGACTTCTAATAAGCTTTAGCCAAGGAGGTTCAGACACTCTGTGCCCACACCACCTCTCCCACACCCATCTAATTTGTATGTAACCAGCTTGTTGTGAAGTGAAACTGTGAAAGACACAGGGGGCAAACCAAACACACACTGGGATCTAAAAGGGAAAAGGCAAAAATTCAAAAAAATAAAGTGAACTAATTCAAAACTAAAGATCCTAGCCCAAGTAGACTGGAAATGCTCACACTGCTTATCCTCTGCTCCCAAGTGATCTCATTTCCAGTCCCCACAGACACAATACAGCAGAAAATTAGTCAATACAAAACAAAAATGGAATTGATATGAACAATACTGAGAACATACCTACTAGGTGATGAAGACTAGCATTATCTGGAAAACAGATCTTTCTCTCACTAACCATACACTGAGAAACTTCTAAGTGATGCTTCACTGGTCTGCTTTGTGCTAAGCAATGACTGAACATCAATTTTTTCCAAGAGACATGTAAAAAAATAAGTTTTTCTACAAGGAAATTGCTGAGGAACAAACCAAGAAAAGGGTATGTTCAAGAAAGAAGACTAGATATTCCCACCACTTGTTCTATGTGGTGTTTGGGAAAGCAGAGGGGGAGCTACAACTTCATCCCATAAAGACATATAGCTTTACCTGCACAGGCAGCAGACTCATCAAATCCTATTCACAAGCTACAAAAAATTTCTGTCCTTTCTCTCTGCATCTCCAGTTCCCCACAGTGAGGTATTTTATTCTGGTTTTAAAAGGTATTAAGTATTAGCATTGACTGAGAACAGAGGAACTTTTAGGTCCTACAACATTTTTTTTGAGTTCACTGTGACAAGAACCTCACATGTACCCCCTTACAAGAGGATGAAGTCCAAATAGCTATCAGAAAAATAGCTGGCTGCTTCTGCATCCCTTACTTTGGAACAATCCTTTTGAAGCCAGCCAGGAAATTCAGTAACAATAAATGCTGCTCTGAGTCAATACAAGCACAAGCAGATCACGCACCTGACCAAGAACAACAGTGCTAAAAAGTTTTTGGAAGCCATCTGCAGCTTAGAAGGCTTTTTCAAAACAAAGCTTTAGTCAATTTATAATAATTATAAATAGTAAAGCTCTCCCAAACACAGAAGAAACTTCCCTTTCAAACAGGACTCTATCTTGTTTCTCACTTTTTGAATCCTTCAAATTTTGGCTTATATTTTTGTTTATTCCTTCCTTTGCAGGTTATTTCATACAGTGTGCAGCAGTACTACCCTGGTGGCCTATTTCATTAACAGCTTAAAAGCCTGGTCTTCTAACTGCACAATTTCAAGATATGATTCACCATGGTTATTGGAAAAGAAAGGGCAGGTGTAAGACATCACAGGGACTGCCCTCAAACAATGGGAGACAGAGTTATGAACTGATAAGGTGCAGAGCTGTCTATAATTAATTCTCTGGAAAATTAACTACTCCATTTAATTTTCCAGCCTGATCAGCAAGGATTCATCAGCCACTTCCCTGTTTGAACTGCCCACAATCTTTCACTCTCAGTACAATACTGAAAACCAGCAACTGTCAGACATTGCTCTGATGACTCAGCACGTCAAACACTGAAGGAGGAACAAACCAGGAACTCGGTTTTCTATGGATAAAGATGTAAAAGATACCAATAGCAAATATAACAGAATTACTTGTTTCAACAGAAGGAAAATTCTGATTACAGCAAACACTGCTCATACTCCTCAATCAAATGTGTTGCTCATTTCTAAGACACAAAACACTGTAGATGACAATACCTGAGAAAAAACAGCTAAAATAGGTCAAAAAAAAAATCAAAAAAGCTGGCACTACCTATTCTCTAAAAGTGAATGCAAGCCTGTTCAGCACCATCACCTACTGACATGTTGAAAGCAAAGGTACACAGTGCTAGGCAGTGGCAACTGCTGCACTCCAACATACAAAATCCAAAATCCCTCCCTGAAATGGTGTCCTGGAATTTTCACTGCAAGGAAGAAACACAACTTATGATTTCTTAGCTATTTCCACTGCAGTAATCCTTTGTGATGTTTCTTTAATCAATGTGCCTCTGTTCCAATTAGCTTCTTGCCCTTTTAAACCTTTAAACCACCTTTTCTTTTTTTTTTGGGAGTTACAGCATTCTATGGGAACACCTGCAAATAACTAAATGAAATGCCATCAGCTCTGACTGCAGGACAGACACCCCAGCTGCCTATTGCTAGAGCTTAAAATCCTCCTTTAAAGAGTGCTCATCCATAAGGAGGGTAGGCTTTTGTCAACTGTGTTTAATAAACACAGGCCTGGCTGGCTCATAGTAAATAAACGCACAGCAATGACAAAATATTGTGAGTGTGTCCTATTTTAGAAACTGTGATTGTCAAAATACAGCAAGTTTTCTTTGATCTCTTTCCATAAACTTCACAGCAACAAATCCTTAAACATCTATCATTACTTAAGCTCCAAATTGATAACCAACAACTGGAAGAAATTTAAAATATACATGCAGCTGCAGTAAGTAAATTCTATGCAGATTATCTTTTAATAGTTGATCTGCCACCCAAGCTTAGAGAATACGGAAGCATTTACCAAACATGGTTTAACAGATTTACTATTTCCACATTAATTTGATAAAGAATTTCTATATTTGTTACTAACACAAATTCAATACAATAAGAAATAAGCAATATTAAAGAGTGCAAAGCAAATGAACAAGTTTTAAAGTGAAAAAGCACATTGTTAATGAAATTGTTTCCTCCATAAGGTAAAGTTTTCTTCTGGTTTCTTTGGGTCTTTTCTCCATTGCTGTGACTGGAGACATTACACACAATGTAAAAGAAACTAATTATTCTCATTGCTATCACCCCTATCATTCTGCAGAAAACCTGAATGCTTAAAGCAAGCCTAAACCTCCCAAACACACAGGCAGCCACTTGCATGCAGGGAACATGCCAACCCAACACCTACCTCCACTTCCCACCTTTGGAAAGAAATATAAGCAGGTAAAACAAACATTTGAAGGGCCCTTGTGTTTCAAATTGAAACAGGGAAACAAGAGTACATCACCTGCCAAAATGCCTGCCTCTAGCCTAACAATTACCTAAAAAAAGGCTTCAAAACCAAAGTCAGCAATACCGAGCCACTCAAAGGTAAAATATAATTTACTTCTGCAACTGATCTTACTATATGAGGAGGAAACAATTTTATTTCCATATTTTTGTACTTCACAATGTTTCTCCTTATGTACTAAAGCATTCTTTATTTGCACAGGGACTGACTCCATAGGCAAGGGTACCTGGAAAGTACAAACACTTCTTCCCACTTTGCAGACAGGTGTTTTTTTTTACTGATCTGCTGGTTAGGACAAATCTCAAATAAAGTTATGCAACTTTCATCTTCTGCAATCGGTCTGGTCACCAGGAATTTCTCTTATTAAAATAAGGCATGATTTTTCCCAAGGATTTCTTCCCATTGACAATTCTTTGAAATGGCATGGAAGAGAGCAGGCAAAAAGAAAACCAGAAAGAGTCCTACCCTAACAAAACCCAAGCAGAATTACAGTTTAATATTCTCTCCTTAAAGATAACTCCTTCTCAAGTATCGTGCCAGACATTTGAATCAACAACTATGTTCCAACTGCAATTGTCAGCATCAGATGCTTTATAAGAAAATGTAAACCTCCCAGATGGTGCTGAAAGGGTAGTAAGAAAAATAGTTATACAGCCATTTGTTTACTTACGTTGTTGTTGCGTGTTTCTACTGCTGGAAACTTCCTGACTATGAATTTGACAGCAGATTCCAGGTTTTTGTCAATAAGATAGGATGGTTTGGCTTTGGGGTCACCACATGCCTATAAAAAAATACAACACAAAATGAAGTAGAAACACAATCATCCATGTAAAGCTAAGTGATAGTTGCAAATCTGAAGACAAACTAGAAAGATTCCTCTTTTCGTTTGTTTGCTTTTAGTGAGCAGGTGATAAAATGAAAGGCAAAGTGCAGGGACTGTCACAGCTGAAATATGCAATGGGAAACAGTACAGAGATGCTCTTCTACTGAAAAAGATGCATGGAAGTATCAAAGCAGTTAGTGCAGAACAGCAGTGAGGGAAAAAACTCAGTCCTAAAAGAAGGAGAAAAAAAAAATGTTTCCTTTTAACGCTATTCCTGGTTTGAGGTAGTGTTGTATTCATCTGGAGTTAACAAACTGTTAGAGAACTCGATCATGTCATCATCTGTGGAGGACAGTGCTGGGCACATGAAATGATTAAACTATCCTTTGTGAAACAAAACTAAACACCCCACCACCAACCTGCATTTAATTTTTTTCCCACTTGTAACTCTAAGACAATTTTCCATCCCACAATCAAACCACCAATATTTGCCTAACATAGTCTACTTCCTCAAACTGAAGTTTTACTCGTGTTCTTTATTCCTACAGCAGCATAGGCTGAGCTTTAAAAGCAGCAATCTAAAAGTTTCACTAAATTTTGATGCCAAGCCACAGCTAAGTGTTAGGTCTGTTCAATAACTTACGTAGACGGATCAGCACAGCTTCTCTGGACAGAGACCTGAGGAAGCACCTCCTGTTGCCAGCTACAGTGCATGCTGCCAGACACTGCTCTGCTACTCTGACTAGTGAGCCATGCCACACCATTTCATTGGGAGTAACACACTAAAAGCAGCGTTACTTACATGACAAAATATGCACTCAAACCGTGTTTCTCTCAAATATTCATTTCGTTTTGTTTTCCTCAGAGGGGTTTGCAAAGGAGTTGCACGTCTCATGCAAAACTAAATTACATGCTAGGCGTTTCTACACAACAGAGTGAACTCAAATGACAACTCATTTAAAAAACTTTTCCACATTGATTTCTATGACCGAGTTGTGGACTGTAGAGACAGAAGTCATGGAGTATGAGACCGATTCTGAAAGCGGGCAAGCGGGCAAAGGGAAGGTGAAAAGCTTTGCAAACCTTCCAAACTTGTCCTTGCTGGGAAAGCAGTGTAACAAAAAGAGAGAAAAATTACATATAAACAAATTACTCTTAAATTCTAAAGTATTACATTTATGTGAACTAATAGACTATTACCTACATCCAAGAGAACATTACAACCATCTGTTACTCTAGTCAGCACACTTTCTACTGGACGTTGATTATTCTAATACTCACAAACAACTTGACGCTTATTAGAATTTAACGATTGTGCAAAGCACTGTGAATATACTGAGACATGTAACTACTAATAGTACTTCCAAACTAAGTTCAGGTGGAGAGGGAAAAAAGTTAACAAACATCACATGCAACTACAGGGGGGAGAAAGGAGAGAAACTCAGTGAAGTTTTACATACCTGAAAAAGAAACGGTAGCCAAGAAAAAAAAACAAACAAAAGAGTCATTATTGAAAGTTTCTAAAACACCTACCAGTAGTACATGACCATCATGATGTATACTCATGTACTATTCTGATATCAAAATGCTCATATTTGCTAAATGTCCCACAAAGGTACTAAACTTTGTTACAGCATCGTATCTATAATATAACAGGAATTGATAATGAAAATCAATTCAGCAACATCCACAGTATGTTAGATATTAAATTGTTGCTTCCACCTCCTTAGAGCAGCAAACCACACATGTCAAAAAAGAGATGTTCTGTACACACCTTAAAGTCTATGCAATTCAAAAGTACAAACTATACTGTAAAAAGGCATTAAATATTCAACATAGGGCTTGAAATTTATGAAGTTTCAATTAACTCCGTGTCATGGGTGTCAGAACCTTAGTCAAATTATTTCAATTTGTTGTTCTTGCCACAAAACATGTAACTTGCTCTACTAGAAGGATTACTAAGAAAACAAGTTAACTGACATATATTCATGCCCAGTGTACTGTTACTGCCCGGTTAAATTCCAGCACGGCTGCTGTTATATAGGAGACAAGAAATCTACCACTGTTGACTTCATAAATTTTTCAGTCTGAATTCAAACACTCCTTCCACACACACTCCCTATTTTTGCTAGAAATAGATGTTTTCCTTCCTATAAATCAGCTCTTCAAAATGTTTACTAAAACTTATGTTCTACCCCAGCCCTTACACACACACTCAGAAGGAAAGAGAGATCTGAAAACATCCACATGCACATCCTCCTGTGCCTTTAGCAACTCAGCCCCCAGAAAAGACAAGTGTTCTCCTCAGTTTAACTGGCAATCCTCTCAATATCTGGGAATATGCTCCTTCTTTGCTTCTCCCCATCATTTGTCAGCTGGCATCACACTTGAAGCAACTCTAACTCTTCCTACTAATAAACTACACTAGACTGATTGATAAATAAGAAAATTCCTGCAAGACATTAGAAGCATCCCTCACACACACCACAATTCCAGCTTCTAGAAAGCTGTACCAGCCTACCTAGACTGAATTGAAAGAGGACAATAAATATCACTGAATGAGTGGGTCAATGCTTTTCCTTCACTCTCCCATGTTCCACAGCAGCTCAGCTCCTTTCTAAGTTACTTACAGATCTAAGAACCAGCTGTTGTTGCATCAACAGATTTCATCCATGCAGTTACCTGCATTCAGCATCACAGGTAAAACAGTGTCCGTAAGTTAAACCTCTCCCCAAATGGTGAAGAGACTTCAAACTCCCCATAGTTTACTCTATAAAGAAAAGAATTAATATGCAAACTCCAATCCTAGCACTTTTGCACAAGCATGAAAGTGTGGTAAGACACAGAAACTGAATTTTGCTATAAAAAGATCGAAGACATTGACGGCAATAGCCTTAGAATGTAGATAAGAAATGCAACTTTTGCTTTTACAACATCCTTTGGGAGTACTGTAATGGGTAGGAACATTGTGGTGGAACATACAAAGGCCATTTCCCAAATACAGCTCTCCAGTATTCACACAGAATTCCAAGCACCAGCCAAAACCAGAAGCCCTTTCTCAGGCTCAGACACCACTTTCCCCCCCTCCATGCGGGTTGCAATAACAATTCCTCAATTAATTTCTTATTAGGAAAAACCCCACAACACAGAATTACTGCGATTTTGAGTATTGAAAAGAAATTCACCAATTAAAAATGTTCTTACTAGTGCAGCATTCACAGAACACGGTTCTGAAGCTATGAGATTCCAGCTGCTTCAACCCCAAAATATTATACTCAAGGAATCTCCCAGCAGTCAGCTCTGAATTCCTTTGTATATTACTGAACAGCTGATAAGCAGCTATGCTGAAAAAGATCATGCTAAGTTATGGTTAGAAACTAATCTACATAATTCTTAAAAAAAATTTAATGGATTCAGATGCTGATTTCTTCAAGTTACACAGCATTTCTTTCCACAGATCTTTAGAATGGTAGCCTGCTATGAAAAGCTCTCAACTAAGTAAAGGCATTCTGTGCAACTACCAACAAGAACAATATGATTTCTGTAGCTAAGAACTTCACTATTTACAATACTTATTTGCTATCATCTGCACAGTTATCAAGCTGCAGAGAGATCAGACTACCTGCACTGTTTGCACATGTTCAGGCCATATGTTTTGAATTAAAGCAGCATTGTCCTACCTATCCTACTGAGGTAAATAATTATATTATTATTATTACGCAAAACTCAGATTCTCTTCCTCACTTGATGCTATTAGGTTCTTCTATACTAATTTCACTTTGAAAATTAAGAATACTACATATATCTATACTTTCTATGTTGTATTCATTCAGAAGCAGCCAACTACAAAAATCTGCTTAAGGCCTACATGTAAGACAAGTGGCCTCTAAATAGGAAAACAGAATCCAGTTCAACTGCCTTTGGCCCAGAATACACCAACATTAATACACAGCAAAGAGACCTTTTGCCCCAATACTGTTACAATTCTCACTGCAAAAATCTAAATGTAACATTTTACTTCCTACTTGAGGGCAGAGGATGTTGAAGGAGAAGAAAAAAACATCAATCAACAAAATGACTCTATCATGCAGCTGAAGTGGCATGAATAAAAGGAAATTTATGTTCAGGTACAATCACTGTCAGTAGTCAGTGCCCCAAACTTGCATTTAAAACCTCTGAACCTCACTCATGCCACTCATTCACATCAACTTGTTATGTTCCCTTGAATAAGAACACTGGGAAGTATCACCTGAATTATATGGCTTAGAATGGTAAAAAAATAAAGCCTAAATTTTTACTGTATTATAGAAAGACCTATCATTTATTTTCTTTTGTTGTTGCTAAACCTAACTATTCTAAATTAGCAGCAGGGCTGTCTCCCAGTAAAAGAGAAACAGGGCCATTTGAATTAAAAATTTTGTATTTTCATCCCCCAAACCTCCTACACCAGCAGATTACCATAAACCATACTTTGCAGCAATGTAATGTATTTATTACTTCAAGAGATTTGCTGTTAGTGCAGAGTTGAGATAAAACACTGCTAAGCACAGTTCCACTTGACTGTGACAACATGCACTGAAATAATCTCAGTCAACAAATCACTTCACCTTTACATTTCATTTACAAATGAATCTGCACAACAAAACTGTGAATTTAACAAGGAAATTGAAGGAATTTCAATGACAGCAAAAACTATGCCATTCCCTAAGTTAGTAACTTGGATTATTAAACAGAAATTCAGAGCCCAAACCAAGAAAAGCTCCTGTATGTCCTATTTACAGTTTACTATAGCATTTTCTTTTGAAAGGCCAGAGAGGCAGCACAGTAAAACTGTTCTTGTCTTGGAAGAGCTGCTGGCATTAAAGGCTTCACTCTAAGTTTGCATGCCTGGTTTCCAGCTGTGCAGCCTGGAAACTAAATCTAACAGTAAAACTATACTATATCTAACAGTAAAAGAAATGTTTTCACCATTAATTATATTTTTGTAGGATAAAACCTATTATTTACTCCTTGTTTCTGCCATGCATTTAAAACAATTAATATTATGAACCCACAATCTCTAATTCTGAAAAAACTACTGAAAAGAGAGGGGAATAAACAACAAAGAGCTGCTTTGAATAGTGGCTCACACTACATTTGCTTTAATATCTCTGATTAAGCCCACCACAACTGCCTGTCTGTATTTAAGTTGTGGAAGCCTAAGTTCATTACTAAACAGGCTGGTCCCAGATAAGTTTTGTGAATAAAGCCTTGTCCCTTGTAAAGTCTATCCAACAAGATACAAGAATTAGTTGGGAACACATTGACAAATTATTATAGTTTAATAGTTTTGATGGCTAAAATTTAACTGTCCTACAGCAGCATAGCTAGGGTGACTTTGTACCAAGTAAATTACATTTCTTATGCTTGCAGTTACCTAGATGAAAGGTAAATCTGCATGTTGATACACATTATGCTAATTGTTTCCACCAAGATACGGAAACAGAAGAAAATCTCCATGTAACTACTTTATGAAGAGTCTCTAAAGGCCTTGGACATATCCAAAATATATTATTATTAATATAAATAATATAATATAAAATTATTAGAAATTTAACAGCTGTTGCACTTTCTATTTACTAGGGTTCCAAATGTGAAATATAATGTGCCTTCCTATCAATTCAAAATTACAATTAAAGGTGTTACAGTCAGCCCAGTGTTTCCTAGATCTAAGCAAGACACCTTCCCTGTGTATACTCATTATTTGGTGTGTGTTGAACCCCAAGTACATACCTTACTTTAAATCCTAGTGGATCACTACTCAGAAATTCAATTAAGTAAAATGTAAATTCATGTGAAATCAGAAGAAAAGTCTAGAAAGGACTGCAAGAAATTGCCTACCTACCTCTCCTGTTCCAAGGCAGGATCAACTGTATCTGTGTTGCTCCTGGGATATGTCTGCCAAATCTTGACTTACAGGTCTCAAATAGGCTACATTCAAAAACATTCTCACAGTCTTTTCAAATATTCAGTTCAGTTTTCCAATATTTAACTCAATCCATCAGTTCTTGATCTCTGGTGGTCATACTGGATGGCATAAACTATTCCCCATCTCTTTACTGCAGTCCTAATTTTTTACAAATTTGTATTACTTACAAGCTGACTTGAAAAAACATTCCCTTTTTTTAACGGGTGCAATTTTCTACACCACTTGTCCTTATTATTTTGCCCTGAACTTTCTCCATTTTGTCCACATCTTCCTTGAAAAGAGTGGTCAATCAGATATGTTTTCAATGAATCTCAATGAAGGAGATGTAGAGGAAAAAAATTACTTACTTTTCCTTCAGATTATCTTGCTCACATTTACATGAACTCACGTCATCCCTGATTTTTTTGCAGCAAAACTTCCCTGGCTCTTGTTTGCCCTGGGATGTCCCTAACTTTTCCCAGCTATTTTCTCCAGAACTTGGTACCTCATTACTTCTCATTTTGTCCTTTAAATTCCACTAACCAAATATACCTTACAATCATACTTGCTCAGCCACCTCCAAGCCTGTTAGACCATACCTACAATTTCTAAGCTCAAGCTGAATTTCAATTCGATTCTGTAGCTTGTCCCAGTTTCCTACATATAAATTTATTGAGCACACTGTAGGCATCATCTAGGTTGTTGAATCAAAGAGTGACTGGAAGCAGAGGTAACACACACCCCATAAGACCCTGCTGATCCCCATCTGACAACGAGATCTTCACAATCATTCCCTAATCTGGTGATCCATCTGCTTTCATCATCACAGCTTCATCCAGACTGCACTTCCTTAGATTGTTCATGAGAACAATCAGATGAGGTCACATCAGCAGCCTTGCAAAAGTCAACATGTAAATTATCTTCTAAACTGTCCATACTAGAGTGACCCATCACCTTGGGAATGAATGAAATATATTGGGTTTGACAGTGTCTGTACAGTGCTAAATTCACATTGTCTTCTTGTGTTTGTAGCACTTCTTTAAGGCCTTGGTTCTATTAATCAAATATGGGGCAGGTGAAATGCAAAGGATAAAAAAAAGTAAGGAGTTTCACTGCCACAAAACTTTTCCTCAATGTAGTTTATAAAATAACATCTTAATAAAAAGAAGCAAGGCAATGGGAAAGCCCTGTCTATCCTGAACCTCAAATGGGAACTGTTATTACTTTTTAGGTCTACCTCCTCTACACACAACTTTAATAATCTCTTGCAACTACAACTGGATTTGGTTTTGTGTTAACACAAAATGAACAGTGATTGCAGGGGGCAAGGTAACTTATATTTGTAAGCCAAGAAACAAGATAATTCTGGGCAGCTGCTCTTGATGCAAAAGGGAAAATCCACTCTGTATATTTTTGGGACATTTTTATTTTATTACAAAGTCTTTCTGTTTCTTTACAAATTTAATTGCTTTTCTGAGTGAAAAATAATAGTATGATATGTATCACCGGTTAAGTGTTTGCTTCCTGAGCAAAGGAATTTTTTTTTTTCAATTGCCCACACTGAGAGTTTGTTTGGGGCTCACTCCTCTGCTTATCAATAAGACAGTATTAAAAGCCATTCCTCCAAGATCACAGACACAAACATATACTGCCATTTTCACCTTTAAAGAACTGCTGACATCTGTGGAAGCAATACTGCCCCACCCTGGGACACTTCCCAGTGACCTGAAGACATGACCTGACATTATCTGTTCAACACCAACCTTACAATTCACAACTAAATTATTGGTGAGCTTTTCCTCTCAGCTCAAAGGTCTGCACTCCAGCACAGAGCTCTGTGTCCAAAGGGTGATCTAATCCTACACCATTCCAAACTTCAGAGCTCTGCAGATTGGAAACTTCCCCGTGGTCTTCCTAAAATCATCTCTAATCTCTTCCACTGTTTCCTGCAGAACTGCTCTAGTGCCTGAGCAAAACTGTACACTTTATCCACTGGTTCTACTAATAAAACAATTAACTAGCTTTTACAACTTTTAAATTCGAGTAGTAACATCCTCAAAATAGGTAAAAATCCAGTATTTCCACTACTATATCTTTAAAGAAAGTATAAAGTCAGCTAAAGCCTCTGCAAACAGTTAAGTCCCTCATCTATGACTTCAGTTTGATGATGCAGTTCACATCTAAGAGTTGGTTTAAGATCCTCATTTTTCAGATACTATGTAATCAAGTTGGGAAACTCTAAGGAATTTCTTTTGTTAATAACATTTAAAAAACATCTTGTGAACAAATGTAAAACCTATACTGTGAAGGACAACAGAACACTGCTAGCAAAGCAATTCATGCTAAATAACAGACTCATGTTTGATTAACATATACTCTTAAATAATTCAAAATCTTAACTTCCTGGCAGTTCTGTTGACTGTAGTACTACTTATACACTCACCAAAATCACACCCCCTTGACTTGCTGTGCCTAAATCTCTACTTCAGGTATTTCAAGATCAAATCTCTTACTGTAAACACATCCTGGTATCCAAGGGTTTTATAAACAAACAAAAGACAGGCCCACAAAAAAGATTATTCTCTGCTGCCACCACTCTCAAACAAAACAGTCAACAGTAATGGCAGCATTTGCACAAAGCTTACCAACACAAGACTGGAAGGTAATAATGAAATCCAAGCTTCACCTGAGCCAGGATGGCACGAAAAAACCCTGCTGTCTTTGATTTACACAGGTGTAGCTGTAGGCAAGTAATGACCAAAGTTACAGGGTAGACAGTAACCTAGATAACTGTGGATAAATTGTTAAAAACAGAAGGAACAAACCAAGAGAGAAACCACAAGGGAAAGAGTTCCAAGTTCATTACTAATACTGGTCCCAATGCAGCAAGCAAAGAGCCATCCTTCAAAATAACAACAGCAACAAAAAATCCACCTCCTTACAGGGTGCAAATATAAATTCTGTCTCACCATCTACTATTACCTTAGTAACTTCACTTTTCCTAATTTCCATGTCACTTTCAGAGGCAAAAAACCATACAGTCAGATAGTCTGTTTTAAAAACAACAAACTTTTAACTGTTTCAAAAGACAACAGTGGCATAGAAGGTCAGTAAACAGGAAACCATGAACAATTATCAGCTATAAGCACAACAGCAACAAAACTGAACTTTGTATAGGAAGATGAGACAAAGAATCATTGTTAGTAACAGCTTTTAACAACTTCTGTGATTCTTTGGGAAGTAAAATTTTCCTGCTTTGTTTCTAACAGTTGAAAAAATTCTTAATCCTTGAAAATCTGTACTGTCCAGACAGCATCTCCAGCAATCTCTACTGCTGCTGCACACATTTCAATCTCTCACTTCCTCTTATTAAAAGAAGTCTAAACCATTTCCTTTAACCGCAAACCCACATATTGTGTGGTTTTCAGTTTCAATATCATCTTCAACAGAACTATGACAGAATCTTAAACAGCAGTTTTGGAATTGACAGCTTAAAGAGAGGGAAAAAAATAAACAAACAAAACCAAAGTGTTCCAAGCAGTCAGCGATGCTGCAGCTGGGCTGAAGAGAGACTCACAATAAAACACAATAATCAATCCCAAGACTTCTGGGCTCACCCTCTGAGCTGGCCAGTTCCCCCTGTCAAGCTGTACTAACTGCAGCTGAAGAAAATTACTATTTGAATTCACAAATCACTACATGAATACACAAGAGTTGTGCCTGAGACATCTCCATATTTGCAAAACTACACATGACACAATAATCAAGCCACTTGGTGATGCCTGCTCTCCCTCTGTATGCAAGACCTAGCAATTTTGGACTCAGCTCTTTGCATTTGCAGGAAAAAGCAGTGTCACCCCCAGTGCTGATGCTCCCCTACAGAGAGCCTGTCCATCTGCATCACTTCCTAAACAGGAGATCAGCAGAGCTACCACCATATGGGCCAACAGGACTCTGCCATCCACACATGCCAAGCAGAAACATGTCTGTAGGCACTGGAGCGTTGAACAGGGGTAAATGTCCCTGTATCAGAACACTGGGAATGAAAACAGAGCCCAGGCTCACAGTGGCTAAGGCAGAGCTACCAAGGCGAGGTTTCATTTCTCCAGTCTTGTTTCCTGCCCTGCAGAGCAGGGCTGTGTCCAGGAGAAATTCCCCTTGCTCATTTTTCACCTGGGATATTTATCTCAAAGCTCAACAAGCACACACACAAACAACTTCCTCATTTTGATGGTTTTCCCCATAAATTGTGGATTTCTGTTTGTAAGAAGTGTAATTATATTTAACTGAAGGGATTTTCCAATGTACAACACTACAGACTAAAAGGAACCTTTCAGAAAGACAGGAATTTACAATCATCTAGTCAGAATGCCTTATTTATGTCAGTGAAGAAGAGTTTTAGAAACACTCAAGTGCACATCAAATAGAGAAATGGCTTTGGATGAACGCTGACTTTTAAATACTTCAATCACTTGGTTTGTTGCATTTTTTTTTCCTGAAAAAACACCTTAATTAAAATCAACATTGCTCTTCATAGCCCTTACTTCTTCTGGTAGTTCTTACTTCTTCCCATATGAGAAAAAATACTTGGACAAAACACATCCTTTACCTCAGATCAGTCAGGCAGGGTCACTCCTGACGGAAACCTGGGTGCAGAAGTCAGAGGACCAAGTAAGCACCAAGAATTCTCAAACTCCCTTTGCCACTGCAGCTGCACCCAGCACGGGAACAGCACTGAAATTTTGTATTAATTAATTAATTGGTATTAACTAGCATTTTCCTTGAAATAAGAAAAACTTCTTAAATAATTGTGTTCAAGGCAAAGCAATAAAATCCTGACTAGTATTCATTACTGGAAGCGGGTTGAGGGGCCATACACTTTCAGACGGTCTAACACTCATGAGGAAAATGAAGCTGGGAAGGATACAAGCACCCAGCGCAGGGGTCGGAACTAGATATCTCCAAGGTCCCCTTCCAACCCAAATAATTTTATGATTCTGCGGCCATGAACTACATTCCTTCCTACAGCAAAGCACAACGATTACCTCCAGAAGAGAAATTAACCGAGCACCGAAGAAATTAACCGAGAAATTAACCAAAGGCGTGACCCATCCTTCTCCCAACACCCAGACCCGGAGTTTCCTTCCCGGCCCAGCCACCTCACCTAGGCCAACACCGACCCACACCCCCGGGCAGCCGGGGAGCTGCCCCAAGCACTCGCTCCATCTCACGCCGAGAGCTGCTAAGCAACCGCGCCTCGAACTTATCGAAATTAAACTTACTAATTTTACCCCGAGCCCCTTTTTGCCTTCGGTAGCGACAGGTTTTGGCGTGGGAAAAGCCCCGCGGCGCTGCCCACTCGCGGCTCGTGTGAGTCACGCACGGCAGCGGGGCGGCAGCGGCTCCGGGGGCTGCGCCGGGCCCAGGCCCCGCTCCTGCGGCCGCCGCCGGGATCGGCCCGGCCTCCTCCATTCCTCCATCCTTCTCTCCCGGTATCGATGTGGCGGCCGCACCAAAGCCCCGGGCCCCCCTTCCCGGGCCGGGCGGCTCCCGCCCAGCCTCCCGGGCCCCGCCGCTAGGCCGCGGCGCAGCCGGCACAGCCGCAAGCCCAGCGGAGCGCCGGCCCGAGCGGCGCTGAGGATCGCGCCGGGGCGGCTCCCCGTCCACCCCCCCTCACGGCCGGGGCCCCCCGCACCTTCTTGATGTTGTAGAGCCGGGTGAGCATGCCGACGCCGCGGTCGTTGAGGATGGTGAGCTTCTCCGCCAGCTTCTGCTGGCTGGGCTGCAGAACGGACCGCGACATCCTGGCGCTCCGGTGCCCGCACCGCCGCTCTGAGCCCCGCGGCCGCCGGCCTGGCCCGGCGCTCCCTGTCCGCCCGGCCCGGCGCTCGGTGCCTCCGCGGGGCGTGGGCACGGGTCACGTGGGGCGGCGCTCGGGCGCCCCCGGCGGGCGGGCGGCGGCAGCGCAGAGCTCTGCCCGGTCCGAGGGTCCCTGAGGGTCCCTGAGGGGCCTCGGGCATAGCCCTGAGGTGGGCGGCGGAACGGTGAAGAATGCCCGTTTTTCTGACAGGTTTACACCTTAAATAAATATTACACCTTAAATAAAAATCAAATTATGGGTGCCCCATCCATGGAGGTGTTGGCTGGATGGATGGAGCTTTGGAACAAAATGGTCTTTATAGCCCTTCCAAACCAAACCATTCTGTGAGGCTATGAAAGCCCCATTTTTTTACTTCATCAACTTCACTTTTTTACTTAATCGATTCCATTTTTTTTACTTAAACAACGCAAGTCCTGCATGTTGGCCTCAATAAATCCCTGCAGCTCCAGAGACTGGGAGCAGAGTGGCTGGAAATCTGTTTAATGGAAAACAGCTGGTGAACAGCAGCTGAACCTGTGCCATGTGGGGAACCTGAACCAGCCCAGGTGAATGAGGAGGCCAATGGCACCCGGCCCGTGTCAGAAATGGTGCGGCCAGCAGGGCCAGGGAAGCTGACATCCCTCTGTACTTGGTACTGGTGAGACCACCAGTGCTGTGGCCAGTTCTGAGCCCCTCAGCTCAGGAGAGATACTGAGAGGCTGAAACTCGTCCAGGGAAGCTGGTGAAGCTTGTTGCTCGTGTTCCTACGAGGAGCAGCTCAGGGAGCTGGAGCTGTTTACTCCGGAGAAGAAGAGACTCCAGTGGGATCTGAACAGCCTCTAGAACTCCCTGACAAAAGGGTGGGAGCCAGTCCTTCTGCCATGCCAGTGAGAGGATGAGAGGAAATGGCCTTCAGCTACGACAGGGGATAGTCAGATTAGACATCAGAAAACTTTTTTCACTCTTTGGGTGGTCAGGCATTGCAATAGGTTACTTGGAGGGGGGGGGGGGGGGTGGAGTCACCACACCTGGTGGTGATTAAGAGGCATCTCGATCTGGCACAGGATGATGTGGTTTAGGAGTTACAGTGGCAGTGCTGGACTGGATCACATTAAAGGTCTATTCCAACCTTGATGATTCTATGATTTTTTTTTTTTACTTAACCAACTGAAATTAAGAACTGGGGCCCAGCAAAACACGGCACAGAGTAATACTGACACACTGTCACTGCTGGTCCCCCTTGTTTTCTGAGGGTGCTTCCACCAGAGCATCACAGCCGCCCTGGGAAGGGGGAAGAACCTGGGGATACCTGTGGAGGTGCTGCCTGCAGCCCCTCTGCCCCACTCACAGGGCTGACACCATCCCCCCCTAAGCTGTTGTTCCAGACCAATGTACAGCAAATCCTGAGAAACACCATATCACCAGCTAGATGAGTCACATCACTGCTGGGGCTTTTTTCACTTGAAGCACAGGAATTAAAAGGACATATTTTTAAGGAACGGTGAGATTTCCGTACTGTGAATGTCAACAACAGACCTCCAGGAGATCATCCCTTGTTGTGATATCTTAGGGAGATGATTTCAGTGCTGAGAGGCCAGCACAACCAGCTGGGATGCAGGGATCCCCAGACTAGGCAATGAGAGACTGGTTTAAGAATTAACCTTCTAATCTAATTTTTTTATAGTGGCACGACCATCTGTGCCTTTTTTTGCATATAAATACTTGTATTTAATTTTCAGTTCACATTTTTGCATTAGAAATCGGAATTAGACTGTCTTTCAGAGATTTTAAACTAATCTATTTTAGAAAGCATAGAAATGAACCTGAGAAGCCTGAATGTAGTTAAATTGTTTCTGACTAACCTCTCTACTTTAGCAATTACAAGACAATTTATGATTCAGAATAAAACTAGGAAGCAAGAACCTAAAGTTCCAATCTGAAGTCTGCTATTGATTCATCCATTGGCCTTCACCAGAAGATTTAATTTCTTAGCTTCATGTCCAAAAGTCAGGAGTACCTAGCAACAATGTTGTAAAGATTAATTAGGTTAGACCTGTTAGACCTGACTTTTCATTACCAAAGTGTATGGAAATCATCAGAAGTATTCAAATTGCTATTTAAATTTATAAAGCATAAAATGCTATGTGTTTTAATTATATATCTATAGTAATATTTTACACAAAGCATCTACCTTCCATTATAAATTATTTTTTAAGTATCAAATGTAACATTTCTACTTGAAGCAAAGATGTTTCTCATGTAGTTGCACTGCAAAATAAGAACCATAGAATGGTTTGGGTTGGAAGGGGCCTTAGAGATGATCTCATTCCAAACCCCTGCCATGGGCAGGGACACCTTCCACTAGAGCAGGAACTCTGTCCAGCCTGGCCTTGAACACTTCCAGGGATGGGGAATCCACAGCCTCTCTGAACAGCCTGCTCCAGTGCCTCACCACTTGCACAGGAAAGAATTTTCCTCTAATATCTGATCTAAACTTACCCTCCTTCAGCTTAAAGCCATTTAAGAACAAATACTATTACTTTTTTTGTTCCTCACCTACACACCTACAGCTAACACAAAAGCATCCCATTTTTAATTTCATGTTCATTATTTTTAGCCATATTAGATGTTCTAGAAGTTTCAAACAGTAACAGCCACAGAATTTGTATATAACCAAGAAAGTGGAATGATGTCACTGAGCCAGTCAGTGAGTTTTTGTGTGTTATCTGAATTATCACTGTTTTGTGGTTACACAGACTTGCAACAAAGCTCTTGGTCAATGTCAATGCATGTACTAAAGCACCCCACAATTTTATCACCAATCTTAATGACAGCAGTATTAAGCCCCAGTTGTCATACCCTTTTTGCTGCCACTTTCTATAGAAACTTCAGGTATACAGGTAGATTTTCCAGCAGGAAGATTTATTGCCTATTAGATTATAAAAATGTCTGCACCACACATTCTGCATTCACCAATCTAACAGCAAGAATAACAATAACATTGAAATTCAAGTTTTGTCAGTAACAGCACAGCTCTTACAGGTGTGGCAAAAAGGAAATGAACAAGAGAATAAGGCTAAGAATTATTTTTAAAACACACAACTTCTATTTTCTCAATGATTTATTAATGATTAAGATTTAAACAGCTTTCTATACTTATTCCAAAATACAAGTTTAGGGCAAGAAACAGCACTTCAGATTTGGGTCAAGCTCAGCTCTGGTTCTTTTAAAGTCATTTATCTGTTCAGTACAGAGTTTAATTTGCTAATCAGTATAGGGCTTTCAGACAGGAATGAAAACCATAAAATAATTTGGAAGAGACCCTAAAGACCATCATGTTCCAAGCCCCTGCCATGGGCAGGAAACACTTTCCACCAGATGAGGTTGCTCAGAACTCCATCCAACCTGGCCTTGAACACCCTAGGGTTGGGGCATCCACAGCTTCTCTGGGCAGCCTGTACTATTGCATTTGTATTTTTAATTTTCCTAGTAAGAAAACTGTTATTCCTACTCCCATATCTTTGCCCAAGAGCCCCTTAATTTCAAAATTATAATAATTTGGAAGGAGTTTACATTTTCCATTTCAAGGGAGGCTCCTGCCTTCCTTAGCAGACACCTGGCTTTTCAGACCAAGACAGCTGTAGGGCTTCTGTTGGGCCTTCAAGTTGAACTCTGTTTGTGTACCTACAGAGCCTTTTTTGGCAGGCATGTACAAGCTCCAGGGCTCTGATCTACTTTCTACAGCCTGTGTTACACTTCTGGCCTAGATAAATAGGGTAGCATGAGTGGTTACAGTTGTAAATGTACAAAAATCATCTATTAGAGGTTACTTTGTCTTCTCCCTTTCTGTCATGAGAGCCCAGGGGAATACATGTCCCTCTTTAAATACAATCCATCTATTAAAGACTAAAAAAAAAAAAAAATCCCTGCCCAAACTTCCCTTACATTTAAGAGCAGAAAATTCGAATCAAGGAATATCCAAAGAATGAAGGGGTTTTCCCCCATTTTAGGAATCACTTTTACCAGTCAATGGGGGATCTTTAATACAAGATATTAATACAAGTTAGAGGTTTACATGTGACAACAAAGAAATGGTAGATTTTTGTAGATAAAATGTATGCCAAAAAGCAATCTAGTTGAGAAGAATGACATGAGTACCAACCAAATTGTCACACCTATGATCAAACTGGGGAAAAAGATTGAAAAACCACTACAGTTTTCCATATTTCCATCTGTAATTTTTTTGTCCATTTGATAAAGACATAGGACTTTTCTGAGGGTGTAGAAACCTCCAGTTGTTTCACACAGCACATAAATATACAACTTGTACCAGAGATGGAGTATGATATGACAAAATTCCACCCCCATATGCTGTGGGAAACCCTGTGTGTGGAGAAAGGTAGGACGGAACAAGACTGTGAACGCTAAGGAGTGTTCCAATAACTACTTCAAATAACTGCACTAAGAACTGAAGCTCAGTGGTTATTAAGATTGCCACAATAAAAATTATGTATAGCCATCAAACTTACATGACACAATCAAAACATTTATTTTGATGAATCTGCATTTGAACTTTAGCTGTTTAAGTAGCCTAGTTTGTGTTCTTCTTTGAAATAAAATGCAGAAAATTTTGGTTTTGGGGAAACCTGGTACAGTAATTTTCCCACAGGAAGCATGAGTACTTAAAAAGTAATTATTTCCTAATGATTTGCTCTCTAGGTAAACAGTGCATGACTTCCTTTGCTGAAGCAGAGGAATAGATATCAAAGAATTTCCTTGTATAGATGAGTCAAGCAACTTGTATTTTGTGTATTTAAAATTTGCTTTTTCAACTTAAGTACGACTGTTAAAAGTTATAAAGCAGAATGTGAAACAAAACCACAATTTTAAGGATTTCTAACAGGTAATAAAACCATTACTCAGAAGATCTATATCAATCATTACCAGTGGATTTCCTTACACAGATTAGTTACACTGCATTTAGAACTTTCACATACATTTTTTTAGTGATAAAATGCTTAGGGTTTTGTTGGTGTAGTTGAAGTTGTTGTTGTAATGTTTAGCTATTTTTAATTTTTTAAAGGATGTTAATAGCATAAATACCTTTTAACATGGTTGAAAAAAGTTTGGCTTATAGGTATAACTCATTTTATATATTTTATATATAAAAACATATAAAATATTATAAATTTCTCTATATATATTATATATATAAAATTATAATTATATATTATATATAATATATATAATATATATTTTATATATATAAAATTATCATTATATATATAATTTTTATATATTTATTTTATATATTTTTAAATATATTTTTATGTATCTTCCAGGTTTGTTTTGTTTTCCCTGCAATATTTTTTTGACATTGATTAATGAAATTGTTAACGATCAAGCAAGTGTTACTCACACAAAATAGTCATGTCTAATCCAGAAAAATCTTCTCCCTTCATAATGTTCATGTCAAAAGTGGTCTCTTGTTTATCTTGCTGAATTAACAAGGAATGCCATTAGCAAAGTAGCATCCGAGATTTTATCTGCTTCAATTAATGAAGCTCATTGTTTAAAGTTGGACAGAAAACAGCCATTACATCTTATAAAAAATTGTGAAGTTTTAATATTAAGATGAAGCCAAGAACACTCAGTGCTGCTCACAAAGAATCATTGACTGGCATTCCAAATACTAGATGGCCTTTTTGGTAGGACATTCATCCTGTCAATCAAACTGGAATGGAAATGAAACGGAAATCTTCCATACTTGAGAACTGTTCTTCAGTGAGCTGTAGGTGATTTTGAAATTGTGGTTAAGAATGTGGGATGGAAAAGGAAGAAAAGACTTGTTTTTACAAGACACTCCCAAAGGAAAGAAATCTTCCTAATTAAGATGTTAACAAGATAGTAAATTAGTTACATCAAATATGTTCATAATGACATTCAAATCTAGTTTTCAACCATTAGTTTAAGTCTAAATGATATACAAGTTTGTTTCTACAGTAAATCAGAAAACATGGCTACATCATCCTGAACCTCATTTATGGTCCACATATAGAAATTAATTTTATATAAAATAATTAATCAATTATTTTAATAGGCAATCAGAATGGAAACTTTTGGTTATTTTAAAAGTAGCGATAGCGGAAGGTAAAGTTAGGGACAGCTTTTGAGTTTAAGCAAAGTGCTTCTATACATTTTTTACTGAAATATCCAAAGAGAAAATATGATTAAAAAATCCCCTGAGCTTTCTGTCTGTCTTGTTATTGAAGAAAAATAGAATTAAACACATTGAAGAGACAGTTTAGGTCAATCTGGGTCATTCTTTGACTCTGGAGTATACCAGTAAAAAAAAAAAAGAATCAGTTTTTTCCCTGGGTGTGCCTATGTGGGTGTATTCCAGGATGCCACCTCTTTTTCTAGAAAAGTCTTTAAGTTACCAGTTTTCTTCTTTTTGAAGCTGTGGTTTGCAAATACTTTCAGCTGTCCTTCAAATGTTGATGCATCTGTCTCAGTCCTCACAGCAAAAAAAAAAAATCCCAAAAGTACCATTTTCTTTGCTGACACATGTAATAGCTCATACAAACCTGGATAACAGCTCTTTCCCATCCACACTATTTACAAGTTCACTTTACTCTGTCACCTGCAATTTGCATTCTCTCCCACTTCACAGATGTGGCCTCTGGAGTCAGGGCTTTATGTAAATAAAATATTGTAGGGAATTTTTTAACTTCATCAGGCTGATCTTACTAATTTTTATTATTCACTTGAGCAGAAGGAAATTAAAAACCTAAGAATCTGGGCAGATTAAAAGCCCATCAAGTGCAGTAGCCTGTCCTCTCTATCCTGTGGCCAAAGAATGGAGTGCTGAGGAAGAGGATGAGCACATATCACTGCTTCTGCACTTTCACACCCCAACAGCTGCAGCTCAGGGACTTCATGAGCCAGAGCCACTGGCTTGCATTTAATACCTCTTGATCTACTTCTCTTTTATAAATGTGTCAGAAATCTGAACCTGTGCAAACTCCTAGGGTCCTGCAGCAAAGGCTCCCTTAGCTTAACTGTGCCTTGTACACAGGAAATTAAAGGAATAACATAGGTTATGTCCTGCCTCAATATTTTGAGAGAAAAAGGAAAGTTAGGTCTCCCCTTGTGAGTAGAATGGAAGTTATTAGGCAGCTCTGGGCTGGTTGGATCAAACTACAGACATAGAAAGAGACAGGGCTTGGACAGCTTAATTCTCCTTCCCTTCCTTCAGGGAACTGCTTCCAGCACACTAATACCAAGTACAATGCAATGTTAGTGATATGGTAGGGCAAAAAAAGAGTATGAAGAGGAACAGTATGCTCCAGTATTTTTTTTTTCAGGATGGGGGATTCTGTGTTGATCATGTTCCACTTCACTTTTACCCTACTTATAGAAGGCATCTCTTCATAATTAACAGTAAGAGCAGGTAGCAGGTACTACTTACATGGCAAACTACACTAATCTATAAAATATTTTTCCTACTCTATTTGCTGTTTTGTGATCCTAACTAGAAGTTATAATGGTTTCCTTCCTGAACTCCATGAAACAAACAAAAAAACACTTGCTATGCTTCCTGGCACAAATGGTAACATTAATATTTTATTATGCCTGTGGAAGCTACACATTAACAAAAGCTATACATAAAATGCTACAAAAACTCTGAAATAAAATTTGATTTTTACCTTCTTTGATTTTAAGTTTTGAGGCTGTAGGCTTGGTGTTTGCAGCAAGAGAAATTTCTGTGGATATCTTTTTTCTAAGTATCTCTCCTGTCTTTGAATGACCACTGAAACAAACCTGTAGAGAAACAGAAAGGTTGTGAGACAGATTATTTGCATTTTTTGCAGTAGACTGTTAAAAGCTGTGGTACAAAATGGATACTTGAATATTCTGGCAAAAAAAAAAAATCCAACAAACTAAGAGCAGTCATAATAATCACTGAAAAATCATAACCTTTTACTTCACATCTGCCACCTAAAATAGAGAAAGAAAAACACATTTCTGGTTTCAAAGGACTTGAAAGCATTAGAGAAACTAACATTAACATCATCTCTCAAAGAAGAGCTCAGATTTTCTTATTTATTTTTGAGAGTCCTGACCCTTAAAAGCTTTTCTCAGGTTTTACTGCAAGGTTACCTTCTCTCAGGTTGGTTTTTCTGAAGTGAAGGCATACTTAAAAGGAAATAACACATAAGTGGTGGAGAAAAACTGCCTTGATGAATGATGGTCTGTGCTAACTGCACAGTTATTCATCACTCCTTCGCAGAGCTGCCAGCCTGAATAGAAGGTGTTGCATACATGGGCATTTTTGTTAAAAAGTTCTTCTAGTCTCCTGATAGGCAAAGTTAATCAGGAAATGGAACACTAACTCCTACTGAGCTGACATACTTGGTTTTACACCAAGCTACATGAACAACATATATATATATGTGTGTGTGTATATTTCTTTGTCTACTTTTGCTAACACATGACTGCAGAGAAGCAAGTTCAAGTCCACCTGGAGAACAGAAACCTGGGCACAAATGGGAGTGAAATTCAAATCCTATTTACTTAACACAGTCACAAGTACTTCCAGATCTTCCTCATGCCAGTCCCCAGGGGTACTGCCTTTGGCTACTAAGTATTTCAGTCCCTGTTCCTCAGTGCTCTTCATTAAGCACAATCCCTGACACACATCTCTAGATCAGTCAACCTGTCTGCTCATTCATATGGATTGCTCGTAAAGCAAGAGCAGAGAGGAATGCCCTGGTGTTTGTAGGGCCATGCCTTTGGCCTTGGGCAAGACTTCACTTCTGGGGAGATTTCCCTGCAGCAATATGAGAAGATATGCCAGTGGAAACACCACTGGCTCAGCACAGCTTTACAGAAACCAGCAAATTATGCTGCTTGAAATAAAATATTAAACAAGGAGCAGCTGCCTACCCTTCAGGCCAGGGATAAAAGGCAGATCTTGAAAAAGGTTCACAGACTTAATAGTATTATTAGGAGCAACCATTTGTCCTCTGTTTGCAGTCTTTAACAGTCTGGACTGGGCTTCCATATTACACCTTATCAGAGTTAGATCACCAATCCAGTCCCCCAAACTCCAAAGAGTTGAGGAAGTGGCTGTGTTTCTAGGCTTGACCAAGATGCATCAGCACTTACCTAACACACTGCACAGATAAAGCTGGTCAAGAAGGATGCAGCATGGCTTTAACGGATGCTTTGATTTGTATGCCAAAGGAATATAGGAAGAAATTATATGTAAATGTGTGCTTAGGATATATACTTCCCCTTACAGTGGAAAGCCCTCTGCAGCAGTACAGTTATGAAGAAACAAAGCACAAAAATATGTACAGATGACTGCCAGCACCTCTGCCTTCACTCTATTCCCACACACAAGTAGCTGCACTTTGTTTGGCCAATAAGGGCTAGCACTTCCAATGTGTTACAAACTGTCAGATGCAGAAATTCAGAACAAACTGACACCTTCCAGCAAAGCTTGGCTCACTAACAACCAGGTCACAGTATGTGTGTAACTGCAGCACTTTGGGCAGGAATGACCTGTTAGCTTTCTGTACACAGCCTTCAGCATGGTCCTGCTTCCCATTTAGTCCAACTACTACAGCAACACATTTAAAATGCGACAAACCTAATCTGCCCCTGCCGTCACCCCTTAATCCTGCCATCCTAGGAAAAACCCCAAAAACCCACAATCACTGGCAAGCTTAAAATTCCTTAGGCCTTCACAGTTGATCTCAGCAATGAGCTCAGTACACAAAACTGAGAATCTTTGTGGACTCTACACTCTTCATGATATTAAGTTCTCAAAGAGGCCTTGCTGCAAATTCATTCTTCTTTATAAAATAACATTTCAAGATTTTGTCTGAACTTCACTAGCTTTTTAAAGTCTCACTTTCCAGTCAGGATTCCACTTATGATAGATTTTCCAGGCATGTTATTGGATATGAGAGCAAAGAAGTTAATATCTGCATCCTCATTCAGGATGTGGGACAAAGGGCACAACCAAGCTGGAAGAAGACCAATCACTCACCATCAGCATTGCTGAGACTCTATTTTTCTTCCAGAATATTCCTTCCCCACCAGATACTGGCAAGTCTAAAGGATAAAAAACAAACTGATGAGAACAAAGGAGTGGCTGACTCTCAGCCAAAACCTCTCCACATGAAGGAAATGGCATGGAGCACAAATATATGCCACTGAAGGGAAATGGGAGCAGGTCATAGTACACAGAGGCTGGCTGGAGTATCTTGCCCTATTGCTCAGGGTGTGAATAATCCTGAGCTTGACTGCTTGAATTTTCCTGACTCCTAACTGCTTCAAAAAGGGAAAAGCCAGCAGGAGTTTGTCACAGCACATACAGCAGTTGAGGAAGCCACCATACACAGAGAATCACCACACAATTTCAGAAAACTTCAGCCCATAAAGAGAAACACCTCACCTCTTCAGAAGGCTCCAGGCATCTGCCCTTCTTGCTCTTCAGCCCAGCCTTTTATCCCCTCCTGTTGATGCCCTGCACCTGTGTGCCCTCTGTTCCCTTTGGTGTTTGCTCAGTGCCCCTGGGCACTCCATGGCTCGTTCCCTTCAATAGCATTCACCTGTCCTGCACAGCTGTGCTCACTCCCAATCACCACAAACTCTGTGCCTACAGGAGTAGGCATCATGTCTTGACAGCTTTGCAAAGCTGAAACCAAGATTCTGCTCCAGCTAAGGGTCTCCAGGTTGTGTAGGAGACAGCATCCTGTCATGCATGAAGCATGTACACTCAGAAGGGTTTAAGTGTGTTTTGGCACAAATGGTGGTGAAACAGTCCCCCTGAAGGAGCCTTCTCCCTCCCAAATCATCATGGACAGGAGCTGTCTTTAAGCTTTAAACTACTCTTTGCACTTGTGTCAAGAATGAGATCAACTCTCCTGAATACCATTGTCCCCAAATAGCAAAATGCACTTCCAAAAAGGCTTATTAGAACTTCATACAATGGCATTATTATTTCCCTCTCTCTGTTTTAAATACCTCCTCATGCATTTCACTGTCACACTTGCATTTCTCATCACACACTACATTCATGATTCACAGTCATCCAGTCACCAACTGGTGCACAGAGTTATTTCCAACTTCTCTGTTATTTTCAACCACAGAACACAGAGCCTGAAGCAGAGGCATTATTAGAGTTAGATATTAGCTCACAATACTTGGAGTTTCTCCCCCATTTCTCTTACTCCTCAAAAGTCACCTGGTAAATGCAGGTTGAAATGTGATGTAATTAGTGTATTAATTAGGGTTCAGTTCTCCACTTCAGTTAAATTACCAACCTAAGAATCTAGTATCAATTTTCAGTGCATTTTACAATCTAGCTCATCCCTCTAACATATGCATCTTTCAGAGTGCAAGGCTGGTTTTTCAAAGTCAGCTATCTGGAATGTCTGGTTATCACTTTTCAGATGGGAGCCAGCTCTTTTGCATCAATAAGTACAGGCAGTACCTAGACAAAAATAATAGTGGAAGGAAACAGATACAGTGATGTACTGCCTTATGAGCTCTTTGAATAAGTACCAGCTGCTTTTTGTAATAATTAGTAATTACAGTACACATTTCTTACTGTATACCCATAGAACAGGTTCTGCTGAATTTCTTGAGAGACCAAACAGAAGAATCATAACATTAAAAATTACTTTAAACTACTGCATTCACATTGATATGTAGCTTATTCAAAACCTGAAGATCCAGAAATACCATAAACACTTTCAGCCAAGGAAGTAGAGAAAACATCCAACTCTTGCCACACCTTTAAAGAAGTCTTCTACTCTCAACAAAGCATGCAAGACGAATATAGGAAATCATCTGTGAACTGAAATCCCAGTTTAAAACTCTAATTCACAATTATCTTCTCTTCCACCCTATAATGAGCAGGATTAACAACTTGACATCATCATGTCAAAGCAGAAAATGCCTGCTTCATAAGAAAGCATAGTGCCTATGAATATTCAAGCTATATCTAATGCTTATGACACAAATGGACATACTAAATAATAAGATAATAATTCTGCATATAAACATCTGCAGTGTGTTTGGATTTCAGAGGAAAGAGCAGCACAGATTTTTTTTTTGTCCAGTAGGGACCCCTGGTGTTTAAGGCAGCTATAACAAGGATCAACATCCCTAGCAGAAAATGAATTTATTACTGTGGAGTCAGCTGCCTTTCTGCATCCACACCTATTGCATCTTCCTCCTTTGAGATCAAGGAAAAATACCTAGCTGTATTATTAAGTTTAATTGCAAGTGTCTTTCAGATTTGTCTTAGTCTTGCAAAAGCTTACACAGCACACCCCATACTCATACAGGCCAGAAGCTGGAACAAAGCACCTGGTTACTCTAAGGGGAGGATGCTGGGGCTTGTCTGCAAGCAAATTTTGCTAAGGCTTGCAAATTTCTTGACACGAGGCTGAATCACCCCAAAACGGGCAAAGAGACACTTCTGAGACAAAGTCCAAGAAATTGATATTTGTTCTATTCAGTGCACTGGGGGATGGAGATCACTGCTCCCAACAGTGCACGCCCAGGCACACAGCAAATCACAATATATGGCTACATTCATAGTTTTCCTTAGAAAAGTGTTTTCTAAGAAAAAACTATCCTTAATTACAATATTTCTTAATTAGAATACACTATAAGTGTTTCTTGGTCTATCAGCTTTTGCTACACTATGCTGTAAATACCTTAAAGTTAATCATCTAAAATTACCCCTTGTGGGTCTCACTACAATGCATCTTTCATAGTTCTATTTCTCCAAAGTATCCAGTCTTATTTGTAAGGCCACTCTTTGACACTTGTTTCTAGTTCCATTTCTCTCTCGACAATGTCTGTCCTATTCTGTGGCATTTCTAAGTCAGCCTTCCTTATCTCAAGGCTTGCATAGAGATGCACACTGTGTGAGCTTTCTGTTAGGTTTTGAGAATTTTCTATCAATCCATTTTCCACAGTTATGCAAATTATTTCCTAAAACTCATCACTATCATTAGCATACGTGCAGGTGCAGCGCATCCCGACGGTGGCACTGAGGAAGGCTCCACGTCTTCCTCGGGGGTCTCCTGATGAAGGCTGGATGTCTTCATCACTGTGCCCTTTTCACCTTTCTCCTTTGGGCATGTGCAGCCTCTTGTTAGCTGTTTTATTGATTTCCTCACTGGAAAAACTTGCTTGAAACTTGCTTGCAAAGTTTTAGCAAGCTTTGGCTTTCATTTTTTGCAAGTTTTGTTCTCTATTTCTTGCCAAGTCTCATCTAGCTTCCACATTGGTTACAATGCTTCTTGTTCTTGCCCAAGTATGCCTAGGCACAATGCTTTTAACCCTTTCAAGGCTCTCTGCATTCTTGCAAGATACCCTCATATCCTTGTCTCTCACAGAGGCAGCTACAGTGAGCCAACATAGCTTGAAAACAGCCATGAAATTCTATGTAATTGCTGGCTTGGGCCACAGACCTAAAGCTCTCCATCGCTTCCTTTGTAGTCAACTTCATCAAAATAACTGATAAGGCCTTAACAAAGAACAAATTAATCAACTTCTGCATCATTATTGTTTTAAGGTAACTGCTACGAAGCACAGTCTGCTTGTAGCCGCGGAGAACAGAGACTCAAAGACCTCCCTATACCTCTGAATAAGATCTCTTAATTGCCAAAAATCAACCCTTATACCCTTAATTTCCACCAGACACAACTCAAACCAGAGGCCTAACAGAACTGAACAGAAAGCGGGCACACATTGGCTGGTTCAGCTGCAGTGCTGCTCTCCACACGTCCTACCACCCCATCAGCTGCAGATAGTGTGTGGAGTATTCTGCCTTTTTTAGATTACCTCGACTTTATATCTCATTCCTGTTAGAAAACTGCCTCTGGCACTCCCAGAAATAACTCATGCTCTTGCAGTTCCTAACAGCATTCTCTGCTTCTTGAATTGCCAAGGCATTTGTAGACCTCTTTACGTGGCTGCCTTTGGTCTGCGCTGCATTCTGGGGGACTATAAGGAGGATCTTCTCAGAGTCATCATATCCTCCAGCATAAGTTTGAGGAATAATACAAGAGGAGAAGTACTGTAGTAATATCTCCTTATTCTACAAGCCAGCACAGAGGATTGTTAGCAAACTGAAATGTATTTCTGGCAGAAATTAAGTTAAGAGTATTACCATCTTACTTCACAAAGAAACGTTTCACACACTTATATAGGCTTCCATTGTCTGAAGGGACCTACCAGGAAGAGGGATTCTTCATCAGGAACCTCAGTGATAGGACAAGAAAGAAGAAGTTCAAAATGAAAGACGGGAAATAGATATCTGGAAGAAACTCTTCACTGTGGGGGTGGCGAGGCACTGGAACAGGTTGCCCAGTGATGGTGTGGACTCCCCATCTATGGAAGTGTTGGAAGCCAAGACAGAGCTTGGAACAACCTGGTCTAATGCAAGGTGTCTATGCACATGGCAGGGGGCTTGGAATGAGATGGTCTTTAAGGTCCCTTCCAACCCAAACCAGGCTGTGATTCTATGATCAGCTGTGGAACATTGCAAGTGGTACACTACAAAGAATACATGAAAACATGGGCATTAAGTTTGGGAATAAGGGAAGCAGCCTCACCTTGTCTCCCTTTTGTTCATTTTACCTCTCTGGTAAACATAAGAAAGTGATTTTCTTTAGTCTTTGGTCACTAGTCAAATGACTCTGAGGAAAGAAAACAAACCCAATATATATATTGAACTCTAATATCTCCCATTAAGCTCTTTCCAATGTTTTCCCACGCTTCCCGACAAGCAGGTCCCACTTAGAGCCAGACAGGCGCTGCTGCATGGCCTGCAAAGATGCCTTTTCTATTTAAAGGCTCCTTCAGTTACGACAGCACGGCCCGGGGGGGCCGCGGCACCCGGGGCACCGCGGTACCGCCCCCGGGGCCGCGTCACGGGCGGCGGCACGGCACGGCACGGCACGGCACGGCACGGCACGGCACGGCACGGCACGGCACGGCACGGCACTGCCGGCAGTCGCGCCATGCACTCCCTCGCCCAGGAGATCCGCAGCTTCTCCAGGGCCAACCTGCGGAAGCAGCGCACCCGCGTCACCACGCTGACCGGCCGCAGGATCGTCGAGACGTGGCGCGGCGCCTGCCTGCACATGGAGGAGGAGGAGGAGGCGGCGCCCGGCGGCGGCTTCGTGCAGGACCTGAGCGCTGACCTGCAGGTCGGCGTGGTGAAGCCCTGGCTGCTGCTGGGTGAGTGCGCTGGGAGAGGGGAGAGATGCTCCAGCCGGGCGGGCGGGGACTCGGTGCAGCTACGGGCACGCTCTGTCTCTCTCCGCAGGGTCGCAGGATGCTGCTCACGACCTGGAGACGATGAGGAAGCACAAGGTAGCATTTCGTGGGTGTACGGAGGCATCTCGCATAATGAGCGCAGCGCGTTTCTCCTGTAAATTAAAAATTCTGAAAAATCCTCTAGCGAATCTGAGAAAAAAAATGTATTCCACTTGTATTTTCAAGAGGCTGCTCCGTTTGCAGGTGGATTGGTTTCTGTTGGCTTCACGAGAAGCTGAATAGCTTTCAGAGCATCCCAGAATCTTCCAAGGGACTTCTGGAGATTATCTAGTCCAAACCCCCTGCCAAGGCAGGGTCACCCAGAGCACGTGGCACAGGGACGTCCAGGTGGGTTTGGAATGTCTCCAGGGGAGACCCTGTGACCTTCCTGGGCACCTGTTCCAGTGCTTGGCCACCCTCAATCTAAAGTCCTTCCTCATGCTGAGGTGGAACTTCTTAGGTTTTGGTTTATGGCAATTGCTCGTCATCCTGTTGCTAGGTACCACTGAGAAGAATCTTGCTTCCCTGCAAGAGTGATGATTGTGTAGAGCTGTTTAATGGAACAGATTCCTACACTGCCATAGGCATTTCCACTTCAGACACTAAGCAGCACCATTCCCCCTTGCCTTATGTGGATTGACGAAACTAGAAAAACAAAGCAGCTTCTCTAAGTTTGTCCCACAGTTTTGTCTTTTTACTCTAGTGCAGTAATGGGCTGATAAGGCCTTTGGACAGTGGTGGTTGTGCAGGACAGGGCATGCACCAGGTTGGCATCTGGTGCCATCTAAATGTCATTTTACTGTAACTTTAAATAATCCATAACCTGGCTGTAGGCTGGACAGAGCAGAGATGGCCAGAGGTGGTGTTGCCTGCCAAGAACAGGAGTAGTTTACTCTCAAATCCTCCTGCTTCAGGAAATGTTTCTGGTCACTAACCAGAAGGAACATTAACATGATGGGTTAGAGCAGGCTTGAAATTTGGGTGATTGTTGGGTGGTCTGTGTTCTCATTCCTATTGCTTTCTCTTTTATTTTCCAACCATGTGATGAAAACTCCCTTTTCTGTTTAAAACCCATTTTTTAGTCTGTGTTTGAGCACTGATCTTTTCATTTCCTCTCAGAAAAACCCTGAGATTTATCACAGTATGCATTAACACACTTCAAAACTTTGCTTGGAGAAAAGCATACCATAGACAACATATGTACGTAAAACTGAACTTTGCATCAGTGTAAGGTAGAGTCTGTGTATGCCTAAAGATGAAGGCACCTTTGTTACTGCTCGTTTTGCTTGCTATCTTCAGAAAATGCCTTTTTCTTTTCTTTTCTTTTCTTTTTTTGACTTAGGTCACTCACGTTCTAAATGTGGCATATGGAGTCCAAAATGCCTTCCTTGATGATTTTACATACAAGACCATTTCCATTCTGGACCTCCCAGAAACTGATATTACCTCCTATTTCCCTGAATGTTTTGAGTTTATTGAGAAAGCCAGGATCCAGGTACAGTCTATCAATAATTAATGTTAGTAGTTATCCTGTGTAGATTATTTATAACACTATGTAAGAACTAAAGCAGCTTCTTTTGTTAAAATATGGTACCAAATAAATAGTTTTGCCATTGTCTTTTTAAATTTTAAATAGAAAATCCAAGTAATTTCTAAGCATTCCTAGAGACATGGCACTGCTATTAATCCTCATTCCCTCCAGCATTGCTTTTCAGAATGACTGTCTTGAGTTTTAAAGAAATGCATCTTTAAAACAGTTGGACCAGGGCTTGACTTGAGATTACTCAACTGCATCCTAAATCCAAGTCACTACCCCTGACAAAAGGAAATGAAGAGAATGTATTTCTCCATTGGGGATGTTGTTTTGGATTAGAAACCAGCCTGGATTAGAAGCAAGAAACAGAGCTTTTACAGATCTGTGTGGTTTATCATCAGCTGTTCACCATCCTTGTGCATTTCATTATAGAATCATTGAAGGGTTTGGCTTGGAAGGGACATTAAAGATTACCTAGCTCCAACCCCCTGCCATGGGCAGGGACACCTCCCACCAGACCAGGTTGCACCAAGAAGATGCTGTGAATCCACATACATACCAAGAATATCAGAAAATGTGCTAGTAGTCTTGGAGCCAAAAGGGATTTAACTGCTCACAAAATCCTGAAAGGATGTGACGTAGAAAATAGGCTGAAAAACCCTTCTGGGGCTGCTTGGCAGAGTTATCTGTAGCCCAGCTCAGAGCTGTTAAATTCAGGTTTAGTGTGTAATTTATGACAACCACTGTTTTGGAATCTAAACTATAACTCAACAACCAAACATTATTGGGTGTTATTTTACCATATCTGTCAGGTTCATTGTTTATGTAGATTGGGATAAAAGATGATCTTGCCCCAGTTTTCTCTGTGTCTCAGTGTTCTTTCCTTCTCTCATTTATAATTTACAAGCTATGTGATAACGTATTATCACTAAATGACCTTTTCAAGGTTTCTAATTACACTTTCCAGTTCATTTCTAAATGAGAGTTGCCATTCACAACTGCACAATTTTGCTTTCTGCCTCTGGTGTCTATATCTCAGTTACTGTTTTGTAGGTCAGGAGTTTACAGGAAAACTTTTACAACAACATTAAGTAGTTTTCTGATGGAAGAGGTGGATGAAAGAGAAGGTAATTGGTGGAATAGTTGTTCTCCAGGATCAGTTCAAAAAGCACATGATAGTGATATACAGAGACAGATCTCTAGGTGGTTTAAATTACTTTATTTACTTTGTCAAAATAGTGTTGAAAGAGCTTATGATAAATTGTGTCATGAAGTGTTCTTCTGTTGAAGTAACCACAGAGACATTACTGTTCTATCTCCTAAAATGGGGGAGGGAAGAGATGTTCACTGGTGAGAGAACATGATATATGAGAAATTATTTCTAGAACATGGTTAACTCCATGAAGGAAGTATGAAAGCATGTGAATTTGAGGATGCAAGTGAAGCCTGCACTGTTCTGTAAGTCATTGCCAGCTGGCTACTTGTAACAGGATTCACTTTTCTAAAACTGTAATGGCTCAAGTCTCTAGACACCATGGCACAAATTCTGATACTGATCAGAGCTCAGCTTTTCTTCTAGGCTCCAACTTGGCAGGCAGGTTTTCCATGACACATTCAGTGACCCATGTCAAGTCATAATACTATGAATGAGAGATACTTTTTTAAAATGTTTAATATCTAATAATAAAACTTCTGAAGTCTTGTGTTTCCAAAGAGAAAATCTTTGCTTATTCATGAACATCACTCCTTATTGCTCCCCCTATCTTTCCTAAGGGAAAAGCCTCAGTTCACTGCAAAGTAAAATGGATCTATAAGGAATTACATTAGCCTTTTTTAAAATTTCTTCCCTTGATGAGGCTTTTTGCCCACTGTGTAGAACTATTGTATAATCACCTTTTCTGTTGGTGGAAGGTGATTTTGTTTCTCTCTCCATAAAAACTAAAAAAAACCCCAGCTTGGTCTTGAATCTGACATGATTCTTGCAAGTGCACAGACCATTTCAGAGTATCAGCATCAGAGCAAGGAGTTCTTGGTAAATACAGGTGAATTTCCTGTTTGCTGTCTGTTTCTCACTTTTATTCTGTATTCACAACTAATACAAAATTAGTTAAGAATGACATGCCAAATTCAGTTTTGTATGAACTGTAAACAATGGACTTCAGTAAGGAAAGATAAACATTCTCCGTATTAAAGTTGGTTTAATATTATGGCCCAGATTCATTAATGTTCAATAATTTTCAGGATTAATGAGCATCACTATATTTTTTGGCAGTGTAAAGCAAACCAGTTACTTAAAAAGACACATCAGACTTAAATGTGAAAGAGGGAAATAAAGCATAAACTGTACAAAGGAAAAGAAAAAAAAAATTAAAGAGAGCAATTTCTAGCAGGCAGTGCACAGAAGATGTGATTTCCATTGCAAGAAAGGCTGTTACCATTATTTGCTGTGCTGGGATGCAGGAGCTTAGACTCTGTTCCTAGCTCTGTCATAATGTTGTGCCTCATTCTTCTAGTCTCAGCTTGGAATTTCTCCAACAAGGATAATAATATTCCATTCCACACCTCTTTGTCTTGTTATTTAAACTGGAAGATTTTTGCAGCATGAACCATTTTCTGGTCTGTGTGTCTGTTAAAATACCAGATAATTGTAGCTCCCAAATCTGTAACCCAAAATATTAAGTTCCTGGAAAGGAACCCTGGTCTTTAAAACACCTTTTTGTCTCTGGATAAAATTCCCATTAAGTAACTTGTATCTGTAAAGGGCAGACAAAACAGGCTGTTTATATCTAGAATAGTTTTGTTGAGCCTCAAGTATCTGAGCACATCATGCCATGTTTCAGTATTTTCATTCAGAATATGGAAGTGCTGAGGGTTTGGTGGTCTCTTGTGTCAAAGGGGCTTTTCCAGGTCACAGTCTGATATACAAACATGACAACATCATAAAGCCTGGGCCTTGCAAACATTGCTTAACACATGCTAGATTGTCTAGTAGTCTTTGTATTAATTTGGGCTTGTTATTTCTTAACAAAACTTGCAGTGTTTAAAAAGAGCCATTCAGGTGTCTCAAAGGTTGTGAGGGAAATGTTTAAGTAGTTAATTTTATTAATTTTATATGTAATTCAGGATAAGCCTGAGTTCAAACCCCAGAAGCATTTGTGAGTTTATGGGAGATTGAGTAGTTTTGGATTTTGCACCCTAGTGCCCAGTTAAGGGGCCTTAGTTGCACCAGTGGTGTGGTGGGAAGGGAGAGATCTGTTGCAAATCACACAATGTCTTTTCTAATTTTTCTGTTCCTGTGCATGATCCCTGTTACCCAGAATCTTCCCTGCAGAGTGCACAAGAAACATGCAACTGGGACTACAAGATGTTCTAAAATCTGCCTCTGTGCCCAGCTCTTGGCTGCCTTGCTATGTCTTTAACCTTTAACAAGATACTGTCAAGTACCTTTCCATATTGCAAATAAAATCTATTTCAAAATTGGCAGTCAATTAGATCAGATACTTCAGTATCTCAGGTGTCTGTGATTTGGTTTTTACATTAACAGGCTGCTGTAAGGCCTCAGGAAGAAAGAAAAACGATGTGTTTTAGTTCTGTGGTATGAATTAAGTTTGACAAATTTGGTAATAATAAAGCATTTTTGAATAGAAAAATACTCAATTTCATGTTTATGTCACGCTTATATCTTTGTCTGGACTTACTTATATGTGTAAGTATTTACTTTGAGCTCAGCAAGGAGCTTTCAATAAGTCTTACAATAATTTTATGTAAAGTTTCTTACACTTGCAATCTGTCTAATGAATATCCTTATGTTAATAACTTACATTTCATTCTTTCTTGGAGGATGGCGTGGTGCTGGTTCACTGTAATGCAGGAGTCTCCCGTGCAGCAGCTGTAGTCATTGGTTTTCTAATGAATTCAGAAAGACTGAGCTTTGCCAGAGCCTTTTCCTTGGTGAAAAATGCAAGGCCTGCAGCTTGTCCAAATCCTGGCTTCATGGAGCAGCTCCACAAGTACCAAGAACAGATTTTAAAGGCAAATGGAAGCATAAACAATCATGACTGATGCAAAGAGAGAAGTGAAATGATGTGTTTTGACTATGCAGGAAGAGATATTGGATGTATTTTAATGTCATTTTGAAATCCCCTTTCACATGTGCATTTTCAAGTCTTTATATTTTTTTTTCTTACCCTCCTTTGACCCTGTTTTTTCCAACATGTCATCAAAAGGCCAAATGGTGTTGTACTGACTTCAGAGAAGTTTTGCCTACAACAGGAGCTCTAATAAAAAGATACAGCTCAGTTTTCCTTGAAATATTAGAAAACAATAGAATGATGGTTTGCTCACTGAACCATCAGAAAATGCAGGTAATAGAGAAAGGAAGTAAAATAACTGAGGTAAGTTGCTTTCTTTCCAAATCTGTGCATTCCTAGTTGGTTGTAAAATCAAGATAATACAATGTTCATATAATGAAGTACGCTGATATTAGATTTTTAAATTATATTGCAACTATAGATGATATTACTGAATTTTGTGGGCTAGCCAGCCATTATTCTTTTTTAATTAAAACTATGGTCTTTTGAGGATGCTCAAAATGCATAGGATGCTTTAATGCTTTGTGTATTTCTATTGTTTCTCATCTAGTAGTGGTTTGAAGTGCACTAGCATGATGAGTCCAGTCTTGGAACTAGCAGGGTTTTTTTTCCTGTACACCATTTCAGTAGAGATACAAAAAACGTTAATAATGATCTGTCTCTGCTCATGCTCCTCTTTTCTTCTCATCTGGTTCTCATGTGCTGCCCCCTCACTCCATTCCACATCATATGTAAAGAACAGATCATAGAACGTGTAATTTTGTCTTCCTGAGAGATCCCAGGCTGAAATTACTGTTTTAATATGCTCTTAAAAACAGTATCTACAAGATTTTAATAGTATTTTGTGGCCTTTATGCCAGCTCTTAATGATTTGATATATTAATATGCAACAAAATAAAGAGAACACTGTGTTTGGATAAATTGTGTGCTAAAGGGATTTCAAATGTTTGGTTTCAAGATTGGTGTTCTGTCCTGGTACCAGTAGTTTGAACTGTAGCACGTTGTTGTGTTTGAACCAAGACCTCTTTTGTTCTCAATGTGAATTGCTCAAGAACACATAGTGACAGGACAAGGGGGAATGGATTCAAAGAGAGGGAGTAGGTTAAGATTAGATTATTTACCCTGAGGGTGGGCAGGCCCTGGCACAGGTTGCCCAGAGAAGCTGTGGCCGCCCCATCCCTGGAAGTGCCCAAGGCCAGGTTGGACAGGGCTCACTGGGATAGTGGAAGGTGTTTCTACCCATGGCAGCGGGTGGAGCTGGATGAGCTTTAAGATCCTTTCCAAGCCAACCCATTCCATGATTCTATGCTAAACGTTAATGCGGGGATCAGGCAACCATGGCTGTCCGTGGTCACTGACCCCCGTATCCGCGGGGGAGCAGCTCATTGCCTTGTCCCGGCGGCCGCCGGCAGCCCGGGCACTGACCGACACCCTTTCCCTGGGGAAGGCAGGGTAGGGAGGCCGTTCCGAGTTCCCAGCCGGCGGGAGCAGCCCAGGACCAGCCCTTGGTAACAGCGACCGCGATTCCCTCAGCTCCGTTCGCAACCCGCCCCTCCCTGAGGGACCGTTTGCCAGGGAGCCCTGAGGGGACCGGCCGGCACAAGCCGATGCTGGGCCCCGACACCCTCACCCCATGACGGGGCTCTGCCCGCCCCGCTTTGTCCCACCATGTGATGGGGAGGGTCGGAAGTGACGACGGCAGGAAGCTCCGTGCGGTTTGAAAGCGCCCGGCGGAGCCACCGCCGCCGCCGCATTCCCGCCCTCCTGGCCGACATGGCCGCCTTCGCCATGGAGCTGCCGCCCGCAGGTGACCTGGGCCCGCGGCTCCCCCGGCCCGCGCCGCGCTCCGGCTCCGCCGGGCGCCCTTCAGGGGCTGCGCTGCCCGGCCCGGCCCGGCCGGGGGCGCCCCGCGGGTTCCCGGGCGCTGCCTGCGCCCCTGTGAGGGTTGTGGGGCCGGGGCCGAGCCCCTGCGCTGGGCAGGGGGTGTGGATGCTGCTGGGCCGGGGTGGGAGACGGCGCCGGGAAGGGGCGGTTCGCGATGGGGTGATGCGAAAGGAGAGCGGGGTTAGATCGATCGGTCGCCACTTGAAATTGCGAAAAATACAACACTGTGATAAACTCGGCTTACCTGTAAAATGAATGATGAAACCGCCTTTGGTCTCATTAATACAAGTGAATACCTCCGAGGCGGGTGCCAAGAGGATGGTGCCACGCTCCTTTCGGTGATGCCCAGCGACAGAGAGAGGAGTAAGGGCCATAAACCAAAACAAGAAGTTCTGTCTCAGCGTGAGGAGGAACTTCTTGTAGCCGAGCCCTGGAACAGGCTGCCCAGGGAGGCTGTGGAGTCTCCTTTCTGGAGACATTCCAAACTCACGTTTCTGTGTACCTGCTCTGGGTGACCCTCCCTTGGCACCGGGTTTGGAGTACATGGTCTCCAGAGATCCTTTCCAACCCTAACAGTTCTGGGATTCTGTGATCTTAATCACTTCCTGGATCTTGTGTTATGTTTCTTTCATAGAGCCCACAATGGAAAAAACTGCCTTTGTCTTTCTCTTTCACTTTTCTTTTTCATATTTTAAAATTTTGTTTTCAGGAGCTGAACCAATGACTCTTGGCTCCCCGACATCTCCAAAACAAGGAACTAGTGCTCAATTCCTCCCTGGGTTTTTGATGGGTGACTTACCTGCACCAGTGACTCCGCAGCCACGTGCTTTATACGGCCCTTCAATCGGTGTCATGGAAACAAGGTCTCCACTGCTTGCAGGTCAGAATTTGTTGAATGTCGGAAAATTGTCCTGAAAGCAAAAAATTGGTTTGTTTCATTGTTCTGCATGACTGCTGCAGACTTGAATCCTTATAGTTTTAGTTCTTTCTGTAAGCAAACTCCACTGATTGAGTAAGTGGTGAACTCAGTGTATTCAATTATAATAAATGTTTTAAATGTGACAGTTTTGGTATCAGGAAAATTTTGTTTTACGAGGAAGGTAATAAACCTCTCCTAATACAGAATCAATTTACACAACTCTTTGCAAGTCAGTTGCACTTACATTGATGTTGAAAACAGAGATACCTGCTGGCAAACGAAATACAGCTTGTGCAAACTGCTGATTTCTTTGCAGAAATTTTTCTATTTCTTTGAATTCTAAAAGGCCACTTAACAGATTTTCAAACTTAAAAAAAATGGAGGGAGAAAAACTGAAAATCAACTTCTTAATTAGTATCTAGTGATTGTTGCTAAACTCTTGATGTCTGCTGTCATTGGGCTGGAGTAGTGACTTTTCCTAGCTGTAGATGCTCATTTCTCTTCAACCACCTAATTAATCAGACTAGGAGAGGTTCTTACCCATGTTAGTATTGTACATCTATTTTCTTCTCTGAGAAGAATCAATGAGTAGTTGACATGCCATGGGTGATCTTGGCTTTTGTACTAAATCAGTTGGCATAATTTAACATCTGATAGTGCTAATATGCTAGTCATTTTGAAGGAAAAATTGAGGATTAAAGTACTGCAAGAATTTCTCTTAATAAAATATTCTCTTCTTTGAATGTCAGGCCGGATTGGACTCAATGATCTTTCCAGGTCCCTTCCAAATTAAAATGTTCCGTAGTTGGAGGTTTGCTGGTCGTCTGCTTCTTGCTCTTATCTGCCTGCCCCTACACATCTGGGAACAAACCTCTTAGGAAAATATTTATGAAATTGAAAGTAATCATGTGAATTTCACCAAATGGTTTTTTAAAGGGTTTTTTATAGCCTCAGAGTATCAATTTTAGCAAGAGAGGAGCTAGTAAGACACTAACACAAACTTCCTAAAGGAAGTGATCAAGTACATCACTTAAACTGCAAACCTTGATGGGAGAGTGCTTTACATAATGCACATTATTCCATGTAACAGAAGCAGTTCTTGTATGTGTTCAATAGTTCAGAGTAGAGCCTTGAGGCTCAGAATTTAAGATTGGAAAAGCTTGGTTTCCAAACATTTTGCAAATGAAAACTTGATGCAAACTACTTTTTTTTCCCCCTGGGGTAAATCCACACAAAGGGTTAAGATAGGTCAAGTTCTTTCAAGAAGTTTACTTCCCTGTTATACTGGAAGTCCCCAAGTTTACAAAATCGGAGGGCAGCTGGTTTAACTTCATCCTGTCTATATACAAGCTAGTCCTTGCTCTCAAGAGCTTACACTTTTATTTTATATGAAATTAGATAAGAAGCCAAGGAATTTGGACAGTGGGAATGTGACAGTAATGTGCAATGTCTCTGTGCATTTTGGTATGGTTCAATTTTTATAAATCTCAATTTTATATATCTCAGTTTTTAAAATTCTTGCTTTTGTGTCTGTACTATAGGCAAGTTAGTCTCTCAAACAATTAAAATAGATTTCTAGCTTGGCTTAAAATTGAAAGATACAGCCATGCTCAGGACTTCAGAGAAAGAACATGTAAACAGTGAATATAATGGGTTAATAAGAGGTCTTAAAGTTCTAAATAATACTTCTGTATTATTACCAATAATACTTCTGTATTATAAACAGGATGCTGTGTGAGACATCTGTGATGTTCCTACCTAGAGCATTCAAACCTGAACAGTTTGGTAGGACAGATGGCTCTGCAAACCTCCAGTGAAACCATCAAGTCTCAACAACAATCAACACGAGAGCATGGCTGAATGTATTATTGAAGTTTCAAGAACAAGTAGCACCAAAGCAAAATGACAAGTTTTCTCATGCTCTTCTTTTGTTCCTTTGAATTGCAGGAGGGTCTCCCCCACAACCAGTAGTCCCTTCACATAAGGATAAAGGTGGTGCTCCACCTGTTAGAAGCATCTATGATGAGTTATCTAGTCCTGGGCTTGGATCAGCACCTCCGTCCTTAAGAAGAACAGTAAGTGTCTTCAGCACTGGCCTGTTCTTAGCAGAAGATGTGAGGCAGCTTACTGCCTCAGTGAATTCTCTAACTTAGCTGTAGAAACTGTTGTAGCAAAATGAGTGTTGAGCCTAGAGATCATGCTGTTGCTTAGTATGGGTTGTTTGGTGTACCTGTTCCTGTTCGAACAAGAGCTGTGGTCATGAAGCAGTTTCCTGTTACTGCCAATTTTCAGTTCAGCAGCAAATGAAAAATGCAAGTGATCCTCAGTTATGCAAGTCAGTTATGTTCTCAAATTCAGCTTTGTTTATCAGCTTTTCATTTTCTTGTAAGTTTACTGGGCTGCTGATTGCCAGAAGGACCATTCCACAACCTGAAAGGAGCTTGTAGCAAGGTAGAGGCTGGTCTCTTCTCCCAGGTAACAAGTAATAGGACAAGAGAAAATGGCCTCAGGTTGCACCAAAAGAAGTTTAGATTGGATATCAGGAAACATTTCTTCACTGAAAGGGTGGTCAGGCATTGGAACAGGCCACTTAGGGAAGTATTAGAATTGCCATCTTTGAAAGTGTTCAAAAATGTGTGCAAGTAGCACTTGGGGACACAGTTTAGGGGTCAAGATGGGAGTGTTAGGTTAATGGTTGGACTCGATCTGAGATCTTTTCCAACCTTAATAATTCTGGGTTTCTGTGATTACCTTTTAGAAGGCAATAGAGGCACTTATGGAAACAGCAGGAATTTTTTTCTGAATAAAGTATCTAATCAAACAGTTGGGGTTAATTTTGAAGGAGAAACACTGAACTTTCTATGAGCTAAATTTTATTATAATCTCTGCTGCTTAACTAACTAATGAAGCATTACTAAGGTCCTTTTTCACTGAACTCTTCTGATGCAAGGAGAACACTTTAAACTGAATGAGCAGTCTTTGTATTGAGTGTTGCCTTCTGAAAAGTTTATTCTGAAAGCTGAGGTTCTCTGTGAAGGACAGAATCCTTCACAGAGCGTCTTCAAGGACTGGATGTTAAATTTCAAAAAATGTTGAGCATCTATGAGAACCTATGTTGCTAGGTCTACAGGTATCTCCAGGCTGTTTGATCTTGAATCTAAGAAATGCCATAACTCAGGCTAAAAGTAGACTAAAATTGTTTTGAGTGTTGAAATCGTATGTTAAAAAAAAAAAAAACAAAAAACAAGTGCTACCATCTAAAACTCAAAGTATTCTTTCCTTCTATGCACTAAATAGTTGAGCAGGAAAGTAAGTCTAGTAATAGTCTCCATAGAAGGGAAGGTTATGTTCCCATGATTTCTGAACCCTTTAGGCAGTGAAAACGCTGATAAAATTAGGATGCTAATATCCTTCCCATCAGGATGCATATGAATGTGTGAATTATTACAGTGCAGCAGTAGTGCATTGAACTGTTCTAAGAAGGTTTCTGATTATTGATACTTAAAGCTACTTTGTTTCACAAAGCATATGTCAAATATGCTGTCAAATAACTTTTCATTAATAGCTCTTGGTAATCTTTTGTTAAATATACATGCAAATATCTGTTCTCTAAAAAATTAAGAATAACTTAAGGCAATTAATATTATTACCTGAATGTTTAAATCACTTGATCTGAGCAGTATACCTATAAGAATAATTTGTTCCTTTCTGTATATTAATACAGGGCAGCTTTACTTTATTACAGAGCCCATCCACTGGAATTCTGCCATCAACTCCAGGAGCAGGTAGATGTCCTGTCAAAATTTCTGTTCTCTTTTCTTACTGCTTTTTTTAATACAGAAAAAGCATCACTGTTCAAGCTACATCAGTTCCTTGCTAGTTTATGAAGAGGTGGTGTATTTGTTAGCTTTTCAAAAGGTGTGTGGGTATGAGTAGGAAATAATTATTTATTCTGAGACTGAGTTTCAAGCAGCTTTTCTTGTTCCCTGTTCCAAATGTGGTGTTGAACTGAGCACAGAGGTGGTTGTAATTGAGTGAAGAAGCTGAGATTGATGGATTGCCTTCCATCTTCACAAGGTTTGATATCTTGTGTATGAACTGGTGGCTTCTTGCTAAGCTTTATTGTGTTGGCCTGTTCCTATTTGGCAACTGTATTAAGCTATTGGTGTTTTGAAGTTGAAGAGAACACTAGGTTGCTAGCCATAAAAACTTCCTAGTGTGTTTGCAGATGTGAAGTTATGATTGACTTACTTGTTCTGTCTGTGAGTAAATCCCCATCAAACTCTTCGACATCCAAGTGAAATGCTTGACACTGAATGTATTCTTTTCTAATAAACCTCTGTCTTGCAAAAGAAATCTGTTCAGCAATATCATTTCAATTGAACAGCTTCTTCAAGCATGTTCAGCCCTGCAAGTATTGGGCAGCCTAAGAAGACAACTCTATCTCCTGCTCAGCTGGATCCTTTTTATACTCAAGGTGATTCCCTTACTTCAGAAGATCAACTCGATGACACATGGGTAACTGTATTTGGGTAAGTTGATTTCCAAAGTATTGGAAAAACCTGGGTGAAGTCTTTAGAGCATACTTGGGCATTGATGTTGTCTGGCATTGGTATGTGCTGCAAGTACAGCTATGGTTAAAGCAAGCAAACACATACATTTCAGTTAGCCATCTTAATTTGAGCTACACATGATTTTTTCTAGTTAGAAAGGCACCATTCTGCTGTTGGGGTGTGTGTGCTAAAGTGCCTAGAAGGTGGTATTTCTCAAGTCACTGCTTCTGATATTACAGTGCTCTCTTCTGCATTTCTGTAAATGCTTCACCTGAATTCTTAAACCACTCAATTTTATGAGTATTTTTTTCTGTCTTTCAGATTTCCTCAAGCATCAGCTTCCTATATTCTACTACAGTTTGCTCAGTATGGAAACATATTAAAGCATGTGGTATGTCTTAGTTTGACACTTAGGTCAGAAAACATTGTGAATTAAGCATTTAAACAACTACATTTCACAATTTTCACTTGATCTCATTCAGATGTCCAACACAGGAAACTGGATGCATATTCGATATCAGTCTAAGCTTCAAGCCCGGAAAGCCTTAAGCAAAGATGGAAAAGTTTTTGGTGAATCTATCATGATTGGTGTCAAGCCTTGTATAGAAAAAGTAAGTTAATAGTTGCTTTTAGTTCAAAGGCACTCTGCTTTTGGCCTTGCTTTTTATTTTCCCTGATGTGTTTATTTTTTTTTCTTTTGGAATTGCAAACTGTAGGTAGTTCATCTCTATAGATATAGTCTGTTACACATTCACATAAGTTTTTTCTTAAATACGTGCCCACATTTCCTGCTGAGAAAGACCATGATGAGCACTCTCTGTGCTCTTGGGAAGTTACAATGCACACAATTATATTGCTGTATGAGATGAGGAAGTGAAACCATACTATAAAACACAACTCACATAAGTTTCCTGACTGGAATTTAGGGCCTGCAGTAGATACCTAATGGCAGATTAAGACTGTGGCTGCTCCTAATTGTATCTCTCTATTTTTTATGTGACTATGTGCTTCTGGCTCTTGAATTTATCTTAGTAATTTGGATTGAAAATTTGTTAGCGAGGAAATCCCAATCGTGTCCTCCCACCTGCCCCTATAAAAACATGTCACTCTCTTGTAAGTAGTAGCTGGGGGTAGACATGGCTGTCTTGTAGTCTTAATATTAACATGAGTTATTAATGTCTAGGTATTGGCAATATCCTGACCTTTAACAAGTGCAGCCCTTTGCACTGGGTACTGTACATTAGCTTAAGAAAATAACAGTCATTCCTCAGTCATTCTGCACAGATTATTTTTTTTTGGTCTCCTTTAAGGATATATGATACTAAAGAGTAATGTAAGCTTTCTAATGTAAACTATTCTGAGAAGGCAGCCTTAGAAACTGAACTTGCAATTACTGAAGTTTTAGCAGACTGAAACATTTCTTAGACTCAATAAAATTCAGAAACAAGTACTTCTATGGCCCTTTTCTCTGTGGGCTTCTGCTGGAGGTCTGTCCATGCCTTTTACTCTTTGATATCCATGATATCGTCTTTTACACTTTGTATCCATGAATGAATTGCCTGTAAGCTGAAGCTCTAGGAGTAATGATCTAAGACATAATTGCCAGGCATCTGATCTTCATTACTTCTGAATTCTCATTATGTTTTTTGTGGATAATATTCACTTTCTTATACCAATAAATAAACCCATAGTCATTCATTTGTATTTTTGGAGGCAAAAGATTTCAGGAGACTAATCCATTGAAGGATTGGTTTTGGTAAGACTTTCCTGCAACTGAAAACTAGATATGATGGATTTGACATCAGCACTTAGGCTTCTGATTTAAAAGGATTAGTCAGTTCCATGGGTTCCCCTTGTGCTAAGCAGAGCCAGCTGCACACCCACCATGTGCACCAGTCCTATTGTTTCTTTTGCAAAGTGCTCTTCTACCAAACGTGCTGCTGAATTTCTGCTGTCTTTAGGCTGGTTGAATCCTATGCTCCACTGAGTCTAAATGCACCAAATCACATGTCCCCAGGCTGGTTGTTATTTACCATCTTGTTTTCTCTGGTTTGTTGTGGAACTTGTGGTTCCCATCAAGTCACCTCCTACCTCTTCCATTCTACATGCGTTCCTTTCTAAACATGAGCTCCATAAAAATGGAGCCTTGAAGTTTGATTGCATTTCCTTTTCTATTTTAGTCTCTACATTGTTTAACTTGACTGACACTCAGTACAGACAAAGAACAGATTCCAACCTTGCACTACTTTGCAGTGTCATCATCCAACATGTAAATGATTGCAGTGAGGAAAATGCTTGGTGGTCATTTGTACCTGTATGTTCTGTACTGACACACCTTTTATCTTTTGGGATCCAACTATGTTCTATCCAAAAAATTCAAATAGTAGATAATTTTAGATGATAAAGGTTGGAATACTGCTTTTCAGAATTTGTTTACATTATATTAACCCTCTATTTAAGAGTGTGATGGAAAACTCTGAAAGAAGCTCTACATCCTCAATGTCTTCGATTTTCACTCCACCTACAAAATCTGTTGGCACACCAACACAACCTGCAAATTACAGTGCAAGGATTTCTACCATGAGACCTCTGGCAACAGCATATAAGGCTTCCACTAGTGACTATCAGGTATTTTAAGGGAAACAGAAACATGTGTTTTTGTGTTGTCTCCCCTTACCTCTATGAGGCTGTGCAGACATTAGCTTCAATGTGACCTTTACCTTTTGCTGTCAGTTCTTTAATGATGTGGTTCCAGTACAAGCTCAGTCTGTTCAGTCTCTAAAATAATAATAAAACAATACTCAATTAATGACTTGGTACTTTTCCAGGGATTAAGGGGTTGTTTTGAAGAGATTTGAAACATATTTTGTCAAAATATAGTAGCACTTAGGAGAAGAAGAAAAAAATGCTTAGTGTAAAAACTATTAACTACATGTTGACTAATGCTCTGTATTTTCTCTTTTTGTTTTTCTCCCTGCCTTCTAGGTGGTTTCTGACAGACAAACTCCTAGGAAAGATGAAAGTCTTGTATCTAAAGCAATGGAATATGTTTTTGGCTGGTAATATACATGAGGAAGTAACACACTAAGCTGGTCAGGGTTTGAACTATGCTACTGGCATTTGTAGTTAGTTGTATAACTACTGGTGGCAGTATTTTATCTTACATAGCACCTGGTATGCCTTCAGTTTATTCAGAAGACATGTAGCTTGCACTTTAAATGATGGCAGTGTACACATGGTTTTACAAACTGAGTAAGTGTAAATAAAAGTGCTTTACCCCTGTTTGTTCTCTGATGGCATGATTGTGAAAAAATTCTGTCTCATTAAGAAAAGCTGTCTGAAGCCAGCAGCCTGTCAGTTCCCTGAGGGAGAGGTGGGCAGGACTGCAATACATCATTTTATTCAGCCTCTAATCAATGACTGTGCCTTTGGTTGTGTTTAAAGCCAAAGGGGAAGCTGCTGTCTCCAGTGCAACAAAACTCCTTCCTCAGCTGAAAAGTTTTCTAGCAGCGCTGAGAGGTCAGGCTGCTCTTCCCCAACTCCCTGTTTCCAGCTGCAGAAGGATTGTGTGTGCTCTTCCCTTAAGGCAGCTGAGGGCAGCTTCTGTCTGTGCAAGCTCTGGTGGCTTTGGGATGGATGCAGAGGATCTCAAGGAAGGCCAGAGGAGGCCAGCAAGGAGCAGGAAGTGGTCCAAGAACTGGAGCATTTCACTGATAGGCTGGGAGAACTGGGAATGTTCGGCCTGAAGAAGGCTCCAGGGAGCCCTTAGAGCCCCTTTCCAGTGCCTAAAGGGGCTCCAAGAGAGCTGGAAAGAACTTTGGGAAAGAGCCTGGAGGGACAGAGAGAATGGCTTCCCACTTCCAGAGAGTGGCTTTAGATGGGATATTGGGAAAGTCCTGTTCTATTTCTTTGAGCTACAAAATCTAATCAGCTGATATATTCACATTAGATCAAAATCCAGAGGAGGGAAGGTAAAGATGGATTAGTCCAATCGTAATGGAAGGTGTCCCTGCCCACAGCCAGGCAACTGGAACTACAGGATCTTTAAAATACTTTGCAACACAAACTGCTGGGGGATTCTGTGATTCTCAAAGCTGAGAGCAAAACTACAATTGTCCTCAAGTTCTCAACTGCTGAGCAAACATCACAGCAGCAAAGGAGTTTTAGGACTCCAGCTTAGCCTTATATAGTCACCATAGCAACTTACCAGTCTCAAATTCAGCATCTTTGTTGTCACTGCAGACTCTGGAATTAGTGCAAGTTCCTTATCCCAACATTAGGTAGCCCAAAGGCAGCAGAACAGGCACTGGCAGAGCCAGAGGAGCTCTTTCTTGCTGGAGAAAGCCGCATATTTAAACTGCAAAAGGGTAGATTTGGGTTAGATGCTCTTGCAAGCACCTTCCAGGACTCTCCACTGTGCACAGAGCACTTTTCATGCCTGTTCTGAACAGTCTTTTGAAAATAGAGCACAACCTGGCTCTGGGATCAGCAAACCCCAAACATAGGAAGAGGAAGAAGCAGCAGCTGTTTTGCAGCCATGCCCAAGAGAGACTGGAAGGGTCTCCTCCCTCTGGTCTCACTTCCTTGGGTTCCTAACTGTGTACGAGGCAGGAGCTGTAATTCCTCAGTTGTGGGGAACAGAACTGCACCCAGGATCCCAGCAGTGCCAGAGAGCGCTCCGTACAGCAGGATAGTCGTGTGTAAGCCCCTGTACTGCTGCTTCATTTGCTTCCTTTTTAGTACACCTAAAGCTCACTGTAAATCAGGGTGGTCTCTGGTTCTGCCCTCTTCCTCTCCCTTTGTAGGGAAGGACCACTGCTGTGCTTTCAAGGAATCTATTCTTGAATAACTTCCAGCATTCCAAGCTCCTTTGCCCCCAGTGGATGCTTGCCATGGAATCCCTCACAGCTGGATTCAGGAAATACTGAAGTTGACTCTTCTAAAATCCAGGCTCTTCGTCCTACTGCTGACCTTCAGTGTGCTCAGCAAGACCCTTAGGTCTTTCACAATGCTGTGAAACCAGACCTTCAGGGCAGGGCCCTTTCCAGCCTGATGTGCTTTGCTTCTCTCTGCACAAAACGCAGCACAGAAAAGAACGGCAGGACGGGGCCTGCGTGCTCCAGGGCTCAGGTTTTGATCCACTTCAGCTCCACAAAGATACAAATGAGGTGAAGAAGCTGAAATGTTTATTAATGGCAAAGCTGGGGAGAAGGGAACAAGCAGGTTCCGAGGGCCGCAGAGAGGGACAAGTAAAGAGGGAAGGCAAGCTCAGGCTTGCCCAGCATCAGCTGGGCCTGGAGCTTCAGCTGCTTTCCTCTCATCTCCAGGTTGTCTCCTCCTGCATGGGATCTGCTGCTGTCCTGGTTGTCTCGATCCAGAAGATGAACTTAGTGATGTAGCTCTTTCATCCAACATGACTTGAACGACCAGGTTTATGTTGGAGGGGCTCTCATCTGTGCGAAGGGCTTGAAGGGCTGAAACAAACAGAGCCACGGTCAGAGTGAGGAAAGCCCCTGAAAGGACCGGCCCACTCAGCTCTTGCCATGGCCTGAAGGAAGCAGGACACAACAAGGATCAGCTAGAAGGTGCTGGCCATAATGACACATCTCTAAAAAGGCTCCGTGCTCTCCTGATGCAGCCCCTCGTGCGCACAAGGAGAGGAGCCCGCTGCAGCTGGGGCAGGGATTGCAGCTTCCCCTGGCAGCTCCTACTGACACCCCGCTGGCCTCACTCACCCTCACAGATGAGCTGCAGTTCCTCCCGCTGTCCTCTCATGAGCATCCCGGCAATCCCTAGGAACACAGAGCCTGTCACGACCCCTGGCCCGGATCCTGAGGCCATGGGGAAGGGAGGGAGCAAGAGCCGGCTTGGTGGCTCACCAATGGACCTGACGGCCGCCTCTCGCAGGGGCTCCTGTGGGCTCTGCAGGTACGGCAGGGCCAGGCGCAGGTGCTCAGGCCGCTCGGCACCTGTCCTCTGCCAGCTGCAGAGAGCGGCAGGGGCGCGGAGAGAAAGGGTCGATGCGGGCCCTGCCCATGGGCCGGGCGCTCCCTACGCCCTCGCCCTTCCACAGAGCCCTGAGGCCCGGCTGGTCTGCACCAGCCTTGGGGCCAGAGGGGCCTGGAGAAGAGCCCACACGGCCCAGGGAAGGGAGCGGCGTGTGGGGCGCAGGCTGGTGCCCCCGCCCGCGACACTGGGCAGGGGCCACAGCTGCCAGCCCCACAGACTGGGCACCGTGGGCAGGCGACTTCTCCAGGCATCGGGCTGGGGATTCCAGCCTCTCCTTACCACGTGCTCGGCAAAGATCCACGGGTCGTCCATCTTCAGCAGCTGTTTGAGATCCCTTCTCTTCAGGAACTTGACTGCAGTCAGCAGCGTTTCCCGAGAGGCCTGCAGAGCAGCAGAGACCCAGAGATGGCACCGCAGCCCAGGGCACAGGACCCGCATCTCTGTGCCAAGGCCAGGAGGAGGCTGGAGCCCGTCAGGTGCCAGGGGTGGGGAGACAGCTGAGCCCCCTCCCATGGGGACAGCCAGGAGGCCTCACCTGTGCCACACGCCGGTTCTCATCGTAGCAGTGGAAAAAGAGAGGGAGCAGGCTCTCGCTCACATGAATCTTCAGGGCCTTTTTTCCCTTTTCCACTACTGATTCCATCACATCTTCGTAGAGGCCAATGGAGAGCCACTGCACGTGACTGTTGTCCTGTTGGAAAGGAAAAAACTCAGCACTGGATTCTCCAGGCCCCCCTGTGCACAGGCCCAAAAGGCCACAGGGCACCACACTTCTGGGCAGCACCCAGGGGCCATGGCTGGGGGCACAGAGCCTTACGCTGTCAAAGAGGGGCCGGAGCGCGTCAGCCAGTTTCGGGGCTGTGGGGCAGGATGTTAGGATATCCTTGTTGAGCAGTATATTTGTGAACACAGACAGACTCATCTTGACCACCTCTATGTCTTCATTCCTCAGGAGATCCATGAGGGGTCCCGACAGGCTGCACATTTTTTTGGCCTATGTGGAGCACAAGGCTGTGTTGTGAATCCATGAAAAGCTTCACCACCAGCACTGCTCCAGCAGTGCAACCCCACCCGCCTGCCATGGAGTCTAGAGGCCTGAAGGCCTGTCCCAAAGCACTCAGGCAGCACAACAGCCACGCTGGAGAGCTAGGAGCAGCTGCCACAGCCCAGCCAAGCCCAAGGGGCTGCTTGCCCCAGCCCCACGCTGCCAGCACAGCTTCAGCTGCTGCCTCCTTCTCACCATTGAGGGGTCTCTGCTGAGCACCATGAGGCCTTTGAGCGCCAGTCGACGCATCTCCACAGACTCGCTCAGCAGGTGCCTGGTCAAGATCTCCAGGATGCTGTTACCCCATTCATTCAAGTCCAGGCCATCCAGGACCTGAAAGGCACAGAGCAGGCACAGAGGTGCCCAGCTGGCAGGAGCTCAGAAGTGCACAGGGCCCAGCCAAGGCAGCAGCAAAGGGCACAGGCAGTGTCCCAGGCAGCTGCAGCTACCAGAGGGCAGAGGGGTGGGAGGCAGCGCGGCCAGGCAGCGCTGGCCATGGGGCTCACCTCCACCAGGAACGCCAGGGCAGCCAGTTCCCAGTGTGATTCCTCCCTGCTGAGCCGGCAGACCAGGCGCAGTGCAATGCAGGAGCAGAAAGGTTGGCAGACACGGCGCATCTCCCTGGCAGGGAGAAAAAGGCACCATTGCTCCTGGGCCGGGCGGGCAAACCTCTCCCAGGGCAGACTCACAGAGCTCTGATCTGCTCCTGAGCACCCCGGGGGCGCTTTGGGAGGCGGCTGTTCCTGCGCACCTCCTCTGCCGGCCTTTTCCATTCTGCTCATCCCTCCCTTGGTGACAAGGCCCTGCCGCCCATGACCACGGGGGACTGTGTGGGGCGTTGCGGGCACAAAGGAGAGGGGCGGTGGGCAGAACGAGGTCTCACCTGGCCAGCAGACCCACTGCATAGTGGTGGGTGCCAGCACAGAGCAGCGTGTCCCAGGCACGCTTGCGTTCCAGTGCCATCAGTAAATTCCGACATCGCAGATGGTGCAACAATGCCTTCACAGTGCTCACTACAAAGCTGTGTGCAGAGCAAAGACCGGGTTATGCTGGGACCTCGGGCTTCAGCCCTGGGGACGCGGGAGTGACAGGAGGACTGGGATGGAGCACCTGTTGGGGCTGGCGGCAATGCCATTTTCCTCCTGACATTTCTTCCAGAAAGTCTTTACTTCCTCTGACACCTGCTCTGTACTGGTGAAAACTTGGCACAGCAGAGCCACAAGGAGATGGGGGGAATATTCCACAAATGGCTCTGGGCACCACGGCAGGCGGAGAATCTCCCAAATCACCCTGGTTGCCTGCAAAGGATAAACCATCTAGAGACAGCACTGAGTATCAAGTGGCAAGGCCTGAGCATACAAGGGAGAGGCCAGGGGAGACACAGGGGGAACAGCCGGCCTGGCACCCCTGAACCCTGCCCCTAAGCCAGGTGTCAGCCCAGTGCCTGAGGCAGGCAGATACATTGCAGTGAGGGAAAGGATGGAGAGGCACTGGAGAAGCAACCTGCATACAAGCAAAGGCCAGTTATGGAAACTCACAGCCAGGGCAAATACATCCTTATTGTCCCCATCAGAGGTGTACATTTTTTGCATTGGCCAGCCGTCCATCACACAGAGCAGGATTGGTAGCACCTTTTCTGTTGTTGTCCCTGATGAGGCTATGGTCTTCCATATGATTGCAGCACCTCTGCAGGACCAGAGCTGTGTGTCATGGGGGACTCAGCCAGGACACTGTGGCCTGGGCAGCCACAAGGGCCCAGGTGACAGAGGGGTAGGGAGGGAGCATGTCAGGAGGCCTATGGGCTGACAAGCCAGGGCTGGGAAATGGAGGCTCCAGTGGCTCCTGTAACTCTCTGCCTGTCTAGCAGAGCCCATTGGACTGGCTGCACAGGGTTAGGCCTGAGCCCTCAAGCAGGCAGGTCCTGTACCTGTCACATGATGGGGCACAGCGCAGCAGGGTCACTGCCACATCGGTGGGGTGTGCCTCAGTCAGCCGCAGGATGTCCATGAACAGCCAGTCGTCTGGAGGCTCATTGGACGCCAGCCTCTGGTGCACGTTCCTAACAAAGCCTGGCACCTGCAGAAGGCACGGGGAGACTTGGAGAGCTGCCAGAGCAGCAACTTGCCCAGCTTGCCCTGAGAAGCGCTTCCCCTTCCCACCACATTGGGCCGGGCCCCAAAGGCTTGAGGCGCCACGCCACTCCTGGAGATACCCAGCCCTGGCCACAGGCTGCTTACTTGACTTGCACTGGAGACTACTCTCTCCCCAAACTGATCCAGGCTGGGAGCAGGAGGTATGCTCTGAGGGGCTGTGGGGCCAGGCTCTGCTGCATCCTTGGTGAACATGGTGATCATCTCTCGACACCAAGTGAGGTTTGTAAACTTCTGCAAAAGAAGGAACAATAGGGAAGAGAGGCACGATCCATGGAGTGCTCCAATGGTGATGCTCGGCTGAGAAGGAGGGGATGGCTCTCAGTACCTGGCCTACAGAGTGCCAGCAGCTACGGGCAGGATCTAGCCCTTGTGTCGGGTCCTTGGCTGCATCTGGCAAAGAGCAAGGAATGCCAGAGCTGAAGAGCTGCAGGCGAGGCCAGAGAACACAGCCCAGCCCTGCAATCTCCCCAGGCAGGGACAGCGCCAGGATGCCCCAGGCTACCAGCGGGGCCAGCTCCAGCCCCTCTTCTGTCCTATCCATGGGCATGTCCACAGGGAAGGGATGGCATGGGGCAGGGTGAAGCTGGCTGCAGGCCAGCCCTGTGTCCCAGCTCTTTGACTCACTCTGCTGCAGCAGCTGGAGCTGCTCCAAGTCAGCACGTCGCTGGAGTGCGGCACCACAAGGGCAATTTTCCACCTTCTTGGGTGGGGTGGGAGGTCTCTCTGCCATGTCTAGGTTGGGATTTAGGGCAAGTTGCAGGACAGACGCCTTGGAAAAGCTGCAGGGCAGCAAGGGCTGCAGCTGTGCCTTGAAGAAAGCTACAACAGAGAAGGCTTGGAATGGCTACAGGACACTAAGTCCTGCAGTCTGGCCTGAAGGCCTCCTGCCACAGTGACAGGAAACATCCTGTAAAGGCTCTGGGTCAGCAAGTCCGACAGACTGCCCTTCAGGGCACCTGCAGCAGAGAAACCTTGGGAAGGCTATGGGTCACTGAGCCCCACAGTCTGGCCTCAAGGTGACCTCCACAGAGAACACTTGGAAAAGCAAGGAACAATGTGGCTGTGTGGGGGCTCCTTACAGCACTGCTCTGTTGCACAGCGTGCACCGAGCACTGTGGTGTGGCCGCGGCGTCACCAGCACCTATGGCATGACATGTCACAAAGGGTCACCCTTGCGCACTCTGTCCCGTTCCATCCCATGGTGACCACAGTGCACTGTGTCACAGAGAGCCCCAGGACACACCTCCACGTGCCCTGGGGACACCCCCACCCCACCCAAACTGCCCCAGCTTGCAGGCAAGACCTTGTCCCAAGTGTTGAAGACACAGCCCAGCAGGAACTTTAGTAATGGCCCAAACAAGAAGCAGCTGCTGCTTTGCTCTGCCTGCTCAGGGCAGCAGAATGAGCCCCCATGGCTGCCAACGCAGCAGAGCAGGAAGGGCACCGGGGCCTTCCACAGGCCCTGCCACGGCCTCTTTGGGACCAGTCCCGGTGCTGGGTGGCCGGCACGCTCGCAGGGGCCTCACACAGACGCGGGACCTGTAGCCCGGAGCACCAATGCTGCTCTGTCCCCTGGGAAGCGCTGGCGGCAGCAGCTGTGGAAGAGTCCCTGAGGAGGGGGTGGGCATTCAACTCCCTCCTGGGGGAACAGGTGGCAGCTCAGCTGGCCAAGTTTTTGCCCTATCATCTTTATGTCCTGCTCCATGCTGGATTGTTCTGTGTTCATCTTGCCCACCCCCTCGTGGAGACCCTAGCACAAACCCATGGCTTAGGATCCCTCATCCTGCCCTGTGGAGTCCATCACACAGCCAGGCCAGCAGGAATGGATCCAGCACCTCCTGCCCAAGCCGGGCTCCGTGCTGGATCACGGAATCCCATCTGAAAGGCAAAGACCTGCTGCCAGAGGTTCAAACAATGCCTGCGCGGGGAGGACAGTGACAAGCACTGCTAAGGAAGGGGGGAGACCATGCGTAGGGGGAACTGCTGGGGGAGCTCCTGCTGCTCCAGAATGGCCTGCAGAAGTTTTCACAGGACTGCAAAGTTGATGCCAGCCTCGCCCTCGATAGCAGAATCCAACAGCTGGTACAGGCTGACGCTGTCCATGGCTACTGCCCTGCCCAAAACCACAGCTCCTGCCCTGGGGGAGCAAGAGTCTTTGTGCCTGGAAGGATCCTCTTGGGTAGAAGGGGCAGTTAGCTGTGACTGCATGGCAGATGATGCCCAGCCAGCCACCCTCCCGAGAGCGTCTTTCTCTGGAGAAGGTGGACAGCTCAGGCAGGCACCAGACCCTCACACAGTCAGTTGATAAACACAGACCAATGGAGAAAGCAGGAGAGGCTTTTTGTATGAAAGTTCCAATTCTGTGAGTGGTTTAATAACAAGCACACCGAAGGCATTCAGGGATAGAAAAGACCCGGCCAAAGGAGGGTTCAGGGTTTATAAACAGTCAGGAGTAGGCAGGGTATCACAATCTGAGGGCCAATGGCTAAAGGGACTAGGGGTGGAAGGAAGGTGGGGTAAGGAGGAAACAACCAACGGGGATACAGTGGAGGAGCGTCTACAAGGGTAAGCCAATGGGGAAGCTAGAGACAGTGACCTTTCCAGAACTGGGGAGGAGAACAGGGATGATGTCATTGAGCTTATTAACATACAGAACCAGAGGAAAGCAGAGGACTGTGGGGAAGAGTTTCAGGGTGTCTCTCAAACAAAGGTGTCCTCCCATGGCATCCCAGTTTCCCCCTCACCCACCTGAGATGCTACATTTAGCCACAAGTCTTCTGTTCCTTCCTGCCCAAAATCTCAGTGCCTGTTCTGGAGGGACAGGAGCCTTCCTGCCCAGAATGGTTTTTGTAGGGTCAAAGGGGTGATCTGTAGTTTCCTTCTGTCCTGAGAGGAGGGAAGCCTTTGTCCCAGAGGGGATGCTGTTGGGTGGGTTAGGTAGGATATAGGGTGGACATCTGGGAGCCTCCTTCTGTCCTGGCAGGAGCCTTCCTGCTCAGAGAGGATAGTGTTGTGTAGAAGATGTGAGCAGTCAGCAGGCTCCTGCCTCATCTTCCCCCTCAGAGAACTGAAGCCTGAAGCACATCCCCATCCTCAGGCCATTGCTTCCTCATTGTCTCCCATTGCTTGGCAGTGCTGCATGCTCAGCAGTAGTAAGTCACAAAGTCATTGAGTCATTGCACCCCCCTGCCACAGACAAGGACGACTTCCACCAGACCAGGCTGCTCCAAGTCCCATCCAACCCGGCCTTGGACACTTCCAGGGCTCCAGAGCAGCCACAGCTTCTCTGGGCAGCCTGTGCCAGGCCCTCAGCACTCTAATAGGGAAGAATTTCTTCCTAATATCCCATCTAACCTTGCCCTCTGGCAGTATGAAGCCATTCCCCTGTTGTCCTGGCCCTCCAGACACTTGTCCAAAGCCCCTCTTAGTCTCTCTTGGAAGCCCTTTAGGCACTGGAAGAGGCTCTAAGGTCTCACTGGAGCCTTTCCTTCTCCAAGCTGAACACCCTCAGCTCTCACCCTTTCCTCACAGGAGAGGGCTCAAGCCCTTGGAATATCTCTGTGGTCTACTTTGGATTTGCTCAAACAGCTCCATGTCCTTCCTGTGCTAAGCCCCAGGGCTGGAGGCAGCTCTGTGTCACAGCACATGTCACAGCACATACAGCAGTTGAGACAGCCACCATACACAGAGCATCACCACACAATTTCAGAAAGTTCCAACCCACACAGAGTAACACCCCACCTCTTCAGCAGGCTGCAAGCATCTGCCCTTCTTGTTTTTCAGCCCAACCTTTTATCCCCTCCTGTTGATGCACTGCACCTGTGTGCCCTCTGTTCCCTTTGGTGGTTGCTCAGTGCCCCTGGGCACTCCATGGCTCATTGCTGTCAGTGCTGCTCACCTGCTTTTCATAGCTGTGCCCCATTGAGGATGAGGCTCAGCCACAGCCCCACTCCCAATCACCACAAACTGTGTTCCTACAGCTTTGCAGGTGTTCAGGTCTCACCCTGAACCCCTGTCCTTCTGCCCACACTGTGGGATCAGCCCAGGACAGGGTTGGTTTCTAGGGGTGAGCACCCATGGCGGAGGTATGTCCAGCTCTCACCCACCAATACCCACAGGTCCTCCTTGGCAGGGCTGCTCTCAATCCCTTCTTCCCCCAAGCTAGATTGATGTTGGGGGTTGCCCTCACCCAGGTGCAGCATCAGCACTTGGCCTTGTTGAACCTCATGAGGCTTCCATGGGCCACTTCCGGAGCTTGTCCAGGTCCCTCTGCATCATTCAGTCCTTCAGGTGTGGCATTGCACCCTCAGCTTGGCGTCATCTGCAAACTGGCTGAGGGTGTTCTCGATCCCTTCATCCATGCCATTCATAAAAATATTACACAGTATTGATCCCTGTACAGACCCTGAGGGTCACTTGCCTTCTCCTAGTGTACCATGACATTGCAAGTCCATGTGGGACAAAGTGGGTAGCATCATGTCAAGAGACAGTGCTTAGGATCACCATGGTCATGGCTAAATCTTTGATCTCTTTTTATTGCATATATAAAAACCAGTCTGCATTTGTATCTCTCTTTTCATGTGCTGCAACTCTTGAGAAACACAAACGGATTTCCTCCAAACCAGAAAAATAATCTCAGAAAGTTTTCTTGGAAGTCTGGGGTTGCCACCCAGGATGTCAGGTCCCAAAACCATAGATCAAATGACTCCAGATGCCTGGGATGAATCTTGAATAGATTCCAGAGCTGAGAGTTTCTCCAAAGGAGAAAAATCACCTCAGGTAACATCCTGGGAATAGTCTAGGACTGACACCTGGGATCTCTGAAATCAGAAATCAAAACACTCTAGAAGATCCCTGGGAAGAGTGTCAGAGGACTCCTGGAAGAAGCAGTTTCTGTCAAACAAGAATTGTACTGAATATATCCTGTATCTCCTTGATCTCTTCTGCATGTGCTCAATCCAAAATTGCAGTTTGGAGCAGATTTTAACAATAGGTGAAATCCACACAGCCATGTCCTCTCAAGACACATCACTGCATGACACTTGAAGAATTCAGTTTCAGCAAGAAGGAATTTAAATGCAGAGTAATATCACAGACAGGTGTAAAGATGTCCATAATTTGGAAAAGGCAAACAGGGCTGAGTTGAGACAGCCTGAGCTGATTCTTCTTAAATCAGTAAGTTTTTCTGTCTTGCTTATCTGCATGAGCATAAGCGGGAGGATGAGGGAAGTGATCATTCCCCTTTAGTGAGCTGCTTCCTTGATTACATTTTTCTGTGGCTAAATGCATTAGAGGAGGCACAGGCTCCCAGCATGGTTTGGTGGATATGCTGCTCATACATCTGGGGACAGGCAACCCAAGCCACAGGACATGAGGCTGCTGTGCCAGCTCCCCTCTGCCTGGGACACACACTAGCAGACAGAAAGGAGAACACAGTGAAGTTCCTCTTGCATCACCCTTAGCAATTTATTATCTCATCTGACTTCCAGCTCTGACAATGACCTGTGAATGCCCCACAGCACCATGGTCTGAGTTGGGGGAAGCCTGGAGCCCTGGGGCTCAGGCTGTGCCATGATGCCAACCACCTCACAGCTTTCTGCTTCAGCTGCCCCTTCTCCAAGGGCTGCTGGTGACTTCACCTGGGGAAGCTAGGTGCCACCAGCTGGGGGACAGAACAAGAAGAAAATTAAGCAAAGCAGTAAGAAAATTAAGCAAAGCACTCCTTTTCTCACACATCTGGGGGAGGACAGGTGTCCTTCCCCTCCCGGCACAGGCTCCAGAGTAGAGCGAGTAACTCAAAGGCCATCGCTGGCACCCACAGTACAGAGGTCAGCTCAGCAGGGATTGTGCAGTGTCCCCCAAGCCCCAATGGTGGGCACAGGGGAGACCCCAAATCCCACACTCTTGGTATAGACAGCCAGCCTGTGACAAAAAAGGCAGCCTTGCAACCCAGGATGAGAGTCTGTCCAAATGTGGAATACAACACAGCTCAGCAGCTTCATCTGATCTTCAAAATGGTCTGAAAAGGCACTTCACTCCCCATCTGGGGATGGAGAACATACCTGGAAAAAACCTTAGAAAGGGAATGTTTAGAAGAGGTTCAACAGCAAGCAGAGGCTCTGCAGCACCGGCACAGCACCCTTCCCTGGCAGAGGCAGTAGTCCACATGCTAAGGTCAGCATGGAGCTGTCCCATGCAACACACACCGCCACGGCCCCATGCAGACTCGGGGATCCAAGACAAGTCCGGGGCCGTGGCATCCCCAGCGTCCCAGGTTCAAGCAGACAGGGCTCCCTGCTCCTCCTGGCCTGCCCCAGCCGAGGGGCTGGCTCTGGCTGGCAGCTGCCCAGCCAGGGGGCTCTTGGGATGCAGCCGGCAGAACCGCCCCAGCGTCCAGATGGGGAAGATGTTGCGGTACGCGGTGTAACTGATGGCACACGACTTGTTGAACACCCCTGCAATGTTCTCCTGGGAGACAAGCAGAGAGCAGAATGCTATGAGTGACAGGGGCCTGCTGCACGTTCAGGAACTTCTCGGAAAGACTCAAGATATACCTGAGGCCAGTCCCCGTTGGGCAGCTGCTTATCCATCAACACTTTAATGCCCCTTTCCAGCACACTGATGTCGGGGTACCTACAAAGCACAAGGGAAATGTAAGCATCTTTATCCAAACCATCTGCAAACCCTCATCCACGTGTTTGGGGAGCTCAACCACCTCCAGGCTGCCCCGAGCTTGCCTCAGGCATACTGAGTGCTTTGAGAAGGGCTCCCCACAACCCCAAGACACTAAATATTATGAATACGGCACCATTTTCCCAGGCTAGAGGCCTGCAGCTATGATCAAAAGCTTTGCTTTGCACTGGGTCACATCAGCCAGGCCCAAGGCCACCCAGCCCAGCTTGATCTCTTTTCCCTGAGCACTGGGGCTACTCTTACCTGACAGCCATGAGCCCCAGCAGGGCCCAGCAGGTGTTGTGGATCTGTGACTCAGCACTCTGCACGTATGTGCGCTGCTCGCAGGACTCAAAATCCTCTCCCCACCCGCCATCTGCCATCTGCTTGGAGATGAGGAACTGGCAGGCCTGGGCCACCTCTTGGCAGACAGTCCTGCAGGGATGGGGGCCAGAATCAACACAGGACTGGGGACAGAGAGTGTTTGGACGCCCACAGTTCTCAGCTAAAACGAGAAGCAGTGCCCATGGCTGGGACTGCCCTGACTTTGAGGGTGAGGCAGCAAAAGTGCCTTGGCCATACTGCAGGCACAGGATTTGGGAGGAGCAGTCCCTGAGGCAGGAGAGTCCATGCACAGCCAGGGATCCATCCAGCCCCACCACTGAGTCCTACCCTGGCCCAGGAGGTAGGGTAGGGGTAGGGCACCCAGACATTCCCTTCTCACCCGTTGTGGTATGTGTGCTGCATGCTGGCAAACGCCTCCAGACCAAACCAGGTGCCATAGGTGAAACAAACCCCCCAGCTCCTAGGAAGAAGAAGAGAGCAGCACTGTCAGGGGTGCAATGCCCCAGGGAGAGGCAGGCTGCAATGCAGTTGTGTTCACAGAAGAGCAGAGCCAGGCACAGAGCTGTAGCTTGTCTTCCCCTATGGCCCAACCATGCCCAGTCCCACCAGCACCTGCTCCCAGCTAACTCAAGTGTCAGCTGAACTGGGACCACAAGGAGCTGGCGCCACCCCAACCTTCTCTGGGTCTTCATCTGTTCTACCTGGGCTGGAGGGAGAGTAACTGAGAGCAAAGCACAGCAGCTAGAGGAGGATCAGCCCTTCCTTTCCCTTGCACAGATCCTGCCAGCCAGGAACGCTTGCCATGATGATCCCTCTCCCACTGGGGCAGCCAGAAGGAAATGGGGTGCTGGGAACACCACCTACCCTTCCCAGGACCCATCCGCTCGCTGCTTCTTGCGACAGAAATCCAGGCCCTTCTGCAGAGTCTCCCTGGACAGGAAAGAAGTCATCCACTTCAGAAGCAGCTCAAACCCAGTGTTTGCTTCACTGGGGGCTCCATCAGCCCCTCTGAGGCTTGGATGGGTCCCATTATTGGAGGGCACAAGAGACAAGAGCATGCAGACAGGCAGCTACATTGTTCAGGAGGCCATGGCAGGCAGCTTGGGACAGTGAGCCTGCCTTCTCCCCTGCCCAGCTCTCATCTCAGTGCCTCACCTGATCTCCAGGGCTCGGTGCTCAGGGAACTGGCTCTGGAAGTGTCTCAGTGCCTGCATGACAGCTGATGTGCATTCCACGTATGTGTAGTCAATCATGATGTCACCTGCCAGCAGGCAGTGGGTATCAGTGCCACAGCCCCTGTGTGAGCAAGCCTGCAGGCCAGCCACTGCCAGCCTGTCCCAGAGCCAGGGCACACTGATCCCCTGCCAGGCACCCGCTGGGCATGGTGAGCCCAGGCCACTCTGTCCCTTCTCAGTGGGCAGGACAACCAAGCCCCAGAGCTGCCCTTACCAAACACCTCCGAGGGGTTCAGCAGCTCCAGTAAGTGGCCTCCTCGCTTGGTTTCATATGTGGCAAAGCCTCCATCTGGGTTCCTCATGCTCAGCAACTGCCCAGACAAGCAGAGGGGGATGGTACAACCTCAGGGGCAGCACTACTCCAGTCTGGCCCCAAGCCAGCTGTGAGGATAAAGTCAGACCTACAGGTCTATGGGGCAGGCAGAAAACCCAGGTCTCAAACCACTGTGACAAAGCAAGCCCAATCTAGGCCATCACACGACATTAGGTGACACAGGCAGCTCTGAATCACAAGAGTGCTGCCACACCAGGCCTCACACTAACTCAGATCTAACCAGATCTAATACCAGATCTATCAATTCCTTGGGCCTTGGCTTCTCTTACAGTCCTGCATGTCCCTTGGCCTAATTGTTGCAGCTCTTACCACATTCACAGCATCAAAGAGGCGCTCAGCAGGCACAGGCTTGGCTATGAAGGGACACTTCTCCTGCAGCAGCATTACTGCCTTCAGCCCCTCTGCTGTGCAGTCTGCCACGATCCAGCCGCAGTCCCGCGTGCTGAAGGGGAAGCCACCCTGGAAAAGGATCAGGTGGGCTTAGGGAGCAGGATCACTTTCCCTCAGCCACTCTATTCTTGGAAGAGAGCAGGTGCTGCCCCTGATTCCTGTTCCCTCTGCCCAAATCCCTGTGACAGTGATGAGTCCTTGAGAGACCAGTGCCAGCCATCATACCTTGTTCATATGGCGGTAATACTTCTGGTAGTCAGGTGGGTTCTCGGGGATCTGCAGGAGACAAGCAACAAGTGAGAGCAGCCTGGAGGTGCCTGGCTGCAGGATCATGGGCTGAAACCATTGCAGGTGGTTTTTCCATGTGGAAGTGGACAGTACCTGCCTTCCACTGAGGGAAGTAGACAGAAAAGAGGTCAGCTCTGGAGCAGGGAGAAATCACCTTTTTGCCTGATTTCAGCAAGTGTTTCTAAAGCCCCCTTTGGGAGCTTGCCTGTCAGGGAACCATCTGCTTTCAATGCAGCAGCACCACAAACAAGACTGGTGACTGCATATGCATCTAGCTGTTGGTGACAATGACGCTCACCTTGAGCCCCTGCTGGCCTGGCGAGCAGAAGCTGAGCTCATACAGTCGCTATCGTACAGTCACTATCCAATGATCCTGGGTTTCCCAGAAGGGTACCTCAAAGATGAAGGGCAAATAAGCCTAAGCTCTCAGTTTTCCAGCCCCTCTAAGCTCAGGCAGACAACCCAAGCATCCCTGGGCCTTGCTAAGGTCCTCTCCAAGCTTCAAAGATGGTTCCCTGAAAACAGGGAGTAGAAAACAGGAGGCTGGGCCTGGGACTTTGCTAGTCAGCCCTTCAGAAACTCTCTTCAGAAGGCAACAGATGCATCCAACAGGGTTCTGAGCAACAGCCAGGCCTGCACAGGCAGTGTGTGAGACACCACTGACCAGCTCTGCTCACCTGGGAGAACTGGAGGAATCCATGGGCGTTCTGGAGGCAGGAGGTGAATTCAGGCATCTCCTGGGCTTCTGCCTAGAAATAGAGATGCACAGTGAGCAGTCAGCAAGGGGCTGTAGCCAGCCATGCTTTCCCAGCTCAGTCACACCATGCCAGGCCAGAACAGAGCTCCAAGGGGGTGCACAGCAGGAGCTCTGGTACTTGGGGACTCATGAGCAGAGATCATTTTCCCAAGGCAGCACTGAAGGGTGTATTACCTCCAGGAAGGCTTGGATGGCAAAAGCAGTATCCCAGAGCTGGGATCCATTTGTGCCCTGGAAGAGAGAAAATGGATAGTGAGAGGCAGATGCTAGCAGCAGCCTGATCCAGCTGTGGGGACTATGGGACAGCACATCCCTCCTGCATTAGCCCCAACAGCTCCTTCCTATGTCATCCTGTGCTGGCACAGAGAGGACAGATGCAGCAGGTCAAGGGACAGCAAGGGAGCACAAAATGAGACAGCTGCTTCAGTCTGCTCTGTGCATAGCCAAGGCAGGAGAGGTGGCTAGCATCGAGGAACAGCAGGACACAATGGCTCTGAGAGAAGCAGAGCTCAGCCTGCACTGAGAATCAGGGGCCTGGCTTTCTCCTGCCCTTCTCCCAGGACTCATGAGGATGGACAGAATGCCACAGGGAGGCAAACTAGCAGGACAGACAGTAGCCCCTCCTGGCACAGCTGGGGGAAATGGCAGTGAGAAGGCCACCAGGCACTAGAGGTGAGATGCCAGGAGCTCAGGCCTGGGATGAACACTCTATGCCATTACTCCACAGGTTGCCCCAGCACACCATGGTCCCTGCAGTCACAGCTGAACTCCTACAGCACTTCACCTGCATCTTCATGCCGTCGAGGCCCAGCCTGTGGGAGGAGAGAGCACAGTGCTGCAGCACAGGCACAGTGGGAACACCAGGAGGCATGTCAGGAGTCATGGTGTGCTGTGCCAGATGGACACACTCAGCCCTTACCAGAGATAGTCAGGGATCCTGGAAACATGCTCCTGAAAAGCTGGAGAGTCCTTCCCTTCCACGAACCAGCGAACCAGCATGTTGATTGTCTTGGAGATCTGCCAAGAGGAGCACTGTCACTGCTCTGGAAAAAGCTTCTTCCAGCCCCAGAAACATACATCCCAACCCACTCAACACAAAGCCATCCAGAGGTTGTCTCAGCCTTGATCCCAATGTGACATCACCCAGCACAGCTGAGTTAGCAGGGCAGGTGCCATGAGATCATCTCCCTGGACCTCAAGGAGAGATACTCCTCAACAGGGCTACAGCTGTCCCCATGCCCTCTGCATCTCCTGTGCCCTGCTAGCCTTAAGCTCTTGAGCATCAGGAGCAGGAGGAGTTGAGCAAGATTTGGTGATTATTACATGCCACACCTGCACAAGCTGGTCCTTGAAGAACAAAGAGACACTAAAGGACTAAGAGCAAGTGTCCTACCGGCCCGATGCTGATGCACTTGGTGAATCTGTCATCAGCCTTGATGTGGTCATACAGCTCTGTGATGGCTCGCTGCCGCAGGTGGGTGCTGTGGTGAGCTTCATACATGTTCATGATGGCTGCAGGAGAAGAAAGGGACATGCAGTGAAAAAACCCACCCTGTGCAGCCAGATTCACTTGCTGTGGCAGGCTGCACCCCAACTCACACAACAACCATCGACCAACAAGCATCAGGACGGAGCAAAGCTCTGCCCCAGAGTGGCCTGAGGACATAAGCACAAGGCCCTGCTGCTCTCAGAGATGGAGAATCCCATGGATCACATAGTTCCAGTCTCCATCCCAGCTGCAGGGCATACACCAGTAGCTGGTAGTAGACCCTAAGCCTCAGTATTCCTGGCAGCAGCCTCTGCACTCACCGTAGGCAGCACCCAGCAGCCAGCTGTGCGGGGTGTACACGTCACAGGCAGCCACGTTGTTCCTCTGTGCTGGCCAGTCTATGCTGCCGTAGTCCTGCACATACAGCTCCTGCAGCAGAGAGCAAAGGGCAGCCTGGCCAGCCAGGAGCAGCACCTGGGGCAGGCACTGCTGGGAGCTGGCTCAGACACCCTGCAGCTTAGGAGAGGCTGGCTCACAAGAGCATGGCCAGCACAGCAGGTGGCCACAGAGCCATGTATCCTTGTCCAGTGGGATCAGCTCCCTCCTTACCTGCCTCAGGCTCTGTATGAGCTCGTCCTCTTCTGCTGACAGACGCTTAGCATAGCAGTAGCTCATGGGAAGGTAAACCTGGCGGCAGTGACACCAGAGCCGCGACGGATGCGCTGGAAACCATGTGGGAAGCAGCCTGGTTGCAATAGAGACAGTGCTGCTGTGAGGAACAAGGAAGGCCAAGGGCCACCGGAGAGATGTTGTGCGGGATGCCCAGAGCAGGGCAGGCCTTTCCTTGTCCCCTGCAGTAAGGGATATACACACAGCCTGGACCTACTCAGATTCCCCCTCCAACAGGAGCATTCCCCTCCTGACACCACTCCAGGCCCAGCTGACACAGGGCAGGGAGGACCTCAAGCTCAAAGAGGAAGGTGAGAAGCTAGTTCAATCACATGGGATGTTGAAGGCAGAGGCCTGCACTGACAGTTAATGGCATTTGCTGACAAAGCACCAGCAGCCCTCAGTACTGTGCAGCCCCCAAATTCCTCTGGGGATAGTGTCAGACACTTTGTGTCTCTGACACCCAGCAGCCCTCTGAGTATTCAGAGAGGGTACAAGCAAGGGTTGAGGGCTGGCAGCCTCACATGTGGCTGTCCCTTCCTGCTAGGGCCCAGTTCTGGCTGCTGGAAGATACTGGTGGCAGGCAGGGAGCACATGAATGTGTTAGGGATCCCGTGAGAAATGCTAACAGGGCTGTGCTCTGGCATCTCCCTTGGATGCAGTGTTCAGTGCTATCCACCTGGCCTGCTGCTGGCTCTCAGCTGACAAGCAGCCTGAGCACCTCCAGTTCCTGGCTGTAGCTGGAGTTATACCAGCAATCACCATCACCTGGTACAGTTCTGGGTGGAGGCTGGTGGCAGGACTGACACCAGCTCCTCTCTCCACAGTGAGGGGGGCACATACCACATCTCTGGGAGAAGCGTGTTCATTCCCTCCCAGCTGTAAACGTTCAAGACAGCCAGCCAAAACTTGCCCCAGGAAGGGATTCCCACAGCACCTCCTGCACAGAACAGTAGCAGCTTTCAGGGTTAACACAGCCATGCCAGCTCCCAGCTTTCTTCTCTATGTTTGGGAGCACATTACTCAGGCTGGGATACATGTCCCAAAGCAAGGCAAGCAGGCAATGGCACAAAAATGCAACACAGCTTCCCATCATTAATTGAAAATACAGTTGCCACGAAAGGCAAGTAAGAACAACAGTTCTTCCACTGCCTGGCAGCCCTCAGTGCTCCCTACAGCCCTCAGGTGTGACCAGACTCTCTCACCAGTGTACCAGCCCCATGGCTGACCTTTGCTGTGCAGGTTGACACGGGCCCGCACGACGTCAGGGTCATCTGGTCCGATCCCCAGGATCCTCAAGGCTACGTAGTTGAGGGCTGTGCCAAACACAGTTGATTTATCTTCCACATGTCTGTCAGAAGCATATACAGAAACACCACATCCATTAGTCAGCTATTGCCATTAGCCAGACACAAGCCACTGCACAGGGCTGTCTTTGTCAGGGTGAAGTGGGATGCCAGGGGTGAGTTTGGAAAAGAGGGACTGACTAATAGAGGAGTAAACATTGCTCTGCACTACCCTGTCACACATGTTGCTTTGGGATATAGTGCCCCAGAGGAGATGTGGCCAGACTTGATGCTATGGCCACCTCTGTGACAAAGAGTGTACGTGGAGTGCTGCACGAGCAACTCCAACCACCCACAGCTATCACACATGATGAGTCCCCCTCCCTGAGCCTGGGCAGATCTGACAGCAGCTCTAAATCCTGCACCTTGGAGCTGCCATCACCCAGAGAAGCATCCTTGGTACTCACAAGCCCCAGCCTCCGTCCGGGAGCTGCACAGAGCGCAGGTAGCGCACCATCTCCTTCCGGAACCCCTCGGGCAGCTGGATTTTGGCCGTGTGGCAGGTGATGAGGAGACCTGGATGACCAGACAGGCCGGCACTGCAGAGAGCCGAATCCCAGGGCACTCACCCCTGGGCAGGTGCCCAGGCTTACCTGGCAGCAGGAACAGCGGCCCCCCGTAATCGCCCGCCCAGTGCCCATCCTCGGCCTGCAGCGCCGCGTAGAACCGCATCCCGTTGCGGGCCGCGTCCCGGGCCGAGCCGGCCGCCGGCAGCGTCCGCAGCGTCGCGCCCTGTGGGGAGACAGGGCCACCTCAGCGGCGCGCCCCGGGCACGGCCCCGCCGCCCCGGCCCGGGCCCCCCGCACCGTGTCCAGCCCGAGGCTGTGCTGCTCCAGCGCCGTCTGCGCTCGCCGCTCCGCGACATCGCCTTCGCCATCGCCCAGGTAGCGCCAGAGCTGCCGCCCACCCTCGCAGCGCAGCCGCCAGGCCGGCAGCTCCGTGGCCGCCGCCGAGCGCCGAGGGCCGCCGCGCCGCCGAAGCGCCCTGCCGGACACGGGCACCGTAAGCCGCGGAGGCACCCCGCTCCCGACCCCACCGCCGGGACCCCGCTGCTCGCCGCCACCGCCGGGATCCACCCAGTGCCCCCCGCCAGCGCCGCTCCGCTCTCCATCCCAGCGCCGGGACTCACACGCCGTCCGCCGCCATCGCCGCTATCGATCCCAGCACCGGGGCCGCGCCGGCTGGTCCCACATCGCCTCACGGGCGGCAGCCAATGGCGGCCCCCGGCCCGCCCCGGCCGGCCCCCGGCCCGCCCCGGCCCGCCCCATCTCCCGTCTCCGGCCCGCCCCATCTCCTCCCGGCCCCGGCCCCGGCCCCGGCCCGCCCCATCTCCCGTCTCCGGCCCGCCCCATCTCCTCCCGGCCCCGGCCCCGGCCCGCCCCATCTCCTCCCGTCCCCTCCCGTCCCCTCCTGCCATGGGACATCGCCCCGCCAGTTGCCGAGGCTCGACTTCTCACTCCCACTCCGTCTGCCCGCGGCACAGGAGTGCCATCCTCTTCACAGACCCTGACAGCCGAGCCGTCCCTTTGGGTAACAGCGCCAGCCCCTGGAACGACTGTCCCCGCCTCCGTGCCTCCCCAAAGTCCAGGCGTGTGGTTTCCATCGTTAATGGAAATAACAAAACAACGCCGGCCCAGCCATGGGCACAGTGGGGCTGGGGAGATGTGTCAGGGAGCAGTGCCAGCCATGGGCACAGTGGGACTGGGAGATGTGTCAGGGAGCAGTGCCAGCCATGGGCACAGTGGGACTGGGAGATGTGTCAGGGAGCAGTGCCAGCCATGGGCACAGTGGGGCTGGGAGATGTGTCAGGGAGCAGTGCCAGCCATGGGCACAGTGGGGCTGGGAGGTGTGTCAGGGAGCAGTGCCAGCCATGGGCACAGGGGGGCTGGGGAGATGTGTCAGGGAGCAGTGCCAGCCATGGGCACAGTGGGGCTGGGGAGATGTGTCAGGGAGCAGTGCCAGCCATGGGCACAGTGGGGCTGGGAGGTGTGTCAGGGAGCAGTGCCAGCCATGGGCACAGTGGGGCTGGGAGGTGTGTCAGGGAGCAGTGCCAGCCATGGGCACAGTGGGGCTGGGAGGTGTGTCAGGGAGCAGTGCCAGCCATGGGCACAGTGGGGCTGGGAGGTGTGTCAGGGAGCAGTGCCAGCCATGGGCACAGTGGGGCTGGGAGGTGTGTCAGGGAGCAGTGCCAGCCATGGGCACAGGGGGGCTGGGAGGTGTGTCAGGGAGCAGTGCCAGCCATGGGCACAGCACACCCTGGACGCGGTGTGCCCACGCTCTCGCTGCCCCGTGCTTCCCCGCTGCTGATTCACAGTCCTCAGCTCTGCTTTCCCGGGGTGTCAGGCACTCTAAACACCGGGGCCCAGCCTGGTGAGGAGGGCAGTGGCTGGCAGGGCTGACACCCATAAAACACCGTGTTGTGCTCTGCAGGTGAGTCAGGTACCTTCACTATGAACCCTGCCCTGGTCCCTCCAGCACGGTTCGAGGGTGTCACCTTCATGCAGGTAATGCCATGGGACAGCAGTCCATGAGGAGATGGCAGAGCTCCTCCTGACATGTCCCCATCTCTCTCCTGACACCCATCACTGCCTTCCCAGGCCAGTGAGCAAGAGGGTTTCAGCCCTTCAAAGCCCCTTGGCTCAAGAAGGCTCCCCAAAAGGAGGCACACAGGGATTGTAAATCCCAGATGCTGTACTTGCTGTTGGAAGGGCTGGGTGGACATTTAATATACACTTGTTTAAATGGAGTGATAAATTCCTTTCAGCCTTTCACAGTGACCTGGTTTCTCTCCTCCCACAGAGGTGGCACCAGACCATATTAAACTGGCAGAAAAGCCCCTCCATGTCTGTGCTGTACCCAGGGACAAAAGAGCTACTCACAAATGTGGCACCCATCAACACCCCAGGACAGGAAAATGACTATTAATACTTCTATAATCATTAATACTTACAGTATATAATGCACAGTAGAAGTTTAAATTAAAGTACTCCTCTTCTAACAAACAGGTCTTCACTCATTTCACGTCCAGAATAACATCAGGGATTATCTGGAGAGGATACAGTGATTTTATGTGAGAATTACTGAATTAATTTTTTATTAATTTTATAAACTAGGCTTAGATCACTCAGTTCAGCCCTGGCTGTGTTCAGGAAGAGCAAAATGTTTTTTGGATGTGTCTGGACTTCTCCTGGAGGGAGAGTGGATGGGGATAATATCTTTGACTTGTGTCTCATCCCACTGGTCCTCAGTAGGGAGAGCTGTGCTGCTTCTCTTGCACAGTTTATAAGAACAGAGAGAACTCTAGCAGTTCACTGACATGGGTGCTGTATTTGAGGGTTAATAGTCCATTTATTTTTGGGTTAAGAAAAAAAAAATTGCCATAATGATTCTGCCTGAAATGAGGTTCATGAAAGTATCTACTTGTCTATGGGTGCCAAAATCTTAAGATAATTTATGGTAATATTTGCCTAAGGGGAGTGATGGAGGATGAACAACTTGGTTTTATTTTTCTGTCTCTGTACAACTCAGCTGCATCAGAAATTTTTACTAATTGCCAAATTCCTGTTACTTAGGCATTGTTTTCACCCATGTTTTTCTGTGTCTGATCTCAGCTGGATTCAGCCAGGAACTAGCTCACCTCTGGCTGCTGTGTTTGGAGGTGCCAGGGAACCTGCTCCCTGCAAAGCTGCTGTGTGTGCTGGCACTGAGAGTGCAGCCCTGCAGAGGCAGAGGCACTTTCTTCCCCCTCCCACCCAAATTCCTCTGCTTTCATGACTTTTTTTGTCCCAGTTCAATGACCGCTGGCATTTGTCTCATGGTCTGGCAGAGCCTGGCGCCACACACACCCGAGAGACAAAGAAATAGGCTGTCTTTTCTCCTGGAATGAGGAGCCCACATTGTGAGGGAGACAGGCAGAGGGCTCAAGTGTTTTGCTCAGCCTTGGGCACTGAAAAATGCCCTTGCTTCTTTAAACATATCAGCCCAAAGCTCTGGCAAGGAAGCTCTGACCCTGAGGAAAGGAGCCCCAAGGCTGTACCCTCCCGTTCAAAGATCAGAACATGAATTTTAAAATAACAGAAGCAGCTCTTTGGGCAGCACTGAAAGCACAGCTCACAGCCCCACACTCATATCCAGACCTTCTGGACTGTCACAGGCTGGGTTAGGGATGATGCAGGCCAGGAGAGCAGTCTTTGCAAAGGATATGAGCCTGGAAAAGGATCAGGAAAGTCTCTTGGAGCTGCCCATTAGCAAAGGCAGAAAAGGGTCAAGGTTTCTGGTGTTCACATCTGATCCTGCTGCTCCTTCCCATCCTATCAGGACATCATTCCAGATCATCACCTGTAAAATACAGGAGTCAGAATGATTTGGGGTGAAATGGACAGCAAGAACCACCAGGAAAGAGAATTTCAAGACTTCAAGTTTTGATCTGTCAAATGATACTTTTTCTGTTCCATTTTAAGGAAAGGTCACTCTCCAGAATGACATCAGAATATGGTTTAAGGAGATGAGCTAGCACCTTGTCTCTGATTAGAAAAGGTTTACTTTAATGCATTTTTTGGCTGAGGACTGAGCTAGAGATCTACCAGATCAAATTGCTATCGACAGAAAAATGCCATCTCTTTCCTGCTGACAGAGAGCCCTATTTATAGCCAGCTCTTACAGGAATGCAAGTACTCTTGGAAAAAATCAAATTGTGCAAAATTGTTGACAAACTACCTCCACACTAGAAACACCACTACTAAAAGCATCCCTGCTGTCCCTGCTAGTCCCACCAGAGCACAGATAACTGCTGTAGTTTGCAATGCCAAAATGCAAGAATTTTAGTGGTCAGGCAAATATTTAGAGTCAACATACTCAACCTTAAAGCCAGGGAAATTATTTTTCCCCAAACCAGTGTTTGAGCCTGTTACAAAAACTTTCATGAGCTGATGTAAGGAACTTATCAGTGTAGATGGGTTTTTTTTACACCAGAATGTGAAGTTTTTTAAGCAACATGGTTGGTGTTGTATCAGTAGATTTGGGAACACAGGAACTGCCAGGGAATATGTCTGTCCAGCAACAGGGTTTAGATAAAAGTGCATTTAATGCCAGTTCATGGTGGCTGCTAGGGCTGGCAGGGAACATGTGAACAAGTTTTGTTTTGAGACCCCATTATAAAAAAGTTTTTTTCAAAGTTTCTAAAAAGAAAAAAAAATTCTAGTGTGAATCAGTATACAAACAATAATTCATCTTTTTTTCTGAGTTTTGCATGTTGATTTACACTTCTCAGAATTGCTTCAAAATATTTGCAGTTTCACTTGTCTCTGGTGTTAGGCGGATATTTCTTGAACATTTTAACATTTCTTGAACAATACACACAGAAAAGTATAAGTCTTATGCTCCCACTGACTGCAAAACATATTTTCATTGATACTTTCACTCCCATGGTATAAATGGTTTTGCACAAGCAGCAAAGGTTTCAGTTTTTTGAGTGGTATGTTTGGTGAAGCTGAGTGAATTGAAATAACCTTATTTTCCCTGTCTGGCCTGACTCTACAATCTTAAAGCAGTAGAAGCAGAAAAAGTGTGTTAAATATTAATAGTGTTCAGTAAACATAGTGAAAAGATCAGACGTACAAGGAATTGCTGTTTTTGCATACTCACTGTTCAGAGCAGAACAGCAGCTTTAAAGAAAGCATTCACGTCTTTGAATTGCAAGCTTGGTTCACAGAACATTCTGTGTTCTGTGCGTCAAAGGAACAGAGAGTAGGCATTCTATCTTTGAAAAATATGAACAAATAAATGGCACCATAACAGATTTACTGGTAATGCGTAACAACTGCGTCTAGGGATGATCTCCGTTTACTGCAATACATTTTGAAACGGGGTATACCCCTATGTACGTGTCGCTTATAAAAATTGGCTGATTGAAGTACCAGCAGGTAAAAAGGAGAACAAGGGAAGCAGGCGGTGTTTCCCTGTCCCAAGGGCGGCTTTCCAACGGCTCCCGCGCGGGCGTTGGGCCGGCCAGCGGCTCTGCGGCTCTGCGGGCACAGCGCCCGGCCCGGACACCCCGCCCCGGCCACGCCGCGGCCATAAGAGGGCAGCGAGGCCCCGCCGGGGGTGCCTGGCCACGCCGCATCGCCGTGCACAGCCCCGCCGGCAGCACGGAGGTGAGAGGGGCCGGGGATGCCGCGGGATGCCGGGGGATGCCGGGGGATGCCGGGGGCTGGCCCTGCCCGGGGGGGAGGTGGGCGCTGTCAGGGCAGGGTCACCGCTCCGCATCACCTCTGCTCGGGAGCACTCCTCAGCCTTGCGGACGGGCAGCAGGCAGGGCTGCTGCATGAAAAGGGTATTTTTGTTAGGATGTTTTCTGCCGTGTCTGGTAACAGTCTTTCGGTTGGGGCACTGACTGCTGGGCGGGGGAGGACATCAGCTGTGGGATCAGATTCAGTAGCTTGTGGTGGAGAAACAGGAGCCAGGTTGCAGGGCAGGAGACATTTACCGATGGGATATGAACGAAACGAGTGCCAGGCAATAAGGCTTCTTTATTTTCCGAGTCTTTGGGTTGGCAGCTCTCCGTCTCCACTAAAGAGATCAGAGTCTCTGTGGTTTGTCCGTTTGTGAAGTCTGCAGGGAACGCTGCAATCCGAATTATTATCATATCCCAAGAGGGTCTCCAGACCAAGTGTGGGAGAGGGAGGTTTGAGAGATGTTCATTTTGACCTGCTCGCACCCATCAAAACCGGTTTCTGCCGGGTTCCCCTGACTGCTGGGCTGGAGAGAGGGCTGCAGGCAGAGACACAGCCGAGGGGACCTGTGACAGCAGGGACAGCAAAACCTTTCCGAAGCTCCGGAGCTGACCCCATGCCTGCCTCTCTCCTCGTCTTGTGGCTCTGCTGTCTTCGAGAGTCCCTGGCAGCAGAGGTTTGGTCTCTCATGACCTTCCCCCTGAAGCCAGAGCTGCTGCCAGCGCTTCCCAGCAGAATGCCTTGAACGCGGCTCCGACCTTGCTGATCCATGGGCGGAGCCCGGGGTGGCCGTGCTTCCAAATCAATGGGAATTGCTGGAGCTTGCCCAGGCTGGCGCTCCACCGTCCCCTCTGACCTCAGGGCTGCGCCGCGACCATGTCTGAACTGGAGAAGGCAATGATCGCCATCATCGAGGCCTTCCACCAGTACTCCGGGAAGGAGGGAGACAAGCACAAGCTGAAGAAATCCGAACTGAAGGAGCTCATCAACAACGAGCTGAGCCACTTCCTCGGGGTAAGCACTGCCCTCCCTGCAGCCTGCCTGGGCTCAGGGGCCATCCAACAGCCCTGCACTCCCCAACTCTGTCTCCCACAGAAGCCTTGCACAGGTGAAGAGGTTTATTTACACAGCAGGACATTAAATCCTTTGCCCCAGCTCTACAGAGCAGCAGGATGAGGGGAACAGCCTATATGGCAGACTGGGGTGTGGGTTGGATACTAGGGAAATTACCTTCCCTGACACGGGGGACAGCCTCGCCCCAGGGGGCTCAAGTGTCCCTTCCCAGCAGCACAGCTGTGGCTGCAATTCCCCAGGGCACAGGGCAGTGCCCCACCAGACTGGGAACAGCCACAAGACATTTAGGATGTGTCTGAACAGAGATTCAGCCATGAGAGCACTTGGGAAACGGGGACATGTTACTGTCTGGGCCACGCTGTGGTCCTCCCCAGCTTTGGCCCCTGTTTCTATCCCTTCAGGAAATCAAAGACCAGGAGACTGTGGACAAAGTCATGGAGGCCCTGGACTGCGATGGGGATGCAGAGTGCGACTTCCAGGAGTTCGTGGCCTTCATTGCAATGGTCACTGCTGCTTGCCACGAGTTCTTTGAGGAGGAGTGAACTGGTGGGAAGCAGGTGAGCCCCTTCTGCTCATGCTGGAGAGAGGCAAGGCAGCATTGCTCCTCCAGGAAAAGGACTGGCTGTGATTACAGACACCTTAGAGTTCAGCTTGCGCTAGACTTAAGCAGCTTATTAAAAGTGCTGTGGCTTTGTGAACAAGAAACACTTGTGTGGCTCAGGAGAGGCTGTTGGCTGGTGCCCATTGGGCTGGGTGCAGTGAGAGTGCCTTGCCTCAAGCTCCTTCCCTGCTGTTTTAAGTCAGGAATGTGCATGGGGCTAGAAGCAGAGGGATGCTGTGATCCAAGCTTGCTTGCAAAGGAAAAAAGGAAATTCAAGGGTTGAAGGAAGAGGTGATGCAGAGGGGCTGGTTTTGGAAACTTGCTGCTGAGCCCACTGGCCTGAACAGGAAGGCTCCCAGTGATTTCCTGTGGGCTCTAGGCATGGCATTAGAAACCAGCTCCTGTCCCATCACAGGTGCTCAGCAGAGCCCACCCATTTCTTGGTACATGGAGACACCTTTGGCTTGCAAGGCAAAGTGTAACAATCTAAAAGCATAACCATCTGACAGCTCAGGCTTTCACTCGTTGATCAATCCTGCTTTAGCAGCCTGCAGAACTGGAAGCTACAGCATATGAGGCTCCTGCACTGGGGTCAGCTCCTGGGCCTGGGATATGCCTTGACAAGGTGTCCAGGCTCAGTCAGAAGGGAAGTGGGAGTGGCCCATGTGACCACAGACAAGGCACAGCCTCCTGCGTGTGTGGAAATGACAAGGAATAAAACATTGGTTTGGCCTCTGGTGAGAAATGTGTCCTTTTGTGCCAGGCTGCTCTGCACTGAGAGAGAAAGGCTGGGGGATCAGGCCTGAGGCACTGCCACAGCTCATGCCCCTGGGGGTCTCGTTGGGCACTGACCCCTCTTCTCTTGCCTGGTGTCTTTGTGACTGGCCAGACAACCCTCGATTGTCACCAGCACCGAGTTCCAGCTGGCTGCCCACACTGCCAGGTGTACCTGCCAGACAAAGGGACACAGGGGCCCTCTGCAGGATGTCACTGCTGCTATTGGGGGCATCCAGGGGCTTGCAGTGGTGAGCCCTTGCAAAGCCTCAGCTAAACCCAGAACAACCGCCCCAACACCTGAGCTTCTGCCTTTCCAGTCTGCACCTGCCATCCAGCTCAGCAGCACCTGTGAGCTGGGCCTTCCTGCAGCTCCAACAGTGACAGATTCACAGCAAAGATGCTCTCAGATGGTACTGGTTTTACCTCATTCCACATATTATAATGATTTTATGCACAAAATGACATCTTTGGACATCTTGCTACTTGCTAGACCATCTTGCTATTCTCACCAGCCTCCCCCAGGTTGTGCAAGGGGACTTTCAGGCAGAGCCAGGCACACAGACAGTCTCTTGTGATTGTCTCTTTGTGTGCATTGCTTTTAAACACAAAACACATTTTGCAGGATCGATTCTTGTGTGTTTCTAAATCTACTGTCAGTGCAAATGGTTTCTGTACGAGCCTCACCTCTCTTGCCTTTTCAAACAAAACACTTGCCTTCTTTTAAAGACTACAACTTAATTTACTTCCACAAACAAGGATCTAAGTAGAAGCAGGTGGTTTGGTTAGGAACCTGTGAAAGTCTGGGTTAAAAAATGCAGATGACATGAAAAAACCTCCCAGGGCTCCTTTCCAAGATGGAATGCCCTGTAAGCACAGAGTGTTCTGCACACTGTGAGCTGACTGTGGGCCCAGCAGTCTGACCCATCTGCTGCACCTCAAAGAAGTGTTTGCACTGAACTTTGTGTCAGAGAAAGGAACCACTTGGGAACACACTTGGGACTAGTGCTGGTGCAGCACATCATTTTGTCTAGATAAAAGTTAAACCAGACACCCTACCTCCCATGAGCCACATTGCAAGAGGGACAGGAAGAGTTCTTTTTGGAGTTTTTTTACAGCTTTTCCAAACTGCTGCAGCTGTTAGAAGTGACATAACTTAAAAAAATAATGGTTTTATTAAATTTTAATTAATCATAACCAGTATATTAATTATAAGCAGTACATTAGTCTTGTATCATTTAAAGCCAGCATTTAACAAAGTTGTCTCAAGTTACTTTTATGGGAACACAGCTTGGGAAAATTTCTGACACATTAAGTTTTGATAAACTAAATCTGATATGCTTCAATGAACAAGGCCTGGGAGATAAAGATGTATTGTTGAAGCTGGACATCTGGAATGCAGAATTTAGGGACTACAAGGACATTTTGCAGAAAGCAGAAGAGACTAACAAAGACTGTGTCTGTGTGTTGAAAAGTCCCTACTGGAGAAAACAGACAGTAAACTCCCTAAAAATATGGACTGATTAGCATGAACAGCGAGGAATCAATAACCAATAGAGAACAGTATACTAATAAATGAAATATAATTATGCAATTTAGAACCAATGAACATTAATTTGTTTGCTAAAAATGTAGAAATAGGTGGAAAAGTTTTGTATTTGTGCCTGTGTAGAGGCTGGAATTTTGTCAGCCATTTACAAACTCTGGCCAGGAATAAAGAACTGCCTCACTCTCCAGCACTACAAAGACACCATTAGAGGACGTGAAGAACACATTTTTGTCCTTGCAGATTTTTCTGTACGAGACATCTATCCGATCTCCAGCCCTTGCGAGGTTGCGACGTGCATGGTAGTACTTCAAGCTGAAAAGGACTGTGCAGAGAGCACTGTGCTCTACCAGCTTCTTGAAGGTTTTAAAAGAGAGGGGGCTTCCCCTTGAATGTGGTGCAAATACAAGTTTCCCAAAGTTTAGACAGTATTTCACAAGTTCCAGGGGCAAACTCTGGGCAAGCTTGTTGTCTTGGCACAGCTCTCTGAGCTGGGCACAGCGTCCTGGCTGTGAAAGGAGCATGGCTGCCACTGGCCTGCCAGCTGAATTCCCAGTCCTAAGCTGGCAGTCTTAAGGGTGAAGTTTAAACAAGAGCTACTTGTGCTGCTACCTATTCCTCTTCCAGCCCCTCTGTGGGAACACCTGTGCCTACCTTGAGGCTCTGAGATCCAGAGAACACAATGGTAGAGGCAGCAGAGAAGGGAAGGACAGAGTGCACTGGTGAGTTTGATGTGGTTTATGTGCAGCAAGGGGAAGGTGCAGCCCTGCACTGGCTTTTACTTCTAGAGCCTTCTTCTATGAAAGCAACTGCTGGACTTTGCAATGAAGATGTGAGAGTGAAAAAAGTGATGCCAGGTCTGTCTGGAAAAAGGAGATACAGAGCATTGTGTGCAGTTTAAATGCTGTTAATAAGAGAAGGAGGTACTTTGAGAACATCTTCTGTCTTGACACTTCCATCTGCATGACCTCTAGCAGCTGCTTGGACATTGAAAATATGTGAAAGTGATTGTGCTGTGAATGTCAGGCTGGCAAATGCCTTCTGTCCTGGCACATCTGTCAGTCAGAACTGCAGCTGGAAACACTTTGCTCTAACAGTGGACTCTGCCACTTTGAGAGAACGTGCTGATGCTATATATACAATTTAGGAGGAAAAGGTCAACCACGAGTATGTTTTGTCTAGCTTACAGACTGCAAAGGGACTATAGAGGCCAGCAGTGGCTTTCTGTTATAGGACTTTTTCTTTGCGAGCAGCTGCTGGACATTTTGAAGGGGTTTGGATCTGCGAGCGTTAGAGTGCAAGATGGCACACAGATCCTGAGGGAAAGTGCATATCTCCAGGGAGCTGGATGCAGTTCAGTGGGTGTGAGTTACATGTTGAGCAGCTGGTGGCACAGAAAAGCTTCTAAAAGGACGCGGCTGTGCTGCAATTGCCTTTTATTTTGAAGCTTATAAACTGCACAGCCAACACAACCACACGATAGCGCTGTCGACTCACAAAACAGGGACACGCACCGAGCTCGAAACCACCCCCAGGACAGAGCTGAGTCAGAAACGTCCCTGCTCTCCAATCACCTCTGCCAGGACAAAAAGATTTGGCTGATCTTCCCCTTGCAAGTACAAACTCTTCCTTGCAGCACATTCAAATGGCAACATGAACTCCTCTGCCCCAACAAACCTTTTCACTCTCACAGAGTCTGGTAACAAACTTGAATACATCTGCCAAAACCAGGGCTCATGTAAGTGTCAGTGGAGAAAGCTCTTTGCTGCCTACAATTTCAACTGCCCCCATCAAACTACAAACACACCCCCTGCTATAGCCCCTTTCCTTCTCAGCTCTAGGTACCATCCTAAGCCTTCAGTCTCAGAGGCAGGATCCAAATGGGATGGCACCAGGGACTGCTCACATGCTAAAGCTACAAGGACAAAAACTCAACAGCTTGGCATCTGCATTCCCACTGGCAGTTCAACAGCTTTAACCCAGAGAACTGAATATTAGGAAAAGCCTCTAAATTCACTGAGATCACCGAAGTGCTCATCCAAATTTACTTTCTTTGCCAAAGAGAGCAACTAGAACTCCATCTCAGAAGAAATGGCATCCCCTCCAAAATCCAAAACATCCAGGGACTGATCCCCTACACATGTGTCAGAACACTGCTATTGGGCATTACCTGCCCGGGGCACTTGATCAGCTGCACACCAACACTCAGTGTAGCTGCTTACCTTGTCCAAAAGAAGTGTGCTGGCAGAATTTCAAGAAGGCTACCTCTAACAAGTGGAAAACACATGCCAAATTGAATCTTTCAGGAGGGAGACTGCTTTTCAAAGATGGATGCTGACTCCATGATTGTACAAATTGAGTCAGTGCTTCCAAACCAAATATGCCAGGGTAGAAAGTTGCTGCCACCCTTGAGCTGCACAATGCAGCTTCTTATCTGCACCTCCAACGCTGGGGCCAAGTTCTTTCCTTCCCATGAGGAAGCACTGCCATTCTCATTCAGGAACTTACCAAGCACAAGTTGCATACCACGTCCAGCACTGACTATGTCCAACAATGGCTCCTACACACAGAATCACAGAATCACAGAAATTCTAGGTTGGAAGAGACCTTTAAGATCATCGAGTCCAACCCATGTTCTAATACCTCAACTAGATCATGGCACCAAGTGCCACATCCAGTCTTTTTTTAAACTCTTCGAGGGATGGTGACTCCACGACCTCCCTGGGTAGATGACACAGCAATGTCTTGCTGGGCTGTACCATGCCCTTAGCTTCTCACTGCTATGGAGCCCTGTGTTCTGCCTCTCTTGTCATCTCAGTCTAACTGGAAACACTTTTAGCACAGCAGCACAATCTGGGTGAAGAGAAGGAGACATGAAGCACATGTTTTTATCCTGGCACATTTTTGTAAGAGACTTCTATTGGGATCTTTAATCCTTATGAAGCTGTAATGTGCACAGGGGTCCTTCAAGCTGAGAAGGACCATGCAGAGAGCTGATCCCTGTGGCCTCAGTGCCTACTGACACCTTCTATGTTGGTTATTTCAAGCTGCTGGACACGCTGGTGCCACTGACGACACACAGGGTGTGCACAAGTGTTGGGGGCTTCCTGCACCTGCTAGGTATGGCCCCCATCCTCCTCCCTGAGGGGCACAGGTGCTGACAGTGCTGGGTGCCAGACTGTGCATGCATCCCTCCTTCCCCCCAAATGACCTCCTGGCTATGCTATCCCATCTGGCACAGTGGAGACTGCACCAACCTTCCTGTGGCTGGCCCTGAGCCCCCCCAAGACTACAGCCTCAGCTATGCTGGCAAGGTGAGGGATCACCTGGGCAGCCAGTAAGTAAGGGTGTCCTTTGGCTTTACTGCTGCACAATGGGCTCCTCCCATCGCCCTGCCTGCTCCCTGAGCCCACCTCTGCTTCCCTGCTCCCTGTGCTGGGGGAGTCTCAGCAGCTGGCAGGGTCACTGCTGTCTCCTGTATGTGCATCCCTGGTAAAGTGTACTATCCTTGCTTTGGCTGGAGCTGCCATGCCATGCCACGCCACGCTATTCCATTCCATCTCATCCCATCCTAACTCCCCTGGCTGGCAGGGACATGTTCACCTGCTGAGCTGTTGTTTTCCAGGGCATCCTTGGTAGTTCAAGGAGTCCTGAGTATGGCCCTCACCCTCTCCAACCCTTTTCACACCCAACATCCCCTCTCCTTCTCATCTTTCCTTCCCAGGGGACACAGGGGCCCATGGGACTTACTGGCCTGCAGAGAGAGCCTTCTTTACCCTGACAGCTCTGGAGAATTTGGCAGCACAGCCTGATGAAGTTGCTGGAGGGCATCATCCCAGTGCTGCTGTTTCTCCTTTTCCTTTTCAGTTAGTGCTTCCTCCCTGGCAGTCATCAGCCCAGATCTGGCATCAGGCCTTTCTGTCCAGCTGGTGCCTTCTGCAATGTCTCCCAGGGGTATAAACTTCAGTGGATGTCTGGCTGCAAAGCAAGCAGGGACAGGGCCAGTCTGTGCCTGCAGCTGGAGCTCAGAGGCCTGGAGAGGCTCAGCCATGCATGGAGCAGCTGCTTAGCTGCACCATGGCCGTGACATCCTGCCAGCCCTGCCCTGCCAGCCCCACAGCAGAGATGTCATACCTGACACAGTGACAACAGCAGTGCAGCTTGGCAGAGGCTCAAAACACAGGAAATTCAGGAGCATCCAGGATTTACAACTCTTTTACCTGCAAAGCAATTGCAGTGAGGTTTTGCAGAAAAAGCTCTTAATGCATTAAACTGATATATGAGTGAAAACTGGTGCTAAGCCAAGGTTTTGACCTAACAGCTTGAGTTTCAACATTCATCAAGTCAGATTGGCAAGAGCTGTTCTGAAATGTTTAATAAGCTTTTTGTTTTAAGATTTACTTTACAAGGCAACTTGTATCACTTTCATCAGTATCTCAATACAAAAGTCTTACAATGCTTTGTTTGCTAAAAAACTACAACATGGAACTGGGGGTTAGGGAGTTGTCTCCTTTTGCCAGCTGTTTTGGGAGGAGGGCTGTCCCACAGCCTGCTGCTGGAGGCTGCTGGGCTCAAACAATAAGTTACACAAGTTCTGTACATAATTACAGTCAGAGTATGCAGCTGTATAATACACCATAGGTAAACACCACCAGGGCCCATAACTACTATAAAGGAGAGCTTTTCTTGAAGATTTCAGTTTGACCATGGATAAATCTAATCTATCAGGGGACTGACGTCCATCTTTCTTAGGCACTGATCCAGGCAGAATTGCCTTGCAGAAAAATCTGGCTCTTTTGCAAACTTGTGCATTATTAAAAAAATTTTCTGTAGCTCTCAAGTCTTTAACAAGTTTATAAAAATAATTATTTGCTAGTCTTGTGCCTACCTTCAAACACAGAATTACTTGAATAACTTCATATTCTCTTTCTGTATTAGGTTCACTGCAGTATTAGATCAGGCAGAAACTCCAAAACCTTAATTAGTCCAACTGTGACCCAACCAACTGGATATTTTAGCCTGAACAAAAGAGTTTAAATACAACTCCAAAGAAAACAAACAAAATTTGTACCACAACAGCTCAAGCTAACTAACACTGAATGGGTTTTCCATGGTGGGAAAAAAAAAGTTACTATTTCAAGTTTTAGCACAGAATATTCAGGGAAAACATTTTGTAAGCCTATGCTTTGTAAACATTTATACAAATCATTCAGAGTGGCTTTGGAATGGATTTTTGAATCCTTGGCATTATGCAGGGCAGGAATTAACAGCTCACACTATGAAAACAAGCGACTTGGACATGGAGTTAGAAGAGCAAGAGCACTGAAGGCTCCTGCATCAAGTACTTAAAACTGGATATTACTTTGTATTTTATTATAAAGTTTATAGCATTACAGAGTCCAGCATGGCACCGTAAGTAACCTTGTTACAGCATTTGTTTTTGCTTGGTACAAAAAAGCTGATCAGCAGCATAACTGTTACACTGAATCCAGGATTGGAAGGGGTTGGCTTCTTCTGAATAGGGATGAGTCAGTGTTTTAAAATAAAAAGGCTGCATTTTTAAATCTCAAATATGTGCAAAATGCCTTTCAGTAGAGAATGTGGCAGAGGTGTGTGCAATGTTGAAGGATATGCCCCAACCCCAATACTGCCCATATACTGCAGTCACATGGAGGGTGAACTCTGGATGGTTACTCACGACTTTGGGTGCTGTTTCCAGGAGTCCTCCTCACAGCTGCTGTTCTGTCCCCACCCCACTCTATGTCCTTTTATGCAGTGCATCAAGTACTGACATTCATAATTATTCTCTCCTCTCTGCCCCCCCCCCCAAAATAAAATTGGTCCATGATAGTTCTAATAAGCTTCCTTCAGGAATTCCAGTAAACTCTCCATCCTAAGACAGCTGTGACTGTTACAATGAAAGCAAATGCAATCTGGGAGATGAAGGGCTGCATGTAAAGAGAAGTATCTCCATTTTCCTAGGGTCTTCAACAGCTTGTAAAAACAAGAGCATGGATTCCAATGTTATTATGAGGAAAGCCCCTTGGATTTTGGTGCTTTAGCCTTGATGTTATTTGCTGTTTTCACATGTTGTAGGCAACATAAATAGGATCCAACTGATCAGCTAGAAATCCGTCTCTCAAGTGCATCCGTTGTTTCTCGCCGCGGGAGTTGATGGGAATGACCCCGGGATCCACGATGACCACGACACCAACAATGAGATAATGCTCTTCCAGGACCACGTTGGTCACCAGTGCCACCAGATCCAGAGCTTCCTGCTCTGAGCCTTCCAGCTCCACCACCACCACCAGCAGGTTTGTCCACGTAAACACAGCACTGTCGGCACGACACACGTGTTAATGGGGAGGAAAGAACACCTGGATAAGTCACTAAAAGAGATTATGAAAAGAAAGACAAGGCCTCCCAAAGCTTACAACTAAACCTGAATGCTTTGAGGCTGGAGAGGATAACAGCCTCAGTTATATCCATAACTCATTAGGGCTAAATGGGAATAATACACATGAGAAGACATCATCCATGAAATCCCTGAGATGTGTTTACCACACCCACAGGTGTACATTCTGACACTGCCAAGGAACTCATAAGTTCTGCTTTAGAAGAAATAAAATGATAGAGAAGAACAATGCTGTGGTTCTTACCATTCTGCAATGCTCTTATGTGCCCTGATGACAGAGGTTTCTATGTCGATGGGGTGGTACCTCATTCCTCTGAGCTCCAGTGTTTCATCCAAAGAGCCCACCACATACAAGGCATCGTGCCTCTCTGCAATACAGCACGCACATTTCAACACCAGCACAGCTACAGGACAAACACAGTCACTTGTAGGAGCTTATTCCTGACCTTCTAACATGTTCCCAGTGCTTCCTAGGGGAAAGTCTATAATGCACGCTCCAGCATTTGAGAGAATGAAGAGCTCATGCAGCACTTCTGCCTATGACTGCAAGCAACTGAAATCACAATGAAAAGAATTTCTGGGTCATCCAGTTCTGTCCTTCGTCTCATGTAATGTAACCTCTGTTCATAAACCCAAGTAAAATCCACCATTAAAACATCTTTTTGTTCCACTGTTCTTACCAGACAATTCTTTTTTGATCAACACAACCACTTTTCCAATTCCCAAATTTAACTTCTTTTTTTTAACACCAGCTTACACCCACTAGTCCTCATGCCAGCAAAATTCTACTCAGTTTCTTAAGATCCCACAGTTTACAAAGTAAGAAGAACAACTCTGTCCTCTCCCCAGCCTCAGCTTTGCCAGGTTAAATAAGCAAAGCTCTCCTGGAAGACCCTACCCTACTCTCAACATTCATCCTTGTAACTCTGTTCAGTTCAATTTTGCTTTTTCTTTGTTAACTATTTCATAGTCTTGTTCAGTTATGTTACTGGAGGTGTGAAAATCATGCTGGGAAGTTGTATTTTGTGTATACTGTAAATTCACTGCCCACAGCTTCTTAAAAACTAAAGGACAACTGACATTGTTCCATGGTGATAAAAATCTCTGTGAAATGTGATTTTTCAGAAAACTACAAGGCACAAAAACTTGCTATTGGGATTCAGTGGCAGCAGTCAGGACACTGACACCATTCATTTAAGTCCAATCACAGAAAACCAGCAATATACATTTGTTACTAAGTGAAGAGCATCCAAACTCCCTTCCTTAGAATGTTCAGAGACTTATTTCTTTACATATATGATAACTAAGAACTGTATCTGCTTTGTGTTCTGTCTCAACAGAAAACAGAGCAGATGGAGGATAAACTCTTCGCAAATTCAGACATTTTGGCTTAGACTAAAAAAACCCAAGTTTAATAATTTATTTTCTATACTGGAAAGTTTCTCCTGTAGGGGAATAGAATATAAGAAAATAAAGAGAGTGTAGAAAGTAATTTACCCCTAGGGAGTTGCAGCTGGGCCAATTATCAAAGATTAGGAACAGGCCTGACTTTAACAGGCCATACATGAGCAGAAGAGTGCTATAAGAGTGGGGTGGCTGGGTGAGAAGGGAACTGGGGGTCAGCTGGCTGCTTTGTGAAGAAGAAAGAGTCAGTGCTCTGAGAGCTGCCCACGAGAAACACCAAGAAGGTGTGAAACTTTTGTGATAAGGAGACAGCAGTGTGGAACCCCTGCAATAGAGACGACAACATTCCCCTCCAGACCTTTAACTTCTGAAACACTGCAACATCACCGGTGTCAGTGCACGTTCTGAACCTGCTGAATGACAGAACACCTCCCCCTTGACTCAGGAGTCTCCTGTGATGGAAGTCAGCACAAGCCAGCTGGAGAGCCCCCCAGAAGCCCTGCAGTGAGGAGTGTGCTGTCCCCGTACCCCCGCTGGCGTCGGTGAGCTCGGTCCGGCGCAGGAAGCCCAGGTAGCCGGTGCGCGCCCACAGGGTCTGCGTGTCCCCGAAGCTCAGGCGGGCGGTGAAGTGATCGGCGTGCAGCGCCTCCTCTCCGTACACCGTGTAGTAACCAGTGGCATTGTGGGGGCTGCTCACCCAGATCTGGGGGACAAACCAAATCCAACTGCAGTGAACATGGGTCATGGTGCCAGGCACACTGAGCATCATTAATTGATTTAAAAGATCTGTTTCACTGACCATTTTCATTACTCCAAAATGCCAGTTTAATTGTATAAAGCATTATATATATATATATATAAAATGTATTATATATATTATATACATCTATATATATTAAAAATGTATTATAGATATTTATTATATATATTTATTATTATATGAAGCATTATATATATTATATATATATAAAATGTATTCTATAGATTATATATATATATAATGTATTATATATATTTATTTATTATATATATATTTATCATTATATAAAGAATTAACTTCTGACCAGAGAAAAGGAGTTTTAGGTACATGTAACTGGGGGGTAGTAAAGGCCATAAAAAAATGAACCAGGCATTTGGCTTACTGGAAAGGAACAGCTGCTAACCTATTAGCTGGGCATCTTATTACACAACAAAAGATGCCTATAAAACAAAGGTCAAACCAAGCAGCAAATTACCTACTGCTGCTGCCCACTGATGGGAGTACATCCCTACCTGTTCTAGTTGCTGGGCAGACACAGACTGTGCAGCCACATGTGCAGGAATGCACACGGTGCCAGCTCTCTGTGGGGCTCATTCACATCCCACTCAGGGGAAGGAAGGCATTTATCTAACAGGAGGTATCCATGCATCACATCACTGCCCACACACACAGTACAACAGTACCAAAGCTTTACCTCTCCTAAATGGGAGTCTCCCAGAGGTCCCTTGGTTTCTGTGTGTGCTATGATGACCTTGACTCCCGGAAGAATCTCGAGTAAGAAGCAAACAGAAATTAAGAAAATGAATTCATCAAAAGAAATGTTAATCAGAAGTCAACAGTCTGTGCTTCCCTTTCTACTCCTTTCTGCACCACAGACACCAATCATCGCTTCCTACTACAGTTTTTTAAATTGTTAAATAATTCTAACTCTGAGCAGCCATTTTGCAGCTTCAGCTTTGGTTTCACACCTAGAAAATGCCTTCCTTATGAAGGTCTCAGATTTGTTTTGGTGGTACAATATATCCTATTGCTTCATGTCATGCACCTGGCTTCACTTAACTACTCACTCACAACCTGTTCTCCTGGACACATTCTGATTAGCCAATCTCATCCCACATATTCTTTCATGAGATCCACGTGATGCAGCTCCCCACCCAGGTGAGGGCCATGAGGACATAACGAGTGTCATAATGGCTTTAAACGGTAACAGGAGGTTCAGAGTAGATGTTGGGAATAATTGTCCCCAACTGAGGGTGGTGAGGCCCTGGCTGGTAAAGGCTGTCCAGAGAAGGCTGTGGCTGCCTCACCCCTGAAGTGTCCAAGGCCAGGTTGGACGGTGTACCCCCACCCATGGCAGACATGGACTGGAATGAGATGAGCTTTGAAGTCCTTTCCAACCCAAACCACTCCTTGATTCTGTGAGGAGGAAGGATGACACTGTCTCTCACCTTGCCAGACTCCATAAGTGGCAGACTGTGTGGAGAACCTCTCTCTACCAAACGCACCCTGAGAAGATAAGAGGAAGGAATACATTTGTACAATGCTTTAAGGACTGTTGGAGATTAGGATTTTTTTTTCTTTTCTTTTTCTCTCAGGGAGTTTTCTCCCATCTGCTGCCTAAGAGATGATAATGACTGTATTTAAAAAAGACAAAACATGCAGTCAAGGAGGAGGGGGAAAGGTGCAGCTGGCTGCACTCTTGTAGCTGAGGGGCTTTCTCTTGGGAGACAGCCCTGCTCTCTTCTGCTGATGCTTTGGGCTCTTCCATTACCCTTCAACCCAGCATCCTGTGCCCACCAGTACAGCCCGTGGTTCCTGTTACAGCTACAGATTTCTGCTATGTTCTGTTTGCCACTCAGGGAAGGCTGAGGAACAGAGCTGTTTTGCTTTGAAGAAAAAAAAAAACCACAAAAACTATGGGAGATTCTAACTGTGCTATTTCCACTACCAAGAGGATTGTTAGGGAGCAGGTTTCTTGGAATTGCACAGCACAGGGATATAATATGGGAGGAAGTCAGTCGGCTGCTGCCAAGGACAATTCAACAGACCAGTGCAATGAGGCTGAAGTTTGTTCTCCACAGCCACTGAAGAGTTAATGCTGCAACACAGACTGTACCTGTCGTGTCGAAGTGCTCTCATATCTACATAGACTGTTGTTGGATCTGGTCCTGCTGTTCCCTAAGAATAAGGAGGAAGAAACAAATTCAACAGAAGCCACAACACCCTGCTTTCATTCTCACAGCCACATAAATTCACAAAGTTCCTTTCTTTTTTACAGACACTTAGAAAGAACTTCCCTAATGTCCAAGAAATAAAGTAGCCCCCCATTCTACAGTGACTACTGTAGAGCCTTTGCTTTTTATGGAATCCAATCAATGAATGCACAGGTGAACTATGTAGTACAGGTGAGTCTAAGTTTGCCGAATTTTTAGATTTAAAATTCACCTTTTAGGATTTTATTTGAGTAAGCACCTGCTCTGTAACCCACATAGGCAGTGCAAAAGGATGCAAGCACAAACCTATGTGGGCCTAGTCCCTAAGACTGCAGAAGCAGATGGACTTTAGGACGTGACAAGCACACATGCATCACTATACCTGTTCAGCCAGCTTGCCCAGCCTGTTTGGCTGACAGCAGGACCACAAACAGAAGTAACAGAGGCCATCAAAGTGTGGGAAACAGAGAGAAAGGGGAAAAAAAGAAAATACAAACAAAGAGGCACTGGAAACATAAGATACACACAGTAAGACAGAAAACAAAACTTACACTGTTTTAGAATGAAAAGAAAATTTCCATTTCAGATTATTTAAGAGCTTGGCACTTTTAGGTAGTTCTTTTGGAAACATGCAAATCTCAGATCATGTAACAAAAGAAGGCTACAGCAACTCATACATTGCTTTATAATAAATCCCTTCTCCCTCTGTAAGACTGTTTGCAGCTTCTGAAACACCTCAGTGAACCAGTTTAGCAGGGCTGGAAGACATGTATTTAGCCTGCTAATTTGTATCAACAGTTTGGTCATTCATTTACATTCATTTAAATCCAATTTAAAAAGTCTAATGGAGGAATGGGGGAAGAATGGGGAAAAAGGGGTAGAAAACCCTCTCACTAAAAAGGGTCTCAAGAATGGAAAACAGAGATGAAAAAGGCATGAAATGAAGGGGAAGCTTGACTGCCCAGCAGTCCTGTATTCCTCACCAGGTTTTTTTGGAGGACTTGTTATGCTGCCATTCAGTATTTTGCAGAAAACTGTTTCTCACCCCTTGTTCCCAAACTGGCTTTTGAAATTTTTATTCACACAGGCAATTTGGAAAGCTATTCTTTCACAGTTGGCAGCTTTATTCAATGTTAAAATCTTAATTTGCTGTCATCTTGATTTCACGTGCATCCTTCCTGTTTTTCCACCTATTGATTTATAAAATCACTCTGACATTTCTTTATAACCATTTAGCTTGGTCTTGTTAAAAATCCTTTCTTCTTTAATTGTGAAAGAAACTACAGAAACTAAGGAAACAATTGTGAATGGCAACATATTGAAGTAACTCATGTCCCAGAATATCTCTCTTGTAGGAAAACTAGAACACTGTAATATATTCTGAGAGATAAAAAGGCTTTTCTTCATCTAGTGGGCACCAGGAAAAAAAACAAGAAAAGGAAAAACAAAATTTTGCTGAAATACAGTAGCAATTTACATAGAATTCTATTTTATTAAGTGTAATCCATACCAATAAAACTGGAAATTAAATTTACAATTACACATACTTAATCATGTGCCCCCTAAGATATCCCCCATGTACAAAGCTACATATTGCCTCATCTGAAACCTGAGCAATTTATTTACTAACTCAAGCATCCTCCAAACTCCAGGGTGCTTTTCCCACTTTCTAGTCCATGCTAACTTAATGGCTGATTTTTCAGGTAAATTTTGGAATATAAATGTGTATGTTTATTATGTATGTATGTATGTATGTTTTTTTTAATCTCTTGACTGGAAAAGAAATACCTCATTAAGAAAAGTTAGATTTCATCTGATTAAATTGCACATAAAAGATTATTATCAGCTGAGTACTAAACTATCAAAGGTGGTTCTAGCCCACAGAATGTCATTATCTGCAGACTGTGAAGCATGGCTGAATACTTTATGGGCATATCCTCCCTCTGAAAGCTTGCAATTTCACAACTTAAAAGTTAAAAAAAACAAAAACCAACAGTCCTGCTCTTACACAAGGTGAGACAAAAATATTTGCATGTCGCTAATACTCATTTGAGATCTTTAAAAATTAAAAAAAACCCCTGCCAACTGTGTTAATTTTTCTGAGTCTTATTTGTGAAATTCTGTTTTCCATTTAATTCCACATTATACAAAACAAGACAAAATCTGAATCACACAAAAGCTGAAACAGCATTGCTTGTAACATGCAATATTTATGTACAGGAAGCTGTTTATTTAATGCATAGTAGGAAGGAAACAAGTTTCTTAGTACTGACCCTCTGGATTAGAAAAGCAAATCAATTGGTCAATTAGTACAGAAAAATGAAATTATCATAATCAACATAATAGTAAACATCCTATTAAAAAGCTTAGCTTGACTTGGTGATGAAGCAAGCAAGCAATGGAGCTCTAGCTCATTACAAAAAGGGTTGTAGTGAACATGAACAACCTGAACATGATTTTCTACCAAGTCCCCAGAGATTCTGTGCAAGGAAGCAGCAGTTGAAGCTCACCTGTAAGCAAATGGCTACGTTGACCCTGCACCCAAAGGTGGTGCTCACTGCACGGGCAGACAGGCCCAGGTCTTTGAAGAGCTTGGAGAAAGACTGGGTGAGGGTGATCCTGGGTCTCTCCTCGGCCACCACCATGCAGGTGCGCACGCAGGACAGGTTCACCCCCTTCATCTGGGAGGGTGGGACAGAACACACACTGTGACTGCAAAGGCAGCAATTCTAGAGAGAAACGGGTTTATTTGTGCAACAGAATGGCTTTAAAAGCACTAGAGTAAGACATGAACTGTTTTAACATTACAGGTGTCGTGTAGCTGCAACACAGTCACTCAGCATTTTGAGCTGAAAACCCCTCAAAATGTCATTTTGCCACAGGGCTGGACTGGCCAGGGACCTGCTGGCTCCCAGCACTGTGCAGTTCAGGTGTCCCAGACATCACCAGCTCCTCTCAATGTGAATGTGAACCTGGAGCAACTGGCTGAGGGCCAGGATTTCCTTTGGTGAGGAAATTCCAGGAAATTCCTTGTTCCAGTGGAACAAGATTTTTTTTTGTCTTTATTGACAGCTTACAGTACAATCACTTTTTTGTGAAGGAACTGCCACACATTCCCAGTAGAAGTCCTGGGCGGCTGAGTTACTACAGCTGTGGGAATACTCCTTCTTCTTTAAGGAAATTAAATCTGAGTTGAGAGATTTCCCTCAAAAATAAATATATGTAGAGTGTAACTGATGTTAGGAATCAAAGAATCATATAGCATATGCTTTGGTTGGGAAGAAAAGAACTTTAAAGCTCATCTCATTCCAACCCCTCTGCATGGGCAGGGACACCTTCCTCTAGATTAGGCTGCTCCAAGCCCCATCCAACCTGGCCTGGAACACTTCCAGGACAGGCAAGATTATATCCATTTTAGAACATAACACTTTTGGTATCAAGTGATATCTGAAAGTAAGTGACCCGTGGTGAGTTCTGGGAGCCTTTCTCTTCTGGCTGTTTTGAGTGAGGTTTGTGTTTGGTGGGGATTTGGGATTTTTCCTTCTGTTGGTGTGTGATTTGTCTGGAATATTTTTTGCTTGATGTTGGGTTGTTTACTTGTCTCAGACACAAAGGTTGATAGGCTTGCTATGTATTTTGCCCAAAATCTCAAAAACATCCAGGAGCACAGAAGTTGCACAAATAACTAAGCCAGAAAATACAAGACTTTTTTTCCTCCACCAGAAACATGGAAGCTGAATATTCCAGCAGTCTCAAAACTCCCTAAAAATCAAATCATAATGGAAGGCTCTCACAGGAACACTTAAAACCTCATCTTCTCCAAGCCCAAATGAAGTATTTTGGAAAGATACTGAAGTATTTCTGGAAAGATACAGGTATGTTTATGTCAGAATGTGGAAAAATGAAGCCCACTCACCCGGAGAACATCAGTCTGTGTCCCAAGGCCCTTGGTGCATATCTCCATCACGGAGTAGGAGCAGAAGGTGACACGCACTTTGTACTGGCTGACAGCAGACAGCCACAGAGACACATTGCTCTCCAGCTCCAGAGGGGGCACCAGGATGGACTGGTGACCTGAATATATGCTGGGGAGAGGAAGCAATAGGAACATGAAAATTTAATTAATTCATGTATATGGCATGCTTCAAAAGGCAAAAAACTTGCAGCTTTGTGAGATGGGCTGCATTAGAGTAGGTATCTGGTTGAATCCAGTCAAGACTCACTCATTTTAAGAAACATATAATTGCTTCCTTTAGCAGTATTTCTTACTGCATACTAATCTTGCAGTGAACACCTTAAAGGTCTTGTCAAAACATGTGGTTTAATCTTAAAATACTTTAAAAGGATTTACTCAATCAATGTGAAACAGACAGTGAAGTCCTTTTCTTTTCTTCCTTGAATTTGGTATGCAATTAATTCCACTTGCAAACAAAGTTACTCCAGTAACTAACCGAGTGAAATGGATTTTCTTATCACAAAAAGCGTTTTCTGAACTACTGATAAAAAGGTTAATTTGGGTTTCTTTGCCAGTTTCTCCCTGGGGTTCTAGAGAGGGCTGAGCACAGGTGAGGAGAGCCAGAGCTGCAGAGCCATACCTGCACAAGCACCAGAGTGCAAAGCCCAAGCCACAGTAGGGGTCCAGGCAGATGGCAATCTGTCGGGACGGGTACAGCTCACACTGCAGCTTGATCGAGCGACATAAGGCACTTGTGGCTGCGTGTGACATCTGCAGGAGGAAAACAGGACCTCTCAGGGACCTTCTTCTAGAAAAAGGGTTTCACAGATTTCTTTATAAACTTCAAGGAATAAAACAGGATTATCTCTTGTTACTGTACCTTTACTCCTGCTAATATACCAGTAGTAGACACACTGAAGTCCAAGTATGCCAACATATCTGGAGATGTAGGTCTGAAAACACTAGCCAGCTTCTTTTTAGGCATATCATCTATTTGAAATACATAAGTAGAGGAGAGTACCATATTATTTTGGGAAAAAATTTATCTTCACAGCATTATCATCAGATCCTCCCTGGAGTTTCTAGACAGCTATTTTAATGCAATGCACAACACAGCCACTCAATCAGGCAATTGTGGTGCAGCAAAATAAATGTATCACTCTTGAAACTATTTCCATTTTGGCTATCCTACCTGTATCCAAAATAGTGGGCCACGTTTTAATATCTACAGCTGCTGCAGCCTCCTTGGACCTGAGCAGTTTCATTATAGCTTGGGTGGTCAATATACATGCAGACTTACTGACCTGCAAAAGGCAAAGTATTAAGACCATTGTTAAAACCAGGGAGTGCATGCTCAAAGTCATGTCATATGCATCCAGATGAGATAAGCAGTAAGATGAAGAGATGAAGATAGTAATTGGAAACAAAGCAAAATATATCACAACAATAAAACACCATTTTAAATAAGTTTCTGAAGAAGTCATTACTGATTCAGCCACAGCACACTGAATATTTATTTTCTAGCTTATTTTACACTGACTGTGGCAAAGCAATTCATCAGGCTGCATCAACCATTCACCATTCCCCAAAAGCACAGGCAGAGCAATGTCTCATACCTACCTCTACAATCATTTTGACAGTGGGCAGAGTGGTAGCAAGGTTCTGAGGATGAGGTGGGCGGACAGTGATGGGAACACAGCCAGCGTACAAACAGCCATAGAAAGTTGCTATCAAGTCTACTCCTGGAAAGGATATTTGTGAAATTAAAGCCATTTTTATCAGATCAATTGGCCAAATTCTTTCACCAAAATCAAAATACCCACTGATTTGTGTTATTAAGACACAAGGATTTGTCACAAGCATCTGTTCAAATCAACAGGCTGTTCCACACCCAGCTTAAAATGTTTTGCATTTGAGAGCTAGCAAAAATTATTCCAATTCAATTAATAAACAGAACTTCTTTTCTTGTGCTGTGTGACTGTGGGTTTTGCTGTGTTGCTTTACCTGGAGGGTAAACCAGGGCCACATGGTCACCAACGTTCAGCCGTCCCTTCTCCATCAGCGCCACTGCCACTCTCTCTGCCCTCTTGTGCAGCTGGATGCACGAGGCAGTGCTGGCTACAGTACCCTGCACAGGAGACAAGTGACAGCAGAAACCTTTACAGGAACAGCAGCAGCTCAGTGACTTGGATATTGACATGAAAAGGGGTAAACCAAGAGGGTTTCTCCCAGAGACAGGTCAACACACAGCACGGTAGCTCATTAGTCCTCAGCTATTTAAGAAAGGTGTTCACCAACAGGTAATTTTTCTTTGTGCCCAAGTTTTGTGTTTCCTTTTGCAGAGTCTCTATGCCAAGGGTAAAACTTGCCTGAACAAAGTGACCTGGGAAAGGCTGCTTCATGCTAGAAAAGCTCCCTCAAATATTCTTTACTCTGAGATAATTCAATCAATTAAATCAAATTCAACAATAACAATGTTGAAACAATTTCTTTTGCTAAAGCACAGTCCCAAAAGAAAAGTTAGAAAGTTTGAACTATGTCCTAAACTCTTTTGCCCTTCTGAATGAGACCTACAAATCCTTCACTTCCCAAAGATTGCTGCTGGACTTTCTGGAAGACTCCTGTCTGCAGCACAGCACAGCACAAGGCAGGTCCAATTTGTCCCTGGGCTCTTATTGTCACTCTATGTGCCATCCTTTTTGAGGGCAGAGCCTAGCCCAGAGCAAGGCATCAGTATATCCCCTGCAGGATGTGACAGTGCTCCTGGAAAATTTGACTCCAAAGCTGTCCCAAGGGCTCTCTACTTAGGCTCTTGATCTTCTTATCAGGAAATTCTCCATTTCTGACTTACAGTTAACCCTTGTGCTCAGGAATGAAGACAGAATCATGGCTTCCATTAATATGATAAAATTGTGTTCCAGCAAGAAATGCAATTACTGCAATGTTTTAAGCTAGGCAGAATGCATACTGAAATTCCAGTAAGTGGAATAAAACATATGACATAAAATTCCAGAAGTGGAAAAATTTATGCTACTTACTAACTAGCAATTTTCATCTGCTTCATTAAAATAATCTGCAGCATTTCAAGAAAAGACTTCATGAAGGAATTTTCTTAGAATCTAATAATCTTTTGCTTTGGTTTTAATCTCCAAGTATGACCTAAAGTGCATCTTACCTTGGAATTCAACAGAAGGAAGAGTGGATGATCTGGAGTTGTCTGAGCTCGCCACTGAAGAACGTCTGCTAAATACAGGAACTGAAAGGGAAGAAAAAGGAGACACTCAAATTCACTCAAAGTACCTCAGGTTTATCTCCTGGTCTTCTCTCATTCTGAATAAGCTAATTCAAATATTTAATAATAATGCCAGGACCCCAGTGTCACCTTTCTTGCCTGGTCATTGTCCTCCAGCTGGCTAACATCTCTCCCCGAGGCTTGTGCAATCCTCTTGCCAGCTACGAGGTTTCCTACAATCATCGACGCAGGACCAACATCTGCATTTTGAAAAGAGCAGTGCAAGTGAGGAAAAAGAACCTAAGGAAGGCAGGACCAACATCTGCATTTTGAAAAAAGCAGTGCAAGTGAGGAAAAAGAACCTAAGGAACGCAGGACCAACATCTGCATTTTGAAAAGAGCAGTGCAAGTGAGGAAAAACAACCTATTGAATGCAGGACCAACATGTGCATTTTGAAAAGAGCAGTGCAAGTGAGGAAAAACAACCTAAGGAAGCAGGACCAACATCTGCATTTTGAAAGAGCAGTGCAAGTGAGGAAAAAGAACCTAAGGAACGCAGGACCAACATCTGCATTTTGGAAAGAGCAGAGCAAGTGAGGAAAAAGAACCTAAGGAAGGCAGGACCAACATCTGCATTTTGGAAAGAGCAGTGCAAATGAGGAAAAACAAGCTGGGGAACAAGCACCAACGCAGCCTGCAGGTGCCAGGTCTGGCAGAACCAGCACGTACTCTGCTTTCCTCACCTGGCTGCTTCTGCCGAGGCTTGGGCAGGTTGGTAACACAGGTGTGGGGACACATCAGGACGTTGCAAGGATGCAGAGCACCCTCCAAAAAGCGCTGCTTGGTTTCTGAAATATGAATTCCTCCGAGCGGAGCCTTTGGCAAAGTGTTGGCTGGCACCAAGGCAAGGCAGTACACACCTACTTGGTGAATGCTATCAATTGCCTTCACAGAAATTAAACAAACAAACAACATTTCACATTATCAACTGGGATGTAGCTAGAGCAAGAATTTGAATTCAATTAATTTATAACATTAAAAGTTTTACTTGCACCACAATTTGCAAATAAAGGGTCCAATTCTGCACTCACTGAACTCATAGAAGCTGTGCCATGACTTCAATGGGAGCAGGAGCAGACCCAGGACTTTGCTTGTGCCCTCTATCAAGGGGATGCCACCTGCACATCAGGGATTAGGAAAGTCTCTTAAAAGTGGGCAAAAAGTGCAGAGATTTTCAAAAGCCAAAGTTATATCACAGCAAATTTAGCATGTATGGCACAATCACAAAAGCGCAGTAGAACATAAAACTCACAAAATTTAGGAGGGAAGCATCTTTGCTGCCTAAATCTTAAGTGTCTCTTTTAGTTATGACACTTCTAAAAAGAGAAAAATATTTTCTGTATCAATACCAGATACCCTCTCCAAAAGGATAAGAAGGCTGAAATTAGACAGAAACCATTATCACTCAACTGCCTTACTCTTAAGAGCAAACTTCCTTTAAGTTGTTTTCTGGATCCTTCCCTACAGCTGTCCCCAGAGTCTTCCATAATTGATCTCTCCTTTTTCACTTCCTGAGAACTGATTAATTCTACAATCTGCAAATGCAGATCTACCACAGCTCCCCTTCCTTCTGTCCTTCATCCCCAGGAACATACAGTAAAATAATTAAGGGGAAAAGTTTTTAATACTTCTTGTTGCAGATCCAGAATAAGGTTGTTAGTGATAAAAAAGCTTTTGGGGCTGTTCTGATATTTGGCAGCATACTTGTGAATATTTTCAGAGGTAACTCTCAGTATGAAATTAGAAGAGACATGTAGCATTGACCCAAACAAAACCCATCACCTTTAGGCCTTTGAGAATCCTAGTAGTAGGAAGTTAAAAATACATTCTGAGAGAAAATCTTACTTTTTACAAAATTCTGTTAATTCTGAACCCTGAAAAAATTATCTTCTTACAGCTCTCTGGGGTTATACTGATAAGTTTTGCTTATGAAAAAAAAAAAAAAAGAAAAGCTCTGATATTCTCATTTCATGCATCAGCCTTATTCACCTGGAAAGAGAAAAGGACAGACTGACTACCTGTAGAACCCTGCTCATCCACTGAAAACTATCCTCCTCTGAGGCGTCAGGGCGTTGCTCTGCCACAAGCACTATCCGATCATCATGCAAAACGGGCACAGAAAACACTGCTATCCTAAAACACAAAGGACAGAAGAATGATAGGGTGCAACACAGGGTGAATGGAGCATGGCTTATCATCACATGGCAATGGCTGCAACCTCTCATGGCACTGTTTCACACACACGAGCATTATTCATGCCAGATCTTCACAAAATCACACAAAGATTTAGAACACGTGTGGGATCCTTGCTGTAACTGCTTTCTGCTGGGGGTTAGGTGGATTTGCAGTCACCCATGTAGCACAGGTCTGATAGTTCCACACATGTAGGGGCTGTGCAAACTTTGCCTACAGAACTCCATCCTGCACACTTAAGACTTGTAGGGCCCTACATACGATGTCCCTTCTGGAAGACAACTATGCCAAATTACTGATCTCTAGGTGCTTGCACTGAAAAATACTTAACTCCCCTGGGGAATTACCTTAGTTTTAGGCTTAGGATAAAATATTAATAATGCCTCAGCCTGGGCTGGTCCCAGTCTGAACCCTGAGAGACTCCACTTGTCACTGATCTTCATCTGGACATGGAGCCATGGACCACTGAAGAGCACTCAGGCTGGTGATACAACACCTGGTCTTCTCTCATTCTGAATAAGCTAATTCAAATATTTAACAATGCCAGGACCCCAGTGTCACCTTTCTTGCCTGGTCATTGTCCTCCAGCTGGCTAACATCTCTCCTCAGAGACCTTTCTCTGAGGATCCTTCAGCAGCCTAGTTTGGTCTTTAGAACAGGCTGCAGAGTTCCTCCCCGTCAGCCACCCAAAAGACCCAGGGGACAGAAGTGTTTTATATCCAGCATATGAGCTTCTTTTGAGAGCCTTAAGAGAAGCTTTGAAATAAGTTTTAAACAGATACTTTAAGATCTACCTTTATAATGTGTGAAAGTAATTTAAAATCTATTATGCATGAAGCAGGGTGCGAATATTTACCTTTCAACAACCCAAATTCATAACCTAGTGCTAACTTTCCTACAAAACACACATAAAAAAGTTCACATGCATTCCTCCTGTGTGTGCTGCGTCACTTGGTGACTGTGGGTTAAAAAAAGAGCAACAAGGCCCAACCAGCAGTGGTAAAGTTTTTAATGCACTCACCTTCCCCGATAGACAAACTTCATGGGTTCAACGGCCAACGCAGTGGCCACCACATCATCTGCATTGTGCCTGCGGCCACTAACTGTCATCAAGCCATCCAGTTTCCCCACCACAAACACCAAATAGTCCTGAAAAGAAGGAAGGATTAGAAACACAGCAGAAAAACCTCCTCACACCTGGCAGTACGTGCCTGACTCAAGCCAACAATACTCTTAAGACCTTCAGGAGGTCCTGAGACAAAGTGCTGCTGAATTCAGGGCTATCACTTTAGAGTTGGGAGGCAGGACAAAGTAGGGCCCTGAGGGCTTGTACACACTTACAGGACCCACAAAGCCAAGCAATCCTGTCCTTGTGAAGGGCTGGTCTGATACAGGCATGCCAGCTGCCGTCACTGGGATGGCCTGGAAGAACACAGAAGGATTCAGACACTCACTGGACTGATAAGGATTTGCACTCCTTTACTGCCAGAATACATGAAATGAGGTACCACTGCAAGGAAAAATATGGGCAGAAAGATTGAAATGCCTTCAGGTAACTACACATAAGACCACTGTGTTAATTCAGAGCTAAGATAAATTTAAATGCTCACACAGGCCCTACACTGGACTGTGGAATACAGAAGCAGATGAGACTTGGTATTTTTGCTTGTAAGAGACAGAATGTCTTGTAATGATTCTATGAATGAAGCAAAGTCTACCTGGTCAGGGCTTTTTTCTAACTAACTAAAAAACCAAACCAAACAATAAAACACACGCACACAAAAGACCTTTAAGGAAAAAACAGAGTATTTACAAGAAGAAATACTAGAAATATAACAATTAAAAAGAAATCCAAACCTCAAATACATTCTTGGTGATTCCGAGGAGACCAAAATATGCTGTCCCAGTTGCTCCTGAATTCACACATATTTCTCCAACCTCATCAGCTTTACACAGATAAGGAGTCCCATCCACCTTTACAACACACATGCTGGCTGCACAGAGGAAGAACACAGAATCACAGTGTTAGTCTGCTCCAGCAGCTGACACACACAGTGCTCTGCCACTGACAGATAAAGATTTTAGTATCAATTATTCATCAGCTACAGCAGAAACACAGCATGTAAGAGAGCTCACTTTAGCTTCTTGACAGCCTGTGCAATCTGTTCTCCAAGATTAAGTTCACAAATGCAGTGCTTTTTTCTTACAGCATTTCACAGCCTCCACATCAGCTGCAGCTGAATCCAAGGCACAATGCACTGAGGGAGTGTAAGATTCAAGATCAAGAAGGAAATCAATAAATCTACCCAGGTCAATACAAAATCAACATGGCAAAGCCAACTCTGCTACCTGCATGGACCAAGGAGTGCTGCTGAAATAGATCTGTGGGTACACTTTCAAACCTTAGAGAAGCCTTCCAATTGCCAACATCCTAGGTCTGAACAGGTGAGACCATTATTCACCCTACCAATAGATCAACCTCTAAATTATCTTGGTTTCATAAAAATTACCTATCAGAACAACTAGCAGCTATTAGTAATTGTCTGGAACCATGCAATGATAACCTTGGTACAAGCAAAGAGATGCTACTCAAACTCTGGTACAGTTTCTGGATATTTTATGTGTGTACTACATGTCTGGAATTAAAACCTACAGTATGAACTACTGGTCATGCAAAACCCACATTCTGCAATTAAGGAGGGAAAAAATAGAACAATGGTAAATTGGAACTGACAAAATAGTTTATTACTACAGGAAATAACTTGAGCAAACATCAGAACTCTGTATGTAACACTTAAACAATGATGCAAAGAGAAGTGTTAGTAATTGGAGAAAGCAGAGTTTGTGGGCATTAACAAATGTACAGCCCTCACTGCATCCACAAACATGGAAGAACCAAAGGATCAGCCTGCAGTCCCTAAATGATGCTCCATCCATGAAGCCAAAGGACAACCCTATCACCCTGATCAAGTAAAAAAAAAATACTTACCAGTAACCAATGTATGATACAGGTAGTCTACAGGTACATTCTAACAGCAGGCACAGTTCTGTCCTGCCAGGTTATACTGCAAGGCTGCCCTTCTGCAGTATCTGTGGAGCCTCTACTCTCGCTTCTCCTCCTTTTCCTGCTCCATGTGTGACATACAAGAGAGTGCATCTACCACCATTTCAGTCTCTCTCAACAGCATTGCATCTGAAAAAGAATTAAAGAGAAGGGAAAAGCAGATGGGACAGGAATGTACATGTGGACTGCACGTCACGAAGAACACAGATTCCTGCCAGGAAAGCTTTCCTTCTTCAAATGAGTCCACATGTACATTCTGAAAGATGGTGACTCACAGCAGTCAAACCTGCCAGGGAGTATCCTGGCAGGAGATGAGAATCCTGCTGTGCAAAGGATGATGCTGATGCCCTACCAAAGAGTGGATTCAGCTCTGGATGTTTCAAGACTAGCACAGCAGGAATGCAAGAAGAATGCCAGGGGCCTGTACAGCAGAAGGTTGTGATCAAAGGTACTGATGAGGCTCAGGAAGTGCTCACTTCTTCCCTTTCCAGCATTTCATAGTGGATCAATACAATGGCTACCCTTGCATTACATTCTTCAGGAAGAACTTCTCTTCTAGAAGTATGAAGCCTTAGGAAAAATACTGAAATGCCAGGATGAAATGCCTCTAAAATCACTGTGGAAGGTATTTCCAGGGTTTCCAGAGAAACCTCATCCTTGTGAAAAACAGCATATGGGGATATCAAAAGCAGACCTGAATCTCTTCCTGCTCCTCTGGAAAGGGAAATAGGCATAAAGCAAGCCAACTTCCTAGATGAGGATGCACATAAATCTGGACTCTGGAGGTGGTCCATGAGCATCCAAAGTGTAACATTTAAATTGGAAGACAACATCTCATCCCAAGCGCACACTGGCACAGGTCTCCAAGAGAAGTTGTTCTGCAGTGGTTGTTGTGCCGCTGTGTGACAGACTGAAGCCCTGAGGAACACAGATCTGATGATTATGATAAATTCTAAGGGCTGAATGGAAAAGAGGTGCTGTTAACCCACAATCTAAAGAAAAAAAACTGAAAGTTTCACTAAGTTGTTCTGTACCAACTCTTTCTACTGAAGTAAAGGAAGCAGACCCCTCTGCAGTGAAGATGCTTTGTGGTAACTACCAGAACCTTGGCAAATGTTCACTCAGACATGGACAGAAGAAACAAGACATCCATGGGCTGGAAACAATGTGAGCATCCCAACATTTAGGAAATTAGAACCATCTCCCCAAAGTTCCAGAAAAGGTACTGAATGCAGTCACAATCCAGAACATAATTGAGTTCATTGCAGAAGATGTTGCAGAAGCCCAAAATTTGATGCCAAAGTGAAGTTTTCTGCTTGAGTGTAACAAAGTAGCTGCTGCAGCAGCACTATTTCTAGGAACCAGCCTTTGTATGATTAGAGGCTATAGGGATTTATAACTTTTGGGTTCAAGACTGTTAGCTCTTGTCAAAGAAAGAACATGAGAAGGATCCCAGTACAAGAATGGAAAGGATTGGTTGGGAAGTAGAAGGGAGACAAACTTAACTACAGTTAAAATATCCACTAAGCAACACATCCAGGCTCAAACTTAAGGTAGGTATAATATGCTTTCAAGATGACAGATAACACAGCAATCACATTCCAGTTGATGTGAAAGTTGGAGGCTGAAAATGTGCAGAAGAAAAGAGGTTTGGCACTCTCCCTACCATCTTTACCAGTCCAATTTGAAAAAAATGAACTGAATGTTGGTGAGGAGCCAAATTTAGCAATGCCAGTCCCAGACAGAAACTATGCAAAATAGCCCAAGATGGTCAACAGGTGGGGTAAAACATCATTCCTCTAGAACAGGATTCCATGGGAATGCATACCAGATTTTCTCTTAAGAATTCCCATGCTATCTTTGAGGAGAAGATTTCTCTGTGGATGCTGCCACTTCCATTGAGAGTCTTGTGATGGGCATTTATGGTAGATAATGAATGTGAAGGGAATGTGGCATCAAGAATGGCCTATGGGTTAAACAGCAGTGACATGTGACATGACCCTGGTGCTGATGGCTCTGTTGAGTAAGATCCCCGAGCAGGTGAACTCCACATTTCAGAAAAAAAAAGCAAGATCTGAAGAAAAGGAGGGTGTGAGTAGACCTTTTATCTGTGACCTTTTAACCAGAGAGTTCCTGAATAAAGCATGCCAGAGATGCTCACAGGCAATGAGAGCAAAACCATTTGGCTTGACCATTTCCAAATGAAATTCAGGAATGTGAGCTCCCTATGTCACAAAGTATTTGAAAGGCTAGGGCAGACTTCCAAGTTCAGTGGGGATCAGAAGATGGAACGAAGCCTTCAGAAAGAAATACAAAACCAAAAGCAGATGAAGAGCAAGACTCATCAGCCAGCAGAGGGGCAATGAACAGGTGGTGGTATGCTCTCTCCTGTATGCCAAACACCAAGCCAGAATGGACAAGGGCACACCCTCCATGAATACTACACAGGAGAAAGCATAAATCTTACCAAGTAAGGCACAAGTATCTCCACTGTTAGAATGTACATGCAGACTCATTTGAAACTAAGTCATTGATTTACTTAAGTCATTAATTTTTTTCACTTAGCACACTCCTGTAAGTAGCTGCTAGTCTTGTGACTTCCTTCGTACTCCAAAGGATTTTTTAGGAGAAAAAAGTTATCAATTATCCTTTATAATGAAATCTATAAGGCATATTCTGACTTAAGTAATGTACAGAGAAACTTCTGCTGGAATTCTTAAAATGTGGATAAACTGAAGTAAATCTGCCCCAGATTCTGACAGCTCAATGCTAGTCAGAATTTTAAAGGAGTCAATGAATTAAGTTGCCCAAATTCTGCTTAACCTACAAATAGTTTAACCACTTACTATTGTATTTTTAACTAGCAACAGCCATCAATTACAAGTCATATCACTCTGAGACACTTCATACACATTTAACTGTTCTCCCCTCACACAATCACACAAGTCACTTGATGCTTGTCACTCATGTAGAAAGTAATGGTAGTGTTATCACTGCCTGCCAGTGGCCCCCTAACCCAGACACATCCCTTAGATTTGCCAGGCAATGCTCCAAGGAAGTTTGACAAAGGAGAAGGGTTTTTTCACACATCCCTCTGACTACTCCATCAGGCATTTCACAAGGACAAAAATGTATTTTTTGACAACTCATAAGGTGAAACTCATAAGGTTTTGACAAGTCATGAGGTGAAATTACTTAACCATAAGCATACAGGGAAATTTTCCAACATCCTAAGGCAGACTCGAAGCTGCCACTGAGCAAATGCTCTGTGGAAAAGTAACCCAGGGGACTTAGAGCTCCAACAACTGAATATGAAGAGTAGCTGCAATCAGCTGTGTATCTTAGTAGTAGTCAAGCACAATTTGCTATGAGAGCAAGCCTACAGCAAAGCCAGGAGCATCCTGTTGGTTTTGCATGGCCTGGTTTTTTAGCAGGGGGGCCATAGAAGTGGAGCCACATGAGATAAACTGATCCAAAGAAAGATTTCAATTGATCCTACACCTAATACCACTTTTTTGAACAGCAGCAATATTGAGTTTAAGCTCAGTCAGTTCACCAAAGGGCATGACTACCTGAACTACCTGATTCAGACTTGGTCCCTTTGTGTCCCTGTGTCTAACCTATAATCTAGAGAAAACATTGGGAGCACAGGTGAATTTCAGTGAGGTTTCCAGGGGACAGCACTAGTGTGGACACCCCAAACAGACAGCAGTAGCAGTAGATGCCATCTATATTCAAGTCAAAGTAGAAAAATCACTATTTTTTTGAATTTATTCTGGACTTTCAAATCAACTTCAAATGGTCTGAATACAAAAGAAAAACTTGAGAGAAGCTACACAACAACCAAGTGACTTCTCTGCTTCATTTTGGTATGAAGTGCAGATCTGCTCAGCCTTCACCAAAAGGAAGCTCTACTGAATTTAAGTTCAATAACAACAACTGAACCATTGACTTCAGGGGTGGCAAAGGGCTTCTGGGGATAATAAGGAAAATTAAACAACACCAATGAGACTTGCACACAATGGCTGAAATTCTCATCAGCAGAGTGGGAAGCTGTCTACCTCCTCTTGTTTGTATCAGGGGCTTTGGTGTACAGAGAAGAGGTTGTTGCTGAAATCACACAAGTTGAATCTCCACCTTACCTTGAGTAAATGCTCTACAGAGAGCAGGACTTTAGAACCACAGCTCTGCAAGGCAGGAAGTTCATAACGAGACCAAGAAGAGCAAAGCCTAAGGTGCCAAGGGCATGACCAGAATCAACCAGGTTCTTTGGTAATTACATAATAAACTTCAGGGTGAGGAGAGTTGCAAAATTCTGTATTTTATCCTCTCCAAGCACACCAGAGCAGACAGACAGTGCCATGAAACTGCCAGCCTAAAAGCTGGAGTAGATGGCAGCAAGTGTCCAGTCCTTCATCTCACTGTTCACAGTCTTAGGTCTACTTTGGCACCCTACCTTTACTAACCTTCTTCAGAGTGCTCTCCTCTCCAAATGCAGCTGGATCTCAAGTGAGAATAACGTCTCTTTGCTTCAATTAATGGGCTGAGGAACAATACCCAGCTCTACCTGATTCAGGAACCACAGTGTTGCAAAGAGATGTCATTAGGAAATAGGTTAATCCAGGTTACTCCTGATCACTGTCTTGTTCTCCATGGGCATGAGAAAATAGTTTCCAGAAGTAGCTGTTCCATCACCTCTACAGGGTCTGAGATGAGGTCCCTTTCAACTGAAATATTCTATTCTATTTCACTCCACTCCATAAACAATTCTGCAACAAGCCAAAAGCACTTGCCCATACCAAAATCCATGGCCATTCAGTTTTATCGTGCATGATTCTGTAATCCATCATGTGTTTGGATAATGTGTCAAAACATAACTCATGCTACCTTAAAGGTATTTAACATTTTTATTCATTCCATGCACACAAAGATAACTTATTTGGAATATTCTGAAACCCACACAAAATGTTTTCCTACCTCCAGGCATAATCTGCCCAACATCCTGCACAGTTAACACTGACAACTTCTCCTCTGTATCCACTCTGATCACGCCAAAACTCAGACAATTCATGGATAACACTGCTTTTCCTGGAGGAGGGCCACCCAGTTCAGAAGGTCTGGAAGACACAAAGTCCAGTTAGATAAGAATCAACAGACCAATACTGGTGAGAGGGTTACTAAAAACATTCTGATGGTTTCTCAGGCTTGGTAAGGTTCAGAAAGAGAACGGTTTCTCACTTTGAACAAACAAGAGTTCAAGACTTAGATAGTAACTAAATGAAGACAGAGCTAAAACAAAACTCGCCAAAATTTCCAAGTTTTTTGTTTCAAGTTTTCTTGAAGTTGACTTTCTGAAAAGGCACATTTTGATCAGAACTGCTATCAAAAAATCCAGCATATCCCATCCATTTGTCTATTAATAATTAAAGTATTTATTTTTCTCAGAGTATCCCTTGCTATCTCCAGAAATCCAATGGCATTTCTCAGACCAGCTACAATATTTTTTTTTTTTTTTATTTTAGGCCCCTGTTTACAAATCATTGTACATAAGCAGTTGATGGAGAACTCACCATCTTCTTCCTCCCAAATTAATAAGTCTTGTTTTGGGGGCATTTTAAAAGGTCCTCCAATACTTTCAGTGAGGATGAGACCTAATTTTCCCAAAGCATGAAAAAAACACCTTCTGCCTGACTATTCTTAGAAAATATTAAACTCTTTTAAGAAAAGAAACAAAAATCACCCATCTGTTAGTGAAGGAGGCACCTGTGAGCTTCATATTTCCTCTGCCTAGATCTTTGTGAATCTCTACGTGGGTTATGGTATTTTCTGACTATCACCTTAACATGAGATTCCCCATCCCTGGAAGTGTTTAAGGCCAGGTTGGATGGGGCTTGGAGCGACCTAGTGTAGTGGAAGGGTTTGAACTCCTTCCAAGCCAAAGCATTCTGTGATTCTAGGACACATTGCAATAGTCAAGCAAAGCTTCAGCTCACTTCTCAGAAAAGGGAATTACCTGCGAATAGCAACAGTCAGTGCCTCTGAAGAACTAGCACAAGGACAGATGACTTCTGGTCTCAAACCTCTGGACTGAAACACATTCAGGAATGCATCACAGGAAGATATTGACCCTAGAAAGAACAATCACATAATCAGAAACATTTTTCTAAGAGCAGGAAAGCTTGAGCTGCAGGAATTCAAAGGGGTGCCCACTCTCAGCTCAGTTATATGAATACTGTTGCATTCATGTACAAACCAAATACTCTTTCCAACTGTCTGAAAGGTATTCCAGTTCACTGTAAGAGAGTAGATTTGGAAAAAGAACTCCTAGTGACTAACAACTACACTGAATGAAACTCCCAACTGCATACTCCTCCTCTGGCAGGACACACCAGAACTTAGCACCATGGAAAATCCTTCAGGGATCAGAATACTTTGTCACTAAGGGTAACTTTATGTCAACCTCTTATACAGCTCCTTTCTGATACAGCTCCTATCTGATTGTTTCATACACAAGTCACAGCAGTTAAACATCAAATGCTTCTGACATACCTTCACAATTCTACCAGGCCTCTAGCACTTGGCCCAAAGTGGATTATATCTATATTTATATCTTGTAGGTATCAGTTCAAGTCAATTCAAGGAAAAGTATAGCACTAATGAAGACATGAAGATCAAAAAATGAATTTACACTGGTAATTATAGCCAAGAAGTGCAAATTAAAGTAATGAAAAAGCAGTGGCATCACTGGCACACAGATAGTTTTACTACAGAAGAAACTGCTTAACTCCCCAGGCATCAGCTCTGACACAGGGCTTACAAGAAAGAGAATCTTGGCCAGACTGACACTCAGGAAACACATCCATACTCACATGGATTGGCTCCATCTGCCACTATTAACATCCGTAAGGAGCTCAGGCTGACATCCCTCTGATCCCTCTGAGCCAAAAGTGACCAGTGCATATCACGGGATTTTACTACTGCTACACGGGCTGCAAGTCAAAACAAGAATTATGCTGCATGTGCAGAACAAAATCAAGACCAATCAGAAAATTATCTAAGTATTCTTGTGTATTTACACAAACCTCTGAAACTACACACAAAATTTATGATGCTACACATGTAGAAAACAAATAAAAATGCCAAAAATTCAACTACTATAACATGTGTATACTCAATATACGTGTGTTATAGTATACAACATAACATACACCAGATGGACTTGATCACAGAATTTGAATGTTTGCTATAAATTGAAATACTAAGAAACACAGTCTCTTTAAAGGTCTCTCAGAAGAAGCCATCAACATCACTCCTCAGTGAAACTACGAGCACACAGAATACTGAAATGGGGTAATCAGTGTGATACAAAGACATTTTGTACAATTTAATTTGTTTTCACTAACCCAAAAAGAGATGGGTGAATTAAAACAACCTTTAGGGTACCTTTGTATGAGCAGACTTTCTGTATCCAGGAAAGTGGATTAACCTTCATTAATGCATAGGGAATACTGATGACATGCATCCTGTTCATAACACTCTACAAGAAAGAGGTTCAAAAATAAACTTCCAAGTGGCTTAAAAAATATAGAACATGTAACAATGCTTAAATAAACCCCTCCATCATCACAGCTACAGCATAACTCTTACAATTAACTGGCAGTGAAAACTATGCCAATACTCTGAAAAAATACGCTACACAAGGTACAGCAAAAGCAACAGTTGATTCTGAAAAATATAAATACTGAAACAAAAACCATTTGAGAGAAATGATGAATTTATAGCCTCTTTCTGATACCAGTACACTACCAGTGAAAGAAGCAAATTGCTGCAGTTTTTTTGCCTTTCTAGCAATACTCACCGTTAACACTCCATGCCAAAGGCCAGCCTCTCTTTTGAAATCCAAGACATTTGTTAGTGTTTCAGCTGAAAGCAAAGGAAAAAAATATCAGATTTAAAAAGCATTTTTATAAAAATACTTAAAAACTACAAATATTTGTTCAAGCAACTCTGAAACTTCCATGACTGCTAAGAAACCAAAGCTCTGTTGCCTATAACAAATAGGCTGCTTAAGCTCCTAGTGACTTGCTTTACTTCTTGCAATAATCTTTGAATTATGATTACTAGACTAGAATATTACAAGGTATTTAACATCTTGATTCATTGTAATACCCATTCCATCTGCCAATGAACTATGCAGACTGAAAATTTAGTCTTGAAGCAAACTTTTTCAGCTGAACTGAAAAAGTTAATCTGTATTTGAAAGAATTAGATCTAGTAAGAAATATCACCACGGCTCTACTAAATTTTCTTGAATATTTTCTCTGAGAATTTGAATATCTTATGTGATTCAAAAAATAAACAAATAACAATCAAAGATTTTAAGTCAAGGATTCAATTGATTAATCAGTCCCTGGTTTTTGAGGGATATCTTGTCTTGATTAGGTAAAAGTTGCTCATCACTGATGTAGGATGGATGGATGCAGGGAAGTACTTGGTTAAATGGTAGCACAGATTAACTCTATACAGATGGACATAACCAAGTGCAGTTCTTGGCTGTTCGTTGGGAGAATGACTGCAAACAAGCAGATCTCTCACTGTGTTCACATCCCTGGGGAGATGCTCTTTTGTGGGACATGATCAGGTAAGAGGAAGATCCCTCCTTGATTACATTTTCACAGGTGACTTAACGCTCTTTCACACATCACACCCTTTAGGAATGAGGAAGTTTGTCTTTCCCTTTGCAGCTGAAGTGACTATTCTGTATCTAAAGTTCTCTGCAGACAGCAGACATGATTATGCAACACGAATTGTCTGAAGATGCCAAGCTGCCAGAACCCTTTTAAAGTTACCCCTATCTAACTTACCTTCTGAATAACCACATGCCTGAGTCAGTGCATGACAGTGTGCCAGCATGGAGGCATGAGATACAGTAATGCCCACTGTGCTGCCCTCTTTACTTGTTTTGTACTGAGAAGAGAAAGTGTATGCAAGCATTAGATTAACAGCAAAACCAAGAAAATTTACAGTAGTGAATAGAAAACACATTACAGAAACAAATCCAGCTCTCTAAATTCAAAAAGCTGGCATAAAAATATATTTACATCCACAGAATACATTAATATGGTAAAAAAAATCTGTTTGTCTAGTCCAATTAGATTATCCTGGGGATCCCAAAATGCTGATTATTCCCAATCTTCAATGTGACTCTACACAGTCACTCAACTGACACTCTGCCTGGCAGCCTGATGCAAACATTCTTGTTTCACCAGTTGAAAACATTATATATAAAATAATATAAAACATTATACATATATATATATATAATCTTTTATTGTATCCAGAGTTTAGAGGAAGAAAAGATCACAAACCATGACAGAGTAAGCACAGAAGTTAGCACATGCCACTGCCTCACCTCGATATAAGCGATCTCGGCGCTGGCATCCCGGACCTGGGGATGCCAGTCCTTGGCTGGTTTTGCCAGATGCTTCCCATCAATCACAAACCAAATGAGACGAGGCCAGCCTTCAAAGAAAAAGAAAAGCTACTGTCACCACAGTTGCAAACATCAGAGTTTTTTCCCCAGTATTCAAGGATAATGACAGGAGGCAAGCAAAAGCAAAATCCCCTGCTGGAGAGGAAGAAACAGCACAGAGCACTGCAATGACAATCAAGGCAGCTCTTTATGTGTAAGAACAATGCAAGCAAACTCAAAAACTCAAGTTTGACAGCAACAATGAGTACACCTGCTTTTTATCCCATAAAAAATAAACCCACACCTTTGAACGTCACCACCTCGCCAGTCTGAGCTTTTGGGAGGCCTTTCTGGCAGGCATCAGTGGTTAAAGCTAACGTGACTCCACAGCTGCCCAAAAGAAATCCAATCTGCTGGCTGCCAGCATCCTGTAGAGAAACAAGGAAATAGCAAAATTACAAATAACAAAGCTTTTGGACAGTTTGTTGTAACTTCTTCATGTTTAGAAAACATTAAGTCAATTTATATCACAGGAAAAAACAAAAGTCAATCCCATAAGACCTTGAAATGACTGAGAAAATGAAGTTTGCTTAGTGCTAGCTAAGATTTGCAGCAGATCTAGTAAGAAAAGCAGTGCCAAAAGCAATGGCTGTACATCCCTCCACAACCCAATAGGATGTTTATAAATTCTGCTAAAACAGAAAACTGGTTTGATGCTGTTTCTGAGTCCTGACACACTGAGGAGCAGAGCCTACAGCTTTTTAGCTCTTTGCTAACAATCTCCAGGTGTGAAGGATTATAACTGTATTTCAGTAACTATGGTGTCTCTGCCTGCCTCATTACTCAGCATCAGAGCTGAAGAAACAACCTTTCTCTAATATACTCAGTGAAATACTTCTGCACATCTTTTTGAAAAAAATAAATTTAAATAATTTCTACAATTACATACCCTAAAATACTTAAATTATTAGCTTAATATTACTTCCCCCTTTCCTTAACTGAATACTGTATATAATTCCAAGTACAGAATGTACATTGAGCAGTCCACCTGATGCTTTTTAAAGAGCAGGCTCTGAAGGACCCCATGTAAGGACTGTAGGATTTAGACATACACAACACACACATAAACACTTCATTTATCAAACCATAAAAATGTTGAATGTATCTGCCTACCTTTCTTGTCAGTGGAACTTCTATTGGGACAGGAATAAGTTCTGCCAGAAGACATCCATAAAATGCCACCATAAACATCACTGGATCACTATTAGGAAATACAAGAGCTACCTACAAAAATATAGTAAAACAAGAAAAATGTTTATTTGTCATTTGGCAGAGAGGGGGGCTGCTTTTTAATTTGTGGAACAAAATTTTCACAACAATGTCCAGGTTCATAGATAACCAGGCAGAAAAATACTAAGTATTGAGACAGTGTATTATTATAAGTCACAGTAATGATTATTTCACAATAGATTATTACAATATTTTATTACAAGGCTTTCTTCAGCTAAAGCTGTTCCTCACTATTTCATCCATAGGGACCACTTCCAACAGCAGCCTACCCGGTCTCCAGGCTTCAGCAGGGGCTCATTCTTAGTGGTTAGCTTGTTTAGCAGGGTATAGGCTAACTTCAAGCTTCGACTCCAAAGCTTGCCTAAAGAATAAAAGAAGAAATTAAGAAGCACAAACTAAAATTTTAACACTTAATTGGCAGATCTCAATCCCTCACGCATGCACTAAGCATGAGGGTATCAGAACAGTTGGCTGAGTCCAAGTACAATTTAGAACTTGGCTTCTTTTTGATTTACCTCTTTTTTTAATTTTAAATGTAAAACTAAACATGCTATTCTAAACAACACTCAAAGCTCCACTGCAGAGTAATTAAATTACTGCAGCTGCTCAGCTATATTTCCTGCATCTTCATCTGTGAGAATGCAAACAATAAAGTTCAACATTCTAACATATTATACAAGGAAATGCTGGAGTGAGCTATCCTGAAGGACAGAGTTATTTTCCCAAAAAATGCAATTTACTATAATACTTCTCAGTCATTAATATAGGCAAGTTTCACTTCCCACCATTAACATCCTGATTGTGCTCCTGAGGTATGAGTCTTCTCTATAAGGCTGTGCAAGAGGATGTTAAAATGGAATGTCTCCTCTGGGAATGTGAAGAGTGCATTCTTAGTAATCTGTTTCTACCTCCCAGTTTACACTGGGCTATTTTTAGTGTTCTTTCATGAAAAAAACCCACACAATTCTAAGAGATTTACAAATAGCCACTAGGAAAGAACCAATATGTTTTGCAATAAACATTTTCTCTTCCTTAACTTCTTTAAAAACGCTTTTCATATACAATGAATTTATAATTTCCATTCCTACAGCAATCTCCAACCATGCATTACAAGCACAGGCAGTCCCTCTGAAGCAAGGCAAACTGTTGTTTCATGGAGAACACCTAATTCCTCCTTGCAGCTGGCTCCAACACGTACCATAGGTCAGGGTATAAATGGCTTTGCCAGTGGTATCCAGTGCTGTCAGACAGGGGGCTTTGGCCTGGGTGGTTCCCCAGCGCTGCAGGGCAGCCAGCAGTGAGGGGGGCCAGTTGGTCACCACCCCCAGGGGTTCCCCTTTCAGTACATTCACTTGGTTTCCTTCAGGCTTTGGTTGATTTGGGTCAGGCTGTTGCACTAAAAGCAGAGCACAGTAAAAGGGAAATGTCAATCTGTACAAAATGTGTAAGTTACACTTCACAGGCTATTCTATAAACCATCCACCTCTTCCTCACAGCTATCAACACTTCTCCTCCACTTTATGATGATGCTATGCTAATCATCTGTTGGCTTCCCAAAAAACAGTGACCATCACTTCAGAGTTGTGATTCCACATTATCAAAAGAGCAGAATTTGAATCTCTAGCTTACTTCTCTCTATTTTGGAAAGCTGCTGTTTTCTGCTGCTTGTTCTCCACATCTATTTCAATGAAAGCCTCTGCCAAGTCAAGAAGGGTTATCAGAGACAACAGCTTCAGTGACATCTGGACACTGATTTTCGCTGCACTGAATTCTCAACAGGTGATGAAAAATGACACTGTGCCTGGCTAACAATGTATTTTTAAAGAAAGGCCTTCTGTTAAAATCCTGCTCCAAGCTGCTCCAGAAAGTGAAGTATCTTGATCTTAGTTAGCAAAGTCCAGGCTGAAGTTAGCAAATGCTCAATGTAGATAACCAGCAAAATTAATGGTTCCAAGTGATTCTTTCCACAATTACATGCACCTCAATGAAAGTTCACCTGGAGAAACTTCAGCAAAAGACTAAAACCACAAAAACATTTTATCTTACAAGTATCAAACCAATAGTAGGGGAACTCTATTGGCAGCTGCTCAGAAACATCACACTGAGTAAGAAGGTTGAGTTCAAGATTATCTTCCACTTTCTTGCTCCACTGTATTAATTTTACCATGACTAGTTTTCTATTGAGAAGAGAAACCAACACTTGCTATGTATCAGTTCTGTCATGAACCACTTACACAAGGGGTAAAAAATGTATCTGAAAGAAAATTAACCTTCAAGCAGCTCTTCAAAATCATCCACAAAAAACTCCTTCAGAGGTGGGCGCTTCGGTCTTTTCAAAGTATTTAGCAGTTGCTGGATTTTAGAGGACACTCTGCTGTTCACTGGAACACCTGCCAAATGGAAAAGACTTACTATTTATCATATATTAACCAAAATACACTAAAACACACAACTTTCAGGTGGAAAAGTCATTCAGGATGAGTACCTTGTTTGGAACAAAACAGCTTTAACTAGTAAGAGTTTCCACCATGGATTTATGTGCTTTCCAACAATGCTGTTACCTGGCTGACACAGACACCTTCTCATGCTTCATTTTAGCTTTTCAAACCACTGACCCCTTCATGAGATTTCAACTGAAACATGAACAATGTCCTTTTCTCCAGCAACCTAGTAAATACTACACCTTAACATTCATTCCATTCTGAAAGCACCAGAATGCTTGGAAAAAATGAGTGAATCTTTCAGTATTTTATGAGGCTTGTAAAAACAATCACAACACAAAACATGTTAAATGCTGATTTCCATTTGTATATGTTAAATTAAATGCAAATATATGTATTTATATTTGTCAAAATTTAAAGCTCTGAGGCAATGTAAAATGAAGATGCATCTGAAGATACACAAGGGGACACAGATGGAAAGGTGTACAATGCAATCACCATCTGCAGTTTCCAGAATGCTGCTGCTGTAGCCTCTGGGCACTCCTCGCACGGAGGCGACCTGCGGGCGCTCGTGGTGCAGGTATTCCACCAGGCCAGTGGTCACATCAGGGGGGGCAGAGTGGTTCTCTGCAGAAATGCAAGACAGACACAGGAGCTCATCAGGCACCTTAAGAATCAACAGAATCAACACTGCTTCTTACATGAGGCCATTTCATAAATCCTCACAGGGGCTTGAGAACCTCCTTAAAACCTGGAGGCACAAGCCTGCTTTGCTTGGAGCTGTGCCCCATTTCCTGGCTGTAGAGCAATGCTTGGGGAATACCAAGGAAAGGTTCGGGTTGGAAGGGACCTCAAAGCTCATCTTGTCCCACCCCCTGCCATGGGCAGGGACACCTGCCACCAGGCCAGGTTGCTCCAAGCCCTGTCCAATGTGGCCTTGGACATTTCCAAGGATGGGGCAGCCACAGCTTCTCTGGGCAACATGTGCCAGCCAGGGCCTCACTACTCTCACAGGGAAGAATTTCTTCCTAATCTGAGTCTCTCTTCTTTTTTAATTTAAAACCATTCCCTCTTGTCCTATCACTAACTGCCCCTTTAAGAAGTTGCTATCATCATTCCAAAAATGTAACCATGGTTATAGAATGGTTTTGGATGGAATGGTTTAGGAAATGGCAGTAGTTTCAAAAAGTGTTTAAACAACAGACAACAAGAACAGGAAGACTGAAATATGCAGAATCGATGAGTAAAAATAGGAATGCAGCAGGGAGGAACTGGAGAAAACCCTGCTGCCCAGGGCTGGAGCTGCCAACAGCCCTTGGAGGATCTCAGCATGTCACAATCCTGCCAGAAAAACTGCAGGCAGAGGGAGATCTGGGCAGTGCAGTGAAATACATACACAATCCCCCACTATGAAGCACTGATCAGCCCCAAGACAGCAAGTGCTTCTTGCACTGCTCCCACATTTCCAGAGCCACAAGCCCAGCTCTAAGTGGTTTTAGAGGGATCACCAGGAGAAAAATTTAAATCCATTCCCATCCTTTCCACTTGAAGTCACTGCAATGCCAATGTTTGTGCTGCAGAGACTAAATTCCTTTCATGTGGGTGAGGTACATGAAGGAGAAAGTGTTACTTCATCTGTCACAAAAATGCTCAGGATTCAGTAACCACACAGATGACAACTGTGTAAAGCTGACCTGCATAACTGCACAGGACCATAGAGAGCCCATGTATGCACCTGCCTCATGTTTATACTCTTACTCTGTTCTATATATTTTTGAAGTTGCTTTTTGGCTGGTTTTTTTTGTTTTCTTTTTCCCCTAGCTTTCCCAAAGTACCAAACCAGAGGCGTCCTGCAGGCATACAGCCTGGCCACAGAAACAAATGTACCCAGTTCCCACTTCCCACCTGACAAACCCTCCAGGGACTAGCAATGTCTCACTAGGTATGGAGAAAGAATAGGTTCAATTCTCAGGATTTATGCTCAGATAAAAACCACATTAGCTTAATTAAGAATTTGAGCATTTTATTAATCAATGCCCATGAGACCCCATGCTATTAGCTTGTATCATCCAGAAATACCATGGCACAGCAAGGTAAGAGAAGTGGTGAGGAGTTAAAAAAGAAAGTGTGAGCAGACTTATGACTTCAGGAAAAGGTTAATTGGATTCAGACTGAAGGACCTTTCCATTAGTGATGACAAGACAGAGATAAATGCAAGAGAGTAGTGTCCAAAGGAAGAATAAATGGGATATGACAGAGAATTAAAAGCCATGGTGATCTGTACTTCCAGCTGCTCTAAGAGCTAAGGTGGGAAATACTCCACAGATGATGCAGTGACCTTGAAAAAAAACAGGACATACCACCAGCCTTATTCATTAAAAAAAAAAATTATTACACAAAAGAAAAAAAAAAAACCCTGCATGAAGGGTTGTCCTTGCTGCTATTAAGTGAAAGACAAACATGTTAAAAATAATGCACATTTCTATCTGACTCCACTAAATACTGTAACCTTGCACTTCCAACAGTGCAGTTTACTGCCTGGGAACTTAGTTTGAGCTCACCATTAAAAATGCAGGCTGGAGAAGATGAGCTGTAAGGGAACAAGCTGCTAAATTTAAATTCTCCAACATCTCAAAACTGTGAATAGCTATTCAGTACACAACCAAAACACAGAATATTTCAGTAGGACATGGCAATTAAGATATGTAAGATGCCTTTCACATTGCTGATATCAGCACACTATCTGAAAAATAAATAAACTCATCTTCTGTGCTCTAGGACAAATCAACGCCACTTTTAGAAAGTATGTGAGTATTTATCAAGAGTCATAAAAGTTTGCAGTGTAAGAACTGAGTCAGTTTTCATATTCTTGTGACCTAGGAAAATACATGCAGACAGGAAAAATGTCCCAACTGAACTGATACAGGCCATGCATGAATGTTACCAAGCTAGGAATGAAAACTGATAGAACATGGCAAGCATTGCAGACATGAGGAAGACCATTCTTATGTGAAAATGCCTTTTTTTTTTTTGCCAATTTTATCTTTATTAATATATTTAATAGATCAGCTCTTAAAGATCCCTGAGCTTCCTTCCTTCTAGATATTATAATTATTTCCCATTAATGAAATTTTAAACCTGCATACAGCCCAACATTCAGCTGCTTAAATGCTGGACTCTGAACTCTTTAGTAAGGCCTTGATTTTGCATACAAGGTATTGATTTTGTATGTTGTTAATTAAACAGTCCTGACAGACAGGTCTCTCTGGCCTGGGGCATGAGATATAACAAGATGCAGTGCTATATTTTGGGTATCTTTCAAGTTTTTACAACTATATTAAGAACTTCATCAATCCCAGTTAAGCTTAAAAGGTTAGCCATAATTGACTTTGTAATTTAAAGGAGTTAAACATAATTTCTATTAATCCATAATATGAAATCCAGAATTGCTCAAAGTGAAGCGGTGACAGATTATCTCTTTCTTACGTCTACCAAGGACAAAAAAAATTGCAAATTTCTTATTATTAATAAGCTTGGAAATGGGAATATGAAAAATTATGTTTCTTTACAAGTTTTGTACAGACAGTAAAAAATTTCCCTAATGATTAGTACCTCTGATTTTGTAACCTTCCCAAAGATTCTGTGTGTTTTTCTGTCTTTTGGGTGCTTACCAACTGAATCATATCGGAAATACACAATCTGACATTGTTTAGGGTAAATACATGCAGATTGGAAAGCATGCACCGAAACCAGGATTCCATTGAAATTGTGCTTTGGAATCCACTAAAACTGAACCTTAATTTCTTGGTAAAGCAAGCATTTTACCAAGAAGAACGCATGTTCAGATCTCATGAGCAACTGCCTTGGGGTACATACATACACATACCTACCTGGTCTGTGAATTGCACATTTTAAGGCCATTCACAGCTATCTCCTGGTGAAGACCTTTGTGTTTAGCCTTGCTTTGGGATTTGTAATCTGATTTCATTCCAACCACACCGGCAGGTTTACTGACCTATCTGCGTGTGTGCCATGAGATCTGCAAGCACAGCGGCAGCAGTGGTGGCAGGAGCTGTATTGGAAGCAGCAGCAGGTTTCCCTCCAGGATGAGATGAGGTGGAGGATGCAGAGGATGAGGTGGAGGAGCCCTGAATGACCCGGTTAAGCCAGGGCTCTACGTTGGAATGGCTCTGGAACGGAGTGGAGCCGATCCGCCCTTGCCGCCGCAACGAGCCCTCATCTTCTGATGCTGACGATGTGTCTGTGGTCAAAATAATGATGACAGGCCTGTAATGGGGGAATGGCAATGACCCAGCACCAGGAACACGGCGCCGGGCCGCGCTCCGTGTGCTCCGCGCCGCTTTCTCTCCTGCGACACAGGAGGGGTGTGCACCAAAGGAATGGGACAGCCACACACACAAATCCCTCTTGCTGCCCTGGGCTGGTTAACGGAACCACTTCTACACGTTAGGGCAGAACACACTTGGAGCCAAGTTTCCAAGTGTGTACCAAAGGAATGGGATATTCACACACACAAATCCCTCTTGCTGCTGTTTGCTGGGTTAAGGGAACAACTTCTACACATTAGGGCAGAACACACCTGGAGTGAAGTTTCAGCTACCTCCAACTTCTACACATTAGGGCAGAATACACCTGGAGTGAAGTTTCAGCTACCTCCGACTTCTACACATTAGGGCAGAACACACCTGGAGTGAAGTTTCAGCTACCTCCAACTTCTACACATTAGGGCAGAACACACTTGGAGCCAAGTTTCTAAGTGTGTACCAAAGGAATGGGATATTCACACACACAAATCCCTCTTGCTGCTGTTTGCTGGGTTAAGGGAACCACTTCTACACATTAGGGCCTGAACACACTTGGAGCCAAGTTTCAATTACCTCCAATATTTGGAATGACATGAGAGTTAAAGAAGGCTTCCACCTACAGCAGAAGATCCATGAGCATCTCATCCCATTCCTATTCCACTGAAAAAATATTTCTGTTCTGAACAGGTCAATTTTATCTCATCACACCTGAATAAAGCCTTTCTTATTTTGTTGTTGTTGATTTCCGTTTTTACTCTTTTTGAGGGGAAGGGAATTCTTCACTTTCCAATTGTTTTGAGAACTAATTCCTAAAAAAAAACCATGGTGCTCTGAAGTTCAATGAAACAGTTACTACAAAGCATGCATTTTAACCACATAAACTAATATGAATGAGTAATACACAGAAATGCTTAGTAAAGCATCTTTTCATTCTAGATGTACATTTGCTGCTGTTAGAAGCCTGACAAAGGGCTCCTAATTTAATTACCATCCAGTCACTTACAACTTTCCAGATGTTTCCCTTTGGAATCCTTCCTTAATTATTCTCCATCCAAGAAAAAAGGTAATTCTAAATATCAAGAAAATACATCCCTTGTGATTTTGAGTGAAAACCAGAAAGTCTTACCACAGAAAAAAATCCTGCCCTCATAAAGAAATTGCTGAATTTTAATGACTTGATCCGTTACATGCTTTATATAAGGTAAGGTGTCTGTTACTACACTCTAAGAGTCCCAGACAGGGAAATTTGGGTTGGTTACATCAGGAATTCTGCAACTTGAATTTTGGCTGTTTTCTTAATCCTCTGGACACAGAATTGTTCATCTAGATACAATTCCATATACATTTCTTGAAGCAACATTAAAAAAGCTACTCCTCATCTTGGGCAACACATTTCAGTTACCAGCTCTTTCATTTTCTGATTTTCAGAATATGTGCATTTCCAATAACTTCAAAATAATTTCTCTTAGGAGTCTAAAATCATAAAAACTAAAAAACCATTTCTTAAGAAACCCAGTATATTGATAGCATTTTCAAAGTTAAAATTGTGTATCTCTCATTATTCGACCTCCCTCATCAAACATGACAATTTTGAATAAAAATACCCAAACAACAGATCTCTGAGAAGATTCAGCTGTGATGCATCCCCATTCCTGGGTCCATGTGATACTTCCAGCCTGCTGCTACATTTGGAGTTTTTGGCAGCTGACTCCATTTGCTCCTGGAGAGAAGCCAAACCTGACCCACCTTGCTTGTAATCTTCCCTTTCTTTTAGGCAGAAAGCAAAAATAAATAATCCCAGGAATATGGAACAAGATGGGATTATGAACAGCCAGGAATTAAAAAAAACCCCAAACCAAACCACCATGTCTGCCATTTCTAATCACTTCAGAGGAAGAAACAGAACTACAGAAAAAGCAGGTTTCTCACAGAATACACACTGTGACAGTATCTCCTTACCCAGATTCGAGACAAATGAAATCTGGGTACAAAACTGGAGGATCCATGGTAAAAGCATTCTACTATCAAACATAAATACACCACGAAGCAGCAAGGTCACCCCAGCAGGAGCTCTGTGGCAGTGGCTAATCCATGGATCCTGGTGTGTGGTGACAGAACAGTGACAGAATGCTGTGTGCTTGGCTTCCAGCTCTTCCTGGCTGGGAGCTGACCCAAGACAGCCACAGAAGCCACCCCTCTTGGAGCCAGATTTGCAAGAAGGATCAGCTCCAGTTCTGATCACAGGAAATTCGTGTGGGAAGGATCAAACAGGACAAAACCAGAAGTACGTTCAAATTTTTGGAAGGATGACTGATAAATGTAGTTCCTTTACTGCCAGCCAGGAGCTGGATTTCAATTTAACACTGTGCTGAGAACCATGCACTCATAGAATGGTTTGAGTAGGAATATCCTGAGTTGGAAGGGACTCATGAGTCCAACTCTAGGCCCAGCACAGGAGCACCTAAACAATGACACCACGTGCCTGGGAGCATTGTCCAAATAGTTCATGAACTCCAGCAGGCTTGTGGCCATGCCCACCAGCTTTCAGCTCCTGGTATTGAAGGTGCTACTGCACCCTCCTCAATCCCAGTGTGAGCATACCTGGCTTCTTTGCTGACCACCTGCAGAGCCATGTTACATGATGACACTCAGCAGCACAAACACACAAAAACCACGCAGATCCCACAGTCTCATCTTGCTCTGCACACACTCACACAGCTTGGAGTGCAGGCTCAGGGGCCTGACCAGGCACTTGTTCCATTTACACACTACCAGCCCTTCTGATCCTATATCCTGCTGTTTTCCCCACACTTGTTCCTCCCTAAGTCTGCCCCTTTGCCAGTCTGCACTTCCTCACCCTAACATCCCATAACAAGACTCACACAGTTCTGAAATACTCTTGCCCTCACTGTGTCCCTCACCCCTCTGTGTGCTCCCCCCAATCCAGAAGGTGCTCTAGTGCTGATTGGTCTTGATGGCCTTCACACCTGGCCAGGAGGGCTGAGGCTCTCCAGGGACAGGCCTGGACAGGGTGACCCTTCTCAGAGTCCTGAACTTGCCTTCCTGCCTGGTGCTGTTCCCAGTGTCCCTCTGGGCTGGTGGCTCCTGGGACAGGGTGCCTCACTTGCCATACCCCATGCTCCTCTGCAGGTGAGCATGGCAGCTTTTATCACACAACCTAACATTCTATCCATAGCATCTCAGACTCTTTTTAAGTTGCTCAGAAAAAAAAGATACTTTAATAAAAATACTTACATATTTCTAGGCAAAAACATTAAGGGTCAAGAAAGACCATCTATAAGAACCCAGAGGATTATTGTTTATTAACTACTGAAATAATTGGAGAACTCACAAAAATAATATACTTAAGTGTGTGACCAGCAAACTAAAGTGGAATTCTCTTTAAATGGGAAGAAGAGAAAGAAGAAATACAGCTCAGAAAGCAGGAGGGCAGCATACCTGAACTCTTCTTTTAGAGAAGGGGGTTAAGAACTGGAAATGATGGAGAAGGGCAGTAGAAGTCAGTGTGCTTCTGCTCCTGGGCCACATTACAAAAGACACATACACATTCTCAAAATAAAACATTTTAGGCAATCTCTTCTTTGTACAGAAGACACTGGCCTCAAACCATTTGGCTTGCTAGCACAATATGTTGTATGATTTTCTTCTAGAAAATTCATTGTGAGACAACAGAAGATTACCTTTTCCCCCTAAAATTAAAGAAGGTGTTATGCCATAACCAATCTGAACAATTACAGTGTATTATTCCCTGACTGTTTCAATCTGCTCACCACTGAATAGCTGAAACCATCTGATGAGTGCTCTGCAACTGATGCAGTAACTTAGTGCTCTGGTATTTTCTTCAGCTTTTACAAGAAGAATCTTCTGCAGTTTGAAATGAGGTATTTTCAGCTCTGACATGCTTGCCTAGATTATCTCCTCTGAGTGAGATATGATGTAAGAGAACATACTTAATGCATAAAGGGCACCTGCTCTCTATGACTGCTTTCATGTGGACACTATCTCTAGATGAAACTCGAAAACCATGAGGAAAAACATCACAGCAGAAATCCAACCAAGACCTGATTCCTGGGAAATACAGCCATGATATAGAACTCCAGTGCAACCTATTAAAAACTTAGGGCAGGGACACCTCCAGCTCTCCCAGGCTGCCCAGTCCAGCCTGGCTTTGGGCATTTTCTGGGATGGGACAGCCACAGCTTGTCTGGGCAGCTCTGTAAGCTCTCTGTGTTCACTCAGCACGTACCTGGAGGCGTGTAAGTCTCTACTGAAGAGTGCACCAGGACAGAGCGTCTCTTCGAGGGCATGGGCATCTTCCTCTCTTTATATTTTGCAAGTGCTGCTTGTACTGCCTCAGTGTGGACATCTAGATAGAAAACAAACAAACAAAAAGGTCAGAATTGCAGTTAGTCAGGAGGAATGAATCAACATCACTGCCTCCAGCTCCAATCCAGTACAGAAGCAATGGTTTCCAAAGCTAAGGAAGAATACAAGCAGGGGCAAGTTGATGTAGTTTCCTCATAAAATCAGCCTGAAAAAGCTCTGTGAGTAGCAATTTGAAGACCCCCCTGAAATAAACACTGCAGTTATAGAGTACCCAGTATATGTTGGTTTTGAACTATCAGTTATTTTCATTTGGGGGGGGGGGGAATTTCAATGCAGAATCTGTAAATTTGCAACAGCATTTGACTCTTCATCCTCAAAATCCAGGAAGGGAAAAGAAGTGCAAGTACATGCATACTTGAAGTTCTCAGAAAACAATGCCAGCAATAAAAACCAGAAAAAAGATGCCAATGGACTTAATGATTTCAGAGCTATTTTCCAACTCTAACAAAATTCCATGATTCTATATGAAGAAAGGAAAAGACACGCAGAGCTTTCACCTTCCTGAAAGTAAAAATTATCCTAAGAGGCTCAAGGGCTGTATTTTAACTTTTCTAATTTTTAAGCCAAAACTGAGATTAAAGAGGAATTCAGTGTTCAATCAAGACCTTGCTGCAGATAAAATTTAATGTATTCCAGTGATTTTTCAGCAACCTTTTCTCTTTGACATCTACATTCCAATAGTGTCAAAAGCTAAAACTTATGCAGGAATAAAATTCATGAGAAGTGAACAGATGTTGAGGAGGAATGAGGCAAACCAAAAATATACTTTTGACTTACCACCAAGACTCAAACTCATGAAAAGCACAATACATCATATACACACTTTTACAATGGGCTGGTTGTGGCTTAGGAATGGCATTCTCCAATCCAGTATTCCCTCTCAAAGCAATTCAAGACAGTCACTGCTCACTCTCTTCCCCCTCTCCCTGCTCTCAGTGGTAGGATGGAGAGGAGAATTACTTGGAGGCACAAAAGGCAAAGACCGTGGGTTGAAGTAAGAACAATTTACTGAAAACAGCAATGAGATAGGAAAATCAACAGTAACAGCAAGACCCATGACAGAGAGTACAAGGAAAGAATTGCTACTGCTGAGTGTGGCAACCCCTGTCAATAGACAGAACCCAAAACAGGACAGAGCCCAGGAGTGAGGACGTGATTCTGCATTGGGCTGACCACATTTCTTTTACATGGAAACTGCTGTATAAGGTTTTCAGAATTTAACTACTCAATTGGAAAGAAAACACATTCTTTCAGTAAGTATCCATCTAGTCTTTTGCTATGATTTAAATATGTAACAGGTAGACAAATTTGAAGGTATGAAACTATTTGTAGGTATGTAAATGTGTATGAGAGACATATAATTACACAATTTACATATAATATACAATGCAACATAATTGTACATATAATTTTGTACATATAATATACAATGTAACTCTATCCCTGTACCTACAGGGATTTACCTTAGTGATGACTACAGGATCAGTATTTTACAGTATCATCTTCTTTTTTTTAATTTAAAAAGTACCATTTCTGTACTGGCCCTGAGCCCCCTTGGGTCATGCCCAGCACAAGGGCATTCCTAAGGAACATGCCCTTCAATCTGGCCAAATGGATTCTACAAAATCACAAGAATTCCTGAGTAAATGGTCCCAGACACCAACCAGTTCTTCACAGCAATAACATCACTTTTCAGTCTGCAGCTCCCTGCAGATCATCTGTTCAGAGCAGCATTTAAAATATGTATACATGCAAATATACTATCCCACCTGTGTTCCTACAAGACTCAGGAATGTACTAAGTAGATGCTTATCTCAAAGAAGAACTTTTTGTGCAACTAACATGGGAGGTTCAAAGATGATGATGTTATGAGAGAAAAATATTAAGAAGGAAAAAGAAAAAAAAAACTCAGTAAAACCTCTACTCTTTTATACAGTAATTTTTTTTTTGTCCTGGTCCCCTTGTCAGATTTTTGCTCCTGTCCTTCACACCAAGGACCTAATAACAGATGTTTTATAAATTAAAAATTTCCCTTTGCTTATGTCTGCCTGTCTCCTTCTCCATTTCCACATCTAGGCTTATTGTCAAATCTTGGTTTCTCCTGATCCTTAGTTTTAGTTATAATTGTCCACTAATGAAGTTTATTCCCACAGATATCCAGAAGCAAACCTTTTATGTCCCCAAATTCCAGAAAGTTTAAGCAGCATTCAACGTCAAGGTTGTTTTTGGAGCCTTAAAAGTAGGGAAAAAATGTCCATTCTGCAGGACACGTTTCCTTGGCACAATTTCCAGCCAAAACCAAGCTGGGATATTTCTAGAAAGAGACAGTAACTGTGAGATGCAGTCACTTCCACCATGCCTACATCTACATACAATTTAGAAGACATTTTTGTTGCATTAACATCTCATAACAGCAGGGGAACATAAATTGTTCTCCAGAAAAGGTCTTCCAAAGAGCAAAATAACACAATATCTGTAGTCGCCATATAAATATATGAAGCCATTAAATAATGTGGCAGATTAAAAATGAAAGCATTCTTCAACAGCTGTGCATTTTGGGAATGGAAAGGCCTAGTTGGAGACAAGGGTGTGCTGGGGCTTTTTAACAAAGCAGAGCAGGGCAGGTCATAACATCACACAGATTTGTGGGAGCAAGCATGGGAACTACTTTTTATTCCATTTCCAGAGGGCAAAATCACTACCACCTCATCCTCTAGCCCTAATTCCCACCCCAAAACCTGGAACAGACTAGATTAACTGATAAAAATGCAACCAGGAGACAGTCAGGATGAATTTTTATTCTGTTCCATGTTTTATTTTTACAGCGCCAATTTAACTCATCATTCCCTCTACACTCATTAAAATCTATTCCTGGCTTGAAATCTTTCCTATAATATCTTGTCCTTGGACATCAGCTGAGTAGGAACATCCTCTCTCATCCAAATCAATGAAGTAATTGCTTTCACTTCCCTGGAACACTTTGTTCCTATTCCACTTTTGCTTTAAGAGCTTTGCTACATGATGAAACACATTTCAATAAAAGAAGTAAAAGGAATGAAATAATTTTAAAGAAGCAGAACACTTAGGGTACAAAAATTCATTAAGTATAGTATAAATTATTAGTATAAATTAAAGTTTAACTGGATATTGGAATTGCAAAAAGAAACTCTCTACCACTGTCTGTTACTTAAATTCTTCAAAATTTACTGTGAAAGTGATTCACCGCATAAGAACTGTGGAGTTCAGGTTTCTTCAGGGAATTAATCACTCATAATCAGACCAAATGTGTCACATTTCTGAGAACAGGGATCACAAATGCTCAACAGTGATCACTGGAAGTGATGAACAGCAAGCCCAGTATTTCATTAACACAAAGAATACATGTGCCAAAGTGAGGGAACAAACCCATATGCTGCCATCCAAAAAGCAGAAGAAAAAGTCTTGGAGAAGTATTTCTAAGCTTTTGCACTTTATTAAGCTGCAAGCAACCATCAACAATTAATAACTTATAAACATTTTCTCCTTCTGCTGTAGTAAACCACGTAATCTTCTCTCCAGTTCTTTGTATCTATTTTCATTTTCTTTCTTTCCACATGCCCTTAAAAAAGGATTAGGGAGGAAAACTAAAATAGTTTGTGGACTATAAATCACCTAAACTCTTACAGCTCCTAAACTGTTCAGCTATTAGAAGAGCACTTCTCTTTCCTATTTGTAGTCTCTGCTCATTTATCAGCCTCTGATTCCTGTCCCTGCCTCAGGCACAAGGAAGGAAGAATTTCTACAGTAGGTTGAAGAAAAAAAAGACATTTTTAGCCTGACCAGTGTCCCTGCTACTCATGGATTTCAAAATACCATCAAGCAAAGCAATAGCACTAGGTAGGTGGGATGGGGAGAGGACTTGGAAAAAGGTAAAATCCACAGGTTGAGATATGAACAATAATATCTGAAGTAAATTAAAATGTAATAATGATGATGATCATAATAAAAATAATAATAATGTACTTAGAACAAGAATAATAAATATGAGCATTATTCTCATTGTAAATCCAAATACAGTACTGTACCAGCTATTAAGAAGAAAATTAACACTATTTTAGCTGAAGCCTGGACAGCAGGCTTGGATTTATCAATAGTATTCACTGTTGGAATTTTTTGGATACTATTTGTTGTTTGAAGATAAGTTATCTGGGCATGACAAAAACATACAGTTGATTTAAATACAAAACTCTTCTGTGAAACTATTTAAAAATGTGCTTACAAAGAGTAAAAGATTAATTGTATGAAAAGATAAATTGTTTCACTTACTTGCTTATTTTAAGTAATTTATGTTGATGGTTGTAAAGTACCTATAATTGCTCCAGAAAGAGATCCTGTTTTAGGAAAAGCTGCATTCTCCCCTCAACAACTACTCTTGAAAAAGACATAGGAGAACTGCTGAGATCTGAAGCAAGGAAAACAAGAACCAAAGACTGGAAGGAAAGAAAGAAGAAGGAACAACACAGCCTCCCTTCCCCATAACAGTCTAAAGAAAGGTGTGACATTGAGGGAAGGAGGCTGAAGCTGGTTATCCCTCACAACAGTCCATGTGTGTCAGCACACAGGGAAGCCAAAAAAGGCACCAATATCTCTTTGCTGAGATAAAGAAGCCAATCATTAACACAGTACATCTGAAGTTGTTTTTTTTTTTAATTACAGCATAGAAAGGGGAATATGTACTGGCATCCAAAAGCCATAGCTACATTTCCTTACACAGACTTAAATAAGTTTAACCTAAACAGAGTCAAACAAAACCATCACCATTTGCTGTTGATACCATCTGAGCACATTAAGCCTTGTCATATATCCCTAATGGGAGAAAGAAAACCAATTATGTGTGCTGTAACTAAGAACTTCGCAAATTGCCAAGTAAGGAACTTGTTCTAGGCAGAAATATTGAATGAAAAATTAGTTTGTGGAGCTGTGATAGGAAACCACAGAAGGACATGGCAGTCCCCACCAAGGACTACCTCCCAAGGATTTCCTGCTGTAGTTGTGCTCTTCTTGCAGATTTTTAGTTCTGTTAGCTTAACAATGGCACATCTTACTCTAATTATTTTCTATGTTATACTTTCCTATAACATATTTCTATAATTTAATAATTTAAAAAATATTTTTGAACATGTCATCATTTAGCTAATTACAACACTTTGCACTATTCCCTGGCACTCAGAAGTTTCTTCTCTGTGTAGCTGAATGCAGGCATCTTTCCCTAGAGTCTGCATATGTCCACAGAATATTTAAGAAGTCTCATTCATGATTCAGTTAGCCCTAAGGAATGTACAAGGCACAGCTGCTCCAACTCTGGAGCAAGGTTTTCCATATCAGCAGGGCAAACAGGATGCAATAAAACCCTGCCCAAGCAGTGGCAAGAGAAGGTGACCCAAGAGCAGCCACCTATTAAGGAGGTGCAGTGCATGCCATCACTTACACTTCTCATGCCCAAACCCAAGACGTGGAATTACCCTGCACAACAAACAGAAAAATATCCAGCTAGAAGTCCCAAAGCATTTAGGAGAGAAAAGCTTTCAAACACCTGTTTTTCCTGACTATTGTGACAAGGAATTTCACAGGGAAATGGTGCACTTCAACCACCTGAAAAGTAACAATGGGAACAGGATGCTATGAGGATATCAGTATTTTCACACAATTTTCCAAAACAGGTTTGTCACTGTAGTGTCCACTTAAAATGAAGTAGAATATCCATTGTGATATTTCCCTTTTTTGTGCACTTGCTTTAAACCAGGAAATATTAGAAAGAAACTACAACAAATCTATAACCTTGCTTTAACAAAATAACCCAAACAAGCAAGCAAAGAAATCCTCCAAATTCACACACTCTAGCCTCCAAAATTTTTACCTAACTGTTACACAGACTGGAAACCCAATTTTGTTTTCTTAGTAAATATGAAAAACCTGTTGAGCGTGGTAAAATTCACAACAAGAAACACATCAGAAGACAGGCCTACAGTCTCCTTCCCTTCTTGCATTTCCTCCAGGCCGAATTCAAACAAAACCACTCTTGAAACAAAACCAAAAGATCCTTGAAAAACATTCATTATCTCTTCCCTCCTTGCAAAGCACTGCACCTTTCTGTGTGGGTGCAGGTACCATTTTCCAGGGATATTTTGCTCTCAGGAAATGTGATGCCTCAGCTGTCTCTGTGTGCCCTTACCGGATCGGAAGCGCTCGTCCCTCGAGTTGGTGGATCGGGATTTCTGCTGTTTTGATGCCCCAGCAGTGGCTTGGGAAGAGCCTGGGACTCTGTTCTCAGTTTGCAGGGATGGATCCACACCTGAAACACAGTTTATTTTAGTACAAACTCAGCTTTGCAAGCATAGTATCTGCTCCCCACGTCTACATTGTTTCACTACAACTGGTGCAAGACAGTATCTTTAAAAAGAGCTCATCTTCTACCTGCATTTTAATCCAATTTCATCTATTCCCATTTAACAGAGAAACACTCAAAAGATTCACATTTTACAGAAATGCTGCAATTCTCTAGTAAGACCTGTGCAGATATTAATGCAGAATTACTGTCAGCTTCAGCTGTGTAAAAGCTCCTGCTGTAATCTAGGTCTGGTTGCTTCATGTACTCCTGAAACAATGAAAGACCTTCCCAGCCCCACACAAAGTAATAAAAATAAGAGAAATTGAACCATTCTCTAGTTGTTTGCTCTGCACCTTATTAGAACAGGGCTCTATATAACCCAGAGCAGTTGCTTATGTTTAGGCTGGCTGATATTCAGGAAGATCAATCTGAATTCTACATTGTAGCACAACAGGAGTAAAAAAAAAAAATCAAAGGAGTGGACAGTAACCATTAAATATGCATTAACTCTTCCCCATCCCCAAAATGAGGAGACTCTCTGCTGGCTCTTGATCCATCAAGGACTGTATGAATTTGGACTAGGAACTTCCTTTTGCAGTTTTATTACACATCCACGCTTCAAAATGTAATGTAAAAATTCCAATGCAGCTGGAGGGTTTTTTTTGCACAATCCTAACGTGAATATAGCTTAGTGCTGTGTTTTACAACAAACTTATATGGCTGCATGAAGGTCACTGTATTTACTCAGCCCCTGTACCACACAGGGCTGAATAGATCTTTCATTTCACTCCTCCCTTCCCTTGAAGAGCTTCTGCTTTCCTACCTGGCCCCAAGTCCTTTGAAAACAACACGTTTTGGAAACAAAGTATTGGAACACCACATTTTCAAAATGCAAATATTTACCAAAAGCAGCTCTCACTGAACTGAAGACATCATCCCAGAGGAATCTGGGTCAGTTCCTTTGCAAGGAAAGATCTCACTTTAAAAAGTAAGAAAAGGTTCACTTCTCTCTCATGGGGTTTCTGTTCCCTTTGTTACAAAGTGAGTATCAGGAAAGAAATTGGCAACTGCTAGCAAATCTAGGAATTATAAGATATTTTTATGAAGGTGTTTCAGTGAGATATAGTCTTTACATTAGGAGTGTAATTGGATTAAATATCCCATTTCTACCTCAACTAATGAAAAAGAGCTTTCAAATACTCTATTTAAATGTAATATCCTCAGGGAAAGTGTTTTATCATCTTCATGACAAGGTAAATTACTATATACCAGCTTTCTTGGGTATCTGTTAAGACCTTTGGATGAATGCACTCCATAATCCTTTCCCTTTGCAGCTAACAGTGAGCACCTCTGGATGTTGAAGAGGCAACCTTGAGCTAGATATGGGTTCAGGGTGTGGGATAAAGGGGCCTAAATAATAGAAAAACAAATGAAGATTTAATAATTCACACAGATCTAAGTTTTAAGAAATTAGTCCGACTCCAGAGATATGCTCCTTTCTTTTACAGTTTGTACTAAAGAACAAACACATTCTCACTTCATTTTTCCGATTTTCCAAAAGTAAAGCTTTTTAAACAGATGACAGAATATCCAACACCAACTGCATTCCCCAGTGGGATATATGGAGACAGCCCAGCAAAGAAACCAAAGTGTCCTCAGTGGAGCAGCACAGAAAGTGTGTTTGCCAAGATACAGACCTAACACTCCTTGAAACACTTAAGCAGAATTCTGTTTGTAAGAGAAAAACAAATGTGGTCTCCCAACTGAATTGATTCAACAGATCTGATAAGTGGTGAAAACACTGCAGAATTCTATTCCACATTTCACTTGAGCACAAGTTTTCCATAACCACAGGTGAACAGTCCAGAGGGATTGGTTCATCTGGAAACAATAAACAGCAACTTCAGATTTTGTTACAAAGATTGAGGCAAGTCATCTCCTTAAGCCTCAGCCAAGCAAATAGCCAAGGCAAAGGGAGAACTATGATGGTACAAAAGAGAATAGGGAGCAGGGCTGGGAGCCTCCTTCAACTAAGACTACATAAGGAATCCTCAGAAAACATCATATCTACATCATTTTTGTGCAATTTTGTCAAAAGAGACCTTGGGTGAAAAAGATAGCAAAAGAAAACCAGAACTTGTTTATTTGTGTGCCATTTCTTTTCCTCCAGGAGGGTTGTTAGCTGTAAGCAGAAAACAAGATTCATATTCCTCCCAATTCCTTACTCTTCCCATTTGCAGTCTTGTAGTAACTACAGAGCCTTGAAATCAGGACTTGTAAGAGCCCCTTTTCCACTCTGTGATCCCCTGTGGGAGGAGAATCATCTGGAAAATGAGCTGACTGGTATAACCCATCAGCAGATGCCAGCCTGCATGCAGGATGTCCCGACACACGTGCAACCCAAGCGCTGCTGTTTGGCCACACCAACCCTGGGGGCAGGAGGAGCAGGGGAGAAGTGACCACACATAACAACAGGAGTCCATGACCAACTCCACCTCCAGAACACTCTCCTGCTCTCAATCAGATTTTTGTGAATCACAGTTATTGTGATGAAGTATGTACCAGTGAATCTCAGAAGTTCCTCTTAAATTAGGATGAGGCATGAGATCCTTGGCACTTTTATAAACTACAACTCCATTTCTTTGGATTAAGTTTCCCTTCTTGCTTTCTCAAAGTAGGTTTCATATCACAGTGCAAAAATAGCAACAATGAATCTGAAAAATGTCACTTTTTGGTAAAAATAGTAAGATAGTGCATCTGACTCTTAGGCTACATAACTATGTGCCAGTAAAATGCTGTTCCACAAGCCTGGTGAGCATGTTCATTTATTCTCCTACTATGCAAATCACTACCTTAGCCTTCAGCAAAAGCAGATGGGTAACTAGGCAAAGTCTCCCCACTCACACCAACACCTTTACAGAAAAGACAGACTAAAGGCACTTGATCCACTATTCACTGTATTTTCTCCATTTTTAACTTGCCCAAAGCTAGCAAGAATGAAGTCAACTTAAAGAGGCTGCTTGTTCCAACTAACTGAACAATTTGCTTCTACTGGATGAAAATTAAAAATAATATTTGAATTATTCCTGTATTTGTCCATCCACAAGCACTGGAGAATCAAGACTAACACTGGCATTTCAAGCCATTTTCATTAATACAAGCAAAAATGATTTTACTGTAAGAGCAGGGAAGAGCTGCCAGGACAAGGAAGATTCTCTGCTGGCATCAGTGGGGAGGATGACCAGCTAAAGTCATTAGGTGGGGAGAGATAAAATTTTCAAAACATAATGTATTAAAGAGCTCTGTAGAGAGGAAAGGGGAAGAGGGAGGCCAAAGAGGAAGCTCCAGACTCTTTGTACATTATCAAATCTTTCTGCAGCTATTGAACTGGGTCTGGAAATAAGAAAGGAACAAATGACAGCAGCCAGGTTCAAAGTGCAAAAAGAAAGGAAAAGGTATGACAAGGCAGAAAATCCAGAAAGTGGAGGTCTGGCTCTGGGGCAGTTACTGAGTATACAGTCCTCACTCAAGTTCAATGTTACCATCCTTTACTGTCATATCCCATCTCAGAACATATTACCTGCTGTACACACTTTTTTTATCTTCAAGATCCAGTTTTGGAAGTGCTCACACCTTCCAGATTAGAAGGACTGAATAAGAATTTACCCAATGTAATTTATTACCCAGAATATGGTATCAGAAATTCAAGAGATTAGAAATAATAATGATAGCAAAAGGCATCATGCACATGCATTATGTCTGACAATCTTCCATGATTCTGTAACATTTTCCTCTACTCAAGGAAGTAAATTCCACCTCCTAAGCTTTCATTTGCAGCCTATGAAACCATTCTAAGGGCATTAACACTTTCCATTCAAGGAAGCATGGAACAGCAGCAAAGAACACAAAAGCATAGAAGACACTTGTTATAAATTCAAGGAAAAAAAATACAAGCCAAGATTTGGATCCAATTCAGAGAATCCAAACACTGACTAAACTACCTCAATAAAAATTAAAAGTGTTACTTACTCACAAGTAGGAGAGACACTTATTTAGACACTATGACAGACTGCTAAGCAGAACTCCCACAGGCATTAGCTAGAGCTTAAATTTCCCAAAATAATAGTCCATTTTAAGCAGCAGTTCAGGAGGTGCTTCACAAGCAGCCCAGCACTCCTAACATACAAGGATGTGCACTGAATTGAAAAGGCACAGGAATAGCAATCTCTTGATATTTTGAGAAACTGAGCAATGAAGCTATAAACTGCTTTTTCAACTAGCCCATGTGAACACATTACAGTTTGACATAACTCATTTAAACCAAGTACACCAAGATCCAACCAAATTAGCCAATTAAAATTTGGACATCCTTTAACCACAGCCATTATACCCATAGTATAAAGTGGGAATTGTAACTCCATAGCACCAAGAAAGCTACTTATATGTTTTTTCCTTAAATTATAAGAAATTATAAAGCTTTTGTAGACTCCAAGACACCAGAGTAAGTTGCATACTCCCTAAAAATGGAACTACAGGTACTAAGTGCTATAGGGGTATGTAAAACTCCCACTCTAATTGAATGAGAGGCTGATTTGAGGGTACCTCTTTCCCACAAAGATGAAAAAACAAAAGTCACAGTTATACAGAATCACAAAGGAACCCAGGTTGGAGAGACCTTGAAGATCACCTGGTGCAGCCAGGAATAGAAAGCACATGTATTCCTGGTAGCAGCAGAAACATTTTTCAGAGACAAAAAACCATGAAAACTTAAGAAAAAAACAAGTATGGAACATGCCAGCCTCAACCAAAATTAGAGGAAGCTTCATCATAATTTTCCCTTAAAATAAAAATTTGAAATGGTTAGCATTTCAATTTTGCTGGAGCAGAAGTGCTAAGGAAGAAAATAATGAAAGAAAATAATTCTAGAGTGGAATCACTGTGTCCCCAGAGAAGAAATGAAGTCACTCACCAAGGTGTTCTTCTAGCACTAACTAAATCCAGTGGAATCATTTCCAGGGACTGCTCTGTAAAGTAGCACCAGGACACTAACTGCAATTGCAACCTCATTTATGCAGCCAAAGAGGCAGACTGAAAATAACCACTAACACTGTAAAAACATCAGTAGGAAATCAGGATAATCAGGAAACAACCATCACAAGGGCAGGAGTTTTACTTGAGGTGTTAGAAAGGAGCTTAAGACCATCACCTGCCCATCAGGAGATGATGCTCACTGTACATGCTGCTTACTTTATTCTGTTATTTCTGAATGTTTTTGCATCCCAGCTTTATCCACATTCAAAATCACCCTCTGCCATCTATCTGATGTTATCCATCACTCAGAAGCTTCATCATGCAGCATGCCAGATTGCCTACAGATATAATTAATTATTTCCTCAGAGTTTTATCTGTAATTTGCATGCAGAGGTTGACTGAGGAAGCCAATTACTGACTGTTAAATTTTACTTCATTAAAATAATTAATTACTGTTTAATGCTTGCTATTACTCAACACTTGTTTTTGATTTTGCACAGTGCACTTGGTTGGATCAGTGAAAAATAACTCATCCTAGTTATTATCTACATATAATTACAGAGTTTTATGGTTCCTAAGCAAAATCTTTACATTTTCACTAACTCTTCATCACTGCAGATTTAGAACTTTAGAATACAAAACAATCTACAGGAATGAGACTCTTGAATCACAGAGTGTTCTGCTTAATTTTCCTGTTAATTGAAAATGTGCTTTGCAGGCACTTGTGTCTTTTTCTGTTCCCCAAGCCCTCTGTGGGGTTGTTTAACACTGTCTGGGTAATGATCTGGCTCCCCACAGACTCAGCCATAGAGTGCAGCAGAACACAGCCCAAACCATTTTGATGGTATTGAGAGAGCAGGAGTTTGTAGGTAGCACTTGATGAGGTGTAACAGGGAAAGTTAAACTTCCAGAACCCAAACCTATGATCATGCAAGTGCATCTTTATGTCATAAAGCTGTAGAAAGACATGATTTAGTGGTCCTGGGGATGTCAAATCATAGAGCAAGAACTCAACAAATGTAAAATGCTGACATTCATCAGTCTGCAAAGATTTAATGGATACTGAACCTTATGAATCCTATCAGGAATGCTGCAATTAAATTGTTAATGATAAAAAATTTCTGCAGGCTCAAAGCCTTTGGGACTCCCACACACCATTCTGAGCCAGGCTGGAGCTGTGTCAATTAAGGAAATTTCAAGTTAGAACTGGGTTAATGGAGCATATGTCAGGAAACTGAACCAGGCAGTTTAGCTTAATGTTTTAAGCAAATTTTATCTTTTTGCCAGAGCATCATTCTTTGTGCTCAGAGGCAGACAGTCTATTCATTTTTTAGCATATTAAAGCTAGATTCCTGTCAGCTTAATGCTCATCTAGGCAGAAGTGGTAAAAAAAGATCAGGTAATCTGGTACTTCTTAGAAAATGTGGTCTCAAGCAAGTAGGACAAACCACAGGATTTGCTGACTCATTAAACTACTGCTTAAGGCGATTAGGGAAAATATACCTGAACAAGGAGAACAACCTTGAAGCAGCTGAAAATCTAAACTCACTTTAAGGAGTATGGCAGACAAAGTACTGGAGTTGTCTAAGCTATGCTTGAGAGCTCAGTACTTGAATATTTGTGCAAACAGCCTTGTGAGAGCTGAGAAGAAAAAATATAAAGTAAAACCCCCACTGTCAATAGAAAGCAGTGAAGGCAGAGTAAATCAAAGATAATGAGAGATTAAACAAGAGACAGAAATCCAAATACATGACTTGCTAGGAGACAGAATGCATTGTCAGAATATTTCTAGTAATTGTGAAACCCCCATGTAGAAAATCCATACCTCACCTGGTCTCAGAATCTTTAACTAAGCTGAGTTAGAGGACAGGGTATTTGGAACAGAAAACTGAGACAGTTCTTTCCAGAAAAATGGTGTAAGGAGGAGAAGCTGTGGCAGCTGAGGCCAGAGCTTGCTGCTGACTGTCAAAGTCATCCTAAAAATCCAAACTGCTCCATTGCAAGGAACAAGCCATTTTAAAGAGATGAGTTTGGTTCTGCTTGGCCTACAGAGATTCCAAATTTGCTAAGAGAAAACCTACATCTATTCTTAAATAAATCCCCAAATCCAAATAAAAACCAAAACCACAAAAAAGAAACATTTGCTAAGAACCCCATGATGAAACACCAGATTACATTCTGACAGTTCAACACTGTCTCAGTTTACAGTGTCTCATTATTGCTTCCACTCAACTTAGTTTTCTTCTCATTTTCCCTTATCTTATAATCTGTCAAGCTATGGAAAATTGGGGGATTTCAGAATACCAAATCTCAGTGGTAGCATAACAGCCTAAACCCTGAGTGATTTCAGAGTCCTAGCATAAAAATAAATTTTATAAAGCTGGGCACTTAGGTTTTGGCTGTGGATGATGAAGTCTGATAATAACCAGCTTCAGAAGTAATAGTTGAAATATAAAAAAGTCAATAGTTTGAAGAAACAGAGGGAGTGAGGGAGTGTGTGGAAATGGGGTGAGGCACAGGGCAAATGCAAAAAACCAGCACATGAAAGCATGAGAGTGGGAACTACTGAGTATTTTCATCTAATGAAAACAGCCAATTTGCTTTTAGCAATAACTTTAGAAATTAATAAAGTTGTTATCTTCAAGTTACAGATGCAGTTGTCAAACTGAAGTTTGCTCACAAAAATGTTACCATTTAACATTTGATATAAAACTATTAAAAAATATCTATTTCAGGCTTTTTCCTTGCTCTGCACTTCTCTGTGAGAGCCATCTCCCACTGCTGCTTAGATGCCATATCAAACACTATTCTAATTCATCCAGTCTATTAATGAGAACTTTTCCATTTGATATTTTCACAGATGTGGCACAAAGGTGTAACTTCCACGCAGTTTCTCACCTTGAATTAGTGGTATGTACCGTGCTAACAGCTTTGCCCTCTTCTTTTCATATCCTTTCTGAGTGATGTCTCCTAAAGAAAAGAAGAAATAAATACATGTTGTTTGGAAATTCTACATTTAAATCTTTGCATCAGGCACATTCTGTCAGCAACACATTGGTGAAAGAATTTAACAAAGCAAACTGTGCAGGGAAAAAACAACAAAAAAGGCATTAATTACATATCTATATGGATTCAGCCCACCTCTGGCCAAGTAGAACTCCTTTTACTCGGTCAGATTTCACACATAAGAGTTCTTACTCTGTATTTTAAAATGGTTCTCAAGTACTTTCCTTAATCCATAGGGACTGTGTTTAATTTTTTGCTTAATATTCTTCATTTCCTCATATATCTGCCTAATCCCTATATCAGGAACACTAACAGACACAAAGTCATTTCATTCTGCCATCCCCAACCTCCATCCAAGTGAAAATGCATAATTTCAAACTACTGACACTCTCCCAAAACAAGCAACGGGAGTTCAAAGAATGGTCAAAACAGGTAAGAAAAACAAATGCACATCCTGGAGTGCTTCAATTATTGCAGGTATTTCAAAATACAATCTGCCAGTTTTTCTTCATAAACCCATGTAAATATTATATACAAAATTTGGGCATAACACAGAAATTACCATTTTTCTTGAGCAGAAAAAAAAATTAGCAGAAAAATACACAGAAATATAATTTTTATGTATATATAGTATTATTATATCAAAATGAGAATTAGATCAAACTAAAACAAAGCACTACAAATGCCCAAGCAGATTTGTCTGCCTGGGAACATGTGGTCAAAATGACAAACTACACTTTTTATGAAAAAAAAAAAAGGAAAGGATATCAGAAGATATCTTCTTTCAGAAGAAGAGATGCATAATTATCAATTATGGAAGAAATAAAAAACCCAATCCAACAGACAAGAAGCACCAGTAAGAAGAACAGTTTTTCCTCAAACCAGAAGTAATTTGGAAGACTAAAGCTCAGCAAATTCTTGAAGGATCAAAACTGTACCTTACACCAAAGTGCTGCACTGTAAGCTCAGTGAGGACACCAATTTGCACAGCATCATAAACGCTCCACATAATCCTTATCCCAACCCTGTGTGCAGCTCAGCCTCTGCCAGGTACCACCCAAGTGCACAGGTAGGTAAGCCACGAGCAAAAGGCAGGCTTCAAGAGAGAGTCCTATTCAAACCAGAGTACCTCACATGCTGGCATCCTGCTGCACTTGGAATTCTTTGATTTTGCTGGAATGCTGACTGGAAGGACTTTGCTTGCATGAGGTTAAGCAAAGGACAAAGTCAGAAGCATCTCTGCCGCTTTCTGCAACGCCGCCGTGGCAGGTCGAGCTGTGCTGCCCAGCCAAGCTGGGCTTTGTTCCTTTCTCCAAAGCCTGGGGGTGGGGCTCCTCCTAACAACTGTTCCCCCCTTGCCCCCAGAGCCTCAGGGGGATTCACCCATCATATGGGGTTTTTGTGATCCCTCATTTCTTCCAAAAGGAGCCACTTTGCCACACTGGTACACCGGGGCCACAGCTGCTGTCATTTAGCCTCACTTTCTCCTGGGTTACTGGATTACACAAAAGCAATCTGAGGTTCCTCGGCCTCAGCAAGGCAGCTGGGAAGCCTGCAGAGAGCCAGACACTGGGCTGAGCTGTGAGAGCTCTGTTTGGAAGAGATCTTGACTTGAAATATCTGATGTATTGTAAAGTATACATTGTAAAAGATGTCAGAGGTACCAAGAAAATCTAGACAGAGCTGAAAGTGGTAGCATTTCTTAAAATGATCTATAAAAATATATTCTTCATTAGTGCACACAAGAATCTGTCATGTAGTTACCCTTGATGCTGCCCAGGTGTGGTTCTATTCCACCATGAGAGCACTAGACCTAACAGAATCTTAATGCCAAATTCACTAAATGGAACTGAGAATGGATCTGTGAAGCCTGGCACTTGCTAAAGATAGGGAAATGGCTCCTGGTCCCCAGTTTGCAGAGGTCAAGAGCAGAAACATCGCTAAATGAGCTGACTGTACATGAAACGTGGATGAACCTAATCAGCTGGATCAGCTCTGCAAGAGGGAACCTTTAATAACTGCACTGTCTGGCCACTGGTGAGCACAGCCACAATTGCAGGTCCGTCACCTTGGCTGCAGAAACCTTTGCCAGTTCCTTCAGGATAAAGTCAAGGGCACCAACATTGGCTTCTGCCTCAGAGGTGGCTCCTGGGTGGCTTGGAAAGGCAGGCAAGTTGTCAGTCTAAAACATAACTCACATGTCATCTGGAGAAGTATTTAAAGCATATCCCCCATGTTTCTGGGACAGGCTGTCACTGTATTTGAAAAGGTGCTGGAAGTGGAAGAATCATTTCAGCAGACATAATTGCTAATTCTACATCTTAAACAACCTTTTTAAAAAAAGACCCTAAAGATGAACCAAAGATCAAAATACAAATCCTTTAAGATGAACTATAGAAACATTGGAAAAGATGCGAGAAGGTTAAGGGACAATGGCAGAAATTAACCAGTCTAAAGAAAACTGGAAGTGGTTTGGGAAATATTTTCTCCATATGCACACCTGTGAGCTTCAAGCTGGGACACACACAGGTGTGCCATCAAAAGATTGTGCCCATGACAGTTGACAATCATTTTTATTTAACACACAAGCTTTTATCACCACCTAAATCTAGGAACCAGAACAACTCCTCCAAACCTATGACTAGTACCCATTCCAAGCCTTACCTGGCACATGTTCTCCCAGACACTACACTTATGTAAATCAGGCAAAAGCCAAACTCATCAACAGGCAATAAAGGAACTAAAAGATGAAAATCATCACTTGCAATCAAAGAAAGTTTTGGATCTCCAAACTGTACAGCAGCCAACACTTGCTGCCATCCCTGAAATATAGGCTCTGATAGTTCTGTGCCTACCACATCTGGTAGGTTGACTGATACCTTAATTTAGTTTGCATATGATGAGCTAAGTGAAGTGTGAAAACATCTTGATTGGAATCTTTCATATTACAGGAATCTCTTTAAAATGGAAATCACATCTGATCATTTCATATGGTGATGCATTTGACTAAGCCATTAGAAATTCTATTTCAAAGACCCTATTTGAAACATCCTGAGAGCATCACTATGACTTTAAAGCAGTATCACAAGTTTAGCACAACTTGGCTGAAAATGCACAGTACTGGTAATTCCTAATTTGCAGCAGGACTTGCATCCATTTGAGGGAATTTGAGTTATTGAAGTATAAAACTTGTCTGATGTCAACGCAGCAGCACGGAGATACACAACTATATAAATGCAGAATTTCATTAAACCTTTGCACATACAACAGAATCACTGGCACATCAAGCTCCAGACACTAGGCAAATACTGACTAGCTAATTATATGTATCTTAATGATAGAAAGGGAAGGAATTTGACCAATACGTTAATAGCAAAGATCTGGTCTTCCACTCCATTCACAATTACACAGTGGGACTATATTTTACAATACCATTACTTGCCTAATAAATTATAGAAGGAATTATCAACACTAATAAACTTAGTTTGATCAAGCCATTAGGAATTTTTAAATTGACAAAGCAATCCAAAGTAACATTTGGAATTAGAAAATTTGAAATTAGAATAAGAAAATTCTATTTTGACACATTCACATATCACATCTTCACCTTGAAGTTTCAAAGCAGTCGCAGGACAAAGGCACCACTTGTATTTCACAACCTGAAAAAGCCAAGGGTGGGTGAATCCTGTATTCAGAGAGGATGGGCAAAGTCAGTGCATTCCAGGTTATTCTGTTCCATACAACCCCTACTTGGGAAGTGTGTGTGTAGGCAGGGAGAAGAGAGAGCTGCTCCTTTTAAACTCTGCCTGGCTTAAACACTTATTTGCTTCATCTGCCAGGAGTCAGCATCTGACAGTGCAAAATAAGGTTAAATAACCAGATCACAAAAGCAGCCTTAGCAGCAGTTTCTGGGCTCAGTTAAGCCAAATTAATGAATTGTTCTTCCCCTGCTGCAGTAAATCCTTAAGCTTGGTCCACAGGGAGACAGGAAAAGCTCCAACTCTGCCACTTCTCTTCCATGCTGTTGGAGCTCCCTGCAGAACACAGACAGACTGACAGATGCCAGCTATGTGTACACCTGTGGGTGAACAACATCCATCACACCAGGTACCACTTCCATTAGAATGGAGATCAGTAACTTTGCCATCCCCTTCAAAAGGCTGAGGAAAGCTACAGACATGGGGAGGAAGGAATGGGAATCCTCTGGCCCATAGGGAATGTACTGTCTGCTTCCACAAAAGCCAACAAAAGAAGCTGGGAAAAAACAGACTAGGAGTGGACAGGCAGATCAATGGACAGACAGGGTCTTTAAATGTCAACCAAAAATTAGGGCTTGATGTTTACTTATGAATAACTCTAAACACAGTTATTTTGGTAAGATTCCAAGGTGAAAAGCTTTAGATAGAATGCTGTACACATGCAATGTACTCTCCATCATCAAAATGCTATTTCAAAACAATCAAAATATCAGTGTACTCTAGAAATGAAAATGCTAAGAGTTTCTGTTTGTCACTTCCTAGCTGTATCAAGGATAAAATACCAAACTAACTGTCTGACAGGTAGTAAGCAACTATTATAATGAATGAGGCCAGAAATAATTATCTGAACTAAGTTATTCTATGGTATCCCCAAAAAATTCCATTAAAACTGTCTCTATATTTGCCTAAAGATCCAAATCTAGAAACAACCAGGTACAGAGGAATCAAAGAAAAGCCTTTCTAAAGCATAGCTTCTTTTCCTTTCACATCCTTCAGAGACTCATTATATAATGCATAGTGATTAACACAATGAAGATCCTTTACGTTATTAAACCAGTATGAAACTTTATCTTAATGGTGTGTTTTTGGATGTCAGCAACGTTGATTTTTTTTCCTCTCTCCACTAATATGCAAAAAGTTACCACAACAGTCAGAGATATTTTACAGGAAAGAGAGCATGTCATATTTACTACCTGCAAAAAGCTCATATTTAAACTTTGGTAGCCATCACAAAGATCAGAGCAAAGGTTCCATTTAGGCATGATGCACCACACTAAAGACCAAAGCAGACTGATTCAAAAATCCATGACCATGGAAATATCCAACTCATTGATGAGACCACGAAAATAATTTAAAAACCCACTAGCAAACCCCAAAACACTCCAACAGCAGCACAACACTCAAAATTCACCAAGTATGTCAAAAACATACAATGAGAAGGTCTGTAACCTGCAGTGTCTACTCCATATACAACTTATTTCAATTTGTAAATGATGAAACTTTTTCAATGGATTTCTAGGTCTCATTTTCAGATTTGATTAGTTTCCTGACACAGCATTACCACATCCTCACATGCACTGTAAAACCATGCTTTTAGAGACAAGATTTACAGTTAATCTTGAAATAACAGGTGAGGGGGGGTGGCTACTGGGCAAAATTTTATGGTGAATGCTGACATTTTGACTTGTTAAAATAAAACATTGGCATATTTAAAAAAACTAAACTTCATCAGTATTCATGTTAAAGCTACATAAATAACAAAATACAATGTAATTTTACTAAGAGATCAGACCTCACTGATATATTGGGTGCACATAAGTCATCTGACATGATCACAAAGAATCAGATGAATGATTCAGAGATCCTGGCTGAACTACAGAATGATAAACTGAAAAAAAAAAAAAACAAACCAGCTGAATTATTCACAGAAGGAGGCAGCAAAGCAAGCCAGCTGGTGCACACAGACATCCTCTCATGGCAGGAAAAAAAAAACATCAATCCCTATTAGGACCAGAACAGTTCAGTGCTTGCACATTTGGGAAGACCCAGCGTGGGTCCCTGTGGTGGCTAAACTTATTTACAATTTATTTCCAGTTGCAACACTACTCATTAAGTGTATTTTCTGATGAAATGGAGCTCTCCCTGAACAGCATGAACCAAACATTGGCAACAAAATGTTGAGCAGGGAGGTTGGACCAGATGACCCACTGTGGTCCCTTCCAACCTGGCCCATTCCATGATTCTGTGGCTTCTGCCAACTGCACCTTTTCCTTTGTTTATCTGTTACAAAGAGCCAAAGGAAAGGCAGGTTTGGTGTCTGCAGGCTCAGATGCTCAAGCCCCCAGCCAGCACCTGTTTGAGGTTCAATGTAACATGCTGATCCCAGGCTGCTGCCAAGGCAGGGGCTCAGCAGCAGAATTTTCTATGAACTAAGGTTTGTTAAAGCCTTATTTGGGAAATGCATCTTTATCACAATAAAGTATTGAACACAAGAATCGTTTTTAAATCAGCTGCTTAAGAACAAAGCATGTTAGGGAGAAAAGATGAATCAACTCCAGTACATACCAAACACATTTCCAGACTGTCCCATGCAGTGATACCCATAATCAAAGGCCTGAAAAATACTCTTTTGCAGTAATATATCCTTACCAGCATTAATGATGATCTGGAAGAGACAGGTTAGCAGTACCTTAAGTCACTTATTCTTCCTTACGGCATCTGCCTAATCTTTGCAATGGCTGTTTCCCAAAATATGCATATGGATATGGATTCTGTCCTGCATCTTTTGATCCTGAATCCATGTATTTGATGGCAGTGCCTCTGAATGTCCTTACTAAGCTACTTGGTTATTTACCTTTACTAATCCTACTCTAAGAGGAAAAGTATTTGACTGTCAACTGAATGAGAATTACCAAGTGCCTTTAACTGGAGCAAACCTGAGAAATCTAAAAATGCTGCCCTTTGGGAGGTGGTCACATTTATAGAATCAGAGATTGGTTTGGATAGAAGGGACCTTAAAGCTCATCTAGTTTCAATACCCTTCTATGGCCAGGAACACCTTACACTAAACCAGGCGATTAATTACAATTTATAGTTATTATATAATGAGTGCTATAATACCCACAATGTTATCGAAGTATTATAATTTACAATTATGATTATATAATTAATTTATAATTCCCTTGTTAAGGTCATATCATTAAACTGCTTTTCAATTCATTCATAGTGACTTCTTACCTTTCCAGCTTCCTACTGTCACATCACTAACTCCAAAACCTCTATTTTTTTCCAGGATTCCCCCATGGGAGTTATACACAGAAGATTTTGGTCCATCCAAAAGGCTGTATCCTTAAGTCTTCCCTATACACACAGACTGACCTCCTTCTGTCCTAGGATATGCTCATCTATTTCCTGCCAAATTACACTTCTGGTTTCCTGGTGACCAATTTCTTACTACTTTGAGTCTGGGAAACAGACAGGAGACAGAAAAACACCAGTAAGTTATTCAGAAAATCTGTACTAGAACAACCATGAATGTCAGACAGGCAACTCACTTTAGGATTTGGTATTCTTTCTCTTTCATGTGATCTCTCCATGTCCATGCCATAGAGATTCATTGAGGGCTGACCTTAAATCTGGTGTGCAGTTTTGGTGCTGTCATTAATGCTGAAAGGTCACTTAAATGTGCTGAACACTCTGTCCATCATGAGGGTGGCTCAGGAGGAGTGCAGCAGCAGAGCTGTGAGAAACAGAGGCAGGGAGGCAAAGGATGCAGGTGCACGAGGCAGGATTGCAATGGGAAGAGAGGGACCTGCTCCCTTTGGATGCCCCAAGAAAAACTGCCCAGGACACATCCTGCACCAGGCCCTTCAAAAACCCACAACAGAACAAAGCTTCAATTAAACAACGAGTTTCAACAAAACCTGGTTTCAAGGAAGCAACAAAACACCAAAGTTCTCTTGTATTGACACCAACCAGTTCTGCTTTCCTCAAGCTCTTCCATTATAAGCAGCTTTTACCACCACAGCTCCTTAACACTGAGCACTATAAAGTAACTACAAATCATCTAATCACTTGGAATCTCTTTATTAAAATAAAAAGATTGCAAGCAATTCCCTTAAAACAATATTCATCTCTGAACTTTGGAAAGTTCAGGTATTTGATGCCTTAACAGTGAAGCCCAGTACAAAACCCCACCAATGCAGGGCTACCCAGTACTAACACAACACACAGAGTGTCTCCAAAATGCAAGCTCAGACAAACTATTACACTCCAAAGACAAACACTGGAGCACAAAAATACCAGATTTAAGCTTATCCATTCAGTCCAACAAACACCCTTGGCGTGCAACTGCTGGGAAAATTTACATGACTGCATTTATTTTTCAGCAGGACCCGTGACTCATCCAGGGCACTGAAGAGACATTGTTCAATAAACAGAATATTGAATAGGTATCTGTTTTGTTTCTTAATTCTTTTGCCAAGAGACAAAAGGCTTCAGAATGCAGGAGCTCATGAACAGAAAGGTCATGGATGAAGGCACAGATTGGCAGTACTTGGGAAGGAGGAGTCACCACCTGTTTCAGCTTCTTAATCCTAAACCAGAAAATAATACTTGTTTATACTCAAAACAGTCTTATTCAGACATGTCACAGTATGAAAAGTCACCTAATCCTAAATTCAGATCTAGTCTGACTGTGAATTTATTTCAAATCTCCTCCAAGATCACCAGCAGCACCTCTTGCTGGTGTTGAAACCTGGTAAAGCAGCAACAACCTGTTGGATGCTTGGGACTGGATGCAGGACAGAAAGCAGGACCACCCAAGGACTTCAAAACTAAACCAAGCCCCAAAAAAACCCAAAAAAAACCCCAAACCCAAGAAGAGATGCTACTGTTCACACAGAAGTCAGTACCTTCAAAGATCTGCTTTCACCTTGTATAAAACTGCATGAAAGAAGTTTCAAGACACATGCACAATCAAGCAAGCTACTGTTAAGTTGGTTTTCACTCAATCTCCTGCATTTAAACTGAGGCAATTGGAATATAAAAGTCTCCACACAAGAAACTCATTAGCAAAGAAACTGAGTTCAAAGCAATAGACAACAAACTTGTCTCCAAAAGCCCCAGCACCACTGACATTATCCTTCCAAATGCCCTCCTACAGAAGCACCTACTCAGACAATTGAAAGGTGCTGTTAAAAAGCAGCCCACTAAACTGCAATTTATTATTTATTATTTAAAAAGTAATTAAACATTAAAATGGCCAGAGCCACTTCAGCAAACCTTTGAGTTTCAAGGGATTACTGCTTGCTTTTTCCATCTTTTATGGCAGTTGACTCCCTTATGATTGTTTCAATAACCAAGACTTAGACAATGTCTGTGATAAGTGGAATATACCAGCATTTTTTAACTGACACCCCACATCATGTCCAAATTGTTTGAATAATTGGTTTAAACATTCCTAAGACAAAGCCATTCTTGTTCAGGCATCTACATTACTTTTATATAAAGAACTCCTTACAGTGCTAACACAGAACATGCAGATACTCTTAGAGTTCAAGATTTCAAATAGCTATAATCAGTCCCTTCATTTTAACTGACCATCAGAAGACACTTGAATGGCCTTGCTGCATTTCATAAACAGCTGTGAATTTTGAAACAATTAGATTCTTGTTAATCTAATGTGTAGAAGCTGCTGATGTGGACCTGTACAAATGCTGCTCCACTTCCTCTGCCCATTCATCTAGAATGGGTTTCTCAAGTTCCCCAGTCTTCTCTCTCCCCAGTCTTGATTAAGATCAATGAAAAAAAAAAATCACTTCTCTACCATGACTTTTATTAATTAATGAGCATTTTGGTTTTTATTCCTGGAAAAATTAAGACTTTCCAGCTGTCTGGTAAGAGAGCTCTAAATCATCAATTTATATATATATACACATACATACATACATCTGAATGTATTTGAACAAAATTTTCCTTTCAGAAATGCAACTCCATTCCCAAGAAAACTGTCTGGCATGCCATTATTAACAGCACTATTTTTCAGCCAAAATTCTGCAGTTTTTGACTTTCCAATACCTCCAAACCGCAGAGCTTTTCTGATTTTTATATATGTCTTCTTAGGATGCACCGTGGTCTTGAGAAAACCACTGAATCCCAGTAATCCTATATTCTCTACAGCTGCATGGCTATATCCTCCAGTGCTTCAGAAATGAGACCATTCAGAAATTGGTTTTTTTTGCTACACTTGAGCTCTGCACCCTGGTGCCCTGTGATTCCAGCTACACCTGCAGAGTTTCTGCTGCCTCTTGTTTGCCACTGGGTGAGCCTGCCCTGCTGTTCAGGGCCCTGCTGCCCCTTGCTTGACATTGTTTGCGTTCTTCATGTACTAGAAAAATAATAGTTTGGGATAAAAAGTGACCCTACTGTGATGCTACTGTGTTGCTTTGTTATAGCAACACTAATTTATTTCTTGTTGAAGAAAATTTGTGAATCCTGTAAAGAAAACTAAGAGATCTGCCACAACCTTTTGAGGAGATAAGGGCAGTTCTGAGACCATGCCTGGCACCTAAGCTTTCTCATGATTGTTGTCATCTTACTGCAGAGCTCCCATACCTTCTGGTGATGTCTCATGATTGTTGCCATCTTACTGCAGAGCTCCCATACCTTCTCAGTGATTTCTCATGATTGTTGTCATCTTACTGCAGACGCTCCCATACCTTCTGGGTGATTTCTCATGATTGTTGCCATCTTACTGCAAAGCTCCCATACCTTCTGGTGATTTCTCATGATTGTTGTCATCTTACTGCAAAGCTCCCATACCTTCTCAGTGATTTGTCATGGCCATCTCCTTGCAGTACTGACTCCTTCTTCCTCACAGCACAGCCAACAAACCCCAGCTTACTTCTCCCCCAGCTAACCCCCTGTTTTTTAGCACTCACCCTCACAGGACACAGCTGTGGCCTGTTAAGGGCAGGCCTGTTCCTGATTGGTGATCAGTACAGCTGTAACACTTCAGGGCTGAGATTACCTTCTGCACTCTTCTCTTACATTCTATCCCTCCACAAAGAACTGTTATTCCTTTTCCCATATCTTTGCCTGAAAGCCCCTTAACTTCAAAGTTACAGTAACTTGGAGAGAGGGGATCATATTTTCCATTCCTAGGGAGGCTCCTGCTTTCCTTAGCAGACACCTGTCTTTCAAACCAAGACACCCCCAGAAGGAGGAGACTGAAATCAAGAAATTCTCAAGAAATCTCAAGGAATTCTACTCATGTCAGGCTAATACAACATCCCTAAAAAAATTCTCCAAGTCACTGCAGGTGGGAAATAAAAAAATAAAAAAAAAACAATTTCAAAGTCAATAATTCTGCATGCAGATTTTCCTTAGAATCCTGTTGTTACTTTCTCTTTGTGAGCAGTTGTGAGCAGAAAAAATTCACTACAAAAGCCACCAGTAAAGGCCCTCTCTGCAGAGGCTGGAAATCAGCAATGTTATTAACAATGTGTCAAGATCCAGTAACATCCACTGAATGACAAAAAGAAGGTTAAAGGCATCAACACAACATTCTTCTGTCATACTACAGATTCTATATTTATTTCTATGTTTATGCCTCACTTTCAGTAGCCCTCAGTCAAGAACTTGCTGCTCAGAATCTCTGCTAATAAACTCATGTATTCCAGACTCTCCAGAGGTGTGAGAGCCCAGACATCAGAAACTTTCCTGAAACATCTAAAAAGCCCTGAAGATCAGTCTCAAAGGCATAACACCAATTCCTACAAAGACAGCAACCGGATTTCCTTTAAACCTAAGTTTTCCTCAGTCTCAAAATGCAACCTACTTGCATTTACCATAAAACACCAATTGCTAATTCCACTAAGTACATATTACTTCACTAATAATGTCTACAAACTGACAAATCTGCAGAAGTTACTACACTATCACCAGGTTTATCATCTGAAGGGAGTATGTCACAAGGCTTTTTTGGGGCTTGAGCAGGTTACCCTCCTCTGATCACAATGTAAAAGCCTTGTGCTTACAGAAATATCTTTTTAAAATTAATCTGAACCATGTTTTGCTGAAGATAATTTTACTAATTACAAAACAGCCAACATGAACTTCAAGTGAACTGTCATACCTTCCATCTAGCCCAAAATTAGGTAAGGTTTGTTACACAGCATCAGGTAACAATTGATGTGACTTATCTCACAGCATCAGGTAACAATTTCACTGCAATCATCCTCCCAACTATGACACCCACTGATGAGGACCACAAAGCAAGTTCACCAGTTTTGCAGCTCATAGCTTCCCTTCTGAAAGGGCACTGAGAACCTATTTCATGTGATGAACACAATTTTGATAGCATCAGTACTGCATGAGTCATCAATCTATCCCACAGTCCCCTTCAATCTCCCCAGGGAATTATCTCATACCGATTCAGAATCTCTCTTTATTTGCCAGTGTCAAAACATTGCTTGTTTGAACACAGCAAGGCTACCTCTTGTCATGAGTCAGTTTATTGGGCTTCCCAAACTGCACCAGCTGCACCAACATGTGACTGAAGCCCTGCAGAGTTCAGCTCCAAGCTAAGCATCAAGTGCTATCAGTTCACTACTTACAAATATTCACTAAAGAAAGGAAAATCCTCCAAAAATCTCATGGCTTGTTATTAGTGCTGAATATTTTGGACAGAAGTGCATAAAAGCAAGAAAAGGCTCATTCCACAGTGAGGAAAAATCTACCTGTTTGTAGCACAAGAGTGGCTAAAAGGCCCTAACCCAAAAAGAGAACAACCAAATAAATGGTACAAGCAAGAGCCTGCCCATGGAAGATGCAGTGAGGTGCTGTAGGCCACAGAAAACATGTAATGATCACAAGAACAAGTTGTCAGTTATTAGCTATTCCCAAGTTTTACATGTTTTAAATTATTTTAATTTTTTTCCCCTCTGGATGCAGTCCAGGGAACACCAGTCCTGCCAGGAAGAAGGAGCAGCAATATAGGAGTTGTGTAAGTACATACTGAGTTTGTCTAATCTAATTTATATGGCTTCCATTTTAAATAAAAATCCAAGACTATTTATTTCTTATATTACATACCATTTTCTGGTTTCACTAAGCATTCTGCTACTCCTCCTCTGTCTCAAACCAGCCTGTAATCACCTCATCCCAACTACCCTGCTACACAGACTTATCTCACAGTTTAAGACCCATATAACTTGCTAGGATAAAAGTAACATATACAAGGATTTATACACAGACATTTTACAATTTAAATTATGATTTATAATCTTAACAGTAATTTAAGATTAGAATATTGAGCCACAGCTACAAGAATATGTGTGTCAAGGAAGGTTTTTATAGTTTTGCTGAGGCCATGGCCCAAGTTACTTATTTTGTAAGTAACAATGAAGTAACAACCAAATAAAAATCAGTTTCACTGGAAAGGGGCAATATCCATAGTGATATCTTCTGCAGATCTTGGTCCCAGTCCCTGCCTTCTGTAAACACCTTTGTTACAGGTATTTCCAGCACCTGAAGTTCTTCTTTCAATTAGCAGAATCTAAACATTCTGAAGGGCATGTGAAAACATCATCTTCTAGAAAGGGAAGAGTCTCATTTGCTAATGGTCAGTCTTGGGTACTGATAAATTGATGTCCTGTGGAAATCAAACCAAATCAGAGGCCTGCCAAAATCTGCTAAAACCCAAATCTGAAGAAAACTACGACTTTGCATCTATTTAGGCAATAGTTGCTGATATATCTAATCTTGGCTTCATAGCTGTGAAAAGTCTAGAATCACAAATATAATTTGTTTCAAACACTAAGCTCATCAGAAGAATTTCCTGTTTAAAAATACACATTTCCTTAACACATTCCTTCATCTGTAGCACGATCACACTGGTTGATGACTATAAGTAATGCTTTTAAACAGACTGGTTTATTCAATAATTCATGAAAAGTAACCCAAACCCTCTCTAGCAAGGAGGCTGTAGATGGAAAGTGAGCACAGGGATAACAGTGCCCATCACCTTGACTCCTGTGCTATTGCTCAAACTGTCCAGCCACAGATCTGTATCTGACCATCACAGAATATATCACTTCTCAGTTTCCCAAACTGCTCAAGGCAGACAAACATGTGGCAAAAATACAAGACACAAACCCACAGCAGCCAAACTAATCCTGACCTCTCTGGTGTTTCTGTGTATGCAGGCAACTGAGACTTTGCAGAATCAAACTGGGAGGATCTCCAGAGTGATGCTCTTAACTTCACTTGCACTAGATCAAGGCAGGGGAAAAAGACCTCAAGCTCCTGCCAGGAGTGACTGTGGGGTCATCTGATTGACTGTTAAGAAGTTTCAGGGTCATACATTTTACTACACAGACCTCTAACCCAGAAGCAGTAAAAGAAGGCAAAGAGCAAGAATGAGCATCCCCAAGTACAACCATTTAAATTCCTACAACGTGTACCACACAACCTCAACTCACTGGCTTATAAAGTTTAAGCTTCTTCATGATTTTGAAGAATTCAAAAAATTCTTCAAAATAATTAGAAAAATGCTCACACCTAAATTTTCTCTTTTCAAATAATCTTTCTGAAAGAAGAATGAAGGAAAAAGTCTTTACCGAGCTGCCATCTCTGAAAACAATGAATATTCTTTGCAAGCTGAAGTAACTCTCACCAAATACAAATTATACACAAACATCTGAAATGAGAAACTTCAGTAATTTTGTCAGACAACACATAATTGCCAACAAATGTTTTGTGGTCACAATGCCTTTTCCTAGCCCTACCACACTGTGTGCTTCCACAATATGGCCTGTCTGACATGCTTTCTTTGCAACCACACATTCTGGCACTTTCTAAACATTTCTTACTCCTTATAATGTAAGGCAGAAATCTCATCATGTGGGACTTGGACAGAATTCCATCTTCATACACAGGCAGCTGGTACATATGGAGCTGAAGCCCTTCCAGTTACATCTAACCCACCTCCCAACACAGGTTTTCACTGCTCCATAAGCAAATAACTTCTCAAGCACTATTTGATAAAATGCTGAGTTGACTGGTATTTTCCCTGTATCTGACGAATGCCAGATCTGTGGGACACAAACATATTGATTATGATTTATGGGAGCTTTGATATTTCAAGTTCTAGGACAAAATGCTGCTACAATCAGCAAGTCCTACATTTCATTTGAGGCTGGATCCACAACAGATTGAAGGAACAGCCGTAGAGATACAGGCAGACACTGAAGAAGTTTATTTTGGGTATGGATTCATGTTGCAGCTAAGATGAAGTACTGGCACCCTCTTTCACTCTTCTGCCCTCAACCCAATCCAGCTCTGAGGCCATATGGTGGTAAGTAGGAAAAAGGAAAAATAAAATAAAAATTAAAAATTTGAGCCACAGTGAATTATAACAAAAAGCCAGAAAAAAGATTCTTTGCATCTATCTTCATAATATCACAACACCAGCTATTAGTATCTTTTTAGTGTCCATAAATAGCAAATCCTACAAGAGGCAGATTTTTGTCAGACATCACTGGCATCCAGCAGAACACTGAACAAAAACTCCCTGCTAGTTGAGGGATGAAGCCCAACTGGCTTCACCAGGTGTTGGAATTCTCTTCAAGTTCTTAAAGGGATGCACACAGAGATAATTAAACAGAAAGGTCTTGACCTTTAAAAGGTAACAACAGACACAGAAGATTACAAGCTGCTTCATTCTTCACTGAATTGTAAATTGCAGACATCAACCACAAGGCACAAGCTTCAACACAGGAAAACAACAACAACAAAAATCCACAGAAGCTTAAAATCTTTGTGTCCTCTGGAGCACTGCTGGGGAAACACCACCTTGAGAAAGAACAAAGGTCATACTAAAGCAGTGAGAAAGTGAGAGAAAGATATGATGATGATGATGATTTGGAGGTTTTAATTTTTAAGTCATACATTTCAACTTGGTCCCCTGAATTCTGCATTGCAGAGCTGCTTTGTGAGACCACTACACAAGAAAATCATACACTCTATTTTTCTATATGTAATGGTGGGGTAACAGTTGGACTCCATGAACTCTGAGGTTTTTTCCAGCCTAGAAGATTCTATGACCTTCGAAGCTGGGTCTGCAATCATCACATCAAGAAAACTCAGGTGAATGCACCAAGTTTGTGTTTCCTCGAGAGCTACAAAGCTTGTGCCAAGAAACTGTCAAATACTTTGATACTTATTCCAAGGTAAACACAAGGGTTCTTAATAACCAAATGACTGGCATGTAATCAAGAGAGACTGATATGTTTTCCCTCCCACTTGCACACAGGTATATTAAAGTCTGTCTTTCAGTAACAGAACTGGGTGATACATCTGTAACTGTATGAAATATCAACAAGCAGGCACCTTCTTTAGTCCAAGAGATGCCACAGCCCATCTTCATGAAATCACATTTCAGAAGAACAGTCTATTCCTTTCAAAAACCAAACTAATCCAAAGGAAAAAAAAATATTCCCAACAGCATTTTAACCAGCAAATGGAAAAGTAAAAGTCACTTCATGATCTCAAGACTGACAGAGCTTAATTTAGGTTTAGGGGACAGATAGGGAGGTAGGACATAGGATTGTGTTCAATGCTAATTTTATAAAGGTCTATTTACTTCATAAATGTGCATTTATAATTTCAAGGGAAGCTTATTTTTACACAAGAACACCTGGAAGAAAATGTATTTCCTTTATTCTTCTTAATGTACAGGTTGCCATCATACTTTTGTTCCTCACCAGGTTTTAACCTTCCTTGCCAATGCAACATACAAAAGAATAACAAGACTTCTACTCAAATACAAGGAAGAGATTAATTTAAACACTGGTTAACTACAGCAGAAATCTAGAAGACAACCAATAAAGGTCCCAAGCACCTAACTGGTTGAGTCTGAAATTCTGCTTTGATGGGAAAAGAAGTTGATGACCTAGCAATCCCAGTTTTCCTGGTTCAGAATCTTCTCTTTCCTCACAGTGATAAAGGTAACAGAATACTACATTTAGTCCTTTTTTTCTGCAAGCCTTTAAGTGCATCATCATCATTCTTAAGCTGGAAGCCAGAGCCAACAAAATAAGTCTGGATGTCCTCACTGCTCACAAAATTGTTTCATTAGAAATAGCTAAAGGTAAGAAGTGTAAGGATGCTCTCAGCTAAGACTAGATACCTTGTTTATCCTCCTATGTTCCAGAAGGCAGGAAAGAAAGAGGAGGGAGGGACAGCAGAATAACAATGATGGAAAATGAGTATGATGGAGGAGTGGGAATGGGAACAAAAGGGAAGGCACATTGCAGATGAAAACCATTGCCAAAAGTACCGTTCCACTGCTACAACAGTGCTTTCTAACACAGTTGCTAACATTTTAGGTCAACTCAACAAGAACCTCTTAACCAGCTTATTATCTTCCAAAATAGAGGGGAGAATAAAAAAAAATCTCTCATCATCCAGCACATCAGACATGGCAAGATAAAGAAAATGGGTGCATTTGTTTTACCCTCCCAATGCAGAAAGGTTCAGAGGACTCTTGGTGCTCAGTGTGAGGCCTGAGGACATTGAGAGGAAAGGGTGAACAAGGAGTAACAGTTCCTGGGTAACCTGCTTTTTGTGTGCTGAATACAGAAGCCTTGCTAAGCAGCACCATGTGGTCTAGCCTAGCCTGGTTTGGTTAGCACATGGCTTTGGCTTGAGGAAGGGGGAAAAAGCCAGCTGGCAGCATGGAGGAAGGCCAATCTGGGCTGCTGAAGAATGGCAAGGCATGGCCACTCAGGTAGAGAAGTTACTTGTGGAAGCCTGCTCTTCTATTATTTCTCTAGAGTCTTATATTGTTGTTATCACATTTCTAAAGTCCATACCTCTTTGGTGTATTCTCATGGCTGCAGATCTTCACTGACTCCTTCTTCTGCATGCTATTCTGTCTCAGTTCAGGGCTCCTTCAAGGCTCTCCCTGACTGGCTAACCTGCCCCCTTTTATCCCAGTTATCTTCACTAGTCACAGCTGCAGCCCATCAAGGACAACCGGGACCTCTGGGGCAAAGCCTGTGTACAGATATTCAAATACAAATATTCAAATACAAGACATTTCCTCTACTATAGAAGTCTGTCATGTGGATGCCCATGTCCCCAAGAGTCAGGCTACTGAGGAACACTGAAACAAGAGGGTAGATCAGGCTGCAAAAATAGAGGTGCCACAGATAAGATGTGGACTGGCAACGCAAGGGAGAGTTGTTCCTAGCTCGATGGGCCCATGATGCCCCAGGCCATGAGGGCAGAGATGCCACCTACAAGCAGGCACTAGACCAAGGAGCAGATTTAACCATGGACAGTATGTCCCAGGTTATCCACAATTGTGAGATGTGTGCTGAGATCAAGCAGGCCAGGCAGGTAAAACCCCTATGGTATGGTGGGCAGTGGTCCAAATATAAGTATGGGGAGGCCTGGCAGATTAATTATATCACACTGCCTCAAACTACGTGGTCATGATGGTAAAAACCACCATGGGATGGCTGGAGACCTACCCTGTGCCTCACACCACTGCCTGGAACCCCATCCTGGGCCTGGAAAACCAGCTACTCTGGTGGCATGGTATCCCCATAGGAACTGAGTCCAACAACAGGACTGATTTCAAGAACAGCCTTAGGAACACCTGGGCCAGAGAACATGGCATTGAATGGGTGGACCACATTCCTTATCATGCACCAACTGCTGGGAAAGTTGAGAGGTGGAATAGACTGCTTAAAACCACCTTGAAGGCACTGGGCAGGGAGACTTTGAAAAACTGGGAGCTGCATGTAGCACCTGGTTAGCTAACACCAGAGGCTCCACTAACTGAGCTGCACCTGCCCAGTCTGAACCCTTGTGAACAACAGAGATAACGTTCTGGTGGTACACGAGAGGTATCCTGGGAAAAACTGTTTGGATTAATTCTGCCTCAAGCCAATACAAACCCATCTGTGGGGTTGTCTTTGCTCAGGGACCAAGCTGCACCTGGTGGTGCAAAAGGATGGAGAGACACAATGCATCCCTCAAAGGCACCTTGTTTTAGGGTGAGCTGCCTGTCACACTGTGCCTGTATCTAAATCTAGATGTATACATGTATATAATTGGGGTAATGCACATATGTACATACTTTAAAAGTTTAAGTTTGATGTAACATGTTGGTATGGGAAAAAATTCAGGATGGATAATGTTAGAGATTAGGAGGTTTTTTTCCCCCTCTCAGGGAATTTTCCCCATCTGCTGCCTAAGAGATGATAACGACTTGTACTTAAGAAACAAAAGATGTAGCCAAGGAGAAGAGGGAAAGGTGCAGCTGGCTGCACTCCTGTAGCTGAGGGGCTTTGCCTTGAGAAGGGTGTGAGATTTTGGCTGGGGCCGGGAGCTGGGCTCAGCTCCTCACTCGCTCTCTCTCAGGATGGGGACAGCCTGCAGGACAGCAGCCAGGTGCCCAGACCTCTGCTGGGTGTTAACATGGGAGAACAAGCTTTGAAAACTCACTTAGTCCCCATGGGCATTTGGCAAGCCCCAGGTACTATCACACAATTAACAGTTTCTGCTGGAGAGCCCTGAAATTAATAAAGAAAGATGCTGTAGGTCAGGTTTCACAGACTGCCATCTGTCTCCCCAGTTACAACAGTTCTTCCCACTGACAGCCTCAGATCATATTTACTTCCAAGTATTTCCAAGACTTCCATAAGAGAAAACTACCATTTTAGGACCAGAAAAAACTTAACTCCTAAATCCCATTATTTATCACAAGAAAAACAGGTGCAAGTGTTTGTGGGTGTCTCTCCCTCACCTGATGTCACACAAAGAAATGTAATACCACATCAATACTGTTGGGTGTAACAAAACGACCTAAAGCTTTCAGGTCTGACCACTACCTTTAGGTTTTATAAGAAAGGTGTTCTGACCAAAAAAAACCCCAAAAAACACAGTATTCTTGCATCAATTTTTCAAAAAGCCTAATCAAACTAACTACAAAAAGTATTTGCTGAAATATTGCTGGAAAATTTGCTGTAGCCAAAGATGTCAGACATTAAACACCCTTACTTTTTCAGGAAATACTTCACAGCTGGTGTCATCTTCCATTCAGAAATTACCTGCGGTACCTCAAAATGTGCCAAAAAACCCCTAACCTTTGCAAAACAATCCCCAAAATAACAAAACCCCAGAGAAAGCTTCTTTGTCATATACACAGTTTCTTCCTTTCTTAAAAGGGAAAGAAAAATTGAAATAAAAATGACATTGAGAGTCAGCTTTCAGTCCAGGCAGATGTAAACACTTGGAGGGGAACCAGAGCAAGCAGTCACTGACCACTCCACATAAACTGCATCCTTTGCCACTGAAGCTCAGCCAGGCTCAGGAGAAACCTGTGAGCAATGTGCCAGGAAGCAGAAAATGCTCCTCCCCAAATCAACTGAGAAATAACTGAGGTTATAATCAAGATGGTAAGCTACATGAAATACTTTTCTATCTCTGAACTAATCCTACAGCCTCTCTGGTAGAAGCCACTGAGAGCAGTGTTCCCCATCTGTCAATCTGTGGAGTAATAGAATATACTTGAACTAGCAAAAAAATCTCTTCAGCCTCTTTACTGTAGGTAATCTCTGGAGTTGCAGCTTAGTTCATAGCTGGAAAAGACCTCCAAGATCACTGAGTCCAAAGTAAGACCAATCTACAAATTCCTAGCAAATTGGCAAGAAAATAAACAAACATAGTCATATATTCTTGTTAAGTCCCTGAACTGCTGGCTGAGACACTGCCACCACCACCAGTCCCAGAAGACAAAGCCAACACAAGCTGACACCAGGTCCTCATGGCTACATGAACACGTCACACAACTTGATCTTGGACTACTTCTATGGATCTTGTCCTTAGACAATCAAGGAACAAGTGAAGCACCTTCCTGCACAGACAACCCTGAAAAAGCAAAGAAATAACCCAATTCCAAGGTGGTGTACAAGTACATTTAGGCACCTAAAAATATATACATATATATGATGCCATTTAATAGAAAAAGTACAGGCTTTAAAATGCACATTGATGCCTTTGCTACAGAATCTCCACTGCAGGTAAGAATTTTTTTTAAGAACTGTTTATAACCTTAGCTCTCTTTCAGAGCAGGGAAGAAAAAACGACACCAAACCTACAAAACAAACAAACAAACCCCCAAACCCCAGTGTTTTGTAGTTACCAATAAACAACCTGAAGTACTGGAGCTTACAGCATCCCCATCATACTCTTTGACACAGATCCTGCCAGTCTGATTAGGGAGCTCTGCATATTTCCATTACATCAGAAAGCTGCAGCATCTTTGAGTCTTAAGATAAGCAAGCCTAGCTCACAGATCCATCAGCTGAATCTCAGCTTAGGTGCCAGGAATGGTCTCAGAACTGCCCTTATCTCCTCAAAAGGTTGTGGGCAGATCTCTCAGTTTTCTTTACAGGTTTCACAAATTTTCTTCAACAAGAAATAAATTAGTGTTGCTATAACAAAGCAACACAGTAGCATCATAGTAGGGTCACCTTTTATCCCAAACTATTATTTTTCTAGTACATGAAGAACACAAACAATGTCAAGCAAGAGATTAAGATCTTGTAAACCTGAAGGATTCCTAACAGTGCATATAACTGGAATTGTATCATGAACTGGCATTCCATCCCCATCCAAAATTCTTCTCAGTTGAATGCTCTACTTAGGATTTTGAGTTATCTTTAGAAAGTGCCAACATACTGATGTCTTCATTCTTCTCTACACCTCAACACAAACACTGTTCCCAACTTTTGCTGTGATCATCTGAAGCACAACCAAAGGAGGAGATTAATCATCTTCCCGACTTACATTTTACAGGTGAAAATAATGTAATCAAAGAGAACAGACATTATTCCTGCCTCATCACCACAACACACAAATATTCCAATTAACAAAGTACACGGACAAACTAGAAAGGAACTTGCTCTCATGTTCTCCTTTTCTCTTTCTCCCTTCACAGTTCGTCTCAGATGATGGGAACATCCACCCAAGTACTGACCTTCTCTAACCTGAGGCATATTCAGTGTTAGAAATCTCAGATTGCTGTTCCTTCCTCTCCAAGTAAGCAAGTTCTGAGCATTAAAAGCTGCCCATACAAACATCAAGCAATGGCAGGATACGAGCACATAACATATTACCAGATGTTGAAGAACTACTTGCAAACATTTTCCAGTTTAGGAAACACAGAAAAGGAGTCACATCTAAGCTCATAAACTAAGTCTTCAGAGTCATCAAGGAATTCAAGCTCATGTTACCACTTTACCCAGTCACTCCATTAACCCAGCAGCTACACAGAAATACACATTCCACATCAGACCCACAGCACCAGGACAGTGTGCAATCACTTCAGGCCTCTCACAGGTTTAACATACTGCAGATCCCCCTATAAAAAAATATTTTATCAGTTAAAACACCACACAGACAGGAACTGCACAGCAGAGGAGCCAGCCCCAGGATAGCCCTGCACGTGTCAGCAGGCACACAGGAAGAACCACTGCAGGGCCATGGAGCACAGGGTCCCAGCTCACACACAGAGGAACTCACCTGGCACAAGCAACAGGCCATGCCAGGTACTGCTCCTGCCTGTGCCAGCAGGCATGCAGCAACAGGTTCCACTTGGACAACAATCACCCATCCTACACTTCTCCCCTGCCTCTGCACCAAAGCTTCCACACTGGAAATGACGTCAGCAGACCTGTGAATAACTCCTGAAACCGTGACCTGAATCAGGCAGCACATGTTTAGGTGAATTAGCTCCAATTGTGCCCACCTGAACCTGCTGATCTGAAAACTGCAACATCTGAGGAGCACACTGAATGCGCCGAATCCCAAAAGCACAGGTGGTATTAACAGGTTTTTAGCTCTTCTATTCAAGGGTGCAGCTTGATGGTGTAACTGGGGAAAATGCAAGGAGCAACACTCCCAGAACATGCTGCCTCTGTCCCCTCCACCCCAGCATGCCCTGCTGTGCCAAGTGCTGATACCTGCCTGTCTGCAGGACAGGCCACGCCAGAGAATCAGTATGCAAAAAATCCTTGCCCAGCTCCTTAACAGAGATACCGTGACTGACACCCACAGGGCTGTTATCACCAAACACTGACCTGGAGGTGGAAGGCATGTCTCCTGGGGGCTGAAAATCCATCAAATGGTCACAGAGACCCTGTGCCTGGCACTGCATATTGTCACCTCTGGGCTCATTAATGCACAGGGCTGGAGCCCCTCTGCTATGGAGACAGGCAAGGAGAGCTGGGGGTGTTTAGGAGAGAAAACTCTAAGGAGACCCTAGAGCGTCTGGAGGGTCTTCGGACAAGGGCCTGGAGTGACAAGACAAGGGAGAATGGCTTCCCACTGACAAGAGGGGAGGTTAGATGGGCTGCTGGGGAGAAATGCTTCCCTGAAGGTGCTGAGGCCCTGGCACAGGCTGCCCAGAGCAGCTGTGCCTGCCCCATCCCTGCAAGTGTTCCAAGGCCAAGCTGGAAGGGGCTTGGAACAACCTGCTCTAGTGAAGGTGTCCTTGCCCACGGCAGGAGAATGGAACTGGACGAGCTTTAAAGATTCCAACCCAAACCATGATTCGGTGGCTCTAGAAAAATGGAGCGAGTATCATCATATCCTTCCTGACTGTATATACAGTGAAGCACAAAAAAGTTGAAAATTAACGACAGATACAGAGAGAGCGATTTAAGGTTTTACCTACAGTTAGGAACTAGGTATTGAAACTAAAATAAAATTGTCTTTCCAGAGTATCACTAAGTGCCCGTTTGGATGAGTTCCTGCGGGGCCTCCAGCAGGCGCCGGCCGCAGGGGCCGCGGGCGGTCAGTGCAGCCGCGGGGACGGCGAAGGCCCGCCCGCTCCCGGCTCCCGGCTCCCGGCCGGGGGCTCCGGCAGGAGCGGAGCCCGGGCCCGCCGAGAGCTGCACCGGGGGGCGAAGCCGCCGCCGCCGCCGGTGCCCCCAGGCCCCTGGGCAGCCTTGCGGCCTTGCTGCCGCGCCGCGGCCGTGCCCGCCCCAGAGCCGGCCCCACTCACCCTCGGACAGCTCCAGCTCCAGCTCGGCCAGGCTCTCGCGCACCTCGGGCGGCAGCGGCACGGCCTCCAGCGCGCAGCCCCCGCGCTCCGCCGCCATGGCGCGGCTGGGCCAGCAGCGAGCGGGCCCGGCGGAGCCACCGCCCAGCGCTGCCGCAGGTGGGGCCGGGGGCGGGCCGGAGGCGGGCAGCGGCGGTCCCGGGCCGGCGGCAGGCAGGCAGGGAAGGAGGAGGTGGCGCCAGCCCCGCCGCCCCGCGCAGCCGCTGCCGCAGCCCGGGACGGGGCCGGGCCGCCGGGGAGGGGCCAGAGCGCGGCCCGCCCGCTGCCGGCCCGGCGCTGCCCTTCTCGTGCTCCTTTCCTTTTCCCACCCTTCTGCTTGCCTTGGCACCTGCTGTGCTGAGGCCCCTTTCCTGTAAATACCGAAAGTGCCCTTTCCCTCCCCGCTTCTTCCTCCCGACGGAAAATAGGAACTGTGACCCATCCTAGGCCCACCCGCTGTCCCAGGATAGAGCAGGGACATGTTCATGGCACGGAATTCCACTGTGAGAGCCTGGATGTAAAGTGGTACCTGGGACTGCATTAAAAAAAAAATCTGGTGAGAGTGTCTTTTTTAAAGCCAACCACCTCTCAAAGGGCAGCAGAGAGCAGCAGGACGCGTGTGCGCTGGGGCTGTGCTGAGGCAGCAGCAGCTTTTCCCTGTTCAGCTGTGGGTTCCAGGGTGAGTGTGTGGCAGGGCAGCAGAGCCTGATGTTCCGGCATTCCTGCAGCCTCCCAGAGGCTCGGGCAAAGGCAAATCCAGGACCTTGCCAGTGGCCTGATCCCCCAAACTGCTCTGCCAGTAGCAACTTCCCTAGAACTAGAAAATAGGGAAAGCTGGGGAGTACTCTTCTGCCACCAACTGCTTCTGTCCAAAACACCGCTCGTGTTTGGGACAATTGGGGTTCATGTTGGGGCTTCCAATTTCTCTACTCACATTACTGAGGTTAACACATGACAGGAGAGTGTGTCCCATATAGCTGCCCTTGCGAGGGCACAGACACCACACCAGCACTAGAACACCATGCTGCTTAGAATGTCATCCCTTACACTGGGCAGAAACACTTCTTTCACTTACTGCTGTAATCTTCAGTTGCTATTTTAAAAGGTTGATTTTCTAGACAAACACTTCTGCTTCCACTACCCTCCAGAAAGCTGTCTGTGGGTATTGGGGAGCTGATGGGGACGTAGCCACAGGGAACACCTTACCTGTGGGTCAGATCCTACTGGGTTGGGTTCCTTTGATGCCATAAGTTTTAGCTTTCATATTTTCCAGATTTTGTACTGCATTAGTAAATAACTTGGAGCTTCATACAAAGTGTTAGCAAGTTCTCCTCACAGTTTAGTCAGACAAAACAATCCTTTTCCAGCCTGAGAACCAAGGACACCACTGCAGCTTCAGGCCCAAGAAATATAAATAACAGGCCCAAGAAATATAAATAACAGAAAACTGAGGAAAGAAATCTGGGAGAATGGGACTGCATAACCTGAAGCTGTAAGTGGACAATTAACCCCAACAAAGGACCAAAACTTATAAAAGTGTGAAAACGTGTGACCTGTCACCCATATTGGGTGTAGCCTTGTACAGCCCAAGGCATATCCTTTGAAGGCCTTTTAATAAATACCTGCTTTATTCCTTCAACACTGTCTAGCCTCTGTTCTGGGCAGCCTCTCAAGGCATCATCATCTTCTCTGCAGATTTATTTTCAAGTGTTAGAACTCTTAGAATCTGATTTTTAAAAGAAATAGGAGGCAGTCACTGAGCCAGCTTAAACTTAGTTCAAATGGAAAAAGTAATTTAACTTGTCTAGAGTTCCAAACCCAAGCTTTTACACCAAATCAAGTATTGTTTGTTCACAGCTCTCTTAAATTTATGCCAAATCAGTTCAAGGGTTCTCCTATAGCTCTCAGGGGGTAATAAATCTGTACATATGCCAAGATCTACTGCTACCACTTTTTTTTCCAGAGAACAAAATGGTGATCTACCTGACATATAAATACAAGTTTACCAAACAAAGGCAGTTAAATAAGTAATAAAACAATCTCAGATGAATGCCATTATATAATTCTCAATACCCAGTACAGAAAAATCTTTTAATAGGCTGCAGCAGAACAATTCACCTCCAGAAGAGATTTCTCTCATGCTCCAAAGTTAAAAACCACAATTGCTTCAAAAGTAGAGATTTCACGTGTCGAAAGGTTTAAAATATTCTGGTATTATAATTCTTCCTATGCCTTTTCTAAAGAAATATAGAAATATCACAGAAAAGTCTTATTCAGCATGATACTTGGACCTCTCTCATTTTTGCACTGAGATACTGATTGGGACTGGAAATGGGTGTACCACCAGAGCACCTCTTCCCTTTTCTCCAACCAGCAATTTCATGCACATTTGGAACTTCCCCCTGAAGGCAGCTACAGCACAAGATACCAGATACAGGCAGGATCACTTCCATTAGATGAAGATAAGAATTCACAGGTTTTGTTTGGTACAAAAGAGTTAAAACTATGGGCCTTTTGAACTAGAAAAATGAAGCTAAAAGTGTTCAGAATAAATAGGACAGACTGAGGGAGGATTTATGTACTAAAAAAACAGAAGAGCAAACCCTAAATTCACAGAAAGCTACAGGTATCTTTGATATTTTTGAGAGTATTTGAGCTATTCCTTTAATTGTAATGAACCTACAGAAATATCACAACCCAAACAATTTCAGGAACAGCAAAAGAAATAAATCAGTATGAGAGAAGTAAACAACCACACAATGTAAAATTCACTAATAAAATGCCATTTTAATAACTTTTTTTACAAGGAATCCACCTATACACTATAGAAAAATAAACACCACAGAGACTTTTTGCAGCTTACAATACAGCGATGCAGGCACACCTCAGCTGTTGACTTAATTTCACATGAGAATGTAAAACATTGTTCTTAGTGAAAAGTAAGTCCCTCTTAAAGTACTAAAATATAATAAAAAGAGTCATATAAAAATCTGCTTTAAAAGCACTGCCCTTTATTCAGTTGCATGGCAGATTGCAAGTGCATCTGTTGAGTGAGGACCAACTCAGAGGAAGCAGGAACTTGCAGGACAGATTTTCTAGGTGTTCCCATCACTTCCTTAGGTTTCTCTGATGAGGTGAACCTAGCACTTGTCCTAAATTAAAAAAAAAACAGATCAATATTAGAAAACTGCTTGTGTTATGAAGCAACAGTGTACAATTAGCAGCATGTTATTTCCTCAAAGCACTTCATATGAGCTACACTGAAAGCAATTCCAATTTTCATGAGCCACCTAGGAGCAATCCCAAACAGGATTTGAAAGCCTAAACATCTGCCAAAGCAAACCTTCATACCCTGGGAGCAGTGCTCCATCACAGGCCTGCTTTACCCCAGTGACAGCTCAGTTCTGCCACTCCTGTGGTGATTCTTTAGTTCATTGCAGCTGGGAAATCACTTGGCTGACAGCACTGCTCTAAAGATTGCAGCATCATTCTGTAATGCCTGGACATGATCATCCTGGTAATATGGAAATGACAGAAATCATAGACACTTTTCATACAAGTGTTTATGGTGTCCCAGCTGTGCAGTACTTATTCCACACCTGGAATGAAGCAAAAGGTGTTACTTCCATAAAGGCTGACAGGTTTCAAGTCTAAAATCTGTTTATCTGTATCAGCCATGCAGCTGCAGTATTTGGGAAAAAAAAAACCCCAAAACAACCAAACCCACAAAGTCACAGTAATAAAGTTTCTACGTAAAGTCCTGCTGAGAACAATGTCAAAGTTCCCAAACTCGTCAGGATTTCAGGGTGATGTGATTACAGGTTGCAAGTTCCTCCTTAGGACAAGGTGTTTCTGTGTTATAACCAACATGTAACAAGAGGAGGTAATTAGACTAATTAAACGAAGTAAATCTGGTCTAGAAATTAGGTGGAACTGTTTTAAATAGCAAAGCTAAGTGCCACTACAATCCTTTGTGCGTTCTTTGATAAATCTTAGAACGAGATGGCTGTATTTACCAGCCTCCAAATCTTTTTTTAAAATCTGTTATGAACATAAGGAAGTGATAATTAAGGGAAGCATTACAGTTTGTGCTGCAGAGAAAGCCCTGCTCAGCTATTACAACAGCTATGTTTGACTTGAAAGCAAATTAACTCTATACACAGCTTCATTTAAATTGCAATACTTGCTTGCTTAGATTTGGAAACAGGAAGGGGACAGAAATCACATGAAAATACTCCATCTTATCTTTCACTATGAGCTTAGAGAAACGCCACACTTGAGTAGTTTTAGGCACAATTCAGAAAGGTTTCCTTTCAGAGACTGACTTTGTTACCCCCCAATAATGATAATTACTCCTTAAAATGATGCTCTTTATTGGCAATGTGTACCAAGAACCTTGTGAAAAGCAGCCCAGCCTTGCAGGAGCTGTGAGGGGCGAGAAGGTGGTTCTTACCTGGCTGCACCCCTCGCAGCCTTTGCTGAATCACCTCCAAGCGATGGATATATTCTGTGAGTGACGGTTCAGGATCCTGAGGTGGCACAAGGGACTTGTCTGGAGCTGAACCTGGGGACTGGTGCAATCTTCAAAAGAAAACAAATTATTTTCCCCTTTTCATGCTATACTCTCAAGTATATCCAGAAGTTACATTCATACAGTCAGGAATTCTAGGCAAAGGAAATTGGAACCATCACCACCCTTTCCATTTGTATAGCTGTTCCTGGAAACAAGAGCAGCAAGAGGCATCATTTAGCCTAGCTTGGATCTACATCAGGCCTGAGCCACCACTAATCCAGTCACACTGAGCACCAGCCAGGGCTGCTGTTATTAATATCCTGCTCCATATCATACAGGTGACTTTTCTTAGCAGGCCTGTCAGGAGCAGACACATCCCATGACAGAGAAATAGGGTGGGGTAGAATTCAGTCTTGTTCAGGTTCTTGCAGGTCTCATACTCTCCAAAAACATTTTGCTGAATTCATGCAAACCAGAAGACTACTTGGCTGTTTGTGACAAGCAACTCAGCAAAGTTAAAAAACCCCTCCAAAAACCTGAAGCATCTCCCATCTCTGCAGACTGACCTGTTGTGTGAGCGGGAGGAGGACCGTGGGGAGAGGCTGACCAATCTTGCAGCGCAGCTGGTTCTGTGGCACAGCCCTGTGTCCCTGTCCTGGGTAGGGGGAGAGCTCACAGGGCCAGCTGGGGGCTGCTGCTCTTTCAGAACTTCTGTTCTAGCACCAGAGGCTGTGGTAAATATGGAGGGTTAAAAAATGTGCACTAGGAACCATTGAGAACAGGCTGTCAAAACACGTCCGATAAACCCATGAACATGACAGCAGAGCATGCTTAAGCTTGGTTTTAAATGCAGGTAAATACACTTTCTACAGCTAACTACTTTTTTATTTTTGTGGGGTTTTTTTCTTTTGTTTTAACTGTATTTAACAGAATTGTAATAGTATTTTGCATTGAGGTAGAAAGTTCAGCATTTGAGGATTCACATTTCTTAGGAATCATACAACAGTGGGTTTATGTACAAAGGTGGTGTTGTCTTTTAAAATAAGTATTTCCAGCAAATTAAAAACAGTGAAAATTACATAGTATCAGGTAATGAAAAATACACTGTTTAATCTGAATTTTGTTTAGCATTGAAAAGACACAATGGAATTTTACATCAAGGGCAACAGCTCCCCAATACGGGGTAGTGCATTAAGATGTTTGTTGGAATTCTTACAAAGGCACTCATCAGTAACTAAAAGGAACACTCAAATGTTCCTCAAGTAACTCAAGTCCTTATTGACCTGCATCAGACCATCTATCCATCTACTCTACAGATGGATAGTGGCAAAATAAACAGATTTTCCCACTTGGGTTTTGTTTTTAAATGGAACACATCACTGAAGAAATCAAATTACAAAGAAAATGACAAAGAAAACTATGTACTTATCCAAACACGTACCTGTGTTACCTCCTATACTGTGAGAAATGCTTTCACCCTGTGTGCTCTTCCTGCCAACTTTGTTCCACTTCTTCACCAAAAACTTTAACCTTGGTAAGAACACAAATTTGTACAAGCATTAAAAATAAACAGAAATACATTAAATTTTAATATTATTTGTTGGTACAACCGATTAAGTGACATAAGCAATGATTGTTGTGGGAATGACAGGAGAATTTTCAAATTCAATCTTTGGAATGCTGGCTTATCACATTTTACTCTGTAACAATCTTTGAACTGCTGAAAAACCTTGCTTGTTTTGGCTCTGCTCCTGATCTCCAGAGAGCTCTTCCTACCTGAGAGAGGGAGTTTGGAGATTACTGCACAAATTTGGAGGTGCTGCAGCCTTTGCTGTTATTATGGTATTCATATCAAAGACTCTGTGCCATCATCTGACAAACTTGCTAGCGATCATTTTAACTAGACAACAAAAAAGCTCAGAAATAACCACCTATTACACTTAAAATAACCACCTATTACACTTAAAATTGCCTTTTTTTTTCATTCAGTGGGCTTAAAGCCATTGGGAGATGGCATATTGTCCCATGTACAGCTAGCAAAACCCATTTGATAGTGACACAGCATGAAAAAATCACACCCAATGAAACACTACTGGATTCCAGAAAACCATTCCTGACAGATCCCATTCTGATACAGGACAGACGGTCCAGTGAGACCAAGGAGATAAAGGTCAGCCCCAAAGGACTCCAGTTTGTAAAGCTGTGCTCTGGTTGCCAAATATATTGCAGCTGGGTATCACTTCTAGTAGCTTTTTCATAGAATTATGGAATGGTTCAGGCTGGAAGGGATCTAAGGAAGCCCACCTTGCTCCACCCTCCTGCCATGAGCTGGGACACTTTGCACCATCCCAGGCTGCTCCAAGCCCTGCCCAACCTGGCTTTGAACACTCCCAGGGATGGGGCAGCCACAGCTTCTCTGGGCAACCTCTGCCAGGGCCCCACCATCCTTGCAGGGAAAATTTCTTCTCAACATCCCATCTAAATCAACCCTCTTTCATTTTAAAGATGTTTTTTCAAATCTTTAGCACAGAGCAAACTCAGCTAAGAAGTCATGTTTGAACCAGTCCTGGAGATTGCTTCTACGTGATATTAATGTAGGATAAGGCCATAGGAACAAGCAATTTTTGAAGCTTCCAAGGACACATGACCTATAAGAGACAGGGAGTGTTTTGGCTTTACCTTGAGATGGCAATGATGGCTCTGACTGCACACCTGAACTTGGTGAAGGGCCGGGAGTGGGATGCAGAGAGCTGCAGGTCTGCAGAAGGATAGATTCCCATGCGGGCAATGAGAGACAGAGTTGCTTGCTCACAGTCCTGAAAGCCACCAAGCAGCAGCAAGAGGTATTTCTTCTGATAAACTAGAGCCTTTCTAAAGCTCTCTGCTCGAATGTACTTTCGATATAATCTCTGCAACTGCAGAAAGAAAATAAAAATTAAAAAAAGTTCATTTTTTTCACAGTTACTGCTGCAAAAAGCCAGCCACAAACAAGGTATCTTCAGGTCAAATGTCAAGACTGAGGACACAAGGACAGCCAAAACAATTCTGTACACTGCTAAAACCCACCCAGATTTGGAGTGTCAGACCTCTTGAAATCTCCTGAATGTTTTCAAGCAAAGTTTTCATATTCAAAACTCTAGAACAGTTTAACTCCTTAGTAAAAAAAAGCACATCTGCTTTAAAAAAAAAGTAAGCCAGAATGCATGGTGGGAGAGATGCCTTTAAGATTTGATTACAATCAAAGTGTCAGAAAAATAAAAAGTATTTAAGATTAGTCAGCAGGGATTAAAAATAATGACTGTTTTCTATTTTCATCCTCAGACAAAAAATCCAAGTCTCCCTCTCATTTAAGAGTGGAAAGAAATTCCAAAGATCCAGATTACTTTTGATGCAAGTTCCTGTCTAACACTGAGAAAGTTCCAAAGGAACTTCTCTGATGGGGTACATATGGAGAAAGCTTGTAATTTAAAATAATAAATCAAACTGTTTGTCTTGAAAATCAACCTTTTAAAATAGCAACTGAAGATTACAGCAGTAAGTGAAAGATAAATCCATAATCTGACAGATGCCTTTTTTCCCCAGATCATGTTCAAATGATACCTCCTGGCTGTGGCTCTGCTGGCCCTCCAAGCTCCAGAGACCCACCCCCCCTTTGCTGGCTATCCCCATGATTTTACCTTAGGATTGGAAGTTTCTGCCACTGGTTTGTTTTCAATTTCAGCATTAGCTTTAGCCAGCTGGGATTCTGCCTGTTTCAGCATGTTCTGCAGTGTGTTCCTCTCTCGTTGCCAAGCCTCTCTTTCCAGCTCTTGAACAGGGGCAGAATCACCTGTAGATCTCACCTAAAACAGAAACCTAAAGGAAGTGAGCCACAATGGGTTTTGCACATTGTTTTCACAATCAAACACCTCAAACTGAGTAAAAGCCCAAATTTATGACAAATTAAAACATAGTAACAATGAGCCCAAAAGCCAGCAATGGTATTCAGGTGTTGAACAGCACAATGGGAAACTGAAATGCAGGAAAAGCCTTTCTGACTCTCATCTTTCTTCTACATGCACAGGCAGCACAGAAATAGTCAAGATGTCTGTGTACATGCAAATATAGGTTGTGAAAAATTCTGAAAAATCTCACATCCAATTCTGAGAGTCTGTTGCCCAGAGAAACTGTGTCCCTGGAAGTGTCCAAGGTCAGGTTGGACAGGGCTTGCAGCAATCTGGTCTAGTGGAAGGTTCCCAGCCCATGGCAGGGGGTGGAACAAGATGGGCTTTAAAGACCCTTTCAGTCCAAACCATGCTGTCTGTGATTCTGTGAAACTGAGTTTTGTGATAAGGAATGGGACCCAGACTCCAGCTCCAATTCTTCATGGAAGTTCTGCCTTCATAACCCTCTTTGTATCAACTACAAATTTACTGGTCATCAGTTACATCAGTGCATGATGCAGTAGTTCACAAAAGAAATAGAAGATTTTTTTTTTAAGGTAGCTGATGTTTTATCCCTTGAAATAAAATCCATACATTAGAGAAGCCAGTACAAACAACTGACCCCAGTTTCTCCTAGCAACTTATTTCAGTACAATCTGTAGTATCTGAAGGAATTCTACAAGACTCATCTAATGTCCTTGACTTCTGCTGCACCATTTGGCAGCTGATTGACCAGACAGCTCTATTTGGCACAGATTTTCCATGCTGACATTTTGCCAGGTTCCCTGTCCAATACTCCCCAATTATTTATTGCAAGTCAAGTGGGAAGCAGCAGAAAATTGCTTTGGTCTCCTGAGCATGTGGTTCAGTACCTTAAAGGAAGGAGAAATTCAGGGAGGAGACTGAAGGAAAAGGTGATTCTGGAAAAAAAAAATCGAAGTCTGGAAAGAGGGTAGAAAGTAGGGATTGTTTGTGCCCACAGAAGAAAACCTATAAAGGTGGAGTTTTTGCTCCTAATCTCTAGAAAGGCATGTGAATTTAAAGTGCTTTACTGAACATTTGTTTTTGTTAAAAAATAAAGTCAGGAAGCTTGAGTTCCTTTATTTTTGTGTGGTCAATCCCTGAAGGAGGAAACTCTGTTCCAACAAGGGTTTTGTCTACAGCTGACAGCTCTACAGGTTTGTGAGAGGAAGGCTTAACCAAAATAACCCCATGAACCTGGAGAAGAGGCTGCATCCCCCTCCTCAAGGCTGGAGATGATCCACTTGGCAACCACCTGTGTGGCTGCACAGGTGACAGAAAGAAAATATTAACTGTATTTTGTAAGCAGGTAGACACAGGGAGAGCTGCCACGTGCCAAGGGAGCTTGTCACACATCAGACTTGTGAACAGAGGACACAAAAAAACTTTTCACTTATCAGTCATAGATCTCTGTCTACTGCAAGAGAAAGACATAAAACTGCAGTTATCTGGGGAATCAGATGGAATCTAAAAGTTCTGCATTTATGTACTTTGTGTCAATAGACCCGAGCTTGGTCTTTGGTAATCCCTGGGCTTGTGTAAAATATTTGCAATACTGCAGACTTGGGCCAGAACAGCCCTCCTGAGATTACAAACCACTGTGGTGCTTTTGGAAAAAAAACTACTTGGCATTCTGGTGAAAACCAATTTTCTCTGGATGCATCAAGAAGCTACAGCAACACATCCCAAAGCTTGTGATCCTTGGACACATTACATATCTAGGAAAAAAGTGCTCTCAGAAGCAGACTCTGCAATATGACAAAACAGAGTGGGACATGAAAATATGTTAATATTTTCCTTACCTGAGTTGTAGGAGGAGACAAATCTGATTTTAGCTCCCTTAATGTCTGCAGTAAAGAGGCTACAGCTTCATCATTTGATGCAGACCAGTCATTAACCGTTCTGTTAGGCAGAAATACCTTTTCAGTATCAGGCTCATTTGTAAGAATGTTAACACACATATAATTGCTTCTTCCCACTACTTGACCTTTAAGGTTCTGAGGCTTTACTTATGCAATATTTACCACACAAATTACTGCAAATACGCAGAGAAATTAGCAAGTTCTGTTAATTATTAAGAATTAAAAGAGGTCTAAGCCATGACACACACAAGTTAATAAGCAGGATGGAAAGCAAAGTGTTATTTTATGAACTCACTTATCCAGAGTTTTATATATGAACTCATTCAGGTGCATAACCACAAAGAGCAACTGCTGCCTTATCTTCTCCAGCTGTTGCTGCTGCTGTTGCAATCGGGGCTTTTCAGTTTCTTTTGTCACAGGCTGTGTGGCACTTCCATCTTTGCTTGAGGTACACAAGAGTTCCTCCTGACAGTTTGGAGTTGGAGGATTTCTTTCTCTTAATACTGTCAGCATTTCCTGCAGTTCTTTAATTCTTTGTTCATCCCTTTGGTGTTGCCGTTCCAAGTTTTGCTGTTTGAATAGAGTAAGTAGAGTAGTTAATTGCATCTTATATATATCCACTTATGTAAGTGTCACCCACCTAATCAGCATTAGCATGTCCATTGGGTGTTCCTGAACTGCCAGACCACTTCTGGGGAAGGCTTAGAGCACTGCTTTCCAAGGCCACCAAGAAGCCAGTTAATGACAGTGGAGTGGCCATTGTCTCCATCCAAGGAGAAACCCAGGGTGAAACCAACACTGTCTGAAGCCATGACTGGGATCCTAGCTCAAAATAAGGGCAGTGACATGAAACCTAGTTTGGTTTCATCCTGCATTTAACCCATATTCATCCCCGCCTGTAAACAACCAGCATAGGCAAAAATTTAAAGATCAACTTCCATCAACAAGAAACCCAGACACAACCCCTTGAAAACAGCTACATTTCACAAAAGCAGGACAAGAGCTCGTTTAATGCATTTTTCAGAAGGAAACATTCCAATCAAAGAATACCATCCAGAGGGTTAAATCCCAGTGTGTGGCTATTTCAGTGTAAGGCAGAGCATTCTCACCAGTCTCTCCTGATCTCTCTGCCAGTCCTTCTGTTTCTGTAGCTCTGTCTGTTGCTGCTGTTTCTGCTCTCTCTCCCTCTCCTCTTTCCTGTTCTTATCTTGCTCTTTAAGCAGTGTGAAGAGTGACTGCAGTTGTTCCCAGTCCACTTTGAGCTTGACCTCTCTCTCCCTCTGGGCCTCCAAGGAACGGATCACCTCTTGCTTTTGCGCCTGAAGAGACTCCAGGGTGGCTCGCAGTTTGTCACTGACCTCCCTCTCCTTCTGGGTTTCCTCACAGCACATCTGTACCTCAGCCTCCAGCTGCCTTTGGGACAGGATGGCCTTCTGGTGCATTTTCTCAATAACAGCAGCAAGCTCCATAGTTCTGCTCCTCTCCTCTTCCAGCTGGGCTTGGAGCTCTCGGACAAAGGCTTGTTCCAGCAGCGACTCCCTGTGCTGGCAGGAAGCCCCTTCCTTCACTCTCATGCTCAACTGCTCCGTCAGAACCCGCTCATGGTTCAGGGAATCCAGGAGCTCCAAGGAACGGTTCTTCTCAGCTTCCAGGTTTTTCTGCAGCTCCCTCAGTTTGTTGTGCTCCTGGGCCAGCAGGGCTTCGCAGCGGGAGTGCTCGATCTGCAGCTCCTTGCGGAGGTTGTCTGTCAGCGTCCTCTCGTGCTCCAAGGACACGGCCAGCTGGCACTTCTGCACCGACTGCACATCCAGGGCAGCCTGCAGCTCCTGGGCACAAGGGGGAGAGCGCATTGGTATTCCAGCACAAACACTCATCTGTGGCACTGGCTGGCATTTAGCCATTTTCAATCTCCTATTTTGTCCAGAAAGACATTCAAGACTTAACTAGAGTAGTTCAGGTATTAAAAAGTTTAATTTAAAATTACAGGTGACAGAAAAATGCTCTTTAGCCATATGGCACCAAGCAACAAAACCAAAAATTATCATGTTCATGTATCTGCCAGTGTCACGGATATATTTTATGAAAAATCATTTTGCTAGGATTTTTCTCCTGACAAGCTGAGAGGCCTCAGAAATGAAATGTAACCAATGATTATCTGCTGCTGTGGAATTCAATAGGTGCATCTTTGATTGGTCTCATGTGGTTGTTTTTAATTAATGGCCAATCACAGTCCAGCTGTCTCGGACTCTCTGGTTAGTCACAAGACTTTATTATCATTCCATTTCTATTCCATTCAAGCCTTCTGATGAAATCCTTTCTTCTACTCTTTAGTATAGTTTTAATATATAATTTTCTTTTAATATAATATATATCATAAAAGAATAGATCAGCCTTCTGAAACATGGAGTCAAGATTCTCATCTCTTCCCTCATCCTGGGACCCCTGTGAACACCACCACATGCCAGTACATTATTTCTTCTTCAGCTACTAAGACCCTCATTAGGAATTCACTACTTTTTACATCACTCAGTCCCATTAATAAGTAACATCTGCAACAGCAATGACCCTGTTGTTTTAAGAAGAAAAATCTAAGCAGTAAGAGTAGATATTAAGCTTCAGAACTTGGCAGCCCATCTCTTCAAAGCACAGAGTAGAGACTGAAAAAAATAATCACAGAATGTCTGGGTTGGAAAGGACATGAAATCTCATCTCATTCCCACCCCCTGCCATAGGAAGGGACACCTTCCACTGTCCCAGGTTGCTCCAAGCCCTGGCCTGGGGATACTTCCAGGGACGGGCCAACCACAGCCGCTCTGGGTAATCTGGGTGCCAGGGCCTCATCACTCTCACAGGAAAGAATTTCTTCCTTATATCTAGTCTAAATCTACCCTCTTTCCCTTTGAAATCCATCCCTAGGGTCATTCTGGGAGCCAGTCTCTTCAGAAGGAAAGGCAGGGACTGAAGGGGCAGTGTAGGGCACTGCAGACAGCCAGAGCTGGCACTGCTGTCCTAGTAGGGAGGTCCACCCTGCCCTCCACATAGCCAGCACCATTTGTTATCTCCTAGAAAGCCAGGTCAGATGCTAAAAGGCAGAAGCTTTCCATAATGGGGCTTCAAAAAAGATTTGTGAATGCCAGACTAATCTGTCCAACAGGTACCCCTGGAGCAAAGCCCTTTTCTCCTGGCCTTGGCTACTCTGTCCTCCCTGCATGAGGAGGTTTCTGAAAAGGAGGAAGATGGTAGCAACATTTCCTAACCATGCAGCAGTAACAAATATCCCAGCAAAAATCACTCTCAAACTTAAACAACTACCAGGAAGGTGACAGGAGAAGCCAGACTACATGGAAATAGTCAGAATTGTGTTTCCTCACTTAGGGAATTTAAGGATTGTTTGGAGTCTTTGAGAGAATTTAGTTTTGGGGTTCAAGAAATGGTTTATGTTAAATCTTCCTCCTTTCCATTTACTGGAGGCCTTTTACAAGCACTGAGTCATTGCTATTACGGTCTTGGAGACAAAGTTGTTCACTTGTTTTCTCTTCAATTTAGAAGGGAACAGAACAACTTTGGTCAACCTCCAAAAATACATTTTATACTGAAAAGGCTTCACTTACTCTCTGCCAAACCTATTTATCATTGGGTGGTTTTCTTTATAATCTCAGATATCATCCATCTCACACCCTCATGCTAAGTTTGCTCTGGAATTAAGGGTGCAGTTACACAGCTGCAGGATCTGGCTGTCCCTACTCAGCAAGGGGCAGTACACAACAGGGGAAAATGGGAAAGCAAAAAACATTAAAAATATGTGGAGAAAAAACCCAACACAGCATTCAACCTTGGTTTATTTCTGCACGTGCAATTAATGAAAGTAACTGAGAGCTTTAACTGGGTGAAAAAAGACGCTGTGCACATGCAGAAAAGGTTTGGGGGTTTTAACAGTTACTAAACAAAGAACAGAGGAGGTGAAGAAGACTGCACAAATAACTTGCTAGTTAACGTCATGCCCCAGGGGAGCTGGGCGTTACCTCCATGGCTTTTGTCTTTTCATCCTCTGCCTTCCTCTGCTGACGCTGCTGTTCCTCAAACCAACCTCGCAGCTCAGAGCCCTTCAGCTGCTCAGCCTGCAAGCCTTCAAGTGCAGCTGCCAAGTCCTTTTCTTTTTTTTCCAATTCAACACTGCAAAGTTCAAAACGACATTTCTGTGTTCAGAACACAACATCCTTCACCAGAATCACAAGCAAGACATTTTGGGTTGGTTTCCCTATCTATGATTTTTGTTTCTTCAAAGCGGTCTCTGTCTTTCTAAAGAGGGTCAGTTTTCAAGTCACAGCTAGTTAGCAGCTGAAAACATTTACCTCCCTGCAAGCCAAGCTAGAATTGCTCGATTCAGTAACAATGAAGAGAGAGGTTATTTATTCTGGCAGAGCATAGCTGTTGTCCTGTGAGAGGAAAGCAAAGTATTGGCACACACTAAGAAGGGAGCGGGAAAGGAACATACCCAAGAGGACATCATTTAGTAAAGAAAACATAACCCTTAAAAGTGAGAGACCCTGTTTTTCCTCACTGTGTTTCCAAGTGCTTTATGGATGCAACTAGTATAAAGCTCTTTCAGAGCTTTACCTGCTAATAATCAAGTAAATGAATAAATCGACTCCTCACCGTAAATGATTTACTTCCCTCTGAAGCTCTTCCAGGGATTTCTGCAACCTTTCATTCTCTTGCTTGCTTCCAGAAAGCTCTGATTTCAGGGATGCTTTTTCTTGATTCAGGAGATCACATGTTTCAGAGGATCTTTTCTGCTCCTCAGAGAGAGTGCTGTGCAAGTCACTTACAATAGATTTTTCCTGCTGAAGTTTATATTCCAATAATTCAACTAGGATAAAAAAACACTGTTACAGTTATTTATATTACAGAGACCTTGACAATATGATATCACACTAATTTAAATTAGGAAAAATAGTCAGCTGTACTGAAGTGTTCTTGTCTGAAGAATTAATCTCTTTTCAAACATAAGAGGAATCAGCAAAAACATGTATAAACAATGTGATTCTATCACTGTGATATTTTGTAATATCATGAATGGATTTTAAAACTCATTAAACAAACTTATCCACTTACATATGGATAAGTTTCCTTACATTCCTTATGACAGGAATCACTATATAGAACCTGTTTTGCCAGCTCTGTTCAGGCCAGTGAGTTAAGTGAAACAACTCTCCCTAAATTTGGAGGTTCCTGTTTGCTAAGTACTTAAAAATAATTCATGTACCTATGTCTACAGCATTATGTAAATAAAATTAGCAATTAATTTCTGGATGTCCAGAAAACTTTCCTCTATTGGACTAGTGCATGTGCTATTAAATGGCTGAACCCTGAATGATAGTGATGGAAAACCAAAAAGAAGGAAAAAGCAGTGTTTGTTTTTGACCAAGGTCACTTGCACTTGTTTCCTTATTACATAAGAGAACCTGCTGTGAAAACCAAGGCTTGCTTATTTAGTCAGGAACATGGTTTAGCAGTGGCCTTGGCACTGTTTATGGTGAGACTCCACAGTGTTAAAGGTCTTATCCAACCTAAATGATTCTTTGATTCTAAACTAGCAAACATAAGATAAACTATTCTCTGCAAACAAGCTGGGGGTTTACTGTCCTTGCTGGGTTTTCACCATGTATTTACTGCTTCAGTTCCATTGCTTTGTGTTATTTCACAGCTTCTCTTTGCTCCTTACAGATTTATCTTAACTACTTATATGAGAAAGAACTGCTCTCATCATAGGCAGCCTGAGTGCATTCAGTAAAACTGAGGAATTGTACAGCATCTGCTAATTGCAAGACACCTTTTTTTTTTTTTGCCTTTGACCTTTGAGGCAAAAAGGAACTGATGCAGAAGTCAGAAAGAGCAGACAAAGCCAGTAAGAATTACCTTTCCTCCGGAGCTGGTGCTCCTGTTTGTTCCCATGATCTTCAGCCTTGGTGAGGCTTTCCTGCAGCTGCTGGAGCCTCTCCTGGTTCTGCAGGTGCGTCATGCGGAGCTGAGCCCGCAGCTCCTGGATTTCTGAGAGCAGGCTGTTCCTGTCTGAGGAGAAGAGGTGCTCCACAACCATCTGCCTCTGCTCCTCCTGAAACAAAGCAAGGCCTATTCAAACTACAAGGCTATTTCCATATCTTCTGCAAGGATAAATACTAAGGAAACTCCTGCACTACAAGTTTGGTACTGAAGCACTCCAATGACTAAGTTTGTGCTTCACATTAATGCAAAATGTTAACATTATGTAAAAAAAGAAAAAGCCCATTTCACTTGCCTTGTTGAGTTTATATATACCTAGAACTAAAGCTACAACCTAGAAACTAAATATTATTGGCAAAAAGCCCCCAGATTCAGAGTTAGTTCAATATATATCCTTTACAAGAGGGATCTGTGAAGTACTAGATAAATAAATGGGAAGGAGGGAAAGAATTCAACCAAGTATTTCCTATTCACTATCACAGTGTTCCTTAATGCCAGCTAAAATAATCAATAGGATTTGTAACACTATGGAAAAGGTTCAAGAAAAATGCTACCACAACAGAAACTCAGCTACTGATCCCACACCATCTGCATTATACAAGACATACAAGATAATAATATAATAATACACAAGACTTAACAACAGAAGCAATAAAACTGAAAAAAAATAAAAGAGAATAAAAAGGGATTTATGAGCAGCAGACTTAAAGAGCTTTTCATACTTGTTGTTTGATTATATACTCCAGCTTTTTCTCTAATGAACTTGTGTCACCAGATGCAGGATTGGAGAAGTGAGACTTCAAGTCAATTTGTAGCACATTTCTCTCCTTCTCAAACACACTCTGTACTGCTTGCAGAAGTTCTCCTCTCCAGTCAACAGCAACACCTGATGTCTCCTGTTAAAATATTTTTTTTTAAATGGCATCTCTCTCAACCTCTAACCCAGCATCTTTCATAGCTTAAGAGTATATCTGTTAATTTAAGCATTTTTAGAAGTGTTTGAAGAGTCCTGTCCCTTACTCCTTAAACATATATATACACACAGACATGTCTCAAAACATTATGTATATAACATACATTTATATATATATATATATATACATACACAACCTGGTTCCCTTGCTGTAAAGGGTATTTTATAGCCATACCTTGTCTCCTCTGTCTGCCACCTTGCTGAGGTAATCCTTCAGTGACTGGATAGCATCCAGCAGGGATAATCCCTCCTTCTGCCAGCCCTCCATTGCCACTTGGGTCTGAGGGATGTTCTTCAGCTCCCTCAAAGCCAAGGGATGCTCTGACAAAGCCAAGATTTTGCGGCTCTCCTCATAAACCATCTTCAGCACAGTCTGAGAAGCAAAAAAAAAAAAGATAGATAATATTAGGAAACAGGCATCAGCATCCTGGCAGTGTAAGATGAGGATGGGATAGTGCTAGACAACAAATATAAGGTGTCTGTATCAACACACTAAGATGCAATTAAGCATAAATTATTATTTATGCTTACAGCCAAAGGTCTGTACTTCACCTTTGTTTCTGAACCATTCAGCTAACTTTGCTGGGAATAAATTAAACTCTATCAAGTCTGAAGCAATCTTACTAAACCCCAGTGATGCCAGAAAACTGAATTATGTATTTAGACAACCTTGGCTTAATTTAGCAAATTATGTACAAATATCAACTCCCAAAATAACCAGTTCTAATAATTTACACAGTGGAAATGGTTTCCTCTGACACTGTCAGGCCAAATAATGTATTTTAAATAAATTCTCTGTTCACAAACTATTACATCATGCACAGATGTTTCCTGGCCTCTTCTCAAGGAAGGTCACTGGAGATTTAAATCCTTTTCTTACACACATCAGAAATATCCCAGCCTCCATGTGGAGCTGTTCCTCATTGCTATGCACTTTAAAAACAACACAGAGTATTTTATTTAACTCTTTATATTCTTTCCTTGCACAACTTTTAAATTACTTTTAAACAAACTTAAGTTGCTTTTCTGTCACTGGAATCCCAATAGTGATTACTTGAATAATTAATGAAATCCTTTAGTAAACATTAACATCAAAGGCACAGTAAAGTGCTTGAACTAAACATTCAGTACTGGAATATGCACTCAGATCTTACAGACAGTAATGCCTAGATTGATGCACCACAGAAGAAACAAAAAAACCAACCAAACAACCTGTTTCTTAGGGTAAAATAAAATTCAGCTCTTGCATGAAGTCTCTGACACAGAATTTTTTAGACACAGAATCCCAGTTCACTGAATGGTTTTCAGTTGCAAGGGACCTTTTAAGACCATATCTAGCCCAGCTCTGCTGTGACAGGCATGGGGAACATCTTCTATTATTTCAGGTTGCACAAAGCCCCATCCAATCTCATTTTGAATGGATTCTGGGATGGACTTCTAGAGATACACCACCTCTCTGTGCCAGTGTGTCATCACAAGAAGTTCTGTACTTATGTCCAATCCATTTCATGATCTTACTGGGCAGTGAGGTGAGGCTGAACCATCAGTAGTTTCCAGGGTGCTTGCTATGAAGCTTTTTAAAAAGAGGCTGCTATGATTTCCTTTTCTCCAGTCACTGGGGACTTGATCTGACTGCTGTGACTCTTCAGAAACAATGGAGAGTGGCTTGGCAATTGCAACTGCAAAATTTCCTCAGGACCCTGGGATTCATATCTTTGGGTCCCATGGACTTACCTACGTCCAGGTTCCTCTGGTGGTCCTGAATCTGATCTTTTTCTTACAATAGGAGGGACTTCATTCCTCCAGTCCCTTCCTCATCTAATTTAAAGCTTTCCTTAAAGGTTTGGCCACGTTATTGGTGGAGACATCTCGTCTCACTTGGGTAAATTACATATCAAATATCATACATTACATAATTATGATATGTACATAAATTACATATCAAAGGTAAATCCATGATAATAAAAATGAAAACCTTGAGTACTGCACCAGCTGCACAGCCAGGGATTCTATCCTGGTCCCCTTCTTGTGACTGGGAGAATAGAGAGAATATCACCCGTGGTCCCAAACCTTGGGACTGCCCTGTTGCAGTGTTGTAAGACCCTACACAGGTGATAACTGCAGGGCTCACTCAGCTTGGCAGCCTCAATGACACCACAAATACAGGCTGCAGGTAAGCAACAAGCTTCTCTAGAGAAAGTATCTGGATGGCAGGAGGCTGCTTCAGTGCCTCTCAGTAAGGAATCTCCAATTACTACCACCTGATGTGCTTTTCTGGTAGCACTGGTTCTCGTGCCAGCAGATGGTTTCATCAGCTTTGCATGTTTGGCTTTTCCTGGATCACATCAGTTATTCCATGTGTTCTTCCTCCTCCAACCCTAGAGCATCATGTGTCTTATTAAGGGCAGATGGATGGGCAAAGGATCTTTGTTCTGACTTGAGCAGCCATAAAGGCCCAGCCTCTTTCATCTTGTGAGTTACCTGTGCCAGGTAACTTGAGTGAGTTTGAATTCAGGTTTACCTTCCTCCAATTTGCTGGGCAAGCTGAAGGAACCTGCTAAGCATATTAGGAGGCAGGATTCACTTTCTAGGAAAGGTATTGGTTCTGGTTTCTTATTACTTGAGAACTCACTGTAACCTACTGTATATTCTCTCACAGATGAGAATTTCTCCCTTTCTGTAGCTGGGATTTTTGAAATGGCTGAGAGCTTGCTCAGCAAAGCAAAGAGTTCTAGGCATATACTTGAGCTTTTAATTACTGACTAGAGTGAGCACTCACTGCTCAGTCTTCTGCATATTCCTCATGTTGCTTGAACTGGCTCTGACCTATCCCTGAACTGGTGTTTCCACAGCCCTCCATCACATCAGGATGACAAGAACAGGCAGAGGAGCACGATATCAGCCAGCTGTGGTTGCTTCTGAAACAACTTTCTGTGAAGCCTCCAAGGCAAACCCCCAAAGCAGAATAAGCAGTCCTTGTACCCCCACATCCTGAAACAGCACCAGTGCTGTCACAGCAAAACTAGTTCAATTCTAGCAAGTACAAGCAAGTGTCAGTAAGGTTGTCACCAGAGATGCAAGGACAAGAACCATCATCAGCTTGCAGTTGAAACCAGTACAGAACACTTTACAGTCTAAGTGTAGCAGCTACTTTATATTACTAGCTCCTTTTTGCTGTCCAGTTTTAATTTGCTGGTATGCTCAAATGAATCATACATCACCTTCATCTGTGGTGAAAGTATTTCCTTTTCTTTCATGGATTCCATAATATCTGGAATTATCCCTCGGTATCGCAGGTAAGCCATGACATTGGCATCTAGGTGATCTGATGTTTGTAGCTCCTGCTTTAGATTGGCTGCCAAATTTGAGCTGGTATCTGAAAGAAAAAACAACCCCCATTCCCACAAAGTGTTATAAATATGGAAAGAACTTGAAACTACAACAACCACTTGCAAAACAACCACGATTTCTTCTGCTCGTACGAATGCGGGGTCAGATGGAGTTGGTTGGTTAGGATCTCAATTAGATTAAACAAGTTAAAAATCATTAAGTTGCCTTTAGAACCAGAGAAGTCAAGTACTTAAGTCAGGACTCAAAGCCCAAGCCTCTGTCCTGTATGTAGAAGAAAAGGTAAAAGCAGGCACAATATACATTTATATATAATTATATATATATGTGTGTGTTTGTGTGTTTCTTAACAAAGACCCACCTGCCTAAGGCACAGCTTTCCAAGAAAAGACCCACAGTAAAAGAAAATGGGAGAAAGGAGAAGCATGTTTTAATATTGAAGTTAACAAAAGGTCTAAAAGGGTCTAAGTTCAACTTACTGCTGCCACATCCATCGCTCATGGCAGATGCTCTTGATCTTTCATCATCTTGTAAATCAGAAGGGGTTAAAGTCAGATTATCAGCTTCTCTCATCTGCTTGAGAAGAAATTTTTCATGTTACTTTGGCTTTCTGAAAGTAGGTGTTGGTTTCAGCATTTATGACAGCTTTTTTACTAGTGCAGATTTTAGCAAATGCCTACTTGATCCAAGTGTTAGAGATGGCAAATACCATGATTGATTGCAACATTGGTGCTCCCTGGAAACCATTCCATCTCATTTTTTTCCTCTTTCAGTAGTTTTAAGACACATGTACTTATATTTAATTAGCCATCAAAGCAAGGCACAACAAAACACAGCCAAAGAGAAATTTTCTTAAGTACAAACTTGATCTTCCTGTGAAATTACAGAATACAGACAATATATATAAATATATGTATACAATATATAAAATACTGCCATTAAAGCCTCAAATCCAGTTTTGAAAGTCTCTTTGAACACTCAATAACAGATTGTTGAAGAAGTGGGGAGCTGTTAGAGTTCACTGAGCACTGTGGTAGCAAAGGATTTACATGTTTAGCTCAACTACTGGCACAATAGGTGGTAATCAGAACTTTACCAGTTTTTATCACAGCAAGAGAAGAACTAATAATTGTATGTCCAGAGCTTCAATGGACCAACTCCCAGCAGTGTGTAGGTTTCTACTACTTGGAGCCCATGGCCTCTCAATGATCCCAGGGGGACAGGGCTGAGCAGTCTTGTTTAACAAGAATTAAATCAGACATGAAATATCACTTACCAGAAGCTTCTTCTCCATATCTTCATCATCATCAACAGAATAGGTACTTTCAGAAAAAGCTGGAGATTTTCTACCTATTCCCATTGCTGCATCCCCACTGACATTTTCATCTAGGTTAGAATATCCCAGGGATATGGAATTCTCTCCTTGCAGGGATGACCTTGAGTGCACAATTTGAAAATCTGTGTTTTCAGCTTCTGAGAAGGGGGTCAGGTGAAGCCCTGGCTGAAGTTCCATGCTCATATCTTGCTTTCTCATGATCTCAGGCGAGCCCCATGAAGACATACTTGCAATTAAATTCTGGTAATCTTTTGGAGTCTCTTTGTCTATGCTCAAATTGTGTTTTGGTGAATCAGGAGTTTGATGAATTTCCAACATCTGCTGGCAATGCTTTTTCAAATCTGGATCCCCTTCAGAGCTGTGGATCATGTCCAACTCCTGGCACAAGATATTTTCTTGTGATTGCTTCATCTGTGTTTTTGGATTTTTATTGTGAATTGTCAAATCAACCATAACTTCATCTTTTTCCTGTAATGAAATAACACATTAATTGTTTAATGGAATTTGAGTATGATTTTACAAACTGAGAAACATGCACTTAAAGACCTTTTAAAATTGGTTGATTTTTCCTTCAATCACTTGAAGTCATTTCAAGGTAAAATTACTCTTTTCACCTCTGATTCTGTGACTGAGTGAAAATAATGCACTATTTGAGAAGATAGTTTATTTTAAACCTGTCAACATGGAAATGTCATTTGATCCTCCATACCTGTTAGTTTGTCAGATACAGTGAATAATTGTTATCCCTCTCATTTTAGACCATTACTTTAATCCTTTTGTGTTAATCATCCCTCTTAATCATCTGTTTTAAGCCCAGTGCCAGGACTTTACACATTTTGCTGCTCCTCCAGCTTTCATTTCAATACATTTCCTACTTTTCACATTGTTTCCACTTTGGAACCCAAGCATAAATGTAGGAGAGATTCTTTGCTCCTTTAAGAACACTGCATTATACTTTTTCTAATACCTGGATGAGCTAGATCCATAGGAAAAAAAGTCTATTGTAATGAATGTTTGAAAACATGGTAGTTTATTTACTTTGATTCCACATATTCTCCAATTTTGATAACTATCCCTCCACAGCCTACTTAAAAACTTCCACTTAAACATGGAAATAAAACACATCTACTGACACAATCATCAATTTAGACCTTTCAGAGTCTGAATTTCTACTTGAAAAGTGTTTTTTAAAATAATTTAACTGCCCCCAGCATGCCAGCATTCCCTGATATCCTTCAAAATGTTAGCAATTCTCTCTTCACTGGATCCTGGATTAATTCTGTTATTTCAACAGGGATCTGACAATCCCTGCCTGTATTAACAACATGGTCCAGTAGCCACTGGACTGGAAGTCTGCTGCCTTGTACAGACATCCCATGGTCTGAAGTGCATCAGTCTGCAGGGGCCATTTAACACTTTTCCCAGCTATTTCCTTTTCCTGAGAGATTTCTGGGGCAGACCCTGAAATGCACAGAGTCACCCAGGCACTGATGGCACTGCTCCAAACTTGAACTTGCAGGCAAATAAAAATACAAACACCAGGAATGATCACATGTTCTGCATAGCTACACTCTTCGTTTCTGCTTTAAAAATAAACATGTCATTATACACAGCAATTACCCTATCATTTCTTGAAATAATTCATCTACCTTGGGTGATTATTGTAACATACTGCCAAGCAGGGCCCTGAAAATCCACTTAGCCTGACACTGGATGTTTTTCCTTTCCTGTATACTCCAACTCTTCATATAAACCCTCTTAACTAGCACTTATTACCTCTGTAAGCCAGGCTTTAAAGACAGTAACTTGGTGTATGACAGATTTCTACAGCTCTCTGAAAAAACGGTGCTACTGCTTTCTAAAATTGAGTGATTTAATAAGAATTTCAGAAGATTATGTTACTTGGAGCAAATGGTTCTAGAGAAGATTCAGAATAATTACAAGCAAGAGTCACAGTAAATAAGAATTTCTGAAAGGAGACATGATGAAATGTCAAGCAGCTCTCCATTCCATGAACAATTGCAATCAGTCTTGGTAGCTCATGGTGGGCTCATTGCTTGGCTTGCAGATGCCTATCTTCTCACTCTCCATCCTCAAGAGATCAGCAGGGAAAAATATACTGGAAAGAACTCACAGGTGGAAAGAAAGAAGGAATATCACCTACTCACTACTCTTGCAGGCAAAACAGAGTCAGATGGGGAAAATTTACTTAATCTATTAATGTATTACTAAAAAAAACATCTCCACAACAAATAATACTACTAAAAATCAAATCACGTACCTGTCTAGCAATAGGGGAAGCCAATACTCCAAAAGACTGATCAGTATTTGCTTCTAATTCCTGCACTCCATTTTTAAGGGCTACATCTTTTCTTTTGCTCTGGCAGAATGGCTTGAAAAATTGAGTGTCTTCATGACCTACTTGCTTGCAAGACTTCAACTGTGAAAGCATTTCAGCTCTTTCCAATCGTAGGGCTTCAAGCTCTTTCCTATGTGCCTTGATTTCACCTTTCAGTTTTGCAGTGCCCCCCTGCAGTTCCTTGATTTCTCTCAGGTAAGCTACTTCTTTCTGATTCAGTGCTTGCACCTGGAAATCAAGTCTGGAAACTTCTAATTGCAGACTGTAAACATCTTGTGCCTGACTTGCACCTCTCTTTTCCAGCTCTGTTTGGAGCTCTGCTGCTTTTTCTGTTAAGTACTGCAGCTCAGTTGTGTCAGCTTCTCTTTGATCAGCCATTGTCTTAATTTGCATCTCTTTCTCTAGAATATTTGCTTCCCTTTCCTTCACCTTATCTTCAAGTTCCTGAACTCGAGATGTAGCCATCTTTGTCTCAGCCTCTCTCTGAGACAGCAGAGTCTGGGAATCCCTGTATTCTTCCTGAAGAGCCTGATGCTGGATTCTCAGGGAGGTGAGTTCTGCAACAGACTGCTCTGATGACTCTCTCAACTGTTGGCATTTTTTCTCCAAAATTTCCACTTCTGTTTTGAGCTGCAATTCCTTTTTTTCCAGCTGCTGCTGCAGAGCTTCTTTAGAAGCTGAGACAAGCTCCAGTTCCTCCTGAAGTTGTCTCACTTTGGAGTGTACCAATGAGTTTCTTCTGTTTGGATCAGCATCACCTTGGCAAGCTACCAGTCCTTTCTTCAGCTCACTCTGAAGGTTTTCCACTGACTTCTCCAAGGCATCTTCATAGAAATAAACTGGGTTGTCACTGTCTTCATGACATACTGGTCCAAATTGTGCCAGCTCTTTTTGAAGCTTCTCAATGACTCCATGGAGTTGCTCCACCTCTTCATCCTTGTCCTTGCGCAGCCTCTCCTGGTCAAGGCGAAGGTGCTCAACCAGTGACCTGAGCTCCTCAATTTCAGGTTTTTGGTCTTCTTCAACCTAAGCAAAAGGAAAAGGACTGAATATTACTGTATGTAGGCAATTATTATTGCACACAGAGTTTATATTTCTCTTCTGAGTCACACAGGCATTAAATCACACATTTAACAGCAAGAACAACCACGCATTTCAGCTGGTAAATTCTCAAAATAATCTCTACCTACCTAAAAGAATTATCAAACAGATGTAATTTACAGTAAGAATCTGCACACCTTGCTTCCCCCCAAAATCAAGCAATGAACATATAGTAAGCACTCTTACTTTATTGTCCAGAGCATTCTGCAGCTCATGCTGAAGTCTCTTTATCTGCTCATTCAAGTGATCAATTTCTTGATTCTTTTCTTCAAGCAGTGCTTGTGGGAATGACAAAGCTGAGGAATCACCAATACCCAGGTCCTGGCTTTGCTTCACATGAAGTTTTGTAAGATCCTCCTGACCAGAGAAAAGAAATCTCATTAGAAAGGAGGACTTTACTTAAACATTCTCTTACTTACTATAACGGTGAAGAGCTCAGGAACACAACTACAGCTTCTTCTACAGGTTCACATCACTGTGTTAGACTGCCCCAACCCAGAAAATAACCTCAGCTTTTGATTTAAATCAAATCACTGCAGAATATAATGCTCCAAGCATGAATTTAGAATACTTTGGTTCTATGACACTCAGCATTAGTCTTGTAAAGGTAATGTAACATTCTGATGGCAAGAGAAACATCCCAAAATCTGTTTACAACATCATGAGAGGAAGACCTCAGCACTCAAGCAAGCATGTCTCTGACATTTTAGGCAGTGCACTAAAGCTAGAGGAACCTACCTGCAAGTGTGCATTCTCTGCCTGAAGCTGGATGATGTTGGAAGTACTCAAATTTTTTTGTATCTCTAACTGCAAGTTCAGCTGCAATATCTCCTCATCTTTCTTGCTCAAGTTATCTTTATATTGTTCTACTTGGTCTAGCAAACTTGCAATCTAAAAAAAAAGAGAAAAAATGCATAGCTGTTTCAATTAATTCCTCTAAGATAAGTAATACAAGGAATGAAGTTTTAATGACAAAAAGCAAAATCAGCAAATTCAGTGATTTAAACTCTAATCAGCTTACAATAATCAAATATAAATAAATAAATATAAAAAGAGTAAGAAGCTTATGTTCCAGCTCCTCATCTGTAAAACCCAAGTACTGCAAAGGTGGGTTTCTGCTTTCTTTTTAAAAAAAAAATAATCAACCTGCTCACAAAAGATCCATTAATGTGTACTGTGAGCAATCAAGGCTTTGGTGTCATTGGATGTAACAATGTGAGACAAATTAGCATTTGATGTGCAACCAACACAAGCAGTCAATATAAACACCATCCTTGTCCTCCTCCCAGAAGCCAGAAATGAGCCTTGCAGTGCTAATCCCAATAACACAGACAAAGAGATGATTCAATAACCACACTTTTCTCTGCAGTGTGATGTTGCCATCCACTGTTTTCAGCATCTCTTGTCTTCATGGCTAGCAAGTATAGTGGCTTTGGGAACTATGGTTGTTGAAATCAGACTTCATAAGAGAAATGGAAATCCCATCTTGAAGAAATTTATTTTTATTATCTTGTTCTGCTCTTGAAAGAATGGTGCTGAAGGCTCACTCCTGTTTTTCTTTTTTACACATCCTTAACTGGACTAAGTTTCTACATCACAGATATTATAATAATATAAAAATACAGTGGGATTGTGTATACATTTACACTGTAAATCCAATAAGAGTTCCATATATTGTGAGCCATTTTCTCTGTTTCTTCTTAGCTTGACATGAAAATTCACCACAAACATTCTCTCAAAACAGGTCAAATTACACCATTATCGTGTAATAATATAAAATAATTATCTAAATAAAATTATATAATATATAAATATATATATATAAATACTATAATAATTATCTCTCACTTCAAAAACTTATCTGTCTATTTCAACTTTGGAAGGAAAGGAAAATCAGTTCAGAACTGATAGTCATCAGTCTCCAAGTGATGAGAATCATCACAAGATGGTTTCCAGCAGGGAGGGAGATGAGCACAGAACACAACAAGAAAAAGGAAGGTTTATTGTGGCCAAAGCAACTCCAAAAGTTTGTACAAGTCTCCCAAAGCTCTCACCTCTCTCTCCTTGGCCTGAAGTGCTTCCTGCTCTGCCTGTAGCTGCTCCTTCAGCACTGGGGCAGAGCTGGCATCCACAGGCACTCGGTGCCTTGCTTCATCCAGCTTAGACTGCAGGGCAGAGATCTGGATCAGGTTATTGTACTGCTGCTGTTGCAAGGCCTCTTTATCCTGAAAAATGATTTTTTTTTTCATGTTACAATTAATTGCTGTCAATACACAAACCTACTTAGCCAGAACAATCCTGCTGAAATACTTCATTGACCCTGACACACCCAGTACAAGAAGAGCAGTACATAATCCCAGTGGCCTATAAAAACAGGAATTCAAAACAACTGAATGCTTTTTTAAGCTCATTTAAGTTTTTACCCCTTTGCTTTTTGTAATCCAAGTTTAGCAACTTCAGAAAATTTAGCATTCAGTGACAAATTACACTTTCTCAGTTACACAACACTTTCTATGTCTAAGAACATAGCATCTTGTTCTTCTAGCCATTTCCAAATTGGATATGATACCATATATGTGCCAAACTAAATTTGATAGATGGACACAGTTTAAGAAATGAAGAGTACTGGGTAGATCAAAACCTACTCACAAACACATCAAGTTCAGTCAGAATGTGATAAAGCAGCACTAAGTTTGTCCAGCCTGTGATCTGCCAAGCTACCATAGCTAATTTTATTGAAAAAAAAAAATAAAAAAATTGGGTATTTCATCCTACTTCTGTCACAATCCTTCTCAGGAGCTGGGTCAGTCCAAGGTGGAAAGGTTCACTTGGGAATTATCCAAAGAATAAGCATACATATCTGTACTTAATACATTAAAGGAAAGCTTGACAAGAAACCTAAGACAGTAATTGCCTCTGCTGTTCAAGAGCAAACTTGCTAAATGGATTACAATTCTTAACTCTAGGCTGTGGTTAACTCTGTAGTAGTAACAAAGTGCTGGAAGTTTTGGACTATGGCAAGCAGATCTGGCTTCAGACCCAGAGCAAAAAGGGCTACAGATTAAGAGAATTAGATTTTAAGCACAGGTAATTATTAAAGACCCTCAGTGTTTTGATATTCAGTAACACCACCTTCTCAGAAGCTGCCAGACAAGCTCAAGAGCAGCTCTGAAGCAGCAAACATGACAACTGTTAAAAGCAGACTTCATAGTAGGACTTGGAGTCTTATTTAAGTCTTGTAAGTAATATCTAAGTACATACCACTTACAAGTAGTATGCAAGTCTTTATAATGGACTTAGTTTGTAGAACCAGAGATTATTTAAAACTCTGGCTGTGATATGTGCCATTAATGCAGAAGTTTAACCCAGCACTGGGTGCCAGACAGCATCACAAACACTACTGACAGCCCCCATAAAGCCACTGGCATGTAGTGCCAACCCCATTTAAATAAGGATTTCAAAATTACCTGTTTCAGTTCAGTTTCCACTTTCTTCATTTTCTGCAGCTGTTGTTCCAAGTTATGTACAGTCTTGGAGACCTCAGCACCACTGAGCTTCAGCTCTTGGATCTGTGCCACCAGATTTTCTATCTCTTTATCACGAGCTGCAATTTCTTGGTGTTTTCGCTCCTTTTCTAGTAACAGTTTATTGTAATCATCCATCTTCTCTTTTATTTCTGCTTGCAAAGATTCTACCTACACAGAAATCACAGTATACAGATATTCAGGCGATATGAGCAGATTTCCTGACAGATGAAAGCAAGAGTCATTTCACATTGAAGGAGGTTTTACTACGGATTAAAGTGGTGCTAAAATCTCAGGTGAAAATAAAACTAAATATGCATAGAAAGTAAGAAAAAGTTAGCTTTCTGAAATCTTGTTTTCCAAATGCAGCAGCTCTTAGACACATGTTTGATTACTCTCTCAACATCTGCAGTACTCTCAAAGTACTAGATGAAGGTTTACTCTCAAGCCTTTTGGTGATGGGGTTAGTTGGTTATCAGATTAAAAACCCATCAAGATTACATGAGTTATTAATAGCAGCATTGGATTTATTTCTGTGACTTCAGAACCCTCTTCCAATATTCCAAGGAATTCCAATTTAGAGGAAGATACCAAGAACTGAAGGATCAATATGCACTCAGAGGGACTCCCAGAGTCAACATAGGACAGGTACTTCACTTTCCAAAAATAATTTAAATATGAAGAGGATACAAATTTGGAATTTTAGCTGCAGGAAAACAGTCATTCATTGATCCCAGTAATCGAGGTGAAGGCAAGGCAAGGAGCTTTGGTATGACAGACAAACTACCTCAGGGTGTGATAAAGTCATTTAGCATAGTGAAAGCAAGCTCAGGCAGGAAAGCAGTGGGAGTGGAGAAATAATTTGGTCAACACCCATGAGCAAGGAAGATGGGATTTTACAAAATCAATTTTTTGTTCATCAAAAAGTGTCTGAATTGGTGTAAATCCCACTAACATTATGAAATGAAAATTCTTTGCATTAACATAGATCTTTACATCTTGAAAAGATTGTGCAGATATTATTAAAGCAGGAAAACACGCTTGAGCAAACCAGAGTCAAATAATAATCAGGGAGAGTGTAGGAGACTGCTTAAGAAAACCAAAAGTTATCAAGATGACATTTTCAAGCTGCTTACAGGCACTAACATTTCCTTGACTGTGCATTTATCTTACTCCCTTCTCATCTCACCAGCAACTACCCACTGCTAATCATAACACAGGTCTTACAGTAAAGCTTTTAGGTACAGAAAAATCACCTTGAAGTCTAATCTTTCTAATGCCACAGAAGTTTGGCATCAGAATCCCAAAACCATGACACTTCAGACATAAAAAGCATGTTTTTAACAGCACATTGCTAGAAAGCTGGTGCTGCAATCCTGTGGCTGACAAAGCCTTCCACATAACCTCCACTCTCCCAGTGCAGCTCCCAAGAACCAGTGAGGACTCTTTTCACACAATAATCCCACTTGACCAGGTACACACCCTGTACCTAGTAAACACCAGAGGGGGACACTTGTTATAACTGCTACATGCAGAAATCAGGAGGTCACTTGAGCTGGTCTGGAGTGAGTTAAGCACCTACTGATGTCACAGCTGTATTCAACAACTGAATAAATACTGACATTTCCTGGCACAGAATGCCTACACACCTCACCCTACCCTACAAATGTCACTTGCTTAGTTACCATCCTTGTGTGGTTTTCTCCAAGTTTTCATCCTTTCTGAGAGAGGCTGCAAAGCTACAGCATTCATTTTTTCAGCTATGCCCTCCAGCATGGAAAATTCATTCCCTGGAGATTGATTCATATTGAAGATATGGATGTGCAACTCTAACATTGAGGTACACGATTCCACAACTTATACATGAATAGATGGAAACTAAATTAACTTCTTTACAAGTTTTGGGAAGAGCCAGGCCACAAACAAAAGGCACAGTTTTATCATCACCATTCCACTATCATTGTTTCAGGCTCCAAACTTCAATTTCTTTGATACCAAAAGGCTGTTGCAGTGAATAATTGCCTGTAACACCTCTGAGCAATAAGCCAGGAGAGCTCAGTACCTGTGTACAGGAAATGAAATTGAAAGCAGTCATTCATTCCCTGCAAGAATTCTGCCACCCTAAAACCTGTATTCTCAGCTCCAAGTCATGCCTTGACATGTCAAGAAAAGGAAAAAGCTAAAGCATATCTAGAAGGGATTGAAAGGAAAAGGAAAGAAAAGTTAAGAGACATTCATGCTGTTTTCCATACCTGTAGAATCAATTCATAGTTCTGTATAATGTTCATTTATGTGAAAAAAAAAACAAAAACAACCAATCAAAAAGGAAAAAAAAAGGCAAAAGTTAATCTTTGAAGCCAAGCATCAAACAAACAAAACTTTGTAAACAAGGACTCATTTATAAACTTAAATAGGATGAGGCATGCAGACAAATGACATCTCTATTACAAGTGTTTAGGTGGAAAAAATAAACACATTTCAAACCAGAAGTCATTTCTCAGATGAACTTTTTAGAGTGGAGTGTCTGTAGTGTTGTCCTCCTTGGTTCATTTAAACCAGGCCCAGAGGTTCCTTTAAACCAGACTCAGAAACTTGAATGTAAAACACCTGCAACAGTTCTTTCCACCTCCATAACAAATAATCTTAGTGCACCCTCATTGCCTAAAAGGAGTTCAATCAGCTGGGGAAAAATCTGCTCTCTGGGTAACAGAAGAAAAAAAACTCTCCCATGAGCCAGACCCCCAAGAACATACATTTGGTATTTCATTGGAATAAACAAACTCTGTTGGCCACCAAGTCTGATTTTACTCACCCTATGCTCTCTGGACTGTCCTGAAGTCTGTGATTTTGCTGACAGTTTCAACTGTTCTTCCAATTTCTGAATTTCCTGCTGAAAATCATCGCGTTCATGTTCCCTTTCTATGGCTTGTTCCTGTAAACCCAGCCAGAGGGAACCAAAATATTTTTGAAGATTTCACTACAATCTTGAGTACAAGAATAATTGGGGTTTGTTTTTGTGGGGAAGAAAAAAAGATTAACTAATTATTAATAATTAATCAGCATATCTGAAAGCATATCTAGAGTGACAGGGAAATAAAAAAAAGAGAAAGCACTTTTTTGACTACAACATACATATAAGCCACAAGGATCATTTATTAAAAAGGAAAAATGACCCTGCAATACTACAAAAACTGAATTGAAAATTTAACTTTTTTTTTTTTTGCCATGAGACTAGTACACCAAGGTCTTAATTTGAACCAAAACATAAAATAGAGCCCATTCTGGGAACCACCTTTCATGTCTCAAACAAGGACAAGAATTTATCACCTCCAAACCCATGGAAATGTGATTTCTTACTTACGTCCATGAACTGCCGCTGGTTTTTGAGCTGCTTTTCAAGAACTTCAATTTGCTGTTTTAATTCAGTAATCTCCAGTAACTTTGTAGCCAGGTCTTGGTTACTTTGCAGCTGCTCTTCCAGTTCCACCTCCAACACCTTCATCTGAGAGCGTAAATTGGAATGGTCCTTCTCTGCCTGACACTGAAGCTCAAGTTTCTCCTTGGACAAAAATTCTACTTCCTTGAGTAGACCTGAGTAAGAACAGAAAAATAATACAAGCTGTCAGTGGAGGGTACAAAAAGTCAAATATTTCAGATGAGCTTAAATTGGGGTATTTTGGACACCATCAAAACAAAGAAAAATATTTATTCCTGAGGTGGGTTGTAAAAGACATCTTATACTGCCCTGCCCTAAATCCTTGCCACCTTTCTGTCCCAAATCTCTCCTTAATCAAGCATTCTCAGCTCCTCTCAACTCTCATGCCAAGATCCTCCTTTACCCATCCAATACCCACTCTTGGGCTAGTTTCTCCATGACTCCTGCCTTGTGCCATGCTGGATACTGCTGCTGCCCTCTATACTGGTGAGGCAGCACCCAGAACATCTTTCCAGTGGCCACTGGTGCCCAGCATGACCCTGAAGCCAGTTGCCATGAAAAAACAAAGTTACTGTATTCCTCTGAACCTGAGTGGGGATTAAAACTCAGGGAAAAATCATGGTTATAGAAAATCAGTCCAGCTCTGAGGTTATAAAAAAAGAAAACACCTGGGGAAAAAAGATGGCACATATTTGCTCTAAGCAGAAAAAGAAATACCAAAAAGGGAAGTGTACATAGCTGAAATTGTTCAAGTTATCAAGAGTTAATTTACAGCTACAAAAACTGCATTTTCCATCAGTTGGATGCACTGAATACACTGTTTAGAGACTAAAACTGAAGACTTTACTGTGAACACTCTTGGAGAAAAGCTACTTGGATTGTGAATAGAGGTAGCAACCTGAGCAGGAAAAGAAACCTGTCTATTTTGTATCAAAGCAAGGTCCTGCAAGAGCTCATGATTTTACTTTTCAAATGTTCCATTATTGACCTCAAATCTTTTTGGTCACAGGTTAAAGGTAAGTCTGTGATCCAACAAGGACCTTAAGAAATGATCCAGCCCAATTTCCAGAAGACAATTCTCTTTCTGAGGTATGACCAATACAATGAACGTGATTCCTGACCTAATGTCATTACAAGCTGCTCTTATAAATCTTGGCTACCACAGCCTACCTACAACATTTTTTCTAGGGCTTCATTATCCACAGATATTTAATGACATGTCTAGACCCTTGATACTAAGCAAAAAATCATGAAAATTTCCATGTTCATGTATCAAAAAGTGTCACAGGCTTGGAATAATGGAACAATATTTACATTGCACATTGGGGGAAATGTCACCACAGTGAGGATAATGGAAAACAATGTGAAGAGTCTGTGCATTTATTGGCTCTGGAAATCAAAATAAGCCAGACAAAGAGCAACAAGGAAAGTTTGGGACAAAAACATGGACTACATGAGCTCTTGAGCTCCACAACAACCCTGTTGTGGTTTACAGTTACACTCCAACTACATTTCACTCCAAGCACTAATTATAGACTATGTAATAACCACAGTGCAATCACTGGGACACACTCCCTACTTTTTATTTTATTTTTAAATAATGACAAGTTCATTTGGTTGTGGATGTAACTCAGGCTCTGGCAGAATGCATGAAGTGAAGACTCTGCCCTAATTACTCTCCCAGTCCCCTTGGAGCTGAATTGCACATACCATCTATTATCTGTACCACATAATGCAACAGAAAAAACCCACAAAACCCAACAATATCTCAATTCTACTAGGGCATCCAATCCCAGCCAGAGGTGCATGACAGAGAATCACTTTTGCCAAGCAGGAGATGGGAATAATGTGAATAAAATAGCACTCTAGTGTATTTACTAACACATGGTGCAGAGAGGAGGGCAAGGTCAGGTGCTAGAGATATTTATGATGATAGAGATATTTGGACACCCAAAGGAAGGTCATGGATTCAGATTGATCCTGAAGAAAAGAACTGGTATTTGGGAAAACAAGCACAAGAATTTTGCCTGCTATATCCTAAGAAACATTGATGGCTTCTTTTTAGCTTCCAGAGGAACACTAGTGCTTTATGAGGAACAAAATATTGATTAGGTAACACTGACCTACACACTCAGTCACATCCTTAGACAGACACATCCTTAATTTACAGAAATGTAAATTAATTGAAAAAAAAAAATTAGGCAAGTAGATTTTACCTGGAATCAGCAGTATTTCATAGAAAGCAAGTATCAAATTTTGGCAACCTATAAACTCAATCTTACTGGCAAATTTTAAAAATCTTTTTTGAAGCACATGTTCCCCAAGTGTATAAATAGGATTTCAAGCAACACACCAAGAGATCATCAGCTCACAGATTTGTTGCTTTGTAGAGACAAACCTATTTCATTAATGCTACTGCACATCATGCAACTCCCCTTGGAAAAGGCCCCAGCACACTCCTTCCCACTCCCCAGATCATTAGCAAATGCCAAGCTCCATTCCAAAAGAGTTTGAATTAGCAAGGCCATTCTACTCACATTAGTACTCCACATGAAAACCAGGAGATGTCAGCTTTTCAAGGAATAAGCCCATGTCAATCAGCTCCAAGCAATATGATTGATATTTATCATGTTTTCCACATACTACAAACAATTCCAAACCTGAGGAAAAGTACTACAGATGCTTGGGTGGGGGAAAGGGGATGGATTTCAGGACTTGGCCCTTGCAGCCAAAGTAACAGTTCAAGTTCTAAGGAGCTGCTGGCAAGGGCTGGGCTGCAGCTCCTGGGAGAATGTCAATCCCAAAATACACCATAACCAACTCTGTTCTACAGAGGGCAGCAGCAAATTGCAGGACAGTGAGGTGGATACCAAAAATAGGTTAAATTAAAAATAGTGTTTGAGGGAGATCTGAGTGGACAGAAGGAATAAAGATACAGTAATGGGTAAGAAAGTTCAGTGCAGCTTTTTGACTCTAACAGGAATTTACCTACATAACTTTTTGTTCACCTGAGTGATTTGGTTTACTCAGTTCATACTCTTAGGGGAAAAGAAAAAGTCCAAACACAAGATACAGTATATACACAAGAATCTATGAATATATATATGGGTATAAATAAAATGAATCTAAAAAACAATAGGAGAATTATATTTTGAGTAGAACACAAAATAATCACATCAGCTATGAATTTATCAGATCTAAGTGTTAGCTACTCAGGAGTTAAGTATGCAAACTTCAGGAGGAACAAAAATTTCTCTTTCAATTTGGCATCTACAAATTTGACTACAGCACTTCACTTCCAAAATTAGTGTATAACTCTAAGGATCCTTCCTGCTTATTTCTGCTTTCTTCTTTCATTTCTTTACTAGCCTTCCCTACCATTCTGCTTTTACTTTTTCTGACCTATCAATCCATTCAGTTACATATCTCTCATCTCCCTTAGATGTCCTTCAGTTCTTGCTGTACTTTTTTTTAGCTCAGTTTCATGTCACCTCAAATATTATTCTTTTTCCCCTCCCTTCTTTAACTTCATTTACTCATTTGGACAGCTGACTTCGTATCACTAGAAGCTCACAGCCAGCTTGCAACCCACTCCATCCCCTCAAAAAAAAACAAAGTTGGCAAAAACAAAGACAATGGCACAATGCACTTTAAGCCTGATGGCAGCAAAACATCTTTGTCACTTCAAATAGTCATTATTGAATGGAATATTCCTAATTTTCCATCACAGAAGTCATAGCTTTTTATGGTCAAGTTACTTATAAACCCAGTAACCTGTTAGGCCTAATTATTAAGTACTATTCCTCATTGTTAAAACAAAAGTTATCAATTCATTCACTCAGTGTTACAGCAACACAGCAAGAAAAAAAAATCCACACTTGTCATTACAAACCTGAACCTTCTTTTTGTGCTACATTAGCAACAGGTGCTCCTAGAAATCAAAACACAGACATGTGGACAAGATGAATAGGGAGGGCATTGTGATCCATTTCATCTTCTAGACCACCAAAACCACAAATGGAACACAGAGAAGTGTAGGGAGCACAGAGAAGTGCAGGGGACACAGAGAAGTGCAAGGGGACACAGAGAAGTGCAAGGGGACACAGAGAAGTGCAAGGGGACACAGAGAAGTGCAAGGGGACACAGAGAAGTGCAGGGGACACAGAGAAGTGCAGGGGACACAGAGTGCCAGCCTTTAGGTATTTCATCTTTATCGTGCTCCAAAGCTCCTGAAGACCTTGATCCATGTCTGTAGAGCTTTCTGCCTTTACAGGAAGACCCCCTCACCTGTGTACCAGTCTGAGCTGCTCACCAGGTCCTCTGATCCATGACAGGAGGACACTGCAACGTGCCCTGACTGCAGACAACTTTGCTGTGAGCTAATCATGCTGTACTCTCTACTCACCAAGAATTGCCTGCTCCTGGGTGAGCTCCTGGAAGCGTTCCCTCATGTTCTCCAGCTCCACAACAAGACGACGCTCAGATTCCTCTTTCAGGTTTAAGGCCTCTTCCAACGCAGCTTTTTCTGCAACGTAGCCTTCAATAATGCCTGGAAGCCAAATCAGAATGCAAATAAAGCCATAGACAAACTCATCCACTGGGAAGAAGCAGTAAAAAACCAATTTTTGCCAAACAATGGAAGGTGACATAAAAAGGAAGTAGTAAAAGATGATTTATGTTTATACTGTAGCTAGGCTTTTGAATATCTTAAGGAATAAAATGTACTAGTTAATATATTCTAAGATTATCAAGATTTTATGAGGCTGACACATCAAAGTGTCTCCACATCTGTAGGATTCAAAGGTGGAACATGAAGCTTTGATGGCTTGGGATGAGCTTACAACACATCCTCTGCTAAGAGCTCATGTTTCAAGAAACAACCTCCAGAAAGTTAGATCAAATATTAGATTTAGAGCCCAAGAAATCCAGGAAACAGAAAGCACATTACAAATGTTGGGAAGAACAAGCTGTGAGCAAATGACACTGCAATCCATCTCTTACCCTCTGCCTTATGGAGCTCTAGTGCCAGCTGGTTCTTGGCCTCACTCTCCTCACTGAGGCACTCCATCAGCTCCTGGTGCTGACTCACCACCTGCGCCGTCTCCCGATTGCGGCGGCTGAACTCCTCCTCAAACTGGGCATGGTTTTCATGCATCTTCTCCAGCTGCAAGTGAATAATTGCCCCACCATCAGACCTCACATGCACATGCAAGGTAATAGTACCAAAGACATTTCAACAAAAACCTCAAATTTTTAATAACATTTATGCATTAAGGTACAAGTTTTGAACTTTCATTTTAGTACTAAGCTGACTTTGCCCAAAACCTCTGGACACTTGGGTGAATCCCTGTGCTTGCATACCAGTATTTCTGCCACAAGCCTTGCTTAGGAACCTAAGTGTCTTCACCGTGCACAAAAAAGAAACACCTCCCTATTGGCTAAACTGCTTAGCTTGACACTTCCTGAGCCACTTGAAACTCAAAGTATCCTTACACTTAAATTCTTTAAGAGATTCAGTCATGTCTAATAGACAGTGAAGTCCATACGTGATCAGGTTTCCAAGGAACACCCCCAGCAAGCAAAGTATGCTGGATCACAGGTGATGAGTGTCACCTAGAACCCAGCTCTGCCATGGCTTGGGCAAGTGCTTTAACCACAAGTTAGCTATGTCTCAGTGGAAGCATCATCAGTACCTAAAAGTAAATTCATGCACCTCATTCTAAGAACGACTGAAGATGGTGAATATACATTTCACATAGACACATATCTCTGGGTTTGACAAAATACCCAATGAGTAGATCAATTTCAGACATGTTTTTCTCCTTCCCATCATCTCTTCCATTAGGGACTTCCTTATCCAACAAACTAATGATTGTCACACTAAATGAAATCCTCAGATGTATACAGTGCTTGTGAAACTACCCCAGATGTGCAGTCTAGACACTGTAAAACTCAGTATGGAAACACTCAAGTTCTTCTCTGATACTAAGTGCATCTCCTTCTGTCACAATTAAAGCAGCATATAATTACAAGAACATTTGTTTGCTGCTATCTACATATTCCCAAAGCATTTTGACATTGGACTATTGGACTGAGTTTTCCTGAACCCGCTTATCAGTGTTGAAAAGGCATCAGTGTGAAGTGTGATAAAACATCCTCAAAACAACTCCTTGTCTCCTGAAGTTTCCAAAAGAATTTAAAATCCTACTTTAAATCTACTTCAGGTGACCAATCTATTGCCTTCCCACAGGATCTGTTAAAAGGTTAAATACACAGCCTTAAAACTGCTTTCACATTTCTAGTGTTATACATGAAATAATGGAATGGTTTGGTTTGAAAGGGACCTTTCAAGACCAGCTAGTTCCAAACCCCTGCCATGAGCAGGGACATCTTCCATCAGACCAGGTTGACTCTGTACAGATGAAAAGCTTTACTTGTTTAGTTGACTCTGTAACCAGTTCCAGAAGTCTCTCCACTGCAGTGCGCAAACGATGACAAATTTTCAGTATCGCTTCTTCACTTTCACAGGCCAATTCTGGCTTTGCAAAAACACTTTCACATAAGTATTGGCTCAACTCAGACACCTCATCAGTCCCTGGAGACAGCTGGTTGTCTTCTGTCAGAGTTTCATCTAGCAGCTCCTCTACTGCAAACAAGGAAGCTATTGGAAAACACAGAAAAGTGACAGCTAGCCACAAAACTGGTCACACAGATGACTGACATCAGGCAGTGACATGGACCTGGACATGCACCACAAGAAACTTGGACCCATCAACAATTCAATGTTGAAAAATCATGAGGGTTTTTCACAAGGTTTGGCAATCTTGTGCTATACATCAGGACCTGGAACTCTGCATTCACCAAGTCCATCTTTCCTGCCCCATGATCTATCCAAGCTTTTCTAACAACATTGTAGGAGTTGCACTATTAAAAGAATTAAACTGAGAGAATGCTGGTAGACACTATCTTCAGTGTGGACCACCTTTGAAAGACACAAACATTGCAAATAGAGATATTCTCTTTCTGATCCTCATCCAAACTAAAGGATCTGAAAAGGCAGTTTTCAAGAACATGAATTGACTACATCCAGTTTTGCTGATTAGTACTCACCTTTTTCTAGGTGATGATTTTCTTTGGCTTTGAAATACTGCATGAATCCCATTTCTTCCATAATACTCTGAGCTTCTTTAGAATCTCCAGAAGCCAGACTGTCATCAAGGCAAAGACCAATCTTGCTACAAATGAGGTCCTCAATAACTACTGTGGCCTTCACCACTTCCATAAGCAGTTTCAAAACGTGCTGATAAGAGTCACGCAGTTTTTCCCTAGAACACAAACATATCGAACATCTGAAAAATTGCACACACTTGATTTGAAAGACACTTGGAACCTACTGTAAACCTGACAGTCTAAAATGGGCATCTGCCATGGTTGGGCAGTTATCAGTGAAGATCACTCAATGACTCATAAAAAACAGGTCATTTTAAAAGAGTTGGCACAGCTGATGCCTTGTGCAGGCTGACCTAGAACAGAGGCCAGACAGAGTTAAAGAATAAAGCAGGGGTTTATTAAAAGGCCTCAATGGATCCACCTTGGGCAGCACAAGAGCCCAGCCAGGGCTACACCCAAGATGAACCAAAATGGTCACAAAATGGACACCTGGTCACAGGGTCTCTCACTTTTATAAGTTCTGGTCCATTTGAATATTGGAGTTAATTGTCCAGTTACAGCTTTAGCCCATCTGCTTGTTTTTCTCTCCTCAGCCCATGTTGTTTATGCTCTTGGGCCTGAGATTCGGATCATTTGTCCTCCTTGGTCCCCAAGCTAGAGAAGGAGTTGTTTTTTCTCCCTACTCTGTGAAGGGAGCTCACCATCCCCTAATATGAAGCTCAGAATTACACATAAAAGCAGCACAGAAAAATATACAAGCTAAAACCTGAGAAATCACAACAAAACACCTTGGTCATCTCCACAGGCAGATCACACTACAGTCACAAGCACCTCAGCCTTCCATACCCGTGGAAGCACCAACAAGGAAGACACTACTACAGTATGAGGAACAAGGAGTCTACTACTACAGTATCAGTGACATCAAAATAACTAGAGGGTGTTTTGGTAGACCTGACAACAAAAACTCTGTTTCTATTAAGGAAAATATTTTAGTTTTAAGATTAACACTAAGCCAGTTTCTGAAAGATGAGAGAGGGAATTCTTGAAGCTTATTCAATATGACAGCTTCTCTAAACCCCATGACATGTCAAACCAATCCACTCCATCTGAAAGCCTCTTGGTCACAGAACCTCTCACCATTATTTTAGATTTTTCCAAGATTAGAGACAGTAGAAACTCCAAAACACCCAAGTCTTCATCATGCTGAAAGAAAAAATGTGTGAATCTATAAAATTAGAGGGTTTTAGGAAAGCTGTAAAAGGCAGGCTTTTGGGGTATTGTATTTGGAATAAGCAAGCATTGTTTTAACCAAAGCTATGTGTGCTTATGGTGATTAGATAGAACTACTGTCAATATGCTTTGGCTTCATGTGATTGGTCTAGAAGCTTATAAAGTATGCTGTAACATGAAGTTTTCTGGCCTGCTGCCTGGATTGTGAGCTGTTAGCATCTTTCCATTGATATAACTATGTAATGAGACTGATGCTGAAAAAAATCAACAGCTCAAGGCTCTTTCCATAGCAGCCCCATCCTGTTCATGTCTGTAAATAAACCCCTGCTGGTGTCAAAAAAGAGCAAGGAAAAAAACCAACTTGCTCTTAATGTCAGAATAGGTTGATAACTGAAAAAAACCTCAAAATAATTTACAAATAAAAACAACACATAATCCTTCAACACTACTATTTTGAGCTGGCTTCATTTTGCCTAGTTATTGATTTCTTTAAGAGAAGTGAGAAAACAAGCAAATAGAAAAGCACTAAGCATTATGTAACCAAAGCTGAACAAACCTTTCCTCCTTGGAGTGCTCAATATCAGACCTCAGCAAGGCCACCAAATTTGCTTCTTCTTGGTTTTCCCTGCCCTGCCACTGAAGGAGTGTCTGCAGTTCAGAGTTGGTCTCCCCTATTTCATGCTTTAAGGAGGCCACTTTCTTTTCCAGCTGTGGAAGTACAGTGAAAACACAACAAAGTCAACAATTTCACCTAAACTTTGCTTTATAAACTCTACTTGAAAACGAGTTCCTAGAAAAATTATTTCTCTCCTTACATTTATTTTTTCAGGTGACACCTATACCAGATTAAAACATATGATTAAATATAAATAAAAATACATATTTGTATGTGTATACCTACCCCCACCTCCAGATTTTTGCTGCCAAACAAATGACTGCCATTGTCAGAAGCTCTGTCTCATCAGTAAACTAGCAAATAAGTCAAAATATCTATTTGGGAGAAAACTGCCAAGACAGACAAGCATTCTGCTCCCATGCCAACATTTTCAATCCTGATCAAGTCCTACAAGAAGAGCTTGAAAGAGTAAGGCATTCCCAGTCAGGAAATTCTTAGTGTTACTCTGTTTGCCCCTAGTCTAACATATCACAAGAATTATACCTTCAGTCTCTCTACAAACATTGAGGCAGAGAGCCCTGTGCTAAAATATAGCCCCAAAAGCACATTTAAAAGCTAGGTTTAAAGTATTCTCTCCACACCTGGTTAATTATTGCTTCACTTTCCTGCAGCTGGGCTGATAACATTTCTTGTTCCTTTTGGTGAGCAGCCTGTGCCTTCTCCCTCTCCTGAATCAACATCTGCTCCTTGTCATGTAGTGATGACTTTTTTTCAGCTTCAAATTCTTCCTGCATAAATCACATATACTTGGATTTACTGAGAGAAGAAAAAAATGCCCAAACATCACCACCATCCTCCAATAAAACCTCAAACATCCCCTGTATTTTTTCTGTATGCTTCAGAAGTACACATTTTGCCTCTCAGAATAAAAAGCAGTAACTTACATAACACCTCCAAACAACAAAATTATGCTGAAACTGTGATCAAATCAAAAATAGTGAGGCCAGCAGAGCCAGGGCAGTGACTGTCCTTCTGTACTTAGCACTGATAAGGCACAATTTTATCTATGAACACCCATACACTCTAATGTGATGGCCAACTGTTTTTTGAATTGGCAAGTCAAGAAAATAGCTTTTCCCCATGGGAAGAAATAAGACTTGAGAGCAGAAGACCTGCAGTCACCCAAGGCGACATGGATCCTTGGCAGAAGACTGAGCCAGTCTTTGCCCCATACTCTGGCAGTTAGGAAGGTAAAAATGGGCTGACACAAAGGGGTAGGATGACCTTCCTTGACCTAGAACATGGCATCTGTGGACAAAACCTCTGAAGCAGCCTGCTTGTTCTTCTCAGAAACACTTAGAGATTCTAAACACCTCAAATCTGCTAGGGAGGCAGAGGGAAGAAACCAAGGGAACAGGCTGGCATGAAGAGAACTGCATAAGCAGCACAGGGGAGTGGGAAGGGAAAGGCTTGCTATAAAAACCTGTATCAGCCCACAACACAGCTCAGTCTGACACTGCAAGGAGATCCAGCCAGTCTGGTTAGCAAGTCCATGGGGCAAAAAACCCAGCTGAATCCACAGACAGCTGCACCAGCAGGAGAATTAGCCCTGGAAAAGTCTCAACAGCAAGTGAAATTTCTGGTGCTGCAAATGCTAATCAAGGCAGCATAAGAGAAAAAAGTAGGGATCATTTCTGGAGTTTCTGTGTAACCCTCAGTCCAGTCCCAGCTTCTGGGGGTCAGCTGAGGACAGCAGTGCCAAATATACCTGCAGCAGCTTTTCAGGACACACTTGTGCCCTCTGTCTCAAAAGACAGCTGCACCAGCCAGAGAGAGGTCAAACACTGATCAGGACTACACAGAGGGCCAGAGGCAGGGAACATCTTGAAAATATTTATCATGAGTAACATGTAACAACAAGCTGTCTCACAGACAGAGTTCACTGCCATCACACACTTGGTAAAACCTTAGATAATCCTGAATATTTTGCCACAAAGACACAGTAGGTGCAGTAGATGTGGGATGACTGAAGGGCACAGTCTCTGCAGACACTAAGAAGAAGAAGTCTCAAATGACAAACTGAACATGTACACAAGGAATGGTGCTTAGAGCATGCTCCACTGATTGTTTTGGTTTTGGCTGAAGGACACCTCCTATCCAGTTCAGGACTTGAAGACAATCCTCAGGTAAGACAACTGCTCACTGCAGAACAGTGCTTCATTTCCAATGCTGTTTTTCTAGTTCTAACATTGTGAAGCATGGGAGAGATCTCACTCAGACTCCATTTTAGAGGCTGAAGAACAAATCTTACACCAAATGCGCTTTTTTCAGTAAAACACACTCCCAGTGCTTACTCAGAAGAGCATTTTTACCAGAGCCTACCTTCAGCTGTGCAATCTGCTGTTCCAGCAGCAACTCTGACTGACACTTCAACAGCTCAATCTCCTCCTGGAACTGAAGTTGCTGCTTCAATTTTACCTCCTCAAATTGAGCCAGAAGAGCTGTTCTCACAGATTTTACTTCAGAAGCTGATGCAGAAGCATACAGCTGCAAAAAAGGAAGGAATATAAAATATTTTAGCCACGGTGTTAGAATTAAGGAAAAATGAATCCAAACCAAACCCATCAAGCTAAACCAAATTCTGAAAGGTACATTCACAGTCCTCAAGGTCATACAGGGCTGCTGTCTATCACCATGCTGAGTATAGAAAAAAAAGCAGTTGATAAAAATAGATAAGCAACCAGGCATTAGGTATCAAGTATCTCCTGTATTCATGAGACCATCAGGTCAGACTAACAAAGTATTCCTGACTTACTCTTTCCAACAGACACTTCTCTAAAAGAAATTCAAAAAAATAAAGAGGAAAGAGAGGGAGAGAAACACAGGGAGAGCATGTTTTGTTAAGATGTGATTTCCCTTGTTCAAATGGGAGCAAGCATTAAACATTTAAATCTCAATTTAATGCAATTATCCTGGGATACAGCAGTGAAAGGTTTGAGAGATTTTTGGTCATCTAGGGTTTTTTCCCCTACTATTTTCTCTAAGAAGGGTCACTGTAGTCATCAGAACACAAATCCTGTTTCTAGGATGATGTGCTTGAAGACTGAATCACCTATAGAACCTCCCAGGAAACTAATGAAACTTCCTCCCCTGGCAATCTATTCTTTTAAAAGTGATTTAAGAGTTATTTGGAACATTATAACATTTTCAATTTAGCAAGTGAAAAAGCAAAAGTGAGTAATATTTCAACTTAATGTGTTCTGTGGTTATAGCTGGATAAAGCTCATTTTGTTTGTGACTTTTCCTACTATATGAGTGTAATATAACACCAGTGGCTGCTTGCATCTGCACAAGTCAGATTGTGTCCTCTTAGTGTCAGCACTATTACAAAAAATTCCATAACCATCTAACCAAAACTGAATTTACTTTCTGATAAACATGGATTGTTCAGGGTTTAGGTATTAGCAGCATTCTGACCTCTTGCTCACGTTCATGCTGTGCTTTGAGTTTCCCCAGTTCTTCTTCCAGCTCCCTGGAGTACTGTTCCTTATGTTTCCTCATATCTGCCTCATGAAGATCCTGAAGCTCTTGGAGTGCTTTCCTGTGCCTTTCCTCCATCTGCAACACTTGCTCACGTAACAGATCCAGAGCCAGACGTTTTTCTTCTTCCAGCAACTGCCTCTGGTTTCGAAGAGCTGTGTTCAGATCATCCTGTGTAAGCAGTAATTAAAAAAAGGGGAGGGGAAAAAAGAAGTACAATTATCTTTGCAATCCATTTGTTAAGCACATATCCTGATGTACCAAAGCTTTTGAAGTAAACAGGAGCAATATTGTTTGATGAAGGATGAGCATACATATATATACATACTCTCTAAAACATTTCAATGGGTTTATTTTTCTTATCTAGCAGAAGTTTTGTAAATCCTTCCTTATTTGGAAGGATCTTTAGATTCCTAGAGATGTGGTTTAACCTTCAGAATTGCATTTACTTTGGTCTAATCACTTTCTGAAGAATTACACAGTAGCTCTACCAGGGAGAGAAGGTCTGAGCAACCAAATGGAGACCCTCCAATCTTAAACACATAAAAGATATACTTCATTTGTGCTTTTTTCAGAAATTATACAGAAAACTCAATAGAGTGAGCATTTGGGGCAGGAATCAACAGATGGATTTAATTTTCAGCTGGGGTTTCCTGTTTCAGCTCATAATATGGCCCCACACAATTTGTCAGTGCTGGCACAAAGAGGTTGTGAAAATATCCCCTGGGAACAAAGGAAAAGGTGATCCCACACAATGTGTCATGAAATTTCATCTCCTATGCCAGGTTTTCTTTCTCACTCACCTTATGAGCTTCTTCTGCTTCAAGAGCCATGGTTTTAAGCTTTTCCATATTAGCAGTAGCTAGCTCAATTTTCAAATTATTCTGGGAAAGCTGAAGTTCTTCAGCATGCTTCAATTTCAGTATCTCCATCTCCCGAAGCAGCTGTGCCTGATGGATTTTATCCTGTTCTTGGAGCTGCTCCCTGTGCTGCAGCTGTAGCTTCTCCAGAGCCCTACAGTGTTCATCTCTTATAGTCTGAATTTCAGATAGGTAGGAAGATTCCAAGGAATCCAGATTTGATAAGTGTTTAATCTCCAGCTCATCGATTTGGGCCTGATGCTTTGCCTGTAGTTCAGCAACACAACTTTCAAGCTGAATCTGCTGTTTACTTTCCAGTGTAGATTTAAGTGTCTCAATTTCAGCTTGGTGTTTTGCCTGCAAATCAGCTGTCAAAGACAAAATCTGCTGCTTGTGCTTCTCCTCTAACTGCTGACTTTGGAGTTCCAGCTCATCCACATGTTTCTCTTTCAGCTTTTGGAGAAGAATCTCTTGCTCAGTTGTGAATTTCTGAGTCATTGCTTTGTGCTCCTCCATAAACCTGTATTATTTCCAAGAAAATTAAGAGACTATTGTCACAGAAGTCACTTTTTAAAAATAATTTAGCTAATAAATAATAACCCAAAAAAAATAAATAGACCTCACTTAGTCTTCACAAGTTTTACTTGATGCTTCAAATACAGAACTAAATTCAAAGCAAGCCACAACAATGATTTCATAGCCACACAATTAAAGGTCTCTACAATGTCACTTGGGAGTAGCTGGTTATTACTAGAGCAACTGGGCACCCCTATTAACTTAGAAATACAGAGAAATATATTTGAGAAGTACTGCCATGACAGTATCTCATGGTGAATACATTGCTCCATCTCAAATGTGTTGTCTGCAAATAAATGAACTGTCATAACAAACGCCTGTAAAAACATCTGGTAAAGACAGACATAAAACCACTGTGAAGGTCTGTGTGGGACAGCTGGGGGTTCCTCCAAACCCAGCTGAGTTCTGCTTAAAGCTTGATGCAGAAGATTGAGTATCTGAAGTACTGCCCTTTACTGCAATCAGTAACTCGAGTATTTTTGCATGCAGACACCAATAACTAAAAAAAACCCAGTTATCTAAAGTTAAGTTGCTGCTTTCAGTGCTTTCTTACAGTCACTTGCCAGTCTTGTTCTGTGAACATACTTTTGGGGAGGGAAGAAGGGATAATTTTGAAGCAATGCATTCAAATACCAACAAGTGGTTGTTTACTTCCCTTAATTCACTTGAAACAACAGGTGTAGGAAAGGGAAGAAAAACAGGAGTTCCAGGCATCTAACCTGAAGTAAAGAATACCAAAGGGGGCCCCATCAACCTCAGCATTCAATGGTTAGCACGAGTTTCATTCACCAGGAAAAGCTTGTTTACATTCATTACAATTGTTTAAAATCATTCAGAGAATTTTTCCACTTCTGTGTCCTGTTACACTTCTCTTTGAAGGCTGGTATATGATTTCCAGCTTGGTTGTACTCCTAGCAGGCAAAACTTGACTACATTTTATTTGCTAGACTAGATGAACTGCCTTTACAGATAGTGCCATCAAGTGACAACTCTGCACTATCACTCTAAGTCTAAAATAAGACAAAGCAACTCTAACAGTGAGTGAACTTCTAAGGGGAAACTTACTTGTTTTGTGCCTCCAGGAGTTTCAGTGCACATTCTTCCTGCAGACAGAGTGTGGCCTTTTCCATTTCTTTTGCCATGAGGGCTTTGGCTGCCTCCAGGTCAGCTTCATATTGCTGCTGAGCTTTCTGCACAGCCTGGGCACCTGCAAGGCTGTCCTCCAGCTGCTGCAAGTTGTTTTGCTGCTCCTTCACCAGCTTCTCCAGCTCCAGAATTTTGGCAGCTTGGTGATCTTGAAGTTGAATCATTTCAGCTTCACGGAGTTCAAACTGTTTTTGTAAGTTCTGCTTCTCAGATTCTGCTCTAGTTTGCAGTTCTGTGTGCAATAGTGATAGCTTCTCTTCTGCTAGGATTCTCTGGGCCTCACTTTCACACTGCCATTTTTTCTCTTTTTCTTTGTACATATTCTCTATTTTCTGGACTTCTTCTCTTAATTCCTTTTTGTGATCCTCAGCAATTTGATATTTTACCTGTGAAGACAATTATGTAAAAAGGAAAAAGAATAAACCACTGAAACCAAACTGAAATGTGTGAACACTCTCAGGCAATTAAGGTCTTGAAAAGAATAAATTCCTGTACTGAAGTAGCCCTTCCTAATGAAAGTGAGGCTGAAATGACACTTTATAAACTGACATGGATTAAATTCAATGCATTATTAAGAATTAATTTGGGTTATGAAGATAAGAAAAAATTAAGGCAGAATTCTAGAATTACTATGGTACTCATACTCTATGTTGATTTCTCTTGAGGTCACTTATCTTCTTTTCAGGAGTTCCACTTATACAGCTATGGGCATCTTAGGTGTTTATATTATGCATGAAGAAAAATCCCCTTTAAACTTCTCCTTTTAAAAGGCACATAAAAAGCATGTAGCACAACAACAGAAGCCAAAGTAGCAAATGATTGCTCCATTAGAGAAAGCAAAAAAAGACTTTCGCTGGCTTTCTCCAACAGTTTCTAAGCCTGGAAAAAGATACACATATCCATGGCTCTTTAAAAAGGGTGGAAAGGAGGACTTGATAAATAAGAACTTCACCCATCTAATTCTCCTAAGCATTCAAATATGCAGCAATTTAAGCAATGAATTAAATAATGAATTCCAAGTTTATCCTCAGCTGGAACAGCTGATTTAACATGTAAGAGTGATGGTACTGTGTATGAGTGTCTCAGCTCTCAGACTTTGAGGTGCAAGAGTCACCCCAAAACAGAAGTGTATTCCAACATTTGTGTCTACCCAAGCAAGGCCATTCAAAGCTTTAGCTGCTATCCCCAAACCAGGGACTTGGAAATTCAAGTGCTGCTTCTCCCTCCCATGGCCTTCCCACCAGGCTGGAACTTGCCCAACTCTACACAAAACAGTTCTGTAGTACAAATTACTTTTTCCATTTCTTCTTTCAGATGCTTTTCATTTTGCTCAGAAAAATCTTTTTGTTTTATAAGCTCTTCCTTTAAATGCCTTATTTCCTCTGAGAGCTCTGCAATATGCTGTTTCTCAGAGTTGAAGAGAGCAAGCTTGGCTTTGTGCTCTTCCTCCAGCACAGACACTCGCTCAGCCACCTCCACCTCAACCTGACGTGCCACCTCTTCAACACTCTGGAGACACAGTTTGGTGACTTCTGGAAAGGGAAAAAAAAAAAAAAAAAAACAGAAGAAAAATCTAAGCCAGACAATAAAATGACATACTGGAATTTATTTTAACAGCTGCTGTTGATGCATAGAAAAAAAGCTGAATGTTTTTGGCTGTGGAATTTATCAGTATCCAAGCTAAATACAGGACAAGGAGAACCCCTTAGCTGGATGATTTTATACTCTGTTCCATTTTATCTCTACCTTGGGAATTTACCAGTATTAACATACATAAAATAGTCACAAAACCTGTGGCAGGACCTCCCTCCTTATCTGCAGCAGCCAGAGGAGCAGAATTTCTTTCTGGGCAATGTAACGGCAGATTTATGGAAGTTTTATCTCCTCTTTTGCACATTATACTTACACAAAGCATTTCACCAGAAGTCAGATGGGACAAATCTCTAAACATTCTAATTGAAGCAGTTTTGATATCCTCTCAAGTATTAAAAATAAATAATTGAAGATAAGAAATATAAGTGCAAATTAAAATAGCTCTACTAATCCTTTTAACCAACATACAGTGGAACATAATTATACCCATGTGTGTTAAAGTAGTTATGCATTGTTGGTCCAAATGTCTGTATGACAGTGCCCTTCTAGGCATCCAAAATGGAAACTTGATCACCTCCTTTGAGGAACTGCTCCACAGTTGTAGTAGCTTTTACTACAGAGTAAGCAACTTCAGGTCACCACATCTTCAGAAGTGTAACTCAACGTGCCCTTAAGTGCTCAATGAAAGGGATTAACATCTGTTAAATGTTCCCCATAGTAAAATAATAAGTTGAAAACTTGCTCAGATAAGCCTGTTTAAAGAAAACTATAAGCCACACAAGCAGCTTACTGTTTCCCTTCCCAGTCTGTCAGGCCATCCTACCTTTAGACTGTTCTTCTGAAAGTTGGGCATGGAGCTGCTCAAGTTCTAAACCATGCTTTCTTTTCAAGGCCTCAATTTCTGTTGCATATTTTTCTGACAGATCCATCTTCATTTTCATCAGGTCTTCTTTATACTGAAGTGCAAGAGAGGATCTCAAGGAGTCCAATTCATGCTTGTGCTGTTCTGTAAGTTGTAGCTGCAAACAGGCAAGTTCTTCCTACAGAAATAAAGGGTTAGGAAGAGATCTTCAGCATCTAAGAAACCATGGTGAGAAACTCTCAATGAGAGAAAGCAAAATTGCTTTTCCAAACTCTTAGTCAACTTGAACCAAGTTGAGTAAAAATATTGAGATCTTCAGTTACAGCAAGGTGCATGAAAATAGAGGCATAAATCTAAGAGGGGCCAATCAGCATCTTGGTTTTAAGAGAATAAGGACAGGAACAATTACTACCAGCATGATAAAGAGAAACACCACAAATTCTGCCCTGGTGTAGAAGAACTGCTAAGTTCCTTACCCAGCAGAGGATAACCCAAACAGCACATAAAATTACAGAGCACTGTTGTAGCTGTTCTACTCTACAGCCTCTCTGAGGCTGAGAGCTATTTAAAGTTGGTAATTCATAACATTGTTGTCAAAAATAATTAAGCCCTACTAAACACCTACAATTAATTTTCTCTTTGCAAGAGCTAGGAATTAGATATCAATTCTCATACAGGTCATATAAAGAACAGTAGAGCCTTCAATATATCAAAAATCCTACCTGTTGCTGGTCAAGTTGCTGGTTTAGCTGATCAAGTGCAACACTTCTCTCTTCCTCAGCAGTCTCTTCCAAAAGTGACACAGCAGACCTGAGAAAAGGGTTTTAAAGTTGAAGACTGTGCTATGTCATGAATTCAAGTCATATTTTCTTGATGATTGATGGTGTAGTACTGAAAGTAGGCAAAGGGCAACTGTAACAACTGCTCAGGACTGGGCCATCACCTAATGCTCAATCCCAATAGGTTTAGATGCTAACAGCATCTTTTATGCTAAAGAAAAATAAAATGGAAGCATGCTGTCACAAAATGAAAGGAAAAAGAACAGATCACCTGATGTCCCCTGCTTGATCTTGACTCATTTCCAACTCTGGCAGTGAAGAGTCCATCAGCTCTTGTGGTCTCTGATGCAACAAAGTCAATTCCTTTTTGTAGTTTTCTTCAGCAACAATTAACTTGTTTTCAAAATGAAGTCTCATTTGTTCCAATTCAGCTTTGTGCTCCCTGTTTCTCTGCTGAAGCTGCTGTTCAAACTCCTGTTTTAAACACTCTATTTCTTCTACCTGTGATGCTCGAGCCAGGAGCTGCTCTTTTAGCTCTGCAACAAAGGCAAAACCAACACAAGCACTAAGAACACATCTCTTGAGGCCAAGTCATTCTGAGAAGATTAAGTTCAGTTACCAAGTGTCAGTGGTTTAGGAATGGCATTGTCCCATTCGTATTTCCCCTAAAAACACCACAAGCCACTCCCTTCTCAATGGAGACTCACAAAAGGCAGAGATCACAGGTTGAGGTAAGAACCATTTACTGGAAATAGCAATGAGATAGGAAAATGAACTTCTAACAGACAAAAATTCCTTCCTCAGAAGACATTCTCAGTTACACTGCATTCAGAGAAACTATCCTCATGCTAATCAAAATCAAAACCACCAGTACAGTTAGCTCTCCTTGTTTTCTTGTAGTCCAGGACTAGGCTGGTAACAAGCAGAGTCCTGCACTACTGCTTAATCTTCACACCTCCTTGCTACTGAAGCACCCAGAAGCAATAAATTATTCAAGAACATTTAAATTGCTCCAGGCCAAACCATCCAAACAAAACCAAATTGAGCATAAACTGCGCAGAAAACCAAAAATCACCAGAAGGAAAAGAAAATGATACTTGAATGATGGTTCATTACCCATAGTGTGCTCAGAGGCTGAACTGACTGGATTAAAAGAATCAACCAATAAAGCAGGAATGCAGCAAAAAGCAGCTACCAAGGCTGGTTCAGCAAGCTGCCCTCCTTCCAGGGAGTAAGAACTGCAGCCTTTTCATTAGCCCTCTGGGAGCTTTATTCCCCACCTTCTGTATTAAAGTAGCAGTAACACTTAGGTAAGTTAAAAGGTAGGTAAAAAGGGAAAAAAAAATCTCAAGAGAGATAAGCTTTCCCCATAGCTCAAGTTTCCAAATAATTCAAGTTAAGTTAAATCCCCAAAGAATCTCTGGGGATTCTTCTTCAGTGGGATCACTTCCCACTGAAGAGGGAAATAGATTTCAAGAAGAAAGAACTTGGAGAAGTTCCTTAAAAAGAAACAACTTGCCTGGAGAAAAGCAGTTGCTTACAATACACAGGAGAAACTCAAGAAAAGTTGATGGAAACAGAGGATGCCATCCAGGAGCAACACAACTGATTGTCACAATGTGGTTTTGTATAGCAAACCAGAAAATGCATTTGTGGCATGAAAAAATGCTCACAATGCAAATGCCAGCAGCAACAGTAAGAGAAGAAATAAGTGTTCAAGGCCAGGTTGGATGGGGCTTGGATTGTGGAAGGTGTCCCTGCCCATGGCAGGGGTTGGAATGAGGTGATCTTTAGGGTCCCTTCCAACCCAAACCACTCCATAATTCTGTCAAGTCCATGGTTCAAGCCTGCTTCTAAAGGGAGAAGCTGCCAGGCACAGGGACCAGAGGAATCAAGTGCCAAGAAGTGACACCAGCAATGAGGTAGGCAGGGCAAGTCCAATCTGACATAGGTAGGTTTTGCCTACCAGCAAAGACTACTAGCACCCAATTTAACCCAATTTTCAAAACCATGAAACCCAAGTGTTTCATGGTTGGAATCCTACCATGAACCCAAAGGCATGGTCAAATCAGCACTCAAATCAAGAGCAGCAGAGTAAAACAAAACACCTTTAAGATCTAACACACCAAAAGAGATCCTCACCTGGATCATGGGCCTGCATTCTGGTCTCACCACCTTCATGAAAGATGAAAATAGAAAGGGTCCAAAGAATGGGATTGTGAGTGGTTAGTAACATAGAAAAACATATGAAATGTTAAAGGTTAGGGCTACAGGGAAGAATTCCAGCAAATACTATGAAATGCTATGTACTATAATTCTGTTATACCAAAACAAAAAGATTAAATAGCTAAGGTAAAGTCTGCCTAATAGAAAAATTTACTTATTTAGTGTTTGACCAAACCAAACAAAACCTTAATACAATTCAAAAGCTACCAAAAGTTATATTATTCAGAATATCTGAAATAGCATTTGAAGTATGTTACATGCGCCTTCTGTTCTAACTACCCCACCAGAACTCAAGAACCTCATTTTAGAGTCTCAACACAAGAACACTGGCAGAGTCATGGTCTCTAGCTTTCCTTTTTCCCCAGAAGTTCTTCAGTGTGTTATACAGGTCTGTGCACACACATCTAAGACATGTTCTATTTTATTTCCAAAGTCTATGTCACCTCTAACCACTACACTGCAAAACTGGCTGTTTTATTTAATACACCTGGCTCTTGAAACAGAAATACAAATAGGAGCATGTTATTGCACTGACCAGCATTTTCTCCAGTTTTTAATTACATGATCCTTAATTTGACATTTCAATGAAAAACCTTTAGTTTTAACTGAATGTTTTTATAGTGTGCAGGAATGGAGTGGGAAGGGAAAGGAAAAGCACAGGAGTAAGCTTTTCCCCACAGTCATACCATGCTTTTTCACACTGCAGAACCTGTCATCTGACACTAACTCACCTCAACCTAGAGACACATCACTGGGCTACAACCCACTGACACTGTGGCCTTGCTGTGTGTTTCTGGTAAAACAGCTAAAAGCATTTTGTGTCAAAAATGTGTCCATCTGTACGAAGAAAAGGCAAAAAATGAAATAAAATGCGTCAGTTATGAACATACCACTTAGCTCTTGTCGATTTGCTCGGGTACTGTCAAGCTGAGACCAAAGCTGCCTCATTTCTTCTTGGGACTGAACCTTGAGCTGCTCATGCTTGACCTGAAGCTGGTCCAGCTACAAAAAAAACCATGTTAAAAGCAAAAAAAACCCATCCCACCACAACTTGTTAAACAGTTTTGTTCTCAGGGCTTATTTTACACTCAAGAGACACTTCTGTCAGAACTAAGTGGAAACAGTGACAACACCACTCTCAGCTCCTGACAGTATCAGAGATGCTGAGTAGCAGCATCTCTTAACTCTTACACCCACTCCTCTGAGAGGGAAGAATTTGTTCCTGATGCCATAAGTATCTCCACTGGCAAAAAAGTAAGGCATTAGCCAGATAAAAACAAAATGTGAGAACCATAAAATTAGGAATATAAATATGGATGAAGAGATGGCACCAAATGGCACAAAGGCATCTGCATTCCAAAGATTTTGAACCCCTATGGAAACTCCCAGAGTATTTACCTGCTTCATGATGCATTTTGCTTTTGCAGTAACATCCCTAAACACAAACAGGTCACCCAAATGATATGTATATGATCTAGTTTTGTAACATAAAGAGAAATTAACTACTCTAAACTACTAAAGAAATGTAACTTACCTCCTTCTGAAGATCCTCTTCTTTTTCTTGGCTTTTCATCTTTATGTCTTCTAGGAGTTGATTATGTTCAGCCTGCAGCTGTTCTTGTAACTTTGTGATGGCTAACTGGTGTTGCCTCTCCAATTCTATACATTTCACTAAAATGAAAAATCAGTTCTGTTACTCCCTCATCTCAGTTAATGAATAACCTGTACGATTTCTGTGCAACAAAAATAGAAATGTATTTTCTCTAGCTTAAGCAATAGATATCAGGGAATCACAGCAATGCTTGACAGTAAAGTATTTGCAAGTCAAATTATTTCCATGCACTGCTTTGTTGTTCTCTGCATCCCACACTGTTAGTTAGCTAAGAGACAAGCAATTGTTCCATTAAGCTTTAACTATCCACAAGCCAAATGCAATTTTTTGCTAGACAAAGCTTCTTTTAATATTAACCACAATTTTTATTAACTCAGCAACTGTCAGAACAGGTTTTCAGATGGGAGCAAATAATCACCTCCCTTTAATATTCACCTTGCATCTCATACTCCGTGGAAGTTGAAATGCAACAATGCTATCCAGGTTTTAAACCATTTTTCATTTACAACCATGTCTAGACAGTCTCATGCCATTGTCCCAGTTTTTAAACAAGGCTACATAAATACAGCTTGTATTTGCTTTTATACATGATGTAAAATCAATGTCTCTGTTCAATAAAACAGCTGCCTCCCAGAGCATGATACTTACTTTTAGATTGTACATTCTCAACAGAAAGAAGCCCCAGCTCTGCTCTGACTTTTTCCAGATCCATTTCCAGAGATTTCTGCAGTGCAATCATCTCAGCCTGATGTTTTTCACACAGCTCCTCACAGACCTTTTGTAAACGTCTATCAGACTCTAACTCCCAGTCTCTTTTGAGGGTCTAAGAGAGTAAAACATGCATTATATTAAAGCAAACACGTTTAGTAAATTAATGATTCTTATTCTCCATTTATTTGTCCTTTGCAATAAATCTGTAGCAGATCTGGGACTTGTACCAGCTCTTGTTTTCTGAAAGCACCTTTCTTTTTTTCTTGTATAAAGAACAGAATTTGTACCTCTAATGCCTGGACATGTGTCTCTTCCATTTCCAATTCTATTTTCTTTCTCTGGTCAACTGTGAAATAAAACACTTATTAATAAGTTTACATAAAATAGTGTTAAATAGTAAGTAGAAATGTGAATGAGATTACAATTTTCAACATCAAACTCAGGACTTCAATGGGCAGGCATAGAGCAGAGTAAGATGCTGGGTTCTAGCCACACCTGCTGTTATGTTACATCCCACTATTTCACTTTCATTTTAGAAAAGAAGCATTCTAGAACTTAGAAAGCTGCAACAACAATTCAGAAAGTAAAGTTCCATTTAATTAGTAAAGGCTGCTTAAGTCTACAGAGAACATGATACTAAAAAGTAAATATTTAAATGAATATTGATGTCATTTTAACATTTCACTGCACACCACTATGAGCACAGAATCTCCAGAAAGACAGAAGGAGTAGCATGCAGCAGCAGCAGGGAGCAAACTTCAAAATCTCTTCGACAAATGAATAGTAAAAAAGACTCCATCTATGCCACTATCTGCTCAGCTATCACTGACACCAACAGATTGTTCCTTTCCAGCTCCTCCCTTGATTAATTCCAGCTTCTAGTTTGCCCCCTTTTTCTGATTTGAAGGAGCCTTGTAAAAGCCTATCAGCCACGTTGCCTAGGCTTATTTATAATATTTAATAGTTTATAATATGCAACCATTATTAAAAGCCTTTCCATGGGAAAGAAAAACTTCAACTGGTATTAAGTTACACTGGTAAAACACAATTTAACAGCATTGATATCAAGAACTGCATCTTGACCTCCTCCTGCTCCCAGATCCCAGCACTGACTGTGCTGTCAGTTCACTGCACTACTGGTGGTAACAAATGGTTTCCTACTTTTAGGTCAAAAAGAGACTCTTAAATGAAAGTTTTCTTTTCTCTTAGGGAAGGACAACTAGAGGAATGCTTTCTAAGCCTTATTGCAGAGCTCAGAAGGGTGTGATGAGAGTGCAGAGTCTGGCTGGAGGCCTGCAATTAGCAGTGTTCCTCAGGGATCCATCTGAATGCAAGGAAAAATTTCTTTACTGTGAGGGTGACAGAGCCCCATAACTGGCTGCCCAGAGAGGCTGTGGAGCCTTTTTCTCTGCAGATATTCCAAACATGCCTGGACACAATCCTGTGCAAATTGCTCTCAGTAAACCTGCTCTAGTAGGGGCTTTGACGATCTCCAGAGAGCCCTTCCAGCCCAACCAGCCAGTGATTCTGTAAACTTCTTCAGTGAGGGGCTGCACCTTTCTCCAGAAACTCCTCAAGCTCTGCCATACAGGCCAAAACTGGCCTGACCTGCAAAGAGGTAAACTTCCCAAGCAATGCCAAGAGCATCCTCAGCAGGCCTTCAGTACTATGAGGTGCAATTGCCCTCTTGCTTATGCCAAAACAGAGTCTTAGATGAAGTGCATCTCCAAGGACACCCAGCTACAGGTTCTCACTGAGCCTTTCAGCCCCTTCCCAACTCCTTCCTAACACTGACAGGCTAAGCCAGGAAGCACTCCCATATCTTCTCACAAAGATAACAGAGTGCTGACTTAGGGCAAGAAAAACCCTGACAAAACAAAAGGGATAAGAGCTCTACTCCCTGCACTGAACAAGTTCTTTGTGAGAATTTGGTTTAAAGCCTCCTGAAAGAAAGTAGTTCAGTTTAGCACTAATTTACAGATGAATAAAAACTAAACTCAGGTCTGCACAGCTTCATTTTCATATATAAAACATGCACTCTTGCCCATATTAGAGGTAACACCAGCTGTCACTCACAGGCCAGCTCTACACCAAGACAGGAACCTGTGCAGGAAGAAAACACTTATTCCCCAGCTTTAATACCTAGCTCCTGCTGATACTTGGACTTAAGGTCATCTTTTTCCTTCAGACACTGCTCTTTGATCCTCTCCCACTCCAGCTGGTGGCGGCTCTGCAGAATGGCGATCTCCTGAGCACGTTTGTCATTGAGCATCTCCCGCAGCTCCATCAGGGCAGTCTCCTTCTCTTTCCTCAGGTTGGACTGTGTAAGCTCCAGCTGAGAGGTGTGCAGATTGTTTAAGGTCAGGCGTAAAGCTTCCAGTTCAAGGCTGTGCAGTGTCTGCAGTGGAGTAAAAAAGGGTTTCTCCCTCCCCTCTAATGAAATGTGCTTGCTTTTTCAGCACCAGTTCCAGTTTTCACTATTTAACACATCTAAGTTTTGCCTTTCTGTACTTGGAGATGGATTCTTTGTGGCAAGGACCCTTAAAGGAACCCTCAAACTAAGCTGCTATAATGATATTTGGATGTTTTCAGTGCATTGGAAAAGGCTTTCCTTACCTGCCTCTCAATTTCCTACACAATATCCTGTAGCTGTCCACTTCCTCACATCAAAGTAGAATACAAGCTCACCCCAGCCGTTCACTGTCTATTGAAAGAATTCCTTACGTTTGCTGCTGTTTATAATTTGTTAACAAAGTAAAGTTCTAAGTGATATTGGAGAAGTAGAAATAAAATTCATCACTCTTCAATTCTTAAGTGAACTACCCAGTGTACCAACAGGTTGTAATTAGACTTAACACTAGACATTTTTCCCATTTCCACTTTGCACTTAGTAGAAATGTTCAAAAACCCAGGAAACATACAGAAGTAAAAGTCAGGTTTTCACACTGTAGCACTCCTAATTATTAATAGTGGGATAATTAAAAAGTGGGAGGGGTTTACATCCTTTATAAAATTAACTTGTTAAACTTGCCAAGACAAAAAAATACAAAGCTGTTTTTTCTCTCTTAAAATCATCAATTTAAATATCCAGTTTTCTTCAGAATGAACATGAAAATAGAATTAATATTAAAATATATATTAAATAGATATCAAATATAAAAAGTGAGGATTCTGGAGAACTCCTCTAAAATATATCTACTAACAGCCACCAAGATAACACTCTTTTTCCTTTGGTTGCAGCACCATGTGAAATAGCATGTGTAATATCCACAAAAATTAAGGAGAAGGCTCCTTGATTTCTGTGTATGCTGGAGATCATCAAGTCAGCTAAGAACTATATTAATGACTGAGATTTCTTGTTTTTACCTGGGATTGGAGCTGAGCTTGCTCCTGCTCTGCTCTGTGTGTAGCTGCCATTTGCTGCTTGAGTTCATCTAAAAGGTGACTCTGTTCCTCCTTGAGCTCAGCACGGAGCTTCTCCATTTCCTCTGCATGTTGAGCAGCCAGCTCAGAGATTTCCCGATCGTGCTCCCGTTCATGAACCTGCAGAGAACACTCTGATGAAAAGCTTTCTTCAAAATATGATTGTTTAGCCCTAATTATGGAGCAAGAGTTCTCCCCCCCTCCTGGCCCCAAATCAGAAACATCGAATAAAACGATAAACAGAATTTTGCATCTCTAAAATGTTTACACTGCTCACATGACAATGCAAAATTACTTTATTTTTCCAAAATAAACCAAATTACTGCACATACCTTTTTTATTACAGCAATCTCTTCCTTTCTTATTTCTTCCAACTTCTGTTGCTCTTCCACTTTGTCTTTTATTTCAGCATTTAACTCTTTGATCTGCAAACAGGCATACAAACATTGGCAATGGCTACCTTAAGCATTCCAAAACCCCACACTCCTGCAGTTAGCAAGGTTTCCTACCTGTCTCTCGTGTGCCAAACTCACTTCAGTTAATTCAGCAAGGTGCTGAGTCTCCATGTGATCCATTTGTTCTTGGTAATGCTTCTCCAGCTTGGACTGAGCCTCCTGGGCAGCCTGACAGGACTTCTGCAAGCAAGCCTCAAGCTCCAAATGAGCCTTTTTTAACTGGGCAATTTCTTCAGTCAACTGGCTTTTTTCCTCACTGTATTCAGTAGACTTTTCCTTTATTTCAGCAGTTAGTTTATTAATTTCTTGGTTGCTGTGGTTTAACCTGTCCTCATAGCTCTGTCTTTCACTCTCCTGTATTTCTTTGATGTTTTTCATTTCAGCATTAAGCTCATGGATGTTTCTCTCAAGGTCCTCAATGATGCTAGCGCTCTCTGCTAGTGCTTTTTCTGCTTTCAACAGATCCTCCTCCACATTGGATAGTCTCTCTCTTAAGGCTGTTTTTTCCTTCAACAAAAGCATTAAATTTTGTTCTTTATTATTGATTTCAGCTTTGAGCAACTCCAGTTCTTTTAGCAATGTCTCTTCAGATATGGTTTTCTGACTCAACAGCTCTGCTATTCTCTGGTTTTCAGCCTTCTGAGCATCAAGCTGGCTTTGCATCCCATCCCTTTGACTTTGCAAAGCTGCCAGCTCACAGCCAAGAAGAGCCTGCACTTGGCTTGTCACGGAATCAGGAGCTGTTTTCTGCTCCTGGGCATCTCTCACTAACTGCTCCTGAGTCTGCAGCTGCATCACCAACATGTCTCTTTCCTCCTGGAGGTCCTTCACCATTTCTAACCAGATAGAGGGGTTGGACACTTGTGTTAGGGATGGCTGGCCTCCATCCTCACCCTGCTGCTTTAGTAGAAGCATGTGTTTATTTTCAAGTTCTTTCTCCTTCTCCATTTTCTGAAGTTCTTTTTCACAACGGATCTGCGCTTCATCTTCTTCCTCCAGTTTTGCATGCCTATGAGAGAGCTCAGACATGGCTTCTTCCCAATTTCCAACACCTCCTTGGGTGTCCTGATAAGGCATTTCCATGGCTGACTCCTGATGGAGCAGCTCAGCTGGCTTCAGATGTCTCTCTGCCAAACACATCATCTCATCATCCTCTGTGTCACCGTGGTCTCCAATTTTGTTTTGCTGCAGGGAGCCCTCTGACACACATGAAACAAAGGCCTCTGCTCTCACCTCTGCCTCTTCAGAAAGGTCTTGAGCCAAGCCACTAAGACACATCCCCTCCTCAAGGCTACAGTCGAATGAGGAAGACACAAAATCTCTGCTGGGTTCTAGGAGCACACTGCTGTCTAACCCATACATACTGCATCTGCCCTCCTCAATGGCATGGCCCTCCAAAGAGCTGGACCCATAGGAGTACTCGGGAGTTTCTGTGGCAACGAGGTATTTAGCCAATATACCTTCATCACCACTGAGAAGCCCCAGCTCTGACAAGGGTTCTTCAGACAGGTTCTCCCCTTCACCACTTCCATGATCCCTCGTGATCTCCAAATTCCTTGTTTCTTCCAACTGATCCCTTGAGGAGTCAGACTGGAACTCCACTTCTGGCTGATACACTGGCTCATCTCTGCCTTCCAGCTGGCATGCTCTGTCCCACATCTCCAGATCCACTCCCTGCAGCTGACACTTCCCTGATAAAATCTGGTTTTCCCTCAATTCCAGTAACTTTTTATTGGAGACAATCTCTCCATCATGATTTTGCCTTACATCTATAAGTTTTTTAGCCTCATAAAGCTGCTTTTCATTTAATTCCTGGATGTAGGAATTCAGCTTCTGAATCTCTTCATTCAAGGACTGTTTTTCTTTTTTATATCGCTGGGCTTCCTTCACTTGCTCTTCTGCAGAAGAAAGTTGATACTTAAGGCCATCAATTACATCCTTGTATTTCGTCTCCATTTCAGATTTTTCCCTCTGAAAGTCTTCCCATTGGTTTTCAAGTTTCTTCCTCAAATTTTCTTTACTAATTTCAGATTCTCGAAGCCTTACATTTAAGTCAATTATTATGCCATTCAAATGCTGAATGTTTTCTTCAGAATTCAAAGTACATAGGTCTTTCTTGAACTGTTCAAGTTCATTTTTATATTTTAAAATAAATTCTTTTTCATAGATCTGCTTGGCTTCTGCAATCTCTCTTCTGTGGCACTTCTCCAGCTCATTCCTCAAGTTATCCAACTGTCTGCAAATATCCCTCTCATGACTGATTCTCAGTTCTTCAATATGTTGCTGTTCTTTCGCTTTGGATAAAGCAATTTCTTTTTTTAATTCTGTTATTTCTGAGTCCCGGAGAGAAAGTGTGTGCTGTAGTATAGACAAGCCAGATCTTTCTGATGTCAGTAGATCCTGAAGACTTTTAATAAATTGTTCTTTTTCATCTATGCTTTTGTGTAGCTTTTGCATTGTATCTTTCATATCCTCTTGCATTTGGGCAAGCAGATTTTCTTTATCTTTGGTATTCTTAAAAATAAAATATGACATATGAAATATACCATGATTTCTTTTCCTTAAGCCTCATGTTTTTAATTTGCATTCAGAAATAACAACATTTAAGTTTAAGGTTTCTATTTATGGCACTACTAGTTACACTCTTAAAGGAAACCAGACAACAAGCTGTTTGATTAATGTACGGTAGTCATCACAATCCCCATAAATTTATTTCTATATAAAAATACTTTCTTCATGAATACGTCACTATAGCAAATTCAAGTTACCACCAAATTTGAAATAATTAAAAAAAAAGATGTTTTTACCTTTTGAGAAGACTCCAGCTGTACCTGCAGGTCATGTGCTTTCTCCCGCAGACTCTCCAAGTGCGCATTCTGCTCTCTGAGACGGTCCTGAAACAAGGACATTTGCTGCTGGGCTTCTAATCCTTCCTTTTGCCTGAGACTTTTACTCCTCAGTAGCTCAGTAACCTGGACACATAAAAGGCACTCACAGTCAGGAGAAAGTTTGTATCCAAACAACTCATACACAAGACTCACTGTAAGCAATTGTATTTACAGATTTACCCTAATCTTTCATTCTCAAGGAATAAAAATGATCCTAAAAAGGCAAACAACACTTGTCGTGTTTTAGATACTATTACTTACTGAAAAGATGCAAATGTTAGATAATTCATCCCTGTGGTGGCTTTTCTAACATGATGAACCTAGAAATGTAGCATAACAAATCATACTGAATTCCTCCAATAGAAAACAGAACTCCCAATGGACTGGACGTGCCATTAAGAGGACAAGGAGCAAAACCAGTCTTCCCTGTAAAGAAGAAGGACTTTAATGCTCATAACTAAAGGTTGGTTTCTTCTTCTCCACATCCTTTCAAATGAAAGGAAAAGATTCCTTCCATCAGGATAATATGTTTTATTTAATGTATTTTTCTCAGTATGTTGCTAAAACCAAGGAAGAATACGTAAGGCAGTATTAGTGCTTTCATCTGATATCAAAGTTGACATCCTTCCACAATGTGCATCATCTCAGTAGACTTAGTTAGAATATGCCTGAAATGCTATTGAGGCTTGATCCTTGTCTTTCAATGGCTTATGGTGCAAATCCCAAACACCTGTTGAGTAGCCTTCACTTTTACCACATTTTGCTATTGCAATCAGAACTGTAGATGGAAAGCAGTATTTTTTGTTATTTTACTAAATTTCATTTAGCAGACCTTTTTCAGGCCACAAGCAACTCCATTAAGATAATTCCTAGACTAAAAAGTCTTGGTTTTTATTTTTAAAAATTTTAAATGCCCCTTCCCTTCCTATCCAGACATTAAGATCCTGCAAACCTGAAACAGTTACTGTACAGAAACATTTCTCTTGGGCATATACTACAAAGCTCCAAGGACAACAAATACATATGTTCAGAGAAAACAGCCATTGGAATACTGAGTGTCACCAAGAAAGAATAAAGCACTTTCAAAAACACATTTTAAAGCAGAGAAAGGCTGCAGTACGTGTCATTATCCAGGGATTAGATCCATGATCAACCTGTTGCACTGAAGCAGGTTCCTACGTGTCAGAGAGGCTGCTTGAACCGTGTCATTTGAAATTTCTTTCTTTGAGCCAAGTCACATGACCTCAGCACAGCAAGTTTCTGTCTAACAGCTGAGATGTTCCAGTTGCCCAAGCAGAAACTCAAAGATTTCTCTGGCAAAGGACAGATGATCACATGGCAGGCCCAAATTATATAGCAACAGTTGTGCACAAGCCACAAACCACTTGTGGCAGGACATTCCCCCACCACAGAAGGGCTTATCTGTTCAGCCTATCAGCTGGTGCAAGAGCTCAGGGCATCTTCCCCCTCACAAGAATTTGCTAATTGGTGAAATATTTCAGGCCAGACATCTGTCTGGTAGTGAGATATTTCTGGCACCACGGAGGTGGCATTCCCAGCTGACAATAAACATCTTGCTTTGGGAGAGAGGTTGAAGGAAGCTAAGTTTGAATTTCTGACTGACAGACACTTAACACTTCACAAACTATAAAAACTACACCAAATTTTCACAAGGCAGAAGTCTTCTGCACATTCTGTGGAAATGTGTGGGGCCTTCCCCAAAGCTGGGATGCCACTTTGTGGTCACTCTCTTGGGGGTTGAGGGAAAGCAATCCGTGTACCTCCTCATCAGTTCAGTGATAAGTTAGATTGACTCCTAATCTATAGTATTGTTTGTTAGCTATAATATAGATAGCTTTATGTTCTGCACTGTTTTATCTCATCTTCTAGTAGTTGTTTTAACCTGTTTCTAGTAGTTGTTTTAACCTGTTTAAGGCCATTTGTCTGTTAATCTTCTGCCTACTCAGTAAATAACTCAATTTATGATAAACCTGATCTGCAGTTCTTAAGAACTCATGAGCCAGGGCTGTTTAGGTGTGCCTCACCTGAATTCAAGCTGCTGCCAAAAATCTGAACCTAAGGCAGGGCTTGTCTAATGCTTCCACTCAGCTCCTAACTCCACTAACAACATGGTGCAGAATTCCCTAACAAGGGCTTAAGTGATGAACAAAGAAGTGCAATGACCTTCAAAACATTATGCAAGCAAGTGGAAAATAGGAGGATATTTCCAGGACTTCTCCATAGCAACCAGGAAAAAACCCTGCCTCGCCCTGAAACCATTTGGAGTGCTGTGCTACAAACTGAACTATGAGGAGCTACATGACCAGCTCAATGTTCTTACATTCACAGTCTAAAGTTGTTCTTGCAGTCTCTGTAAGGACATGCAAACTGCAGGAGAGGCACACCTGATGTAACTGGAGCTGTAAATCGTGGATCTGGCCAGCCACACGTGAAGCCTCCTCCTGTAGCTCATCGCGGTCTTTCTTGGCCTGTTGAAGGCAGGTTGTCAACTTCCTGATGATTTCATTCTGCTCCTGAACTGTGGTTTCCTACAGGGGTCAGACAAAGTGCACTTTTAACAGGAAGATATTCTTAACATATTTGGAACCAAGTAGGTTTTGTTGAAGCAAAGCCATTACAGAGTCTGTAGTTACATTTCAGTTTTAACCAACTTGCAGCAAAGAAATCTTTGTGTCCAAAGATGATGGCAGGCATGAAGGAAGAGGAGTCTTAAACTGATCTCAGAGATGACAAACCTAACCAAAAGTGATTTTAAAAACAAATTATGGGGTACCAGCAATGAAATGGGTATTTTTACTTCCAAATTTGTAGTTCTCATTGATGGAAAAAGCAATCAAGTTTTCAAAAAGGACATAATGAATATTTAGTACCCCCTAAATTATTTCCTATCTGCCTGCAATTCCCTTCAGCCATGTGAGAGGAGGCTACTGAGATGGGATACATTAATCCTATTTTATGTTAATTACATTTATCTTTTCAATTTATTTCTCACCAACAGGAAATGTCTTTATTTCACCAATCCTAGAATATGAAAAAGAAGACATACAGGGGAAAATAACTAGTCTTAGAAAGCACCTGGTAATAATTTACATAGAATTGCTAGAGAAAGGGAATGCAAAATATTTTTTTAATATTCTGGAAGAGGATGCTGCTTTTTGCACTACACTAGCAAGGTGGAGTACTTCTCACTAAAAAAAAAAAAAAAAACCAGGTTTTTGAGACTTGAGACCAAAATATTTTTAGGGTTAAAATAAGATATTATTATGCCATTACCCAGTTCTGTGAAACATACCTGGAGCTGCATGGAATCGTTGTGCTGGGTGAGCTGGTCCTGCAGCTCATCCATCTGCACAGTGAGTCTCTCCACTGCCTCCTGCTTCTCCAGCAGCTTGCTCTCCAGCTCAGCTATCCTGGCCTGACACACCTGAGCATCAGCCTCGCTGTACTCTGCAGCAGAGTTTATCCCAGCTTTCTGCATAAAGGAAACAGAAATGCATTTATTCACTAAAGCCACCGTTTTGTGATTCATCTGAAAACAAATTCAACTTCAAGGTTAAGTCTTGGGCAAATTCTACTTGAAAAGTAACTCAATGCTGGGCCTTTGTATCTAACAGAAACATTACATAAATAAAATCCTTAAGGCTTCAAAACTTCAAATGAAAAATGGTCATAGATAATAGATTTTCATGATAGTTTAAGGCACAAAAGTAAAGTAAAAGTGTTGTGATTCTATAGCACCCAATGGTGGCAACATACCATTTTGGCATGTATTGGGATTTAAATACCTCGAGTTGTGAGGAAGGAAGCAGAATATTTCCAATTTAAACAAAGTCTTGACATCCATCTGACTGGAAACAGTCCACCCAAATGAGAAACAACAATGTAAAGCTCTTCAATTAAAATGAAATTTCTCTGGCTTCTTAGGAGCAACATTGTTACAATCATCACAGAGGACACAGTATCTTGTATTTTATTTTGAATACATTTTGTTTACATTGTATGAAACAATGAAAATTGAAACCATGTATCAATTGGAAGCATTGAAACATTCACACTTCTTGGGCAAAGTCTATGATTTTACAAAACCCAATTTTCTCAGCAACCACTTTTCACAGCCAGTACATGAACATAGAGAAATGCCTGTTTTATACCATAAAATAGTGAAATCACATCAGTTTCATCATATTTGATAACAACAGTCAATTAATCATTTTAACAACCAATTATCAGTCTCCTTTCAGCTCTACCCAGCATCTTGTACTAAAGATACACCTCTTCACACTTACTTCAGTTGCATGATCAGCCAGTGGCTCCCAGCTAGATAAATCAGTGCTGCCCTGGTAAATGAACAAATGAAACAAACATGAAATCATAGCTATTTTAAATAAAAATAAGGAAAATCAGAACTATTTTGAAAGCATCTTAAGCATGAGCCAGAAAGGTCTGTGCTGTGAGAAACTGACTTTAAGCTAAATTCAGCTGGTCTTACACGGTGAAATGAACTAAACTGCAGAAAAACAAACGAACAAAAGTATTATAATGTCTACTTAAATTTAGGGCTAATCCTCAACACTGATTCAATGCATGATCTTCTGCTATTGTAGCTGGCAAACACTTAAGTAATCTTTATTCTACTACTAAAAATTAGTAAACTGACAGGACATTAATTAACAAACATGCTAAAACCATTCAGGTAATCACAAAAGCAACTCCTTTTTCTGACACGCAGATTTAACATAGTTTGATACCTTGAAGGAGGTTTCCCTCTCACCAAATTCACAACAAGACCAAGATGACTACGGCATTATTTGGAAAAGGCAGTCCACAGCTCTCCCTGCATTTTGAGTCTGCTTGAAGCAGTTCCCAATGATTACTGTCTCCCTGGAGGCACCCTCTCCAGGTAACCTAGAATTCCAGCTGCTTTACAAACCAGCTATTTTGAAAAAAGCTGCTTAGCAGCAGTAAGTGATTTTTTGTTTGTTTTTTTAATTTAAGCTCACACAAATGCAGCAAGGACACTGCTATGGCTGAGTGACAAAACACTGTTTTTCCTCGGTGTGTAGCTTCATAAAAGCCTTTGCAATGGTAACATTTTGTTGAAGATATCCTGAAAGCATCAGGGATACCCTCACAACAGAAAGCAGGATAACACACGCAAATTTTATCCCCCATCATTGCAGGTTTGCAAACACTTTAGTTTGATGCTATTGTGGAATGTTTTGAAAACACAGCAACATCTGGAGAGATGCTTTTGGTGCAGAAGGCACAAAATTCTTTCCACAGAAAACATGACTACCTTTACAGAGCCATCAGTACAGACATAACGAAACACATCAGACACAAGCAAAGTCACACCTTAAATCTGTGGAAATAACATTTATGCTGGCTTTACAAAGGCTGGAATAAATTATAGTTTTTCAGAAAACATTTAAGCATATTTGAGCCAGCCAAGTGATACAAAACCAAATGAATGCTGTGCAGTATAAGGTCCTGGCAGTTTTTAATCTGTTGATCTCCCAGTCCAGATTTGCCATTTCATGAATTCACAGCCACATAACTGCAGGTCTGCCCAAAGAGAAGTCCATGGCAGCAAAAGGTGAAAAGCTTTAATTTAGGAGGCTAACAGCTCCCTGGCAATAACAGCTGCCCAGGCCATGTAATGTCTTACTAAATGAGATTACTCTGTTAGAGAGTGAACTTTTACAAGTGAAGATAACACCAGTTCACTTACCTCTCCTCTAGGAGCAGCTAGTGGCCAGTGCCAGTGAGCTAACACTCAATAGAGTCAAACAACCACCTGCAACACTTGTTACCTGCAAATGGAGTGGAGCCAAGGCAAGAAATACTAAAATTTACCTGTGCCTCTGTTGCTGCCTCTGGCAGGCTGGTGTCTTCAGCCTGAGCCTCTATGCCCTTCCCAGCATCTCTGGCTGCTACTGGGGGCTCTTCCTTCGGAAGGTCATGCGTGTGGACAGCCGAGCCCTTCCTCTTCGCCGCCTTTTTCTGCGACTGCGCGACGTCGCCCTTTGCTTTTCGCTGTCTGAAGTAAGCAAACTGTTCAGGAAAGATTGCAAGAGGTACAGGGAGAGGTAAGCAAGGAAAAAGTAGCAGGACCACAAGATTAACACAGTCATGGGTGACAGAGCTCCTGTCTTGATAAATTATATACATCTGCAGAAAAACTGCTTTATCTGCCTGGATAATTCACAACATACTGGATAACTGTGCCACTAAGCAACAAATCTCACACCAGTACTAAAGGCTCATTTCCACACAAGAATCAAAGTTTTACTCAGTGAAACTTGGTGTGTCAATAAGAATCCAGAATTACAGCAAGACAAATAAGTAAAGGAACGAGTTGTCAATATAGTAAAAGCATTAGGAAAAAATAATAATTGAGCAGTCTTTCTGCAAGACCAGCAAAAACAAGAACCCCCTTGTCATGGTGCCAGCACCAGCACACCCCTACAAATACATCTAAACAGGTCTTAGCCAGCCTAAGCTTTGAGATGAGGATTCACTTCCGTTAATTTTAATGCTCCTTCCCTGCCACCCCCTTAAGAGAACACAGCAAAACTTCTTCGCCAGAAAGCAGCCTCCAGTACATAAATAGAAAATCAATTAAGCCAGGTCATTTTAATTTCTTCTGTTGAAGAATCAGATGCTCTACTTTATCAGGCTATCACAGATCTACAAAGCCCCAGAGACTTGTAAAGAATGTCACTGACAATTTATTACCCAACTCTCCCTAACACCCTAAACAGCTTAAAAAGGATTATTGTTATTTTCAACTCTAGTATTGTGTTTAGGCAGCATTTCCAAGTAACATCTCCCACACAGCAGAAATCCAGACATCCTTCTGATAAGGGAAAAGATTTCAAGGTTAAAACCACAGGTTATCAAGGGCAGTGTTATATCCTTGTGATGAGACAAAACAGATAGTTAACTGATGACTGGATGTAAACATCACTGCCAAGTTCCACCTGCAACTCATACAAAAAGCCACTGCTTAACAGCCTGGTTTTCCTGCCCAACAGGCACCTTGCAGAAAAATCTTGTTCCATTCTTCTCATTCAGTTTGTGAAAAGGATCTAGTTCAGTCCCCTCTCCTTACAGGAACTTGTAGCTGGCAGCTTAGCTCCTCAACAGGTGCACAGTTAAACATCTGCCACACCCAGCAGCCTGTTTAAAAGGTACATTTGCAGAAAAACATCAATTTCTTACCAGCTGATCAAATTCTTATGTACAACAAGCTTAATTTTTAAGATTACCTCCTGTAATTTCTAGAGTTAGCAATACTGAAATGCAGATTAAATGAAGGTTGCCAGACTTGTGCCTTTCATAACAAGCAGAATGAACAGACCATAAAGTTGCAATGAGACACAAATCCTATCCTCTGAAACCAGGTGTCAGCTCCAGCACTTACTGATGGCAATGTGTGTCAAAAATAGCTACAGCACTCATTAACCTGATAACATGGGGAAAGGGGGCAGCAGGAAACCTGCAGGAAAATGGAGAGTGGAGCAAACTGCTGAAGCAGGGAAAAAGGGAAAATAGGAGTAAAACAAGCAGAAAAGATGAAAGGCACAAAGAGTGGGCATTACAGAGAGCAGTTACTGATTCATGAAGGGAGACCAAGAATCTCACATGAAAATACCAAGACCTGGCATGACTGACCACCTAAACACTCTACATTTTTAAATGCAGAGGTCAAAGAAAACAAAACTTACTTGGTCCCATTCACATGTACTAAACATACAAAATCATAACACATGCCATGCAAAAATATCTAACTACACCAAAACTTTATGGAACTACTGGACTTGGTGGAGTGGCATGCTCCAGATTTATGGGAAAAGTTCTATTTAGAGCAGTATCAGGTTTCCAAAGCCTTTCATCAGCTACATGAAGTTAAGTGTTGTTGTAAGAGAACCTCAAATTCACAGCCAGCACGAAGTAATGAGTGTGAACATGAAGAAAGAAACAAGCCACAACTGCCTCTGCCTCACCACAGTGAGATCCCATCATGCCTGTTTTGAATGCTTTTGCTTTCTAGAAGCACATGCAAAGGTGAAAGCTTCACTTTTGGCCAAAATATAGCATTGCCACAGGAACCCTGAGAGCACTGTCCTCCACAGCATCCAAAGGACACCTTTCTACAGGTACCAAGGCACTGCAACTTCATTTCAGCAGCACCAGTCAGTTAAAAGTTGATGTATTACTTTATGTGTTTCAGAAATCAGTACCAAAACCAACACCCAGAGAAAATAGAACACAGCAGAAAACCACATCAGCACCAAACAGAAACAGGTTGTTCAAATAAACATTAGTCCAGCTCCTGGATACAGCAAACATAAACAACAAGTGCTCTTGGACAAAACCAAGAAATATTTTCTAGACCTTCCTCAAAATGGTGAGGTGGGAAAACTTCCTGGAAAAGCTGCACTCATTCTCATTTTTCAGGCCCTAACTGTAAAATTGAAGCAGAGCAAAACTTCCCACACCTGAGGTATGGCACAGAGATCTCTGTAACGAGAGGCACAGCTGATCAACATGCAGACTAATTAATGTGAGGTAGAAACAAACAAGGAAAAAAAAGCAGCACTGAATAATTAGGCTTGTTCTGTTTCTCAATTACTACCCTGGCTTATCAGCACTGCATTTGTTAGAAACAGGAATGTGAGGTACCTGATACAGCCAATACTTAGCTGCCAATTACAGTCTCCAATAAATTTAACAGTTGGCATTATTATTATTAAGTGATAACTTAAATGCATCTCAAAAATGGATTGTTTTATTCCTACATGAAAAAGAATAATGCAAGTGGAGGTCTGAAAAGGAAACCATTAGAACATATTTCTCTGCCAAGTCATTGCTTAGCAAACTAAAATCTAGGATGCTAAAGATACAATATCTCATTTTCTGGAGGGTGAGGCAAAAAGCCCTCAAGAGTTCCCACCTCCAGAGTGAAGCAGCAGCCAACTGCAGTTACATCACTGCACAGGTTGCTACAACAGAGGCCTCTCACACACATGCCAGCCTCACTCCTGTCCCCTGCTGCCAGCAGCTCCTCCAGAGAGGCTTCAGAAAGCTGATCTGATGGGCACTGAACACTCCTGTGGCACACCAGAGATGGGATGACCTCAAGCTGCTCTAGGACAGAGAACCTGCACTTGCTCATGGCTCTTCCTCCCTTTCAAAACTGTGCTGTAGCCATGAGGAGGGGGGCACAGAGAAAACTAGAAAAATGAAAAGCAGAATAAAAAAGAGGAAATGTCACCTGGGTGCTTTTTGGAAGCTGTCTGGGCCCACAATCTGCCCACCAAGGAACAGATGTCTGTGATGTGTTAATCAGCAGAGGAAGCACCACATCTGCCTCTGCCTCTCTAAAACTCCCCCTCTGCTCTCAGCATTCTGGACAGCAGCAACACTGATGGGACTGCTAATGATGCTTCTGTTTTTTAATGGGGAGAGAGAGATTTAGCACACAGTATAAAAATATTAAATGCAACCCTGGCTCTGCAGGTATAACTTGAAACATAAGGCAAGTCCCTGCTTTTTTTTTTCTTAATGGCAAACAACAGCTTTCCAACAGGTGGGAGCTAGCTAATAACTTACTCAAGCTAAGTCTGTCACATTTTTCTAAGCACAAAGAGGTCCTGCGCCTGGAATTAATGTATGTTAACAGGAATGTTAACACAGGTTGTGCCATGCTAAGGCAACCTTTCAACCTTAGGAACTCCTGCTCTCAGAGCTCTTTCCTGAGCAGCTGCTCTCCAGCAGAGGATTGTGTTCTCACAGCACATGACAAGGCTGGGAAGGCAGGCAGATGAGAAACTGCTGAGCAGGAGCAGGCAGTGTGGAATCCATGGCAGCATCAGGGAGGGCCAGGCCAGGGATGGAGGAGCTGCACTGCCCAGCACCAGGCTGCAGCTTCAGTTCCAGCTACAACCCTGCTCCCTTCCAAAAAAGCTCCCTTGGGAAGCAGCTGAAACAGAAACACAGCAGACACACAGGACAGCTCCAAGCCACCTCTGACCCCACTAGCCAGATATCCAGGCTGGGTCCCTGCAGAAAGGGCAGGATCTGGAAAGACCTGATGGGTCCAAACTTCCCCCAACCCTGCCTAGCTATAGCCCCCATTCCACTCTTACTGGAAAGGTGAGAACTTAAAAAGCCTTATTCAGCAGGCACAGCCAGAAGGGAAATATGACAAAACCAGCTCAAAACCCAGCAGAAATGCTGGGCTAAAAGGAAAGTAACCAAGCATTTCCAATCAGCTCCTTGAACATCACTACCAAAACAAAGCAAAAGTGTTCATCTAACGGGGTTAGCACACAACCAGCGTTAAACACGTGGCTGCAGGTAATAATTACTTGGAGAACGTTATCTTTATGCATCAGCCTCATCCTGTGAGCTCTACACAAGTCCCTACACTACACCTGAATGTTCAAAGCTTATAAAGTGTTTGCTACCGGCGTGACTGGAAACCACCAAAGCGAGCCCAGCTCTCTGCTCTCCCTGTGCACACACAGGCAAGGGAGTGAGCCAGCCGAGTAATAAAACACCACCTGTTCTTTGGGATCCTCAATCCCTAGTGCAATATTATATATCCTATATACCACTAGCACAAACACTGAATCCTGGGCAAAAATGGGAGAGCTGGGAGGAAAAATCCCCAAAAACAACGAGAGCAGAGCCTGAATGCACATGCACAGCTGCCAGCTGCTCCGTGTTGACGCGACTTAATGTTTCCATGTCTGTGCAGCGGGATTTGCCCCGCAGGCAGCCTGCACACACAAACACCGCCGGGCACGCCTTCTCCTGCGGAGCCACCATGCCAGGGGAGCCCCACCGGGGACACCCCCGGGCTCAGCTCCGAGTGCGGCGTGGGACCCGCCGCGGAGGGGAGAGACCCGGGCCGGGCTGAGGCCGAGCAGGCAGGGCCTGACAGCTCTCAGCGCACCGGGAGCGGGGCGGGCGCAGCCTCCGCCTAACCGGGACCCTTTCCCCTCACCTTAGCCCTGCCTGCCTCCAGCTTGCGCCTCCGCGCCTCCTCCTGCGCCTCCATGCGGCGGCCGGGCCGGTCCGTGCCCCCCACGCCCTCACGGCGGCAGCAGCAGTAGCAGCAGCAGCGAAGCGTCGGTCATGGCCGCCCCGGGCCGCTCCCCGCCCGCCGCCGCGCCAGCCGCACCGCGCGGGGCGGGACTCTGCGCCCATTGGCCGCAGCTCATGACGCACCGCGAGCGCCGGCCAATGGTGACGGCTTTTCTCAGCCGGGCTCCGCCCACTCCCACTAAGTGGCTGCTGGGATACCCCGGGCACGCCGGCGCGAGCCTCTAGCCCCGCCCCCTCCCGTGGCAGCCACCAATGGGAGCGTCCCGCGCCTTTTCAAAAGGGCCACTGGCCCCGCCCAGCGCGGGAGACAGCCAATGGGGAGCGAGGACTTGGAGGAGGGCAATGGAGGCGGGGTTAGGGGCGGGCAATAGAGGCGGGGCCAGGGGAGCTGCCCAAAGGAGGCGGGGCTAAGGGCGGTGGCCAATGGAGGCGGGGCTAAGGGCAGCCAATAGCGTGCGGGGAGGGTTGGTGGCTGCCTTCCCGCCTTTTTGTTTATTTGTAAATTTTTGGCGAATAAATTAATTAATGTCCATTGGTTCTAAGGTGCATGATTCTCTTCAGTAATCAGCCTCCTGTCCAGTATTGGTTATTGATTTCTCGCTCTTCATGCTAATTTGGTTGTCATTCTTTAATCCCTCCATTGTCATTTTCTTGCACATGGAGTTGTCTCCAAATTTCCAGGCTTCTGTCTCCTCCGGAGTCTTCTGGTTACTCCAGCGTCCTTGAAGGGCCATACATTTAAGATCCCAGATGTCCAACCTTCAACTCCCTTTTGCTCTGCTTAGTGAAGCTACAAAACTGGTGGTTTCTTTGTATTTTAAATAATTGAATTATAAAAACAGAGGCTTTAATCAAATGTGTTACTCAGAGCAATGTGCTGGATTGGCAAACATTAAAAAGCCCAGTCTGCCTTGAGGGCAGTACCAAAAGACAAACTCTGAATAATGAAATGTCTTAGTGAACACCTCCAAGGACCAGGCAGCCACAACTTTTCTGGGCAGCCTGTTCCAGGGCTTCACAGAGAAGAGCTTTTTCCTACTATCCAATCTAACCCCACTTTCTGCCATTGGGAAGTCATTTCTCCTTGTCCTGCCACTCCAGGCCCCTGTACATTTTCCCTCTCCATCTTTCTTGTGGGCTCCCTTCAGGCACTGGAAGGCCACAGGTCCCCCCAAAGTTTCTCTTTTTCAGGCTGATCAATCCCAATTCTCTCAGCCTTTCCTCACAGCAGAGCTGCTCCACCCCTCTAACCATCTTGGTTAGTATCATAATGTATTTTTAAACTGTCTTTTAGAACTCACAGAAATTAAAATTAAGGTTATAAAATATCAAAATCAATCAAAGACATCAAAGAAATGCAATACTGCTATGGACCTCATCAGGTCATTGAATCCATTCTTATATCTGAGGAGTCCTGCAATGTTCACACATTTGGTTTTTTAATTGTTCGTAAAAACTCATTTGAAAGTTTTTTGAGTTTGTTTTTTTTGGGGTTTTTTTTGGGGGGGGGGTTGTTGTTTTTTTTTTTTTTGATAGTTGCTCCATCATTTCCCTTAGTTGTTCCATCATTCCCACCATTTCCCTTTCCCTGTTTTTATCAGGTTTTCTCTTCCTTATTAAGCCAAATGCTTGTGGTTTTCCAGACAAACCCCTGCCCCACTCCACCCTGTTCTCTGATTGTATCCTCTAATTTATTTAAAACCTGCTGGCCTGTCCTCTTTTCACCATCTACTTACTAATTAAACAAAGCCAGTTCTTTAAAGTCTTCCTTAGAGCCTACATTTTTTAAATGTACCCTTTTTATTTTTTATTTCCTGGACTCTTTTTCTCTCTTAAACCACCATGTCCAAAAATGAGCACCATGTCCAAACTCTGACTTCAGCACTGCTAAATAGAGCAGAATAATGATGTCCTGTGAGGTGCATGTAACACACCTGTTATTCTTTTATAGGATTACATTTGTCTGATTTTGGTCTTTTGAATCTTCATTCTCGAGTGTGATCCCTTCTCTGGGATTCAGTGTAGCTCCAGATCTCTTCCAGCCAGATCTTGTGTGTGGCTGGCACATTCCTAGGACCCCATTTATCAGCAGGCTGTAAGATGTCCCAGGAGTAAGGATCACACTGTGACCAAGAGTGGAAAAGAGAGAAAAGAGAAAGTGTGGAAAAAAGAGAAAAGAGGGGAAAGAGAGATCCTTTAGCAGGTTTGCTGGAAAGTGCCTTTTAATTTTTTTTTTAAATATTTTTTTTCCCTAGTACTGGATTTCCTCTGGGATACCTGCCACATCAAGCACAAACTTCTCTTCCTTTCCTCTTTAGTAAATTCAGTTGTTTCACATACTTTTAATGCAATACTTTTACCTGTTTCTTTTTGTCAAACTATTTTGTGACCCTCTATTCATACTACAAAGAAGGCTCTAGAAATTCAACTTTTAGGGGCACTGTGGTAAACCAGTTGATGGTAAAATAGTCAGCTCAATATTCACCAGCAATCAAAAAGGGATGGGTTTCTTTCCCAGCACAGAAGCAAACTTCACTGATGCAGCTTACAGGCATAACTAGCAAACTCCTTGTCAAAGGCTGCTGCAGCTGCAAAGATGAAAGGGTCAGAGATGCCAGAGAAAAATTTTGTTGGGATTTTCAAGTACAGAAATGGGCTCAGAGTTGTTTCCCAGGAGAGAGCTGCTGGCAGGTGAGAGGATTTTCTGTTCTGCCCTTGACCCCAGAGCCCTGCCGGAGGAGCTGAAGCCCAGCTCTGACCCAGCACAGCTGCTTTGGGGATCCCTGCACCTCAGTTTCCCTAAGTTCTCCAGTGCCTTGCAGCCTGTGTGTTTTTAGGGATGGGCTGTGTGCGTGTCACAGCTGGGAGAGGGGATCTGTGCTGCTCTCACACAGCTCAGGAGCATCTCTGAGCTGCTCCAGTGCCTCTGCTGCAGTTCTGCCGTGGCCTTTGAGTGGGGAAGGGGTTGTAACTTGTCTCTCCTGGGAGCAGAGGATCCTAACTTGGTTGTAACCTGTCTCTCCTGGGCTTAAAATATCCTACTGAGGAGGAGTGTCTGTCACTTGGCTTTTTTCTCTTGCCTTGGTGTTCATTTTATGGATGTCACTGATAAATGTGACCCTGTTTTTATGCTGGTAGGGTGAGGGAGACATTCTGCAGCTTTCTTGGGAGATGGTAACCAAAAGGATGTTGCACCATAGCCTCTTGACTCTTGAACTTACCCAGGGGAGAGTTCCAGCTGTGCTCCTTCAATTTTTAGTCACTGTGTGGTAACAACTCATGTAAAGGTCTAAAGTGTGTTATTCCCCTGTAGTGGAATAAACAGGTACCAATCAGCAAGATCATAACCTGACTGCTGGCACTGGGCTTGTTTTAAAGAACCATTGGCTTTTATTTCTTTTTTTTTTCTTGTCCACTAATGTGCCAGGCATTTGCTTTACCCAAGGTACACAGGCTTCTGTGCCTGGAGATTAAATTGTTTATGTTACCTGTTGACACTATAAACTTAGCAACCAGGCACAAGCCTCTGGGCTAATAAAAGTCTCTAACAACACAGAGGCCAGGCTTAGTGATGCTGCCAGGGGAAGGATAGCAACCATTAGGAACAGACAAATAAATATTCAGTCTCACTTGCCTTCCTGTGAGCATCACAAGCTGCAGCACAAAAGTATGTTGAGAGAAATGGCAGGAAAAGCTGTGTCTGTGATTTTGTGAATGCCTGTACTCATTCTGACCTGGGAGTGAAACTGAAGCTTTTATCTGCTTCTCTCAATTTCTGCTCATCTTGTGTTATTTTTTTTTTAATAATGGAATTATTCTGTGAAGATTGTGGAGGGAAAAAAATGAGCACTGAAAACCTATCTGCCTCTGTTTAGCATTTTAACCTGCTTTTGCCTGCCTGCTCTTGCAGAGATGATGGCAGATCCTTCAGTGGTGGATCAGCTGACACGACTGAAACTCAAACTCCTAGAAAAGGTAAGGGAATCATTCTGCAGGGGTCACCTTTGCTCTGCTTTTTGCTCTTGCATGTTTAAGCATTGACACTGAATTTTGCTCTTGCATGTTAAAGCATCAACACTGTATTTTAACATAAATTTATTATGTTATAGTATAACTCTACTGATATACACTGAGGAGTGGTACTACTCACTGTCACTTTCTTGAATAACATTCTACAAGTTTATGTGGGCCTACAGTAAATTAAATTGACTTGGATTTTATGGGAGATGTCACCAGTTAGCTCAAAGCCAGTTTGAGCTGGGACAGGCAAAGTTTAGGAGTAAATCTTGGGTAAAGAGAATCTCAGATTGTTTTAAGGCAATTTCATGTCTGCTTTCACATAAGATGTGTTGCCTGGTCTGACCTTTGCTGAATCAAGAGTCCAGATCTTGGACTATCAGGCAAGCCCAAACTCAACATTATCAAGTCCTTCATATGATGCAGCTCTCTGCCCTACAAAATAAATTCTGTCTCCTGATTTACCATGCTATCAGTTTTAAGGTCTGGAATAGCTTGGACAGTTGGAAGCACCACTATTCTTTACTGTAACTAGATTTGTAATGAACATTTAATGCTTCTTTAAGAACTACCATTTTTCTCCACCTCTGCTCTATTTCCTCCATCCCAAACTCCTGCCATAGGCTTGGGAATCCTTGTGAGCTCTTCTGCCTGACTTATAACCAGTCCTGGTTATGGTTCTGCCAACAGAGACTAGAAAATGAACAGGAGAACCTAGAGAAGATGGATTTGTCTCTCCCAGCTGCAAGTAAGAGAAGCATTTGTTCTAATTTTAGGCATATTTTGGAAAGGCCTTGCTTATGTTCTCAGGCATGAGTTCCTCAGGAGATGATCCCCTCTCTTCCCTTCATCTGTGAGCTAACTGCTTTTCATCTTTTGAATTTCTTCACCTGTTTTTTTTTCCTGACCAAGGGAAGTGAACAACCAGCTGAGCACTGACATAAGATGCCTTCCTGCCCAGGAAAGGTTCATCTTATCCTGTGCAGCCTCTCAGCTGCAGCAAACTGATGCTGATCCAGTTTGTCCTAGCTCTTACACCTAGGAGTACACCCTGTTGTAGTCCAGCTCTTTGCTTGGCTTTGGTGATTCTAAAAAGGCAGGAGGAATATTTCTTTGCATGGCACATGCACTGTTTATATTGTCTATGGATTCAAGGCCACCAGTGGAAGCTCTGTGATATTTCTAGACTGTACTGTGGGCTCCTATTCATTGATCTGATGCAGAAATAGTTGGAATTTTCTAATGCTGTGGCCAAACATTTTTAAAAGTCCCCTAGAACAATTTACAGTTTCAGAATACAAAATGGTGCTTTCCTGAGCAGATGCCAGGCATGGCTCCAAAGTATATGAAAACATTCTTGCTTATCTTCATTTCAAAATAATGTGTGGGATGAACTGAAAAAGAAGTTGATGCAGAACAAAATGGAAACAGAAAAGCTGACATTCAAACCAGAGCTTGATGGAGCTGTTACTACACACAGGCATCCTCTGCATGCACAGGGCACATCTAGAAATCTTGAGCCAGAAACGGATTCCTAAACCAGGAGGTTAAAAGGGGGCTTTGGAGAGCAATCTTAAGAGTTTATTTTCAGGGGAGTTTTGCCTTTGTAGAGCTGCTGAGCAGCTGCACATGGCATAAAGTCATTATCCACACATGTATTTGACAAGAAAAGTAGCCCAAGCCTTTTGTGGAAGAACTCAAGCTGCTGAAGCAGAGAGACACTGAGTCCCCAGGCAGGTGCAGGGGAGAGTCCCTTTATGGCAAAAACCAGGTCATTTTGAGCAGTTAGGCCTTGACTTTACACAGTTTTAAATTATAACAGACATAATGCAAGCAACCACCGTACACCACAGTGTGAGCACATCATGGTTACATAACTTCTTTTTCTACCCCTAATTCAGCTGAGTCACTTTCCCACAGTCCTTTTCTGCTTGGCCAAAGTAGGAGGCCTGAGCCATGATTTTAAAAAGGTAACAAGACCCTTATTTTGTAAGGTTTTACCCATATGCAACATCCAGCTATCCAATACCACATTTTCCACAGTGATATCATAACACAGGTGCTGTAATAGCTCTGTCTTTGTCATCCTTTGGGGAGATAATGGAAACTCTTCCTCTTCCAGGGAACAGACCTCTGGACCAGCTCCAAAGTGCCCTGAGGCAAAGGAAAGGTCTGCTGCAGGAGCTCAGGGTAAGAGCAGACATGGGCCAGTTCCCTGCACATCCACTGCTGCTGTGGGGTCAGCGTTTAATTCTGGGGCTGGGCAGGGTTTAGTGCTCTGCTGCTTTGGAATATAAAGGCTGGGCCAGCTAATCAGGGAAAAGAGCCTGGAGAGCAGCTTGGCTTCTCTCACTGCAGCTGAGGGAGCTTGCACCTGCTTCAGGCACTAAAGTGGGGTGATTCTGCTTCTCCTGAAGCTGCTGCATCATAAACTTTCTGTGCCAAAATGCAAAGAAGGGATTTTTAGCGATGCCACAGTAGAGACAATCATAATTGTTATTTATTCCTAGTTTGTGGAGGATACCAACTATTATTGAAATGTTTTCCCAGACTTTTGGCAGCTTGTTCTGTGCATTTTTTTACCCCCAATCCTTTTTGCTTGTGTTTCAAGATCTGTGGGAAGGAAAACTTTCTTTACACTTATGCAGGCACTGGGAGTGCCCTTGCTGCAGGCTCCCAGGGGCTGATCCCATTTAGTCCAGGGAGCATAACCACACTGTCTGCCTTGCTGTGTCCAGGTTTTCTTTAAGAAAATAAAAAAAATACTTGACTTTGCAGGAGCAGCACCTTCTGGAAGAGCTTTCACAGCCACCTGCACCAGATGGGGGACACTGCCATGACCACAGAGCTGCCCTCCCACAAATCTACCAGATCCCTTTTCCAGCTTCCCCAGTGGAGCCACCAAGGATTATCCAGCAGACAGTAAGGATTGGCTCCTAGAAAACACCAGCAGCACTGTGCCAGTCTGAGCTGACAACTGGGGAGCTGTATGGGATTGCTCATCCCACAAAAAGGGAAGACATGCCTCTTGCTCTTTGATGGGATCCTTGCTGCCTGCAGTGAAACCTAAGGGGAAATAAGAGGAAGCCTTATTTGCCATCTTGCAAATAAAGCCCAAAATTAACAATGGGAGTGGTTTACTCTTGGAGCAAGATGGCAAAAGGAGTGGCAGGGCTGCCCACACTCCAGCCTGGCCATTCAGCCACTTGCTATTGCACATCACTGCCTGTTCAGGCAGCCCACAGCCTCAACAGCTTCTCCATGAGGATCCCAGAGGTCTCCTGAAGCCTAGGCAGATGACAGCTGATCCCATAGCTGGGAGAGCTGGCCAAAACCAAGCCTGACTCGTCCATTTTTCCTTCCTGTTCCAGATGCCAGCTCAGCCTGCCACCATCATCCAGCAGTTGCCTCATCCCTCCCCTGTGATCACACAGATTCCCCCAGCCCAGCCCTTGGCAGCCCCCCGCTCTGGGAGCATCAAGGAAGGTAAGAAACCCTGCACACAGCAGCCAGCTCCTGCCACCAGGCCTGGGAGGGCAGGGCAGGGGACATGGCAGCTGGAAGGGGACATGGGATGGGGTCCAAGCTCGTTAGGGATGTGCTGTTTAATGAGCTGGTGGAGCTTGGGAAGTTGTGCTTCGTAAATGGGGTGGGTAGCAGTTGTGAAAGGCATTCAGTTGTGAAATTCTTATCACTAAAACTAAAGAAAAAGGAACTACAAACTCAAAGGAAGATTGGGGAAGCAGAACAGCTCAACTTGTGGCGCTGAGTAATATGAACAAAGTCAAAGTCATGCACATGAGTGATTCCAGAATTGGCAAACAGGCTTCTAAAATCTGGTTTTATTCTTTTGTGCCTTCCTAACCTGCTGTTCAATCTCCTCAGGCTTTTGTTTGCACCCTGTGTTTGGAAACAAGACAGAACATCTGAAAGTTGTTCTAAATATAAACAATAAAAGAGTTTGTTTCTAAACATAGGTGGGTGCTACTGTGAAATGATACATGAAATAGAACCTGGGACAATTTCCCTGGCTCAGCCTTCAGCCAAAGGTTCATCCCACCCAGGAATCCTCAGTCATGGAACTGCAGTATTTCCCAGCTCATACTTCATCTAAGTGTCTGGATTTTTGTATCAGAGTTTATTTCCATAACCAAAATAGTCCAAATCCACTCATGGCTTCTCTGAAGCTGCTACATGTAAACTACTTTTTATATGATCAGTAAAAAGGAAAATGAGAGTTGCCTTCATTATTTTTTTCCCTTCTTTTTTTCTCCCCTCTCCCTCTTCACTCCTCCCCAAGTGAATTAGTTACACTGCCCAAGTCCTTTGGATCCCAGAGATCCTGTAAGGAGATGTGATGTGCATGAAATGACAGATTGAGGCTTGGGCTTGATGATGTTCAAGGTCTTTCCCAACCTTTTCTATTCTATGAGCCAGTGGGCTCTCACTCAAGGTGGCACTGCAATATCACATAAATGTGAGGAAACCTCACAGGACGAGCCTGTCCTTGCTGGAGTGAGGGAAAGCTGCAGCTCAGCCCTTCTCCATCCTGCCATGCAGGGCTGTGGGCTTGCAGGGCAAGACAAGAGACTCAGCAGCAGCTTTCCTGTAGGAGGGAGGGGAAACAGGAAACATGGGATGAACAACCCCACTCACAGACATTAACTTTTTACTGCCTGGGGAAATAATGCCAATATTCTTCATGTGTGTCTTGGTTTGAAAAGACAGGGGTCTGTCAAGGAAGGCAGGAGCCTTCTTTGAAATGGAAAATGTAAACTCTCTCTGAATTATTGTAATTTTTAAATTAAGGGGGTTTCAGGTAAAGATATGGGAACAGGAATAACAGTTTTATTACTAGGAAAATTTAAAAAATAGTACAAAAAGACTAAAAAATAAACTACTGACAGAGTTAGAATACGACTTGACACTGTTGGTAAGGGTGTTGGTAGCAGTTTTGATTAAATGGTGGCTGTAGTTTTCTTGGAGTGACAGATGTGGTTTTGTCAAAGCAGTGACTTTGTAGAAGGGTGTAGGGGTTTTTTTTGAAGGTCTGGTGGTGGTGTAGATGGGTTTGGTATTTTTCTGGGAATTTAGTGGAGAAGATAGTTGTTCTTTTAGGAATTTAGTGAGAAAAGGGTGTCTCTGATGTTTTAAGTCTTAGATTATATTTAGGTAGGAATGTTTGGCTCTTCTTTCTGGGTGGAGCATCTCACAATGGGACGATGTAATTTTTATCAGCCATGCAGGGACACTCAGTGGCCTCTTTAATAGATGATATCTCTCTGGAGGGAGGATGGGTTGTGGAAGAGATAAAGAAAACTGCCCCATGAACAGAAGAGAACTGCCCTACTCCTAATAGATGGTAAACAGAATACACACATACCTTACACCTCAGGACAATGTGCCCCCTTTCAGCTGCTTTGCCTCTGTGGCAGTGCCCACTCTGTGTGCTGGAGGACACTCCTTACCATTTTGCCTCTGCTGCTTGCCAGCTGCAGAGAAAGCTCTTATTCTTTTCTTCTCTTCCCAGATATGGTGGAGATGATGCTGATGCAGAATGCTCAGATGCACCAGATCATGATGCAGAACATGATGCTGAAGGCTCTGCCACCAGCACTGCTCACACAGCTTGGGGGGGCAATGGCTCCTCTCCCCCAGCAGGTAACAAACAACACCCAGCAACACCCAGCTCCCTCTCATCCCCCTGAGAGAGAGCTGGGAGAGCCAGAGCACTGTGGAGGACACTGCACCTCAGGAAGGATGGCAGAGGAAGAGCATGCCCTGATGCCCACCTTCCTCTCCAGGCCGTCCTGCCATGCTGCATTTCCCTGGCATGGACTAATGGAATAAACTGGAGGGAGTGGGGTCTGAGGATCAGCTGAAATCTGAAGTCACCAAGTGTTCTTGGGCCCTCTGTAGTGGAACCTGCAGACTCTTTTCCAGACATATCCCAAAAATCTTCCTTTCCTAAGGGGTGGCTGAGTGGAACCCTGCCCCCTCAGCTAGGGAACCCCCTGCCTCCTCCATGAGGGGCACAGGTTTCTGCCCAAAAACCCTCAAATAAACATTTAAAATAACTATATATATGGTTATATATAGTTATATATAACTGTTACATATATATAATTATATCTATAATTATATATAATATATAATATTTATATAACTATAAAAACAAAAAGTGTCAAGCAATTAAACACCTTACCCAAACTACTGAAAAACTCATCTACAATAAAACTCCTAAAAATAAAAAAACAACAAATGCTGATTGCCACCTCAACAATGCACTGCCAACAATACCAAACAAATCAAGATGCTGTAATCCACATCCACAAAATAATCCATGAGCTAAAAACCCAAAGAATAGTCAGCAAAACCCACTCACCCTTCAACAGCCCCATTTAACCTGTGCATAAATCTAAATAATAAAAACATTTAAAAATCTAAAATAATAAAAATTAACTGTAGACTACAGTGCATTGAATAAAATAACTCCACCACTAAGCACTGCTGTACCAAACATACTAAAACTCTGTCACTATAGGACACGAAACAACACAACATGAAACACTTCTGTTTTCAAGGGGAAAAAAGGGAAGTTTATTTTCTGGCTTCAACATTTATAGATTTCTAAAAATGACAGTGGATTGGAGGGTGAAAGTGCCACTTCTCCAATGACACTGAACAAACTAACAGCCTATCAAATTTCTCCTCTTCCATAAAAGAACGCAAAACAGTAAGTTATTTAAAGAAAGTGTGTGAGAAAGTTTGTTACAAGAATGCAAACATCAGAAGGCTTAGAAAAATCTTAAAAAATCAGGGCGACAAAACTCCAATACAAACTTAAATCCAAACCAGCAAAGTAGTATGGCCACTATGGATATTGCCAATGCATTTTTCTCCATTCCAAAGGCACCCTTTGTCTCTCTCCAACAAGGACCTGCAGCTTGCTGCCCCCCTGGCAGTGAAGGCAGAGAGGCCCAAGGTACCTGTGGTGCACCACCACCACCATTACCCTCCCACAGGGGTGTTCCCAGTGCCCCCCAGCACAGAACAGCCCTGGAGCAGCAGCTCTGCCCAGCCCCTGTAAGTCAGCAGGCAGCCGTGACGTGCTCCTGCAGCCCTTTCTCCCTGCCCAGGTGGGGTGGCAAGGCCCATTGTGGGATAAATGTGGGCATCTGACAAGGGGCAGGCTCACAGAGATCCCCCACCCTGCCATGCTGCATTGCTGTGCTCTGCAGGGGCTCCTATCCTGCCTTTTGGGTCTCCCACCCTGCCTTTTGGGTGTCCCACCCTGCCTTTTGGGTCTCCCACCCTGCCTTTTGGGTCTCCCACCCTGCCTTTTGGGTCTCCCATGCTGCCTTTTGGGTTTCCCACCCTGCCTTTTGGGTCTCCCACCCTGCCTTTTGGGTCTCCCACCCTGCTTTTTGGATCTCCCACCCTGCCTTTTGGGTGTCCCACCCTGCCTTTTGGATCTCCCACCCTGCCTTTTGGGTGTCCCACCCTGCCTTTTGGATCTCCCACCCTGCCTTTTGGATCTCCCACCCTGCCTTTTGGGTCTCCCACCCTGCTTTTTGGGTCTCCCACCCTGCCTTTGGGTTTCCCACTCTGCCTTTTGGGTTTCCCACCCTGCCTTTTGTGTCTCCCACCCTGCCTTTTGGGTGTCCCTGTGAACCCAGCAGTCACCTGCCAGATAAGGCAGGGGTGGGGAAGTGCTAAGGGTCCCAGCAGGATTTATGTTCTTTAAGCACTGCTGGGACATTTGCTAATCAGAAATTCCTGGGAAAATAAAAAAGCCAAACCACCAGCTAAGAGAAATGATACAAAGGGAGGGGAGTATCAGAAATAATGCTGAGCCTTTGCCATAAGCTTGTGCTTGCAGCTGGAGGGGGTGGGTGTCAATGCAGAAATGGCTGAACTCCTCCCCAGGATGCTCCCAAATCCATAGAGCCCTTGAGCCCTGTGCACAGCCAGCTCCTCCAGGGGCTCCCTTGCTTTGTGCCTTCCCCTGAGCCTCTCCTGCTTGGCTTCCTAGGTGCTAGGAAGTTCTTACATGCCAAGGCTGATAAAGAAATGCCCCTTGCTAGAGCCTGGAAAGGGGGGTGATATGGGGACACGCTGAGAACTCCACTTTTATTTCTGTCCATGGCTCTTTCAGGGCTTTAGTGAACAGGAGAACAGGAAGGAGGCAGCTGCAGCCTTGGGCACGGGTGACCTGCTGGCAGGGGTGTCTGCACAGCCCTCTTTAGCAGAGGATTTGAATTCCTGAACAGATTATTTCCCTAATGGGATTACAAGGGATGAGCACTTCTACCTATTTCCCCTTGACACGGGTTTGTAATCTGAACCAGTAAAGAACCCCTGGCTCCTGTCAGGATCAGTGCAATTCAATGCAGAAATCAGTAGGTCTTGTCATGGCCTTTAACCTTTGTTCTTCCTCTTCTTCAGCTGCCTGCCACCACAAGGTATGAGACCAAACACTTTGTGTTTTGCAGTTGCAGCACTACTGGCTGTTACTAAACACAATAACCCCATTTTTCTCATTGCAGGTGGCCCACATACTGACAGTACAGGATCCTCTGCAAGTGGACCAGAGCCTTTCTATAACCAATAAAATCTTGCTGTTCTTCCTCAGCCTTGTCTTTTTCTTGAGCACTTTTCCCTCCTTTACTTTTCCCCAGAGGACAGGCTTTAATCCATGCCCATGTTATCCTGTTCTTTTTAGTTTTATTTACGACTTCTTGAAAGGCTCACATGGAGTTTTTATCAGGCAACACTTTTTCATGCTCTCAGCAGCCTGGTTTTGCTTAATATAGAAAGATGAATGATGATTTTATAGCACTTTCTCAAAATCTTCCCACCTTCTGTTTTTAGAGTGGAGAACATCTGTACACTGGGTTTGCCTGCTGCAGTTTGTGAGTGAGTCTGATTAAAAGAACCCAGGGACCTAAATTTTGTTTGGAATGAAGAAAAGATAGTAACTATCACTGCTGGAAGCTGTCTGTGTTCCAAAAAAAAAAAAAAAAAAAGAATAATTTATTTACTATGTAAAACCTACCTTGCTCTTTGCCCTCTCTGCTCTGTTGTCTTTGAGATTCTTACTGCTCTCTACAACTTCTCTACCTGAAAGAGGGAATGGCCTCAAGTTGTGCCATAGGAGTTTGGATTGAATATTAGGAAGAAATTCTTGACTGAAAGCATTGTCAGGCATTGGAAGAGGCTGTCCAGGGGAGCATTTGAGTCCTGCCCCATCCCTGTAGGTCTTTGCTAGCCACATAGATGTGGCATTTAGGGTCATAGGGGTGATGTTCTTAGAGGGCTTTCTCTACTCTTTCTACCTTAATGATTCTATGAGCCAAATCTGCTGGGGCCTGGCAGGTTTAGCAATAAATTCTACTTGGTGATACAAATATCTGCAGTTTCACTGTCTGCTGTTTAATTATTGTATTTGGCTCTAATTGGCTCCTCCCTTTGCAATGTTTACTGTGGGCAGCACTGGCTCAGCAGAGCATTTCCATGTGAAATGATGCCTGCAGAGATGGCTCCTCACAGCCCTGTCTAAGCCCTGGAAAGCTTCTGCAGAGCAGGCATGGACCCTCTCCTAAGCATCACACCCCAAAACCCTGAGCCACACACACACAGCCTCCTTGGATGAGAGATGCCCTCAAAGATGGGATGAGGTTCCTGGGAAAGCAGCGTGGCTCACATCCCACCCTCAGGAGAGGTTCCAGAAGTCACTCCACATTGCCCCACCACTGCTTCTGCAGTTGTATCCCAGTGAAGAACCAGCAAAAGCCTGGCCAATGGAAGTTCTCCTCCTGCTCTGTGTGTGTTCCTGGAGACTGCAGGACTGCTCTGCAATTTCCAAAGGAGCCCGACTGAATAACACCACGCTGCCATCTCAACGCCCCAGGCTCAGCCAGGCTGACTCCCTGGCAGTCCCTGGGCTGGGAGTTAAACTTTAATGTGAATTGGGGGGAGACGAGCCCAGGCATGACTCAGCCACCCACATTCCTTCCCTACCCCTCCCCGCTGGCAAGGGCAGTGGGGCTGGGGAGAAGCAGAGGGATCGGAGACAGAGCAGGGAGCTGAGACCCAGGGGCTGAGCCAGCATGGAGCCCTGGGACCCACGAGGGAAAAGAGTTGCTGTTGTTGGTGGTGGTCTGGTAGGAAATGCCTTTTAGCTGCTGCATGTTTGCTGGGGAGCTGGGGCTGTGAAAACACTGCCTGAATGTGGGGGTGAATGCTTTTCTTAAAGTCATTCCTCTGTCAGATGATGGGGTGTTGAGGAGGGGTTGATGGAGCTCCTGCTGTGGGAGGCTCCTGTTCTTTTCTTGGGTGAAGGGTTTGGGGGTGGCTGGAGCAGTGGTGCCCAGGTACACCAAACTCCAGTCCTTGTTTGGGCTGCCAGGTTCCCCTGTCCCTTGGCTGATTTTGGCTGTAACCAAAGCTCTAATGTGAAATGCTTGGCAAGAACTGACACCAGTAAATGTCAGGCTGAGAGGAAACACCTTCCCGTGCCCACTTTTGTTTGGGAATGGTTTTCATCCACTGCTACTTGCAGAGAGGCAAGTAAAGGCACTAAAGGCCAGGCTGGATGGGGCCCTGAGTAAGCTGGCCTGGTGGAAGGTGTCCCTGCCCATGGCAGGGGGTTGTGACAAGATGGTCTTTAGCATCCTTTCCAACCCAAACCATTCCATGAGTCTGTGATTCTATGACAGCTGAGGGCATTGCAGCACCTCCATCTCTCTCTTGACTTTTTGGCCATTAGCTTCTTGGAAAAGAATGAGTGATGACAGAAGAGGCTGTAGTGCTGACAACAATTCATATGGAAATTAAATTTTAAAAATAGTTTAAATTACGAACAGGACATATCTGTAGTGTTCTCCCTCACTGTGTTCCCAAGGGGATGCTGCTATGCCCTGAATACTGGTGAGGAAGGTAAACACAGTCCAGAGAGGAGCTGGAGCTTGCCTACACCAGCTCCTGCTGTCTCTGGCTGAAGAGGTGAGCCCTGCTGCATTCAGTTGCTGTGTGTAAACAAGCCTGAGCTTGGTATGACTTTATAAAAAGAGTTTTGAGCGGTGGTTTTTGCCTTGGAGACTCTGCAAACACACAGGGCTGGCAGAGGACCGCTCTTCAGTGAAAGGTCTCCTGAGGTTCTTGGTCAAAGGGCCTCCCTGTCTATGCTGAGCTGCATCCCCTGATCACTTCTTTCCTTTGGTGCATCTCAGCAGTGACCTCTGAGATACTTCATCCACCCTTCCTGATCCTTGTCTTGCAGGTGGGTGCATTAAATGCCTGTTTCTTGGCTAGAAGAGGTTTCCATGTTGATGTTTATGAAGCCAGGGAAGGTAAGGTCAGCCTGATCATTACTGTGTGAGCTCACTGAAACTGTAAGAAAATAATGAAAGCTGAGAGTGGCAGTTTGGGGGTATTCTTTTCTCTGTCCCCTTTAGCTCCTGTGGTGGAGAGGAGCACTTATTTTGAAGTTCATCTTGTGTGGAGGGAACCCCCTCTTTAGCTGCTGAAATGATGCCCTTTTTATGTTCTTGGCTTAAACACTGATTCAAATCCTCACCTTTGAAGCCTGGTCTCTGCAGAAAGCATTATAGTACAGTGCTGGGTCAGGTGAAGAGATGGAGCCTCCAGGTCCACAAGGCACCACAAAAGAGAAATTAGGATTTAGAGCCAAGCCGCTGGCTCAAAGGCAGAGAAAGTGTTCATCTTCAGTGTCTGTCAGCTGGCAGACAAAAAAGACCTGGGCAGAGGTGGCAAGCCAACTGGCAGGTGGGAATAATAGCATGGAAATAACTCAAGTGTGCAGTGAAGGGAGGGAGGAGCCATGCCTGACACTCTGTGGCAACTCTTCCTGCCCTGATAGACCTCAGAACAGGCAGTTCTGCTGCACAGCTTAACGTTGCCAGAAGCTCCACAGCTTCAAAAAGCCTCTGATTGCTCTTACCTGCCTTCTGGATGGATCCTACTGCCCTGCTCCAGTTTTTGGCCCTTTGCTTACACTGATACACATGCTGGGATGGAGAGGCTGTACCCCCTGCACTGGCCAGACAGCCCAGCAAGTCTAAATGAGGCAGCTTGGAACAAGCCAATGCCCAGACATTTCCATCTGATCAGCCACAAAGAAGGTGACCTGCCAATGTCCCAAAAAGCATCAGTCTGTGGGCCCCAGCAGAACCTGGCAGGCATCCATTGCTCAGCCTGCTCCATTTAGAGGGGGGATGGCTCTTCATGTCAATGGCTCTCAGTGCTATCAGCACCCCTCTGGCACATGGGGCGCTGTCAGAATCCAGCATTCCCTTGGCTGGAGTGGAGCTGCTGCTCCTTCCAGGCTGGGAGGTGGCCCGGAGTGTCCAGGCAGGGCTCCCCCTAGCCCTGCTGCTGTTGCTGCTGTTGGTTTGGGAGGTGTTGCCCCCCAGCAGGCTGTGCTGTCAGTGGCTCCGTGTCTCTCCCCTGCAGATATCCGAGTGTCCAGCTTTGCCCGGGGCAGGAGCATCAACCTGGCCCTGTCCCACCGGGGACGCCAAGCCCTGCGAGCCGTGGGCATGGAGGAGCAGGTACTCTGCCACCTTCTCTTGCTCCCTGTCCTTTCTTGTCCCTCTTCCACTGCAGTCTGGCTCTTGTTTTGTGGAGATAACTAAAAACTCTACAACTTTGGGAAAGTTGTAAAGCCGGTATGTTTATTACAGCACCTAATGTGGAGATTACTCTCCTTAAAAGGCATGGCATGCATACTTCTGAGAACTTCAGGTCCCTTTTTATCCCCCTCTCAAATACACATGCATACAATTTCACAATAGGTTCATACATATTCATTTTTATGAATTTCGTGTGACATTTGCCTCTAGTTCTTCTTTATCAGAAAGAATTCCTAGGTCAGGTTGACCTGCTCCCACAGCAGTCTCTGTCTCTCTTTATCACTTTCTGTCTCTCCTCTCTTATCTCTGTCCTTCACTGGAGCAGTTTCTCTGAGCCTAGGCTTTTGCACAGGTTACATAGCTATGTTTTCTAACTCAAAGATGTACATTCCACCTAAATCAAAATGGATTTCTACTCTGGAGAATTTCTACTCTGTCTCGCCCTCCCCTGCTTCACAGCACATCTGCCAGCAGGATCCTGCCCACCCCTGCAGCTGGGCTCTGCTGCTGGCATCCCTGGGACACCAAGCTCCTTCCAGTGTTTACCTCCCTCCTGGAGCAGAGGGCAAGCAGGGCAGGAGTAGATGGACTCCCAAAAGAGCTGATGCAATACAGCAGGATGCAATAAAGGCAGCTGTTTTCCCCACTGGCATGCCCAGATTTGTATTTTCCCAGAAAACCTTGATCTTTGGGCTGACCCCTGAAATCCATCCACACTGCTCTCTGCCCAGCACGCTTGGCTGGGAGCCCAGCATTCTTCTGCAGGGTACTGGCTGCCATTTAACATCCAGCTGCTGGCACTGGTGGGATCTCCTGCTCCCTGGGTCCCTGCAGAGGAGCCCAGGCTTTGACAACACACATCCCAGTCCCAGGGTGTCATTTGGCTTTCATCCCCTGCCCTGTCCAGCACTCTGGGATTTTTCATGTCCCCTCTATCCAAAAACAATTTCCCTCTGATTTTCATGAGCATGAGCTTGTAAGTAATCTCAATAAAGTGTAGTAAATTGACATGACAACCCTGCTCAAGTTTTCCCTGGTGATTTGAAAATGTGTGAGGAAAGAGCTTCCCCATTCTCCCTGGAGTTCAGTGCTTGGGGGAGGGGATAATGCTTTGTAATTTGCACTAAAAAAGCCACAGTTTTGGCCAGAAGTTTGAGTTTTGTTCCCTTCTGTTTCAGATTGTGGCCAAGGGCATTCCCATGAGGGCAAGGAGGATACACACACCTTCAGGGAAAAAATACTCCATCCCTTATGGGAAGAAGGACCAGGTACTGGAGCTGCTTTGCAGAGCACAAGAGGACTTTGTTAGCATTTGTGTCTCTGTGTCATGGACAGTGTGGGGCTCATGGATGTGGGAGAGGCTGGAGAGAATGAGGGAAGGGGATGGTTTCCTGTCTGGCCATGCAGAGTGTCCTTCAGCAAAGCTTTCTGCTTGTTTGCCTTGCAGTACATTCTCTCTGTGGACAGAGCAAACTTAAACAAAGAGCTGCTGACAGGTAGGTTGTCACTTCTGTTTGCAAATTCTTCTAATACACTTTTTGCTGGGGATGTAGGGTTTGCCCTGTGACTAGAAGACTTTGAGCCCCAAGCTCCCTTAACCAGATCTCAGAAAGTCCAAACCTGAACAAGCAGAGGAAAACCTGTGCTGGTTCCCAGCTGAGCAGGAGACACCTCCTCGGCCATGTCATGGATTTGGGCATTTTCCATAACCCCTGATTGTACAGAAACAAATAAAAATTGGAGCTCTATGGCAAATCAGACCAGACCAAATTTATGCAAATTCCCCACTGACTGCAGGCACCTCATCCCATCCTGAACAGTGATGGTGGAAAGCAGTCAATGACTCATGTCACTGTGGGGAAGAAAAAGATCCTTGCAGGATTCCTTGCATTTTTCAAGTAGTTTATACCATGGTTGACCAGTCCCAGTGTGCCCTGCCTGCTGGCCCTCATGCAACATGCAAATAATTTGCTGTAATGGCAAAAGTCCCTATAATTTAGGGATCTCTTGGAAATATTTTTTGCAGTCACAGTAAACCCCTCTACATTTAGTTGTGTTTTCTTTTCACAGCTGCTGAGAAGTACTCCAACACAAAACTGTTCTTTGGACACAAGCTCCTCGGGTGCAATGCAGAGTTGGGGACATTATCCATTAAAAGGTAATCCCTGGACAAGCGTGGGATCAAGCACTGTGGTCAGTTAGTTTCTGCTTAATCATTCATAAAACCTCAAACAATTGAGCAATCTCAGTTTTGAAACTACTGTGCAGGCAAAACCTTGTGCCAGCTTTGGAAAGGAGAGACATCAAGGCAGCATTCATAGGGAGATGAGGAAGGTTTAAGCAATTCCCTAAGCCCCTAAGGCTGGCAGCAGGCACACACTTCCTGACCTGTGCAGGGGATAAATGTACCAGTATCCATAGCACTGGGCTCAGGGACAGATTGCTCATCAGGGAGGGTGGGTAACTGCTGATGTCCCATCCCTGGGAGCGTTCCAGGCCAGGCTGGATGAAGCTCTGAGCAGCCTGGTGCTGTGTCTCTGCCCATGGCAGGGGCTGGAATGGGCTGAGCTTTAAGGTCCCTGCAAACCCAAACCACTCTGAGGTTCCATGACCTTGTTTCACAGTCTTTCACAGAAGTTCTGGTCCTGCCCCCCATCCTCCTGGCAGGTGCTGCAGGCTCTGCAAAACAGCAGCATTATCCCCAAAGTGCATTGCTGAGTAGACCTGGCAGAGTTATGCTTTGGATAAACTAGAGGATAATTATTCATCCTAAAGCTGTGCTTCCCAGACAGTGAGAGCCAATCTTCCCCCCATCCTAGAAGACTGTTAATACATTTTAATTAATTTATTTAATTAATACATTTAGCAAAAGGCAGATCCTCTGGGCACAGTGGTGCTGAGCTGGCCTGGAGTTACAGGAGGATTAACCACAGAATCATGGAATGCTTAGGGTGGGAAGGGGCCTTAAGGAGAAGATTGATCCAAGGTGCTTTCCTGCTTTCAGATCTGACCAGCAGACCTTGGAAGTGACCTATGACCTCATTGTGGGGTGTGATGGAGCCTTCTCAACAGTCAGGAAACAGTTCATGAGGCAAACGCGCTTCAACTACAGCCATGAGTACATTCCTCATGGCTACATGGAGCTGACCATCCCTCCCAAGGATGGAGATGTGAGTGTGCCTGTCCCAGCGGTGCTACAACCTTCACAGGCTGGATATCTCACCCCCTTCTCACTGTGGCTCTGCTGCAACAGCTTTGGAAGAGTTAATTTCTCACCTGGGGTTCAGGCAGGGGATTAAACCTTTCCTAAGATAAGGCAGGGATCTCTTCCTCTTCCAAAAGTGGTGGCAATGTTGGTACCTGCATGCAAAAATCCCAGAGAGCCTTTCCTGGCATGATGGGATTAACTCTGGCTCTGAGAGGTCCTGGAGGTATGGGAACATGTCTATGAGGACATCAGCAACTGCAAAGCATCCGATTTTTGCCTGTATTTCTTGCTCTTTCCTCTTTCCCTTGCCCTGTGTCTCCCTGAAGCATCAGGGACCAGAAAGGGGCCCTGTAGTTGTTGTGTCTTCCCATGGGAACTGTTGTGCTGGGGTGCAGGGGAGCCAGAGCCTGGGCTGGGGCAGCTGAGCAGGGCAGGTCAAGGATACAAGGCAATTTTCTTTCTCTTGCAGTTTGCCATGGAACCAAACTACCTCCACATCTGGCCGAGGAACACCTTCATGATGATTGCACTGCCCAACATGGTGCTAACCCAGGCCATGCTCTCCTGGGGCACAGCATGGGGCTGGTGGGGATGAACGGCTGTGGTGGCAGGGACTGGGAGGGTCAGCAGTCACAGGATAACCAAAACACAGAATCAATTAGATTGGAAAAGACCTCTGAGATCACAGAGTCCAACCATGACCTAATACCCCCTCATCAGCCAGACCATGGCACTGAGTGCCACATCCAGTCTTTCCTTAAAAACCTGCAGGGACAGTGACTCCACCAGCTCCCTGGGCAGGCCCATTCCAATGTCTGATCACCCTTTCCGTGAAGAAATTCTTCCTAATGCCCACTCTAAACCTCCCCTTGTGCAGTTTAACACTGTCTCCTCTCATCTTGTCCCTCGTTACCTGGCAGCAGAGCCTGACCCACACCTGGCTACATCTCCCTGTCAGTGTTGTAGAGAGTGATAAGGTCTCCAGAGTGTTGTAGAGAGTGATGAGGTCTCCAGAGTGTTGTAGAGAGTGATGAGGTCTCCAGAATGTTGTAGAAAGTGATAAGGTCTCCAGAATGTTGTAGAGAGTGATGAGGTTTCCACCTGAGCCTCCTTTTCTCCAGGCTAAATACCCCCATCTCCCTCAGCTGCTCCTCACAGGACTTGTGCTCCAGCCCCTTCACCAGCTCTGTTGTCCTTCTCTGGACATGCTCCAGCACCTCAATGTCCTTCCTAAACCGAGGGGTCCAGAACTGGACACAGTACTCGAGGTGTGGCCTCCCCAGTGCTGAGTACAGGGGCAGAATCACCTCCCTGCTCCTGCTGGCCACAGTTTCTCACACAAGCCAGGTGCCACTGGCATTCTTGGCCACCAGGGCACATACTGGCACAGACCCAGGGAAGAGCCAGGAGGGACACCCAGCCTGTGCCAGGCTGACCACAGCCTGAGAAGGTGCAGGGCAGGGTGCTCAGAGCCAGTCCTGCCTCACAGTGCTGGGTAGGTACCTGTGGCACCTCTCTCTGCCCACACACCTGAGCCCAACCAGACCCCCAGAAAGCAGCACTCTGCAGCTGGATGCTGTAAGCTACATACCAGGAGCATCAGGACAGTGAGCCAGGCCCGGTCACACACTGTTTCTGCCTCCCCTGTGCCTGCCCAGCATGAGAAAGGGGTGGCCAGACATTCATCCCTTGCTGTGCCAGGGGCTCACTGTGATTGCCAGGTGGCAGGCTGGGCACTGAGCTGCTGCTTCAGGTTTTCTCTCTGCTCTCTGGGCTTCTGACTGACCCTCTTTCCTGGCTGGCAGGACAAGTCCTTCACCTGCACGCTCTTCATGCCCTTTGAGGAGTTTGAGAAGCTCACAACAGGCGAGCAAGTGCTGGGGTTTTTCCAGACCTACTTCCCAGATGCCATTCCCCTCATCGGAGAGTAAGTGCTCCCATCTCCCCTTTTCACCCATCAACACAGGTATCTATTATGGGATGGGCTTTTTCTTGGATGATATCAACAGTCTCAGCTGGGCTAGGCAGTTTCCTTTCCTCTTAAAATGAATTATCCCAGGACTTCATATTAACTGAGAAACTCAGATATTTTCTGGTATGTCCTTCCCACGTTGACCAACATCTACCACTGCTCGCAATAAGAGAACCGAGATGTCAATAACCAAATTATTGATTTAATTTAATTATGTGCAGAACTTAAAACCTGCAGACAAAATGTCTGGTCCACAGGGGGGAAGCTGACTTCCACATTTTTCCCAGCACAAACAGCCTAGTGCACAGGCTTGGGGATTGCACACCAGAGCTGACAGTGTCTGTGGCCTGGCTTCCTCAGCTTGGCTGTGGCACAGCTTGCTCTTCTCTCTCGTGGTCCCACACACCAAAATCTGTTGTTTTACCTGAAGGCAAGAGCTGAAGCACGATTACTTTTTGCTGCCAGCCCAGGCCATGATCTCTGTGAAGTGCTCCTCCTACAACCTCTCCTCCCGGTGCGTGCTGATGGGAGATGCTGCTCATGCTGTTGTGCCCTTCTATGGACAGGGCATGAATGCAGTAAGTTCATGGCTGGCCTGTCCCTCTTGGTGGGGATCCCACTTCTTTCACCCACAAATGCCTGGTTTTAGTGTTTAACTCTGTAGAGTTCATGGGCTGGCCTGTCCCACAGCCTCATGTCCTCGGCACTGGCAGGGCTGAGCTCCCGTCAGGATGTCCTCCTGGGAAGGACAGGGGACAGGGTGGTGATGCCACCTTCCCATGGACAGAGGACAATATGGAAGGGGGGTCCAGGCAGCTGGGAAGGGCAAGTCCCTCGATTTCTCTCAAGACCCCTGTCAGAGGGGCCTGGAGTAAAACTCCTGGTCTGAAGCTGTGGTCAGTGGGACCAAAGAGCTACACCAGCTAAGCATCCATGAGAGCACTTCTCCTGAATATATGGGTCCTCTTTATGCCTGTTAACCCCCTAATATTCCTCCCAGGGCTTTGAAGATTGTCTGGTCTTTGATGAATTAATGGACCAGTTCCACAATGACCTTGGTAAGTGATGTGGCTGGGGACGTGAGGGAGCAGAGGAACATCCCTCTGCACCTGAGGGCAGCTGGGTGCCCTGCAGGGAGCTGCCTGTCAACTGTTTCTTTCTTCTCCCAGCTGCCTGCCTCCCTGAGTTCTCCAGACTGAGGGTGCCAGATGACCATGCAATTTCAGATTTAGCCATGTACAATTATGTAGAGGTAGGTGAGCCCCACAGCAGAGCTCTCAGGAGGCACGCAGCAGGCAGGGCCTCTGCTGGGCACTCACCCTGGCAGGCTTTAGCCTCAGAGCTCCTTGGGAATGTCACTGGGGCTGAGGAGGCACTGCATCCCCTCCAGGACAGTGGGAGAGCTGGCAAAGCACAGGGAGCTCTGGCAAAGCCCGTTGCACAGGGGTGACGGCCGCTCTGTTGCAGATGCGCGAGCACGTCAATTCCACGTGGTTCATCTTCCGCAAGCGCGTAGACAACTTCCTGCACGCCCTCATGCCTTCCACCATCGTCCCACTGTACACCATGGTAAGCCAGTCCCCACTTCTGTGAGCTCCTCCTGCCTGGCTTTGGGCTGGTGACATTCTCCTGCCCCCCCTCCCAGGTGACCTTCACCAGAATTCGCTACCACGAGGCCCTTCAGCGCTGGAAATGGCAGACAAAGGTTGGTCAGGGGTGGCGCCCACCCTCCCCACGCCACGAGCCTTGGGAACATCCTGCACACCAGCACTGCTCAGCTTTGGTGGTGGGATGTTCTCAGGTGAGATGACTTTGCTTGGTGCTGCAGGGTAGGGGCCAGCCTGTGACGATGTTGGGGTTTCTCTTTGCACTTGCAGGTAATTAATCGAGGGCTGTTTGTTGTGGGGGCAGCAGGGCTGGGTGGCACCTACCTGCTGATAAAGCGTCTGGCACGGAACCTGAACTTCTGCTTGGAAGACTTGTGGGGCTGGTCCCATTATCTGAAGAACTTTGGAAGTCTTCCCTTTGGCACAAGAGTGGATTAAATGTATGGGGAGCTGCTTGTTGTAATAAAAACAAAGGCACGGACTGTTGGCTCAGCTGGGTGATTTCGTTTCTCTTGGGATGTGGTTTGGCAGCTCCTGCAGCCCCCTGGAAGCAGTTTGGCCTTTCTCCCTTTCCCAGCTGAGAGGAGTCTGTCAGGCCAAGTGCCCAGAAAGCCTCTCCAGGGGCTCAGGTGTGTAACCTTGGCAGCCTGGCCTTCAGGGATGTGGTGTGTAGACGTGGGACTTAGAGATTATGGTTTAGTGTTGGACCTGGCAGTGCTGGGGTAGTGGTTAGATGGTCAATCATCTCAAAGTTTTTTCCCAGCCTTAATGATCTCATGATTCTGTGACCTCACTGGTGTGCCCCAGCCTGCTCTTAGCAAAAACAAGACAACATTTTGAGGGTCCTGAGGTCAAAAGTAGCTGCAGCCTGGGATAGTACTAGGAAGACACACTTTCTTTCTTCTTACCTTGCCCTAGACCCTCACAGTCACTGCTTAAGAACAATAAAATGGCCCAAATTGACCCCTGATCTGATGTAGCACTGCCAATCTCATTTGAGGTGGTCTATGTACAGCTGCCAGCACACAGGCAGGACAAACACTGTTCTGCAATATTCAGAGAGTCAGTTTTGGTTTGCAAAGGGAGCACCATTCATGGCATAGATGGCAAATTGTGTAGAAAACAGTTTGCTTCTCTAGCTGGGATCTTTCCCAGGCACTGTTTTTATGGAAAACAGTGTCAGCAATGACAAGGTGTGACTGTAGTTTCTCCAAAGAATGCTTTAGCTGCTGCCCTTGCACCTTAATCTTAGCAGGACAGATGTATTTGATTTACATATTAATCTTTATTCACATTAAACTGCTTCAGAGAGCAAACAAAGATGCAACACAATACAAGTCTTTGCAAATGAATCCCAAACTTAAAGCAAATAAGGAATTGCACCATCATTTCATAGGAATGACCCACAATGTAAGAACAACTGGCTGCTGTGTGTGGTTGGATACGTGCTGAGCTGGAGATGCTCTGGGTACTTCCAGGTGTTTTGCACAGCTGGCTCCTGGTATGTCTGACATGCTGACAAAGATGGTGTGGAAGAAGCTATGGCTGACCTGCAACCTTCATCTTCCAGGTGCTCATAGATCACAGATCAAGTTTCATAGATCAATCAGTGGCTCCTTACAATGCAGGGGACTTCAAGGCATGACGGAATTAGGCCAAGCATGCAGAAGCCCAGGCAGAACCTTGCCTGAGGTAGATTTGAGTGATGTCATGAAGCAGTTGGTGATTTGGGAAAAAGATCCAGTGCACGTTATCCAGCTGCTCTTCATGACAAGGTAGAGGTGCTGACTAGCCCTCAGGGCCCATCATATCACTGCAGCCTCTAGAGCAGCTGCTTGGACCCCTTATGTCCTACTCAGCAGTGAGTTCTCTGGAAAACATTGCATAGTGGTGGAGACCAATGCAGCAGGGGAAGGCATGGAGCAGATCCTGGAGGCAGATTCTGCTGCAGCAGAAGAGAGGTGGCAGTATTGAAATCCCAGCTCAAAATCAAAGCTGGAAGCACTCTGTGCTCTCAGCTGGCTTTGAGGCTCTGTGTCCAAGACTGCTGCCAGAAAGCAAAGTTAGCATCAAGAGATGGGACAGGAGCCACTGCATATTCCTGTGGTGTTTCCCTCTACCAGCTCCACTAACACAATCATCAAGCAGTGGGCCAGGAGGCTGGTATGGGTGCAGTCCCTCAGTGAGCACTTGACATGACGGGGGCCTCTTGGAGAAGGGATGAAACCATGAGGATAAAGAAGAAGGGATAGGAGACTTAGTTTAGGAATTCCTTAGTTTGAGCTTTCCTTAGCTTGGCATTTCCGTATTTAACAGTGCATCCCAGTGCTGCCAAGTATTGCCTCATTCATTAAACCTGGGGTTGACGACAGTGGTGGTGGCACTCTTGAAGAGGGGATTATCAGCCTGGAGGGAGAGAAGAGAGAGGCTTGTGTTGGGCTTTCCAGCAAAACATTACCCATCCCACCCATCCCAATGCCAACAGCACAGACAGCATTGGAAGAAGGATATTTAGGCTGTAGGATATTTATCCATAGGATATTTAGGCCCCTAAATGGCAAAATCCAGCTGGGCTGAAAAACGAGCAGTGGGGAGGGCTCAGGTCTACATGGCTGTCTCTGGAAAGGATGTCCCCTCCTTCTGTCCCCTCCCCAGTGGATCTGGGCACCCCAGAACCCCCCACTGGCACGGATGGGCTCTCTTACATCATTCCACTTGGCTTTAAGCCTCTCCTTCTCAAACCGGCGGTATTCCCGGCGGTCAAGCAGCTCCATCAGGAAGCGCCAGATGACCAGGACCAGAATGCCAAAGAGGAGCACGCCAGCAATGGTGCCACCCACGATCAGTGGGACGTTGGGAGGCTGTGGGCACTCTGAGGGACAGACAGACAGACAGACAGTGTCAGGCTGCAGCCCCCGGTGAAGCAGCGAGGCTGCCATGGCAGGGTTGGCAGCCTGCCTGTGGCAGGGCAGGAGGAGCAGGGATGGGATACCTCTCTCAGGATCAACGATGATCGTATAAATCTCATCACCATCCTCCTGGACCATATGGAAGGACATCCAGCAGTTCTGGGAATCCTTTTCCCTGCATTTCCTATCATTTGTCCTCTCCTCTGTTGAGTTTGTGGACAGGTGGATGTTGGGACAGGCCTGGGAGCAGTTCTTCTCAAAGGGGCCGCTGCCGAAGAACTTGCACTCCACACAGGAGCTGCAAAACAAGCAGCTGCAGCTCACATCTGCAGGGGCAGAGAGCCTCTCACCTGGATTTGGGCATTTTGGGCCCTGCCTGTGCATCCCTGGGATACTGGGGATCCCCGCTGCCCCTGTGCCCATCACTCACATGTATCTGCCACAGGGAGAAGGGCAGCCTGGGCACTCCTGGCAGAAGGGGGGCTGGTACCCTCCCGTGCACTGGCAGCGGTTGCAGAGGCAGGTCCCACGGAGGCTGCACACGTGTCTGCGGGTGTTGAGGCAGTTCTCCGTGGATTGCTGGCACTGGCAGGCACTGCCCTCATACCCAGGCTGGCACTTGCACGCCCCGCAGTCGCATTTCCCACGTGCTGCAGAGGAAGAGATCTTTCAGATCCTGCAGACAGCCAGGCCACCCTCCCTCTGCCCATGCTTGGAGAGCATCACCCACCCTGCCCTCACCACACCACCCTCAAGGAGGTCCTACAGGATGGTGTGGTGGGACCCAGCAGCTCCATAACCCAGGGGTGAAGGCACAAAAAGGCCACATCTCCCTGGGCACTGAATTCTTCTAAGCAGTGGAGAAGCCGTCCCAGGGGCATCACCTGGGCCGCCGCAGAGGGAGCCGTTGAAGAACTCGCAGTTCATGTTGTCACACTGGCAGAAGGTGCCGTAGATGTACTTGCCAGGCACGTCGCTGGTGTGGCACACGCACTGCCCGCACACGCAGTCCCCCTGCCCCGAGCAGATCACCGAGCTGTTGTCCCTGCGGCAGCTGCTCTCCAGCTCCTTGCTGCTCTTCCCTTTGGTGTCGCACTCGCAGTTCTTCCCTGTGTACCTTGGGTTGCAGCTGCCATCACAGGAGAGGAGCAAGCTTGGGTCAGTGGCATGAGGCATGCACAGGGCCCAGACCTCTCCTTTGCTACCCCTGTGGCAAATCTGGGACAGCCTCACCAAAAAAAATGACAGCATGTTGGTGCTAACTCCATGCTGGAGCAGGGAAGCAAACCTCAGAAATGCTGCTTTTCTACCAGTCATATTCACAACACCAAATAAATGCCCAGAAGTTATTGTTATGTTTATAATTTCCAAGCCCTTGCCAAGGAGATGTGAGTATTTCCTGAGGAAACCCAGTCTTTTCCTCTCCTTGTCACTGAGAGGCCATGAAGCAATAATTACACTTAAAGACCCTTGTGAGATGCAGCCAAGAAATGGGATTTTGAGAGATTTCTACAGAAATCTCTGTCTGCTCAGTGGGTGGATTGGTGGATGATTTGATACTGGGATGGATGGCTGGATAGCTGGAGGGATTGAGGCCCTCAGGAAAACAGCATAACCTCCACCAGCAGAAGAATCAGCTCATTGTGTCCCTGCCTCTGATACACAGGGGACAGTTCCAAGGGGAACGCACAAATCCACCTCTCTGAACAAAAAAAAATTTGTACAAAGCTACAGAGCCCAGCCCTGGCTTGGCCCAAGATCCCTCACCCAGCAATTCCCCAGCTCTGGCAGCATTTGAAATCGTGTTTTGGGTGGACAGCATGTACCTGCAGATCCCACATTCGATGCTGCCTTGCCCATTGCAAGCAGCTGGGTCAGTCTTGTCGTTGCAGTGGCAGTCGCAGTTGCTGGCCACGTGGACAGTGATGGTGTCTGTGAAGCCCAGCGGCCGGATGGTGAAGGAATAGTTTGGAATGCACGCCTTGGCTGTGACCTTCACTTTGAAGGTGACCTAGAAAGTGCAGAGTAGGACAGGGGAGGGCCAGATGTCCAGCTGTCAGAGTGTGGTATTGGCCCTAGGCTGAGGACATGCACACCCAGAACAAAGGAGGATCTCCCGCATCCCATAGCATTTTGGACACTCTTAGCAATTAATTAATATAAACAAAAAGCCTGGAAGAGCAACCAGGGTTCCTGTCTTTAAACAGGATGGGCAACAGAAGCTGTGCAAGCTGTGGAGTGTTCCTGGTACAGGAGAGCATACCTCTTCATTGATCTTGACATTGTCACATTTGCCTCTTGCTTCATCCATGGAGTCCTTGTCATTTTTGCATTTGGAGTCATATTTGACATCCAGAGTGTCCAGCAAGGTGGAATGGTCCAAGATGATCCGCGAGGAGAGGTTCTTTGGAAAAATGGTGGAGAAAGTGCCATCAGTCCAAAAGCAGACCAAACCAAGAGGGTATGGGGTTGCAGGTCAGGAAGAAGAGCCAGAGAGCACCACAGGTCAGGATCTCAGCTGCCTGGGGTGGTTCTGGAAATGCAGGTGATGTCATTGGAGAGGTGGGAACTCCAGCACTTACATTGTAGGCCACTTGGATGAGTTCAATGATGTTGCTGGAGTCCTTGTTCAGCTCCCCCACTGCTGACTTTGGGATCATCTCACTGAGTTTCTGCAGTGGAGAGCAAAGAGGTGGGCACTTCCTAACACATGACAGCAGAGCAGGAGACAGCACCAGAGACACACACAGAGCTGTGTCTGTTCTCCTGGGAAGGGGATGGAGGCACCTGGACCATCTGACATATTCTCACCTTGTAAACATCCACCACCCTACTGGTGACAGCAAAAATGGGCTGAATGTTGTTTTCGGCAAGTTTCTGGACCAGATGGCCAACAGATGGGTAGTCCTGAATGGGGAGAAGGATATCAAACTCAGCACAACCTCCCTCACCAGCAGAAGAGTAGACACTTCTGGTATGGCAGCACAACTTATGGTGATTGAGGTGATGTTTTGGTCTCTGTCTGTAACAGGCTATTTTACATAATATTGTCTTTTGTGCCTGGGGGAGGGAGGTGGGGGGTGCTGGAGATGCTGAACAGACCCCAGGTACTTACAAACTCATTGCTCCTTTTGTACATGTTGTCCTCCAAGTGGCACTTGCCATCGTTGGGGGTCAGGATGCCTGCAAGCTTGCCATCCCCAGCAAAGTGGAATCCATCATCAGTAGCAAACACCAGCAAGCGGGTCACGTTGCGCCAGCCAATCTGGTCCTGCAAGTGGCACAGAGAGTGGCCCCTGTCCCTGAGCAAGGCTGGCAGGACAGTGCCGATGGGCACGCTTTCCAAACTCTTGTGCCAGCCACAGCGTGGGGCAGGGGGCAGGAGGAAGGTGGGTTAAGGGAGATCAGGGTTAGGAGGCTCTGGGGTAAGCTGCTCTCTTGTACTCGCCAGAGTGACCTGCCCTGTTGCCAGATTAGAACTTAGGCAGGATGGGCTTCACGAGCCCACGTGGAGAGGGGGAAAAGCAGCCTCTCCAGGATGTGTGTGGGCAGCAGCCCTCCTGCCTGAGCACAGCTGCTGGCAGCAGGGCGGGTGCAGGACTCACCCCGCACACTGCTGCCTGCATCATGGCATCCAGCCCTCCCTCTGGGGCATCCAGGTTCCCTGAGATGAACTGCTTGCCCACTTCACTCTCAAACTGCTGGGCGTTGTCCGTCAGCGACAGGATGTGCTTGAAGGCGAAGGGAGGCTGGCACTTGGTGTCCTTATTGGGGCAGGGGTTCTGCAGCTTCTCGGGGTGCGTGTTCACGAATGGCAGCACCGTCTTGTCCACAAAGGAGCCAAACCCTAGGGCAGCCAGACTACAGTTTCAGGGACAGGGCACAGGGCAATCTGCTGGCCCCTGTGTATGTGCCCATGTCCCTTGCCCCCAAACTCTTCAGCCTGGCAGAGGACACCTGCTGTCCACTTCCCACATCCTCCTCCAGCTCTGCAGCTCTTCCCAAACAGATGTGCCAGGCTGAAGACAGGCTCACCTGTCACAGACATGTTTTAGGAAAAATCCTTTCCTTAAAATTTTTTCTCCTGAGAAGCTGAGAAGCCTCAGAAACAGAATGTAAACAATAATGATCTGCTGCTGTAGAATGTAACAGGTGGATCTGTGATTGGTCTCATGTAGTTGTTTTTAATTAATGGCCAATCACAGTCCAGCTGTCCGGACTGTCTCAGTCAGTCACAAGCCTTTGTTATCATTCTTTTTCTATTCTTACCTAACCTTCTGATGAAATCCTTTCTTCTATTTTTTAGTATAATTTTAGTATAGTTTTAATACAACATATATCATAAAATAATAAATCAAGCTTTCTGAAACATGGAGTCAACATTCTCGTCTCTTCCCTCATCCTGGGACCCCTGCGAACACCACCACGCTCACCAATGCGCCGAGAAGGGGTGGTGCTCTCCAGAGCCCTGAGCAGCTCCCCTCCCAGCTTCTTCACGTTCTCCAGGTCATCCAGCATGGAGTAGGAGAGGTCCATGAGGTAGTAGAGATCAATGGGATACCCCATGGCACGGCGAAACTTCACCTCAAACACAGCAGGCTGGCCTGAGGGACAGGGACAGCGGCATCAGCTGCGGAGCTGGGCCAGCTTGTGCCATCACCCACCCCTCCTCTCTCTTGGCAGAAAAGGGGTGGAAATGCAGGCTGCAACATGCTGCTGTGTCTCAGGTGAGTCTGGGGATGAGTGGAAGGGCATTGCTGGCAGGCCACAAGAAGAAGGGTGTTGGGAACTCCAGGCAGAGCTTACCTATCCTCAGCTTCAGGTGCACCTCCTGTGGAGTCAGCTGTGTTTCACTGCTTAAGGGCTTGTCCTGTGTTTTTCTGATCTCATTGCCTGGAAACTCAATCTCACTGCCTGGGCACCCCCTCTGCTTCAGCTGCTCAATGGTGTCACAGCGGATGGAGTCAGGCTCGCCAGCTTTGGTGAAATCCTGTGTGTGACAACACCAGCAGGGAAAGAGAAATCAGAGGAGCAGGGGGTGAACAGGCACCTTACAAGATTACCTGGTCCCCAAACCAGGTTTCCAGGGCATTGATGGAGAAAAGAGAACCATTGATGGGTATTTATGGAGAAAGGTCATGGCTGTTGGATCCCTCCTGGCCCCATCCTCCATTCAGGACATGAAACACTCCCACAATGAAGTCAGGAAGAGCCAGGCAGGCAGGGTGACTGGCTTGATGCCTGTAGCTGACTGCTGGGGGGGTGACAACTAGACAGGCTACAGGACCTACCAGCTTCTTGCACCAGGCACAGCCAGGACCAGACTGAATGCAGTCCTTGCACGTCCCCACCTTGATCTTGGGGCACTCCATGGCAAAGGCTGGAAAGGCAAGAAGACAGAGTTGGTGTGGGGGGCAGCTGGGGGTGCTCAGACACCAACACTGGGCACCCATGCTGGCCTGAGCCTGCCCTGCCTCTCAAACCAATGCTGGGGGCTCTGAAGGGCCCTCAGCTGCCTTGCTGTCCTTCAGCTGGGCTGGCTGGTGTTAACTCCAGATCCCAGGAAGTGGAAGGACATGGCCTTTGCACACCTCTCAATGCTGTGTTCCCCCTGCTGTCGGGCAGCATTTTGGATCCCCCCCACTCTTTCACTGCCCATGAAAGGTGCTGGAAGGAAGCAGGTCAGGCTCACCTGTTGTCACCAGCAGCAGCACCCAGGTCACTGCTGGCAGCTGGAGGCAGCAGTCACGAGGCATTTTCTGCAGGACAAAAAGCATCCCTGTGACCACCTGGGATGTGCCCCAGGGATGGGGCAGCCACAGTTTCTCTCTGGGCAACCTGAGTTGAGATCACATTCATTAACACTGTCACGTGTCACACCTTTCCCAGCAGAGCAAACCCTGACCATGTAATGGCCTTGCAACATGGAACATGGGGAAGTCAGAAAAGAGGAATTTGTTAAAAGAAAAAAAGAGGAATAAAAAAGTAAAAGGAACAACAGACATTGCGCTTTGTAGCAATACTAGACACAGTGTCTGAAAACCAGGTCATCAGTTTCAAAATAGCTCTGATAGCTGCCCTGAGTAAGACAAGAACCACTCCTTGGCTCCTGCCATCACCCCTTCCTGTCAGCTCACCAAATAAACAGATCAGAGAGATGTGGAAATGAGAAAACAAGAGAAACTGTCAAAAGACACTGAGGCAGGTTGTACGTGAGGGCTGCTCAGATCCCCTTCTGAGGCATCATCTGAGGCATCAGTGTGTGCTGTCTTAGCTCATCAGCCTCTCCAGGACACCACCCCAGCTGAGGATGACACTGGTCAGCCTTGAAAGGATGTCTGGTCTCCTCCCAAGGGCAGAGAGAAAGTCTGGGTAGGTCAGTGGGTGATGTTTGCACAGTGCGGTTTGGTGCCCAGCTGTGCCATAGATTTTGAGATGTGGCAGGACCCTAAGGGTGGTGGCCATCACTGATTACAGCTGGGGCCATCTGGAAGCCCACCCTGCCTACCCTGGATGCAGTGCCCCTGGCAGAGCTCCACAGCCAGCACCACATTGCTGCACAGCCAACAAGAGGCAGTGCTGGTGTCACCCAGCCAAACCCTGAGGGTGATGTGGCCTGGGAGCTCACTCTGCCACATCTGCACAAGACCATCCTATGGTGGGTGGCCAGAGCCCTTCTGGACAAAAAGCTCTGCAAGTTCCTCTCCACCACCACAGTCACCCACGCTAAGATTTTAAGGGCATAATTTATTGTCACAGCTGCAATGTCCCCGTCTATGAGTCATGCACGCCCTTTGGTTAGCTGGCCCAGCACATTTCTGTCACCTCCAGATTCTGCCTGCAGAGTTTGAGCTTGCAGGAAAGAAAAGTGGGTTCTGCCTTTGTTTCTTGTAGAACTCAGTGACTGACACCCCAAATGTGCCTAATTAGGCTCCGATTCTGCTACAAACCAGAAGTTCCCTCACATGCTGTGAGGACCAAACCCATGGACTCAATGAGCTCCTGCTTTTCCACCTGCCCAGTGTTTCCAAGCATTTAATTCCTGCTGCCATGCCAAAGTGTGCAGTGGTGATGGGATAGAGCTCTGTGAGCTCCTCGTTTTTGCTGGAGGTTAGAGTTTCCTGCTTACAGGCTCATCTCATAAAATAGAGCAACCCTAAAACTGGGTTAAAAAAAGCTCCCAAACTCCAGAAATAGTCTCAATACACCCCCAGTGCTAGCTGCTATCAAGTATTGTAAAGTAGAGTTCATGTTGTGAGCTTCATTTGGATGCCTTTTTCACCCCCACAGTGGCTTCTTGCTCTTGTCACAAGAGTGTGAAGCACATCCTTACCCTTGGAGAGAACATAACAGGAAGTTCAACAGTTCTCCCGCCATGTAGAGAAATTACTCTGTGATGTGTGGGCAGGTGAGCAGAGGGCTTTCAAAGCAAACAAATGGGGCTTCTGCCTTTGTCTGCCTCCTTACAGCCTTCAGAGGAGGGCAAAGCAGGTTTTCAGCCTGACTCTGAATGTGCAGAGCTCTGACATAGGCCTCAGCAGCACTTCCTCCAACCCCCTTGATGATCCCTTCAGCTCATGCCAGACTCACAGTCGCCACCAACCCCTCTTCTGCATGTGCTCTGGCTGTGAAGTTCCTTTTTTCTCCTTCTTTCCCATAAGTTCAGGCAAGTAGAGGGGTGCACATAGCTCATCCTACAGCCCTGGTGTGAAGGAGCAGAACTGCAGAACTTCACAACCACTTTCACCCCAGAGTGGGGAGTGGGGTGCCAAGATGGAGCAACCCAGCTAAGGGCAGGACACATTGCCACCAGGTTCTGCTTCCTGGCCAGGGCTGCATGGTGGCATCAGGGGGACAAAGCTGCACCTCAGGACCAGGGTCCTTCTCGGCCCTGTGATGTGATCTCCTCACCACATGCCTTGGGTGGCTCAGGATCAAGCCTCTTCTTCAGCAAGAGCCTTTTACAGAAGCCACCAGGATATTCCACCATCTGCCTTAGGGAAAGATGCCCCCCAGGGGTCTGTGTGCCAGAAGATGTGAAGGTGGTCTCAGGGAAGGTGCATAAGTTAAATGCTGGGTACTGTCCTTGCTGCTCTGCCTGTGGGCAGGGTGCAGAGCTGGGGCACTCTGGCACTCAGGACATGCTGGGGGCTGCTGTGTTGGGATGGAGCTGGCTGCTGTGCTGCATGGAGGAGCAAGCTGGGAGTTATAAATAAGGCTGAAGGGGGAAGTGTTGATGCCAGCAGTGATCCTGTTGTCATAAATAAAACAAGTGTTCAACAGCAGAGATGAGTTTTGAAGTCTGTTAGCCACAAGTTCCCATCAGGGCTTTGCTAAGCATCTGTTTTCCCACAAAAAGGGAGGATATGCACACATGCCCAATATTCTGGGGGGATTCCTGCACCATTCTGGGTGATGTTTGCACCATTCACCAGTAATAGGGAAGTTCCACTAGTGCCAGAGCCCGTGGGTGCTTCCTCCACACTGCCAAGCATCCCTGGTCACCATCATGCTGTGACACAGATGCCAGGTATTGCACCCAGCAGAGCTGCTCCTTCCCACCCCTGGGCAGCTCCAGACCCCAAGCACAGAAGGGAAATGAGCAGAGTGGGATATGGTGAGGATGGGAGAGTGGATGTCACTTGTCTGGGGCTGATTTTTCTGTCACTCAGTTGGGTGATGCAGATAGATCCCACCCAGGTGGTCACAGACAGGTCTTTCCCAGTCCATGCAGAGTATCACACTCAGTGTTTGTGTATATGTCTTTTCATACATATTTTGTATATGTAAATCACAGGAAAAACATAAATATAAATATATAAACTTATATATTTATATTTATATAATATTATATATGATATATTTTATAAATATATAAACTTATTTAATATTTAAATCTATATCTAACATCTATCTATATCTATGTGTCTATACAAATATCCATATCTATTCCCATGTTATAGGAAATAGGAATATCTTTTATATATATTTCTTTGCAGCAGCCTCCAGTGGCTGCAGAGGACAGATCTGTGGGGTGAGCTCTCTCCCATGTGCACCCAGTCCCTGCCTAGTCTGTGGCATCCCTTGGCTCTGAGCACCAAGGTCCCTGGGTGCCCCTGGGAGCCTTGCCCTGCCCCGGGAGGAAGGAAGGAGGGGATTTGTGCTGCTGGGTCTGCCAGGATCAGGGTCCTGCTCGGGTGGGAAGGGGCTGCCTTCGGGCTGATCTGCCCTTGGGACACCACACCCTCCAACCCGCTGAAATAATTCAGCAGCCGCAGCAAGAAAACACAAAACCGCTGTGAAGCAGGATGTGACAGCTGGGATAGCAAAATGCACCATTTAGAGATTTCCCACAGCTTTCAGCAGCCCCCCTGCAGTGCCGTGCTGGCCACAAGATATGGTGATACCGCATGTGCTCCCCTGTTTGCTTCTCACCTGCCAGGAGGCTGGGGATTGTAGCTGTGGCGTTGGAAAAAGCATCCAAACCAGGGAGCAGGCTGCCTTCCCTGACACCTGGCGTGGGCCCTGCATTCCATCTGCATCCAAGAGCCACTGAGGTGTTGGGAAGGACCTGCCCTCCCCAGGCTCACACGCCTGCAGAGTATTTGATGTGCGCAGCACACAGAGATGGAGGAGAAGAAGGAGGGTCCCACTCCCTGTCCCAGCCATTGCCCCCGGCTCACAGGGGTGCAGGGACACCCGGGAAGCTCCGTGCACAGGCGTTCCAGGTGGTGACACTGTGCTGAGCCCTCCAGGCAGCCATGCCTGCCATCCTCACGCCATGCTGCCATGCCACTTCCCTCTTTCCCACTGCAACGGCAGCTGGCAGTGGTGGAGATCCCCTTAGGAAGAGGGAGGGTGACGGGAAGGTGGCAGCGCCAGTCCTGGTGCTGCAGGTGAGCACCCAGCCCGTGCCACCCTGCCCAGTGCCATGTGTCAGGACGTGGGAAGAGCATGCTGCACCCTCTCTGCTCTGCTTTCCGAGCCCATGGGCTGCTGAGGAAAGGAAGTTTTTGGAGGTCTGGCATCCTCCCCACCATAACCACCTGCATTTCCGGGCTCAGTGCTACCTCCAAAGGCAAAACTGGAACAGACCAGGCGAGCTGCCTTTGCAAAGGCTGCACAGACTGACCCACCTGAGGCAGGGATGCCATGCCAAGCTCCCTGAAGCTCCCTGAACTCAAGTGGCCAAAGGTTAGATCAGGAATAATAAAAGTATGCCACTGAAACACCAGAACTACAAAACCCTCCGTTGCCTACCTGTCTCCCCGCAAGAAAGGAGGAACAGAAGCAAAAAAATTGAGATGCTGTACTTGCCTGGCCTCCTGCCCTCGTCTCTGTTCCGTACTTGGGCTGGGATGAGGATGGTCTCAGCTTCTCAGTTTCGGCTGGGAAACATAGCTGGGCATCAGGAGCTCTGTGACGTACGCCAATCTTTCCTTCCTATTTCTGCAGTCGCAGGGGAAGAGGAAGTCAAGAGTGGTGCCTGTGGGAGGGGGTGTTTCCCAAAAAGCCCAGCCAGCCCCACTCAACCTGGCCAAACTCACAGCAACCTGCCCTGTGGGACTGGGACTGGTCTCCCTGGGATACTCAGGGTTTGCAGCCCTCCCACTGCACGTAGGAAAGGGACCCACCCAAAACCTCACGCTTTATGAGAACTTTTCACGTTTCACAGCCCTGCTGGGGACCAGCGCTGATCTCGGGGGGCTAACAAAGCTGGGAGTGGGGGCAACTACTTCATGTGGGAGCTATTGGCAGCCCTTGGGTGTGGAGAAGATGGGGAGCTCCTCTCAGACTGTGGGCTGGACTCTGAAATGTTTGTGTAGCCAGGCCTCCTTACATGACAAGACGATGCAGGCGCCGTCCTCTGACAAAGCTCAGGGCTGTGTGGAGAATTTTTTGTAAGCAGGCTTTTGGAGTTTTTGTGCCAGTTGCAGTAACTCTTCTGAGCAGCAGCATTTCCCTGAGCAGAGAGGAACCAGCTCCTGGCATTTTTCTCTTAACCTCTTCAAAGCACTACAGTAAAAAAAAAAAGGAAGTAATTTAGAAAACATACAGGATTGTAGGGTTTTTAAAAAACAAATTAACATGAGTCTTTATTAATCTCTTTGTAGGTTCTCCTTCCAAGCATCTGATGTGCAATCCGTTTTGCATTATCATGGAATCCCAGAAGAGTTTTTGTTGGAAAGGACATGACAGACCGTGTTGTTCCAATTCTCTGCCATTCTCTCTGGTAAGGGCAACCTGAGGCTTTATAAGACCCTGATGCTGTTGACCTGCTGCTGTGTTACACTACGGGTTTATTTTTGCAGCAAGACGAGAGATTGCAGCCAGCAGAAAATTTCCCAGCCTGGATGGATGCTCTGTGGATTGGTGCTTTTATTAAAGAAGCCATCATAGTCCTGGCTTGGTTTCATCACAGCCAGGTGCAGCAGGAAAGCATCACAGCAGTCCTGGCAGTAGCACAGGAGCATGGGAGCATCTGACGCAGGATATGGTAGGGATGGACCCTGAGAGTGAGCCAGCTGGAGCTGGGATGCTCACCCAGCCTGGAGGGCTGAAGCTGGATGCTGCAGAGCACTCCCCAGGCCTGGAGTGCGTGAGCTGTGGTAGATGAAGCTGGGAAGGTTGGTGGAGCTTCCTGCCAGTGATGGGGGTTGTAGATCTGGGGGAAGGAAGTGTGGTTGAATGAGATGAGCTGCCGTAATTTTGCTTTTGTGTTGCATGAGGCCCTGAATGTGCGAGTCTTTTCTCCTCAGTTGTTTCATGGGGTTTGTCCAACCACTTTGCTTCAAATCACTCAGAGTTGTGGGAGAGCTGTGAGCCCTCGGAGACGGAACAGTGGGAGCCGAGAGGGTGTTCCATGGGTCCTTGCAGCCAACGCTGAAGCTTGCTGGCATATCCCAGTCCCTTCCAGCTGCTCCTCAGGCTCTGCTGCAGCTTTGGTCTTCAGTGCTGCAGGTAAAGGGGGTGGGCAACCTTTGGGGTATGCTTGGGCACAGCCCATATGCTCCCCAGCCTGTTTTGTAAGCATTTAAAGCTGCTAAACATTCCCTTTCCTATTTTAACTGCCTTTATTTTTATTGGTTCATCTTTTTATTTTTACTAGTGTGGATTTTGTTTCCCCCCACCACTAAGTGCAGAACTGATGCAGTTTATACAGGATGCACCTGAGCAGCTGGGGTGGGGAGCTGGGCATCCACCTGGGCACTGTCAGAGTGGTTTTCCCCCAAAGTCATGGATTTTGATGATCAGAGTTGTCATTTTGGGCCTAAATGATGCTCACCCAGCCTAGAGCAGGGTAAGGGAAGTTTTCCTGTTGTTATTTTCTATTCCCAGTGGACATTAAATCTTTCTATCCCTGATGAACATTTAATCTTGGGGATTCCCCATCTCTGGAAGTGTTCCACATCAGGCTGGACTAGGCTTGGAGCAACCTGATCTAGAGGCAGGGGAGTGGGACAAGACGATCTTTAAAGGTTCCTTTAAACCCAAACCATTACGTGATTCCGTGTCTTCAACATCCTCTCAAGGGGAAGCAGACAGCCAGACACTGACCTCTTCCCTCTCATGACCAGTGACAGGACTTGAGGAAATGACAGGGACCTCTGTCAGGTGAGATTTAGGTTGGATCTTCCAAGGTTCTTCTCCCAGAGGGTCCTCGGGCACTGGACAGGCTCCCCAGGGAGTGGTCACAGTCCCAAGGCTGCCAGAGCTCCAGGAGAGCTGGACACCACTCTGAGTCACAGGGTGAGATTGTTGGGGGGCCCTGTGCAAGGCCAAGAGTTGGACTCAATGATCCTGATGTGTTCCTTCTAGCTCAGCATTTTCCATGGTTCTATGATCTTTCCAAATACCTTCCCAGAGGCCTCTCCCTGCATTTCCTTGGTACTCACAAGGAACGAGTGCACTTACAGCTGTGCACTTCTGTGTCCCAGTATCAGGCCCTGGGAAACACAGCCCGGGGGGAAATAGGGAGGGCAGAGGATGTGGGAAACGAAAATGCGTTAACCAGGGAGCAGTTGTCAGGGCTTGTTAAGATCAAACACGCTGTGACTCCAGGCTTGGAGCTTTTTATTCATCTTGGAAGCAGATTTGCATCTCACCCCCTTCTGTGTGTGGAAACATGCAGCTGAGGATTGGGTGCTTTGTTGTGGTGTCCACCTGGGCCCATGACTGCAGTCTGGCAGGTGTTGGCCCTCCCTAGAGGTTTGCTGGGTATTTTCTACTGTTTCAACTGCAGAAGTAATACCTGGCAGGAAGTTTTAGAGTTGTTTTTTGTCCTACTGTGCAGCCTGGTTGCTAGCTGGTGCTACTGTTACCAAGAAACCTCCAAAATCATTGAGATAAATAAGACTCACTGTAAAACTGTCTTTTTAGTGTTAGTGAGTAAGGCTTTATTCCTCACCAGGAAGAGAAGTGTGTGGGGCTAAAAGCATTTCACACTTAACCCAATATAAAACTTTTTTCACTTATTTATACACTATATATATATATATAGCGCATTATAGATTATAGATAATATATTATAGAAATTGAGGCAAATTACATTATTATTGTCATTAATTAGTATTTTATTCTGTATTGCTTAGTGGTTTCTTGCCCCTCATGCTAATTTGGTCCACATTCTTTAGTCCTCCATCTGTTTCTCGGACAGGGACTCTCCAGCTTTCCAGGCTTCTATCTCCTCTGGTATCTTCTGGTTACTAATGTCCTTGAACGATCATACATTTAAGATCCCAGATGTCCAATTTTCAGCTCACTTTGGCTCTGCTTATTGACGCTTATCAGGGTTAACCAACTAAAGCTTTCGGTGATTTAATGACATTAAGTGACATTAAGAGCCTGTGAAGAAACTTACCAAGTGGGCGCTGCTTACAAGTAACTGACCAACTAATGAAAATGAGTTTAGTTACATCATTTCCAACGCTACCAAGAGCTCTCAGCTCTTACAGAGGCGTATAAAACTGTGCTGCGGAGTGTTTGCATTTAACCTAAGCACGCTGATGGGTGTTGATGAACCACCTGGGCAGGCTGCAATTAACCAGACGGGCAACTGACTAAAGGGAGATTATCCACAGGCCGTCCTGTATAGAGGCTGCCACACCACCTGGCCCCATTCCGCTCCAAAGTGAGCAGCCGGGGCTGTGGGGCCGGCCCGGCCAGCCGAGGAGGCGGTTCCGGAGCTCCGCCCGTGCAGGGGAGGAAGGCGAATTTCCCGGGGCGCCGGGTGCGGTGAGGGCGCAGCCGGAAGATCCCGGCCGGCCCGGCCCTTTCCGTCCCGCGCCGCCATGGTGGGCAAAGCCAAGCGCCCGCGGCTGCACCGCGCCGCCCCCCGGCCCGCCCGGGACCCGCCGCCGCCGCTCCCCGGGCCCGGGCTCGGCCCCGCCGCGGGCGGATGGAGCGCGGCGGCCGGGAAGGTACCGGGGGCGGGGACACGCGGGGCGGCGGCGGGCGGGGGCTGGAAGCGGCGGCCGCCTCGCAGTGACTCCTCCGCCTTTCCCCTGCATAAAGGGCCCGGTCCCCGCACGGCCCCAGCCCCGCTCGGGCTGCTGTGGGTCTGTCCTGGCTGCGGGGGTGTCCGTCGGTAGCTCCGTGCCTGCCGTGGTGATGCGGCGGCTGAGAGGGTGGCGCAGGCCGGGTCCTTGTGGGCCGTGGAAGCCCTGGTGCTGCCGGGCAGTGGAAGCTCTATGGGAGCCCTGGTGCTGCCGGGCAGTGGAAGCTCTATGGGAGCTCTGGTGCTCATGGGCAGTGGAGATTATGTTGAAGCCCTGGTGCTCATGGGCGGTGGAGGCTTGGTTGAAGCCCTGGTGCTGCCGGGCAGTGGAAGCTCTATGGGAGCCCTGGTGCTGCCGGGCAGTGGAAGCTCTATGGGAGCCCTGGTGCTGCTGGGCGGTGGAAGGAAGCCCTGTGGGGGAGGCTTGGTTGAAGCCCTGTTGCTCGTGGGCGGTGGAGGCTTGGTTGAAGCCCTGGTGCTCGTGGGCGGTGGAGGCTTGGTTGAAGCCCTGGTGCTCGTGGGCGGTGGAGGCTTGGTTGAAGCCCTGGTGCTGCCAGGCAGCCGCTGCTCCCCACGCTGTACTCAGCCCTGGCAGCTGAGTGTGGCAGGGTACGGCGGGGAGGTGACAGCGGGAGCCGGGGGCCGCTCCAGCACAGCGCGCCGTGGCAGTGCCAGCCTGCAGTGCCACTGGTCCGGAGCAGCAGCAGCAGCAGCACCATAGTGTCCCCACAGTGACACGCGTGTCCCAGCACTGCTGCTGCTGCTCCTGGAGTGAGCTAGGGGCCTGGGCTGCCTTGCCGTGCATGCAGCAGTGGGGATTATTATCAACAAGTATTGGGAGAGAAGGGGAGCCTTGCAGTGCGTGCCTTCCGTTTTAGTTTAGCGTAGATGGAGCTGTTTATCCTGAATTATTTAGGATATTTTGTTTTCCCCAGCTGTGTTTTGAATACATGGTTCAGGTGCCGCCCCCTCACAGCAAGGACACACCACCAGTAAATGTTTTTTTTTTGTGCCTGAGCTTTCCTTGTGAGGAGGGAGGAATTGCTTGTGCTGAATACATTATATATATATAATAAGCTGGGTTTATACCACTGTGAAGTTATGTGTTGGTGATGGTAGATACTGTTGGCTAAAGTAATAAATTCTAATCCAAACAGAGTAGCTACTGCTGATCTTAGGGAGGCGTTGCATGCCTAAAGCATGATGCTGAAGATTCGGTGGGTTGCTAGTAGTTACTGAATCTGCCTAATGTCTATTGATTTAGGCTTTAATCCCTAATCCTCTCATTTGTTGCTTATCTGTATTGTTCAGTACCTGTAATAAATCTGTCTTTTCCTAAGGATGCTGTTCCCAGCCCTCATGCAAGTGAATGCACTTGAGTGAGGTGAGGTTGACTTGGGGCAGGAATATTTTAGGAACGGGACAGGCCAAAATGAGACTTTTTCAAACTTCCTTCTGTGTGGAAGAGCTGGGGGTTAGGCAGGGGGGAGCAGGACTGTAGGGTTCCTTGGTGCCCTTGCATGCTCAAGAGAGACACCTGCTCACTACCACTGTTCTTATCTGGATGGTGCTAGGTTTGAGTTTACAGTTTTTTTAAACAAGTGCTGCCTTGTTGTGTATGTACTGATTCTTGTTTTATGTTTCTTTTACATAAGGACTGGGACTTCTCATCTTCTGGTGTATTTTCTGGGCTGAAAATTGACCCTGCTACCCTAGTACAGAAGCTTGACTTGGACTCCAGAAGCATCATTTCCTCCAGAACAGGTTGGTTGTATTTTGAGTGAGTGCTGCTTTAGGTTGTGAGCAAAGATGCTGAGGACTGTATTTGCAGTGGCTTTTAGTGGCTGTCCCCTGAAGCTCTGGGAGCTACAATGCAGACATTGTTTCCTGTGTTTCTCTGAAGGTTTTTGGGAGAGGTTTGTTTTTGTTTGGGCTTCTGCATGGATGTGCTTAGTGATCCCCAGGTGGGGCACTAGCTTCAGGCAGTCTGTGGGATATCCTGGTGCAGCCAAAGGCTGCCAGGGCTGAGAGCACAGCAGGGCCAGGGTTTTAACCTGATCTCTGGGCTTGCTCTGTGGCTGCTTTTGCCTCACCAGCAGCTAACAGCTAACTAACCAACAGCAGAGCATGGTTACTTTAATGAGATTAAAGGCTTCACCTGGAACAGCTGTTTTGATGTGTCAAAGGGCTGCAGTCCTGTTGGAAACCAATCCACTGCTGTGCTGGGGCTTGAGTGCTGTTGTCTGTGGTTACATCCAAGAGGGGACACCTCTCTCAGCAGTTTTTTCCTCATAGTTTTCCTCAATTTGTAAGTGAGCAGCTGCCATTGGTAACCCAGTGCTTTGTCAGCAGGTTCTCATTGTGTGCCAGCAGTGCTTCACTCACAGCAGCCTGACTGCAGCAAATCTTCTCCTGTCCTTTGCTGTTGTGGGGTCTGTGGCTCGAGGATTCCCAGGCAGGAGAATCTTAACTCACAGGGAATATGGAAAGTGAGAGGGGGAAAAGGGAGGACGTGATAGAGCCCTTTGATTTCCAGTCCCACAAGAAGAAAATGCTCTCTTTGACTGCTCACTGTGACACAAAGCTTTGTATCTAAGAGCAGTTTTCACTTCTAAATGTCTGCAAGGTCTCAAAAAAATTTCTCTGAAACCTGAATCTCAATCCCCCACAAACTGTATGTAAATGTTTAAAAAAATCTCAGAAGGAACAAACTACCAAACAGAGCCTGGTATCACAGCAAGCTGTCCTGATGCAGAAAATGTATGTGACTCGCAAATTGCAAACTAAGTTAATTTATTTTGTTCATGTGGGTAGATACTACATTGACTTTGTTTTCCTGTCCAGGGCTATAAACAAATCAATCACACAAGGGCAAGTGGTTGCCTGAGCTGCCCTGCCCATCAGTGACATTTGGGCGCAGTGGGAGAAAGTGGGGAGGTTGTGTGAGGACACATTTGCCAGCTCTCTGCACAGAAACCTTGGCAAAACGTGTTGTTCTTGAAACACTGGGCTCATTGTTGGTCACTCTGCTGGGAGAAGGACATGTATGCATCTATGTGTGCATGTGCACGTTGCCATCTCTTTAATTAAATCAGACAGCGTGTTGTTGGGGGCTGGCAGCCTGCAGTCCCAGCCTTTCATTGCAGGCTCCATGTCTGGGTTATAAATAGAGCCGTGCTGCTGGTCCCCGTGCAGTGCTGATGATGCAGATGTGCAGTGCCTGGCTGCCTCTCTCGGGGCTGTGTGCTGCCTTCCTGCTCACAGCCCTGCTGGCCCTGCTGCTCTGTGCCTCCCAGATGAGCAGCTAAAAATAACTGTTTGTTTGGGGGCTCCAAACTGCAATTCATCCAGGCAAAGAGGGATTTGAGTGGTTTTTTACACCTTCCCAAGCTGCTGTGCCCTTTCTTGTTGTTGCACTCTGGGGCCATGCAGAGGTTTTTTCCTTATGGAAATCAGTTCATTTTTTACTGTTAATTCAGTGAACTGTAACTAGGCTGTGCATACAATGGCAGACACCATAGAGTTAGCAAAGAGATTCTAGGCAAATGGGCTTTGTCTCCTGGCATCTCTGGTCAGCTCAGAGCCTGTTCTGCACTAAGTTCAACTTGACTCCAACCCTCCCTCCACCTCTTCCTCCCTTTCCCCCTCAGCCTAGTGCACAGGGCAGGAGGGTAGGATTCTCCTACACATCGCTATTTTAAGATTTAATAACAAGACAAAAGCATGCTTCCCTCCCACTTGCTTTTCAAGCTTTGAGAAGGTCAAGTTGGCAGACTGTAGGTGGGCTCACTATCTCCTGTGCTTTTCACAGCTACAGAAGATTTTTTTTTTTTATTTTTGCCAAGGTTGCTGTGTGGCAGTTGGGAAAACAGGTATTTGTCCTGTGTGTGTATGTATCTCACATTACCCAAGAGGTAATGTGAGATATATTCACATTGTCCAAGATTGCTGGTATCTGTCTTTTGTGTTTAGATCTGGCCTTAAGCTGTGACTCTCTTCCAAACAAAACCAAGTCTGAGGAAGATCTTGGAATTGGGTTAGGTTTTAGAGGATGTCAGCTTGGAGCTTGACAGTAGTCAAAAGAGCCAATTGGATGTTGGGAAGTAGGAGCAGAAGAGAACATGGAGAGAATTGTTATGTTCTAAATAAACCCGTGGTGTAGGCAGCTCTTTGATGCTGTGTGTACCATCACAGGGGCTAACTAACCAACAGCAGAGCATGGTTACTTTAATGAGATTAAAGGCTTCACCTGGAACAGCTGTTTTGATGTGTCAAAGGGCTGCAGTCCTGTTGGAAACCAATCCACTGCTGTGCTGGGGCTTGAGGGCTGTTGCCTGTGGTTGCCAACAAGAGAGGACATGTCTCTCTGCAGTTTTTTCCTCATAGTTTTCCTCAATTTGTAAGTGATTTGTAATTTTGGCTGTGGTGGCTTTGAGGGAACAGGGAGGAACACGATGTGTAAATTGGCAAGTCCAGAGTCCTCTAGCGGGGTTATTCCAGTTAACACATGTGCCTGTGTGTGCTGGGGCTGAAAGGAGTGAAGCCCCTTTTTGTGGGAGGATCAACTGGTGGTGTTGGTTCTTGTTGGATGAAGGCCTGGTTTTTCTGGGGGTTTCTGAGGACTCTTGGTGCATCTGGTTGAGGCAGGGTGCCCTGTGGAAGGGTCTGCTACTCATGGTGGTGGTGTGTTGCTTCCTTTAGGTATAAGGCTGATTCAGTCTGCTTGTGATTAGTGTGAGGTACCAGCACAGGCTGTTCTGGCATCAGTAATCCTGGTGGCAGGAGAAGGAGAGGGTGGAACTGTAATGAAAAATGTCACCAAAATGGAATTCATTGTAGGTGAGCCTTGCGTTCTGTGATATAAAAAGCCAGTGGTCTAAAAAGGAAAGTATTTTAATATATGGTAGCTCCAAGCTGTGTCGTGCTGTGAAGCAGACCTGCTGCAACTGCTTTCTCCTGCTCTGCTTTTTGTCTTTAATCATTAGCTCAGCTTAACACCAGCTTGCAGATGATTTCCACTCGTGTGTAGGTGACAGAAGCCAGTGCCATCCCTGGGACTGCTGGAGTTCAGTCCATGAGTTACTCTGTGCTCAGTGATTGCTTCCTGTCAGTGTAGTTTACTTAGCCACTGACGTAATGTCAACCAGAGGCTTTGCCATAATCTAATCCACGCAGGGACCTCTGTGCCTCCAGTGAGAGGATAAATCTCATTTGGGTGAGCCTCTGTAGCGTGGGAATTAAATGTTTCCTACCAAGTCAGAAATAATGGCCTGTCATATCGGGGTTGCTGCTGCTGCTCTTTTTTTCTTGTTTTCTTTAGCTTTCATTCGTCAGTGTTTGCTCCTTGAAGTAAGGGCCTATTCAAGCTTGGCTCTGGCTGAGCACTTGCCTGTGAATGTCTCTTTTTTTGGAGTGGATGATGAAGCAGTTGTGGAATGATATGAACAACTGGATTGGTAGCTTCCTGCTTTATTTTCAGTTACTCCAGAAGGGAATGGTGACAGGCTGTGTTGTTGAGAAAACAAAAGTGCAACAACAGCAAGTTCATAATCGTTTGCAAAACCTGGTGCAAAATCATCCTGATTTCTGAGGTTGGATTGGACATAAAGAAAGACTTCTCATTTTAGAGTGAGAGTGATGAGGCCCTGGCACAGGCTGCCCAGAGAAACTGTGGCTGCCCCATCCCTGGAAGTGTTCAAGGCTAGGTTGGATGGGACTTGGAGCAACCTGAGATAATGACAGGTGAAAGAGGGGGTTTAAATAGATGCTCTCTGCAGGTTTCTTCCAACCCAGTCCACTCTGTGGCTCTGTGATTCTATAGCAGGGTGTGAAGCATGGAGTGAGGTAGGTCATGAGCCTGAGCAGAGGTTGTGCTCTGAAGACCGAGGACTGCCTTGCAGCACTGTCAGTGGCACACAGGGGTGTAGAGGAGGGAAATGACTGAGCATCTGACAAAGAAAGAATTCCCTTCTCCTCCCAAAGAAATGTGGAGATGGGAGATTAGACTAAGCAGGAATTTCCTGACAGCAGTGAATTTCTGGGCTACGTACAGCCTTGCTTTGCTCCTTTCTGAGGTTTTCTGTGAGTTTCTTTTGATACCAAGCCTCTGTTTGCAGAGTCACTGACAGATCCCTTCTGGTTTGCACCTCAGCTTCTGCTCTGGAGTTCCAGATCTGCTGGGTCTGTCACCTTATCTGCTTCTGCTTGGGCTCTGCATCTACTTGTCCAGTTCTGTTCTCCTTTTGTAGCCTCCAAGGGAAGCAGAAAAGCTATGGTTGGTTGGTCCTGCCTTAGCTTCATGCAGCATGATTTACTGTCCAGTCTAGAGGTTTTTTTTATGGATGTTGTACCACAATGTCACCGAGTCCCTGTATGACCTCTCCTCTGACAGCATTGCTGTTCCTGCAGTGTCTAGACTTCTGGTTACCCCTGAAGTGGATGCACACCAGTGTGGAAAAATTGCAGCCATGACCAGGCCCCCATTATTCTTCTGGAGCTCTTGACAGGATGCCAATCTTGGTGCCCTATAGTTTATTCCTGTCTGTTGATTGGATTTCTGCATGTTTATTGCCTTTAAATGTTAAGGTTCCTCCTCTTTTGTGCTCATCCCTTGTCACCTTTCCTCTGTTTTGATTTGATGTCTTGTTTTTTGTTTTTTTTTTTTTTTCTAGTCTTCTGGCATACCAAGGTGTTTAACCATTGAAAGATTTTGTCCTGGTTCAGGGCAAATTTGGGAGAGAAAAAATAAAAATTAATCCTGTTTGTTGTAATGAATGCATCTGATCTGTTCTGAATGTCAGTTCTAAACTCTGCTGCTTTTTCTTAATGCATGCTTGGGGACTTCTGAAATCCCCTTGTGTTGGTCATTCACATCTCTGGTGTGGAAAGCTGCTGGATCCTCACAATTCTGCTGCTGCTGCTTTTCTTCAGCTTTTCATTCTGTGCTGGCAGTTGTCAGGCCTGCCTTGTGTTTGTTTTGTGCAGAACGCCTTCCTCAAGCTGTTCCCCACAGTAACACAGCTCAGATGGGATAGGAGGGTGTAAATGGGCTGCTCCTCACACTGGGGATGGCAGGGAGTGCCTGCAGCACCTCCAACGTGTTGCTGAGAGCTCCCTGGGAAATGCCTGTGTGCTGTGCTAGACCCAAGTGATGAGGTGTTCCTCCTCCATCTGTCTTTGGTATTAGCTGCCCAAGCTTTGGGCTGTGTGAATTTGGGGAGGGGTGAAATGCAGTCCCTGGTGCTGCCAGTGATGCCCTTGGTGGTGTAGCACTAAAACCATTTGAATGCCTTTGAAAATACCTGATGGGTGTGTGGGTGCTGCCCTGGAAGGAGCAGCTGTTTGAGTGGTGCTTGAGCTGGGAATTCCTGCTTTAGCTCCCCCCTCCCTTCTGCACCCCATTCCTTCTGCAACGTGCCTGTGTCCTTTGTGTCACCTGCACAGGTCCAGGACGTGTTCTAGGACTGCATGTGCAGGTCTCAGCTCAAAGCTGCTCAGCTCTCAGCTCCCTGCACAAGCTGGTGTTGCTTCTGACATTGTGTGTCAAAGTGTTTGACACCTCCAGTAATGAAGTTTGCGAGAAAGGCAAAGTTCCCAGGGAAGGGGAAAGCGGATTACTCTTTAGCTCTCCTCCAGGCCCAAGGCTGGCTGCCCTGCTATCTTGATCAAGTGACAGATGGCAGTTTACCTTATCTGGGTAAATTGCTTTGGGTAGCAAATTACTGCACATTGCTTCTGCCTTGCTGTTCAGCTGAAATTTATTTGGTTTTTTTTGACTGCATCATTAGGACCTGCTTTTATGTTGACAATGCCAGATCACCTTTTAAGGGCAGATTTGGTGTCTGGGAGTTTTATAACAGGCTGTTAGAAAGCTGCACTGTGTTTGGGAGGAACTGAGATAGTGGTTTGTCATCTGGGAAACCGCTCCAGTGAGGTCAGATGGCCTCAGTCTGCAGGACATCTCAAACAGATTGTGTAGCTCCCCACAACTCTGCTCAAAGCCAGGAGGTTTTTCTGTTCCTTTGGTCCCAAGGATTAAAGTCAGTGGGATCTTACTTCAGCAGTCAGATTGAGCGAATTCTGTATCAGGGGTGAACAGCTGTGGGGTTTGGTTGAAATGGAGAACAGACCTGCTGTGGAGTGGGGATCCTACTGAAAACTAAATACTTTGGTGGCTTAAATAATAATTTTTAAAAGAAGGTTAAAAATCCATGCTGTTTAATGTTGCTTTAACAATTTGTCTGTGCAGTGTGGTGCTGGCTGTGAGAATAGCTGTGGGAAGCTCCACTTTAATTAAAGTAAATGCAATTAATTGAGAAGCAGTAAATGAGCCTATGAAGCTTGCACTGTTTTCAGTGCTTTTACTTCCCTTCTGCAAATAGAGCCTTTCCATGTTGTGAGTGCCTTCTGCCAGATCACAGGAATTAGTTGTGTTAATATTTATGGAACCAATTAACTTTTTTGTTTTCTTTCTGTCCCTCTAGCTGTGGCTAAGTCTCTGTTCTTCAAATTAACATTAAAAAACCAAAAGACTCCAATTAGCTCGTGGTTGAGCACTACACAAACACAAACATTTTCCAGAGAGCCCAAACCTTCCAAAATGTTGTGCAGCCTGCTCCAGGGGAGGAGGCTGTCAGTGGGAAGAGCTTGAAATGAGTCCTAGCAGTTTGAAGGATGTGTCAGATTGCTCTAGTTTCTTATTATGGTTGGTTCCTTGGCTGTGCCTGCTGTGTAATGCTCACCAGTAGCACTGGTGGAAGGTACATGCCTGCCCTGGAGCAGCCTTTCCATGCTGCTGGATGGATGGAGAGGAGGATATGGCTCAGTGAGGGATCAGAGACTTCTTTGGAGAAGTTCCTGTGGTGCTGCTCTGTGGTTTTGCAAAGTTTTCTTCCAGACTTTGTGGAAGTTGGGTGTTCAAACAAGAGTTTTTTAGATCAAACTTACCAGTGCCTTGTGCCACTGAAGGGCTTGCTGAATTGAGGCCAGGGTGACCCCTTGCTTTCCTGGCCAGGAGTGGTGGGGCATGGCAGCTGCATGTCATGCCTTGTCTTGCTCTGGGTGATCACGACTCCTGGAGCTTTAAAAAGATACTGATCTAGCCTGGTATTCTCCTGTGAAATGAATTTAAAATGGTTGGACAAACTTAGACAAAAATAGATCAGTGCTGCTTAGGAGAGTACTGCAGCTGTGGTGTTACAAAAGAGGGTTATGAACTGAAATCCCTGTGTTTGCTGTACTAATGTTAAAGCTTTAACGTAATTAAGTTATAAAATTGTGAATCTACAAAGAGAGAGGTGGAGTGGCTCTGCACTGGTGCCAAAAGGGCCTCCCAGCACAAGTTCCAATAGTGCAAACCTCTCGTGGGGTGGGAGAGGGGTGGCTCAACCCTGCAGGAATGGAGGAAGCAAATGTGAAGAGGAGTGAGGAAGCACTTGTGGAAAGGGCAGGTTGGTAGCTCTGGAAGTCAGAGCCATTTCCTTGTCACCAGCAGTGGTATGATGTGTCCAACTGTCACATGTCTTTCTGAAATACGTGTCCTGGGAGTTTAATAAACACTCTGTTTAGAAAATTGGTGAAGGGTGGATGGTGTGAGAGGTTTCCCTCTTCTGGGTTGCCCCTTCTGACTTGTCTTGAAGTGTTTCTGAGGTGCAGGAATAAGTGAGCTTTCTCCTTACCCCTCTGGGAAATGCCTGTGTTAAAAGCTGCTCTTTTTTTTTTTTTTCCTTCTATGCTAAATAAATCACATTTCTGATTTACCAAGATAAATCTCTGCCCTGCTAATGTGGGTCTTACTGAGTTCCAGGCTGTGTTACAGGGAGATCTCAAAAGTTCATGTCTGTCATTCAGACCTAGTGGGATCTATAATGTTTTTCTACTCTATGCAAGTTAACCTTTATTCTGGTCTTTGTGAGCAATGTATGGACCAAAGTTTTCTTTATGCTTGGGTGAAAATGTACGTGTCAGCTCAAGATCTGTTTATCCCCTTCAGCATTTCAGAGTGGCACTGCTGATGCTCATATGTGGCATAACTGGTAATAACATCTAATTTGGGGTTAGGTTTTTAGTCAAGTGGCTTGTAGAAGGGGGTTTTGGTTGTTGTTTTTTTTTTTTTTTTATGAAGGTTTTAACACAGTAAATATGCATTCTCTGAGCTAAATGTGGGAAACACAGCTATGCAAGGATTAAATGCAGTGGGTACTGGAATATTCTGGGTTGTTTGAAATGATAATTTGGACAGATTTAGATTGAACTAGCAGTGCTGCAAATGTTCCATTAGGCAAACCACAGAAAATTCTGGGGGAAATCGTGCTGCAGAAGAACAGGCTATCCAAGCAGTTCCTCAGACAAGAAGAGGGACTGTGAGCTGGAAGGTACATAGTGACAGTGATAACCAACTCCAGTGAAATGTGGTGTTGCAGAGAGTCCCAGGCAGGAAATTTGAGGGAAAATGGGGCATACCACCTTGTTCCCTGACCCACATGTGCTCTGTTTTTTGGTTGCTTGGAGAACACACAGCAAATCAATAGATCTATGTAGAGAATTTTGGCTTCTGTTATTGTGGATGTTTGTGCCTGGTGTGGCTGTGCACATGCAAATGCTCTGGGCTGATTTCTGTTGCATTTCCTAGCTCCATGGCTTTTTCACTTTGTTTTTCCTTATGTCTATTTTCCTCTCCAAGGTTATTTGTAAATTCAGGTCACTGAGTGTTCTTATGTAACGGGAATGGGCTTCTTTAGCATGGAGAGGACATTCCCAGCTGCAGTGGGTACAGGCTGTGTCTGTGCACGCAGCAGTTATTTCACAGTGTGGTTGGAGTTGAAATAACCTGGTGTGCCTGTCAACAGGGAGACATGGGAAGGTTTTTGCACACTGCGGGAATTCTGTTGTCAGAAATCACCATTTTAGAATTGCTTTGTTCAGTGACACTTCTGTATTTTGCTCAGCAGAGCCTCTGGCTATTGCTTTTGGTTCATGCCAGTAATTTGTGACTGCAGGGCTGGGCTTGGGTAGGGCTGGGCTTAGGTGTGCTCCTCTGCAGCTGTGTTTGTTGTTTTAGTGTCTGTACCTGAGTGGGTTTTTATTTATGGAAATAGCATGCAGATGTCTAGATACTGTTTATGTGGGAGTTATTCTAACTTTATGTATTTTCTTCCTCCAAAAGGGAGGGCATTGGCCTGTATGGGGTGTAAGTGGCAGGGTTTTGGTAGCAGGGCAGAAGCCAGAGCTGTCACATTCTGAGCACAGCCAGGTCCAAAGAGCTGAAGTGCACCCAGTGCAGCCACAGCTGAGACTGTCAGGCGCAATGGTGCTGTCTCTGGGAAAAGATATCATTAAGAAGGAGTAGGAATAAAGTGAGAGAGCCCTGTAAAGACTAGGGACAGAAAAGGGGGAAAGGAGGTGCTCCAGGTCACCAGGACCCCGGTGGGCGAGTGTGAGGAGGAGGGAGCAGCAGAGAATGACTGTAATGCCATTCCCTGGCCCTGTGCACTGCTCAAGGGAGCTGGGAATGAAGAAGTCACAATGAAGGAGTGGAGCTGAGAAGGGGCTTGGTGGGGGAGAAGGTGTTTCAGTGTTTGTTTTTCATCATCCAATTCTACTTCAGTTGGCAATACATTAGGTTAATTTTCCCCAAGTCAAGTCTGTTTTGCCTGTGATGGTAATTGCTGAGTGATCTCCCTGATGTTTACCTCAGCTGACAAACTTCATCTTATTTTTCTCCCCTGTTCTTTTGAGGAGGGAGGGCACAGCTGGGTGGGCAGCTGGCCAAGATCAGCACACAGCATCACAGTAGCTCAGCAAAAACTGAGATGAAACTCAGTACCAGGTACAACTTTCCCTGTGGTGGTTCCTTACTGTGTTTTTCAGCTGAATGTCTTCTAAATGTCGTGCAGATGCAGAGACACTCTGGTATAGAACTGAATTCCTTTGCTTTTAATTGAGGCTCCCAGGTGTTGAAGCAAGTCATGGTTCCACATGTCTGTGGTACCTGTAACAAGGTCAGGTGTGCACCTGTAACCAGGTACACAGGCCTTGGTGTCCTGAAGGTCAGAATTAGGAACTGCTCCCCTCCCTCTCTTCAGGCAAGGGAAGGGAGCAGAACAGGACACAGCCATACACTCCAGTCTGAATTCAGGGAAGTACAGAACAGACCTTGGGCCCATCTAGGTGTTTCTTCTGCTTGTCTTTGCTGTGTAGGAGGTGCTGCTCCAGCTGTGTCTGCATTGCTGACAGTTTTGTAGCACAAGAGGACGTACCTGTGGCATTGCAGAACAGATCTCTGTTTCAGAGTGTTCTTTTTCAGATGTTAGAAGTGCTCATTAGAGGGCAGCAGAATAAGTCTTCCTTTTTCTAGGTCAGGTCTATATTTTTGATTATTTTTCATCTCTGCAGGGCATAGAACAAAATTTTCCAGTTCCTACTTCAGTTTTTCCTGGTGCATTAAGTGTACAAAACAACAATGCTCATATGAAAACCTTAGCCTGTATAAGGAAATATGGATTATTTATAGTAAAAATTGCTTCTTTGAAGCTTAGGGAGCTTGCAGGCTCATATGAGAGAGAGCTTCTCTAAGATTAAACCACAAATGGTCAGCACAGTATGTGGAAAAACAGCCAAAAGAATATTTCACAGCTAACTTGTTTTTTGCTCAGCTTAATTCTTATTTGACCTATATGTCCATATGCATCTATGGATTTGTTTGCTGCACTCCAGCTGCTGCTGCCACCTTTTCCTGCTTGAAGAAAATGTTAAAGAACCAGTCTTGCTTCATCCAAAAGTAATCTTTAAATGAGATCTGATAGCACACCCCCCACCACCCTCTGGAATGGAAATACTATAAATAATTATGGCACTGTCTTTAAAGGCTAAGTGGGGCTGGGATTTGGAGTCCAGCATCACAATACTTAAAATGCATTATTTATTATGTAACATTCATAGAAGGCCGCTGTAGCACTGTGTAGCCAGGGTGTTTCAGGCTTCTGGAAGAGCTGGGTGCAAGTCCTGGCTAGGAGTGAACATCTCCCATGCCCATCTTACTGGAGATCTTTTGCATGTTGTTGACTTTGGGAAAAGGGAAGCTGGTTCAAGACAGCTGGAATAGCAGGAATTTGTTTTTAGGTTTAGCAGTATCAGCCACTGGTTTCCAACGGCTGACTGATTTTGGAGGGTCCTCAGTGGAAGCCAAGCTTCATTAATTAATCTTTGCTCTTTGGCCTGACGTGGTGGAGCAGGTGGGAGGGTTGGCAGGGCGAGACACGACACCTTTCTCTCTTACCCACAGTGTGTTGTGTGCTTTGCCATCCTGCAGGCTTCTTCATCTCCCTATCCTCTACCCAAAGGTGCCAAGGGACAGGTCCCTCAGGAATTTGTGAGTGCCTTGTGTTCCTCACATGCATGGGGCCTCTACCAAATCACCATGTTCTTGGCTGCTAACAATTTTGTAGCACAGTTCTGCCCTGAATTATTTTTAGGGTGGCAGTATCCAAACCCACAAACTGCTGAGATGGAACAACCTTCTTGATACTGTCAAAATGTTGTTCCTGGCACAGTAGCTTGGATCAGTCCTGCCTCCTGGAGAAGTCCAGATTGTGCTTTGCACTTCTGGTTTGGGATCCACCATGTAGCTGGCATTTCTTCACGTCATGCTGCGACACCTCAGCAAAGTCAGGGCAAATAGGGAGCTCCTCATCAGGGAAGGAAAGCTGAACAAAGCCATAAAAATGTGAACAATGGCTCATAGCTCTTGGCAGCTCTTGGGCCATTAGGTAAAATTAATATCCTGTCAGCAGGGTAAAAAGATGAAACTCAGTCTTAGACCAAGTGAGAAACATGATGAGTCTGTAGGCGTGTGGATTGAACTCCGTTGGACTGTGATCCATATTAGGAAATGAGCAGGCACAGTGCTCATGCCACAGCCTTCTTCATGCAGAGCAACACTCTTCCTGCCAGCATCTTCTGTGCAATGCAGGAAGATTGCTGCCTTCCCTCATAGAATGAAAGTCTCTCCTGGGAGCTAACATGGTATTTTGTTGAGGTTATAGGTGTTCTCAGTAGGTGGTTTTTTTTGGGTGTGGTGAGCCTAAGTATTGCAGATACTGCTTGGTGAGGGGTGTGTAGCTCTTCTGTTCTGGGAGCACTTTCTTCACAGGAAGGATTCCAGTCCTTGTTGCCCTGTAAGCATGGGGACCCTGAGTGAGAGGTGAGGGCATGGATGGGCAGTCTCAAGGTTTGCTGCTGCAGTCCCAGACCTGAGGAGATCAAGGCAATGCCAAATGTCTGGCAGCTCTGAGGGCTGACAAGGAGTGTCAGAGAAGCACAAGAAGTGTCAGAGAATTCATGGTAGTTTGTTCCTTTGCCATCCCCTGTTATTTCTTTTAACATCATGGGTGTTCTCTCCACGGCTCTGTGCTGGCAGCTGCTGATCTCATCTCTGTGTGAGGTGGATGGGGCTGGACCCATTGATGCTTGTGCAGACAGTGTAAATGGGACTTCATTGTCTGCCTGTGCTGCTGGCAGGCAAGAGCATCAAGTACAAAGTGGCAGAGCCCGGTCACTTTTTTAAAATTTGGCTTGCTTTAAAATAGGTTCTACCAGGGAAATGTCATTTGGAAATGGGGAACCGATGCTGACCTGCAGGGCTGAAATAAAATAAAGGTGAAGAGGTGATGGGCTGGAGATAAAAAACCCAACAAAACAGCTTCTACCTCTCTTAGAGAGGCCCACACCTTAATTTTCCTTTTTTAAAAGATTTCTTCTGCATTTAAGTGAGCCAAATGGGTATATTGGAGTAGAGAGGCTTGCTCTAAGACCTTTTCTGAAAAACAAGTCTTGTGTGAGAATCGTTGTGGGCCAGACAAAGAGCTCCCTGACAGGGAGAAGCCTCTCCTCCATGTCAGCAGATCAAGAGTTCTGTGGGAGGTCTGCAGTGAGGTGAGGGTCCCAGGGGTCTCTTGGTGGTGGGATGATGCTCTGTGTCCCTGGAGCCAGCGGAGGAGCAGGAGCAGGGTGTGGATGTGGCTCTGTCCAGGAGGGAGGATGCTGTGTGAGTGTCTGTGTTGTGTAAGATGACAGAGCTGGTGATCCTGTTGGTGCCTCAGGGCTTTTGGGAGCTCTGAATTGTCAGCTGAAGCGGAAGAGCAGTTGAGACAGCACAAAAGCAGCAGCCACCAGAAGTGGCAGTGGCAGCCAGAAGAGATGTGAAGCAGTGTTTGGACCAGTTCCACTTACAGGGCAGTCTGTGCTCCCAGGAGGCGGGAAGGAGACCTGACATGCTTGCGCACCACCTGGAATGAGTGTTTTCACGGGCTTGGCTTGTTGAACTGTTTAATCAGCATCACCACCATGAAAAAAAACCCCATCAGACTGGTAGCTCACTGTGTCATGTTTGAATGCTAGAGCTAGCACGACCTTTTCAAGGTTAAAGTGCCATTATGATCACACAGAGGCTTCATGCAGACATAGGATGGCCTTGATCTGTCCTTGAGGGGCTCCTGCTTGACAGCTTCAGTCTTGACCTTGTGGTGGAGCAGTTCCTTATCAATGGTACTCGGTTGTACAGTGCTGTGGTAGAACAGCCATCTTGCTTCTGGCCTAGACATAAACCCTCTGAGCAGGGAGGGCTGTGTGCTCCTGTGGGGCAGGAGGGGTGCCTGGGTTCAGCAGGTGCTAAGCTGCTATAGATGCTGGGAGTGGGCTCGAGTTCCATCTCCACTCCAATCACAGAACAGAAGAGCAAGGATTTTATGCCTTGTACTTCTCCAGGTGGTTATTTTTCCAGCTCTGTTCTTCAAATATTTCCCAATTTTGAAAGCTGCTGTATGTCCCCCCAAAAAGGGAAGAATGGGAAGTGTTCTGCATTGCCAATCCTGTGTGTCAGGTGTTGCCCAGCTGAGCTGGGGGCTGCAGATCAAACATATGCCTGGCAGAAGCTACTTGGGAAGCTTTCCTGGGTAATCTCAACCTCCTTACTTTATGTTAGTGTTTTAGTCCTCTGTGTTATAAAGCCACTGATGATGCAAGTGGTGTTTGAACTGACTGATCAGAATGTGACTGGATTGAGCTAATAATTCTTAAATTATGTAAATAATGAAAGTCTGCTGGTGTTTTACTGGTTAAGTTGTGCTGCTCTTTTCTGTGTCTAAATCTGAAATTACTTTATTGTATATATTGCCTAAAAAGACTATTGGGTAAAAGAAATGAGTATGATTATATTTAATATGTGTCTGCTCAGTGGTAGAAGATGTGGCTGGACTCAGTGTTTCCTCAGTGCTCCCAAAGTGCAGGTGTGTGGCTTTCCTGGAGTGCAGGAGCTCTGACAGCTGCAGATGGTGGGATTAACTCCTTGACGTATGCTTGTGCAATAGATAGGGCAGCATGGGGAGGGGACCACACCACGCTAATCTGCCACACAGACTTAACAATCAAGGGCAAGCTCTGACATGTGATTACTTTTTTCATTTCACTGTCAATGCATGGAGTGTTGTGAGTGGGGAAACTAACTCATGCCACAGGGAGCCTGAGACCAGGCATGTTAGAGAATCCAAAGAGGAGTGAGTGCCAGGAGAGAAGAATTAATCAACAGTTAAAATAACACAGTGGAAATTTTGCCATGGTCCTAAAGCTCTGAGTAAGGTTCAGAGTAATTACTGCATAAAAAGAATTGATTGGAGCAGTCAGGAAGTGTCTCTAGAAACTCTCCTTCTGCTTTTCTTTCTGCTGTGTGGTAGGCATTGCCCAGGTCCTTGTGACTGTGAAAGTTATGCCAGGTTCACTGAGCTTCCTTAGCACAGGGGCAGGAAAAACCCATGTGCCTCACCTCAAAGGAGGTGTAGGAGCTCACAGCACTGTCTGCAGCCAGTGCTGTCCTTCCTGAGCTTTCACATTTATCTGCAGAATCAGGTTTTTGGCATTGGTGCCAAAAGTGTGAAATATGAGCAATGACTCAATTGATCAGAGCTCTTTTGCTTGGAAAAGAGCTCTGATCAATTGAGAAAAAGAGGAGCTGATGAAGTTTAATCAAATAGGTTTGCCCAGAGACTGAACTTGTTCCCAGTGTCTTCCAGTAAGATAAGCGGGGAAAAAACAAACTGGAAGATGCTGGGTTCAAGGTGGACAGAGATCCTTCAGTAAAATGGCAGTGAAGTTGCAGGACCCCTTGCCCATAGTTGTTCTGAATTTCTGGTGCCCACATGGATTGGAAGCAGAGCCTCCAAAATAAAAATTCATGGGAGGTGCTGCCTGCCAGGGGCTCTCTGCTTGGGCATTGCACCCAGCTGTGGTCAGGCCTGGTCTGTTCTTAGCTCAGTGGTGCTGTTTGCTGGACAGCAGGCTCCAGTTCAAGCCCTCCAAGTGCCTTCTGTTAATGCATTGTGAGGTGTTGGTGTGCAGCCTCTGCCTGTGGCTGGCCACACAAGGTGCAAGGCCAGGGGGCTGCCTGTGGGTGCTCCAGTGGGTGCTCCCTCCAGGCCCCTTTCAGTGACTTCTTTCTGTCCCCTGAAGCTTCAGCTGGAGATTGGGCAGAGGTGCTGCCAATGGTACAGCTAACAAGTGCCAAAGTGGAATTTTCTGCTCCTGCCCTGATCCCAGTCCCAAATACATTCATGCAGTCACCCTGCCCCTTGACTATTTTAGCATAAAGTTGTCATTACAGTATTTCTGTTGCAATTTAAAAACTGGAATGAAAGTGTTAAGAATTTGACCTCATGGATGCTTTTAATACAATTCTGTGGCAGACCTGCTGGAACTGAGAACAGCTGATTAAAATACTTACAGGGTACAAGTTAAGCTTTGGGCTTTTTTTGCCTTTGGGCTATTCTGCCTGTAACGTTTTTGCAACTGCCAGAAAATTGGTATATCTTCCCAGCCTGTTCTGCAGTCATTAGTCTGTACTGACTTTCTTCTTTCCTGTGCTTCCTGCTGTCCTTCAGATCCATCATGGAATTAATTGGTGGGGAAAAAAGAACAGGGAAAGAAATTTGTCCACTGCACATGACAGGAATTTGCTGGCAATGCTATCTCAGGTTAAGTACAGAAATGTAACTTTTTTTTTTTTTTTTTTTTTTTTCTGTAAGCTACCAGGCATTTGCTCTGTGTTTCTTGCTTCAAAATAGGATATGCAGGTTTTGTCTGGAAAATAAGGCCTGTGGCCAAGACTGGAAATGTTGGCTACTTAGCCCTGGGGAGGAGAGAAGACATGACAGTTCAACAAGCAAACAAGGGCAAGAATACAGTAAGCAATAGAAATGCTGACTCTGCTGCCTTCAGGAAAGGGTAACTTGAGCCTCAGTGGTTGGGATGCCACTGTTAGGAGGCCAGGAAAGAGCTACTGTTTGGAAAGCAGAGGCAGGGATCTGTTAGAAAGGTCAGGGACTGATTGGATTAACTAGGGCAGCACTGAAAGCTCATCAAAAAGAAAGTAAGGTGGGGCAAGGCTTTTTTAAACTTCTCATTGTTCTTGCCCAGGGTCAAGCACTGGGAACTCCTTAGAAGAAGCTGGAACTTTCTCTCTATCCCTTTGTCCCAGCAAAGGATGTGTCTGTGCTCCTGGCTTGGGTCTCACTGGAGCCTGGTCTCTGCACACTGCAGAGGTCCCCCAGGCCTTCCTTTTCACCCCATGCCCATTCATAAAGCAGACCAGAGCATTGAGTTCTCTGCTGGGTTTCTCTTCTAATTCTGTTTTCTTCTGTTTGTTTGCTTACGCTGCAATTCAAGCTGTGCCTGTTTATTCCTTGTAAAATTCCTGTATGCACATCTGAAGGCAAGTTTCTGTCATGTTTGCATCTTTGATTTAGAGGCACATACTCCTCTCTGGGCATGTGCCCTGGGCCACACAGGGCAGAGGAGTGGCTGAGGGAGTAGCACTGGTTTTATGTGTATCCTATGCTCTGTCGTGTGCCTGGGACCAGTCAGCAATCTGCTGTTTGCAAACACAGAGCATGTAACTTACAGGGCTGTGGCAATCAGCATACAGAGATGTGTGTCTCCAAATCTTATGCATATCTGCTGTATTTTTTTCTCTTTCTTGAGGTCCCTGTGGGGGAAAGTCTAGTGTCCAGACATCTCAGCATGATTTTTTCATGTCTGCATCTCTGCATGATTTTTTCATGTCAGCACCTCTCCAGGAGCCAGTTCAGGCACTTTGTTGTTATATGTGTCTGAAAGCTGCTGCATCCTTGGTGGGCTTGCACAGCCTCTTACCACCAGCTTCCTGATAGTCTCGAGCTGATAGTTTTTTGTTGTGTAGTCTTGGTGGGCTCATCTTTTCCTAAGCTCTCCCTTCTGGGTTTTGAGGCAGAGCTGTTGACATCCCAGTACCCCTAAAGAGTGAGTAGGAAAGCAAGAGAGGACTGTAGGCACGATGGAAACTCATTCCTGCAACAGTTATGGGACCTTAGGAGGAGAGGGGAGGCACAGCAGGCTTAACTCTACAGATTTAACTCAGTCTGTGGGGAAGAGGAGAAGGAAAAGATGCTGTAGCAGTGTTCATTGTAACTGTTGAACAGACAGGTGTGAGAGACACAGAATTCACTCCCAAAGCTTTTTATTCAGAGTGTGCATCCAGGTTTCTCTGTAGGAGTCCTCTGCCAGCTGCTCTCCTCCTTTACCTTCTGTCTAACAATGGGGGCTCTTCTGTGGCTGAGTGTGGCTGGGAAGTCAAAAAAGTCAAAGTTGAGGTGTTGTGCCAAGTCCTGCCTCTGGTCATCTTCTTTCTCCCATGCCACATGCTGCCTTTTTTCCCCATGGAGCTGTGGCCTCTGCATTTTGGCTGGTTGTTCTTCTAATTAGGTCCTTGGGAAGAGGCAGAACCCAGCTAAGAAATCTGTAGCTAAAAGTACTAAAGGAGAAGGTGAAATAGAGGAGGAAGGAAGATTTTTTCAAGCTGTTGATGAGCTGGTGTTAGAGCAGGTCAAAACCTGCTGCTTGATGTTGATCCCTGAGCTGTTTCTGAAGCTGCTTCTGTTTTTTGCTTCCAGGCTGCCCTCAGAGTCAGAATTGGTGCTGCAATGTTTGATCAGGGACTTTGTTTCTTCCTTCTGATGGTCAGACATTTATTTTTCTATGGTTCCTGTGTGTGGGAGAAATGTGTTTGCAAGGTGAGGGTTGGGGTGGGTCTACCAATGATTTTCACATTTCTCATGGCTTGGCTGGTGCTGTCACTGCTGCATCTCTTACAGTGACAAGATCATCCCTACCCACCCAGAAGGCTTGGCATAGGAGCTGGTGTGCTCTGTCAGAACAAAAAGAGTATCCAAACTGGGCACTCCCATCTTTTGACAGCAGCCAGCAGGGCAAGCCTTGGGAGTATAAAGCAGCACCTTCCTCAAAATGCTTAGCTGGGTACTTAAAACATTCAGTGCCTAATAACTGTTACAAAAAACAAACTAGCGAACTGCACAGGAGGAAAGCTGTAGGTACCACTAGGGCCAAATCCATTGAGTCCCCCTGCTCCTCCAGCTGGGAGAGGTTCTGCAGACATTCCCTCTGTCCTTGCTTGTGAGCCTGTCCTGAGGACTTGGGTGTGCTTGTGTGCTCATTCATGTCAGGCTGCTAGAGATATGTTGCTACTGATGAATTTGAACTTCTGTCTAAGATAGATTGTGGGTACTTTAGACCCTGGGACTGAAGGCTGAAAGATGAGTCCAGCTGTCTGACAGAGCTCCCTGTGCTCCTGACCACACACAGCTCCCTTGGTTTGGCTCAGCTCATTAAAGAAGCAGGAAGCTGACCTGGTGCAGGGCAGTTGGGTTTGTGTGCAGGACCTGGAGGAGTCAGGGTGGAAGACTGAACAAGTAATGCTTGGATAAGCTAAGCCAAGCTAAGCTCTCATTTACCAGCACCCTGAGCTACTGTGGAGTCTGCTTGCTGTTGTCTCTGTGCCAAGTTTCCAAATGTCATGTGTTGATACTGCCCATGGTATTGATACTGCTTCACATTCCATGTCGATCTTTCCAGGGGAAGCAGCCCTGCCTCTGTGTCATTAACATGGAAGTCAATTACGGTTGATTTTTTTTTTTTTACTTTAGTTCCATTAGAGCCAAGCAATCCAATACTGCATTCAGTATTCCCTGGAGCAAGTCAGCACTTTGCAGACCCCTTCCCTGCTCCCCAAAGTACCCCCAAGCATCCTGCCAGCATCACTGCAGGAGCTGAGAGTGTGTCTGCAATCCCTTTAGCAGTAGGTGGGGCATTGGCATACAGAGACCTTGGAGTGGTGTTCTGGAGATGTTGCCTGTACAGGCATGTGGTGGAAGAGGCTGCCAGTTTGCCAGGAGAGCAGATTTACTGAACAGAGAATTTAGTAAATGAAATCAGGGCTCCTTCCTCCTCACCCAGCTAAGGGTGAGGGCTGCCTACCTCAGGTGTGGTTGAATACACTCAGGCTTTTTGACTGCTGACATGTTTTTTTGGAATGGGTGTTTTGGTGAAATCCCAGCTTGATTGTAGATGCTAAAGCACTATTTCTGATTAATGGAACTTGTTTTGAGGAGGTGGGGGGAAGCAGAGGTTTGACATTTCAGCTTGTCCTTGAGCTGTGCAGCTCTCTGAACAGTGGTGGCAGGGTGGTCCTTCCTACTGGTGGAGTATCCTCTCTGCTGAAAAGGCAGCCTGAGATAGCTCCTTGCCAGTGTTAGAAGGGTGCATTCAGGGCCATCCAGAAAATCCCTTTACTCAGGTCTGGATTGCAATGTACCCTTTAGATGCTAATTTAGCAAATCTTCCAGGAAGAGGCAGGGAAACTGTTAGCTGGGAAGAATACTTCTGTGGATCTTCAAAGGATTTCTCATGGTTTTGCCCTTGTGCTTTCATTGTATCCTTGTATTTCTGGACACTTGTGAACAAGGGAGGGCTTCAGGAATAAATTTTAGACTTTTTAGTCTTTTCCTACTTTGGGCAAGTGCAAGTCCATATTGCTGTTGGAAGAGTTGTTACCACAGGAGATAGAGGGGTGCAGAGATCAGGCTTGGATGTTACTTTTGGGTCAGCTGACATGTTTCAAAAGTCATAGGTTAATATTTTTCTGGAAAACACTGATTGGCATAAGCACAATTGCTTCTCAAATGGAAGTTGATGGAGTGAAGTACTTGATGCCCTTATAGCAAACTGGACACTGAGGAAGTAAATAGGGAGAGTTCTCTCTGCTCCCAGCTCTTCTCTGCCTCCTGCTGTGCCCCTGAGTGCTTATTCCTTCTGAGCTGATGGGAGGAGAGCATCTGTCCAATCTGTGCCTCATGTGCCCTGTGGAGAAGAGAGGGCTTAGTGAGTAGGTGCTTCAGGCCACCAGGCTAGGAGCAGAAATGATCCCCCTGCCAGCTCTTCTCCCTGTCTGCCCAGATGGGCTTTGGTTTTGCTGTGGCAGCCCCACTTCTCTGCTTTTGCTCTGACCTTTCTACTGGAAGACAAAGCTCACTGAACATTTAATGGTGTCCTATGGGTGTCCACCTTCCTGTAATATCCTTGTTTCTGCCCCTTCCCTTGCTGTTCCTACTTCTCCCCTTTTTCTCTCTGCAAGAGCTTCATCCTTATGTTCCTGTCATTTGCAACTATGATTTCAGCCTGTTTTGACAGTCTTCTCTTGACCTTCATGGCTCAATTCTTCCTCCTTCGCTGTGGAGACATTTGTGATGTGATCTTTTCTCTCCTCTCTGTGCTGCTGAAGCTCCTGTATGTAACTCCCCCTTATTGCTGATCCTGTGATGGTTTTGTTTTTTTTTACCCTGGAGTTAAATATCTGCAAAGTCTACTCAATGCAGTTTCTGGCTGGCATTGTTGCCTGGAAATATAATTAAGTATTGATCACTGGGCATTCAGCAGTCAAATGAGTTAATATATTAATTATGTGTAAGAGGATGTCATTCCAGTAATGTTTGTTACCTACTGGCTGGCATAGCGTGTGTGTGTTGAGAGGAAGGGTGTAGATGGACCTTGCAGTGGTGTTTGCTATTTCTTTTGCCTTTTAATGGTTATGAGTCCCTTGACCAGTGGTGCTCTCTGGGCATTGCTCTTTTGCTGCTGCTGTTGTTTCTTGCCTGTTCCTGCTCGTTGTTCTCTGCTGATGATAAATTTTCAGAAGCCTTACACTACCTCAGTGGTTACTTCTAAGGGCAGCCAGGCTGGAGTAATCCCAGTTAACATCTTGCTTCCAGAGGCTTCCTGGAAACGGCAGTGCCTCCTTGACTCAGACTATGTGCCAGTGGTTGACTTGATTGAGGAGCTGAGCAGCTACTGGCTGGAAGATGTGTCTGTCTGCCAAGCCTCCACATCACAGAGAGTGCAAAAAAATCCACCTTGTCCTCCTTGCTCCCTGGTGGTCTTCACTGCTCTGACTCCCACCCCACCCTTAGCCCTAGACAGGGGATCCATTGTGGATATGTGGCTTAATATGGAAAAAAAATGTTTGCTACCAGTTCACATTGGATTCTGTCCATTAAAATTCTTGAAAAACCTCTGGCCAAAGGCAGCTTTTAATAGGAGCTGTGTGATTACCCTGAAACAGTCCCTGCCAGCTTCCCCTGTGCCACAACTGGTGTGAAACATCTCATAGCCTGACCTCAGTGTGTGTGGGGGGAGATTATTCACGTGTCCAGAGAAGGGCAGTGGAGCTGGGGAAGGGTCTGCAGCAAAAGCCTGATGAGGAGGAGCTGGGGGAGCTGGGAAAGGGGCTCAGCCTGGAGAAAAGGAGGCTCAGGGGGGACCTTCTCATTCCCTACAGCTCCCTGACAGGAGGGTGCAGCCAGGTGGGGCTTGGGCTCTGCTCCCAGGGAGCAGGGGACCAGAGGAAATGGCCTCATGTTGTACTGGGGGGGTTTGGGTTGGATACTGGGGAAAATTCTTCACTGAAAGACGATCAGGCATTGGAAGGTCCTGCCCAGGGCAGTGGCAGACTCACATCCCTGGAAGTGTTCAGAAGGTGTCTGTGGTGCCTAGGGACATGGCCTAATGGTGGAACCTGCACTGGTGTTAGGATTTGATGATCTTACAGGTCTTTTCCTGATATCCAACCTAAACTTCCCCTTCTTCCCTGGACTCAGCTCCCTGCCCCTTCCTCGAGTGCTGTCACTGGTCACAGGAGTGAAGAGGTCAGTGTCTGCCCCTCTGCTTGCCCTCAGGAACATGTTGAAGACCACAGTCAAGTCTCCCTTCAGTCTTGCCAGGCTGAACCAAGTGACCTGAGCCCCTCCTCATAAGGCTTCCCCTCCAGACCCTTTCCCATCCTTGTGGTCCCTCTTTGGAAGCTCTCTATCAGCTTGATGTGTTTTTTGGTACTGTGGTGCCCAAAACTGCACACAGGACTTGAGGTGAGGCCACACAGTGCAAAGCAGAGTGGGACAATCCCTTCCTTTGACCAGCTGGCAATGCTGCATGATTTTCTTTGTTTTATTAGTTTCTCTTCTTTCCCCAACACTTGCCATCAGGTTAAGTGTGCACTGGCTTTGCTTAGCAGGATGGAAGGGCTGAGCCCTGGGGCTCCTCCTGCCTCTTTTTTCCATCTCCATCTGAGGAAAGGTCCAGCTGTAGCTCTTGCTACCGACTGCATCCCTGCCCTGTCAGATGATGAAGGGAGTGGTTCCTGCAGGCACTTGTTTCACCAAGCTGCACAGTGAGCATGGTCTGGTTGCCTGTCCTTCCTCATTTCAGTTAAAGGCATGATTCCAGATGATGCAATCTGTCTGAATCCCTCCATGGCCTGTTTTTCCCAGCAAGGTGGCTTTGAATGCTAAACCTGGCTCCAAGAAATGAGAAAAACTGGGTATTTCTACAAACAAAGAAATGAATCCATGGAATGTATTGTGTGTAGGAGTGGGGGGAAGGTGGGGCTCTGCACATAACAGATCCTGGTGTTTGCTGTAATCCCTGAGAAACAGAAACAACTCCACAACTCGTTCTGGATGATGTCTCATACCTCCTCCTGTGTGCAGCTGGTCTGCTGCCAGTGCTGCAGTGGCAGCTGACATTGACATATTTGTCTGTCTGCCTTGGAAGTCTGTCCCTCTGTCCTCTGAGCATCTTGAAATCCATATTTTGTTTCCCTCTCTTTCCCTATTTCTGTCTGCTCTCTCACCTTTCTCCAGCACCCCATCAGGCCACTGCTTTGGCTTTGAGGGGAAATGCAGCATGAAATGCTGCCTGAGGCAGGCATGGCTGGAGCTAGATGATCTTTAAGGGCCCTTCCATCCCACATAATTTTGTGATTCTGTGATAAAATGCAGTGTCTCCACTGAATCCATCCACTGGGAATGTAATAACAAGTACAGCTGAGCAGAGCTGCCTCCCCTAAGGTGCTGAAAGAGCATGTATGAAGGCATAGGTAAAAGAAACACCAGATGCCAAAAACAGTATGAGAGGGGTTATAGGAACCAGTGGCTGGAGATGGAAAACTTCCCTAGGGAATGCCAGTTTAATTGTCTGCTAGCTAATATGCAGTTAAAAGACAAGGAAATTAAGGTAAACTGTTCTTGCTTTTTAGATAAATAAGAAGCACCAGATAAAATCCAGTAGTGTAACTATTTCAGATCTAGATCTTTCACTGTGTAATACTGCAGAGATACTGAACTACTGATTTTTAAAGCTTCTCAAAGGACAGGATAGTCAAAGGTAATCTTATTAGCAGGAAAGGAAAAGATATTTTGGGGAAAATCTCTTTCAAATGCAGGCCTGTAAGGCATTGTCAAAAAGCATAGTAATGTTTCAGTGTTCTGCTTCCCTCAGTAAGCCCCAAGGAGAGACTTTACCCATTGGTAAACATGAATTACTCCCAGTCCCAGAATAAATCTCATTGCAGAGATTGGTTGCTGTTCAAGCTTTTATAGAGGTGGTATTCTGTTCTTCTCACTGCCCTTTATTGAAACTGCAACATTCACACAAATAGCTGAGGTGCCTGTATCTCTGTTGCTAAAATACACGTTTTTATCCTCTTGCCAACTGTCCAAATAGTGCTGCAGACTCACTGGAGTCTACTTTGGTGGTCCACTTTGATCAGATAAAGCAGGTTGTTTAGGACTGCATCTAGTCAGGTCTTGAATAATTCCATGGGTGGAGACCTGGGCGCTCTATAACCTCCTGACAATTAAAAAAAATCAGGAAAATGATCCCAAAAACTGTATGCTCCTTGTCTCTTGTCACTGGGCAACATTGGGAATAGTCTGTCTCCCTCCTCCTCTTCCTTTCCACCAGGTATTATGCACATTTATGGGATTTCCTTTGAGACCTCTTTTCCAGCCTTTCCTTAAGTAGAAGACACTCCAGTTCTTTAATAATTTTATTGGCCCTTAGCTGGATTAACTCCCCCAAGTGTGTCTCCATTGTCCTGGGGAGCCCAGGATTGGACCCATCACTCCAGATGTGGCCTCACACATCCAGATGTGGGGCAGAGGCGCTGCAGATGCTGTCAGACCTGCAGGAGCAGGGAAGCAGGTATAGTGGCTGTAATCCCAAGGAGGGTCACGTGTTGCATATCTGCAAAACTTCTGCCAGGGCTGGGTGCTGCACCTCTGGGAAGGCTGGTCTTTGGGGAAATGAGGATTGCCTGTGCTCCCAGGGAAGCTTTCCCCCAAGAGTCTGGTCTTGAGGAATGTACATCCTGTTTTATATATATATATATATGTATTCCTACATCTTCCCCTATGTCTGAATTGCAGCAGAGGAAGCTGCTTTAACTGGATGGCAATGCTTAATGCCCCTGTAGAGGCTCACCAACTTTTGTTCTTCAGGAATATCTTGAGCCAGTTGCTGTTGTTTCCTCTGGGGGAGGCAGGATCCAGGCTTCCCTGGTGCTGCCTGAAGCAGCATTTGGCCCTAGCTCCACTGTCTGCACTTGCTGGAGATGTTTCTCTTGGGCTTATTTATGGGGTGGTGGAAGCAAAGAAAACATGGTTGATTCTCCTCTCTTGATGGGGCCAGGGCTGTGAAGTTGCTCTCAGAAGCTTCTGGTGGGGTTTCTCTGCTCACAATGTTCAGGCAGGATGTTGGAATAGTCAGGTTTCTTGTCTGTGTGGTAAATCCGAGGCTGCTGCAGACCTACAGGTCCCTGTACCAGCTTGACTGCAAGAAGGCTTTGCCATTCATATAACATAGAGTTGTTAAGGTTAGGAAAACTCTGTGAGTCCCACCATTCCCCCTGCACTGCCAGGTGTGCCCCTAAGCCATGTCCCCAAGTGCCACATCTGCACCTTTTGAATGCTTCCAGGGCTGGTGCACTGATGCTGTGGGTTCTGCTGCTCTTGTGGCTCTTGAGTGACCTTCTGTGAGGCTGGAAGCTGCAGCAGAGCTTGCTGAGAGCTGCTGGGCATAAAATGAAATTCACTGTGATCACAGGTATTTAAGTTGTTTTTGGGGCTGCACAGAGAGGAAATATATGCCAGTGACAGCAAGGAAAAAGTCATCTTTTCTGCCATGCCATTCCTTGACAAATGAGAATGTTTGCACTGTGTAATTTATGATACTTTTGGAGAACTCTTTCATTGGAAGAAATGCACACACCCTTGTTGCATGTACATGGAAAGGAGTGCTGGGGGGGTTGGGGGGAGTTTAAACTGTCTTTTTTTGTAAGCAGACTCATTCTCCCAAAGCTGGAAATCTGTTTCTTGAAGGAGATCACACCTGGTCTTGGCAAGCCCCTGACATGGCATGTGTTTCCCAGGGCACCTGTCTGTGGGTGAGCCTTTCTGTATTTGTTTTGTGGACTTTGAAGTTTTCCATGTCAGGGAGTACTGAGACCTGTCCTTTTTTTTCCCCTTCCTTTCTTCTTTTTTCCCCATGGCAGGGGCTTGTGGTGAGTTAGTCTTTAAGGTCCTTTCTAGCCCAAGCCATTCTATGATTTCTTTGATTCTCTGAGCCTGAAATAGCAATACCAAGCTCCTGTCTTAGACAAGGCATTCTGCAGTCCTTGGCTCAGAAACCCGGGTTCCCTGTGGCATTTCAGCCTTGGTTATAAAAATAACCTTCAGCTGCACAAGTGGCTTTAGGAGCAGTGACACACTGGGCCACCTTGAGCAGTCTCTGTGTGCCTGTCTGTGCCTGGGGCAGCCTCTCTTCTGGGGAGGGCTGCTCAGAACATGCAGGATGAGGACCTAAAATGGACCAAGCCTTGGGCAGAGGAGGAGAAGGAGGTGCTTTTACCTTGTGCAAGGGGCTGAGTGTGCCAGCAGCACTTCAGACACGTGTGTAAGGACAGCCTTTGTCTCTGGGGTTGCCTTTCACAGCCTGCTGTGCACATTGTGACTTCCCAGTCATCTCCTGAGGGGATGTGCTCCCCCCCTCTAATGGAACATCACTGTGTGCCCCTGTGAGCTGAGGCTGAGCTGGGCTGCTCTGGGAGGCCTTGTGCCTGTGCTGGGGCTGCTTGGAGCCTGGGGATGTTTACCAGGCCTGACAGAGCCATGACCTTGCTGTGAGGACACAAGCTGCACTGCTGCTCTGGGCTTCCAGTGGGAAGCCAGTCTTGGAAGTAGGCTGTGCTTCAGATAACCAGATCTGAAGGGGCAGAGAAGGCAGATTCCACTTTTTGTAGGATGCCTTTGTTATAGATAATTAATGTAATAGTTGGCTCTCACAATTAAGTGATAGATATTATATAGTTATATAGTGATGTTATTGTAATATGTCATTCCATAGTCCTTTTTGCTTCCCCCCCTTGTAATAACAGCCTTGGTAGTCAGGACATTTAGAGGAGGCTGGCTTGTCACCAGGGGCTAACATAATAACACCTGACCTCCAATCAATGTAAAAAGTAGTCTCCACCAATGGATGGCAGGGAAAGAGTTGACTGACAAAACTTCCAGAGGAGCTAAAGATATAAAAGGCAGAGCATCTATTTTGTAGAGGAGCCATGTGGCTGGTAGTCATGGTGGGGGGGGGGGGCTTCCAGCACTGTGCTTATTCCTTATTCCTTTGTTGGAATTAAATTTTAAAAGTGAGGGTCATTTCTCACACCTTCCATGTTGGGGCAGGAAGAGTGCATGCATGCTGGTGTAATTATTAAGTGTGAACAGAAATCATGTGGCTTATTTTAGATCATGAAAAGCAAATGCTGTATCCATGGAGAAACCTGCCCTGGCCCAGCAGGAGCTGGCACCTTTTCTTCCAACACTAGTTCCCAAGCCTGCTCAGGGTGCGGCAGGGATTGGACTGGGCAAAGCCCAAATGTGTTTTCTGTGCCCCATGCATACAGGTACCAAGCTATCTCTGAGGGCTCCCCTAACAGCAGGAGGACCAAGAGTTTGGATACAGCCCCCTGCCTCTGTCCTTGCCACCACCAAGCCTTTGTCACACTAGTGACCCTTGTGCATCAGTGCTTTTGGGAGCTGTTGGTGGGATGAGGGCAGGGAGCTGTGGAGCATCCTCTCTGCCAAAGGACATCTTGGCTGGCTTTTTGCCTGGCCCATGTTGTCCCTCAGCTCTGTTCCTAGAGGAATAGCAACACCTTCAGGGGTCATGCAGTGACAGCTGCCAGGTCACAGCACTGTTGCCTGTGCCCCAGGAGACTGTCCTTAGCATTTCCCAGGCTCTTTATTGGACAAGAACAGTGCACAATTTACAAGTGGCTCTATGTAATTTAAGAAAACAACCCCAAACCACACCCAATACTCTGCTTTTGGATCTAGTCTGACTTCCTTCATTAACTCATCCCACAGCTGTAGGCATATGCTCGTTCTTGCTGTTACACAACTGAGGCTAAAATTAAAACATCTGTTGTTATTTAACTTCGGTTTGCCAAAATACTATGTTTTGAGCAGCAACAGCTTTACTGTTATGTATCATTGGGGTTTTGGAATATTAATTAATGTTGCATGTTGTTTCTTAATGTCTCATAGCCCAGGAGGAGCTTTGCAAATGCCTGGTGCTGAAGGACCCTCCTCTGTCCATGTGGCATTGCACAGGTTTATTGAATATTTCTGGGAATGGCCAAATGCTCCAAGTAACGTAGTTTCCTGGAACGGTCAAACCCTCTTGGCTGCAGAGCCAAAACTAAATAGTGGGATCTTGGGGCAGGGAAGCCTGTAGTGTTACAGCTTTAACTCACTCCAGCTTCTTTCTGAATGCCTAGAAAAGATTAAATGGGGATTTCTAAGGTGGGATTTCTAGATATATTTAGTCTAAGGATTTCTTTATGAAAAATAGTCACATATATATATATATATGTATGTCTGTATGTGTATATCTATTCTATTTTTACTTTTAGTCTGAGTTCTTTACCAAAAAAACCCTCAAGATCTTTGAAATTAAGGAAGCCATCCTCAAAAATCTGCTTCTCTGTCACGAAAGCAGCATCCTGAGTATTGCCAGGAGTAGCACCAAATGCTTGATGTAGGTGGCAAAAAGCTACTGTGGTTTTTTTTAACGTGTTTCTATCTGGCATGTCTTGTACTGCACAGATCAGAGGGAAGAAAGAAGAAAGCATGTTCTTGCTTAAATCAATGATTGTCAAATTTACAGTATGGATATTATCCTTAGCTAGTGTAATGGGGTTTGCTCACCTTTCCTTCATTCATAGGGTTTCAAAGGCAAGTGTTGTTAAATTACCTGTGGAATGGGCTGGAGAGGGGGATTCAAACCCTTCTGATTTCACAGGAAAATAATTAAAACGGAGCAGTGATTTGGCTTGATCTCAGAGGTGCTTGCAAGCTAAATAAAAATAAAAGGCTACCTTGGGGACAGTCTGTGCTGTTAATTAACTAGCTCAATTCTGCCTTCGCTGGCCTCCAGTGGCTTTCCGGCGGTTTTGGCACTCGGCATCGCAACTGGAAGCTGCCAAACACAACTTTGCACCTTCAAGCAGCTGAACAGCCTTCTGAGGGCAGGCTGGGATATGGAAATTGGAGTGTCTAGGGAGCCAAGTGATGGAAAAGGGCAGGAACTGGCTGCTGGCAGAGGAGGGATGCAGCTCCTTTCCCTCAGGCACTCTCTGGTTATCTGTGGCCACCTTCCCCCACCCTGGCCAGCACCAGGGTTGGGTTCCTGCCAGGAAAACAGCTTTTGTGTTTCCTTAAATATTCCACTAGTGTTTTGGGGATAAAATACCAACCCAGACCTGAATTGCTGTTATTACTAGAGTTGGCCAGCTGGCTGAATTGGGCCTTTTTATTTTCATTAACAAATGCTGCCAGGCGATGTTTTTCCAGTGAAGTCATGAGTGTGTTTCCAAATGAGGGGCAGATCTTCCCAGCATTGCCATGGCTGAAATGTGGGCAGGCTGGAGCAGCTGTGGTGTCCTGTGCAGGCAGCCTTCTGAAGATCATTGGGGTGGGATAATAATTCCATAATAATAATATGTATGTGATAATTGACTGTCATTCATCCTTTTTTTCCTCTGAAACCACAGAAATGCGGGGTGATGGGGGTGGGCATAACTCAGAGCTGGTTATTGGATCATGCAATTTATTCTTTCAGCATCTGCTTTGATACCACAACAAATGTGGTTTTAGTAAGTGCTTTTTGGGAATTTATTTTTCTGGGAAATGAAGCTGTGGAAGCTCCAGCTTCATTCTCCCTGTCTTAGAAACTCAAAACATTGTTGGTTTTGTGGGAAGGTCGCCTTAGCCTCAGCAGGTTTGTTCTGTTCTTAAGAAATTATTAAAGGATGCTTTTGTTTAAATCATCCTAAAGGATCTGTAGCTTCAGAGAAGTTATCCTTAGTGAGTTGTTTTCATAATTGTATTGAATTCCTTTCTTCTCTTTCTTTTGGGGGGGAAAAAGAAGTACTTGTTCTTCTCCAGATTTAAGAATAAGCTAAAGTGAATGGCATGATCCTTAGGGAGCTTGTTACTTTATTAGAATTCTGGTATTTCTAGCACATTTCAGGAGAAAAGTTGGCTAAGGTCAATTTTGGTTTAAACACGTGAGATAAGATACAATTTTATAGCACTTGGAACAGATGTCCAGTAAAAATATTTGTGATGATATTTTTCTTTATATTGGACATCAGTGCTTAATAACAGCTGCTTTCCAAACACTGAATTTGGTAAATAGTAGGTACTAGTCTTTTTTACTGGCTGCCAGTGACCAGCTGCTCCTTAGGGCTGCCCTGGATATATTTCAGAAATTTCTCCTTGTGAGGGTGGGGAGGCCCTGGCACAGGCTGCCCAGGGGAGCTGTGGCTGCCCCATCCCTGCAAGTGTTCAAGGCCAGGTTGGACAGGGCTTGGAACAAGCTGCTCTGGGCCCCACAGCAGGGGAGTTGGAAATGGGAAGAGCTTTGAGGTCCTTTCCAATCCATACCATTCTGTGATCCTATGCTGATGATCTGATCTGCTTATTTGTTTGTTGTTTTTTAACTTGCAGCAAGGCAGATTTGATATGTTGGGCTAAAAGTTGGGGTGCAGGGTAGCTTCTGGGTCTGCCTGCAGCCTGCCTGCCATTCCAGCAAGTTCAAAAGCTTCAAGGGTCAAAAGCAATCTGTTATGCAGGAGCCAGGCTCCATCTCATGTCTCTGCTCTTCTAGGTTTGGAAGAAAAACCAATACTTTCTAAAAAAGAGAAGATGAAGCTGAGGAAGGAAAGATGGCTGCAGAGTGAGTATTCCTGTGACACGGTATCACAGAGCATAGTTCTGATGGATCTCTGTACTCTGGGTTTGGGTGACAGAATGCTTCTCAGAAATCTTCATCCCTCCCCAGCACTGACATAAAAGTTCCAGGTATTGTTTCTCAGTGTTTAGCACCAAGACTTAGTCATTGCCCCAGTTGTGCTTTTGATCTTTACCGTGTGTAATATATGTGACTACATAAACCCTTTGTTTATGCAGAAGGGCACTGTGCCCATGTAAGGTTAGCATATTTGTCTGTCTTCTAAAACTCTGGTACAGATGTGAGTAGCTGTCTAGTGAAGCTCCTCCTCACCCAGGAGCCTTGGGGATAGCAGGACAGGCTGGAGCTGGGCTCCATGCTGCCACCAGCTAATCCCAGACCTCTGTGGTGAGACCCTGCAGTGGGCTCTCCTGCCCCCTCAGTAGGGGAGAGCTCTGGACACTGCTGGCTGTGTTACTGCTCTTTCCCACATGCTACAGGTCAGTGAACCCACTCACCAGACAGTCTGGCCTTTCTCGAGGCAGTGAAATATGAGCTAAACAAGCCCAGCCCATGGCAGAAATGCTTCTCTTCTCCTATTTTTGCTCTGGTCTTAGCACAGTAGGGGACTATGCAGTTGTACCCAGTGTGGCAGAGGGGTTCCTTCTGTCACCTGAAGCTGTTCTTGGGACAGCCTTTTCTCCTAACACCTTCTTTCCCAACAGAGTTGGACACAGACTGTTTTTGGGGCAAAGGGACGTGGCTTTCTGCTACACCCAATGATCTCTGTGCCTGAGCTCTGAGCCCAAGTTCATTAACCTTTGATTTCACCAGCTGCACTGAAGGTGTGTCGGGCTCTTCTTAGATAAAAAGGTATGAATTTAACACACATGAGTGTGAAGGAAACCTCCCAAACAACCAGCCAACAGCTGCTGAGTGCCTGGACATCTTGCTTGGACACAGAACACAGATGGCTGTGCTAGTCAAGTTCAGCTGCTTTGGAAAAGCCCAGGAGCAGGATCCCTGCAGGGTCTTAATCCAGCCTTCTTGATGCCTTTGTAGCATCAGTCTTTCCCAAGATCATGTGTGCTATTTTGGCCCTGCTGTGGCCTCTTTCCCTTTCTCTTGGCTTTGAAATTACTAAGATGAGAGAATGCAAGTGAAATGCAGAGACTTGGCTTTGAGGAGAACACCAAGACAGTAAACTCCAGGCTAAATTACCTGTCTTAGGAGATATTTGATGTTAGAAGTGCTTTACAGGCGCAGAAGTACCTAAAAACTCTGCCAGTTCTTTGTGGAGAAAGAGCTTTTTGTCCCCCAAAAGAGAAGCCAGCTTGGACTGCTGAAGTTATCACTACATCTGTTTTCCTAAATCTGAGTTTGTTGTTTCTTCTTGTCCCAGGGCTGCTTTTGTGACACTGGATGCCAAGACCCTGGGAACCAAAGATCAGCCAGTAGTGCAAATGCAAAACTTTCTCCCGTTCCAATAAGTAATCTTAGGAGAGACTAGAGAGGGGAAAAAAACTTCTGTAATGCTTCAGACATTAGAAGTATGCACATTTAAAAATACATATATTGCATGGCTCCTCATCCGAACAAGACTTCATAGGAAAAGAATTTGGGATGTTTGCGCAGAATCAGGTGTCTGAAAATTTTCAGCACATACTGTTTATGAAAGCACTGAAGTAGTCAGCTTCATAAAGCCAGACCAAAAAAAGAAGTAATGCAGAACAGAAAGCTGTGTTCTTGGCAGGGATTGCTGTGAGGAGAAGTGTTTCCAATCCTGATTTGTCACAAACATCCATGTGCAGCAGAGCTGCAGTTCATGAAAAACTGTTGCTCTTCTACTCAGCTGAGCTGGAGAAGAAGCAAGGCGAAGGTATTAATTAAAGGAGCAGCCACTGAATTTGAGTTCTGCTTCCTTGACTGTGGGAGCAGGATTAGACCCAGGATTGTGGTCTCTAAGTGGGACTGGCTGCTTTTGTGCTCCCACCAAAAATACTTCTGGCTTCTGTGGCCACACTGCCTTGGGAGCTGTTGGCCTGCCTGTGTCACCAACTCAGCCCCATGGCTTCTGGCACACTGTCACATCCACACAAGGAGTTTGTAGCTCATCATCCTTGCAGTCGTCCAAGGGACTTGTGGGTCAGGTGGGGCATATCTTGGAGTTCAGCTGGAGGCTTGTAGCAGTGCTGGGCTTTTGTGGCCTGTCCTAAAGGACATACTCTGCTGGTGCTCACCCTTGAAACTGCTGGCTTTGGTAATTATGGCAGCTGTGGGACTTACTTGCTACATCAGGGAGCCTCAAGGACTGAGGCAGAAGCCTGTGGCTTTTAATGTTCACCTCTTAAGACAAAGAAGGAGACAAATGTAACATTTGTGGAGCTTTCTGTGCCCACACCCTTGTCTGAGCTGCTGCTGGCAGACAGGAAAACCTGGTCCTGAGAAAAGCCAAGTGCATCTGCTGCTTGGTGCAGTGCTTTTCCAAGGGTCCAGTTTATCCAACATCTGACTGCTTGCACTCTACAATGAGTCATTGAGGTGGAGCCTTGACTCTTCAAACTAAGTAAACAACTGACATTTAGTCCATCTTTCCTGCCTGTGCTAGGAGACTGTTGTTTGGTCCCAACAGCAACGCAGACAGGGGGCTGTGCCTGTTTAAGGCCAGATTTGGAGTTGACTCTATTTGTGTTGTCCCTTCCCCTCTTGTTTCCCAATTCCATGCAAGATCAATGTGGTTTTTGCCACACCAGGACTCCTGTGCAGTTTTGCTGAGAGCAATGAACATTGTAAGGGATGGAAACAGACAAAACCTGGGAATTTCACTTCCCGTTGCACTGTCAGAAGGGATGTATATAGTTACAAGCAAACACATCAACAGAGGGCATGACCCAGCTGCGTTTTGTTCATTTTTTTCTCTGGTTTATATCACCTCTGGCCTGTTGTAAATGGTAAAACAACTTATTTCTTAGCTCAAGGGTTATGTCCTGCAGGCCTTTCCCCTTCTTGCAGTAATGCCTTGTTTCTGATGCAGAAATAGAAAGTGTGAAGATGGCCAAGCAAAAGCAAAAAGCTGAAGCGAAGCGGAAAGCAACACCTGTGGTGGGAGACATGCAGCCCTTGATGGAAGCCCTGCCTGAGCTCTCTTACCTGACCACAGGTGGCAGGGCAAGGAAGCCTCTCAAAAGGTTGGTGCCATTTGGAGATGGGCTGTGTGTTTCCCTTCTTCCTGCAGGGTGAAGGGGCCTTCAGCTCAGCTTGCAGCTGCAGGCCATGGTCAGGAGAACAGGGTCTCATTCACAACTCTATATTAACCATTTTTATGCTTCACTTGGCACAAGAAAAAAAGATGAGATGTGTCTTCTGAACCCACAGCTGAGAGGGGAACCATATTGCTTGGATGAGGCTTGGCATGAGACAGGCTGGGAGCATCCAGATGTCCTGGGAGCTGCAGGAGTGGTGTGTAGGTGTGCATGTTGTAATGCTGCTGAGCTCACCTGATAACCTTGTCTTGTGGTGTTGCAGCCTGACATTCAGTCCTTCCAGGCCTTCATCCAGGCTTTATCCTGAGGCACTTTTTTTTTTTTTCCAAGCCTTTGAGCAGTGCCCTTTGTGCTGTGGCCAGACTCTTTGTTTTGTAGTGTGACTTTGGCCAAGAGCATGGCTGAGTTGGCTGTTCCCTGTGCACTGTCAGCTCTGTCTCTCCCTATCCCAGACCTTTGCCAAAAGCCTCTCCTTTTAGAAGCCCATGTTGGCACTGTGGAGGTGGGAATTGGACATGGGCTGATGTCACCTACGCTGCCTGTGACCTGCTAACCCCAGACCAGCCCCCCTTGGTACTGGCATGGAGGAGCTACAGGCTCTTCTTCCCCTTGCTGGTTTCTGGCTTCCCAAATGTCTGTAGAGGAGTGTTTGAAATAATTGGAGGAGGCCTTTATAGGATTTGAATCATTACAGAAAGGAAGGGTAATACTCTGGTGATTTGTCAGCAGTATTAATAAAAGATTAGATTCTCCAGGAATTTGATCTCCTGCAGGGTAAAAGCGCATTACAGGGAGGTTTTGATTCTGCTTTATAATGAATGAAGGCAATGAAGTGTAATGAAGCTGAGCTGCTAACAGGGTCCAAGTGAACAGGCAGAATGCTGGTGATTTTGAGGGGAAATGCAGCAGGAAATGTACCCCAGGATAACTTTCCTTTAGGCTTTGCCACCCTCTGCAGAGCTGCTCACCTCTGAAGGGACTGCCATGGTGACTTGGTGGCACACACAGATTTGGCAAGCCCTGCTCTGGTGACCAAGGGCTGCCATCCAGCTTGAGAAAGGATTTTCCTCAGCTTCTGTGAGCATTCCAGGCAAACTAGGACCAGAAGTTTCTGTTCCTGTGCTGAGCTGTTAAAGATGAGGGAAGGGAGAGGAGAGGAAAATGAGCAGGAACTGATTGAATTACAGGTGGGTGATGGAAATGAGTGACTTGAAGGAATGTGAGGCAAGGGGAGTAAGAAGAAGAAGAATAGGGGGGGGAAAAAAGGCAATGTAAGAGAATGGAGTGTAGCATGCCAGAGAGAGAAGTAGGAAGAGGAGGTCACTGTAACAAGAGAGCAGATCCTGCTGTCTTGAAGAGGAGGTGAGAAATTGTTGTGTTTCCTGACCTTTGGGGCAGATCAGGTCGGGGTGGCCATAACCCCCAGCACCCACCCTTATGGGAATATTCCTCCTTGATCTCTGCTTCAACAGAGAGGTGGGATTCAGGCCCTCTTTCCCCCCCTTGGCCTGTGTGCTGGAGCTCTGCTTCAGGGTGAATTGGGGTCCCCAGCCTCTTGCTTCTGTTAATTTTCGTATCTGTGTAATCCTGAAAAATGGCAATTTCTTCTCCTTTCCCTAATGTCCAGTTCTACCAGCAGCTCCTGTTGTGCACCACAAGTCCCAAAAGCAATCTCTGTGCTTCCTGTGTGTCCCTTGCTGGGGCTTAGTGCTGGCTTTGTGGTAAATCTCTGCTGCTGCTTGGCATCGGGCGTCACGAGGGATGGTATTACACCTCTGGTCTCGTTGGACTTTGCCCAGGAATAAGGAATGCATGGAGAGGTGGCAGATGTCTATCTGCTGCTGTGCCTCTTCTGCACACAGTGCACCATCCTGCATTATAGCACATAGCAGGGCTGGCAGCTCCCTCCTCTTGCTGAGCATCCCTTGTGCTCCCACAGTGGCTGTGGAGGCTGGAGCTCTGCAGTGTCAGCAGGAGGGAACATGAGCTGTGCAGAAGTGACACGTGTGGTGGGGAGGGGAGGTTCCATGGAATCTTGGCTCTAAGCAACAGGATCAGTTTGACCTGGAGGTCAGTGATAAGCAGAAAGGGATCTGGGCATGGACAGATAATGACCAGTGCTGGCTCTGAGAGATGTGGTTTTCCTGTAATGCTTCCTGCTCCCTCAGCCTCAGGTGGAAGGAGTTTGCATTTCCCTGCAATGCCTGGCTATGGAAATAATTGCCTTTCAGGAGAATTTCCATGCAGGACAACTAATTACCTGTTCTTTCTGGAAAGGCAGATGCAGAATCCCTGGACTCTTTCCATCTACACAGCCATTGCTAAATTAATGCTCTAACACTCACTTGTTTTGTTTCTTCTCTCCATAGCCACATAAAAGCCAAGGCAGAACCAGCAGATTTCTGTCTGATGAAACAAGCTCAGAAACATCAGCTCCTGTAAGTACCCATTTGTCAGTGTCCAGTTGCTGCTGAGCCTCACGGAATGGTTGAGACTGGAAGGGATCCGTGGGGGTCGCCTGGTCCAACTCTTCTGCTCAAGCAGGGTTACCTAGAATTGGTTGCTCAAAACCCAAGTCCACATGGCTTTTGAATATCAGCAAGGATGGAGAACTTAGATGTGTCCAAGTAACTTCTGGACTTAGTCTGGCAGCTCCTTATTCCCTATCTGTTGGTTAGTTTACAGTGCCATCAAGAACTTCATTTTCCCGCAGCACAGCTCTCCTGGGGCTAGGCTCTGTGATCTGGCAGTGTTTGCTTTCTTGTTTTCCTGGATTTCTGTCAGTTTTGAGCCATTCAGCTTCAAACTGAGGCTGAACAGTCAGGCTACAGATGCAGCACTGCTCTCCATGAATACCTTCTCTGTCAGAAACAGGCCTGTGTTGGTGCTGGGATGCCTTTCTCACTCAGTTCTGCCTTGCTTTGCTTTTGGTGGCCTGGCAAGTCTGTGCTTCCTGGGAGAGAAAAAGTTTGGAGGAACGTCTTGAGGTTTCTTTCCCAAAGTATTAGTTTGGATGAGAGGTTCCCTAAGCCTCACCTTAATACCCCAAGCCAAGCTTCAGGAGCATTGGCTCCTCTCTCTGATTCTCTGGCAGGAGCATTGAAGGGGAGGGAAGTAGCTGAGCACTACCAAGCGTTTGTCTGGCGAGGCTGTGGAGAGCCTGGCAGTCTGAGGGAGATGAGGGTGCTGTAGTGGATGTGGCTGTGTGAAAACTCACAGGGTTTTTTTTTTTTATACTCCTGCTCTGTTCTTGTCCCTCCCTGCTTGCTTGCTTTTTGAGATGAGGCCGTTTCCCCAGGAAGCAGCTGTGACCAGGCATGCAGAGGTAATTCTGTCATGCTCTTCCCGTGGTGCCCAGCTAGTGGTGCATGTAGGATTACCAAGGCTCAATGTTCAGCAATAAAGAGAGTCAGTAGAGGGGCTCTCTAAAGAGAATTTGGTGTTGTGCTGGTGCAATCTGAAGTCATTTTCATTCCTGGTGATTGACCAGATCCACAGTCTCTTGTTTCTGGTTTACCAAGGAAAAGCTCTAAAAAAAAAAAACCATTCCCAAGTGATGCTGGACACTGTCATGATTGTTTGTGTGTCTGTGGCATGAGATCAAAGTCCCTGGCTCCCATGAAGCTGGCAGCAATTCGAGCTTTGCCCTTGGCTAAATTAGGTTATTCTTGCACTGTCTTTCTCTGAGATTTACACTCAGGATCACTGAGTGCTCTGTCTCAGCAGAAATCTGCTACTTTAGGAGCTGGTCCTTATCTGCTCAGTTCCTTTCACATGAGGCACTTAGAGAACTGGTGTGTTATTTTTCTTTCCTCAGAGAGGAGGAAGTGGCTCGCTTTCAAGAGGTTATCAGCGATCCCCAGTACAGAGCCAACCCCCTCCTGGCCATCAGCAAGCACCTCTCTGAGAGGCTGAGGCAGGGGGAAGCAGGGGAACCCCTTTAGAGCTCCAGCTGGGCCCAGACATGCACAGGCTGCAGAGGAGCACATCTCTGGCACAAAGTCCCAGCCTCTTGGGTCCTTGGAAGCAGTTCAGCACATGATGAAAACCAAGAGCCCTGCTTTCTGTCTGCAGGAATAATGCAGCTCTCTCATGACAGGGGCAGCTGCTCCTTTCCAGGGTGTTCTGAGAGATTCTTGTGCAGGCATTAATCTCCCTGCAAAGTGTCTTGGTACATTTGCTCTTCTTGGGAGCAGGTATGGTTTCTGAAATTGTGCCAAACGGCCATGTATCTGTTTTCTGTCATTCCCCCTTTCTCCCTGACAACTTTGAGAAGAGGTTCTTGCTTGCTCTGTTCAGGACTTCAAGCCCTGGAGCCCAGGAGGCTTTTGGAGTTTGTCATGACCAGTGCTGCTGTTCATAGAGATGGTTTTCTGTGAGAAATTTAGCTTTGGAATAAACATACTTTCATACAGCACTGAGTTTGTCTGGCTCTTGTATTTCAATTCCTATTTACCAAAACGAGTTTATTTCTTTCTCTGGAAAGATGACTTAAAATAATTGTTGTTTCCATGTGTACAGTGAATCAAGAGACTGCTACAAGCAATGACAAATGGCTGCAGATCACGTCTTACTCAGGGACTTGCCTTCCTCCTGCCCTGGAGGGGCTTCCTGTGAGTGATGCTCATCCCTTTTGGCCTTTGTGCCTTGTTTAGCCTGCCCTGTAGGAAACATCCCAAAACATGTCCAGCCTGCAGTTGTGAACTTTAGCCAGTCATTTTTGGGATTGGGAACCTCTGGAGCAGGCTTTTCCTTTACCAAACACCAGTGTTCACAAAACCCCAGTGATTTTTTTGTGGGGCACAGCTGAAGGCAGGGCCATTGCCTACTAGAGATGATCCTGATTTGACACCCAAAAATACTAGTGCTGTCTTTTGAACCATAAAAAAAAAAGTTAACTGATGCTTGTTAACCTTGGGAAAGCAGCCTGCTGCAGTTGAGTCTGACCCCAGCTAGTGCCTGAAACCAGCTTCAGTGGAGGTGGCTGGCACCTTGATCATACTTGTCTTGCCTCTATAGTAATGCTGCTGTGTTCTGTCTCCAGGCTGGCACTGTTGAACAAAGGCTTTGTCTGGTGCCTCTTGGCTCTGGCAGTGCAGGAGCTGTCGCTGACTCTGCCTGTTAGAGAAATGCCACTCCTCTTCCCACAGGGCCTGCCAGGAGCTTCCTGCTGGCACAGGCCATGGAGAGAGAGATGCTGACTCTGTCCCATCCTCCATTCTGTGGCTCTCAGGCTGGCCAGCCCCTGGTGCAGCCATTCTTGTGCAGAAAGGGAGAGAAGGTGGAGATGAAGAAGGCAAAGCCACACAAGAATTGTGTCTGTTGAGCCTGGACAAGAGAAAGCTCGGGGGAGACTGAGCCCCACCCCCAGTGCCTATAGGGGCTTCAAAGAGAGCAGGAGAGGAGCTGTGGACAAGGACCTGGAGGAGCAGGACAAGGGGGAATGGCTTCATACTCCCAGAAGGCTGGGTAAGATATTGGGAAGAAATTGTTCCCTGTCAGGCTGTTGAGGCCCTGGCACAGGTTGCCCAGAGAAGCTGTGGCTGCCCCATCCCTGGAAATGTTTAAGGTCAGTTTGGATGGGGCTTGGAGCAGCCCGGTCTAGTGGAAAGTGTTGCTGCCCATGGCAGGGTGTTGGAACTGGATGAACTTTAAGGCTCTTTCCAACCCTAACCATTGTATAATTCTCTCATTCTGTGATTCTGAGTACAAAGGAGGATGGAAAACTGGAAACAGCAATGAGATAAGAAAAGGACCGGTAACAGCAACAATGTTACTAACAAAACAGTACAAAAGAGGGGGGTGATTGATGTGCAGCAGTGCTCACCCAGACCCTGAGACAATACTGCTGTTTCTCTTTGATTGCAAGCCAGGGAGTCCCTACCCCTCATGCTGGTAATGCTGTGAGGTGGTATGGAAAAATCCCTGGGTCCTAGTGAAAACTTGGATACACCTCTGCAAAACCAAGCACTCCAGGCATCACTGTCATGAAGGGCTCTGTGTGTGTAGGTCTTTCTGGGCTGGCACCAAGGTAGGGTCCCTACCCCTCAGGCTGCTGGTGGATTTCCTCCCACCATTAGGTGGCTACAGCCAGAGCTGGTCACTGGAAATTTGGACACCAGCCAGTGGAGTTGTCCAGCACTTTTTCCTTGCTCATCCTGCTTGCTGGGTCCCATTCTTTCCCTTCAAACCCCTGGGAGCCAACAGAGCTGAAGCCTCATGATGTGGGAAGCAAAGGGGTTACTGATCTGGTAGAGGTGCTGAGCAAGGTGCCCCCCAACCTTTTTACTGCCTGGTGGCTGTCCCCACGTGGAGGTGTTGGACCAGTGACCCCCCTCAGTGCCTCCTGTACCCAGGCTGGTGGCCCTTGGGTGGGCTGGCGCCCACTTGGCTGTGTGTGTAGCTCTGAGCCCTGTGTTTGGAGTTGTTGGTCCCCCAGGAATTTAGCAGCAGTTAAACATGTGAGTGTTTAGAGCTCCAGTTCACAGCCTGCTGCTGCTGCAGGCATCTCCTGCCCCCGCCATCCGAGCAGTTGAGCAAAGGACTTAAAATCTGCCAGGAAACAGGCGTCTGAGACACAGAGTCGCCTTCGCAGTTGGCATGTTTTCAGCATGATAAAAGCTTTCACGCCTTTTTTTTTCTTTTTTAGATAGCAGGGTGGGAAAAAAATAGCTTCCAAGCTGTAAGGAGTGGTTGTGCCAGAGGGGTGGGTGGGGGCCCAACCCGGCAGCTCCAGACTTGGCAAGAAGTGAGTAAGCAGTGAATGCATCTCAGCTCGGCTCTGGAGAAATTTGGGGCTACTTTTTTGAGCTGTTCTCTTTCTTGTTGGGGATTTTGCCTTTGAAGGCTGTTCATAGAGCTGTGTCTGCAAGTAGGAGCCAGGGTATCCTGTCCATCTGGTGGTGCCAGTGGATATTTTCAGCTACACACAAAGCAGTAGGTGGAAGGGGATTCTCCCTTCCCATCAGCTCCTGGGTAGTGTTGTTGGTGTGCAGGGATATTTTTTAATATCCCTGCTCTTCCCACTCCCACATTTCTCTGTGGTACCTGTGATGGCCTGTTGGCTGGTTCCTGCTGCAGCAGGGCTTGCATCAGGGCAGCAGCACAGCCTGGAAAGGTGCAGTGAGTCACTCAGACACAGCCCAGCCCTAGGAAATCCCTTGGGTTGTGAGCACACAGCCTACGTCCTTCTTCCTTCCGCTTGCTGCCTTGGCTGCCCTGGAAAGTTTTCCTTACACACCTCATCCAAGTCTCCTTTGCCTATGGAAAATGGGGCTTTTGCTGGGCTGAGAGCACTTCTGCTTTGAAGCGTGAGCTGCCTTATGTGCCCATGGCTTTCTTTGATCCCCTGGAGCTAACTAAGCATGTGAGATGGCTTTTGCCAGCCCCGGCACTGAGGCACGTGCTGATGCTGTGGATACTGGGCTGGAGCTGGCTGCCTCCCAGGCTGCCACGGAAACCTTGTGGCTGCTGGGCTCCAGATGGCTTGTCCCAAGTGCTGGTTGGGGGGCTGCCATGGGCTCCTTGAGATAACTCCCAGGTTCTCCAGCTGAGAGCAGAGAGCAGTAACAGCCAGCCTACATTGGAGCTCATCTGCCATGACCAAAACCTCCCTGGATGCTCGTGGTTTAAAAACTGACCTTTTATTGGTCACTGAGCAGGTTGGTTCATGACCTGTTGCAACTCCAGCCCTCAGCTACACTTCTTACTCTGTACTTAGGGTGCCAGTGGCAGCTGGTGAGGAGCAGTGGGAATATTTGGGAGCATTGGGTCCCTGCTGCAGTATGGTTGCTCTCCTCTGCTCACTGGCTAGGACAGAGCATGACTGGCTGCCTTGCCCTGCATTTCCTCACCACAGCCACTGCTCAGTCTGAGCTTTGAGCCCCTGTGGGTCGTTCAGGGGTGTATCTGTAGGTTTGCTCTCTGAGCGTGAGGAGTTGTCTCCCAGCTCACAAGAAGGACCTGCACTCCTTTCCCCTTACCCTTCCATTACCCTGCATGTCACCAGTCACACCCCAGCCCACAGGAGAGTCTGCCAGGGGCACCTTGCCAGGGACATGGCTGCGGGTGCCAGCACACCCCTCCAGCCATGGTGATGGCCCTCAACAGCCCCACTGTGGGCCATCTTGTTGACCAGCACTCAGGGAGCTCCAGACAGCTGAAACTTCAATGTCTCCTGCTCCTTCTGGCCCATACAGTGGCTGGCAGAGCAGAGACTTGGCACTTCTGATCTCCTGCCATTTTTGCATGCTCCAGCATGTGCAGTGAGTGCTTTCCCCGTGTGGGGTTATTTCCTTTCCCAGATGCCCTCTTCTCTGGCTGATCCTTACATTTCCCACACTTGGTATCTGTTTCTTTTGCCTTTTATTCACCCCTGAAACCAACCCAGGTGGGTGCTTGCAGAAGCAGCCTCAGGGAATCCAAGGAAATAGAATTGCATGCAAATTTGAGCTATGAGATGGTTTGGAAGCAGATGAGATTGGCACCAGCAGCTCCTTTCATTGAGGTGTTGCATAAGAGAGGGACAGAGGTGAATCACCTGATCCAGCTTTTTCTTCAGAGCTCAGCCCCACTTGTCCCTGCCCAGAGGAGCAGGTTTCACCATTTTTGCCTTGGTCTGTTGGCAGCACTGCCCTTGGTGGCCATCCTGCATGGATGTGCTGTCACAGTGCTGGGTCCTGGCCTCCCCAGGGCACTCAGGTAGGATGCAGCAGACCTTCCCTTGAGAGGTGTTCCTGCTCTTTGCTTCCTGACCTTTCACCAGTCACTAATCCCAGGAGGGCTCTACCTCTTATCCCATGGCAGCTGAGTTTCTTTAAGAGCTTTTGGGTATTCTTTAAGTGCTTAAGAGCATTGCCACATACCATTTTGAAATCCCCATAAAGTCCAGTTAATTGGATCACCCTTATCTCCATACTCACCATTTCCTTGCAAGGGAAAGCCATGCCCTGCATGCTGACTCTTCCCAATGAGATAATTATCTGGGATCTGCTGATTGTGCTCTGCACCATGGTTGCTTTGTTAAACCTGGCTTTGTGTTTTTAGTTTGATGAGCAATTTAATGCTGGTCTGACATTTTTTTTCTGGGAGAGGCAGCTGGTGTGTAGCTCTGTGGTTTCTCTCTGTCTGGTCCTGATGCCTCATTGGGTGCTCTGGCAACCCAAACTGGGATTGGCATCAGGAGTGGTGTTGCTGACAGCAGGACAAGGATTTTTGTGGTGGCTTTTTTTTTTTTTCCCCTAGCCAATTCAATTTTCCTTACGAAATAAGTTAAATATGTGCAAACATATTTAAATAGTGCAAACAAAACACAGTGCCTTGCTAGCAGCGTTTTTAAGATTTAGACTTTTGCATCTGGATTCCCTGAGATTTTCCAGACTTCTTGATTACAAGTAGGATGCGTGAAATATTATCTAAGGGTTTCTCTGTACTTTAACAATTGGTGTTCTGTGCCAGATGGGGTGTGTTGGTGACCTTGTTTGAACTCAGTGTGATTTGTACATGAACCACACAGGTCTGCCTGTATCTTCTCCTTGTGGCTCGTCATCCCCAAACATCTGGGGAGCCACAGTTGTCCCTGATGTTGGGCAATGAGGAGTGGGGTCTGGATCCATGCTCACTGTCCCTAAACTGAGAATTTCTGTGGTTTAATGCAGTGCAGGTTCTCTTTGAGACTGAGTAAGCCATGACCAGGGGGTTGCTGCTGGTCTGTCTGCTCAAGGAGTGGGTGGGATGCAGTTTGCTGTGGAGGATGTTGACAGTGGTGTATGACACATTGTTTGCCTGATGCTCCTTGGACTTGGTTTCAGCAGCTCAAGTAGGAGAGGAAGCTTATACAAAGAAATGTCCCAAACAGGAAGGTGCTAGAAAGGCAACAAATGTCAGGCCCCAGCAGGTAAAAGCAGATGATACCAGGATATCCTCCCAAGTAAAGGAGATGAAGGAAGAGATAATCACCTCAGGGCAGGCACCTCTTTGTTCCAGCTCAGCCAGCCCGAGGGAAGGTGGGGGGATGGACAGACGGTTCTCAGCTGAGCACTTGATCTGTATTTAAAGTGTGGTTTGTCTGGCTTCAGCAGGAACTGTTTGAGGGGTTGGTGGACAGAAGCCAACCCACGGATGGGGAGAGGCAAGAAGAGCTGCTTCCCTGGGGGATGCTGCTGCTCCTGGTCCCTGCTGTCCCCAGGCTCGGCAGGGGAGGAAGGGGGAGCTCAGAGCCCTGCTGTGGGACAGGCCATGGGGACATCAGTGTCCCCAGCTGTGAGGGCTGTGAGCGACAGCCTGATGGGTTTATGAGCACATGCACATCCCTGGTGCCTCAGCCTGGAGCTGTGTTGGTGGCTCCAGGCTGGAAGCAGTGTTGGTGCTCTGGGCAGAGGGAACCTGGCTGTGTTTACAGCTGGTTTGGATACATTAACAGCTGTCCTGGGTACATGTAATCACTGCTCACCAATGTGATGGTTCATCTAAACACCTTCCACTTCACTGGCAGAACAACCCCTGCCTGCCTCGTGAATCCCTTTGCTTTGGGAGCAGGAGGAGTTACTGTGGGAAGACATTTAACTCTTCCCACTCTACTGTGGGAAGACACATCAACTCTGTTGATGTTCCTGCACCCACCTTTTGGCCCTCTGTGTAAAAGGAGAGCTCATGCTGCTTTCAGGGGTGCTGTGCCCACAGTGCCTGATGTTGGAGGTGGGCTCCAAGAGAACACTGGGATGCTCATCATTGCTCAGTGTGCAGTGCAGGTGCATCAGATAAGCAGTGGATGCTGCAGGCACCTGGGGTGAGCTCTGGATGCTGCTGCTGCTGGTGAGCAGTGTAAACAGAAGTGGTGAACCTATTCAAGCAATCCTTTTCCATGCATTTTTCCAACTCCTCACATGTCTTGGGGTTTTGAGCCGGAGATGTTCTTGTACTTGAATAGCACTTGCTGGATCTTGCTTCCAGTTTTTCCTCCTCCTAATTCCCAATGTTAACTTTACCTTTTTTTTTTTTTTTTTTTTTTGACCACTCTTTGTCACAATTCCACAAAAGGTCAGCTTGGTCTGTCTTGATGCCAGGGCCTTGCAGCTGAGCAGTAACAGCCAGCCTACACTGCAGCTCATCTGCCATGACCAGAACCTCCCTGGATGCTCATGGTTTTAAGATTGGTCTTGTATTGGTTATTTAGCAGGTTGGTTCATGACCTGTTGCTAGGCAGTGCTCAGACTGTCCCCAAGGCAGTTCTGCATTTTGGTGTCTGGTCCTGCCTGCCCACTGTGAGCCCAAAGAGCACATTTTGCTATGAGTGGCACCACACAGCCCCATGCCTGTGGGTGTGAGAGGATGAGGGGGCCAGAGTGCTTCCTCTGCCCTGTACTGCAGTGGGTCCCTGCAGGTGGGGTGAAAAGACCAGGACCACTGGTGCTTGTGTGAAATTGCATTGGATGTCACTCTTCCTCCAGCCCCAAGGATGGAGTTCCCTGTGGATGGAGATCCCTGTATTTAGGATGTGTTCCCAGCTCAATGTGGGACCTGTCTGTCTTGGGGCTGCCCTGATCCAGCTTTTCCCTTGGATGCCATCAGGCAGGGCACTCTGCTTGGCTGTCACTTGATGTGTTTGCTCACGGGCAGTCTGGCACCACCATCCTGTCTGTAGACCCAGCTCAGGACACTGTGTAGGCATGAGGACACACCTCAGCATTGTTCAGGGGTCTACACAAGCAGCTTACTGCAGGAGGAGCTGCCAGACTGCCTTGAAGCATGTGCTGGCCTTAGAAATTCCTGTTACACACCACCTATGAAGCAGCTGAATCTTTGATTAGGCAGCTGTGCTCCCCAGTTGTCCTGCAGCAGCAGCCACCACCCTGGTGACAATGCCACTGTCCTTCCACAGCACTGCCAGCCTGCCATTCAGCAAGGAGTGGGTTAAACATCCTCCCTCCTTCTTTCTGCAGCATGGATTTGGAAACAGGTTCCCCAGGCTTGGCAGCTGCCCCGCTGAGGATCATATGGCGACAGCAGGGAGAAACTCCTAAGCTTGGATCTGCTGCCAGGGCTTTTCAGGGATGCAGCTTCTGTTGGGTTGGTGGCACAGAATGGTGGAGGAGGTGCTGGGTCTGGCAGTGCATGCACCACATCCTCAGGTGAGGTTAAGGACTCCAGAAGTAGGTCTGGATGAACTGGGATACTGGATGCAAGGTGTGTCTCCAGTAGGGCGGATATGGGATGGAGAATCCATCCAAGTCCGTGCAGAACTGTGCACCAGGACCAGCACACAGGGATGTGTTCAGCACATGTGGGGACTCAGGGAGCAAGACCAGTTTGCAAATCAGGTTTCCCTGTGGTGGAAAATCACTGTCAGAGCGTGGAAACTGTGGAGCTGCTTTTGACTTGTGGTGTTTGAAATGCGCCCTGCTCACTTCTACAAGTGACTGCTTAATATTTCAAATTTCCCAGGACTTGAATGAAAAAGCCATTGTTAAAGAGCCATTCATTTATTAAAGTGGGTTTACAGAAAACAAACCAAGCCAAAAAAACCCGACCAATAAAAAAAAACAACAAACCCACATCAAGATTTGAAGTACTTGGAAAACTGATGTTTCATAAGCACCAGCAGCTGAGTCACAGTGGCTCAGCTCAGCAAGGCCAGTGCTGTCTAGGGAGGGAGCCCCTTTCATTGCACAGTAGCAGGGAGCCAGCTAATCCATGGTGGAGTTGGATCTGCCATTGAGTGGGATGAGGAGCCTGGGAACACGCTCTGCCTGCCACCCCAGCCTTGTCCCTGCCACATTTCGGGGTCAGGTTGGAAGGAACCACAGTGGGTCACCTGGTCCAACCTCCCAGCTCAGGCAGGATCATCCCAGAGCACACAGCACAGGATTGTGCCTGGCAGTGATTTTCCCAACATCCTGGTGGGACACAACCACTCTGGTGACACAGAGGAGGAACTGAGGAACGTGGTTTTGTTTCGTGGCTTCACTGCTGATCCTAAGGCAGGAGGAAAATGCAGTAGTTAGTGATACATTTCCTGAGTGTGAAATGGGATGAGAAAACACAGACAGGCATTCCCAAGGCATTCCCAGAGGTGAAGGCATCAGCAGCCAAAAGCTGCCTGCCCGTTTTTCCTGCTGCTCCTGAGCAGGGCAGAGGCGAAGGGCGGTGCCTTGAGAGAAGGAAGTATAAAAATAGGTTGTTGTTCCCAGCACTGGCTTTTCTGCTGCTCCTCTTTACCCTCTGCCTGCATGGATCTTTACCTCACCAGGAACTGGGAGAGAAGGAAGAAGCCATGAGCCTCTCAGTGCTGCAGTGCTGGGCGCTGAAGGGACATGGTAATGTGGGTGTCACCACCTAAACACTCTGGAGAAACAGGTGAGAAAGCACACGGGGTTCTCAGCACAAAGATTTAGCAAGGCCAAGGTGGTTGATGCAGCAACACGTGTCAGCACATATCCAGGACCATAGGAAATGGCCTCAAGCTGTACCAGGGGAGGTTTAGATTGGATATTGGGAAAAATTTCCTTCACTGAAAAGGTGGTGAGGTAGCCTCAAAGGGACAGAAATCTCAGAAAGTTCAGATTTCTCTGAGCAGTTGATGTCTGTAGTCAGCTGTGGCCAGGAATGAGATTTTGGGACATGATGAAAGTGCTCTGAAGGGCACAGATGAGAAGTGGTATCAGGCTGCAAGCCTGAAGCCTCGTTCCTCGTGGGGTAAAGATCCTGAGCCACAAAAACTGGGGAGAGTGAGGCCAGCATTGTGTTCCTCTGTGTCCTGCAGCATCCCAGGGGCTGAGCTGGGCTCAGCACCTGCAGGTGTCATTGAACTGCCATGACCTGCGGTGGTTTTAAACTGACAGTAAGTAAGTTTAGATTGGATTTTAGGACAAAATTCGTGGCTGTGAGGGTAGTGAGGCCTTGGCACAGGCTGCCCAGAGAAGGTGTGCTTGCCCCACCCCTGAAGTGTTCCAGGCCAGTTTGGACAGGGCTTGGTGCAAATAGTGGAAGGTGCCTCTGCCCGTGGCAGAGGGTGGAATGGGACGAGCTTTAAGGTCTCTTCCAACCCAATCCATTCTGTGACTGTATGTCAAGAGCAAAATGCACGTCAGAAACCTGCTCCTTAGGTGACCACAAGCCTGCTGTCACAAACAGCCAAGGTTTAACGCAGTTGTTTAATCCTTTTTGGAGCCCCTGTTCCGCAGGAGGCTGAAGCCCTAACACACATCAAGAGCCATACCCGCAGTGGAAGCACTGATGAACTTTACTGACGGTGTTTGGGTGGCGATCTCCCACCGCTTCTGGAAAACACTGTTTGGCCTTCTCGTCTTGGCGCGCTGGGATGCGCTCGGACACGGACACCGCATCCAGGATGACGCTGGAATGGCAGAGGCTCGGTCCTTGGGCCCGGTGGGCGATGCTGGGTGTCCCGGCAGTGGAGGCTGGTGCGGGACCCCTCCGGGTGCGGGGGTGCGGGGTGCGGGGGGGCCCGGCCGGGACGGGCTGTGGGCGCGGGAACGGGAGGGGGGGGGGCGCTAACCGTACACCGCACGGCCCCGCCCCCGCGTCGGCCCCGCCCCCCGCTCGCCCAATCAGCGCCGCTCCTCCCAGCGCCCGGCCCCGCCCCTCGCCTCCCCGTTGCCATCTCCGCCGCGCGCGAGCGCGCGAGCGCCCTCGGCCCCGCCCCCGCTCGCGCTCGGCCCCGCCAATGGGAACGGCGGAGGCGCCCGCGGGGCCCCGCCCCCGCGCGCGCGGGTCTCGCGCCGCTGGCGGGCCCGGCGCGGCCTGCACGTCGGCGGCGGCGGCGGCGCGCGCACGGAGCCGCGGCGGCGGCGGCGGCGCAGCGGGGCCGCCGCGGGGCTCGGCCGGGACCGCGCATGGCGGAGTGGCGGCGGCCGCGGGGCCCGGGCAGCGGCGTGGACAGAGGTGAGCCCGGGCTGCGGCGGCGGGGCGGGAGCGCCCCGCGGGACCTGTCCAGGTCCTGACGCGGTGGCAGGTGCCGGTGGTTGCCGGCCCGGCCGCCCCGCACCTGTTGAGGACGGCGGGGACTGGGCGGGCCGGGCCGCGGTGGAGGTGCCGGTGCGGGGGCGCAGTGCGGCGCGGAGCGGGGCCCGGCCGTTCCCGGCGGGGGCGGGCGCCCGGGCGGGCTCCCCCGGGCAGGGGCCGCGGCGGCGTCGGCGTTGGGGCCATTTTGGGGGACCAGGGGAAGTTTGGCCCCGGCCGCCCGAGCCGGGGGCAGCTCCCAGCGGCACCGGCCGCCCGTTACGGCGCCCGCCCGGGGCCGCGGGGAGCGGAGAGCCCCTGTGCGGGGCAGGCGCTGCCGAGGGGGGTGCCTGCCCCTCTCCCGGTGTTCCCTTCTCGCCGTGCTCCTCCGCCCTGCCCTTCTCCCGGTGTTCCCTTCTGGCCGTGCTCCTCCGGCGTCGCCCGGTCCGGCCGCCCCCGGCACCGCCGCCCGCCCTCTGCAGTGGGGAGGCGGCGCGTCCTTGGAGAGCAGCTCGGGCGTGAAACGCGGCTGCACATCCCAGCGCCTTTCCTTCCCGGCTGGATAACCCCGCAGAGCCCTTCTCCATCTGTTGCCGTGGCTCCCGGTGGGTTTCCTTGTTCCTTTGGGATTTGGTTGGATTTGTGCTGTGCTTGGAGCGAAACTGCAGCCGTGAGATGTGTGATTGTGCTTTTCAAAGTCTGGTTTGCTTAAAAAAACAGAGATAAAAGGCTTCCAAAGGGCGCTTGTCTGGTGTCCGAGGGGCACCGCTGGCCTGGGCTGCTCCTGCTCTCTGCCCATCTTCACCTTGCACCTCTCAGAACTCAGGTAGGGAAGCACTGATCATGGCAGAGAGGTCTACAAAGCATTCAGGACTCTGCACTCAGGCTGGTGAATCCACAGAATCGATGGATGAGCCACCATCAGCCATGCTGCTCCTTGGCCTGGGCTTAAATGCTTTTTATTTTTAAATTTTTATCTACTTTTTTTGGTGATATATAAAGGAAAAAACAACTTCATGTAATTTTTTAGCATAAACAATATTAGGGTCTCACTTCTTGCTGTTTTTTGTTTTATCCAAGTGGTGGTGAGCTTACTGGAGCTGTTGAGCTCTCCCAGGCACCCTGCTTGCTCTGTGAGTTACTCTGTCACTCCTGAGAGTGAAGTTGTAGCATTGTTCTTGGAGCTGTTTTATGCCAGAGAGTGGCAGCAGGCCAACCTTCCTGGACGCACAAGATGTTTAGAATAATTAGTGATGGAATACCCCTTTAAAATAATTGTTTGGGTTTATCTAGCACTCAGTTGTAGCAATATCTACCTCTAAAAATAGGCAGGCCTCTGTGTAATGAGCCTCATAGTATAAACAAGTCATATCTTGAATGACTGTTGTTACTTTTGGGATGTCCAAGATAGATGCCTTTGGGGGTTTTGCCAAATGTTCTAACCTTTTTTTTTTCCTCTGCAGTGAACTATGTTTCTTGGCCCTTAGTCCATGCAGTTGTATGCACTGACCAGAGGCAAGGCTCAGTAACCCTCGCTGTTCAGGGCTGGCACAGCTGCACAGAAAAGCTTCTCAAGGATGAGCAGTCCTGGTTTTCCCATGAAATCCATGCCCAGGTGGCGATGGCTAGCAGTGGGCTCTGCCAGGTGACTGCATCACCCTGCTCTGGGACACTGCCCATCATGAATTCAGCACAGAGCCCCGTTCATCTGTGCTCTGACTCCTCAGTTTTCTGTGAGACAGAGACAGAGCAGCTCAGGTGTGATCCTAATCGTGCCTCTCCTTCCTGGGATGCCTTCCAGGTGTCCCAGGGTGCAGCTGTGTGAGCACACCATTCTTGCTCTCAGGAGGTAGGAGCGAGGGTGGCACGAGGAGTGTTCTCACATTTTGCTGGGTGCTTTATCAGAGCCCAGCCTCTCACGTGCATGTGCTTTTTGGGGTTTGTTTTCAGCAGGCAGCATGCTGGCTGAGGCTGCTCTGTGTTGCTGACGTTCAAGAGCACTGGCTCCTCAGCTCGAGAGAGAAAAAATAGCCACCTTTTTCAGCAGGAGGAGTGCTTGCTCTATGTTTTCTGAGAAGGTACCATTGTGCTCAGTGTTGGAAACAGGAGTGTCTCATAGCTTTGATCACACTGCTCACAGACCCCAACCCACTTGGATACTGCCCCCAGTTATCTAGATTTATCTGCTCAGTTGCAAGCTGAGTGCCCTTTTGTGGGCTGTGTTTTGGGAATGGAAATGCAGTTCCATAAGCCCTCATTGGCAGGCCTCTGGCTTGCTATGAGCACAAAGGTCTTCTGGAGAACTTTTAACTAAATGGGACTTTTTTCTCTTTTAAAAGCCACACATATTCTGGTTTGAGTGAGTAAAGCCTAAATGGCTGGGCTTACTAATTCACACAGTTTGGGACTGGGACCAGGTGAGGCTCTGCCATTCCCTAGCAAACTCATGCCTACACTTGGCAGACCCCAGACTGCTGCCTGTAGTTGTTCCCAGTCAGAGATTCTGCCTGGGGGATGGCCAACACTGCTGTGAGAGAGCCCTGGGACAGACCATGAGTGTGCCATGCCCTCTCAGCAGTCAGTGTTGTCAGTGTCACCTGTGCCCTGAGGAGGTTTTGGGCATGGCAGTGCTGGTTGTGTTTCAGGTGGGGAACGTTTCTCTGGCTGCAAGGGCTGGGCTGGGTGTTGGTGCCAGAGGAGTTTCAGGTGAGGCTGAAATGGGTTGTCCCCAGGTGCTTGCAGTGAGTGCCTTGTTAGGCTCTTGCATTTGAAATCAGGAACCTGAGGGTCTTTGCTTGGATGCCTGGTCTGATGAAGAGAGCCCAGAGCTCTTGCTATTGCTGCAGCTTCTGGAGCTGGTAGGTGCTTGGCACGTTTGAAACTCAAGCCATCCGGCTGCTGCAGTGTGGATTTCAGCTTATGTTTAAGTACTGAAGATTGAAACTGTATGTTTGGGCTGTATTTATCAGTGGATGCTGTTATTTATGTATCTTGGTTTGAAAGGAAATACCTTTATAGTAGAAATGCTGCCTGACCAAAGGAAAAAAAAAAGCCCAAAAAAAAAGCCTTGGTGAAATGATTATGTAAGCAAGTGAAATGGCATTCTAAAGCAAAAGTTTCTTTCCTGTTTGGAGACAGCGTGGCTGGGTTTTTTTCTCTTTCCTGCTGTTTAACATTTTTTAAATCCTTTTAATGAATGTTTTTTGTATGGTAGGTATGAGAAATAGTTGTTTTTGCAATTTAAGTCCTTAAAGAGGTCATCAGCAGGCTGCCAGATATGAGTATTTGGGGCTGTAGCTGACCAAAGCAGCAGCACATGAGTCCATTTAAGTAATAATTAAGTTAAAAAAACCAAAGAAACTCGTGTAACTGCTATTACTGTGGGAGCTCAGAGGATGCTCAGTACAGTCATCCTCTTAAGAATGTCTGGTTGCAGAGGGATTCAGGATCTTTTCCTGCTCTCTGCCTGTGGGTCAGCTGTGGTGTGTGTCTGTCCCCAAGCCAAGGGAATCCATCTCCTCCACAAAAGCTGCCGGGGTTACCTTGAGCTTCTGTTCCCAGCAGGAGCGCAGGGCTGAGTCAGTGCTGCCTGCCCAGGGCTGTGACTCAGTGCTGTCCCCTCCAGTGCACTGCCAGGCTGTGCCTGGAACCTCATTCCAGAGCTCTCCTCTGTGAGTATCACCTGCTTACAGGGGTTTGGGAATGTCTGACTGCTTTCCTGAGCTGTGTGTGTTGGTGGAAGTTGGTTGTTATTGAGCTTTTTTTTTCTGTGTGATCCTGAGCATCCGTGCAAGTGCCAGGGAGCTCTGAAACAAGAAGCTTCTCTTGTGTGCAGTATTATCATTTCATCTTTGTGGGTTGTGTTCCTTCTTTACACTTAATTTTAACTTACTTATTTTTAAAATTTTGTTTAAAGCTTTATGTGCTTGAAGAGGAAGGGTGCTTTGTTTTTCTTTTGGAAAAATGTCTTCCCTGATGCTCCAGGGTTAGGTCCCTTTGTGGTTGAGAGCTGTCTGTACTTCTAACTCAGGATTGCTTCATAAAAAATGTCTTTAGTGGGATCTCTGGCTATCTTCCTGTGCTTCAAAGCTCAATTCCCATTGCCTGGCATCACACTCTTAGTGCCCTTGAATGAAATTGGTCAACACCTTGAAAAGTCCATCAGATTTGGAAAGAGAATGGATTTGTCACAGCTAAGTACTGAGTTGTGTGAGTACAAGAATCTTGAGTAAGGAAATCTCAGATGAGTGCTCTGCTGAAAGAAAAGCTGTTGCTGGACTGCAAATATTATTGGACATCAGAGGAGCTCTGTGGTAGTGAGACAAACAGGAAATCAAGTTTCATAAGTAGTTCCAGTAAAAGGTAGGTCCTTATTTTCCTAAGTATCCCTTGTTTTCCTTTGTGAAAGCAGAGAGGAGTGATCTAAGGAGCAGTCTTGCATCACCATAGGTGATGGAAGGAAACAAAAGGTTTGGGTACAGTCCCTCACCCTGCCCCTGGGGGCTGAAGCACGAGGGAGACAGCAACGATTTTAAATTTCCCTGTAAAGGCTCTTGCAGTTGTTTGGAGTAATGTCCTTTTATAGGTGTAGGAAAGCACTGGGGTCAGGATTTTTCCATGCAGAGTGCTTTTGGCAGAGATGCAAAAGGAAGGGCTGCTCAGCAGATTGCAGAGGAATTTTTGGGTTTAGTTAATTTACAGAGATTTTAACAGAATGGAGTTCTTGGACCTAGGTAAGGGGAACAGTATCCTGAGTATCCTCATTTGGAGAAAACATATGAGGAATATACCATATTTTGAATTTAAAGTAGAAATATTCCTCTGTTGGGGGTGAGTTTGGTGCTGCATGGCAGAAGGTACTTTCTGATTACTTTGCTTCCTGGTGCTTTTGTTATTATGGTACTTTTAAGTTGCATAAACAATTTTATGATGGGCCTTGGGTAAAATTATGTGCGAATAATATACCAATGTCCATTTGTCTTTGTTCCAAACTCAATTTGCCAGTGGCTCCTCCTTTCTGCTATTAGTTTTGTCATATTAATGCTGAAGAGAGATGAACTGTTTAAAATTTGATCAAAAAGAGATAAGCATGTATGCTAAACACTAGTTTCTTTCATTTGTCATGTGTAATGTCAATATGCAGTTTTTACATAGGAATTGTGAGGCAGCCTCAACCAGGAGGATTTTTTTTCTCATTTAGTCTGTGTAGGTTTTGAGTTTTGCAGAGATAGTTAATACTTGTCTCTGTCATTCTGAAGGCTTCTCCTGAAAGTGTTCAGTCTGTCTCAAATGAGGTTAATTTTGATTTAGGTTGATTTACTCATCTCTTCAACTTTATTAGTAAATGAGCCTTAAGTTTAAGGTTTCACTGCCTTTTTCCTTGCTGAGTTATGCTCTAGTGTTTGTACATGATCTCCTGGAAAGTATTAGAGGGGAAAAATACCTTTGACTTTGTTTAGATGCAAGTTTTATAAAACCTTGTTGACAGAGGCCATTGTGTATCAGAATGTGATTTAATTTTTCACCTCAAACACTGAGCACAGATACTGAGTACTTAATAAAACAACTCTAAAACTCTGTAGATGGCTCCCAGTAAGAACACAGTAGGATCTCTAATTAAAACATTGTGATCAAAACTGGACTAAGATAACGCATTTGAATGCTGCTTTTGGCCTTAGAGTTGCCATGTTTCTCACAGCTGAAGGATCAGTGCTGGTATATTTAAATATCTGAAAAATGAGAAGAATTAATATAAGCCGATGGCTGAACTGTGCTTTGTTTGGGAGAAACTTGTAATAAAGCTGGCTCTGTGAGGGAACCAGGCTTATAGCCCTCCTCCACTGCCCAGGTTTTAAAGCTTGCTCTTGATAAGCATGAGTAGATCGTTCTGGGAGATCAAAGGAGGAGGAGATAACTTCTTTTGTTGGGTGCTTACTCACTTTTATAACCCTGATAGCCTTTGGTCAAGTTTACACTGGAAGGCACTTTATAGTATGGGTATTTCCCACTGTATGGAAATTACCAAGGTGTATTAAGTAGGGAGAGATCTCCTTTGCCATAGCTTCTGAATCTGGAACACAAATAGTGGTTTTCTCCCTTAAATTTTGGTAGCTTTGGTAGCTAAAACGTGTGAGCTGATTGAGCAGCACCTTTTGGATGCTGGCTCTGTGCAGGTTTGCAGCCCCTTGGACCTGTTGCCTGTGGAGTCTGCACGAAGTCTGGGTGTTGTTCACAGGTGTGGAGTCACAGGCAGCTGCAGAATCATTGTTCTCTGTTAAACCAGAGTCATCTTTTCCAGCTGGACTAGAGCATATTCCTGGTTTTTTGGTTTTTTTTACCTGTAAGCTTTTCAGAGCAGCTGTGTGGCACGATGCTTGTATTTTCCCAGCCGTGGTGACTTTGATGTCTTCTCTGGGGCTGCAGCCCCTCTCTTGGTTTAGAAGCACTTCTACAGCCAGCAAAACCACCCTTGCAGTGCTGGCAGCAGATAGGCTTTCCTGGGATTTACTGTGTATTATACAGACCTTCTTGTAGTGATATTTTTACAGATGCTTTTTGTCTCCCGCCGCTCACCAGTGCCAAGTGGTGTTCTGCCGTTTGATGTCATGTGATACTGTGTTTTGATAACAAAGAGGAGCTGGAAATTAATGCTTAACTCAAACCAGTGATCCTGGCAGTTGTGGCTTGGGTGTGTATGCCAGTGTTTTAATTGGAGTTGGGAACATGCTTCTGAGTCTACACAAACATGTAGATGTGGCACACAGGGGCATAGCTTAGTGGTGGACCTGGTTAGGCTCAATGGTCTTTGAGGTCTTTTCCAAACTTGATAATTCCATGATTCTGTGGCAATCCTGCATGTCTCCACCTCTGTGCTTGAGGTGGGACAGCTTGCACAGGCTCCCTTTGGAGGAGGGTGAGTGCAGAGATGAGCTCTAGGGGCATGTCCACTGTCTCCAAGTTTGTGATTGGATTGTGCTTCTGTTGCTAATGACTGTTCAGAGTTTGATTAATAAGAAGCTAAATCGGGACCTTTCACTGAATTAGCAGCTCTCAAGAACATGAGACAGAAAAGCACAGCTGATGCAAGCCAAAGCAGCAAGGTCTGCTTGGGAGAGCGTGCCTGTGCTTTTGGCAAAGTACTGCCAAAGGGGTGCAGTCTCCCAGAAAATCTTTTGTGAAAGTGGAGAAAATCCTGTCTTCACTCCATAATCTACCATCCATGCTGGATTGGTGGGAGCTCAAGTCCAGTAGCTCCCCCCTCTATTTCACGAGGACTGTCAGGTCCTTCCATCAAATCTGCAAAATCTGGTTTTTCTCGTGTCTTTGAAACTCTTGCAAAAATCTGTTATATTAAATGCAACTCTGCTGTTCACCCCGAGGATGATAATGAGTTGGGCAAGCTTCCCAACTGGGGGAAAGGGTGCATTAGCCTGGAAACCTTTGGTAGTTTGTCTCTGTTTGATGCTTTTGTATCCAAGTTGATTTTCCCAGACCTCAGTGCTGACAAATATGGATAACGAGGGACAATGATTACTACTGTAGCTCTGTTGGTTTTTTTTCCCTGGTGCAGCTTAGTTTATCTTCTTTTATCCCTGAAAGCTATTCTTAGTAAGTGGTTGTTTTTCTTGAATTAAATGAGTGAATAATCACTATTTCATTCACTGTCCTTACATATGTTTAAATATAGTATTAACCTAATCTTCTTATATGCTTTTCCTTCTGCTGCTCCTGAGTTCCTAAAGGAATCAGGTTCACTATTAGTAAGATCTATGAATGAACTTGCCTGGAAATGAAATAGTTCTTTTGAGCTTTGGCTTGTGTTTATTGCCAAGATGGTAATTTATTCATATATTTGGACAGCAGCATCGTTCCTCATGCACATAACTTCTGTGCTGTCAAGAGAACTTTTTCTGCGTACAAATTCCTCAGATGCAGTCTGTGAGAGGGTTTTGGTTTGTTTTTTTTTCCCTGCTTGGAAGGGAGAGCGACTGTTTGCTGTCAAACCTTTGGTTTTCCATTTGAGGAAGGAAGGAGGGAGGGAGCTCTCCGTGGTACCGAGCGGGGCCGCCGGGCTGCGGGCGCTTGTGCCGCCGGCAGGGAGGGAGGGAGGGAGGGAGAGGCTCGTCCTGCCCTCCTGCTCCTGCCACATCCCGGTTACATAACACACTGTACAAAGTGTATTCCATAGGTTTTTAAATTGTTATTGTATTGGATGGATATAAATAAACAACTTCAGTAAATATAGCTAGTGTCCCTATAACTCTGTACTATTTTTTCTCTCATCACTGTGTTTCAGATCACGATGGCTAGCTGGCTTTTTCTTGCAGCCCAGATAATACCCAGGGCCACTGGGTAGTATTCCCAACCCCACTGCTTATTTTCCATCTCCCTTGGCCTCCTTGTATGCTTTTTCTCAGACAGAAGCTCAGTCAGGTTTCAGTCAGCAGGTCAGCTGAAGGTGGGCAATGACTCCTTTGGGGCCAGTTGCCCAGCCTGGATGTGAACACCCCCAGCTTCTCTCAGCATCTGGGGTGCCCTTGCTGGCTTTCAGCCTTTTTCAAGTTCAGGGTTCACAGAATAGCCAGTGTTGGGAGGATCCCACAAGGATTATCTCCTGTCCCTGCACGGGACAACCCCAAGAAGAGCTGGGGCTTGTTCTCCTTTCAGTGTGTTCTTTCTTCAGTCCTTTGTTCAATAGGTTTGCTTTCTTTTAAAGTTTGCTTTCCAGACTTAAGCAAGGTTCCCCAATGGCTGTGAGAACATTTTCTAAGTAACTGCTCTTGATGGCTTTCAGTGAGTATGGAAGGAACTAGAAGTACATTTGATTATTGTAATAAAAGCTCTGTTGAGAATATGGCTATTGACTGTGGCTTTCTTGCCAGAGCATCACCTGATCTGTAGGACAGCTTAGCTGAAGCAGGCTGCTTTTAAAGCTGAAGAGAAATAGCCAATATTCTCAAGGTCATAGCTTTTAGAATGCTGTGGTAGAAAGTAGGGAAAGAATTTTTCTGCTGGTAGCTTTCAGTGCAGCAGAGCTCCTCAGCATTATTTATGGCTTTGGCTTAGGTATTTTTGCATCTCCCTGGATCACAGACCTTCCTTTGCTGTCTTCTGGTGTTTTCTTGCCTAGGTTTGGTATGTTGCTGTAGATCAAATTGGACATAAATTGTAAAAATACAAAATAATACAAAAATTGTATTAATGGGTATTTTTACATCCAGTGGTACTTAAAAGGCATCCAAATGCCTCTTGCTCCAGCAGTTGTCCTGGCAGCATCGCTGGTGAATAGTACTTTAATATGTGTGCAGTGGGGTACTTTTGAATAAATGACTTTTGGATCTATCTTTGGAGGCTGCTGGTGCTCTTATTGCAGGATTTCACCTCCCAGAGCTAAGACTGGGTTTCTTGTAAAGTGCATGTTCACAGTGCATAGGTTATCCTTGAGAGAACAGCCAAGTCCCTGCATTTCTGAATCAGTAGCTGCTTCTTTACTTCACAGAAAATGCATACAGTATGTGCATATATTAAAAATACATGCATATGTATAATATTTTATCTTCAGTACTTTGTCCAGAATACAAACTTCAGTCTAAAAATAACTGCAGTAAAAGGTCACTAAAGTAGGTTCATAATCCAAATTCCACTCAACATGGAGTTTTTTTGGCATGTGAACTGATAGGCTCTTTGCTTCTGTGACTGAGATCTCTTAAGTATTCTTGATGGCATTAAATGGCTCTTTCTCTCTGTGGTTTTGTTCTCCTGAACCTGAAGGAAATGTTATGTCTTGAGTTATTTGCTCCCCTGGGTTTGTGTGCCAGGGGAACAGGGGTTTCCCATCCTCTTACCTGGAGCGGGTGCATCACAGGCTGTGCAGAAGCAGTGCTGGTCTCCTTGGTAATCTGCTGCTCTTTTAAAATCTTGGGGATTTCTCTGGTGGTGTCATCCTTGGACCTTAGACCTGTGCTGCTGTAGGTGATGGGAGCAGCAGAGACAGAGGGAGGATGTGGTGGTGCTGGTCCAGGTGTGTGTGTGCCCTGTGAGATGGGGTATGGCAGCAGCATCTTGGGTGGATCCACTTTTGCCTGGAATACAGCTGAGCAGGGAAGACACAACTCTCTGGTGTCCAGCAAAATTCCAGGCAAGTGATTTCTTCAGTCCTTCACCCATGTCCCAGGTGAAGGCTGGTGTCTCTTGGATTTGTCATCCTTCCTCTGCAGCTCCTGGCTGCTTGGTGGTGGCTGCTGCCTGGCTGTGGCACATGTGGGAGGCTGGCAGCTCTGCCCTTCTCCTGAGGCCACCCAGATGTGCTTTCTGAGGGCTGTAGAAGGATAAATGTGCTTGGGGCTAATCCAGTGTTACTTGCTCTGCCAACATTTGCAGCATGTATCGATTCTGCCTGGAAAGCATGGAGTGTTTCTTGCCTTTGATTCTCTACAGTGCTCCCTTCCAGGACTGATAATTGTTCCCCTTTTCTCCTGTATTTGTACAGTCAGACTCTGATTTGTTCTTCTTGACTGAGCAGCTCTTTAGGGTACTTCTCTCAAGCTCCCTGTGCCATGTACCACCCTTTGTTTGCCTTCTGCTTTGATGTGATGCTGATTTGCAAGGGCTAGCAAAGTTGGGCAGGGTCATGTATGCAAAGATTGCCCAGAGAAGCTGTGGCTGCCCCATCCCTGGATGTGTTCAAGGCCAGGTTGGACAGGGCTTGGAGCAACCTGGCGTAGTCAAGATGTTTGATTTGGAATGAGATGAGCTGTAAGGTTAAGGTCCCTTCCAACCCAAACCAGGCTGAGATTCTATGGTCTGGAACTCTCATCACTTATTCATTAATTTTTCCTCTCTAAGTATTTTCAGGTTTGTCATGCTGGGAGACTCTTTGGGGCTATTTTGTGTAAATAACTTAGTAGATAAAATAGGTGTAAATATTTCAACTCCTATTTGTTTCGTTTGGCTATCAGGAACAACTTTAATACTCAGCTTTTCAGGTAACCATAACATCATTTGTTATTTATCAATTTTTATCTGAACTCAAAAAGGCTAATGAAAATTAATGTATGAGTTACCTCCCAACATCTCAGCCCTTGGGGGGAATACATCAAAACTGTCTGATGTAGTCTTGAGTCTTGATACATTCCAAGTTTTGATCCAGTTGCCCTCTGGTGTGGTTTTAGTTCAAGGGGGACCTTATTGCTCCCTGCAACTCCCTCACAGTAGGTTGTAGCCAGGTAGGGATAGATCTCTTCTCTCAGACAGCAGGTGACAGGACCAGAGGAAATGGCCTCAGGTTGTGCCAGAGCATGTTTAGATTGACTAGTAGGAAACATTTCTTCACTGGAAGGGTGGCCTGGCACTGGCACAGGCTGCCCAGGGCAGTGATGCAGTCACCATCCCTGGAAGTGTTCAGGAGGTGTAGATGTGGCCCCTGGGACCATGATTCAGTTGTGAACATGGAGGTTCTGTCTTCAGAGCTGGGCTCAATGATCTTAGAGGCATTTTCTAACTTGAGTGCTTCTATGATTGCATGTGTGAGTAACATCGACCACAGGTTCTGAGCATGCTGGTCATGCCAGCATCTCCCCTCTCTCTTGCTTTCCTCCTGCCTTACCCAAAATCTTCTGGGTGTTTTCCTTGCTTGTCTTGTCAAACTCGGGGATATATTAGAGTTTCTTGAATATGAAGGTGGTAAGTCCCATTTCTGCACAACGTGGCTGAAAAATGTCTAATATTCTGTGATGGCAAACACTCTGCCCACACACCCGAGCGGTGATGGCACTCAGATTTTACACCACAAGTGTGGTTGGTGGTGGGTTTTTTGTTTTGTTTTGGGGTGGTTTTTTTTGTTTTTATTTTTTTCTTTCTTTAACATAAAGTAACCTGATGTTGAGTAACTCAAGGAACTGCTCAGGAAGGAGCAGTTTGAGGCAGTCTTTTGCTAGAGAGATCCCTGACAGCCAGTTGCAGGCCAGATCCCGAGGAAAGCTTCCAGGATCTCCGAAGACTGGCGGGAAGTCAAGGTGCATCAGAAGTTAGCTTGAAGTTCTTCAAATCTGCTCATATTTTAGTAGGAGAAAAGCAGAAATGTGACTGTAAAAGTGAAATGTAACACCTTCCTATTCTTAGAAGTCCTGCAGCTTGTTCTTCCTAAAACCTTGCAGGGATGAGACAGATATCAAAATCCCAGAAGTCACTACCATGGAGGTGCAGACTGTCAGTGAGACTTGAGTCACAAACACGGGTGTTTAGTTTAGTTTAGCTTGCTGCTGCCATGCTCCCTCTGGGACAGCCTCAGAGTGGGCCTCTGTGGAGAAGAAAACTCGGTTCAAGATGCAGCCACTGTTATTTTGGCCTCCTGCTGCCCTGGGACACTTGGTGTCTTTCTTGTCCAGTGTGGTGGGGTGAGAGCCACCACGTGCCCAGAGTCCTTGCTGTGGTCTGATCCCATCCCTGCATCTCTCCTCTGCAGTCTCCAACTCTGCCCAGAGCACAAAATCAATGTCCATAGAGAAGCAGCAAGAAAACAACTGACCTGGAAATATGTTTTCCAGCTAACCCAGTCCTTTGTTGGGAAAACAGCGTGATTCAGGTTTTATTCACAGTCTTTCAAATTCCCTGTACATGGAGTTCCTGTAAGGTGCAAGTTAAAGCTCAAGGAATAAAGAGCTCTAAAGCTATTCCATGTTACTTGCATAACATTTATTTTAAAAATAATACTAAGCCTGGTAAAAAGGCTGTTGGTGGGTGCACTTGTGCAATCCATTATTTCTTCCCCCCGGTGTAGTTTGTGCTTTCTGGCATTTTGTGCACAGCAGATGCAGTTTGTGCTCTATCTCCCATGGGGAAGCTGTTGGTGAGCTGCAGGCTGCTGGAGAATGGGAGTCAAAGGATACATCCACGATTCCCCCTCTGTCTTCATGGGACTTTCACCTGGAGTGCTGTGCCCAGCACAAGAAAGACATGGGCCAGTTAGAGTGGGTCCAGAGGAGGCCCTGAAGGTGCTCCAAGAGCTGGAGCCCCTCTGCTCTGGAGCCAGGCTGGGAGAGCTGGGCTGTTCACCTGGAGAGGAGAAGGCTCTGGGGGACCTTAGAGGCCCTTCCAGTGCTGAAGGGGCTCCAGGAGAGCTGGAGAGGGACTTGAGGCAAGGGCCTGGAGTGAAGGAGAAGGGGGAATGGCCTTCCCATTGACAAAGGGCAGCATTAGATGGGATATTGGGAAGAAGTTCTTGGCTCTGAGGGTGGAGAGGCCCCTGACACAGGTTGCCTAGAGAAGCTGGGCAAGCCACACCATCCCTGGAAGTGTCCAAGGGCAGGTTGGACAGAGCTTGGAACAACCTGGGATAGTGGAAGGTGTCCCTGCCCTGGAAGATGTCCCCTGCTGGTGGCAGGGGCTGGGACAGGATGGTCTTTAAGGTCCCTTCCAACCCAAACCGTTCTGAGACTGGATGAAACGTGCACAATCAGTGGCTGTGTTAAGCCTTGTTTCCAGCTTGTACATTTTACCTTGGCAAACTCTTTTTACTGAAGTTGCAGCACCCTCTTCTACAGTTCTATCTTCATCTCAGGGCAATACTGCAGTCAAGTTGCCTCTGGTCAACAAAACTGAAGAAATTTGTTGTCTGGGCTGCATAAGATCTTTTTTCCTGCAGTGATTTGGGTGTGGCTATGTCTTTGCCTCTTGGATCTTTTCCAGGGGGTGTGGTTTAAATCTCTGTCATGTCACTTGTCTTCTGTCAGGTGCTGAAAGGTAACATTTGGCCCCTCTCAGTGTCCTGCTTTTAAATCCAGGAATAAATGACATTGGTTCTTGGGGTTGTAGGCATGGTCTGGGAGCTCCCAGTGAAGGGTCTATCACTTTAGGCATGGCTTAATATGCACACTTCATGCCACCATTGCTGATTCCCAGTCTGTCTCCCAGCTTTGTCAGCAATCTCTTGTCACACCAGGAGGCTGGAGGCAGTGGCACAGCCATCCCAACCTGTTTTAAAAGCAGAGGTCTGGGAATAAAGTGCATTTTCTGGCACTCCTGAAGCAATTAACTTTATTTAGGGGCTGTGGAGAGTGTCTTCCCAGGTACCAGCCAGAGACGATACACATCCTCAACGCACAACATGATCTCCTGGGTTTGAGCACTATTAAACTGAGTGATAATTATTTGGCATCTTTTATTAAACATTGATTTCTGAGGCATTTTTCTGAAGACTAATGCTAAGTACAAAGTGTTCACATGTATCTAATCTTTGCCCTAGGACTGAAAACAATCAAATCTGCCTTGTTGTGAAGGCTGGAAAATATTGCTGCTGTTCAAAGGAAGAAAGATTTGCATTCCTCTAGTAGGTGCTGCACATATGTAGAACAAGCTTGAAGGAAGTTTTACAGGTATTCTTTTCTGAATGTGTTAAGCTGAAAAGCCTGGTTGATCACTGTAGCGTTGAGAAGAGCTTTCAGCAGTTCTATCAAGTTGGAGCAGCAACATCTGCTCCAAAGTGGGGCATCTTCCAGGGTCAGAATTGGTCAGTGTGGTGGGATGGGTGGGTTGTCCTGTCTCTGCTGCTCCTGTAGCCTAAATTCTTGTCCACAATTTGTCTGTAGTAAAAAATAAGTTATTTTTCTTTTTTAGCTGTTGTCTGAAAACTATTAATACCAAGCAGAGAAATTACAACTGATTTCTTAAATTCTGTTGCCTTTTAAAAGCTGCTGCTTAGTCTGGAGGTTGCACTGTTGGACTGTTACAGTTTGACTAATGTTTAAAGCAGCTAAATGAGTAATGTAAATATTTAAACACTAACTATAGTGAAAACATCAACAACAAGATTAAAGCCTAAGCTCCCCTGAAGACATTTATGGTAATTTTGTTCATGTTAATGATTCCTTTGGCTTCAATCACCTTCTCTTCTAAGGTAACTGCTCTTATCCATGGGATGATCCTGTGAGAAGAGGAGTGGCATTAGAACCTTTAGTTTTGAAATAATGTTGTTGCAGTATCAAAATTTATTATTGAGGCTTTAGGATGCCAAATGTACCAGTACACTAGTGAATATGATTTTTCAAATATAGGAGATGGCAAAATTCCAAGTTAGAAGTGGAGAGTTTCTTGCTGATACAATGCAAATATGTGAAATTATTTTTGGTGAGAGAATGTTTGAAAAATACTTTACTATGTTTCTTCCTTAACATTTTTTGGAGAATTGTGTGTTTTAGAATAAATGATGAACATACTTTTGTTTGTTTGCTGCAGTAAAAGCTTGGATAATACTTGATGGACTAGCATTCTCTTTATTTTTTTCCATGGATTCCTGTTGCTTAATAGCTGCTGAATTTTCCTAGCTTTTGAAGTGTCAGTGAACTTGGTTTCAGTGTCTTGTGTACCTGTTTGTAAGTTCCAAAAGAGTTTGTTTTATATCAAGGGAAGGAGAAGCATTTGACAGCTTGTATTGTGTATAAACTGTACTTCTTTTTCCAATTGCAGCATATATGTCCATTTTTTCCCTAAACTTTTTTTTTTTCATTGTATTGCTCAGTTGCTAGTCTTTCTTAGTTTACTTTAGAATTTTACATGAGCAGTTCAAAAGGGCTGTAGGGAGTGTGGGTTGAATTTGGGCTATTAGTTCTTTGATTCAGACTGATAAACTGAAGTAAGTCCATCATAGATGTCAAATTGTTTCTTCATGTTCAGATGGAAAATGTTTTCAGAGGAAAACGCAATTCTGTAGTTGTGCTGTTGAACTGTGTTTATAGTTTATGATGGAGACTCATACCTTGGTGTATGAAAAAACATGTGACAGTCACAGAATATCCTGACTTGGAAGGGACCCACAAGGATCTTGGAGTCTGACTCCTGGCCCTGCACAGGACACCCCAAGAGTCCCACCCTGTGCCTGAGAACACTGTCCAAACACTTCTTAACCTCATGTCTTTTACTGGAGCCTCACACTATTGTTTTCTGGGATCAGGAACAAAATCTTGCTTGAAGGCATCTCCTCCTCACATTCCCTGAGTGACTTTTACACAGGCAGATAGTGGTGGGGAAAAGGGGAATGGTTTTAAACTAAGAGAACAGAGATTTAGATTAGGTGTTAGGGGGAAATTCTTCTCTGTGAGGGTGGGGAGGCCCTGGCACAGAGAAGCTGTGGCTGCCCCGTCCCTGGGAGTGTCCAAGGCCAGGTTAGATGTGGCTTGGAGCAGCCTGGGCTAGTGGAAGGTGTCCCTGCCCATGGCATGGCCCTTCCAACCCAAACTGTTGTACACTGGATTTAAGGTACCTGTGGTTTTTGTCATGCATCAGCAGTTGAGATGCCTCAACAGATTACTTTACTTTTTCAATGTGTGAGGAGTAAAATAAATAGGAAAGTAAATACATAAAGATTGCAAGTGGTGGTTTTTCAATCCTGACCCTAGGGCTAAGTGATGAGTGCTTCCAGGTTGTTGCCTTTTGTTTGGGTGGTTTTTGCAGGTTTATGTCTTGAGGTGGTACCCAGATGTCTGTTTTGATTCTCACTGCATTGAAATATTTTCAACTGATATTTAAAAAGTTAGTGTTTGAAAATATTCCTAAGTGGCCAACATGTTGTGTTCTTCAGATGATTTTCAAGTATCCTTTGCTGCCTTGGGGGAAATCATGAGCATGTTTCTGAACTTTTTAGGGTAAATTAACTCACTAGTAAGGGACAAAGAATTGGTTTATTGAGTTTTTTTGCAAGGTAGCAATATGGAGATGCTGTGGCAAAGTGCTGAGCTCCTAGAGGAGCCCCTTCTGGCAGGCTCTCCATGCAGAAGGTTTTGGGGAAGCAGCTCATGACTTGAACAAGCCCCAGAATTGCTTTTTGCCACTGGACAGAGCCAGATAGGACATGCTGGAGCTCAGAGCTTTGTTCCTGGCTTTTATAACATAGTGCTATTTCCCTTTCTTTGCTGTTTGGAATTTTTACTGGTTTAAGGTGTTACAAGTCTGTTTTTCCTCCACCTGTCTTTACTGCTCACAGTATAACAAAAAGAATTCCTAGTTCTTAACCCTGGCTGGTTCTTTGTCTGTAAAATTCACTGCAGCTGTCAGTATGTAATGACTTTTGGTGTACTCAGTGGTAAACTTAAAGTCTCAATTTTCATGGATTGTTTTTAGTTTGTTAGGGAGTTACTGACTGCAGTAATGTTGTGTATAAGGAAGATAATGTGAAATCTAATTAACTCAAGGATATACTAATATAAAAAACTATTAGCTGCGTGTTTCCTCAGGATTAATTGTAACTTTAAGCAATGCTCACATAGGAAGAGAATTATCAAAACCTTGTTTTTAAAACACATTTTTGGTGCTTGTTGCTCCAAATACATTTTCACATCACACTTAATTTATAGCTCATGTTCCAAGAGTTTGGAAGTTTTTATTGTGAATATGGGAACACTAGGTTGGGACTTTGACTCTGAACTCAGTATTCTGGGCATTTTTCCTGCTTTATGCTAAGACCAATGTAGTGTTTACATTGATATTTTTATTTTTATTGGAAAAGGCCACTATGAAGTGTTGAAATTGAAATGTCTTAAAAGCTGGGATCAAATCAATGCAATATGCTACTTTATGGACCTTAAATATTATGTCAGATCCCTTTTTGACCAAACTAGTTTAAGAGATGTGTTGTGTAGCTGTGCTCTGTGTAACTTGAATTCAGTGCAGGTTTCTGCAGGGTACCAGCACCCTCTCGTGGGCTGTGTGATTGTGATTTTGGAACTGGTTTAGAATAGTCTTAGCTTCACACTGCTATGGCCCCATCAGTATTTTTTTAGAATTAGGAGGTTGTCTGTTAAATGAAAGCTGTCTGTTCCTGATCCAACAGCTGTGCTTATTCATGGAAATAAAATTGCTCACAGCATCCCTGTTAGCCTGTATCCTCCTTAGAATCAGAATCACAGAATAATTTGGGTTGGAAGATAACCTAAGAATGTGGGGGGGGGTGTGTTTTACCCTACATCTGCCAGTTGTTTTCCACCCCACTGCTGGTAGTTGAGGGATTTTCTTTTTTTTTTTGCAGGGAATGCAGTCTGATGTCAGTGGGATCAAGAAAGTGGTGTTTGGAAAGGGGGTTGTTGTATGAGGGGCCTTTTATATGGATTAAAATCACTCCCTAAAAATAAGAACCGAAGATCTAAATTTAAAAAAACCTAAGAAGATGAGAACTATGGATTTGGTTTCAGGATAAGTTGGCTGTGATAGCACAGATGTTTATTTTGGTTTTACACCATTATTTACCACATTTGTGCTGACCCTCTCTCCTGGAAGGTGCAGATAATGCAGATTGGGTTCTGCTACACAACTGTTTGTACCTTAGGGATGTTTTTTCTGACCCCCAGAATTAGGCATCTTTGAGTCTTGATTTATTTTTTTCTTTTTCCAACCAGGAAAGTCCAGAATGGTCAGGGGTTACAGAAGACTTGGCTCTGGGAGTGTGTATCTGTAGTATGGACTATTTATTTTTAGAGAATCAGAAATGTGTCCCTTTTTAAGGTCAGGAGTTGCTATTTGTAATGCACAAATTGTTAAAGAACCAAGCAATTGACTGGATGTCTCCTTCTTGCAGGTTGCAGAATCAGCATGTGTCTCCAATAGTTAAAAAGGTAAGCACACTGCATTTGCAAACATGGAGCAGGATTCTCTGTTTGCTAATTGATGCATTTGCCTCATAACTTGGAGGAGGAGAAACTTCATTTTAATGTATTTGAACACTTGTTTAGTACTTTCTTGTTTTATCTATAGCTTTTATTTGTGTTTGGACTCCAAATCCTTTCACAATTATTGGATCAGCAGCTTGAAAACAGACAGGATATTGGTTTGCAAGTTGATATTACAAATGTTTAGTTACCCTTCTGGCTGCAAATTTGTATCCAATGAATATTAATTATTAAAGTAATTGTTTATTAAAGTAAATAGGCAGAGCTGGCATGTAGGACTTGAGACTTTTCAGAGTGTTTGAGCAAAGTTTAATAACTGGTTTTGGTGGGAAAAGAGGAAATAAGCCCAAATTGTAAGTGTATCTCATAATCCCAAACATCAGTCTACCTCTATGACTGGTTTTTTTTTTTTTTTCCTTTTATGAAACAAAAAAATATCTGAGTCTCTTTTGACCTCCTTTAAAACTATTTTAGATTTTTCTTCCAATTAGTTATTTTCCTTAGCACTGGGTAGCTGTATCAATTATGTTTTAAATCATGTTGAAAATATTGATATTACTTACTGGGAGGTCCAGTCTGCTCAGTTTTTCTCTCTGAATAGTTACCACTTTTGCCTTGGCATCACATCATAAATACATTTCTGACAGTTACAGGTACTTGAGGAGTCCTTAAAAAAAAAGTTAAAAAGAGACATTCAGTGCTACCAGTAACCTGGTAAGAAGGAATAAATCTGCAAATTTCTGAAGTTATTTCTAATTGGGAGCAGAGCTCTAAACTTCCTTGGCTGAGGGATCAATAGATGCAACCCCAATTATTTCTGTAACAGCAGATGGTGCTGTTGGAATGGATTTGCTCACCTGAGGAATAGACTCCAAGCTGACCAATAAGCTCCAGTATGAGGTTTATATCAGAGCTCTTGGGGTTCCCAGTATGCAGCCAGCAGCTCTGGATCTGGAATTTGCTGTGCAGAGCAGCTTTTCAGGCTGTACTTTAGCTCCTACTAATTCTAGCAGCTGATGCTAATTTATATTATTTCTTGCTGAAGTACACAAAGATAAAAGGAAAACTGCTGTTGGCCTGTAACATTGTCCTTGTGCTTGAAAATACCCAGCTTGCTTGTGGGAGCAAAAAAATATGAAAAATCTTGAGAAGCACTTAAAAAATACAGTGTATGGGTGTTTCTTCAAAGAGTATGTAAAGTGAGCTGATAATGGGGGCCAAATCTATAAGTAAATGAGAGTTTCAAGGATGTTTTGGTGCATGGAGATTTTCATGTGATACCTGTTTAAAAATTTATCTCCTGGTGGGTGATGTGTATAAATATACTGTATATCTATGTAAAATAGGGGCTGCAGCATGGCCTCGAGCCTCCTGCTGCCAAGGAACCTGATGGGAAGGGACTGCAGATGCCACAGCTGCAGGGTCACTAAGCTGGGCTCCCAAATCCTTCATCACAAAACTGCATCTAGCACAAGTCATAAATCCATGGAATAACTGGCTTTGTTCCACTGGGCTGGGTGGCAGAGGGGAGAATTGAGGAGATGCTGAAGTTTTCCATCAGTCTTGCTGTGTTGCTTCTGATCTTGCCTGAGTTAGTTTATCTTTGGGATTTGGCTGGAATATGCTTGAGTTGTTCAGTGTCTCTGCACTCCTGGTTCAGGGATGAAGGTGAAATGGGAGTATTGGAGATGGGTAGGTCCCAAATTCCACCAGGGAACTGCTTTTTCTTTGGAGAGAAGGCAGCCCTTGCACTTGGTTTTCAACCTGTTCTTACCTAATTGTATAGACATTTTAAGATATTTAAGGATATTGAGTATTTAACTTCATGCATATTACAGATTTGTTATTACAGAGTAGTTCAGCCTGGAGAAGAGAAGACTCTGGGAGACCTCATTGTGAACTTCCAGAAGAGCTTATAAAAAGAGGAAGAGTTACTTTTCATGTGGGCAGATAGTGATAAAAGAGGAGGAATAGTTTAAAGTAGAAGAGGATGGATTTAGATTAGAAGTTAAAAGGAATTTTTTTCTGTGAGGTTGGTGAGGCCCAGAGAAGCTGTGGCTGCCCCATCAGTGGAATTGTTCAAGAGCAAGTTGAACAGGGCTTGGAGCAACTGGGATAGTGGAAGATGTCCCTGCCCATGGCAGGAGCTGCAAAGAGGTGAACTTCAAGGTCCCTTCCAGCTCAAACCACTGGTCTGTGATTTGGTTCTGTGATATTTTTTATTTCCTGAAACTGTTGCTAATGTTACCCCTACAGCAGGGTCACCAAGTTTCTCTCCCAAGGGCACTGTGTATGTTCTTTAGACAATAATCAAATTTTAGAGACCTTTTTCTCTCTCCAAAGCTGTCATCCTTCAAGGCCTTGTCCTAGGTCTCCTTCCTGAGTGTCATACCCCAGTCACTGCCTTGAGGAGCAGGGGTTGGTAGAGTTAGGAGCTGCTTTGGGGAGGAGAGCTACAAAGGTGACCTGAAGAAGTCTCTTTTCAGTCTTTACACCAAATTTTGTGATTGAAATCTCTGACAAGTTAGGACAGATAAAGTAATTATTATAAGCAAAATCACTTTTGACTTCATATAGCTAATGCAGGATCTCTTCTCCCAGAAGGAAGGAGAAATACACATTTCTATGTATCTCAATCTTTGCTGTGCTGAGAACAAGGTGGTAAAAGTTTGAGCAGCTGAAGGAATTATGGTAAAAGGCTCAGTAGTTGCACAGGCTGTTCTTTGCATGTTACAAATTGTGCTGTTTTCTCAAAGGTGGAAAATGAATTCTCCTTCCTCTAAGGGGTGTTTTTTCCCTTTGTCTCTTTGTCAGTGTTGCTGTTCCTTCAGAACTGTGTAGGTGTAGATACCTCACTCTCCATGTCCTTTGTCTCTCACACAGCTTATTGTGCATTGAAATGGGAAACTGGGCCTGAAACTGTTCATCAGCATGCAGAAACAGTTAATTAGCACACCAAATTAGGCACAGCACTAGTTTTGGGAGTTGCTCTTTGATAGGATTCATTTCCTCCTGAGCTTCTTGGTGGTGAATATGTGACTGTGGCATGACCACTGCATTGGTGGCTTGTTCCTCCATGGTTAGTTCTTCTTTCTAAATTCTGCATAAACCAAGTTCAAATGATCCTGTTGCTCTTTCTTCATTCTCACAATGAGTAGTACTGTCTAATAACATGGATGCTGAAGTAGAACTTCAGTTCCTTTGAAGTGGGGAAGTTGAAGCTTTAGTGCTTAGGCTTCAGACAGAAATCATTACAGTCACTCAGTCTGTGCTTTCCATCACAGTCTGGAGATGTAAAAGCTGTTATCTGGGATCTGGGAATGAGTGCCAGCAGGTAGAGCTCCCTGTTAGCACATCAGCCCAGTTCCAGTGGTGAGCTGGAGCATGTTGGGCTTGGTTAGTGAAGTACTCCTACTAAGATGCCAGTGGCAATGTTTTTCAAGAAATGCCAGCCTGGATAGTTGTCAAAATATGATGGTGCATGTAAGTCATGTACCAGACATCATCTAGATTCAGTCATGTGCTGTGTTCCTGATGTACTGAGAAATAAAGGTCTGAGAGCAGCTGGAGGTGTCTGGTCAGAGAAGTCTCATCACTGCAGTAACAGACTGGAGCTTGCCCCTGCAGGCATTCCCTGCTGCAAAGTGCTTTTTGTCCTGTGAGGTTTAATCTGAGGGCAGGATTAAAGGGTAGCTGCAACCCTCAGCCTGTGCCAATGATCTACATATCCTAAAATATCCTCAAATAATCTAAATATCTCAAATATATAAAAAATATCAAATAATCCAAATATCCGAATATATCCTCTACATATCCATAAAATGCCCTCAGCCTGTGCTGCTGATGCTGTAGGGTCTACAGGATCAACATATCTTTGTTGGTCACTCAAATGGGGAAACAGGATGATTATCCCATAATGTGACATGTTACTTTTTAGTTTATGAAAAAGCTGGAAAATACTACAGGTGGTGTTGACAGTGGGAGGCCTTGGTCAGGCCTGACAGAAACTCTTGTATGGAAAATCTGTGACTCAAGTATATTTGAGATTGGCATATTTATGTATTCCTGCTATTTCCAGCTGCATTCTGTGCCTTTTGAGGCAGTGTATGAAATGGGAACCTGAGAAACCTGAGAGTTCTAAAGGATGCTGAAAGCATCTTGTTTCATGCACTAGGCTGTATAAATATTTCCTTGCTTAATGTCTCTCCTCGTTTCTGAGCTACAAGACTCAAGAGTTGCCCTCCTTTATTAATAATAAAATAAAATTATTGTGCCTTTCCACACCTAGGAGTAAGGATGCCTTTGATCTAGTCCTTCTCAGAGAACTGTCCTTCCTTGCCCCTTCTGTGTGACAAAGGGTTGATTGTCACTCGTGCCTCTGGCAGTGGGTGAGGGTGAGCTGCATCCTCTGCTCATCGTTGTTCACTGGGCTGTGCATCAGTGCACTCCAGGCTTCCAGGGGCTGGGAGAGGAGCCCAGGGATAACCCTCCTGTTGGGAATAGCTTGCTGGTGTTTTGGGAGGGGGTGAGGGGTGGCACAGGTGCCAGGGGGTGCGTGGCATCACATCAAGCCATGGCTCTGTGCATGGGCAACCTCTGCAGCGTGGCCCGAGTGCACTGGAAGCGCAGGAGGATGAAGAGATCTGAGAGGAAGGGTAGGGCTTTAATTGCTGCATTTAAATGCTGGAACAAAGGAGGTGGTGGTGGTGGTGGTCTAAGTGTACTTTTCAGGTGAGGTTTGAATCTCTTTGCTAGCTTGCACTTTGGATTCATAAGAAAGCCAGTTTGTTGGTAATACTTTGAGCAAGATCTATTTCCCAATGCTTTGTTTCATTTGACTTTCAAAGTTTGGAAGGAGAGGACTTTTGAACAAATATGGAACTTGCTAAAACTGCACCTTTCTGACTTAGGCTGTTTTCTAACAGTTCTGTGTCATCTCTCAGGTTAATGGGATTTTTTCCATATATGCCATTCGCTGAATGTAAAGTGTTGTTAGTTGTGAAATTTCCCTTTCAAGACATATTTAGGGTTTTTCTCAGTAATGAGAATAAACCAAGATTACTCTTAAGGTCTTTCACAACTCTTTTTTGCATCTAGATATTCAGACAGAAGAAAACCAGGTTATCTCTAAGTTCTCATGTGCTGTGTACTTGCTATAGCTAACATTTACCTAAAAATCTCTCAAGTAGTCTCCTGTGGAAATAAAGGCAAATTCTGTTGTGTTTGCTGCTGCATTTTTAAGCATTGCTGATGTTCTTTCTATCTTTGGAAACAGTCTACAGGAATGAAAGACTGTAAAACCAGGAGAGGATTAAAAGTTTACATTTTCCTGGCTCCACTTAAATTAGCATACATGTAGATACTGTTTTCCTGTTTGATATGGCTGGCTTTTAATGCATCTATGAAAAGAAAGGTTTTTGTAGTTCAGAACATTTCAGGATGTGCTACTATGCAGATTGCCTTGGCTTCAGTGAGTGAATTTAGGTAAGAGTTGGGTGGAGGTTTGTTGCTCTGTGTTATGAACAAAAAACTTCCCTCTGCTACACCAGCATAGTGCAGTCAAACCCTCAATTTATTTTATCAGTATAGCTGGGAGAAAACAGTCCCTGTAGCCATGGAGCTGCCTTCTGCCACAGCCCCATTCCACACAGAACCTGCTGTAAATACACTGACCCAAATCACTTTGTATTTATGGCACTGATTCCTTATTGCTCTTCTTGAAAGCTTTGAATGAATGAAAAGCAATGAAGCTTTTTTCCTTTACTCTTATTTTTTTTTCCCCAACAAAATTTTTTTTTGCACTGCTGAGTGTTACTGTGGTTGTGTCCCTTATCCCATAGCAGGACTTTAGGAGTGAAACTCAGGAGTTTATCATACATACCTTGGTGTCCAAGCTTCAGTGAAGTCCTTTTGGAAGGTGTCCTTGCTCAGATGCCACTGACCATTACCCAACCTCATGAGGTGTCTTTGTGTCTGTAGCACCTGAGATGTTCCTGGATGTCACTTACTAAATGGGTTATTTGCAGGCAGTGAATGTGTTTATTTATGCAGTTTTGCTGCTTGAATAAAAGTTTGGAAGGTCCAAGAAGCCAGAAATGCTGTTCCTCTTTCAAAGTGAAATGATAACTGAATCACTAATGACTGCAGAATAATCAAGCATCCCTTGGCAAGAGAGGAAGCTTTTTTTTGTAATGAGCAGCCTGGGCTCAGAGTCCATTTGGTAAAAACATCTCCCCTGTCTTTCTGAGGGCATACATAGGTCCTACTTTATATGGAAGGACTTTGAAAAACCTTTTTTCTTATTATGAAATCCTCTACCTTTGAAAGCCAGGTTGAAAAAAAGAAAACCCATGGATTACAGTGGGAGGAAGTTTGGAAGATAGATGTGTATACAGAGTACTGAGTTCCTTCTCTCTTCCCAGCTCAAGACTGTCCCCTACACATTATTCACAGAATTGTAGAAAGTTAGGGATTGGAATGAACCTTACAGATCATGCAGTCCCAACTGTGGGCAGGGACTCCTCCCACACCAGGTTGCTCAAGGTCTTACCCAGCCTGGCTTTGAACAGTGCTGGGGTTGGGACATCCACAACATTTCATACTCTTTAAATAACTGATTCATTCTCTTCCAAGTGTTTTTGATTTGAAGTGGGTGGTTGTTGGAAATTAATTGTACTGGAAATCAGTTACTTGTATGAAGCACACACGGTCTTGTAGTGCTTAGAGTGAGGGAGGCTTAGCTTTGGGAAGTGGTGGAATCACCATCCCTGGAACTGCTCAGGAAACAAATAGATATGGCATTTCATGCTTGGGTTCAGTGGCCATGCTCATATTCAGACTTGATTTTGAAGGTCTTGAAGTTAGTGGTTCTTTGACTCTTATGCTCTTTCCCAGAGTGATCTGCTGGTGCAGTTGTGGGGACTGCAGGGAGGAGCTGGCTGCTGCTAACTGGACTCCTGCATTTTTTATAAAGAAAGGATTAGAAAAAAAGGTGATCCTTCTTTATATGCCAAGAGTAGTCTTAACTCTTAAACACACGTGGTTAAAGCTTAAAACAGAGTGTTAGTGTCATTTGGCTGCAGCAGCAGTGTAGGACTGCATCTCTTAGGTGCCTTAAGGCTCTTCTGTCAACTGTCCTTGGCTGTTTATCTTCCTTGATGCTTTCAGAATCTGTTTCAGCACAGTTACTGAAATGATTAAAAACAAAGAAAAAAAGCAAGTAGAATTTCTGTTTGCCTCTGCTTTTAGCAGACAGGAGCTTGCCTTTTCTTTCCTTCAGGCTGTGGGTGAGGTGCTGAGCCCAGGCTGGTAACCCAGCTCCTCAGGAGGGTTTATGCATGGTGTGGAAGTGTGGGGCAGCTCTACAGCCTTTTGCACTTCTAGTTTGGCTCAGGGAGCTCACTGATCTCCTTGCTAGAAGTTAAACCAGGAATTTGTCAAGTCCTTAGTGCTTGAGTACAAAGTGGTGCTGCAGGAGTAACTGGAGCCAGTGCAATGTGCTAATTGAGGTGATAATTATTTACAAGTCCTGTTGATTACAGTCAACTAATTTCCTCTTGTTACAGTGGAGTGTGCTGATGTTGTGTAATGCAAACGGTCTCAGGGGTTATAAATAGATGGGGTGACATCAGCTGTGTGTTCAGTCCCTAGCGGGGTTCCACAAGGCTCTATCCTTGTCCCTGTGCTCTTCAACACCTTCATAAACAGCCTGGAGGCAGGAATCAAAGGAATACCAAATAAGTTTGCTGCCAATACTAAATTGGAAGGAGCTGTTGACGCCCTCGAGGGCAGAGAGCCCTATAGGGAGACCTTGATGAATTTTAGGGCTAGGCAGTCCCCATCTATAGGAAGTTTAATATCAAGGGCAAGTGCTGGATTCTGAGTGTGTATAGACCAGGATGTGAGAGGAATGAGAGGCTGGAGAGCAGTGCTGTGGAAAGGGCCCTGTGGGGTCCTGTTTGATGGCAAGTTGAGCGGGAGTCAGCAGTTCCGTGGCAGCCAGGAGGGACATCAGGCACAGCATCCCCAGCTGGGCAAGGGAGAAGATTGTCCCACTTGGCTCTGGACTGGCATGGCCTCACCTTGAGTCCCAGGGACAGGTTTGAGCACTACAATGTAAAAAAGACGTGAAGTTATTAGAGATTGTCTGAAGAAAGTGAAGAGTCTGGAGGGGAAGCCATAGGAGGAGCAGCTGAGAGCACCTGGCTGTTCAGCCACTGTGAGGAGACCTCATTGTGGTCTTCATCATCCCACTCTGGCCTTTGGCAGATTGGGGCTGCATCTTTCAGTCACTGATGAACATCTCAGTTTTAGGAGGGATCAGTTGGGTAAATCCAGGTTTGGTCAGGATTTACCCAAACAGCCCAGTGCTAAGCCAGGGCCTGGGCTGCTACTTTTAAAGGATCTTTAAACTTATTGTTAATAAGTTTTAAACCTAATAAGTTGGTACCTTAAAGCCTGAATATCCCCTTCCCTGTTTTCCAGACAGAAGCCGTCTCTGCCAGCCAAGAAACCAGCAAAGATATTTCACAATGGATGTAGACGATGAAGAAAACATGAGTAAGATGTGTTTATTTATATTGTAATAAACTCACTAATAGTGTCTGAAAGTAATTTTTTTCTCCCAAGCACAGGGGCAACTGCAAAGAAATGAAGATATTTTAAAATGCAGTGAAGAAGAGTGAATTGGAGCTTTTGCATTAACAGTGTTTTTAATATGCTAATATAATTATACCTTCTGTATTATACCTTATACTTTATTTTTTTCCTACAGCAGCTGAATAATCAAAATATTTCTCTGTCTTGAACCAGCAGTGAATAAAGGAGGGATAATATCAGTAGTGCCCATGCCACGGGTAAAGTACCAGTAAGGAGTGAGGGGTAAGGTGAGGGGATGGAGTTTCAAGAGTACAATATAAAGGAGGGAGAGCAGAAAAGGAGAAAGAAAGAAAAAGCAAAGGAGGAGCTGGAAAAGCTCTGTGCAGGTCTCACATGGGCTGATGATTCTCTTTAGATGGTGATTGTCCCAACCCTGAGCTACTGAATTATTGAAGTGATTTTAAAGCACAAAAATAGTCAATAAGTGATCATCTTGGTGTGTACTTGATGCAGCCAAGTGTGTGAGACTGCTAACTCTGGGGTATAATTAAGATCCAATAACTTATGAGAAAAATATTTTCCTTGAACCTTTCTAAAATGTTTTTACTGTTATTTGCTTTTCAGCTGTCTCCTTTTTTTCTGTGACTCAGAGAATTGTTCTGCTGCTGCTGTGCTGTGCCTGACTATAAATAATTGTACATGATGTTATAACAAATGTGCTTCTTTTTCCCCCAAGTGGCAGTGGCTAAAGAGTGCATCTGGCAAAGGTGACAAAGCCCAGCACTGGCTTTGGAGCAGAAGAGTTGCAGCTCAGTCTGGAGGAGTTACAGAACAATTTTAGAGGGAGATGAGGAAGTTAGATCATTGTGTTAAAATAAACCAATCAAACCCAAAACAAACATCCTCCCCCAAAAAAACCCAAAACCAAAGCGAAAAATATTACCTGAAATAGAATTAATCTTTTTTTCTTTAGTGAAACAGTGAACTCAACTGCAATATGCTTGGTATAATTTTCTTTTCCCTGATAGATAAGAAATTAAACTATAACTGCTTCTAAAGGTGCCTTCCCTACTGAGGCCTTCAAAAAGTGTAATTGGATAATTCTCTTTTTTTTTTTTTGATAAAACATCCCTTTTCTCAATAATGGTATAGCTGAGCATGAATAGAAGATGCCTTCCTGAGCTGGAGAGATACAGTCTCTTTATAGGGGCAGATTTAATTCTGTGTCATTAAGAAAAACACTAAATTTTTGTCTGCTTCTGGGGTTTTTTGTGTTAGTGCATCGATATGGGAAGCCATTCAAGGAATTTGTTATTTTGTCAGGAGCTTGGCTCCATGGAATTGTTTAGGGAATGCATTTGTATGACTTCAGTTTTGAGATGTCAGAACCTTGGCTGAGCCCAGTGCCTATGAAGGGCAAGACAACCTTCCTTTGTGTGCCCACACAAACATCGTGAATTTGAAATGTTCAATCATCTGATTTGGGGGGGGTTCAGAAATCAAAGTTTAAATTCTTAAGTTCTTTGCTTTGATTTGTGCAGAGATATATTTTTTAACTGTTTATCTTTCTTTACTTTTATATCTCTTATAATTGTGAAGTGGCATGTTAGAAGTTGCCTGTTAAATTTTTTATTATTTTATGTAACTGCTTTTGGGGAAAGGTTTTTGAAGGAAAGGAAGGTGGGCTATGCAGTCTTTGTAGCCTGTGGTTGCATAACAAGAATTCCTCTGCTGAAACCAAAATTAAGATGACTTTTTTTTTTTTTGTTCAGATGAAATATAAGACAGTGATGATGTCTTACATTAATAAATTAATATCCCTGAGAAAAGTGTTTCAGACTTGAATTTTTAGTGTTTTCCTTCTTTATCCTTTGGTCATAGAGACACTACAAGAGATTTGGGGCAAGAGATGGTTATTTAGAAGGTTTTTATTTGTTTTTTGTTGCTTTGTGTGGCTGCACTCTGGACACTTGGAACACAAGCATGTGACTCTCCTGACCTTTATCTTTGATGTATTTGCTTCTTTTTCTAAAGGATGCTCTCAAGAGAGCATGTGGTTTTTTCTGCTTGTTTTTGAGTGAAGAAAATGACTTATTTAGAATTTCCCCAGGCCACTAAATGAAAGCAGCAGTATAAGGGGTAGCTAGAACCATCTTTTGGTTCAGCTAAGAGTTAAATTTCATTAATTGTGTTCCAGATCAGACAGAGCAGAGGGAGTGTTGCCTCTCAGCAAGCAGGAATGGAAGATCCCCAATGGATCAAGCATCTCAATGGCAGACACTTTTTAATTACAGGGAATAAGCCCAAAAATAAACCAGAGCATCACCACAGAAGATTTATTTCTTTACTGGCATGAAAAATTCCCATGCCTTTTTCCTGCTTCAAATGTCCTTGGGTTTGTAAGTGCTCAGCTGAAATCTGAAGGGCAGAATTATCCTTTTGCTGAAGTTGTTGGTGTCAGCTATGATTTTTACTAAGGTGGCCTCACAGATATAAGTCAAATATCTAGTTGAAGCTGCCAGATATTTTTAATGACTAGAAAATATACCAATCTCCTGAAAAATACCCAGTTTTAAAATCATGGGTTGTATAAATGTTTAAGAAAACGGGATCTCGGTCATTAATTGTTTATGTATGTGCTAATGCTGCTTGAAAGCTTTAAATGCACAGCAGATGTGATGGATTTCAAATGCCTCTCTAAAGCATTCATTCCTTGAGAATTAAATTTAAAGATTGGAAATATTAGAGATTTCTGTAAAATCATGCCCAATATGGAGTGATTAATATTAGAATCATCAAAAACTTTAAAAAATAGCAAATAAACCCCAGTAGATATAGTCAGACCTATCAGGTGGAGGATGAAAGAAAGAAATGGGAGATGTTTTTATTTGTGATGAAGTGGTGAAGCACCTTGCTCAGGACATTGTGGATACCACAGGTTTATGGGGTCTTTCAAAGCCATTAGAAAACTTTTTTGGGGGGGGGAAAAGCTCATGTGCCTCCCTGCCATCATCTCTGGGAGAGGCCAGAGCTGTGAGGCTGCCCTGGGAGGACACTTATGTGGTGTGATGCCCTCTCCTGGGGTCTGTTGGTGGCCCTGTCACCTGTGGGGAACTGGACAAGGTGAGGAGGAGCCAGGAGAGCCATTCCTGACTTCCCTGGAAGGGTGGCATGCCTGGAAAAGGCATCCAGGGAGAGGCTGGGCTGGAGGAGTTAATCCATATAAATAACTCCCAGGATGGGAGGTGACATCTCTAACTTGAGCAGGTTATGCTTTGACTAATCTTTCCCAAACCCTCAGGTAATTAGAAGGCCTCAGCCCTGCTGGGCTGGACAGGCTGACCAAAAGGACCAAAAACACACCTTGAGAGAGGGAGGGACCTTTCCTTGCAGTGCAGCAGCTCTGTGGGTTGAGACAAGCACAGGTCCTTTTGGTTTGCACAGCAAGTCTTTCCATCACCAACTTGGATTTGGATCAGCTCCACGGTTACTTTCTTTCCTCCTGGTCTCTTGGTTTGACTCAGGATCAGCTCCCTCTGTTCTTCCTCTCCAAGTTTCTTCACCCTGCAGGTTGTCCAAAGCTAACAAAGCCTAGTAGCTCTCAGGCAAGGAGTAGTTTTCTTCCCTTCTCTCTTAATAATTCCAGGTAAGCCTGCAAGTTTATTTCCTGCTCCCTACAAGTCCCTCCTCTCTGTCAGGACATTGTTTCCCCTGCTTGATGAAGGAGTTCCTCCAGCTGACATGCTTACATGGAAAAGCTTTTAATGTTCAGCTGAACTCTGTTCAACTCCTGTTTTCCTCCTACAGACACTGGTAGTGGTTTTCATATAAAAAGAAATGAAACCAGAGACCATTGATTAGTGTTAAGTCAATGATTTCTGTTTAGCCTGAAAGTTTTGGTGGTTGATAACAAATATCTGGTGCCACCAGTAAGGGCAGTTTTTCAGTTGAGATGTAAGAAACTCACTGTAAGGAAAGATTTAAAAATTTCCTCCATTGTCCTTAGACTCCTCTACCATAAATGCATATTTTTAGAAAGAATATATGCATGAACACTGTGTATTGACAGTTGTGGCCCTATAGCCTTCATTCTCCAGGCAGTATGTTTGTTGCTGAGCAAGAGATACTTGATTAAATGTAGCAGATTTCTAGCAATGAAATGCTTCAGAATTTAAATTCTTGACAGAATTGAATTGACTTAATTGCATAATCAGTACTGTACAATTCTTTGTTGTGCTGCTGTGATTTAACAGAATGTGTTCCTATTTTGGCTTTTTCTTTTGATCTTTTTTTTTCCCTTCCTTTTTTTCTCTTCGAGCACCGAAAGGAGTAACCTATCGAGCTTTTGCTGGAGGATGTTATAAATGAAAATTTAGTAACCATTCCATCAGCTTTGTAACCTGGGTGAAGTGATGTGTGCATGGTAGGGGATTTTTAGGGAAGACTGAAAGCATGACTGGAATTTGTCACTGTGAAACAGAGCTTCCACCTGGTTTGCTCTAATTTCAATGACCATTTACCACCTTGAGTCAGTGTAGATATAATACAGTTATATTGACGTTTTGGAACAGGAGAATTAAAAATAATTGATCTATTACATTTGCCTTTTCATTCACAAATGCCAGTAGAAAGTACAAATGGTTAATTTCCTTAGTTTCTTTATCAGGGTGAAAATGAGGTCTTTGAACTTAAAGCAAATTCAGTTCCTTATATATAGCTCTGACATATCATTATCCCAACTTACATCTTTGAAAACAAATCATTACATTAATACTATATTGTCTTCCCTGCTCTCCCATTAAAATATTCTCACAGTGAGTGTGCAGCTTTTGTCACACTTGGATTCTACATGGCCTTAGAGAGGATCTCTAGTGATTTTTGGGTTTGTAACTCCATGAGAGCAGTTTCCTTGACAAGGAATTATGCTTGTAAATGATGATTAGAGATTTTTTTAATAGAAGTCGTGGAAATATATGATCTTGTGGTCCTGCTGGCACAGTGGACAGCTATAGTTCCTGAGAAAATTGGGATGAGATGAAATGAATGTTTAGAAGAGGCATAAAAAAACCACTGAATTTGAAAAGTATGGAATAGCTAAAGAGAAATAAAAGCATTCAAACACTCTTCAGTCATGGTACCTATCAAAGAGCTCCCTAATTTTTCATTGCTCTGAACAAAGATTTATTTATGTAGTTTTTCAATTTAAGCAACTAAAATCACTGTGTGGAAAAAAGTGACATGACTAAACTGATAATAGACTAGAATTAAATATCTGGCTCAGAGTTGTGGTCTTAGGCATCCATTTTTACTTTACTAATGGTAGTTGTTTGTTTTGTAGGCATACGTTGCTATAGCTTATATTGTTGATTTAAAGCAATTTTAAGGCTAAATATAACTTAGAAGTAAAAGCTTTGTTATAGCATAATTAAAATAAAAAAAAAAGTTGTAGAGGTTTTTTGCTGTGCAGTTGTATCAGGTGTGTGGTTTGAAGATTGAGTGTGTTATTTCTTGAATTATTGAGAGGTTGTGTTACAGTATCATCATCTCCGGTTGCATGGCCAAAATATTTAACCTGTGAGCACACATCACTTAACCAGTTACAAAGAGAGATAAAGGAATCTATAAATTTTGCATTTACAAGATCCTGCACCGAAGGCATTGTAAGTTACTCTTTCTGGGCACCGCAGGTTCGAGCAGCACCGACATTAAAGAAAACCGCAATGTGGACAACGTTCCCCCCAAGGACAGCGCCGGGCAGGGCCTTGGCGAGGGGACCCCGCTCTCCAACGGCGGCGGCAGCAGCAGCAGGAAGAGGCCTCTGGAGGAGGGCAACAATGGCCACTCCAAATTCCGCCCCAAGAAGAGGAAGAAAACGCCCGGCCCCGTTCTGCCAAAGAACGCCCTGATGCAGCTTAACGAGATCAAACCCGGTTTACAATACAAACTCCTCTCCCAGACGGGGCCGGTGCACGCCCCCATGTTTGTGATGGCGGTGGAAGTCAATGGGCAGGTGTTCGAGGGGTCTGGCCCAACAAAGAAGAAAGCCAAGCTTCACGCTGCCGAAAAGGCCCTGCGCTCCTTCGTGCAGTTCCCCAACGCCTCGGAGGCCCACCTGGCCATGGGCAGGACTCTGTCGGTCAACACGGACTTCACGTCTGACCAGGCCGATTTCCCCGACACCCTCTTCAACGGCTTCGAGACGCCCGTCCCTTCCGACGCTCCCTTCTACCTGGGCTCCAACGGGGACGGCTCCTTCGGCTCCGGCGGGGACTACGGGCTGCCATCGTGCGCCGTAGCCAGCAGCCTGTCCCAGTCCCCCCTGCCCCCGGCCTCCCCCTACCCCACGGCCAGCGGGAAGAACCCCGTCATGATCCTCAACGAGCTGCGCCCCGGGCTCAAGTACGAGTTCCTCTCGGAGAGCGGAGAGAGCCACGCCAAGAACTTTGTCATGGCCGTGGCCGTGGACGGTCAGACTTTCGAAGGCTCTGGAAGGAACAAAAAGCTGGCGAAAGCTCGGGCTGCTCAGTCAGCCCTGGCATCCCTGTTCAACATGCAGCTGGACCAGACTCCTTCTCGCCAGCCCATTCCCAGCGAGGGGCTCCAGTTACACTTGCCACAGGTGAGAAACGCTTCAGGTGTTGTGGGTGACTTTGGGTAAAGGCCAAGAGGGGTCAAATTGTGGATTGAATCAGTTTGAACAGCATTTCTGCTTCTGTAGATATGTGTGTCTATATAGATGCATGTAAATCTGCATTATGTGATTTATACAATTACAGCTCCTGACAAATTGTATTCTCTTGCACAGAGAAGAGGCTTTGTTTCTGATGTTTTCAGCCTTGATCCTGTTGTGTAAGAGAGCACCAGTGCCAGCTTGAATTACGGTTTGTGCTGGGGAAAGATTGAATCACATCTTGCTCATCTCAGGCAAGCAAGACTTAGATGGAGTTCAAGTGAGAATTGCTGCTTTAAGTGAAATTATTTGGTACAATAGTTTTTAGCAGAGAAGAAAATCATTCTCTCCTGCAAACAGAAATTGTTGTGAGTCAAGGTCAGATTTATTGAGGCTGTTGCAACTGCCACTGATTTCCATGTGTGTGTATCCAGGATGTGTGGTTAAATGGCTCTCATCTGAAGGGTTGTGCTCTAGGCAAGTAAATTAATATGCATTGGAAGTTACTTAGGCAAGTAAATATAGCTAAGAAATGATTTAATTCAGATAGTTAATGAACTATTTGAGGGCAAGTATCCAACATACCAGACACAGATCAGAAATTTGAAGTCATTAGAATGGAGTAATTTGAGGTTTTTTTAATGCAGAAAAGTTCTTCCTCTTTTCTTGTTTATGTTTCTTCCTAGTCTAACTACACTAATAATTGTTTGACTGCTGTCTTTCTACTGCATCTCTTGGGTATTTTTAATGATATTATATACTCATCTAAATTAAAGTATTTGTCTGTGAATTCTTTTGCAGCTTTCTGTTTATTATGAGAATTTCAAGGCTTTGACCTTTTCTATCTCAAAACCATTGTTCTAGATTTCATTAAAATTCTAACATACTGTTCTGATTTGATAATGTGGGGTCAAAGAGTGTAAGTAAATGTGACTATTTTGAGTATGTTGTTTTCTCAAAATATATGGACATTATGCATGTTTCAGAATGTCCCATATGGTTTTATTTTAGTGTTGCACTATTACTGTGTTACTGATAAATGTCTCCTTCATTTTCAAATCCAGGATCATGCTGGTTTGGGTAGTTACAATATCTTCAGTAGATTCAGTGATTTTAGACTGTGTTCTCTGCTTTTAAAAGTAGATTTGACCCCAGACATCAAAAAAATTTCACTGCTGGTAATTCATGTGTTTTTAGTTCTTGCATCAGTAAAATGGTGAAACGACTGAAACTGGAAGAGGAAAGTGTGAAAAACCCAAGCTGAGCTGGGAAAAAGATGGTACATGGGTGCTGCCTCGTTTAGACCCTATTTCAAGTATTTTTTTTATTCAGGGGCTTTTGATCAGCTTGTCATCAGGATGTCATCAAACACTTCACTGTGCTGCTTTGCTTTGAATTATAATTAGCTGTTAGTGAATTACATTAGGTCTTTTGCATATTAGTGATTTTGGTCTGGTATGTATTTAATGATTTAAGCATTTGTGCTCTCTTCAGGTCCTGCTTCATTATCTTCTTTTAGAAGTCTGTGAGTTGTTTAATTATTTTAGACCTTGTTTACTGTGTAAAAAAAAGTGTTAGGTTCAGAGATAATCCTAGAGTGAGTGAAATCACAAAAACTGAAGAGTGCAGGAATGATGTAAATGAGGATAGGTTTTGATACAACCAGTGGAAAACATAAAATATTGATCAGGTTGGAAAAAAAAGAAAGGTAGAAATATGTGAGGGGAGGAAAAAAATCAAATACCAAAATCCAAACCTGCCTGTAGCTCATTTGTGGTGAGAAGAACGGAGTTAAGTTGTTCCCTGTGATGGTGCTGGTGGTGAGTGTGGCTGGATGTCTGTCTGTGACTGCAGACTGCAGAGCTGCAGGTGCCCCAAAGAGAGTTAAATGCACAAACACAGGTGCCAAGTATCAAATGGTACAGAAGGGTTGCTGTAGTCAAAAATGTATTGTTGTGAAATAGATGTGAGAATAATAATCTTATGGTCTGTACAGGAGGTTATTGAGGGGCTGGTCCTGTGGTTCAGTTCCAGCTTGTCTGCTTGCTCACAGCTTGGTGTGTTGTCAGGGATGAAGGAAGGTTCCCTGTAGTCAGGAACATCTCTGTGCTGGCAAAATGAGTTAAACCCAGGAACACAATCAATGTGTGCCTCAGAGTGGGCAGAAATGTCCCAGTGAGAACCTCAGCAGTTGTGCATTTAGCACCTTGGCAGTGGATGTGTTGGTATTGAACAGATTGTCACACTTGTATTGGAGGGATTTGCCTCTCCAAAACAAAGAAAATATTTTTATGGTTAGCTCTGCTTTGTGAACTGATCCCAAAAAATCATAGAAAGACAAAATGGTTTGGGTTGTAAGAAACCTTAAAGATTATCTTATTCCCGCCCCCTGCCATGGGCACAGACACCTTCCACTGTCCCAGGATGCTCCAAGCCCGTCCAACCTGCCCTTGAACACTTCCAGAGATGGGGTAGCCACAGCTTCTCAGTGCCATGGCCTCACCACCTTCACAGGGAAGAATTTCTTCCCAATATCCCATCTAAAGCTCCCCTTTGTCAATGGGAAGCCATTCCCCCTTCTCCTTCACTCCAGGCCCTTGCCTGAAGTCCCTCTCCAGCTCTCCTGGAGCCCCTTCAGGCACTGGAAGGGCCTCTAAGGTGTCCCTTGATCCTTCTCTCCTCCAGGTGAACAGCCCAGCTCTCCCAGCCTGGCTCCAGAGCAGAGGGGCTCCAGCTCTTGGAACATCTTGGTGGCCTTCTCTGGAGGGGTCTCACACCTCTGTCAAAGATGGCATGGTGCTGTCCCTAAAAGAAGTTCTCAGGCCAGTACCAAATGCTTTGGAGTAAAACTGAGAGAAGAACAGACTGGTAGCAGTAATTCCCAGCATATGCTTCAAACCTGCAGCAGTCCAGGCTGCTGGGGTCGCTCAGGGAGCAGTTTTCCATCAGACTGTGGGATCCTGCTGCTTGGAGGTATCACCTCTTCAGGCCACTAATGGCTTATGTTAGAAAGCTGATATGGAGGTTTTTTTTTCCTAGTGTTATTTCCTCCAAGTGTTTACTTAAAAAGGTAACTGATTAGTCAAGGTGTGCAGAGAGCTGGAAATTGAAGTCGTTCGCATTGAAGCTTAAATATAGTTATTAAAATTAGAAAGCTTGACTGTGGTGAGATAAAGCAAGTTGAGCTACACAAGTGAGCAGTGTAGCTGCAAATGAGATCAGTTTGATAAACATCACTAGAGAGAGTATTTTTAATCATTCACCTAATTCAATTTATCCTTTCTGCTGTTGGGGACAGACATTGAAACAAAATGTTAAGCAGGAGAAATGGGGTGAGAAGCAGTTCTGAATGGCTGCTTGTACTTGATGTGCTTTTTTAGTCCTGGTTCCACCTGGGATGAGGGGAAGTATAAAAAAATATTAAAACTTATAAAAGATCCACAAATAATTATGAACATGATTGGAGATCTGGGAATACTGCTTCTGGAGAGGTACCAAGGAGTTCTAGGCAGTTCATAGCAGTGAATTGTTAAATGTATACAGGAGAATAAGAATAAGATGGATTCAAATCTGGGAAAAAGATAATACTGAATATATTTATGGGAATATCATGCATCATTTGTTGGAATAATTGCTGTGGAATTGGAAGAACTGTACAAAATACATCAGTATAAACAGTGGAAGACTCTATAACCAGGCAGAAGTTTCTTTAAATCACTACAGGAAACTTCTCTGAATTGTGCATGCTGGTCACTGTTAAAGGGGAGGACCTCGATTTTACCTGCAGTGGGAAGTTCACATAAGCCATAAACTGTGAAGATAAGCAAAAGAAATCAAAACAAACCAAGGGAGAGCATTTCTGCTTGAGAAGGGTCCCTGGAGATCCAAGAAGAGCACAAAGGACCGAGATGTTTTGGGTCAGTTCCTGTGGGAGCTGTGAGCTATTGCTGCTGCCTCTCCCACCATTCAGGGGATCCCCATTCATCTTGGTGGTCTCCAGGGCCTTCCAAGGTCTTTAGCTCCAGATTGACCTGAACTTCATCAGCTCCTGAATATTTTTCAAGTATGAAGGATCAGGATGGTTCTGCTGCAACATCTGTATTTAACCAAAGCCAGTCTGTGTGTGTAGAAAAGGAGTGGATGCACTGTAAATTCATCAGAGAAGGGAGCAACGCACCCAAAATAATTTGGAGCTCACATGCCTTACTGAACCAACTGTCAGCTATTTTGGGTCTTTCCTTTTTTGAATTACTCAACTTGGAATAATGATTTAATGCAGAAGCGGGGGTAGAGAAACTGTGTGTCAGATGTTAGGGCATTCACAGGGAAGGTGAGACATGAGTTCAGTTTCTGTTCCAGTTAATATTTATTTATATCCAAGGCAGTAGAGCAGAATGTGATGTGAAGGATCCCTACTCAGGCCAGTCACTGGCCTGGGCTGGCTGTGGAAACAGCTTCAAGTCCATGGTTTTGAGATGGGGACAGCAGGATGGAATTTCTGGCCAGGAAGTCTTGTTCCTGGTGCTGCCTTATTCCCTTCTCTTTCATGCCCTTAACTATGGCAATGTAATAACTGCTTGGGAGAGAGGGATAATTCTTCTAATTTCTTGGGGGAGTGTTCTTACCAAAGACCAAAATCTTAGTGACTACATCTATAGGCATTTAACAGTGTTTATTCCTCACTGCCCAGCTGTTGTCATGCAATTTGTCTATCAAATAGAAATAAGAAAACTTTAACCTATCTGCCTGTTTTCTGGCAGTGATTTTTTTTCCTCCTCTCCAGTTCATCCTGGATTGTTTGCATCTCCAAGGTTCATTTTGTCTTGCTTGAGTTCTGTTTAGTCCTTTTCATAAGTTCTCCCCAGCGTCCAGCTCCAAGTTCATCCAAGCATTTTTAGGTTATCTTGCCAGCAGCTGAGCTCCAGGCTCTGTGAGATGCAACTCCATCTTGTTCTGCTGTGCCAACTTCCATCTTCCTGGAGGAACTCACTGCCATGCTCCTTTGTGTACCAACACCACAGTTTCCTCTGCTGTGCTTGTTGTGTGGAAAAAAAAAAAAAAGAAGCTCCTTCTGGAAGAAGCTAATGGATGCCAGGCCTTTTCTAGCAGTTTTGAAGCCTCTGTTAAGCATAGAAGCATAGCACAGTTTGGGTTGGAAGTGCCCTGAAGCATTTCCTGTCTGGAATAGTTTGTTTCGCTAGTATTCCATCACAGTGTCATTCAGCATGATTTTACTGTGTGCTGTCCAGCACATCACAGTGTAGGGCAGAGCAGAAAATACATGGATTACAGAAGAGAGAGCATAAAACTTGCAACTGGAAGCAAGTATCCGTTACTCTGCAGGGAGACTAGGGATAGAACACTGCAATGAGAAATCTGTGCCTTGGCTATACAGTGATCTGCCTGCATGGCTGCAGGGAGCTTAATAATTTAAGCCTTTTGTGTATTAATTTTCCATTTCTAAGACCAGGGTGATGAAAAAACACTCAATTATTTGCCTTTTCTTTTGTGTATTTACCTTAAAGTTCAGATTTCTGCATTAGGTAAGTAGGACAATTAAATGCAGATTTTTAGCTGTGTGGTTGTGGTGCTGGCAGAACATGGACTAACCCAATTTTGGGTCCAGCAACAAAAAGGCTGTGTTTGAAAATCAGTGCCTGACCAGACATGTTCATGACCTCTGAGCTAAATTGTGTTCCTGAAAAATATATGGAGTTTCTGAGTTGCAGTCCATTCAAATGTTTCAAGAAAATTGGTGTTTGCAATGTCAGGAGCCTTCTGATTCCACAAGTTGAGCGATTGCAAAACATGGATGAGGCTGGTGCAGCTGGGACCTGACTGCTGGTCACTGTTTTCTGTCAGGCTCTGGTGAGAGCTGCTGAGCTCTGTCATCATGACACCCAAGCTTTCGTTATTTCTTGGCTGCTAAAGCTTTTCCAAAAGCAAGTTAATACTGAGAGCATGTCTACTGCATTTCTAGGCTGGTTGGTTCTCATGAGCCTTGTTAAGGAAATGGGGCTGAATGGGGCTGGTGGTCTTCAAACCTTTTTCTTCTTTTTTTTTTTGTATTTTGTTTTTTTCTTTCCCCTTTTCCCTTTGGGCATCTAACACGTCTGTATCGGAATGGTTTGGGTTGGATGGGACCTTAAAGCTCATCCAGTCCCATGCCCTGCCATGGGCAGGGACACTTTCCACTAGACCAGGTTCCTCCAAGCCCTGTCCAGCCTGTCTTGGAGCACTTCCAGCAGTGGGGCAGCCACAGCTTCTGTGTTCCAGTGCCTCACATTCAACATGTGAATGGCACTGGTGGGTGTGACACAATACCTGTGGATTTGTGGCACGTGGAGCTGTGGGCCAGGTGTGCACACCTAGAACATCTCAGATACTGCTGGTTATCAACACATGGTTGCCTTGGCTTCAGCTTCTTTTCAGATGAAAATACAAGAATTTGGTCTTGACTTATTTTTTCTAGCAGTTACAGTTCCAGTTGCCTTGAAAACAGCAGGTGAGATGAGCTGCAGTGCTGAACTGGATTGTCTGTCAACAGGAGCAGGACTGCTATTTCAAAGTTCTCCTTCCTTTTGGAAGTTAGCCCCACTTACAGCCTGACTTAAAGTTCAGGTTTTTCTGAAAGACAGAAATCTTTCCTAGTTTTGAGATAGTGTTTTGGGGTTATACACTGAAATTTTCTATTCCTAACTTGGTAGAGGTCTTGTAAAAATAGGAGGCATTAAACTAGGGTTGAAAACAGAACTGTCCGTATTTATATAATAGATAAGGAATTAGATTGTTATAAAAGGTTCATTTGAGGGGCATGGATTTTTACTTCAATCTTATTGTCTGGTTCCATGTTGAGGATACTGAAATGATGTGTTTTGAGGTTTGAGCATGAGAGGATAGGTTTATCTGTCTATCCAGTTGTTCTCCCAAGCCTCAAATGTTCATCAGGATCATGGGCATTAGGTGCTTCAGTGCTTTGCTTAGCACTGTCTGACCTTGTTTTGGTAGACATGGAGCACTCAAACCTCTGCTTCCACTTGCAAGGGACTCCTCAATGTCAATTTTTAAAGTGAACAATAAACACTCACTTCATTTGCTTCGTCCACTCCTTTAAAAGTGTAAATCTTTATAACTTAATACTCCTGTAATTCTAAAATGAATTTTAAATTTTTTTTAATGTGCATTTGTGTGGTCCTACAGGTATTAGCTGATGCTGTTGCACGCTTGGTTGTAGATAAATTCAGTGATTTGACAGAAAATTTCTCATCTCCACATGCACGTCGAAAAGTCCTTGCTGGAATTGTCATGACAACAGGTAAATTTAAAAAAAAAGTAATATCTTGAATGCTTAACTATGAGAGCTCTGTTTGCATCTAGTAAACGAACTCTTTTCAGTCAAGCAGTTTTGAAATGTATTTTTACTGTTTCATCTTGAAGGTGGACTAAATATAGTAATTAAATCTCAAGTACTTAGAGGAAAATTAGACCTGCAAGTACTGCTTTTTCCACAGAGTTCCTGTCCTCTGCCTGAGACATCTGAGTAGCTCACAAAATTCAGGTTTTAAAGTGAATGAAGAAACTTTGGGAAAATAAATAAAATTCCCCATTGGTATTCCTGGTTTGGGCATATTATGTAAGAATTACGCTTCTTTGCAAGGTTTTAAGATTTTGCACTTTGTTATTCTTGCTACATTTTATTCTTAGTGCTCTATGTTAGTCATTTTAGTAAAAATATCTGAAGAGAGCAGTTATGTTTGGCAGATGGCAGTGGTGTGCACGTGTCAGCAATGGTGTCGTGGCTGACACAAGATCTCTGCTTGTCCAAATCCCCCAAAGCAGTGAAGTTCTGTCCTAAACTAATCTATCACCATGCTGTTGCTGATTTTCCTCACATTAAGGTTTCTTTTGGTCTTCAATCCATGTGAACCCTTGGTGCAATGTTCATTTTGAGGCTGTCCCAGCTGTGTCCCCTTCTGATCTCTTGCCCTCCCACTCACACAGGCTGTTGGGAGGTTTGGGAAACCTTGATGCTCCTCAAGCTCTGTTGAGCAACAGCCAGACCTCCATCTGCTCATAACACTGTTTTAGCCCCAAATACACGAGGAACATGCTGTAGTTTTGTTTATTTTATTTTGTGATATTTGTGTTCTGTGATATTTAACAGGTTTTTATGCTATTTACAGCCCCTATGTGCAATTCCAAGAAGAGTCATGTGCCAAAGAACTAAGACTTAACTAAACATGTGGATGCCTTTTGGTTAACTGAAGAAATAGCTTTACACAGAATAAGAAAATATCTTGCCATGAACATGTGTCTGGGGAGCACCTGGAATTCAATGACCCCATGGCACAGCCTTGTGCTACAGCTTGGTGCTTCTCCTCTGGCCCTGTGGGCAGGAGGGCCCAGCTGGGCTCAGGTTCATTTTAGCTTTTTGGGTTGTTTTTTACCCCTGAGTGTTTTGCTAAGTGGCGTTTTGACCCATCTCCCTTAGTCCTTCATCCAGCTGGGTTTTTTGAGTGATAAAGGCAGTTCTCTGCTTAGAAAACACCCAGCCAACATCCCTTTGCATGGAATGGTTTAATACCAAGAACTGCACTTTATACTGGTAGTCTTTACAGTGATTTAAGCATTTATATTTCTTTTTCCCCAGTCTTGCCTTTCCTGTATTTGGCTCAATACCCTTCCATAACATTTTGCTGCTTTAATAAACCAATGCCCTTCAGATTTCTCAAGTGGCTGTGAATATCTGCATAGGTGACCAGAAGGTACAGCTGAAAGTTGTGGCTGCCTGAATCTCAGGAAAAAAAGCACTTTGGATCTCAGGCTTTAATTATTCTTCTTGAAGCAGCACTTTCTACCTGCAGGTTTTCAATTTTTAACTTGTCTGAGCTCCAGCATGAAAAGAGTAGTTCTCATAAGAACTGCTGATGGTGCTGGTGCAGGGGAGGTATGGCTGAGTGAAGCTTTTGTTTTTAAATAAATTATCAGAAGAAAAAAAAGTTTTTTTTTTTTAAAGAAGCAAACCACCAAAAAAAGAGCCTTGTTTGGGTTCTGCAAGAAGATCACTCAGTGCTTTATTTGTGATGTTAATTGCATCTTCTTCCTGAAATTTTGTTTTGCAGGTACAGACGTGAAAGATGCCCTGGTAATAAGTGTTTCTACAGGAACAAAATGCATCAATGGTGAATACATGAGTGATCGTGGTCTTGCATTAAATGATTGCCATGCAGAAATCATAGCTCGACGGTGTCTGCTGAAATTTCTGTACACACAACTTGAGCTTTACCTAAGGTAAGCTGGAGGGAAAAAGATGATCAGAGCTGAAAAGGTGTCTCTGGAAAACATCTGTCTTCATTATTTCAGTGTAAAGCACTTGTCCTGTTGGATTAGGATGTTTAATTTAGAACTCGTGCCCTTTGCCCTGAAGTTTGAGTAGAACAAAACATTTATTCAGTGAGGTGTCAATCATGAGAGAGGAGGACAGGGAAAATAATTGGCAATCATTTTGTGAACTGTAACTGTATAAATCAAAATAATATGAAGTGGGCTAAAGGTTGCTGATGTTTCATTTAAGTGTCTGAAAGCTCTTGACACCTGGGATTACCACAGGCTCTTTGTTTCCTGTCTCGATGGTCCTTTAATTTTGTTAATTGTCACAACTGTTAGATTTACATTATAGAAATTTCAGCCATCCTGTGTTGGTTTTTAATGCCTGTTAAGTCTGCCCAGCTTATGCCTATTTCCATGTTAATGTCAGTTTTGACTCCAGCTTTTCTTCTCTGTTTCAGCAATAAAGAAGATCAGCAAAAATCCATTTTCATCAGGTCAGAGCAAGGCGGGTTTAAGCTGAAGGAGAATGTGCAGTTCCACCTCTATATCAGCACATCTCCTTGTGGTGATGCTCGGATTTTCTCACCCCATGAAGCAGCACAAGAGGGTATGGCAGCAGTCCTCCTCTTCCGCCCAAGGGAGCTTAAATTATTCTTGGGGCATGTACAAGTGGCACGGTTAAAATTTAGGTGTCTTCTTTCCTTTTAGCATAGAAGTGTGTTAGACAAAGATCTCTTCCAAAAAAATCTGAGCTGTTCTTCCTCTGTGGTAGAAGTTCAGTATAGAGTGATGAGCCCTGTGGTCTTGAAGAGGCTGATGCTAACTGAGATAAGCCAGTGAGTCAGCAAGTATTCCTACAGAACTAACCATCCCCTTTCCCTGTTTCCATCCTTTAACAGCAGTTCTCTGCCTGCCCCTTCCACAGTCTGCCCATTAACTTCATTTTAACTCTGTAACACACAGAACAGAGCTCCAGAGCTGCCTGCTTCCTACTGCTCCTTTGGTGAAAGCTTGGTTTAACTGCAGGTGTGTTTTTGGAAGGCAGTGTTTGTGAGAGGTGTCTGATGCTGTAGCTAAGTTGCCAAGAGCAGTAGGAACTGTGATGCAAGCCAGCAGTAACTGCAGGCAGAGCCCTCAAGTCAGTCCTTCTTACTGTGATTCTAATGTAAAACCCTTTGAGAAGGTTCCTCAGCTGATCCTCAGTCTTTTTTGTCCTTCAGACCAAGGGGACAGACATCCAAACCGCAAAGCCAGAGGACAACTCCGGACCAAAATCGAGTCTGGGGAAGGAACCATCCCTGTGCGCTCCACCACCACCATCCAGACCTGGGATGGGGTATTGCAAGGGGAGAGGCTGCTCACCATGTCCTGCAGTGACAAGATAGCCAGGTGAGACTCTGAATGGTTCAGATGTTATTGCTGGAGGAGGGCATGGGGCAAGGGGGAATGGCCTAAAGCTGAAGCAGGGCTGGGTTGGGTGGGATGTTGGAAAGAAATTCTTCCCTGTGAGGGTGCTGAGGCTCTGGCACAGGTTGCCCAGAGAAGCTGTGGCTGCCCCATCCCTGGAAGTGCTCAAGGCCAAGGCTGGATGAGGCTTGGAGCAACCTGGACTAGTGGAAGGTGTCCCTGCCCATGGCAGAGGGGTTGACTAAGATAAATCTTTAAGGTCCTTCCAATCAAAGACCATCCTGTGGTTCCTACGAGAGAGGACGGGTGCATGGTACCCACAGTGAATGGGCAGGGAATTGATGGGCTTATCTCACTGCTTGGACATAGTGTGAGGGTGGCTGCTGTCACCCCTGTGATAAAGCTCTGATTCTTCACCTGCAATTGGTGTCAGAGGCAAGGTGTAGTCACTCTGTACCATTCCAGCCACATCGAGTCATGACAGCTTTGTTTTGTATTTCTATCACAGGGAATAGCAGAGGAATGTTTTAGGTTTTTTTCCCCCTAAAGTAGTATAGCATTAGGAAAAGAGTACAATAAGTCTATTGCATTACTTATATTTGAATAACTTCCTCTGGTGATACATGCCCTTGCCCCATCATTGGAAATGTTCAAAGTCAAGTTGGATGGGGCTTGGAGCAGCCTGGTCAAGTTGAAAGTGTCCCTGCCCATGGCACAGGGATGGAACAGGACAAACTTTCAAGTCCCTTCCAACCAAACCATTCCATGATATTAAAGATTCCTACGTTTTCCATGCATAGTTTAGATTTTTATTATTTTTTATGGTAAAAAGTGTTCCTGTTAAAAATATCCTAATTGATGGGCACTTCTAGTTCTTACTCTAGAATTTTAATTATAGTTTAAATATTGTATTGAAATTAAATATTTTGTTTCCAGAACGATATTTTAATTTATATTTCATCAAATTCCTTTTTTGGAAATTTTCCAAATTCCTTTCTTCTCTTTGACAAAGATTGAAAGATTTTTGTTGTTTGTTTTCAAAATCATAAATGGACCAAAAAAATCAGCAGTAGTATTCTTTAACAAGCATTGGAAGGATGGGAGAGTTGCAACATCATAGTTTTTTTTAAATGAGTCTGCATGTTTGCAGCCTTGGTGCTCTTGCAAAGTAGATGAGAAATGCCAAATTTTTCAGCTGATAATACTTTAGTTATTTTCACTGATATGTATGCTATATATGTTTTAATTAAAAGAGCTTTGCTGTTTTCTCAAGTCACTGTTAGCCTGATTTAAAGTTTAATAAAGATATTAAGCTGGAACTATTCTTGTGAACTACATATGCCAAATGAAAAATAGAGGAAGGTTATATAATGGCTTCATTCCTTTAGTCTTGTCCCAAGTAATCACCATCTCTACTGAAGGAGGACATTTTATTTTAGTTTAAGTACCTCTAACATAAATGAATAGGGCCTTTCAGAAGGTAGGACAGGCAGCTGGGGAAAGGTAATTCTACAAAAATGACATTTTGGCTTCTTTTATAATACTTTCAGTAAAATTCATCAAATAAATCCCCAATTTCATGCCAGGGGCTTTTCCCAACCACGTTCTTTTATCACATTGTCATTGCAAATATAAAAAAAAAGCCAGTTGTTGAGCTAGAACACATTTGACTCTTTTGTTGATTTTGTGTGATGCAGAACAGAATCCATTTCTTGCTTCCATAGCTAGCTGTCACCTCTCCTTGGGGCTAATGGGAGTAATTTTGTTTGTGCCAGTGAAGGAAGCAAATAGAACCCCTTGACACAGAACAAAGACTTTATGACGGGTAAGGAGGCCCAGATTTTCATCTTTTTTTTTTTTTAAACATTGCCCTGACATGTTTTGTCCATTTGCATTTGAAAGAGTGCCTTGCTCCATAGTGTCCAGCATTCTGGGTCCTCCAGAATGCCTCAGACCCAGGAATTCCACTGAGCTTTCCCAGAGGTTCACAAGTCACAGCCTGGGAAAGACGTGGATGAATTTGGGGTGTGGGACAGCAGTTGTATCAAACCACTTGTACCTGAAGTGCCTCATCTCTGTGGATTATCTGGATCATCCAAGTGGCTGTTTCCAGCCTTTGAGTGCTTTGCTGCAGTGTGCTGCCCAGCACCCTCCTAGACCTGCTAGGAACATCCAGGAACAGTTGTGAGAAACGTGGGAGGGCCATGAGTGTAATCCCACCTGGACTGGAAGCATTAAAGCAGGATTGTCCTGGTGTGTTAGAGCTTGGTGGCTCTGCAGTAAGGGGTTAGGGTGTTTTCTGACCAGAGTTAACATTTATTATATACATGCATTTGTTTTAAATGTGTGCTGGCCTGGTGCCATGGTACTTCACAATGTTGATTTTTGTCATTTTTCTTTTGATGTGTTTTTCTGCCCATATTTTTGGTTTCAAATAATTACTTAGCTTCTCAGCAAACATTCCAGTTAATGGCTAATGTCCTGCTGAGCACAAAATTCCTTATCACACAGTTTCTTAGAAAAGCTCTAGGAGCTGAGAAAAACTTTTCTCAGTTGAGTTGTTAAAAGGGAGGTCATTCATTCTCTTCTACTTTAGAGAAGAGAAAATATTTTTCTGATATTTTGTCTGAAAGAACATCACACACCCATTCACTGGCCTTGTTTTGTGCTCATTCAGAGTGGGAAATCCAAACAGACATTTGTAACTCAGTCTTTCTCTTTTTCCCCAATAGTGAGCATTTCTCCTCACCAGTTCTTAACCCAGTGGCAGTAGCTGATGTGAATTGCAGTGCATGGTGGCTTTGTGGCACTTGGGTGAAATACCTGAGGCAGGTGTTTAGAAATGACTACCCAAGGTGTACCATTATGGAACCTCTCAGCTAAGCTCACATATGTTACAATCTGGTTTAAACCAAGAAGAACAAAGAAAACTAAGTCTCTGTGTATAAAAGGGACAGAACTTTGAATGTTCAAACAATACCAAAAAAACATGATTAAAACCAAAAGAGGTTAGCTCTTGGTGCCAAAAAATTGATATGTTTTGTTTAATAGTAAAAGAGGCAATGAGAAAGAAAGAGGAAAGAAAGAAATAGAGAAAGAAGTGTGTATGGGGGTAGGGGGAGAGTGACAGGGATTAGGTAGGAGTGTATCACTCTGGTCCCAGTGATGCCTCGTTGCTCCCCTCCATCTGGTCTTGGTGCTGAGGGTCCCCTGCAGCCCTGAGAGGTACAGAATGCAGTGGATGAATGGAAGTTTTGGGCAGGTGGGAATGCCCACATGCCTCCCTTGCAGGGGGCCAGTTGGACACTGTTCCTTGCAGGACTCTGGATGTGCTGCAGCACGTGCAGTGCTCTGGTGCAGGGTCTGGGGACTGCTTTGGGGGGCCTTTGATGGACCATGACACCCCCTCAGCTGTCTTGCAGCTTCTCCTGGGGTGAAGGCTCCACAGCTGAGCTCTGCACAGCAGAGGATGGCATTCACTGCCTCTGAGCAGAGGCTTTTTCACCACACACCCAAAACCTCTCCTCCCTCCTGCCTTTGGTGCAGGGTCTGTGCCAGCCTGGCAGCTGATGGCCCCAGGTTTGTGCTCTCCAGCCACAAGCTGTGCTCAGCTTGATCCCTCTGTGAATGTCTTCTTCATCCCCCAGCCCAGACCTGAGTCACTTGATCTCATCAATGTGCAGTCCAGGACCCTATTCAGGGTTTTGGTGGTTTTCTCTGCAGCTTTTATGCAGTTTTGCTGTAATAGGCAAAGGTTCTTCATGAAGATGTTGAAATCATAAACTATAACGTTTCAGTCTCCAGTAACATGCAGGCAGCAAATCCAGGCAATGCCAAAAAAGCTGGGGCAAGTCAGAGCTGTGTGGTTACCTGTCTCAGTGCAGCTGCAAGGGGAGGACTTTTTCATGTCTGTAACTGCAAATCTAAAATGGTGTTGTGAAAAGAGCCACTGTCAAAGACCAGAGACTTCCTGCACATGAGGTTTGTAGTGTGGGCTGCTGACCCAGCCACTTGATTTAAGAGAAGCTCTCACTCCTTGTAAAGATACTGCTGCCTGTGTACAACTGTGGCTCTTGAAGAGGAGTGGTCACAGACAATTAATCTCTTTAGGAGACAAAGAGAAATCAGGTTTAAAGTTGTGCTACCACAAAGAGAAGTGGTTTCTGGGCTAGTGCTACATCTTCCACGATGACACCTTCTCTCACTTGCCATCAGTTGCAAGTAGAAACTTGTGACAAATGAAGTGCCAACTAAATAATTTTCATTTCCTCATAGTGATTTGTTGTTTATAAATAATATTGGTATGAGAAGCTCTTTGAACTGTAAGCACTTGTCAGGTTTTGCCTTGTTTGAGTAGTCGCAGGACTTTTATTTTCCTGAGATGAATTTTGGCACTAGTTCCATATGGACACCATTGTGGGTCACACATAGGGACTCCCCTGCCCTATGCTCCTCTCTGCATGAAAATCAGTAACTAAGATGTTTGATATTAATATGAAGTTTGATGACTTACTGCTGTTAGGCCTCCCTCAATCCTGCCTTTTGTCAAAAATAATGGGAATAACAGAATTTCTGTACCTTTTCCATTTGGAAAGTTCAGAGGAGAGTTTTTACCTGGCATGTGTGTTTTTAACTGGTTTTATTTTTGGCAAGATGTGCTACCAGCACGCTGTGAAAGGGTTGCTGAGAGTTAAATTTTGCTTGCCTTCTCATGTGTCAAGAGCTGTGAAATCAGCTGCATTTCATGAAGAAATCCACAGACCTTTTAGGAACCCACTGTAGATACCCCTCAGCAGATGGTGGTCCAACATAGCAAGGAGAGGACTCCTCTTGATTTGGTGTCAGTCTCTGCTTTCGCCACCCTCTTTTTTTAGTGCAGTGTGCTTGAGAGCAAGCAGAAAGGTTGAGGAAGGGCATCCATCCTCCAGACTGTTATGAACAAGATATAACAGCAGTGCTTATAGAATAAGAAAACCAGTGAGTTTGACAAACTGATAAAATTCAGATTTTTCCCATTGAGGTGCTGATCTATAAGACATCAGGTGAGCACAGTACACAGAGAGTAAATTCCTCTGTGTAAATTGACAGGAATTGAACACAGCCCATGTCCATGGATCTGCAAAGGCCAAGCCTGGGGATGAGCATGCAAAGGTGTTGGGATGTACTGGTTTGAAGGAGCATTTCCCAACCCTGTCCTTCTACTCCAACAGTGAAGGAACCACAATTAGCTGTACCCCAGCTCAGATCAGGGCACCTCTGTTTAAATGTTAGCAGTTTGAATGTAAATCTTGTGGCTGTTTATACCAGTCTAAGAGCTTGCACTTTAAATGTCATTACTTTAAGGTAAAGTTTTTGAAGGTTGTCAGAAAAAATTCTTAGTGGTAACTTAAAACCAGAACACTCAGGATATGTTAAATACTGTCATAAGACAATTTTTTTTGCTTACCTTAGACAAGCATTGCAGGTGTTTCCAGTGAGAAGGTTTACACTGGGAGAGTTTCCCTGGGTGTTCTTTCCCATCTGTAACTCTCAGCTTTACATGCCTCACTTGAGGCATTTCAGTATCTGTGGATGTGATGGCAGCATTCCTGTGTTCTGTTCATGCTCATTCTTTAGCACCCAGGTTTGGGTTTGTAAGCTAGACTTGGGTCACTTCACTTACTTAACTCTTTTCTGGTGCTATTTTTAATGTGAAGAAAAAAAAATCCATTGTTTAAATGCTCCACTGGAAAGACAACACTGACTTGAAGTTTTCTGCAGTGCATTTTGCTTTTTCTGCTCTGCACTGCATGGTTTGTAGTGAAATGCAGCATTTGGCCCCTTAATTTCAAAAGAAATGTTACTTTCAGTAAAGGTTAATGCTATTTTGGCAGCAGTTGTTGGTGTGAGTTCTGACAGTCTGTGTTTGTAAGCTGGAGGATGAGGCAGTTTTACCACTTCTGGAGGTGATGCTTGTGGCCTTTTGAAAACTGATGTGTGGTGGTGGTTCCTTCTCAGTTTATATTCATAAAAGTTGTTGGAGTGTACATGCTGATGGAAGTGAGATATTACTGCTTGACAGAAGTACAGGATAAAAAAGGAACAAGAAGCAAGTCTCCCTGCAGTCCTTTCTTTCACTCTGCTATGATCTGCAGCACACAACCATAAATGTGCCAGGGAGAGGCTGAGGGATCTGGGGGAGCTCAGCCTGAAGGAAAGGAGGCTCAGGGGTGTGACCTCCTTGCTCTCCTCACCTCCCTGGTGGTCGGGCAGAGTTAGCTGAGGGTTGGTCTCAAGGGACAGGACCAGAGGAAATGGCCTCAAGCTGTGCCAGGTGAGGTTCAGCTTGGATATTGGGGAAAAATTTGGCCAGGCACTGGAACAGGGTGCCCAGGGAAGTGGTGGGGTGTCCCTGGAAGTGTCCAGAAGGTGTGTGGGTGTGGCACCTGGGAACAGTGGTGAACAGGATTGTACTGGACAGGGTTTAGTGGTTGGACTTGATGATTGTAGAGGCCTTGTCCAGCCTTAGTGATTATGTGATTCTTTTGGGTTTTGTGTTTGTCTCTGCACTATAACCAGTTTCTGATACAACAATACATTTCTGTAGAGAAGTAGATGTTCTTCTATTATAACCATGAGATTTAAAGCTAGTTTTATAAACCATCTGCATGCCCACTGAACATGAGGAGTTTTGGTTGTGTGAGTGGTTTGTGCAGTGCTTGCACAGCCCACTGCTCTGAGCCCAGAGTGTGTGCTGGGGGGCCAGAGGGGATTCAGCACAGCCCAGAAAAACTGCTCATACAGTTCACATATAACATCAGTTCATACAGTCCTCTCTGCAGAGGCTTGCTCAGCTCTCCTCACTCCTCATCCTCCTCTCATCAGAGCTTCACAAGGCAAATGTCAGCTTTCATTTTCTGCACCACAGAAGGTCACCAGCTGTGGGAGGAAGCAGCAAAACATGAGCTCTGGAAATACTCAAGTCAGAAGTAAGGAAAAGGGTCTGGCTGGGGGTTTATTTAGGAAGTAAGGGCTTGCCAGAGGAGTGCTTTGGCCTGTTGTAAAATTTCTATCATCACTTGAACACTGATCATGTAATGTGAAATGGGATGTGCCTTGTCTTTGCAATGCTCAGTCTTGAATTCTCTTTCCAGATGTTTCTTCCATAGTATTACCTGTGTCTGTAGCAGTCAGAAAGGCATATTGGTCCTGGGAAGCAACAATGTTCACTTGAAATCTTTACTCTGACACTTGGTTGCTGATTGTGTTCTCAGTCTTTTAAAAATATGCCTTTATTCCATGTAAAATACACCTCATATATTAGCACAGTGTTTTTATTCACTTATTAAGGCCAGGTTTTTTAATGATGGGTGAGTAAATTAATGAATATTGCCCCCATTTTCACCATCACTAAAGGTATGCAAAGAAATAGTTTCTTTGGATTATAATCTTTGTTTTACCAGTTTGATATTAAAAAAAGAAGCATGTTGCAAGTCCTGAAGTGTAGTTCAGTTATTGCAGCACTGAAACAGTTGTGGTGTGGAGTTCCTAGCCTAAAACTGCAGGAAACACTGTTAGCAGCATCTGAATTCCCTGGCTTCCTAGGAGAACCTTGCAGCCTGGTATAGCATGGGCTTTTTAATAAGGACAACCATTCTGTGCTCCTGTTTCATCCAAGCACCAAAGGAACCTTTTCCTGCTGCTTGTGTCTGGCTTTTGCAGTTGGACTCCAGCTCCAGGTTGGACAGGGCTTGGAGCAGCCTGGGGTAGTGGAAGGTAGCCCTGCACATGGCAGGGTTTGAAACTAGATTTTGTTTAAGGTCCCTTGCAAGCCAAACCATGCTGGGTTCCAAGACTGAAATATGCTATGTTCATAGTGCCTCAGCATTCCTCAGAGCAAGGCAGTGAAAATACTCTGCAGGAGATGTTGAGGTTTTCAAAAGCATTTTGTGTGACAGTTACAGAGACACTGAGAGCTAAAACTTTATTAAATGAGCACAATTTAAAAAAACCAATATCACGATCAGGATTTTGCTCCTAGGCATTCTATATCCCAGACCTGATCCAGTGTAACCCACAGTGCCCAGACAGGGATTTATGTTTGGAATCTGTGAAGTGTCTAAAGGGAGCAAGGATTGTATGCATTCCTTGCATGTTTTCAGTTTTCATAGTCAGTTTTGTCCCTGCTCAAAGGCCAGTGCACATGCCCTTTCTGTCAGCAGGGTGTGGCCACTGGGGCCAGGGTTTGAAGGACAGGCCTTTCCTCCTGGTGGTGAGGTATGGAGGTCTTGCAGAGAATCCTTCTTGTGCTCTGGGAAGGATGCTCTTCTCCTTGCCAGGTGTCTTCTGCAGATATCAGCTACTGTTTCTGGTGGATAAATTCTCAGTTTGGCTTTCTCCCATTGAATGATCCTGTCCATCTCTGGCATTAGAGTGCTGGAAAATGCATCACCAGACATGTTAGCAGGGGTACAAGTTACAGAGTCTGCTCCTGTTTTAGGTCATTTTACTCAGGATTACACTGAGTATCCCCTAAGCTGATCTCTGAAATTCTGGCAGGTGTCACAGCTTATGCTACCATGGTCATGTGCTAGTCAGGAGGAAGGGTTGAAAGTCTGGTCCATTGTGATTAACTGCTGTTATGTCTGGCAGATGTTACTTGTTTCATTAAAAAGAAAGTGTTTTTTTGTTTTTTGTTTTGTTTTGTTTTTCCCTCCCTCTTAGGTGGAACGTATTGGGTATTCAAGGAGCCTTACTTAGCCTCTTTGTGGAGCCAATTTACTTCTCTAGCATCATCTTGGGGAGTTTATATCATGGGGATCATCTATCCAGAGCCGTTTACCAGAGGATAGCAGAGATAGAAGATCTACCACCTCTTTATACACTCAACAGACCTTTACTTAGTGGCAAGTATCTAATGGAGAAGGCCGTGCCGGTAACGAAGTCTGTTCCAGTAGCATTGTGATTTTGTAGTTCTCAAAACCTTGCAAACTGTGTGCTGTGAGTAAACTGCTTGCTGCTTGCAATAGAGAAGCTGTGGTCCAAACATAATACAGACACCCAGTCAGAAATACCATAGCAAGGACCTTTAAAAGTTGGAAAGAGCTGGGGGATGAAACTTTGGGGTGAGTTTTCACACCGTGCCTGTCTGGAGCATGCCCAGGGAGATGTGAGCAGAGTTGAAGGCTTAGGGAAATCTCCTCCCACCCGTGGAATAGTGTGTTAGCACTCACTGTCACTTCTCTTGCACTGCAGAGTTTTGTTGAGTGGTCCCTTCATCCATCAGTGCGCCAACATGATTCACAATTTTTAGGTTAATTATCAACTCAGAATGGACGGAGATAACACCTCACCTGTCTTAAATTCTAAAATGGCTTGTTTCAGTAATGCTCTGAAAGCTTTAAAACTGAAATCTCATCCTCTCTCTCACTCACTGTGTTTATTGCTTTGTTCTGTAGAGGTTAGCTTTTGGCATGTGTTTATTTTCCAGGGAAGAAAAAGCAGCTCATAATTTTAAAGCATGTTGAAAGTTTGACGTGAATTTTTAAAAAAGATTTAGGGAGGGAGTGGGGAAAAGAGCATTGTCAACAATGAGTATTTCTTTAGGTAAGAAAGGTAATAAGGATTCCCTGAACTAGAATGTATAAAAATATTAAATAACATATTTGTCCTTATATTAGCAAGTAAGTAACAGTTGCAACACTCCGTACCAAATATCTAATAGCTTCATGTATGGACTGTTTCTGCCTGATTTTGGGGAATTTTTATCAGTCCTTCAAGACAGCAGGTTTGTGGCAGGGTGAGAAGCATTTTTGTTATCCTTTTCACAGCATGTAACAGTACCTTGTCGTCTTGAAAATCATCTTTCTGCAATGGTGCTATCATCTATTTCCCATGAAAGAGAACCATCTGTTTAAACAGTTGAGCCAGGACTTGCTGTGCAGCAGAGAGAGAGTCTGGAAATGTTCTCAGCTGTGGAGTTTTCACAAAAATACACATCTCAAAATTGTACAGCAAGGTTCTTTAGGAGCTTGGGCAGAGAACTATGTTGATGTATTTTCTGTTACTGGTTAAGTCTTGAAAGCTGATTTTCTGACCTCTGCTGTTAGATTCAGCTGGGGCACTTGTGTAGCTGCCCACGTGCTCTTGGATTCACATATTTTTCAGTGTATTCTTAACTAGAAGAAGCATGGCAGAAATACCTGTCTCCAGCTCTGTGTTCTTTCTTGTACACACACACTGAGATTTATTTGCACCAACAGAGTGAACTAGAACAGAAATACTTGTGTTGCCCCACTGTCCTGCCTGTTTAGCTGAGAAAGCACTGTAAAAACAGATTTTCTTCCTCTAATACAGCAAATTTCATGTCTGCTGGGGCACCTGCAGTAAGTCAAAATTATTTTGAGGTACTGTTTGTACTGCTAAAAACTGTCTGTTTATAATCTTTGTTTCTTTATAAGAGACTTTGATTTAGCCCTTTTGGCAGCAGATTGAGTCATAGAATCATTAAGGTTGTAAAAGACCCCCAAGATCATTGAATCCAACCATGAGCCCAGCACTGCCCTGTCCACCACTAACACATCCCCATATATTCAGTTCCAGTGGGGAACATGCATACCAGAGCAGGTGTTTTTCAGCTGAGGGATGCAGGAAATCTCTCCATAGAAAACTCCCTCCTGTGCTGACTCTTGGAAGCCTTGGTTGCAGGATCCAGCTTTTGAGGGCAGTTGAGCTCTCTCTGAGAAGTGGCTTGAAGAGAAGACAGGTTTGAATCTTGTCAATTTGTAGAATAATCTGAAAAAAAAATGGATTTCTCAGTCAGAGTGAGGGTGCTTGGATAAATCAGCCAATATCAAGTTGCCCATCTGCAGGGTGACCTGCAAAAACTCTTTTTGAGGGGGAGCCACTGTGGGAGATGGGCATGCAGGAGTTCACCTGGCCTGAAGTCTGAGTCAGGGACTGAGATCTTTGTAGAAATCCTTAACACATCTTTCAGTTGCTCATTCCTGGTTCCATTTTTTTAAATGCTTTCAACTTTTTGTCATCCACAGCCTCCTTGAGAAAGGAGGACTGTGGAATGTGCCAAAGTTTGTGCAGAGAAACTTCCTTTCTGCTAATTTCCTCAGTTAGATATTCCTGAGTGCTCTGTGAGATCCAGGCCATAAGCAGTGGTCATGACACTGTTTTCTATACCTCTGAGATATTCCTTCCTACATAAATCCTGTTTTTTGCAAGCTGAGGTGCCTTAGTCTCCTTTGTTGCTCCTTGCACAGAGACCCTTTCACGTAAAGGATGATTTTGCAGCCCCATTTTTGTGCTAGTGAGACCAGGGCAGTAGCTGATATATTCAGGGTAAAGCAGCAATACTAGTCCATGTAGTGGCATATATTCTGTTCACTTCACTGATAATTCCTGATGTTCTCTTTGATTGCTGTTGGTGACTGACCTGGCCTTTTGGTAGGACTATATATTAGGAACTAAAATCTCATTCCTGAATGCTAATAGAGAGCTCCAAGTCCAGCACTCCTTGTGCAAGATTGCTTTGGGTTTTTTCTTGATATGTGTTGCTTTATATTTATCTGTGAAGAATTTAATCTCTCTTTTTATTGCCTAGACACCCAGTATGGGAGGTTTTTTATGCTACTTTTTTGCTATTGCTCCTCTTATTGCTGTTTAAAAGTAATTTAGTGTCATCAATGATCCTACCTCAGTTTTCTTCCCCCCCACATCCCAGGTCTGCCCTGAGATGGAGGTTCTCCAGCTGTGTTCACTCTTCCCAAAGAGGTCATCTTTATCCAAGTGTTAGTGAATTTGTTTTTAAGGTAGACAAAAATAAATCCTTCAGCAGAACTTCTGGTGATTTTTTTTTTTATTTGCCCGTTCCCTTGGTACCTTATCCTCCTGTTCACATTGGTGTTTTTCAGCTTTGTGTCCTTTTTCATGAAGCTTGTTTTAGCTCTCTCCTCAAAGAACTGTCAAGCTTTATTGTTTATATAAGCAGTGGCACAAAGAGCTGTGACCTTTGCTTTTGTTTGTTATATCCCTTTGTAATAATACTCAACAATAAGTTCTGAGCAAGGTTCTCTAAATAGATGTAGTTCTATTAGCTTTCAAAGAAGACTAAAATATTTGACTTTCTATCCTAAATTTCTTTTCTGTTTCTGATCTCAGCATATTGTGCTATACTCATGTCTAGATTTTGAGGGAGAAGATATGACCCACCTAAAGTTTTATCAAATGCCTTGATTTTGAGATGACCTTTATTCCCTGCCCCTGCTACTTGTGATCCACCATCAGGGACTCCTTTGACATCTCTCCAGGGTTCTTGCATGCAAATAAGCAGCTGAATGGGTTGTTATTAATTAAATCTATTTGAAATTCTAAATCTGGGCTGGTTTTGGTGGTTTTAAAGAAAAAACAATTCATTCAAAACCAAGGAATAGAATAATATAATTGCAATGGAAATGTAGTGCATGCTGGATGTTCAGCTTTCTCATCTCTATTTGATTTGCTTGTGGGACTGGTTGTGATATCACAAGTGTTTTGGAAGTACTTGATGACCTCTGTCTGATCCCTGTACTTGTTTAATAGTGTATGAAATCAAAGAAAAGGTAGCAGCATAGATGTCATTAAAGGAAAAAAAAAGACCAAGAATTGTCATGTGGCATCAATTTCTTACCACTTTTGCTTCAGTACTTTTGGTAAAACCAGCTTTTGTGCCAATTCTCATTTTTTTCAGCTTATATTTTAAGAAAAAGGGGAATAATAGGTTATTTTCTATTATTATTCAGTTAATTATTTCTTATCAGTCATAGTGACAAGATTGATCCAAACCAAGGGTAAAAATACAACAGCTTCAGTGGTTTATATTTCAACTCTTTCTTTGTTTATTAAATGAGGAATTGATGATAGGAAGCAAACCGAATTTTGCTGGGTCATTCTGACCTTGCCCACTCTCAGTGCTGGGCTCAGAGGTGCCATGAGACTGAGCCAGGTGAGCCAGTCCTGCTCCCAAGTGCCCAGCTTTATTGGATTGTGTTCCAGATATCAGCCAGAAATGCATCCTGCTGTGTTGCTCATGCTCAATTTCCACAAATTCTTTAGATTTTATTAAGTGTAGGACCTGGCCTAACAGTGAAATAGGTTCTTGGTGGGAGCTGCCCTAAAGTAAAAGTGGGATTTATATTTACTAGAAAGAAGAAATGGCCCCAGTGCTTTGTTCTGTCCTGGTGAGGTGACTGAGACATTTTAAATAGAGTTTTGCCACCCCTGCAATGTCTGAGGAGTCACTCATGCATGGCAGTAGCTGCTGTGACCTTGATTGTGTCTAGTCCATCTTTGGGCACTGGGGTGTTGTGGGGAATAAATCCTGCCCTGGGCAGGCAGCCAGACTGGATTTGCACTTGGGTTGGATTGTGGTGGCTTTGCTTCTCCATCCCTGCAGGTAGAGCCATAGTTGGAAGACGTTAACCTCATTTAACACCTGAGCAAAGTGATTTGAGTCCTGTTTGGAATCCTGTGGTTCCCTGTCTCTGGGCTCAGTGTGCAGCACTGAGCCTGTGGAGTGGGGAGTCAGCTGGAATACAGTGGATTTGTGCTGGAAGACTCAAATATCTGCCAGTTCTGGCTTTGTGGAGGGTGCTGGGCATGGGGCTCGCTTTCAGTAGAAACACAGGATGGTTTGTGTTGGAAGGGACTGTCAAGCCCATCTCAGTTCACCCCTTGCCATGGGCAGGGACATCTTCCACTATCCCAGGTTGCTCCAAGCCCCATCCAACCTGGCCATGAGCATTTCCAGGGTTCATAGTTATTTGGAAGTGAGGTGAACCCCATGAACTCCTGCCACAGAGCTCTCCATGACCCCCTCTGCCAAGGAGGCTGCTTCTTCCAGCAGTGCACACTTGCCCTGCTGGGAGGGACAGAACTAGAGACCACTTTAGCCAGAATGAGAGTGAGATGTCACTCTGTGAGTGGGTGAGAAATCTGCAGGAGAGAGCCCTCAAAATAAAAGATCTTCTAAGACTGTTCACCCTCCCAACACAAAACCAAAAGTCAAGCATTTGTGTTTATTATCATCATTAAACACCACTTTTCTTTCAGGTATCAGCAACGCAGAGGCCCGCCAGCCAGGGAAAGCCCCAAACTTCAGTGTGAACTGGACAGTGGGAGACTCAGGCCTGGAGGTCATTAATGCCACCACGGGCAAGGACGAGATGGGCCGCGCGTCGCGCCTCTGCAAGCACGCCTTCTACAGCCGCTGGATGCGCATCCACGCCAAGGTACGGCCCCAGGGGCACTTGTGCCTCTGCTCAGGGCTCAGGGAAACACCTGCATGGCCTTGCTGCACTCACACAAGTACTGTGCCTCTGTGCTTCCTCAGCCTGGTACAAGCTGAGCCTCCTGTCAGAGCCACAGAACCATTGAGGCTGGAAAAGACCCTTGAGATGGCCAAGTCCAGCCATCAACGCAGCACCAGCACCATGTTCATGTTAAACCATGCCCTCTAGCACCACATCCCCAGGGCTGGTGACCCCACTGCTTCCCTGGGCAGCCTCTTCCAATGCTTTACAGCCCTTTCAGTGAATGTTTTTTCCCTAGTATCTAATTCTCTAATATCTAATGAATTCCCTAATACTTCAGCCTGTTTTAAGCTGAGCCTTGTGTATTCCCTAATATCTATATGAATTCCCTAATATCTATATGAATTCCCTAATATCTAATGAATACCCTAATATCTAATGAAATCCCTAATATCCAATTCGCTAATATCTAATTCTCTAATATCTAATGAATTCCCTAATACCTCGGCCTGTTTTAAGCTGAACCTAATGTTTTCCCTGATAATTAATGAATTCCCTAATATCTAATTCCCTATTATCTAATGAATTCCCTAGTATCTCAGCCAGTTTTGGGCTGGAAAAGACCCTTAAGATGGTCAAGTCCAGCCATCAACCCAGCACCAGCACCATGTTCGTGTTAAACCATGCCCTCTAGCACCACATCCCCAGGGCTGGTGACCCCACTGCTTCCCTGGGCAGCCTCTTCCAATGCTTTACAACCCTTTCAGGGAATGTTTTTTCCCTAGTATCTAATTCTCTAATATTTAATGTATTCCCTAATAGCTCAGCCTGTTTTAAGCTGAGCCTCGTGTTTTCCCTACTATCTAATGAATTCCCTACTATCTAATGAATTCCCTACTATCTAATGAATCCCCTAATATCTAATTTGCCAATATCTAATGAATTCCCTAATATCTAATTCCCTAATAGCTAATTAATTCCCTAGTATCTCAGCTTGTTTTAAGCTGAGCCACAGAATCATTAAGGCTGGAAAAGACCCTTAAGATGGTCAAGTCCAGCCATCAATGCAGCACCACCACCATGTTCACATTAAACCATGTCCTCTAACACCACATACGTGCATTATTTGAACAGTTCCAGGGATGGTGAACCCACTGATTCCCTGGGCAGCCTCTTCCAATGCTTTACAGCCCTTTCAGTGAATGTTTTTTCCCTAGTATCTAATTCTCTAATATTTAATGTATTCCCTAACAGCTCAGCCTGTTTTAAGCTGAGCCTCGTGTTTCCCTAATATCTAATGACTTCCCTAATATCCAATTCCCCAGTATCTAATGAATTCCCTAATATCTAATTCCCTAATATCTAATGAATTCCCAAGTATCTCAGCCTGTTTTAAGCTGAGCCTCCTGTTAGAGCCACAGAATCATTAAGGCTGGAAAAGACCCTTAAGATGGTCAAGTCCAGCCATCAACGCAGCACCACCACCATGTTCATGTTAAACCATGTCCTCTAGCACCCTGGGCTGGTGACCCCACTGCTTCCCTGGACAGCCTCTTCCAATGCTTTACAACCCTTTCAGTGAAATTTTTTTCCCTAATATCTAATCTAGACCTCCCCTGGTGTAGCTTGAGGTCAGGTAGCTGCTGCCTCATGCAGTAACAGAGAAAAGCAATGTGTTTGTTAACTTAGTTTTTAATGTGATGCTGTCTGGTCCAAAATGCATATTCCTTGGTTTATAGCTGAGTAGGCAAAGGATGTTGTCTCCTTTGAGCTTGCCTTTGCATTTTAATTTATTTGGAAGGATGATCCCATTTTCACTGCTGAGGTTTCACTCTTTACTCTCAGAAAAAAAACTTCCAGTAAGTATGCCTGTGGCTTTTTGGCCTCAACATTTTGTTTGATAGATCCTTACCTTATTTTAATATTAGCTGTTTAAATAACTCAGTCACTTTGGTGCTGTTTGGCTTAATGGAGTCTTGTTTCTCTCCTTGTCTTGTCTCTGAACCCCACAGCTTTCCTCCAGCTTGCGCTCCAAGATCCTCAAGCCCAACCTGTACCACGACACCAAGCAAGGAGCCACGGAGTATCAAACTGCTAAAGAGTGTTTGTTTAAAGCATTCCTGAAGGCTGGACTTGGAGCCTGGGTGGAGAAGCCCATAGAACAGGATCAGTTTTCTCTCACAGTCTGATTCACAAACTGCACATCACTGGGGAAGGGGAGTTGTTCTGGAGATTCCTGGTGTCCGGCGTTGCTTTCTGGCATCTCCACAGCCGTCAAAACATCTTTCTGCTCTTTGGAGTTGGGTTTCTTTGGGTTTTCTTTGAAACTTCACAGTAGCTGTTTCTGTTTTGCCTAAGTATTGAAACTCAATGATGATGCAACACATAATTGTATATTTTGTTATAGGAAAGTAATTTCTGGTGTATTTCTAGAAATACTTTTACTGTAGAAAACTTGCAGTAAGGCTGTCCTTACTGTATACAATGACTCATTTTTTCTGGGTTAAAATAATTTCTTTTTTAATTCAATGTCATCAAGTGCATGAAGAAATTAATAGTTTCTCTAGGTTTTACACCACACTTTTAGGAAGTAGCTTAATTTTTAAAAAAGAAAATAGGTGACAAAGCTGATTCTACTCCTCTGTTAACTTGTTTTTCAACTGCAGATATTTTTAGTACATAGACCACAGAGGCGGAATGGAGTCTGGACAGCTAGTTTTTTTCCCAATTCCTTGCTCTTTAAAACCAGCTGCTGAAAATTTCATGTCTTTGATGTATGTATTTATTAGTCTGTGAGCCAGTTTTTAACATGCAGCTTTTTATTCTGTTTTTAAAAATACATTTACCTCCCATTTATACCCATTGTGAAGTCTTCATTTTTTTAACCATTGTAAACTGGAAACATCAAAATAATTATTTGTCAGTTAAGAAGTTTAGTCTATAACATGCAGAAGCCTGTTTAGAAGTAGATGATTTGTGTATCCCAGGAACTCATCTGAATACAATCTTAACTGTAACAGCAATGTAACAGCTTTAAGAAAATCTGCTCATTTTAAGGGCACCAAGCCTGAGTTGCCAAAACCAGTGACTACTTGTTGGGTATTAATTGCTCTCCTCTAGAAACTCTTGTAACAGAGAAACCAATTCTTAAAACTTATTTCCTGTGAGTTATATCTGCTTTCAGCCAAATTGTTGTGTCTGAGATTCCCTTTTGCCTTTGGGCTTTACATGTGTGATGGGCATCATTAGGTAAGTTGCCCTCAAATGTGTGTCCATCTGTTCTGACTATTCCTTTAAAAGGTGTTTTTCCTGAAGGTGTGGACACTTCTGCTTTATGTAAAACTGTAGGATGGAAGCAAGATCCTGAGGTTTGATTAACTGCAGTGTAGAGGAGCACCTCAGCCCCTGCACCCCTGGGGTCAGCAGGTCCTTGGGGTGTTGAAGACTTTGGTGTAAACCCACTTCCGGCCAGCCATGAATGCTCAGACATTTCTGCTCGAGTAGGAGCCTGTTCTCAGCTTCAAAACCTGGTCAGACCTGAAAATCACTTGTGCTTGAGTTTGAGTCTCTGGGCTCATGTCTTGGGAGGAAGACACTGAGGTGCGAGCAGTGCATTGGGCTGGTGCTGTGGATAACAGCAAACATTCCCCTGGGAATACAAGAGAGGCTGTGACCCAGGGTCCTCTCAGGGAATTGGTGCTTCTGGAGGTTGCTGCCTTTTCCAGATGCTGGGGGGGAAGCTGCAGTAGAAGGGCTGGGCTAATTCACCTTTGCGGTGGCTTCACTCACCCTGCCAGGTTCTCATTAAAGCTGAGAGCACTCCCTTGGTCTCTGCAGGCCCAGCAAGGCCCTTGGAGTCATCATCCAACTGAGGTGCAGACTGACCTCTTCCAAAACAAAGGAGTTCAGTTCTCTGTGGTCAGATTCTGCAGGCTCTGGGGCACCAGTCTTGGGATTGACCTTGTCTTGATCACGCTGCAGAAGTTGTTTGGGGCTGTAGCTGAGTGTGTGAACATGTTTCTTTTTCTGAGGAAAAGGTGGTCAAGCTGTGTGTGTTTCCTTGGAGTCATTACTGCTCTCAGCTGAAATACACATTTTTAAGGGACTCATTCATAAGTTGGCGTCTCCCTGAATTTTTTTGAGGACTAGGAAAGTAGTAGCTCAAACTATTTTTTTTAATTAAGTCAAAAATATGAACAAAATATTTCAATAGTATTATAGACATAGTTTTTAGCTGTTGGAATGAACTATTAACATTAAACTATAATGGAAATAAGTTCCATGCCAAAATCTTTCGACAAAGGAGTTGTGTCAGGTTATTTGTGAGGAAGAGTCCTCTTGTTGGTAATTCTGGGATTTTAAAAATAAGTTGTCCAGGGTTGTCTGCAATCCATGTCTGTCTTCTGGGAGGCAATAAAAACTCCTTGGCTTCCTTCAATCCCTTGTTCCTTTTTGTGCAGTTCACAGTGGAAGGAAGTAAGGAGAGCTCCCTGGAAATCAGTGTCACTGAGGGATTGCCATGTATATTATCTCTAATGGCTGCAAAAAAGATCAGACAACTCAGCTTCTGGCAGCTGCCAAATTTTGTAGGAGATCAACTTTTGGAGGCTGAGGGCTCTGGAAATCCTGGGCTGGGTGGGTGGGAGCTGGCCTAGGGAGGTTGTGCTGCTGCTCTGGGAGCTGCTTCTATTCCTTTACTTTTTATTTTTTTTCCCTTATATTTGATTGAATATTTATATAATTATTTGAATATTTACATAATTATAATTGAGTGTTTGTCTCAGGATCTTCAAAGGACTTAGAGTAACAACTTTAATGTTGATGAATACTTGAAATTGAATTTAAGGTGTTTTTTTCTCCAGATGGCAGTCTGGCTTGTAGTAAAGTTTTATAGGTTAGGTAAATAGATAATTTTAAATATAGATGTTTAAAAAAATAAATATATATATATGTATATGTTCTGCAGGATCATTTTAAGAAAATCTGGGCCTAAAGGTTAACACTTGAAATCTTGCTTATGGCTGTACTCAGGACTGGTAATAACTGTAGATTATTCTTATTGATTGTGTGAGTGTTGTTGTGTAGGAGCTTGTTAGCAGTGGGGATGTCCAGCTGGCTCTGCCCCTGGAGCAGCTGGGGATGGGAAGAGTGACTCTGCTGCTGCCTTAGGGATTTACAGCAGTGGGCTTTCTGTACAGCTGGCAATTCTCATATTCTCCTTGTCTTGGAGAAATCTTTTCATGGCTGGTTACTGCACAGGCAGCTCTGGAGTGCAAGGTTTTTGTGTGCAGTTCCTCTAAATCTAAGAGAACTAGCAGCTGAAAGGCTCAGGAGCAGGGAACTGGGGTTGCTTTTCATCAGTCCAGCTCTGGAGACAGAGCTCTGGGCACAGTTTGGGGTGATTGGCAGTGGGGCTGTGCTCTGGGCACAGTTTGGGGTGATTGGCAGTGGGGCTGTGGTGTGGGCACAGTTTGGGGTGATTGGCAGTGGGGCTGTGCTCTGGGCACAGTTTGGGGTGATTGGCAGTGGGGCTGTGGTGCAGGCACAGTTTGGGGTGATTGGCAGTGGGGCTGTGGTGTGGGCACAGTTTGGGGTGATTGGCAGTGGGGCTGTGCTCTGGGCACAGTTTGGGGTGATTGGCAGTGGGGCTGTGGTGCAGGCACAGTTTGGGGTGATTGGCAGTGGGGCTGTGCTCTGGGCACAGTTTGGGGTGATTGGCAGTGGGGCTGTGCTCTGGGCACAGTTTGGGGTGATTGGCAGTGGGGCTGTGGTGCAGGCACAGTTTGGGGTGATTGGCAGTGGGGCTGTGCTCTGGGCACAGTTTGGGGTGATTGGCAGTGGGGCTGTGGTGTGGGCACAGTTTGGGGTGATTGGGAGTGGGGCTGTGCTCTGGGCACAGTTTGGGGTGATTGGGGCTCATCCCCAGTGGGCTCAGCTGTGCAGGACAGGTGAATGCTATTGAAGGGAACGAGCCATGGAGTGCCCAGGGGCACTGAGCAACCACCAAAGGGAACAGAGGGCACACAGGTGCAGGGCATCAACAGGAGGGGATAAAAGGCTGGGCTGAAGAACAAGAAGGGCAGATGCTTGCAGCCTGCTGAGGTGCCCTGGTGTTACTGTGTGTGGGCAGGTGCCTGAAGCCTTCTGAAGGGGTGAGGAGTTACTCTGAAGCTTTCTGATACTGTGTGGTGATGCTCTGTGTATGGTGGCTGTCTCACTGTGACATTGCTGTGGCATATGCTGAGGCAGGGCTGTTCACCAAAAGAGAACCTCTGGGGAGGACTTGGAGCCTCTTCCAGTGCCTAGAGGGGCTCCAAGAGAGCTGGAGAGCCCTGGAGTGCCAGGGTAACAGGCATGGCTATAAACTAATGGAGGTTAGATTTTGACTGGATATTGGGAAGAGTTTTTTCCCTGTGAGGGTGGGGAGGCCCTGGCACAGGGTGCCCAGGGGAGCTGCCCCATCCCTGGAAGTGTTCAAGATCAGATTGGATGGGACTTGGAGCAACCTGGGATAGTGAGACATGTCTCTATCCATGGCAGGGGGCTGGAACTGGATGAACTTTAAGGTTATTCCAAACCATTCCATGATTTTGTGATGTCCAAGAGTTCATGTAGCCAAGGAAAACCCCACAACTCACTGTGCTCTCAGAGCAAGTGTGCACAAGTTAAAGCTGTTGGTTCTGAGTGTTTGGGAGTGTGAGGCAGAGCCTGTGTCATGGAGTAGGTGCTGCCTTTGGAAACCGAGGTCTGGTTTTAGAAAAATGACCAGCTAGGAATTGAGAATGTGTTCTATGAACTGCTTAGTCATGGTCACCACATAGTTAAAATTTTGAGTTTTTTAAGATATCAGTGGTTTTCAAAATAGTTTTATTTCCATTCCTTAAATTGATGTTTGGAAGGCTGATGCTTGCAGAGAAGCTGCACTTTGAATTCTTTCCAATTTCATCATCATTAACTGTCCACTGTGAAAATTATCCCAAAGTTTACTAAAAAGGAAAGAGAGCTGCAATTCAGGTAGAGAGTCAGAACAAAAATCTCTCACCTTATTTAAAACCTAAAACCCCACAGAAATAAAATGTATAAAATAGAACTGTTCTGTCTCAGAATCACTGCGTGGTTTTTGTTGGGTTTCTTTGTCCATTTCTTTATTTGTTTTCTAATACCAAGTTTTTTCACTTGACCTTAAATGTTTCCACCTGGACTTTGTGTGCTCCTCTTGGGAGAGGAGGTCATGTTTATGCTGGGGCTAAAGCTAGCAGAGGCACAGAGGTTTTTGTGTGTCCATCTGAGGCTTTTGAGCCTCGTTGGGCTTGCTGCTCTTCCTTTGTGCAAACAGCTGGAGTATTTGCAGCAGTTTTGGCTTGATTCCCCATGGGAGAAGTTGTGTGGGTCTCTGGGCAGGCAGGCTTGGTGTTTGGAGCTGCAGGATGGGGGGGTTCATCCCTAGGCAGGTGTTTGTCCCTAAAATGGGGTGAGCTCTGGCAGTTTTCCCTCAGTGCATCCACTGGTGTCATGTGCTCGGACCTATATGGGGCTTCCCTTATAAAACTGCTTTTTCCATAGCTTCTTCTAGCTGGGAATAATACAAACCAATCATCAGGGGGCTGCAGGAACTGAGCTGGGGCTGGAATCCTGAAGCTGGCAGGGCTCTGGGGACCAGGGAGGGCACACATTCCTTGTTGGATCATGTCCATGTACTGTGTTTTTCTGCACCTTTCAGCCAAAGGCCTCTCCCTCTACCTGTTAATGAATGGGCCATAAATTGTACCAACAGCATCTGTGTTTGCAGCAGTGAGTTTTGTGGGTAGCTGTGTTTTGTTTTCTTCAGTCATTCCAGAAGAGAGGAATTGAGAGCTGTGTTTACAGCCAGCCTCAGCAGATAGAACAGTTTAAGTAATACCTGTTCTCTGGAGGGGGAGCTCCACAGTTGGTGTCACTACTGTGTTTTTATGTTTTTAATATCTTCATCACTATCATACCAGTACCATTTTTGTTGCAGTTTGGCTGAGATGTCCTCAACAAGTTTAAGATCCAATGTGTGTGTGCGTGAATATGTATTTATACATCCCTGTGTATGATATTGCTGTATATTATTTGCATTAAGCAGTTACTCTTCCCTGTGTGACAGTGCAAACACATCAGCTTTACCTACCTGGTGTAAGGTTATTAAAGAACACTTTCAGATACTGTCCTTGACACTTTCTCCATTCATAACCCCAGATTTGAAGAGGAGACCTTGTTATACCTCTGGTTTGCCACTTTCCTTCCAGCATTCTTGTCCTTCTCCCAGTGTCACTGCTGAAGCACAACCCCTTGGTCGATTATTTTAAGCAATGACTGTTTTGCATACTACCTTGCTTTGTTTAAGTAATGTTTGTACAGAGATTTCAAAATATAAAGAGCTATATAATTGCTAAGTTTCATTATTATTTTTTTCATATCAGTGTTGCTAGTCACAGCAAAACAAGTGAAATGTCACAAGATACTGGGCATGTCCTTCAGGTGGTGGCTTTGGTTCTGTCCTGAAGAGCTGGTAAGAGCATGGGAAAGGGGAGGGCAAGTGACAGGTCTGTGCCTCCAGTGTGGGCACATGGCCTGTGTCAGGGTCTGAGAAGGCCTGTGCCCCCTCTGGCGTGTTTTAAAACTGGCATTTTGCACCCAAATCCCAAGCGGGATCCCCAAAACCCGTAGGTGGTCACCAGGGTTATCAGCCCAGCACGTGTGTGCTGTTGGTTTGGACCCTGCCCGTGGTGGCAGCCCTGAGCTGGTGAGCCCTGTGGGTGCCAGCACTGCCCAAGGAGGGCACCCAGCTCCCCAGTGCTGGCACAGCAGGAGCCCAGACACCCGATGGTCACCTGCAGCAGCACCTGTCCCAGCAGAGCAGGAAGGTCTGGTCCAAATGCGCTACGCTTGGATCCTGCTCAGAGGATGCTTCTGGAGAGACCTGGTCTCATTAGCAGCCAGAAATGCCAGCTCAGGTCCAATGCAGCACTGGCTCAGGAAGGGCAGGGAGCCCTCTGGATCTGCCACTCTGGAAGCAGCACCTTACCTTGCATAGAAGAAATGCATCTTAAGAAAGAGTCAGATCCAAGACAGTCCTGCTCCAGAACTGCTCCACAGCCTGCTGCTTTGTGGGACCATCATGGATAATAGCCTTCAGGCTGGTGTTTGCTGACCCCATCATCTGCCTTATCAGATCAGTTTCTGACTGGGAGCAGGGGTAAGATGAGAGATCCCTGCTTGGGTGATGCACCTGTTCAGAAAGACCCCCTGTAAGCTCTGATGATCCTTGTAGGTCCCTTCAGCTTGGAATATTCTGTGATTCTGTGGCCTTTTCTAGGACAACAGCAAGGAATGTTCTAAATGAAGCTCTGTCAGCATCAAAGTGGTTTCTGGCTTGATGGGTTTAGGCTGGGCTGGATGACTTGTGAGGCCTTTTCCAACCTGATTGCATCTGTGGTACTGACACCGAGCACTTGCACAGCCACAGTTTGGAGGATGCTGGATAAGGGCACCACATGGAGAGGCAGCAGTGCCAAGAGCAGCTCCTGGCTAGGGCGTGTTCCTGTGGCACTGGGCTTGTCCAGCCAGCTGACAAAGCCCACCAGGATTAATTGCACCAGGTTCAGCTGTTGGTAGAGGGCAGTGATCTCCAGGGGCAGCAAAGGGAAAGGGGGGGTGCCTGGGGCAGCAAGGGAAGGTGCAGGAGCTCCTCCCCTGCAGGTAAAGTTGTGGTTATTCTGTTTTGCTTGGAAATCTGTAATTTGTAGCAGATGGGAAGATGATGGGAGAGCTGAGTGGTGAATTATTGGAAGCACTATTGGAAGCCTGTGGGTTTGGAGGTAAGTTTTAATGGGGTTTTTTATCACTCTCTATCACAACCCTCATGGAAAAGTTGGGCTCTGAATTTTAGTTCTAAGGCTTTGCAAATGGCCAGAATCCCTGCAGTTTGCCCTGCCACAGTGGTAACACAGGTGGGACCTGCTGCTGATTCTGCTCCTCCCACTGAGAGATCAGCCCTGACATGTGTACTGCAGCTGCTGAAAATGTCAATTATCTCCCTCCCAGAGCCTGAAGTGCTGAAGTGGGGTCTGCAAACCAGGAGATTTGCATGTCAGGCAAAGTGCAGAATTTCTGAGGACGTGGCCATGTGCCTGAAGTGATGGCCCAGCCAATGCTCCCACTGAGTTGTTCAAGCAAAGATCTGTAACAGCAGCTACTTCAGATGGCACACAGCAATGACTGTGTGCTTTTGGAAAACAAACCAAAATAGTCCCAGCCACGAGGGGCATCATCCCAAGCTTGGCAAGGGTGCCAGCATGTGAAGAAGACAGCTTGGCAGCATTTCTGCTGCAGCCACTGGCACTTCTGCCATGGGGCAAGCAGCCTTTGGAGCAGTTCTGTTGAACCTCACACCAGTAAGATGAGCTGACCCCAAAAGGGCCCTAAGGGATGCCAATAAGAGGTAAATGCTTTTAGGGGGGCTGTGCCTACAGGGGTCAAACTAGAGTGGTGACCCATCACGCTCTTGGAGAGGACAGCAGAGGGTGAGATGTGTGGCTGCACAGGCACCTCTCAATTCACTGAGGCCTCTCCTCACATGGCCCCACACCACTGAGGCTTCCTAGGACCCAGCAGGGCTGTGCTCCTCTTTTTGCAGGAAAAATAAAAGGGTGTTCATGCCCCTCTCTTCAGTGCCTCAGGTACATGGCTGGAAATAGTTAAATCTCTCATGAGCCACAGAGGGGTGAGCCTCAAGTGACATTGTCCTCCTTGGATGGCTGTGCAGCCAGCCAGGCTGCTTTTGAAGGTGAATGTGCTTTTTCCATGGCTGCAGTGGAAATCATGGCAATCTTCTGGCAGCTGTCACTTCTGGCTGTTTGTACCACACAAGAAAAGATGAACCATCCAAAAAGGTGGGGTTCAGCAGCAGCCCTGTGTGGTAGCAGGGGTTGGCTTCTACAGCTCTGGGACAGGGGGAGCTTGGACCACTCAGCCAGGACTGTGGCAGGACAAATGTTTGTATTACAAACCAGACCCTGATGAGAGGGGCCAATTTAACTTTTATTTATGCCTCAACATATTTTATGAATCTATTTTGTGACATGGGATGGAAAATTACTACAGGGGCTGTGCTGAAAGCCCTAACATGTGCCACATGTTAAGGAGGCAGAAAATGGAGGGGGGAGCCCTGTCCCAGGGAGGTTTCACCTGACAGCCAGCCAGGGCAGAGAAAGCTTCCACGATTTTCCCTTCTCTCTTTCTTATTCCCTCTTCAGCAGAGACGTTTATCAGTGGTGGATTCTCAGATACAGAGAATTCTCAGCTTCTCACATATAATACTGCCACATTTGTGCTTTATTTCCATCTGAGGAATACCAAAAAGAATCCTCCCTGATTCCTCTTACAGCAGGACAGGACACCTGATGGAAAGATAAAGATGATCTTACCAGCCTCTGTTCCTTCACCATCCAAACAAAGCCACCCACTCCCTTGCAGGTGCAGAGTGAGAAACAGAAGGCCCTGATGCTGTGCAAGTGCTGCTCAGCAGCAGTGAAACATTGCTCTTGTCAACACTGCTTTGGTCTCAAATCTGAACAAAAAACCAACAAACTCTTCCAGCCAAACCCAGTGCAACTTGTGTGTTCCAGTTCCTCCTGGTGAGGAGCTTGTCCCCCAGTTTGGATGTACATCCAGAATTGCAGCAATTTAAGAGCAGAATCCAGCATTTGTCCTTGCTAGAGATTTCATTTGGTGGGTGATTCTCAAGTGCACTGATCCATCAGGATCTCTCTGTCAGGATCTCTCTATCCCAATGGGAGTTAATTGTTCCTTCTAATCTGTTATCACTGGGCTAACACTGAGCCTGGGGAGCACGTTCAGGCTGCCAGCTCAATTTTACCTGAATCTCCTGGAGCTGCTTTGAGTCTGTTTGTGATAGTCCCAGCTAACAGCTGGAAGCTCAAGTTATCTATAAAAGCAAGGAGCCAGAGATTTTCCTTAATAACCTATGGGATAATAATAACACAGTGGTGTTCTTTTGATGGATCCTGCCAACTTATGAGGCCCAAGTTATTTTCCTCACTGATAAAGGTGAATCCTGTAGGGCACAAACAGCCCTGGCATTGCACAGATCATCCCATGGTCCAAACCCACAAAATCTTGCCACTCTCAGAGCCAGAACACCACCTCCCCTCCTAAAGCCTTCCACAATCTCCCCACACCCTTGGGCTTCTCCTTGGGGCTTTGCTGGTGCACACAGCAAAATTACAGCCAATAATAATAATTATCCCAAGGCCCTGTGAGGCTGTGCAAGTTTCCTGGTAATGTCTTCTCCTGAGCCCCAAGGAGGCAGAAAAATTCCCTAAAAGGAGAGTTTGGCCAACAGATTGGGCTCTTTGCTCCCCAAAAAGCCCAGTTTGGATTTTCTTTTTTTTCTTTTTTTTTTTTTTTCCTTTTTTTTTCTTTTTTTTTCTTTTTTCCTCTTTTTCCTCTTTTCCCTCTTTTCCCTCTTTTCCCTCTTTTCCCTCTTTTCCCTCTTTTCCCTCTTTTCCCTCTTTTCCCTCTTTTCCCTCTTTTCCCTCTTTTCCCTCTTTTCCCTCTTTTCCCTCTTTTCCCTCTTTTCCCTCTTTTCCCTCTTTTCCCTCTTTTCCCTCTTTTCCCTCTTTTCCCTCTTTTCCCTCTTTTCCCTCTTTTCCCTCTTTTCCCTCTTTTCCCTCTTTTCCCTCTTTTCCCTCTTTTCCCTCTTTTCCCTCTTTTCCCTCTTTTCCCTCTTTTCCCTCTTTTCCCTCTTTTCCCTCTTTTCCCTCTTTTCCCTCTTTTCCCTCTTTTCCCTCTTTTCCCTCTTTTCCCTCTTTTCCCTCTTTTCCCTCTTTTCCCTCTTTTCCCTCTTTTCCCTCTTTTCCCTCTTTTCCCTCTTTTTTTCTTTTCTTTTTTTCTTTAAATTTCATGAAGATTGTTATTAATTACCTGGATGTACAGGGTCCATGTGTTGACAAGTACACCAGTGAAAAAAAAAAATCTCTGGAGTGCTTGGAAGGTCCTCAAGCCAACCTTTTCCAGGAAAGCTGCTGCTGTCAGGTAGAGTTGCATTTAAAAATCCAGATTTTACAGCATGTTAACAGTGTACCTGCTGCTTTGCAGGGAGGAAGGATTCTCTTCTGCCTGTGGCTGGATGTGATTTACATTTATCAATTAAAACCAAAGTTAAGGGCTTCAGCCGGTGCTGGGAGGATGCTCAGGAAAGGCAGTTCTGAGTTTACTTACATGGGGTTTCTTGTAAGACTGGCCATGACACTTTTTGTAGTATTATAGAATTTTATGAATATTTATTTTCTGTTGTCTGTTTCACAAACATGTTCCTCAGGTATCTGATTCTTTGGTATATAGATCTGCACAGGTTTTAATTTGAAAAAGGGTTTGTTCAATTGTTTCAATGGTAATTTCCCTACTATTTAAGCTATTTTTGGCATAAAATCTTGATGTTTATTTTTTCCCCTCCTTTTTCCCCTTCCACCCCTCCTTAGTTCAGCTTTCTGGTAACTTTCAAAGCGAGTGAGATTAATTTTGGAAATTCACTTTCACTAACATGAAAGGGAGACAGAATGTTCCAGTGACTCGTGTGTGCCTCTCCTTTTCCAATTATGGCCTTTTACCTCCACCGTGTGGCAGCTCTTCAGAACTGACTTGAGGTGCTTTTTTGCAGAGAAGTAGAAAAACGGACAAAGATGAGTCTATTAAATAGGTTAATTCAGCAGTACTTCAGACTTCTAAATATTGCTCCAATGAGGTCATTCTTAAACTTCTTAAATTTTTACCAGTGTTCACTCATGTCCATTTTGAGATGGGCACATTGACCAAATGATATTTCAGCAGAATATACCATAATATAATTTTTTTTGGGGGTATAAACATAAATATCTATTTTCTGGCAGTCTGTGTGCATGTGTAAAAATACAAAACTGGCATAATTTTCCTTTAATTCACAGATGAGCCTTCAAAAAGTGCTGCTTAATTATATTTAGGAACACTGGGCTGCTCAGCCATTAGATGAGGGAAAACAAAACCAGCTGGTCCAGAAGTAATTTGGATTTGGGAGCTGGTTTCTTGCATTTCAGACTGCAGGTGAGAAGGCTCAGGATTAAACATCTTAGAATAAAAACTTCTTAAAATGCTTTTTGCCTTTATTAAGGAGTGCTTTGACTCAGGTATGTTGTTGAGTCGTGTCCATGAGCTGTGCTTCTGCCAACAAAGTGATGTTTTCCACTTTTCCACAAGTAAAACTCGTGTTGGATCAGGCTGAGAAACTCTGAATTCTGGTGTCCTCTCTGTCAGCAGATATCTTGGTTTCTCAAGTTTTTCAGCTTTGAAAGTGGAAATAAATTAATAAATAAATGTATTCAGCTTCAGTATAGAATTTATTGCTGATGTATTCAGGTGCAGCTAAAGTGACCCCAAAATTCTGATCTCTGCAGATGAATTGTGGGTTTTGTTCATTCCAGCTCTGTGCCTGAAGCTGGAGTCTCTCTGCTGCTTAGGAGCAGCAGGAAAGTGGGAAATTGTTCTGAAAAGTGGGAAATTGTTCTGTTTATTGCATCAGGTTTTGGTATAGTTTACTGCAGAAATCGGTTTATGAACATACAATTTGTTGTAAGGATGAAATAATATTTTAGTATGAAAAGCTGAGAACTTTTCAATATTTTTTCTTTTTTATTGTGTATCTCAGCCATCTAATTTTTGGGTGCTGGTGAGATAAATAGTGTTGTTCTTTTGCTTTATTTCCATCTGAGAAATACCAAAAAGAAACTCCTGTATGGTCGGTTTGAAAGAATTACAATTACAAAGTTGTCTGTAATGACAAAAAAAACCCCTGTAAAATACAATTTTAAAGCTGTTTAGGTCTTTTAACAGTATTAATAACATACATTATTAATTCAACTAAAGTAATTTTTGTCTCCTGCTCAAAAATGGTTATCAATCCAAACTGCAATAGAAGTCAGCTCTTGCAAGAGCATCTTTCTAACAATTAATCTTGTTCATGAACACGAGCATAATGAAGAATTTAAAATGTACTTTTAATTATGTTGTTATGGAGACAGCTAGCCTAATAGACACACAGTGATTAACTGGAATATAGGTGTTTTAGTGCAGTGGGTGACAGTTATCACCTTCCCTTCACCTAGAGATGGTTAAATTTAGATATTGCTGGACATCTTGCTAGCTGAGCCTTGAAATGTTTGGGTTTTTTTCCCCACATCTAAGCAGAGTTGCCACTGGGAAAGGTCCTGAAAGGTAGAAAATCCTAAATTATGGAAGGGACCCATAAGGATCACAGCTCCCAGCTCCTGTCAGCATAGCTATGGCACTGGTACCTATTTTAACTCACTGCTGGTGGTGGCGTATAACTATTCCAAAATTAAGAGTAAAATCTGTAAGGCATCAGGAATAGCCTCAAAAAGTGATTGGGAAACTTCCCAAACATCACCAGACTGCTGCAAAATGCAAACAAGTGTTGGAAGCTTTTGCTCTGATTTATCTCTGCTGTCTGGGGTGTGTTTGGAAAGTTTTTGTCCTGGTTTAAAGAACAAAACGTCTGCTGAGGAAGGTGGAATGGAAAAGAAGACCCTCTCCCTCCAAATTGTTATAAGTCTGAAAATGATGGGCCTTCCAGGCAAAAATGAAGGACAAGGAACAAGAGTTCTTTATTTAGGATATCTGTGTGTGTGTATTTATATAACACAGAACAGAACAAACAACAACACTGTAACAGAAGTTTCCCACCTGTCAAGCACGATGGCTTTTCAGATGAAGAAATTCACTGAGAGAGAGAGACCTACCCCAAAACAGTTTAAAATCCTGACTTAAATTTAGCTCTGACATATAACAAGGGGGCACTCGGCTCTGAACCTTGGCACCTGGCAAGGGAAAAAATGAGGTTGCATAAATTTTCTCACTTTCAGCCTTATCACTGCATATGAAAGAGAGAGAAATGGCTCAAGAACGCTTTCTCAGCGTTCTTCCAGTGCCCTTTTTGTGGTGCTATTGAAGTCACAGGATCAGAATTGCCCTCTGTGTTTCTGCAGGAGCTGCCCTGAGGAGGTGGAGGCTCCTGGGGTGCGGCTGACAGGGCAGGGCTGGAAATTCCCGTGTGGAAGAAATGCCCAGCCTGGTTTTGCTGGGCATTCTCAGCCAGGTGTTCGTTTGCTGGGTGCAGATGTTCTTTCCAACTCCCAGAAGTGCCTTTGTGGCTGTTGTGCTCTGACCAGCTGGAATTGCTGGATTTTGAGTCCCAGCAGGATGGGCTTGGAATGATGGTGCCTATAGTTTGTATGAACTCTTTGGGCTGGAAAAAGGAGCTGTGTAGGGATTGATTTAACAATCTCTCTGTTAGGTTCTCTTGGGTTTTCCTCTCAAAATATTTTTATTAAAAACCCAAGGAACGCTACCTTAAAAGTTAACCAGTAGAAAAATGACATTCTTCAAAAAAAAAATTAGGCAAACCCTGATGACAAAACCTATTTTTTTGTATATATAGACCTCAATTTTTGTGTAGGGACTAATGATTGACCAGATCATTTTATATGAACTCTATATATGCATCTATATTGTTTTTTTTTCTCTGCTGTCACTAAGAGCCAAAAAATAATTTTATTTCACCCGTAAGTCCAATTGCTCTTTTCTGAAGCCTTACAGTATTTTATTTCATATTCTATGGGTTTAATTTTCTCAAACTTTTGTCTCCTGAAATCAGTGAGAATCCTAAAATTGAAATCTCCAGCTATGCAATGACAGGACTAAAATAGGCTGGTGAGTTTGACAGTGTGTTAAATGAATTGTGGGTACATTTTATTGTTTTAATAATAGCCTCATAGAAACAAATGTAATAATCACATCAAAGAAATTTCAGTGAAAGCAGGGGTAAAGTTTTATGCAGCTCAAACTTCACATTCACATCCAATTATTTTTCGGGGGGTGTGTGTAGGTTTTGTTGGTTTCTTTGGGTTTTGGGGTTTTTTGGTTGTTGATGTTGTGTTTTTTTTTTCTTTTCTCAGCATCCCAACATTGTTGGCCCTAATGGTGTTGACTTTCTCTGTGTCCAGTAATACAAGGGGAGTAATAAACTTAGACATTGTTGTGGTATACTGCAGGAAATGAAGAAAGCAGCAACCTGATCTGGCATATCAGGTTGGAATCCTTGCCCTGGCAGGGTCTAGAGTTTCACCCATAATGGCTTTTCCTACAGCTAGCTGCAAAAGAGAAGAGCATCTGGTTTTGTGAGTGGCTCATCATGATTCCCTCCTGATTGCCCTTTTCAATCCCATCCCTTACTTTCATCCAACAGTTTTCTTCCCAATTTGTTGCATGCTCAGGAGCAAAGAAGTAGTTTTTCTTTCTTGAAATACAAATAAATGTTCTGCAGAGGGAAGCACAGCCTGGCACTGCTTTTTCAGGCCTTTATCCTGTTCCCAAGGGCGCCCAGTGCTGTGTCACTGGTCACAGGTTCCCAGACCAAATCTGCTCCCATTCTATCCCAGGCTGCCTTGGCCCAGCAGGAAAAGCCTCCTCTCACAGAAAGAGATACCAATACCTGGGAATTCAGCTGATAAATCACTCAATTGTTTTTAGACCTTTTAATTGCAAGGATTCTAGATGGGAAAAGGGTCAGAGATCTTCACCATGCAGGGAGGAAAGGTGTGGGAACAGGGAATGTTGTAACAGATGATGGCTGAGGAGGTTTAGGTCACCATTAAAACCTGGGTTTTCAGAGTTTCACTCTTGTGTGGAAGGATCTTGCTCTTGTAGGAGATACCTGGATTCCAAACAGAGAATCTTCTTTCTTATTTGCTGAAGATTGTCTTCAGTAGAAATATTCAAAATCTTGGAAACGTAAACCTTCCAAATCCCGTGTGGAGGACTTGGCCTCGTGGAGCACAGAGTGATTTGTTCCAGCACTGTGCTGTCACACTGGCTTTGGGCTCCCACTCTGGTCACAGTGCCTGTGCTAAGTGCTGCAGAGACACTCTGGGAGGAGGCACTGCCCTTCAGAGCTGGAAACCTGGAAATGTGGGACTGATGGACATTGGGGTCTTCCTTTTATAGACACGGAAACGACTGAGCTGAAAGGTCAAGGGACTGGAACTGGTGATGCCTCAGGTTTTAGCTTTTATGTTTTTCAGATTCTGTGCTGCTTTAGTGTGTGAGTCTGAGCTTCATATTAGGGCATGGTGAGCTCTCTGCACAGAGCAGGGAGACAAAACAATTCCTTCTCTAGCTGGGGACCAAGGACAAATGATCCAAATCTCAGGCCCAAGAGCACAAACAACGTGGACTGAAGAGAGAAAAACAAGAAGGATGGGACTTCATGGGCTAAAGCTGTAATTGGACAATGAACTCCAATGTGCAAATGGACCAGAACTTATAAAAGTGAGAGACCCCAGGACCAGGTGTCCATTTTGTGACCATTTTGGGTTCACCTGGGGTGCAGCCCTGGCTGGGCTCTTGTGCTGCCCAAGGTGGATCCATTGAGGCCTTTTAATAAATCCCTGCTTTATTCTTTAACTCTGTCCAGCCTCTGTTCCAGGTCAGCCTTGACAAGAGTTACAGGGTGGATCTAGAGTGACACGTGTGGATCAGCCTCTGGTTTAGGACTGCAACAAAAAACATTCTTCCCTTCTTGCTCATGTCACTATGGAACAAGCAAATTTATTTTGTTTGAAGGGAACTTGGTATTGAGCAGTTTCTGCCAGAAAACTGTGGGTAAGGCTGTACCAGTGCACCTTTTCCTCTGGGACACAGACACACAGAGGTGGAGGTGCCTGCTCCCCTCCTTTGTGCTCCCTCTGATTTTGCAAACAGGAGCCCAAGTGTGTTGAGAGGGGTGGAAATAATGTTTTACCTTGTCACCTTCAAATGTGAGACAGCACCAAGAGCTGTCCACAAGTGTTGTCACTCCAGAGCAGCTGGGTTTGTGTCATAACAGCAAAGAGGAGAAGAGAAATAGCAAAGAAGGGGCTGGTGTGTTATGGGGTGGCAGCAAGTATTACATACGTGAAGGTTAAGTCCCTGTCTCCTGCAGAAGCAATAGAGATATCTCAGTAAAAGAGAACAAAGAAATATTCTATTACACAGAGGTGACAGGGTGAAATCCTCCTGTATCTGAAGTGTCAACTGCATGCTGCAGCTTCTCTAAGTGAGGGGAAGAAAAGCTTGGTTGTTTTTCCCTCCCTCCCAACAGAGGTCCTGTCAGATTGAGATTTAAATGCCCAGCTACCCTACAAAAACCAGACCAATCCTAATACAGGCACCAAAGATTTCTTTTTTATTTAAAAAACTCCACAACTTTGGTAGGAATGTTTTGGTGGATTGTGATTTTGGTGACAAATAGAAGTAATACATCAAATTCTCATTTTTTTCCTTCCCCCCCCCCTCAGGTTTTAATAATACATATAAATTACTATATAAATATTTTTTTCTTCCTAAGGATAAGGAATGTAAGCTTAAAATTAGCATCCTGGTGGAAGGAGTATGGCCTGTAGAAAATCCAAGTGTGTATCTCTGCCACCAAAGTCTTTGCAGGGCTCTGAGGGGCCTCTGGAGGGGCCACGTGGCTTTGAGTGTTGGCAGACATGATTGCAAAAAACCAAAGAGCTCCTGACCTGGCATTTGGAAGCAGTTCAGGAGAGTGTCTCAGGTATTGATCCAAATGTGTTTGACTGGAATGTTGAAACTGGTGGCTGCAGGTAAGATTTCACATGGTCTCTCCTCAGGCAGCGTGGTTTTAAACCAAGATCTCTGCAGAAGGTTCTCAGGGTGAAAAGGAACTTTCTGAAAGGTAAAACAGACACCAGAGGTTGAGACAGAAGTGCTGTTTGGGGTAATCTCACCGAGTGCCTGCTCACATATTTTTCCACGTGGCCTTTTCTGGTCATAAACATTAGCTTTGCTTCTGCCCACTTAGGCATCAGTGGAACAAGGGGGGTCACTTGGTATCCAATGGTCACCTCAAAAAATTCTGATTAAAGATTTAGGTGCTATGGAAGGTGGTCATATTAGGTGGATTTTGGACTGTAGGTCCTAGGTAATTGAGAAGATATAAAGAGTCAGATCCAGCTAAAACTCTCACATTCGTTCTGAAAATACATTTTAAAAAAGTGAAAAATGAAAAAGTTGGCTTGGGAGTTATAACTAGGATATTTGTTGTGTTGAAATGAACTTTTTTACAATATTTAGCTTAGTAATGTAAGCTGTGTATCCTTATCTCTCTATCCTTAGACTCCTTTAGTCATCACTTTAGTGATGCCATTTAGGTTTATGTTTTCTTTCATGAGATTTTGGTGGTTTAAGCTTTTTTCCTCCTTCTGCATTTCCTTCTACAAAACCAAATGAAACCCAAAACCAGAGCAACAGGGTGTCTCAAGCTGGTTTACAAAATGGATGCCAAGCTGCAATGGATGCAACTTAAAAAACAAGGAGCAGTTGTTTTGTTCTTACTTTATGATGAAAATAAAAAACCCTCTGGTTTTTCTATTAGAAAAATCAAGGAAACTTTCTCAGTATTGCTAGTGTTGAAATGCAAGATTTAAGATGTTGTTTTAAAATGGGAAACCCACATTCGGCCCAAATGAGAAGCTGGGTAATGGGTTAATTCATAATTGATGTTAATTACAACTTGTAACTCCTTGCCTACCAGACACAGTTTTACTGGGGACAAATGAAGTGGGGCTGACCTAATTAGTCTCTCATGTTGTCCCTTGTCACATAATGAGGTTGATCAGCTCATTCCTTAATTGCTTGTCCTTCTGGTGCTTCAGAGAGAATCCTTCTATTCATGGAAACACAAAGTACTACGTTTATAAAAATAGAATGTTCACTTATTGAGTTCTAAAAGCATTTCACTGTTCAAGAGAACAGAAAAACCTAGAATTCAAAATGTGATTTATGTTCTGTTACCTTGTTTCTGCCTTCACCAGTTTGCAGATACTGGGTTGGGCTGGTTTGCTGGAGGGACCTGTGTTCTCTAGGGATCGCATGTTCCAATGCCTCATTGTTATTTCATTGAGGATTTTCTTTTAACATACTCTTGTATTAAAAAATTAGATCTTTAGGTTATTTTGTCCATTAGTTCTATTTTAAAGGACCTGTTGGATACTGCTTATGTGTTTCTTTATTTTTGTTTGGACTTGTACAGTGGAGCAGACTCACAACTGTCCCAGATAATACTTTTTATTAGCAGTGATCAGCTCAGGTTCATGTTGGGCCAGTCTGAGGATGAAGGTCCCAATTCCAGGAAGAAATATGTAATTTCTTAGCATGTCTCTATTTAGCAAATTATTCAGGGATGTGCTGCTTTGAGATGACAGGTTTAAATAATATAGACATTAGTGTAGGCTTCACAGGAGGCCTGGAGCTTACTTTATGCATCAGGGTCTTGCTGGATAGAAAAAAACCCAGAATATAATTTTTTGATTAAAAGAAAATAGATATAAAGGTTTTTAAATTTTTTTGGTGCATATTGTACTGACTGGACTGGTATTACAAAACCTGCATATGCTTGCATGCACTCATGTGCAGAATTAACCTGTCCTTTTGTAGTTTTCCCATGTGAAAACTTGTTTGCAAATATGCAAGCTAGTGCATATAAAGAAGACATTTTATCACAGACTTTAGTGAAAATCAGGAAAAAAAAAGTGGTTTATGTTGAAATTCAAGTGTGTTTCTTTTTTTTTTTCGTGTTTGCAATCTGAGTGCAAGGTTGTTACACCTGAAGTGTATGGCACAGGGTCTGTTCTCAAGGTAACTCTTTTTAAAATACACCCAGCAATGGTTTAAGCTAAGCAAGGTTAGACTGTAGAGACAAACCCTGTGCTGTCATTAGCTCTTTATGTTCCATTAGTTCCAACATTTGGGATCAGAATGCCAATCCTGGCCAGGGTTATTCTCTGCAGTGCTGACTCTGCCATTCTCCCCCCAAGGACTGCAGGCTGGCACGGGTGGCAAACTCATAATTCTCATTGCATGTGCAGAGCCAGGAGCCAGGGAAACAAGCTGGACTAAATGCTTGGATTTCAACCAGTGGTGCAGCAGAGTGATGCAGGTCCTGGGAGTGAAAACTGTTGCTGTATGTTCATCAGCTGTAAACACTGGGAGCTTCAGGAATCGATATTTATAAAAAGAAACGGAGTATTCATCAGGTTTACCCTCTTGGGTTTAAAAGCATCAGGATTAACACTCCTGTGAGTAATGAAGGTGTTTGTTACTAGTAACAATTAGTGATTTGATGCTGAAGGGCATGTGTGGCACTTTAGTTTTGAGCTGATGAGTTCCTTGGCAGCAGCAGCCAATAAAAGTGGATAGAAATGTCCAGTACCAGTAGCAAGGACTTTTGCAGGTCAGTTTTTCTGACTGTGCTTTAAAGCTGAGGAAGTTGCATCAGCAGAGTTCCAGATGCCCTTGAGAGCTTGACACCAGCTTGGTGCCCCTGGCTGTCACCACAGTGTGTAATTGTGCCACTGTGGCTGCGGGCTGGCAGGGCTCCTTTCCAGCCCTGCTCCTGCAAAAAGCTGCTCCCACTTGCACAGCTCAGCTTCTGCTGCTTAAAAGCATTTTAATCTGTGGTTTTTTTTACCTTTCCAAAAGCCCACAGAGTGCACAGCTGTTCATTAGTGTGTGTGTGTGACAGCTTGAATGGCTCTTGTCAACAGTTGCCCACCTAGAAGAGTGGCAGTCCTCAATTGTGGTGTTGAAACAAAATGATCTCCAAACCAGTCCTGTTTATTTCTTAAAAGAGAATGTGAAATTGAAATCTCTGGAATGTATTTTGTCAGGTGAGAAACAGTTCAAAAAAGTTGTGCTCTATAACAGATCAGTATAGGATAAAAAATGTTAAGATGTTTAGAACTTAGTTTTGCATGCATTCACGTGCAGAATTAACCTGACCAACTTGTTCTTGTGCTTACCAGCAAAGTTCTGGCCCTACATGAATCTATGGTTATACCAACACTTTTTGACAAAAATAGTCATGATATAAAGGGAGTAACATTAGAAAAAAGTAATATGTGTCAAATGTAAAATGAAGGAGAAGGAAAAAAAAGGAAGTTTAATTTCCAACAGTTCCAGCAATATTTATTTCTTGAAATACGCTGTTCTCAAATGCTCGCAGTGTTTTTCAAACAGAGCAAAAAATTAATCCTCCGCTGAAACTAATCATGGGCAAACCACTGACTCCTGTGGGGTTTGACCCCTACAGTTCTCAGACACTGATTTCTGTGGGGAAATCAGATCTGCAGACTCTGAAAGGGAAAATTCGCCATGTTTTTTCCTGAATAGCTTTGTGAATAACTATTGAAATCCAGGATGGATTTGAGATTGCAAAGCATTCGCTGAAACAGCGTGTGGGGAGAAGTGAATGGAAAAAAGTTTGGTAACTTTGGTAAAATTTGAAGCATCATAAAGGATTCCTTGAACAAAGATTTATCCATCTACTTTAATGTAAACCTGTTTGCTATGTGCAGGTGAAATCAGCCTCAAAGCCATTCAAGTTCTCTCACACTAGCATTCTCTCACTCGACAGTACAACTTCAAGTTGTTTGTAACTAATTCCAGAGCAGAGAAATGCTTTGCTTACATGGAGAGAGAGCATGCATAAATAGAGTATCTGTCTTCTTTGAAGAAGACAGAGCAATTAAAATCATTATAATTTATGCACATAATTACGTGTATTATATGTGTATAATTTATGTGTAGACAGGGGAGGAAAATTCCTTTAATGGGGAAGTAAGGCTGAGAAAGCTGAGAGGTGAGCTCCTGATGTGAGAGATGACTGCAAATTTCAATTTCATGCTTTTCCTTTCCGTATTCATTGTTGCTATTTTATGAACCTGCTTCTGTGGAAAAGTTAGTCCTGCCCCAGACCTCTTTAGAGAAAAAGCCTGAAAATTGGAGTGAAAGTGTGATGACCTGTGTGGGGAAAGAATTTGAAGTGTTCTGTGTGTACAGTACATCCTTTCATATCCTGTGGCTTCCTAGTAGCACAGGGGTTACTTGGTTTTCTTTTTTTTCTGATTTATTTTTCAAAGCTGGGTGATGTAATTTCAGACCAAATTGTAATTGCCAACCAAACACATAAATTCATGAGATCACAAGATTTTACCGTGGCTCTGTGAGGGTGTTGCTGTCCTAGAAGTTTCTAGACACAACTGGAACCACTGCTGATATAAAGCTCTCCTGCAGGTCCATAAATTGCCCTGTGAGCCTTTATTAAACTGGAGGAAAGGGTGACCTACTTGATAAATAAGGACTGGACTGTGCTGAGCAGCCTGGAAACAGGTCAAGGAATGCTATAGCTGTTGTAACATATTAAAATACTGCCCTTCAGCACTTTTGGTGCTCATCTGTAGCCCAGAAAAAGAGCAGTGCAACGTCAACTCTCATCCCATCCTGTGCCTTTTGTTCTTTCTTAGGTTTGTTCACTTTTCTGAAACAGCCATCCCACTTTCCAGACTCTTTCAAACAACATCAAAATGTATTTTAGGTAAACTGACAATCCATATGTCATGAACAAAGTCTCTGAGTTAGGAAAATCAAGAGATGAATGTTTTTCATTTCCAACATGACTTGTCTTTAGGTCAGGACTATGGGTCATGAAGATGAGTATTTTTTATGCTTCCTGGCTCTCAAGTAACTTTGTTTGGAGACAAGGTAATTGTTTTTGCTGTAGCTGTTGTCTAAAGGGCAGAGTATCCCAGAGCAGCTGCCTCAGGTGTAATAAATGCATGCACAGACAGCCAGACCATGAATGTATTTTACCCTTTATCTGTGGGAATAGCAAACAGTGACTGTGTGGCATCTAAAGACCTAAATTAGTCTTTTGTGCCACTGGAGTTTTTTTTTTTCCTTTAGTGAAACATTAATTCACTTGGCATTTTTATGAGCAGCCACTGTTTTCTTTCTTTCTAGTGAAGCAAAATCTTACAGTGCTGCACTTTGCCACCTTTTTTCCTCACTATTTTTGGAATGTCCTAATTGCTGTGAAAAGAATTTACTTCCCATTCCACTTCTCTTGCCAGCTTGGGTAAATGGCTTGGTTGCATACAAAAAATAAAATATATCATAAAAAGAAAGAAAAAATAAAGGAAAAAATTATATTAACATGCAGTTCAGAGAGTGATACAATTGAGGGAGTGGAGGGTGTCTGAACTGTAAAAACAGCTGTGCTGAGTTATATATATTATAGTATTATATTATAAATACAGCATAGTCTAAAGTATGAAAGGAAAGCAGAGTGGATGAAACTGGAGGATTTCATCTGTGCCACTCGAGGCAGATCTGTAGCACTGGATGAAATGATGGTAATTTTTAATAAATATCCCTTTCAGGTACTCCTTGAAAATGTGACCAACTTGCCAGCAAAGCTGTGAGGGAGAGCTGTGGAAACCAGAAATATCCACTGAAGGCAGCTGCTTACAGCCTCTCTGCAGGGGCCCAGTGAACAAATGGATTTATTCCCAAAGGAGTAAATTTGAACAAGTGAATAAATCTGAACAAGTCCCTTAGATTTGCTTTAGGACTTGGGGTTAGGATCTGATTCTGTAAAATTCAGAGCAGCTTTAGGAGGGCTGATAAAACTCAGTCTCTGCATGAAGTCTGTGTCTGTATCACCTTTTGACAGCTTGCAAAGAGAGTTCTGCAGCTTGTGTTATGAATCCTAAACCCATCAGGCTCCTTCCTCCTTTTGTTTGAGAAAGAATTGAAGATTTAGCTGTGCTCTTAGGAGTGTTGCTGGTTGTTGCACTGCACTGGGATTACTGAGGAGTGGCTGTGCTTGCCAAAGACAGGATACTGGACTTCAGAAATGTGGCAATAGTGACCTTCAGGATGCTTTTGGGAGGACCAAAATCTTGCAGTGATGGATGCCAGGAATTATGAGGCTCTAAACAGAGAGCAGTAAAAAGTTGTGGTGGTGTGACTGTTGCTTGTAGAGTAAAATTCTCACTTTTGTTGCAATATGAGCCACAAAATGGAGGTGCTCAGTGTATCCATTTTAACTTTCTCTTGAATCATTAGTAAGAAACAGAATATGGTACACATAAATAGCCAGGGAACACCAAGGGGTAACAAGAGCTGTACAGCTATTTTTCACAACTGAGATGCAATTCAGGCTGTGTCGTTTCTGTCCAGTTTATCTGGAGGAAAACAAATCCACCTCCTTCAAACTTGGAATTCACTTGGGTAGATGCAATCCCATAGCCATGCTTTCCAAAGGTTATTTTCCCATTTTGTGCATGTGAACACAAATCCAGATGCTTGCTCTGCAGAAACATGGGTGCAGAAAACCAATTTTAATTAAACTTTATCAAAGTTTTAAATAAATGACTATTATAAAGCGCTCTCATTAAAGCTTGACAGCAGATGATTTCATTATTTTCCTTGGGTTAGGAGTAGCTAGTTTATAACAAAGCCAGGAAAAACAATCAGCTTTAAAATTGAGGTTATCTAGTCCTTTGTTTGCTGTTCCACCTACTGTTTGATGAAGATTAATCAATTCACCCCCTGTTCTGCTCTGCAAATACGGAGGCTACAAAAACCCTCTCCATCTAAGCCCAAAACACCCTTGCTCTTCCTGAAATGGGATCTGCCAGGACTTGTCACCAGGCTGGATGCACTGGGCTCACTCTTTTCCACTCCCACATCTGAAGCTCTCAGTGGGCTTGGCCAGATTGTCTGAGGTGGGAATTGGCTCAGTGAGGACTCTGGGGGTGCCAGGTGAGCTCCCCCCATGCACACTCTCCCAGCACTCTGCATTGGGCACAGGAAGGGATAGCACTTGGTGAAAGCCCTGAGCACCTTTCCCTCACAACTTTAGTAACACTAATTTAATAATTTATTCATTAATTTAAGAATTGCAATAAAATTTTCATCAACTGTAATAATCTGTGGCAAAACCTAGGGTTCTGGGTTTGAAATATGATATATTTTAGCATAAACTCACCATGAAGATGGCGGAACCTTCCTCAGTTTTTAGCTTTGGGTTGTCAGAGTATCTTCTTCACAGTACAACTTAATCTCTAAATTTTAAAGAACCATAAAGCCCAAATCCAATAGTTATAGTTGGATAGTTTTTCTCTAGGCTGATTAGATAAATAAGAACTTGGGAGTTGCTTGTTTATTGGGCAGCATGAAGGCGTTGCAGTGTTTTTATTTTTTTTTATGGATAGCTGGGTCAGGGATGTCTATACCCATTTCATCTGTGACTTTTCTCCACATTTCATCCTTGCTGTCCCTATGAAAATGCTCTTCACCACTGGGTCTGTAGGTTGCTGCTGAACATTGAACTAAAGGAAAGAGGATAAAACCTCTGTGCTGAGAGCCTTGTTTTGCAAAGAGCCTTCAGAGGGAGTGTGGCACTGCCCACATCTCCAGTGATACCACTGGAGAACCAACCAGTCTGCAGCCCCAGGGCTCTGTCAAGAGGAAAGGAGAGCCCTGAAGCAGCACAGTGACCTGGCAAGAGGAAATTGTCCAATAGCAATCATGGAGTCTACAAAAAAAAAAAAAATTAAAATATAAGCTTTGAAAACATTTTTGCTTGCACAAACAGTACTGGGAGGTTGGCATGATGGTGCAAGCTACGAGGCATTTTGCTGTTTGGCTTCATTGTGGTTAGAAATAGACTTCAGTGAAAGCAGCCACCAGGATTTGGTGCTTGTCAGCCTTTTGAGGGAGACCTGAGCTGACAGGGACCTCAGGAGAGGGCTGGGGATGGTGAGACAGGACTCCCCTGTCCCTATTGGAATTTACTGGAGGTTTTGCATCTGCCACTTTCCAGCTGAAGAGCTCGCATTTCACTCTTTCCACAGAGACTGCAATCAGTAGTAGCCCGTTGAGCTAATTGTTTGCTTGTTTGTGTGTTTGGAAACAGCAAAATTAAGAGAGAAACGAACAGAGTCGCAGAAATAAGAGTAATTTTCTGTGTGTTGAACAAGCCTGCAGCCAAAGTCTCTTATGTCTCAAAGTGACATATGAGTTCCTTGGAAAAGAGGAAAATTACTGGCCACTGGGGCCATTATTTTTCTTTCTGGGTGTTTAAGGAAAAAGAAACACAGTCTGTTGCCTGGATCAAAAGGAGTAGTAGCTCACTCTACTGCCCCTTCCCTTCCTGATTCAGAGAACAAATCCCCATGGTGGTATTTTAAGGATGCTGCTCTGAATTTTGTTGGCTTTCCAGTTAAAATAGAATATAATTTTTTTGTAGCTGCAAAGGAATTGGGTGTATAGAACTGCATGAAATAATGGGTTTGTGGTTGAGTATCTCTCTTAGCTGTTTCTCTATTGCACTCAGGGACTCAGCTGCACATAAAAGAGCAGAAATTCATACCTAGGTTATTCTTTGACCAAATTTCCTCCCTTCAGTACAACAAGTAGATATGATTCATGTTGGGTAATAGAGTAATGGCTAAGAAGATATTAAACTCTAAATTTTTAGTTATCAAAATGCATAAGAGGTACAGAGGGGTGGAGGGGTGGGAAGATGTAAAGGAGTGAATTAACCTGGCTTGGACAATGTAGTGGTAAAGCTGGACTAATCCTGGAGATCCAGTGGAAAGATTTAGGACTCATGGTCACACAGTGGGCAGCAGTTTGAGGTGTTGCTACCCTTTGGCAGAGTGTGGGAGGAAAGTGAATTCTGAAATGACTAAATTCACAATTCTGTCTCCTGCACCAGGGTGCTTCTGTTGTGTTTTGGGGTGTATTTGCTGGGGATGACCTTGCAGAACTATTCCCTCAAGCTGGGGTTTGAGTCTTCTTCTCTCTGGCAATAACAGTCATAAACTGGTCATGGAGCTCCTAGGCATCTTGCTCTTACAAACTTGTAGCTATTGTAGGCTTGAAGCAGTCACAGAGCAGTGCAGCTTCTTAGAGGAGGAGTTCATTTTCTGCTTTGGTACCAGAGGATCAGAATAACTTTGTGAAAGACAATTTTGTGCATGTGAAAGAGAACAGTATAATGTTACAGTGTGGATATAACATACTCTAAAGTGTAGTAGGAGAGCAGAGGAGGTGAAACTTGGGAATTTCATCTGTGCCACTCAAGGCAGCTCAGCCTGCCAAGAGTGTGGTAATGCCCATGTGCCCTGGTGATGAAACATGGCCCAAAGCTGTGTTCACTCCCAGGGACCCAGCACTTGGTACATCTCTGGTAACCACTTGGAGATGTCTGTCATTATTTCAATGGCCTCTGCATGCCTTTGAGTATATTTTATTTTTCTTTGGAAGAATTCTGTTGATGAGCAGTATTTTTTCTTCTGCTGAGAATGCCAGTTCTGGGTTTCAAACCATAGCTGTTTAATATATGTATTGTATATATTTGTGTGTATTATGTCTACATAAAAGTCCAATAGAGAAATACAGCTAAATGGAGCCCTATCTTAGGTGGATGAAGAATGAAATCTGTGTTTAAATGGGTCTGCTTTGCATGTACTGTGGCCTCTGGGAGCTGGCTTCCCTCCCAGTCTGTGCTGATCACACTCCAAGCACCTTAGTGAGTGCTCTGAGATTTTATATGCATATATATGAACATAAAAAGTCTAGAAAGTCTGGAAATCCATGCAGGCATTGCTTCCAACCCCTTGGCAAGCAGCCAGAGCAAATGTTACAGAAAATGAGGACTTTTTTTTTTTTCCCAGTGAGCTCAGGCAGTGTTTGGTACCTGGGTCTCTCCTGGGTACTTAGGGATACACTTGCATGCAGTGGAGCTGTAATTCCATGTGTTTCCCCATTATCCTTAACTCTAAATTTGTCTACCTGCAGCAGTGCTGCATGCTGAGAGTCCAGGGGGCTTTTTACACCTGTGTCCATGATGATGTCTCTTGTAATGAAATATAATGCTTACAATGCTCAATGGTTTTGTTGTAGAGCACGATGTCAGGGGCAGGAACAGTGAGCCCAGCTCTCCTGCCTCCCAGCTGAGTACTTAGCAAGCCCAAACTGATGCTTTGTCAGCTCAGAGAAGCCAAAACCACTTTGTATTTTATTCTTATAAAAAGAAGACGTTGTTATTATTTGTACTTATTATTTGCGTTTTTATTCTTCCTGGCTCTGATTTCAACGTGCATCGTGTTGGTGTTTGGTCTGTACCTGTGAATTCTGATGACACAGAAGGGATGGCAGGACAGAAGGTGCCTGAGATGGGAATGGCTTGATTTTCTGTGCAGTTTATTTTGTAGAGGTCCTGCACTAGGTGACTGCTGACTCGGTGCTGTACAATTTTGGTTGGACGTTTAAGTCCCTTCTTTGTGCTTTCAACAGCAGCAGGGGCTCAGCCTCTGGAGACCTCTCCATGTGTGCTTCCAGTGTCAAGACTGAATTATGGAGAAGCCAATTAGGATCCATACCCAACAAATTCTCCACTGAGATAAAGCAGTTGGCAGAGCAGTCTTGTTTCTGCTTACAGAGGTGTTTCTTAATAAGCTTCAGCAAGTCTAGGAACAATTTGATCACTGGAGAGTTTCTCAAGGAGGCACTTGAAAGATTGTGGAGACTTGAATTTTCAGGGTGATTTTCATGCCTGCCTTGCCTGCATGAGGCAGGGTGAGCCAGGATTTCAGTTTTCTCCTTGTTTTAAATTTCTTTCTGTGCCTGTGAGCTTGGTGCAACTGAAAGAGGAGGGGAGGAGAGGGGAAAGACACTCAGCAGAAATCAGTCAACTACAATAAAAACACAGCCAAGTCCTAGAGCTGGTTTTACTGCTGAGATTGGAGGAGGAAAGGATGTTAAGTGTCAGTAGGGCATCAGAGCTGTTGCAGAGTGCACTCATCCCTGGGTTTTGAATGCCCATACAGATTTTTGCAATAGTGTGATATTTCAGTTTGACTTCAGCCATTTTAATCTCTAACAAGGAGGAGGAATCCAGGGCAGCAGTGTCAGGAGAGCTGCAGGTGAATGCAGGGCTGCAGGAGATTATTTTCAGTGACATCTGCTACAATAGCCTGGAATTGCCAGGCAGGGTGCTTTTCTCCCTGCTCAGAAACCTTCTCACCAAGAGCAAATGGAATGTAGTTTTCAGGTCTATTGTCCCTGAAAAATGGTGTGAGATGCCCCTTCACACTGTTCAGTCACTCCTCTGGTCAGCACTGTGCAGAGCTTGTGAGTTTGATAGCTGTGGCTTCGGTCCAAGAGTGACTTCCCCAGAGCCCAGAAGGGAATACCAGGGTGTTGGAGCAAAATTGATTTTATCTGAGCCACCGACTGTCGCACACATCTTTTATGAAAAATCCTTTCCTTAGGATTTTTTCCTCCTGAGAAGCTGAGAGGCCTCAGGAACAAAATGCAAACAATGGTTATCTGCTGCTGTGGAATGCAACAGGTGGATCTGTGATTGGTCTCATGTGGTTGTTTCTAATCAATGGCCAATCACAGCCCAGCTGGCTCGGACTCTGTCCGAGACAGAAGCTTTTGTTATCATTCTTTCTTTTTCTATTCTTAGCCAGCCTTCTGAGGAAATCCTTTCTTCTATCCTTTTAGTATAGTTTTAATATAATATACATGTCATAAAATAATAAATCAGCCTTCTGAAACATGGAGTCAGATCCTTGTCTCTTCCCTCATCTTGGGACCCCTGTGAACACTGTCACAACCGACCTCTGGCTTAAGGACAAGACAGACAAATACAAACAAGAACTTGCATGAAATCCCAACTATTACTGCTTCATTTGTAGCCTCAATTGCTGTGATGCCTACATTATTTTACAGGGAAATACAGTCTTTATGGTGTGGTCTTTGGGAGGTCTTAAACAGATTTTTCTGCTCTTCATCCTCAGTAATTGTGACCACTCCTATCCCGGACCACTCCTATCCCGCTCCTCAAAAGCCCAAATCAAAATGTATAATCTGTGAATATAGGAATTACTTTCTTCATGTCTTTACAGACTTGCTGACAGAACATTCAGGGGTAGAAAAGACACGAAATGATCAAGCAGGTTACAAGCAATTTTTTATGGAATTCCAAATGCAGTTGTTTTTCTGTCAGCTGAAAAGTTGTATATGAAAAGAACTGCTAACCCAAATGGAAGAGCAGACAAATTTAAATGTAAAAGTATCCTACTCTGCTTCCCCTTCTTCTGCTGGCCAAAAATAAGATTTTTGGGCATTTTGGATAGATTGATGTAGTGTGTCACTGTGTCAGGACTTGGAGTTTCAAGCCAGGTATGGTTTTGTGGTTAAAACCAGCATCAAAATATGGGCTAGAAATCAGATTTTTTTTTTTTCAGTTAAAACAAAAAAGCCTTCATGACAGTAGGGATTTTACTCCTGAAGGCAGGATATATAACCATGTGTCTCATTTAGGATTAGCATTCAGAATCTCGTGGAGATTCATGTTACCTGCAGGGTTTAAGGATTGCTTTTTTTTTTTTTTTTTTTTTTAGGATTTTTTGGTGATACAATTGTACTAAAAAAATGTATAGAAATTCTCCTAAGCCTGCTGTGGAACTTGTAAAATAGTTTCCCAAACAGCTGGATATGAACAATTTCAGATTTTAAAACCTTTTTTTGACACAGCACTTCTGTATGAGCTCAGGGATGGAGCAAAGAGTCTGTACCTGTGGGCAGTGTTGGCTTTTCCAGAACTTGCTTTATAAAGTGCCCAGAAGATGGTGCCATGGTGTTGGTTTTGGCTACAGAAATGCTGAGATCTTGATGTTTCCTTTGGGTTTAAATTAAATCAAGTAATTTTATATGCTCTGATCAGAAGCTAGCATTTTAAGAAATGGAATTTTTGCAATAGTTGTAGAGGTAATGTGTATTTTTGCTGAAGAAAGCAGCTGGGTTTGATACACGTGGCTGAAGCACCTCCAATGTCCTTAGAAACAGAACCAGTTTTTTAGGGAAGCAGTGACTTTTCTTAATCCCTGTTCAGGTGTAGTGACTGTCACTCATGGCTCTCAGAGCATCTGGCACAGTGGGGTTCAGCACCTTTGCCTCCTGTGAGAAACAGGACTTGTGTCTACAGGAGACAGGTCAGTTCTTAGTAGATGTCTGCAGTTTAAAACCAGATGATACTTTCTACTCCATACAGTCATTTCCTGATGTTAATAATCAATGCCAGATGAGACATCTCTGTATTTCCACTTTATAATGATTAATTACGATTAATGAGAAGCTGATTTTTGGAAAGATAGGTAAACATGTCTGTCTGTTGGTCCTTGGTGCTGCCCATCTCATACAAAATCAAAAGGTTCATTTGGTGCTGGAAGTCTCAGGCTGAAATGCTGCAGGCTGACATAGCCCTTCTGGGTATGAGAAAGTTGATTACATTCCCATCTCTTAGGCAAAACCCCTAACCAATCAAACAAATAATCCCTACAGATGTGTGTGTATATATATGCTCATGTGTTGGGGGTCACAATTAGCAGAAAACACAGTGACAAAAAAAACCTCACTACTGGAGCAGTCAAAAGGTGATAGAAATTATTTTTGCTTCCCTGATCCCCTTAAAATGCGCCTGCCCATTTGTCAAAACTTCTGGGAGGCTGTGATGCTGAAAAATGCATGCTGAGGAATGGAGAGGAGTTTTGTAGCCCTGCAGAGACTTGAATCCTTTACAGCAGATGCTGCTTCCATGTTCTCTTTTACTCCTTTTCTGAGTAAGCTACACAAATTTAGCTTGAGAGCCAGGAGCAGTGAGTAAGGAGAAAAGCATGTCATCTTTGGAGACAAGATTCAAACAGTATCTAGAGGAGCACACACAATTTCCTTCCAGGGTTTTTTTATGATTTCCTCATAGTGTTTAAAAAGACCATTAAATTACTTGCCATCCTCCTGTTAATAATGGAGAAGTCCTCATAGAACTTGAAGACCTCAACAATGGAGATGCCCCAAAAGTGCAATAGGTTTTATTGTAATCATGAAACCACAGTCTTTAAATATTTAAAATCTCTTAAAATTGTGTTTCTAATCCTCCCTTTTGTGGGAGGGTTAGAAATGCTCCTGAATGCAGCTGTAAATGTGAGCAAAATGCTTCTGGGAAACCCAGGGAAATGCAGTAAAATTCAATTTAGTACCCAGCCACCCACATTCCTGTGCCTGCTGCTGCTGGAGTTTGGTGGTAAATAAGCCATGGGCCACTTGGTGTTTATTTCAGCCAATATGAGCCCTGGGATCCAAGTTCACATCTGGAGTTCAAACATTAACTCCTCTGAAGCTGTTGTGGGGTGGAAGCGTGGAAGAAGCCGTGAGCCTTGCTCTTGGAGGAGGAAACTGAGCAGTTGTTGTTTTACTGATGTTTTTAAGTTTAGCCAGCACTGAGGCAATCCTGGTTGAGTGACAAGTGCCACAGTGTGATGTGTCTCACCTGGAAAAAGTGTCCTTGTGGCACAGACCTGGTGAGCGAGCAGAGCAGGACACCTGCCCCATCCTGTGAGCTGCTACAGAACGTGCAATGGGGTGCAATGGGTTTGGGGTTTGGACTGTTCTCCTTCAGCCTTTAATTCCCTGATCACCTCCAAGTGAGGCAACTTCTTGCTTCTGATGCAAGGGGTTAATTTGCAGCATAACATCAGCTGGCCTTTCACTGAGAGGCAGTGTCAGATTTGCTGACTCTGATGTGCTTTCTGGAAGTGCTTCCCTGCTAAACTGGCTCTGATTAATAAAATATATGAAGGCAAAGAAAAATCAGTCCTCTCTAGCTGAGTTTTTTTTTTTTTTTGTACTTCTGACGAATTTACATGTGCAAGACCTTAAGGACCTGTTTTTTTCAGGTTGTTATGCTTGCATTTTAAGCCTTCAGGCACAGAACTGGTCTAAACTGGGAACTTTGTAGTTGCTTTGGCACAAGCTTTGTTTAAACCAATCATCTTTGATGAGGGACAGAGTTCTACAAGTGTACAGTTGAATGACTTTTAGGATGGATAAGTTGAATTTCTGGTGGATTTTCAGGCTAAGCTTTTCCACAGTTTTGGAAGGCCAAGAGGCATTAGTCCATAATGCTGGAATTTTTGAATTGAAAATACTTAAAAAATCAATACTTTGAATTGAAAATACTTTAAAAAATTATGAAAATACTTAAAACCCCCATCTTCCTCTTGCCCTGTATAGGTTAATAAGGAATATAAAGGTGATGGCTCACTTGGCATTCAGTGCACACAAGGGTGCATGCCTAACTGGACTGCCTGGTGTCTGGATGAGCCTGCTCTCCTTCCTTGCTTGATCCTTGGGAGCCAAGTCCTGTCTTTCCTTGCCATTTTGCCCCTTGGCTGTCAGTCCCTGGGCCAGCACAACTCTGGGATGCTGTTGCTGCAGATTCCTCTTTTGGGAATGATAACTCAGGGAATTGCTTTATGCTGTGCTCTTCCTTGGAATTGGAGCCCACTGTGTTTGGGGCAGTCAGCACAGACCAATTAGTTTGCACAGCCCTGCTTTTCAACTCCTCCACCAAGATTGCAGCAGGCATTCCTGCTTTTTAAGCCCACTGGATGTTTATGGACCCCTCTAGTGCACAGAATCTTTTCCCACATTTTGAGCAAGGCAAAAGGCACTTGCTGTTTCACCCACAGTGCAGCAATCATGGATCAGTGACTGCAGAGATTGATTAAAGTTAGTTAGGAAGAGTAAAATCAAGTCAGATGCTTGCAGAGTTGTCCTACTTATTTGATACTCTCCTGATACTAAGAAATCAAGTCTTTTAATCTCGCATATTAAAGCCTGAGGCATTACTAAATTAATCAGATTATTTACTTATTTGATTTTCCTGTTTAGGAGCAGCACAGCTGATGTATCTGTTGAGAAAAGGAGAGGGAGAGGTGTATGCAGCCCACTATATCCTGGTAAAATGCATGCCCTGGTTGTGTATGCAGCATCTTATGGTCATAGTTATAAGCCTGTCACTGTCATCCAAGCTCAACTTTCCACCACATCCCAGTTGTGGTTAGGAAAGCACATTCACTATAAAAAAAGAAGTAACTTAAGAGATAATGGAATACCAGCAGTTTAAGTATATTTAAAATCTGTTGATCAAAGTTGAAGCAGAGAACAAAAGTCGTGCATTATTCTTTATCCTTTCACTTTTAATGGTCTGATTTGAATTTTGAATGCTTTGGCTAAGCAGCACTGTTGCAGGACTCAGTAGGACCCCTTCTGTCTCTTTTATTTAAATAAATCTGAACTAATTTTTCAGGGTAAATATTCTAAGATTTCTCTTTCTGAAACTCTATTTTTTTATATACCTGATTCATTCCAACTGAAATAGCTACTGTATTCTAGAACTCCTCCTCCCTTTTCCCTCTTTCCCAGGCAGCAGGAAACTGGCATTTGCCATAAATTTTAGAGCAGTGAGTTATTAATGATCTCTGCAGGTTTTTCACAGGTGGTTGTTGCTCCCTTGGCTCAGAGCCTTTTCCTTGCTGTCATTTGCATGGCCTTCACCACAGGTGGCTCCTTGACTCCCCCAGAACTGGAACAGGGATGGGGTGGGCAGTGGTCTCACAAGCTGGGTCATGCTTGAGACTGTCCTCTCCTGCATGTCCTGAAGCCACTACAGAACCTGGCACAAACAAAGCAGGGAAGATTTATTGAGGAGACTTTTTTACAGTTAGGGCTACACAGATTATAGCAATCATCATAATGAATTTAGTATAATATGGAATAGAGAGAAAAGGGCAAGTATTTAATCAAATAGCATTGAGTCCCAAAGGAAGGATAAAATCAGTGAGATAGAAGTTGCAGCTTGATTTTTAAAGATTTATCACCCAATTTATTCACTGTATTTCACACAGATTAAATCTTAAAACCCAACTATCACCATGCAAATATCAACAGGATTAAGCATAGAATCTTTGGAGACAAGAATTTAAGTCAGGTAATTTAGCTAACCAGCTAGAACCTTTTCTTCTGAAACATGGCTTTCACCTCCCTTCTCTGCACTACTGATCACTTGTGTTCAGTTGGGCCTGCATGGATGATTTCCAGTATTTCAGGATGTGAAAAAAGATGAGAATGCCTGCAGAGTTCTGCTGTGGGCTGAGGAAACTGGACATCTGTATTTTAAAGAAGTACCTGCAGTGGTCCTATATGTAAAAATAACCCCTCTGTATTTGTGTCTCCTGTTAAGTGAGGTGTTGATCTCAACTGTTCCCAGCATTTGTTGGTTTGGAAGACAGTCGACCACTTCTTTCCAAGTTCAGGCATCTGGTTGTTCCAACCTGAAGAGGTAAGTAGCAAAAGGATCCTGCATGAGGAATAGTTACTCAAAACCAGAGCCAAAATCAGAAAGGAAAATGTTAACGCAGTTGCCATGGAAACGTAGGGGATCAGTAAAGCCTTGATTAAGTCCCTTCTTGTGATATTTGCTTAAGGGTCACAGAATAAGATGACAAAGGAAAAATAATGCTGGAAAAGACCTCTGAGGTCACTGAAGCCAACAGTGAACCCAACACTGCAAGGAAACCACTAAACCACGCCCCAAATTATCACATCGACGTGTTTTAGAACACTGCCAGGGAAGTCACACCAGTTTCATCTGTTCATCCCAGAAATGATGAGGGGACAGTGCCAAGTGCCTCCTGCAAACTGACACCAGGAACCTGGATTGGTGAGCTGTGTTTCCTGGGGAAAAGGCCTTCAATGATGTTCAGGGGCCTGAGGCCCAAAATGGCTGGCTGCCTGCTGGAATTCCGCATTGTGCAGGATGCTTCCCAGACCCAAGCTGCCACCAGTGCCAACTTGGGCTGGTTTGATAGTGCCAAGTGGCTCCTGCAATCTGCCATCAGGAACTTGGGATGGTGAGTTTTGTTTTCCAGGGAAATGGGCCGGCATTGGTGTTCAGGGGCCTGTGGGCTGGAGTGCCTGTCTCGCTCCTGAAATTCCGCATTGCGCAGGATGCTTCCCATACCCAAGCTGGCACCACTTGCAGCTCGGGCTGGTTTGACAGTGCCAAGTGGCTCCTGCAAACTGACACCAGGAACCTGGATTGGTGAGTTTTGTTTCCCAAGGAAAAGGCCAGAACAGTTGTTCAGGGGCCTGAGGCCCAAAATGGCCGGCTGCCTGCAGGAATTCCACATCATGGCTTCCATACCCAACTTCCCACCACCTTCTAGTTGGGCAGTTCTTGTGGGTCCTGCTTCTCTTTCTCTTTCTCCCTATATTCAGCCCTGGATTACCAACCTGCCCTTTTCTGAAGGAACTTGCTCCTTTGGGTTGTTTTTCTTGTGTTGCCACTGCTTTTTGGTTTCATTTTGTTTTGTCCCTCACTTTTCAGCTTCTGGTGTTCTTTTTTTTTATTACAGGTGTTAATGTGGCATTATCAGATGCATTGTTAATTGCTGAGCCAGTGAAGTGCAGACAGGGGCTGCTCAGTGCCTCCAGTGCACCTGGGAGGCTGCCATGGACAGCTTTGACCTGGTCTCAAATCAATCACACACTGGAGGCTTGCATCAGATGGTGGTTTTGGAAGTGATGTAGCAGATCCAGTGTTGAGAATATTCCCAAAGTAGAAGCATTCCTCCCTGCAGCTGAAATGTCCCTCTTGACTTGTCAGCCTGGCTTTGCTGTGGTTACCTGCTAGAACATGCTACCAGGTCATGTTTCTCTGGTGTAGGAAATGTTTTTGTATCATAGGTCAGTCTAAAACAGTGTCCTGCACTGTAGGACCTGTTTTGAGATGTTTACAATGTGCAAAAATAATCCTCTCGGTGCACAGGAATGCTGATTTTGGTTTTTGTCTCTCTCCCCTCCCTCTCCAACAAGGCCCAGCTGTCTCTGAGCACTGCTGCCTGCCTTGGCACCCTGCTGTTATTTTAGGAAAGTTGACGCAGATTTGTTGTTTTCACTTATTTTTTTAATGAACATTGAAGATATTTTGCCTCCTAGGCAACACACTTCCCCCCAACCCCATTTTTAGCTCTCCCAACAGTATTAGGGAATACTACTTAGAAGTACAGAAGGGAAAAACTGGAGAGCAGCTTGATGAGTGCTGCTCTCGTTTGAGAGCAGACAAATAATTCCATATGGGATGGATGTGATATGACAGCATAAAGAGCAAATGTAATTTCACCTTGCATTATTATTTATTAGATTTATAACAAAACTGCAGTTACAGGGTAGCCTTGCTCATTCAAATATGCTGAGACAATATCAGTTTGCACACAAGTGAAAGTTAATAGTATTGCAGTGAAGCTGCTGCTAGCACAAAAATGCATTCATTAGAGATAGTGGTGAGGTTTTACTTTGAAATAATGAATCTGTGACTTAAAAGCATGTACATTAAATTCCAAATGTGGTGGCAGTGGCCCCAGAGCTGCAGAGGTGACAACAGGACTTCCACACAGTGACATTCCTTAAATCTCTTCAAGTCACTTTGGTTAAGGAAGCTCTGTCTACAGATGGATGTCTCATCTATTGTTTCTGCTTGTGCTGATAAATAGAGTCAGTGAAATATCAGACCCTTTTCTAGCTTTACCAAAAATCTCTAAAGCCTCTAAATATCTCTGTGCTGGTGTCACAGTTGGCAGAAAGGTGAAAGAGCAGCAGACCAGTACAAAGCTGACAGGAATTAGTTTCTCTTCCCTGGTTCTCTTCTAATATGTCCACCTGTTTTTCAAGAATTGAGAGGGTGCAATGTTAGAAAATGCAGCAGCAAAGAAAACCCCTTATTTTCTGGAAATAACAATTTCCTTTTTCCCCTTGAATCTAATCTTACATCTTAGTCAATAGATAACAAGAATGGAGGATGGAGAGAATTATGAAGAAGGATCTTGGAGAAGATCAGCCTGCCTGCCTTTTAATCTGCATGGATTCTGTTTCAATTACAATAATTTCATCTACAGAAGTGAAAATTGCTCTGATGAAATACAACAGTGCTCTCTGACAAGTGGCTTTTGGGAAGGAACTCATTCACACAGGGGCATGACTACTGTAAAGAAAGAGAAATCCTTGCTGGTCCACTTCACTTCAAAAGGGCTGCAAGGGAGGGTGATGATACGCTCTGGTGTTTGGTGGTTTGTTTTTTGTTTTTTTTTTTCCTATTGAGAAATTGCACCTTAAGAATGTTTTCACTTAGAAGTCAAGATAGCAGGAATCTAAAAGGTTTTGTTCCTGCCCAACGTATGTTTTGGGAAAGAACACCAGCATGGAGGAAGACTGAGTAGACTGGAGCTGGTCCATAATTGTAAGTATAAGTTAATGATCAAATGTGCTCCTAGGGAAACTCATTTTCTTGAGAGCATACATTTAAAAAGAGATATTAACACTGGAGTGTGGTAATCAGACACTGCAATATCTGTGGTAGAATGACAAAGTTCCAGAGATCTGACAAACCCAGCATTTGTTATTTACCTATCCGAAACGCTTTGCTTTGGAAAAGCAGTGCTGAGTGCCAGCCAGAGGGGTATTCATTACAAATTCAATGTAACATGCAGGTCAGCTTCAGCACAGAGCCAACTGTGGCTCCACTTATAAGGTAGAAAGTATATTAATTGGTCCATAATTCAAGCTGAAATAAGGAAAAGAGAGAGATAAGATGAGCTGTCAAGGGAAGCAGCTACATTCACTGGTGAATTTTGGGGAGTGAATTGAGGGAAGGGAGCACTTACCCTTGAGAACTGCACAAGATCATTTATAAAGTCATTAGTCTTATGAATTATTTTGACTGTTATTGTTATTAATTATTTGTACTGAAGTAGCACTTGGAGAAAAGAGTTATGCTAAAAATCCTCCTGACTTCTGCTAAAGCACACAATAAAAAGGCAATCTCTCCCCTGAAGAGCTTTCAGTCTTAATGCCACTCTATATTCAGAGTGTTCATCATTTCATCTGGTATTTCCATCCTCTTTTATTCTGGTACATAGCACCTGAACTTCTTCCTCAGAGCTGTGTTGGTGTTTGGCAAATCTGAAATTCCTCCATCTTCACTTTTATGTCTGCCTATTGTTTGGGTGCCCTCTCCTCAGTGGTTCTTCTTCTCACAGTTAACATTCCCCTTCTCTTATTTCCTTCACTCATTTTCTGCAATTCCTTGTATTGTCTCAGTCTCCATTTTTAAACCTTTGTCACAATTCTCTCATATTTTCCATAGAAGTTTTTTTGTCTGACATTTTCCCTCTAGGTTCTCCCTTAGGGAGATCTGTGAACAAACAACTCCTGCCATCATCTGTCCAAAGGTGAGTGAATTGTTCTTTTTCTGGCAAATTGTTCTATCCATCTTTGATGCCTTGTCAAGGATGACCTAGAACAGAGGCTAGACAGAGTTAAAGAATAAAGTAGGGGTTTATTAAAAGGCCTCAATGGATCCACCTTGGGCAGCACAAGAGCCCAGCCAGGGCTGCACCCAAGATGAACCAAAATGGTCACAAAATGGACACCTGGTAAGAGGGTCTCTCACTTTAGTAAGTTCTGGTCCATTTGCATATTGGTGTTAATTGTCCAGTTTTAGCTTTAGGTTACCAAGTCCCATCCTTCTTGTTTTTCTCTCTTCAGTCCATGTTGTTTATGCTCTTGGACCTGAAATTTGGGTGGTTGTCCTTGGTCCCCAGCTAGAGAAGGAATTGTTTTGTCTCCCTGCTCTGTGCAGAGAGCTCACCATCCAATATGAAGCTCAGAACTACACACTAAAGCAGCACAGAATCTGTAAAATACAAAAGCTAAAACCTGAGGCATCATCTTCACTTCCCATATCCAGCAAGAATCAGACAAGAGGAAAAGGTCATGTGGAGAAAGCACACCTTTTAATAGAGAAGGTGATTGCATTGCCAGCAGGTCAGAGGAAGTGATCCTGCCCCTCTTCTCACGATTTCTGGGGGGCCTGGATCTGGAGAGTCTTCAGTACAAGATAACTACATGGACTTTACTTGGGATAATTTACTTGGGTATTTCAGACTTTTATAAATAATAAGAATTGGGAGCTCCCTGGCAAAATCCCAATGTTGTCTATTGGATCATTGTGAAGAAGAAGAAATTTGGCAAAAGGACCGAGTCAGCTGTCAGCAGCTTGTCCCTGAACTCTGCTGTTAATTGTGGTCCCTCACTGTAGTTTGTTTGCAATAATTCCAGCTGTACTGCCAGGGTAGCCTTTAAACAGAATTGCTGTTGTTGTCACAACTGTTATTGTTCAAGAACTGCATTTTTCAATTAGGGGGAATACATGAGATACATCATCTGTAACAATCTCTTTTAATGATAACAACAGATACAATAATTAGTCCAGTGTATGAAATTAAAGATATTTAAATAATTATAGTGTAATCAAGTCAAAATTACTGATGTCTTTATTTGAGGCTAGATTATGTGGAAAACACCACAGGAAAATAAGTGCTTTGTAATCTAAAAGGCACCAGTATTTGATAGCACATTTGCATATCTAGCATCAAGTAAGTTTGGTTTATGCCTTCCAAAGATTTAAAATATAAATAACAGTCATTAGGCCAGGTTTCAGAGGCTTGGTATGACAGAAACTCCTTTGTGGTTCAGTTTACTGGCACATCTCTGCTTGTTTGATATGGTGGATTTGCAGCATAAAGGTGAATTTAATGGTGCTCAACAGGGTGGCTCAGGAACATCTGCATTCTAAATGCCTGTTTATTGGACTTTTTTGGAAAAAATTCACTTTTTTCAGTTCCCTCCTCCCATTTCTTATCTGATACTGCACATACTCTTTAACCAAAGATAAATAAACAAAAGTGCAAGGGAAAGACATTAATTTTTGTATTATGTGGGGGCAAACCCAACAACACTCCCCTGCAAAGCAAGCAAACAAAACCAAACCAAATCCATCATAAGCAAAATTAAAAAAAAAATATACACCAACCCAAAATTCACAGCTACCCACTCACTCCATCTCCTTTTCAGACTGAAGAAAACAACCTCTTGTGTAATTCTTTACCTTTAACAGCAGGTGCTGACTCACCAAGCCCGAGGAGGGCACAGTTCAGAGATCTGGCAGAATTACAGCTGGTGGGTTTCAGGCGCTGCCTGTGTCAAGGGGGAGCTGGAAATAGCTGTTTGTTTCTGTGTGTGAAAAGGATGGTAAGGAAGTATTTTTATCATTTGCCTTTACTGCAGGAGCTTATAAAGGCTATGTTTATATTTTATTTTCTTAGGGGATGTAATTCCCCAAAGAAATGTGAAATATTGGTGGCAAAACCTCAGTTTTGGAGCTGGGTTCTGAATTTTGGAGAAGGTGCTGATGCCTTTGGTTGGAAAGTTGAACACTCAGCCTGTGCTGATGGTGCACATGAGGGGCTGCATTTAAAGATGCCTTTAAAATTAACACTTCTTTCCAACTTGCCTCTACAAACAGCAACATTTGACCCTCAAGAAGGTAACAGGCATCTCATGATTTATTGTAGACTAAAGTTCATTCTTTTACCTGACAGAAAAACATTGGCAAGTGCAAAGGGACCGATTCAGTGGGAACTGACTCCATTAACTGCAATTTTTCATCCCCTTTTCCACATCAGCAGCGAATTTACCTTTTCTCTAGGTTTGACATCAAGTATCTTTAGTGTCCTGAAGGTCACAAGTGTTTCTCCAGCCCCATGGGTGCAATAACCAACAAGAAGAATAATCCATGCAGGATTTTCTTTCCATTACATGGGTGATACTGGGAAAAAAGGAGACTTCTTTACTTTGAATGTGCTTAATTTAATGTGCAATTTATTTTATAGTTATTTATTACTAAAAAATAATTTCAGGACAGAACAAATACTAGTTTTACAGTAAAGACAATGAAAACAAACAGGAAAGCAATTTCAGGAATTGAGATGAGGTTTTAAAACAGGATATTTCTGTGTTTGGGCAATTTAGTTTGTTTTGCATGAAGATCTCTCTGATGGACACCCCCCATGCCACCTCTAATCCTTTGGAAGCAAGAGGAATAACTAGATTTCTCACACAGAGACATTCTTCAGCTTTTACTGGATGCAAGCATACTTCCAGAAAGCTTTGAATTGTTAAGAGGTAAATTGATGAAATTTATCCCATATGCCCCTTTCAGCAGGTTAGGAAATGAATCCCCTGGTTTTGGTGTATCACACAGAATTATTTGAGACCTGACCTTTTAATAAGTTTTATCAATAGAGTTGAATCATTTCTACTCATAATTTATTTACTTCACTGTTTTGCTTAATTTGATTTGTGAATTGTGAATCTATTAATTTTTTTTTCCTCTTGCTTTAAACTCATGGTTTTTCATATTCAGTTTTTCAAATGCTGCAGTAGTAACTTCTGTTATCCTTGACATTTCTGTGTCACCATAATATGAACTGCTGCAGTGGGAAACTTAATCCTCTAATCTGTCTAGCTCAGATGCATTGTTCATATGGAGACATTTTCTAATTCAGTGTATTTATTAACAGCTCTGAACACTCTGTTGGTGCTGGCATCTGCAATAGGAGCAGTTTTATGAGTGGAAACTGCGGCCAAAGAGGGGTCTGATGTCTGGTTCCAGTGGCTGGAATGGCAGTGCTTGTCCCTATGACTGTGGGATTCATCTCTCTGGTGTCAGATGCACACAAATGTACAAATACACAGACATGTGTGTGTGTGTGTATCCAGCTGCCAGTTTATCAACTCTTCTATTGGAAGGCAGAGCTGAATATTAACGTAACCTTTCCTAAGCTTTCCTAGGAATCCTAAAAATCATTTGTAATAGCTGTTCAAGAAAAAAAAAACATTCTGGCAGTTTTGGGCTTTCAGATGAATGTTCATTTTTCTGTAGAAACAATTTTTTTCTGTGATTTTTTTCCAGAACCTCAGGTTTAGGGGATGTAGCATTTCTGACCACTCTTATAATTTAATTACTTTATATCTCATTTGTTTAGTCTCAAAACCAAGTTGGTTGTGCTAAATAATTGGCTACTGTTGAAGTTGCAAAACTGGTCTGGATGAGTTTGCAGGGTAACTGATCTGCCACTTTGATTTGAATGGTGGAAAAGATACATAGCAAAGTGTGAATATAAAATATATAGGAATACTCTCATAAACTTGTTATTCTTCCTAATAAATATTAAAAATAAACATTAAATTATTATTATTTAACTTAATACAAATAATATCTGGATCTGCAGGTGCTTTTAATCAAGCCAAAACAAACTGCTTTAATAAAGCATAAACTAAACTGTTTTAACAAACTGCAAAAATCACAGGATGGAGTGGAAGATCATTAGTGATGTGAAGTAGTTTATACAGTTCAGCTGGAGATTAATAGCAAATAGCATGGTGATGTTTGGAAAGGGGATTGAAAAGTACATAGGAAGTAAATACTGCACCCCCATGAAACTAGGATTCACCTTGCTTATGATTATTCCATGCTGGAAGCATGATAGAAAAGTGCCTCTACTCCTGGTGTAACAAAACTACTTTCACTCTCTCTTTCCCTTAAAAAAAACAACCTAAACCCAAAAACAAACAAACAAAAAACCCCAAAAAAACCCCCAAGGAAAAAGGTTTTGCACAGAGTCTCCCAAGAAACAGGATGAAAACATGTCTCAAGCTGCAAAGCAAGAAGGTCCTCGACACTAATAATGTTTTCTATTACCAAATGCTCTGTAATCTGAAAACTAAAAACAAGAGCAAACATTATTTCTATTTCTCTGTCTGTATGTGCTATATTATAAAAACATGCTCGAAGGTTTAATTTTTTCTTTTTGTTTCAGAAATACTCATTAATGACTATGATTCATTGTCAAGATAATATAAACTGATTGGGAAAAAAGATAAGTTTACAACATGCAATTGTTCTGAATAATGGAAATTTATGTTTCTCAAGAGTTGGCACATTTATTAGGAAGCCCTTTGATGTTTCTTGGAGAAACAAATCAGTGCTAGTTGGTTTCAGCCTTTATTGACAATGGCATTTTGGATTTGGCAGTGTCTGGAAAGCTGTTTTCAGCTGAAGTTGTTGGCAGAGTCATGGAATGATGCCTATTGTGAAGAAAAAATAATATCATTTTAAGGCTACTGAAAGCTGCAATGAAATCACAGAAGAAATATCTGCTCATGTTGCAACTTAACATGCTAAAAACCCACGAGGAGATTGCTGCAAAAGGGTATATTTTGACAATCTTGGAAATAAAGTGTTTCTGTTTCACTGTTATCAGGTGCTTTTGTTCCCCAGTAACTTGAAGACATCTGTTTTGTACCATTGAGTCAAATTATTCTTGGTCGCTCCCATGACTTCTGTCTTCAGATTGCCCCTAAATTTGCTCCTCAGCTTACCCACCTTTGTTTTTTCCTATATCTCTGTGCTATTCCTTCCAAATGCTTAAGAGTGTCAATGCAAACTTTCCACATTGATATTTATTATCATCTCTGGCATCTTCCCTACTTAAATTCTCTTGGAAAGCTGTACATCAGTGCCACTAATAAAAATAATTGTTTGAGCCTCCTGTGGCACCTGTAAGAACGAGAAATATATGACTGTACATGTATGCATCCTCAATTTCCTAATGTTTTGGGTAGCTTTGTGCAAAATGAAAAACCAAAAACTACTGAAGGTACACAGAGAGATTTTGGCAATTCTGTCGGTGTTCTGATATTTCCTGGTAGCAAGCAGACATTTCCTTTTGCAAGTTAACACTAAATATAGATGAGGTGTGAAATTCACTGGACCTGAGCACTCTGCACTTGTCCATTACATTCATCATTTCTGTTCTCACTGACCCTTACTAGGGAGTTACTGAGCCCAGTGCCGTAATTTGCAGCAAATAGCCCTTATTAAATGAGAAATTGCTTGTGAGAATGACAAATTCATATAGTGATAGCTTTCACAAGATCAGATCTAATAAAAGGTCAGCTGGTACAATTTCTTATGTAAATGAGTTTTCCAGATTGTTTCTCTTTCTACTTGTGCTATTGCCTAGGCTGTCATCAGACTTCAAAGAAATTCATTATTCTCCCAGCTCTTGACTTGAAACGAAATGCTTGCTGAACCTAATTGATGCTGCAAAATGTCTCTTGGCAGGGCAAAGAGAATTGTGCAAGAGTAATTCAGTCTATTGAGCTACTCACAGCCATTGTGTGTTTGACTGTGCCCTACTGACATTGTGTTTTTTTCCTGAAAAATATTGGAAATCATTTTCACCGATGGAACTGATGGGAAATAATGAGTCAATCACATGAGAGAGAGTGGATTCAGTAAGCTCAATGCAAACTATTGTGAAAAGTTTTAAAAAGTCTCTTTGTCCACAAAATGTCTGTGCTTTTTTTTTTTTCTTTCTCCTCAAGGTTATTTTGAAAGTAAATATTTGAGGGTGTCATGCAATCTTGACTATTCTGAGAGCCAGTGAAGAAAGAAACAAAAATATCTACAAGCAAGCAAGAGGAACGAGTAAGGGAAGGTGAAGGCAGGTGCAGTGAGTCGTGTGGATTCCAGGTAAGCTGGTGTAGGGGTTTTTACATCTGCTCCTGTAAAATGGCAGCTTTGGGTTTTAGAGACCCTGATGGGTCTTTTGGACAAAATGGGGAAACAGAATTGTTGCCAGCTTCTTTCTCTTTCACCCTGGCAGTCCACAGGAGCAAAGACTTTGTGCCAGTCAGCAACAATTCCTGCATTGGAATTAAAATGCAAGTGCATAAGTGAGTCCAGTCCTCTGACCATCCTGTGGAGGTTTTAATTTTGGCTAATGCTGAAGTGTGCCCTGGTAGAATTTGATCCCATCACTGCCATATTGAGCTCCACTAATTACAGTGCCCATGTTCTTAGGCCTTGTCCTTGTTTCCATTCTAAATCCTGCTTCTGCATGAATGAATGTCTCTCATTTATTTTGGTTAAAATTTGCCTGTCTGGTCTTGGTCCATGAACAACTTACACTCTACTGCTCTTCAGCAGTTTGGTTCATTCAGAGCATAAATCTGAGTAAATTTTAGTTATTTTTTCTTGAATTAGTAGAGCATAAATTGCTAAAACATAGTCCAGCTATTAATTTTGAATGTCAGCTAATTGTACCTTGGTCCTTATTATACTACTGATTGAGAAAGCTAATGGACTACATTCCTGTCTTGGTTTGGCAGCATGTAAAGGCTAAGCATTGAATGTCAGCTATGGTTTTAGAGTGAGATTCCTTGATAACAATGGTTTTTATACATATATAATGGTTTTTATAAAGCAATACCTACAATATTTTTCATTTAAGAAGATGTAGGAGGGGAAGGTGGGTTCTGTTATCAAAAATATTTCCAGCACAGATTCAGACCCCACACTTTAGTTCAAACCAAGTCCATGGGTAACCCCAATGTCTTAGGTACTTAAATTCTGAAATAGATCCATTAAAGACAATTTTGGAACTTCCATTTCCCCCCGGCACGGTCTACCAGAGCAATCTTTGTGCTCGTGACTGCTGTAATACATTCACGTGCAAGGCACAGTGATATCTTTATTTCCTTCTGATTACTGTTTCTCCTCTCCTTGTAGTCTTAAAAAAACCCCAACCCTTCAAAACTGACAAGAATCAAACGGCAGAATGCGGGAAAAGCTGAAAAGTTTGTGCCTTTCTACCAATTTCCTGGCAAATGAGATACAGTACAAGTACAGTAGTACTTGAGCCTTGGTTTTTCAGACAAAGGCTGTGAGAACAGCAAGTGGCACGACATGAATCTGTTCTTGTGTCAATTCCTTCAGTGGAAATGGAGCACAGTGGTGCTGCAGCCCCCGAGCACCCTCGGGATGGTGAAGAGCTGCAGAAGCAGGAGATGACCTGTTCCAGAACACCAGCTCCTGAAAACTGCTCTGCTGAGCTCAGCCACTTCTGTCCTGCTGTGAGGGGCTCTAAGGCAGGAATGTTTGTTACCAGCTTTAATAGAACTGAGAGTCAAAGGATCTAGAGGCACTGTGTAGGGGAGATGGCGTTGTGGAGCAAGTGCACAGTGAGCCTTGTTTGTGGGGTATCTGGACTTAGAATTCAGCGTTCAGTGAAGGCAGTAACCAGGCTGAACCACCAGAAATACTATACTCTCCAGCCAGAAAAAAATACAAAAAAAGCAGGTAATTTAACTTACCCTTCTGATTTCAGGCCTGCTGCTATTCCTTTACAACAGCAGGCTGCATAAGAATTCATGAGACTAACCTGCTGCTAAGCCATCTCTCCCAGCTCTTGTTAAAAACTGACACCCCTGTCAAGGGGCAGATATGAAGCACAGGTCCTGCTGTGACCTGTGAGGCTGGTGGTGTTGCATGGTCATGTAATTTTCTGTGCTGGAGTCCCTTTCACTTGTTCTCTCACTTAACAAAGACAAAAAGCTTAAAAATCTTGCCTTGATGCACAATCTGATTTTTCTCTTGGCTGTCTTCTGAAATTGGGTATGCTGGCTGTGAAACACTTGCTGGCCTTTCAGAAGTAAACCCTGCCTCAGTGACAAAGCAATTGTGATTCTCCTGGTCAGATGCTGAAATCAGGTCACCCAGTGAGCACTAGTTACTGAATTAACCCTTGGGCACCTAGTGCCTGAGAACTTAAAATTTATTGAAGGACTGGTTTCCTAGGGATCACTAAATAAAGCAATATTTACAAGTTTTTGCATTTAACAAGATGTAAGAGGGAAGATAGGTTCTGTTAGCAAAAATATTTCCAGCACACATTCAAACCCCACACTGAAGTTCAAACAAAGTCCATGGGTATCCCCAGTGTCTTAGGTACTTTAATTCTCAAATAGATCCACTAAAGACAGTTTTGGAATTTCCCTACTGGAAACTAAGTCTTCTCATCTCTCAAAGATCACCCACCTTTGGCCTCAGCTTGATTATATATATATATATATTTAGTTTTTTTTCCCTATCTGCTGAGAAGCTGTGAAAGACAATGCATAAGGAGAGTGTAGAATGGGTAAAAATTAAGTCACACAGCAGTTGAATTTGAAAGACATGTTCTGTCTTTTAATCTGTCTACTTTTGGCATTGTGAAAGACTCTCCTCCACAATAATCTCTCAAGTACTTATTAATGCTGACTCTGAGAGTCTACTGGTACAAATAGGGTGAGTATCTTGGTTAAAGTGACAGTGGGCAAGTCCTGTTCCACATGTGGGTTCTTTATAGTGCATAGAGCAGTGGGGGAGGTTGGCTGGGGGCTGTACTTGTCTTAGTTACACAAGGAATATTGAACCAGTCCAAAAAGTTTCTATCCTCAAATTGACAAAAAAAAATCCAAACCAAACCAAAAACCAAGCAACCAACCAAAAAACCCACCCAAAAAACTCCCAAACAAACAAAAAAGCCTACACCAAAACCAGTGACAACAAACCAACAAAACCCTCCATACTTGCTATGTCCTGAAGCAGTGCCTAAATGCATTTAGAATTTCTATCCTGAACTTCTGGCTGGGAAGAATGCATTTGAAACATATGATTCCTTACCAGAAAGTTCTTGTGAGGACTTAAGTTGTGGTAAAGAGGAGTGAGAATCTTTTTTCTTTTCTAACAGGGTGCATTTTGTTGTGCTATTTAAAATAAATGGCATTGTGAAAGGGAAGCAATCATTAGAGTGGTTATAAGGACCTTTGGTCAAAACAAAACCCTGAAATTACACTATATGGGATTTGGTTATAAACTGCCAGCACTTTTGACAGCACCTAGCAGTTCATGGTGAATTCCTCTTTGTGATAAAACTAATCCAAATTCTATTCTTGTGTCAGACTGAAGGTTTCCTGAGAGACTTGGCCCATCACAGATTTTAAAGAACCTTGCTAAAATGTCTACATTCATATATATGCTAAAACACAGGGATTTTCTTAAACCAGTAAGGATTTTTAAAGTAGTAAAAATAAATTATGTTCCTGAGGGTCTAGCTCATTCCTTATCTTTTGAGGAGTTGCAGCTGTACTAATCACCAAAGATTAGGAACAGGCCTGCCCTTAATAGGCCACATCTGTGTCCAATAAGGATGAGTGCTACAAAAGAGTGGGTTAGCTGGTTAATAGGAGAGCTGCAGTTTGTTGGCTGTGCTGTGAAGGAGGAGGAGTCAGTGCTGCGAGGAGCTGCCCATGAGAAGTCACTGGGAAGGTGTGGAAGTTTTATGATGTGATGACAACAGTACTTCAGCTCAGACCTTTGCTGTGTCTACTTGGAAACTGGGATGTTTGCCCCACCTTACAGCTGTGTACCTTGGAAGCCCCTCGTGGCATTAAAACTGTCCTAACTCAATTAATTGTAATAATGGTGAAATTAAACTCTCTGAAACACAGCAAGGAGATCAGCTAGCTTGGAAAGCACGGCAGTTTTGGAGCACTTCATCTTTTTCGTAGCACTGCTTGGTTTCTCTCCTTCAGAGCTGACACTCAGGTGTCTGTTCTGCTTTGGTTTGTAATACATCTTCTGAGGGACGGTGTGCCAAGGAGCTCCTCCTGATTTAGAGATCAAAGCCAGGACCTATCAAATGTGCTGATGAAAACACCTCAGTTCAGTACATAAAAGAAAAAAATCTCTCAGCCAACAGTAGTTTTCATGTAGAATGCAAAGCAAGGTGGTTGATGCCTCTGCAGCACAAATTAATGCATTTTATCAACTGGGCTGACCTCAGGAACATAAAAAGAAATGCATTGTGCTGCTGCAGTGAGTTTTGAACAGTCTTTCCAAATAGTTTTTGTTCGTGGTCCTCTTTAGAATGTGAGATGTTCCTTTTGCTCGGTTCCATTTAACATGGCAAATAAGGCATTCAATTCAAAAGTTAACTTTTCATAGAGTATCAAAGTGCTGCTAGTAAATTAAAACTACTCAATCTAGTGCATAATGAAGAGCTGTAATGCTCTGAATAAATCCATTACTCAAATGTGTACTGTAATGAAGGTATAAGTCATTAGTGTTTGCCTGACTTTTTTTATGTGGTTGAAATGAACAGCAATGTAAGCCACATTGCAAACACTAAAAAAAAATCCCAAATATTTCTAAATGAGGATTGAGAAAATATTATCTGTAAAGTACACCATGGATAATCTGTGTGGATAAAATTTTATCTGCAAGTGCAAAATGTAGCTTCTTTCAATTTTTTCTTTCCTTTTTTTTTTTTTAATACCCAGCAGAGAAATAGAAAACCTCCTAAAAGCTCTTCCTAAAAGATCATATGGCACCAGTTGGAATTTAGTCTATCAAAAGTGCTTCTCATGGTACATAAGGAAGTGTGATATCCCATTAAAACAGGAGAGAATATTATTAATCTCTATTAAAAAGACTAATGAAATGGAGTATGATATCCTGCCAGCTGTGGCTTAGAACTTTTTCTTCTTTCATTTGAATTAGAAACAGGAAAACCCATAATCAGAGCAGGGCGTGGAAGCAGTGGAGAAGGAAGTAATTTAGAAGTGTTTTCTTTCATTTTTCAAATCTGAAGGACCTGAGGGATTCAGCTCTTGGTTTAAACAAGAGCAGCCATCTGACATTCTGTAGCTCTCTAGAAAATGCAAGTCAAAAAAAGTCTGGGCTGTGGGAATAAAAAGCATGGGTGTTTTTTTCCCCTTTTATCTCATTTTGATTTTTAACACATGGGAATTTACTAATGCAGGGAGATTTCCTCCATGCTCTGTAGCAGATGAGTTATATGGGCATATCAAAGGGCTGATCCTGAATCTGTGAGTCTGTATGTTCAGCAGGAATTGGTTTATACACATTTTGGTCATGGCACTTGATGGTTCTTGCTATCTTCTATGGCATTGGAAGAGATATTGAAGTGATTCTGGGCCTCAGCTGGCAGCCAGTACAAAATGTTGATGTAAATCTGTTCCCCCTCAGAGTCATAACTCCACTCCTGAGAATATCCACATTGAGCATTTTGAAGTGCACAGACCAAATATCCCAAAGGGAAAGGGCCGATCTTATTGCAGTCCTGTGGCAATGCCAGAGGTCTGAGATTTACTTTGGTTGTCAAATTTTTATTTGTTTGGTATTTATTCAGCTTCTCTGCAATAAGCATATAATTTCTCTGCAAAGCCCCAGTGTCCCCTATCTCATGTTAAAATATACCTCAGTGTATAGTGCTCAAAATAAAGATGTAACACCACAGGTCAACTCAACCTATGAAAAGGTGCACCAAAAAAAAAAAAGCCTTGGGGTTCCTGAACCCAATTGTGTGAGATAGTTGGGTTTCACATGTTGTTACTCTTGGAGTTGAATGGTGTATTTCCACCCCCATGGCACAGTTTTCCTGCTGACAGGAGCATATAAATACCTGGCTGATGGAGTCAGTGGAGCTCGGGTTTGGTCTGGGTCACTTCTGTGACAGGGCATTTTACAAGCAGGGCCACCAAGGCCAGCAGCTGCACAGGAATCAGTTACAGACCAAGGGGCCTGGCACTGCTGGGCTTAGCAGTCCTCCTCTTGAAGCTAAATATCAAAAATTAATTAAATATTAATTCATTATTCTGTAATTTTGTGGCAAAACCCTGGGGAGGGTGGGACAGTAGGGAGAAGGGGAAGGGAGACCTGGGGGTGATCTTGCAAATGTGATTAATGGTATTTGGACATATCCAAGAGCCAATAAAGAACAGAAAAAGCCACTCATGTTCTAATATCCTTTTACAGGTCATCATAGCAGCTGTGCCTATTTGAAGGTGTATGTCTGTGGGGTTTTCAAGCTCAGTCAGAAGCACCTTTCTACCAAGACTGCAGAACTGCTATTGCTAAGGGATGCAAGTACCTCATGAAGAAGAAAAAAAATCACAGATAATGTTCCCCTTCCATAATAAGCTGAGCATCGTGTTAGTGCTCAGAACTATGAGCATTTATTTCACTCTATTATTGCAACAGAACAGCAAATTAAGACTTTTTGATAAATTATTTATTTCCGTATAATGACAAGTAATCCTGGACTAAAAAGTATTTGAGAAGACGTTTATTTTATGAGCATTCAGGAAGAGAAAGCGTTTCACTGGAGTGTTGAAGCAGCACGTAGGAGCTGATTCGATGTGCCTGCCACGTTGCCAAGGCATGACCTTGAAGAACTTGGGGAATTTGGAGAGTTGTAACGCGACTGACATTGTAGCTGGCAGTGTGGTAAGTCAGAAACCAACATTATACACACCACTTGTTTGCCAGTTTGGTGCCTCACCTTCTGTCTAAAGCATGATTAGGAAAACCAAGAGCAACCCCTTCCTTTGCAAAAAACCAACCAACCACCTCTACAACTATACAAACATAAGGATGTTTATCTTGGGCAAAATGTTTTCCTCTGATGAATAACCAGCATAATAATTTGTTTTTCATTTTAGTGGTTTTTAATTCCACTCAGATCTGAGCTTCTGATACAAATTGTTTAGATCAAGGAGTAAACTTCTATTTCTAATGGATTACTTGTGAGCAGAGCAGGCAATAAAATGAATAATGGAGGGGAATCTTTAAAAATTGCAAACTGACCTTTGAAATGTCAGAATTTGGATGTTTCCTGTAATCAGCATTCTGTGATAAATGAGAGCAGTAAATGTAAAGATCCTTGGTTCAAAGTGTGTGTAATCGAAATCCAATGAGAGATCGATGGCCTTTGGGTGACCTTTTCTGAAAAGGTCAAATGACAACATTCATGGGAAACTTTTCATGTGCTTGGAGGATGATTATAAATGGGTTTATTGCATTTCAGTGTTCTGGTTATAGAGGGAAACTCTGCCTATTTGTCTGGGGTCTATATATTTGTATGAGCATGTATGTCATTGTCAGTTGTGTCGATTTTATACATAAAACTATGTATGCACATAGCCTGACATATTAGTATTATTTTCATCTTTTAAGTTAATACTGTTATAAAATAATATAAACAAGAGAAATGCTACTACATACAAAAATGCTACTACATACAAAATCTCACCTAGTTATTTTTAAGGAAGGCAACAGGAAGATTGAGGATGACTTCAGTGGAAAATTGGTTCCATTCTGCCAGTGGTGACAACAGATTGGAAATAAAATTACCAAAGCTTCTATCACAAGTGATGAAAGACTAAGTCTTACTCTCAGAGGCACCTGTTAGGAATAAGTTCACTGACACATTATTTTCTGAGTAGCTGTTGGAGAATGTTTTTGTGCTGATCTTACATACCAAAATATCTAAAATGGTCTAAAGGTAAATTAGAGACTGTCATCACCAGATCACCAGCTTTTTGATGTCTGCCTTGCTGTTTTGTATTTAAAATTATGAAAAAAATGCTATTTATTTGTCTGAATGATTGATATAATTTTTTTTGCTGAAATTATATATATGTTCAGCTTTCTGTGAGGGCCTGAACTACCTGATTTCTTTTTTATCTCTGTAACAATTTAGTCTTAAAGTAGAGATATTTTCCACCTTTCTGTGGACAAAAATTGGTTATGAGCTCTTACATTTCATTAGAAAAGCTTCATATGCTTGTAGCTTAAGCATAATTGCTTTAAAAAAGTCAGTTATTGCATCAGTCTAATCATTAATTACTGGGAAATCAAGTAGACACCAGATCACCCCCACAGAAACAGTCTCTTATTGCAGAGGAATGAGAATTTGCACTTTTGGGCAATTGGTAGTTGAAGCACAGGACATAAATCCACAGGAACAGGGTTTTAGGAGTTTTACTGGCCATGGAACTGTTTGCTTCCTTGATGGAAATTCAAATGGAGGGCTGAGAGTCCAGCTCAGTTCTTCTCTCCTTTTGCATCATTCATCATTAATGAACCAACATGGATAACGATGTAATTATTCTGATCATAGTAAACAGGTTTGATGGCTCTGGTGACAAGTAACCTGCACAAATGCTCCTTGCTCTACTGGTTCTGTCCTTGTTGAAAGAGTAAAAATGGGTGAAGAGGGAAAAAGAAGATTTAGCACTGTGAAGTATCAGCTGTCCATGGACATAGAAATAAATCTGTGGAAAGGTAAGCAGTTTTTACTGTGACCCCATTCAGAGCTGAACTGGAGTTTAAATTAACTGAAAAAGGCTCTTTCCATGTGAGAAAATAGAACTCTGTCTTAGATGACATATTTCATTGATATGCAAGTATATAATGCCAAATCACAGTGATAAAATCACAGGGTCTCTGATCTGTAACTGGCCTGTTCTATTAATATTTCTTTAGAGTACGCAGCACTAGCTATTTCTGGAACTATCCTAAACTTAAATGTGCCAGCTATTATTTCATACCATTATTCTGCAACCCAAAGCTGGAGCTGCAAGCTGTGATGTGCTGTGTTTTTATCTGCATTACCAGATAATTTGATATTGCGGGAAGAGGGGAGCTGGAGTCTCATTTTTCCGACATGGCTGAGTGATGCATTTTCTATTAAATACAGTCAGGTGAAACAGGCCAGGAATATCCTATCTCATGATTATTATAACTTGTGCTTAAAGGATGGTTTATGTTGAGACAGCTTTGTCACAACCTTCCTCTGAAAGAAAAGCGAAATAGCTTTAAATTCAGGCAGTATACACAGCACGTCAAGCTGTTGTCTTTCAAAGTGGTGGAAGGAATTGCTTCCTTTCTTAATAGTTTTGGGCTTCACAATGAAATGAGCTTTCACTAAATGATTCCTCTAGTAATGGTGTGGATGAGGAAAATAAATTAGAAGAGCAGAAGTCAGTGAATAGTTAGGAGTGTAACCATTTATGCAATTATTTTTGTACTTTGGGTAAATTTTCAGCCCCGAGTACAAAATGCCTTCATTGTACTGAGGAGATTTGCATTTTAATTCACTGCACATAACAAACATCTATAAACCTTTGTGTTTTGCCAAAAATAACAAATGTCAGAACCTAGTGAGCTCCCAAAGAGGGATGAATATATTAAGACCTTAAATCTGTCACAAAATTAGGTACTTTGGCATTAACACAGGAGTTAATGTTAGCAATTTTATATAAGATGGCATGTTGCTTGGGCATTAAATCCTTGGACTGACATGGCAGGTAAGGAATAGATATTCAGAAGAATAATTGCTTTCTTCATGTAAGCAAGTGTTTTGCCCACGTTTTTGTGCTTGTCTTTACAAATCTTAGTTTGTTTCTAAATATCAAAGTGTGAACTGAGCACGTGGAGCTGCAGATGGTGAATTTTGCTTTCAAAATTTAGTTTGCAAATATGTATTACATTTGTGGATACCAAGGTCAGGTCTCAGCTTTAAAAATACCTGCCATGGTAAAATGTTTGTCCTTCCAACATAACAGAAATTGTTCAGCTGCCAATAGAAAAGATTAGTTCAAAGACATTTTTTGGCTGGCGTGTTGAAATCAGGATAGTGTTTACCTGAGGAGATGCTCCAGCAGGGATATATTTTGAAGTGAGGTGGAAACAAAGAACTCTAAGACTACTTAAGAAGTGATAATGTTGTGAAACAGATTTGAAAGTCCTCAGGAAGTTGCCTCCATTTATACATGAGAGAACCTGATCTAACTTAGGTAAGTTTTGATGTTCATTTCTTGTTCTCTTCTACCTCTGAACTCAAATTGTTCATGGTGCCCCATGTAAGACTGGTCTGTACTAGAATAAGCATCAGATGCTTCATCAGCTGTGTGAGGCTGTCCTGGATTTTAATGAATAAATCTATTCTGGTCAATAATGTTTCCCTTGGGCTGTCAGAAGCTGCCTAGTGTAGCAATAATATGCAATTTTCTTTTTTAAGTTTATTTTTTTTAAAAGGAAGTGTACATGCCTTGAGTTAAGATTTCTCTCACAGAATTAGAGGCTCCAGACAGTATTAGAAAGTGCATGTTTGAGGAAAATTCACCTAAAGAGACAAACCTCACCTGCCACAGGAACTGTATCTGAAATGTCACCAAATGCCACCACCTTGTCCTCCTGGCATGTATGTGTCTCTCTGCTGTGTTTGGCCAAATATGATCATTATGGTAGGCTTGGAGTTATGGTTGTTTTGGGAAGATGGCAAAGATCTGTCAACTGATTTAAAGTTTTTCTGCAGCTTTACCTGATAAAATTTTTCCAGTAGAAGGAAAAAATGCTGTGGTAATATAAAGGAAATTTCCTACTATCATTATATTTTCAATTGCTGAAAGGATGTATGGTGTTTAGAAAAGCCTCTTTCCAAAGAGAAAGGTAGCTTCAGGGTTTTTTTTCTTCCTAGTGGTTCTTTAGATACTTCCATAAAAAGAATTTCTCATTATCATTTTCCTTTTGTGAACAGAATTCAAAATGCTGATGCTACCAAATTTCAGCTTTGTAGAAATAAAAAGTTTGTGTTCATTCAGCACAGTCCTTGCTGTAGAAAGTGCAGACACATAGAGGTATGTGATGACTTGCTGTTTGGAGGGATATTTGGAAAAAAATATTTAGGAGGTGCACTGAATTCTCTCAGGGTCACTTCTTAAATTTGACCCAAAGGAAAATTTCAAAAAATAAAATAAGTACTTCTAGGCTGTTTTTATGCTTTTTCCTCTACAAGCACCAGACTCAGCTCAGCTTAGGAGGGGAACATCAGCCTGATAGATGACTTTTCCATGTGTACAGAGCAGTTGAAGAAACTCTTGAACAACTTTTTGCAGGTCATTTAGCACATGGAAAAGGCAAGGCCAGCACAAAGGGAAAATTGCCAAACACATCAATGCCACAAAAAGCTGCTGCTGCTTTTTGGCCATCTCATTTCAACTCATGTTTCTGTGTACCTGCATCACTGCATGGGTTTTTGTCAGCTCAGGAGGGTGAAAGAAGTCTTGGGTTTTATTCAGGTGAAAGGCAAAAGGAAATCCTCTGAAAGCTGTTAAACCCACAAGGTTTGTGCTTGGCTAAGGGCAGGTGAAAACTCAGCACAAATAGAACCAGTGCAAGAGAGCACATCCCTCTCTAATCAGAATTTAGCACAGTCAATATACTTCAGTGTGCAAGGAACTGCATCTGTTTTTCTAAGTTTTACTCTCCATTTTACTCTCCATTACTACCAGTGTCCAAACAGGTAATAAAAGTGACCTTCCCCAGCTTGTGCTTCTCATTACTGGAGGTGAAAAATGACAAGGCAAACAAAGAAGTAGTTAGAAATCATACTGCCATGTCTGATACAACTGATTCATTTGACTCTTGTATTGGAATCTGATGCAGAAAAGACAAGTACAGAGAACTAGGAATCATGGATGAAGTTAGGAGACACTGTATAGCTTTAGGATGGGAAAAGCAGGTTTCTTGACACATTTATCTTTCTTTGGACAGGGCATGAGCAGTGCCTATGCAGCCATGTATTGCTGAGGCAGGTTGCTGTGCTGGTCAGGCTGCTCAGGGGCTGCCAGCAGAAATCACAAGGATTTGATGCCTTGTCGAGGCTGACCTGGAACAGAGGCTAGACAGAGTTAAAGAATAAAGCAGGGGTTCATTAAAAGGCCTCAATGGATGCACCTTGAGCAGCACAGGAGCCCAGCCAGGGCTGTACCCAAGATGAACCAAAATGGTCACAAAGTGGACACCCGGTCATGGGGTCTCTCACTTTTAGAAGTTCTGGTCTATTTGCATACTGGAGTTAATTGTCCAATTAGAGCTCTAGGTTATGAAGTCCCATCCTTGTTTTCCTCTGTTTGTTCTGCCATTGTTTATGCTCTTGGGCCTGAGATTTGGATCATTTGTCCTTGGTCTCCAGCTAGAGAAGGAATTGTTTTGTCTCCCTGCTCTGTGAAGAGAGCTCACCATGCCCGAATATGAAGCTCAGAAGCACACAGTAAAGCAGCACAGAATGTGAAACATATAAAAGCTAGAACCTGAGGCATCAGATTAGGGCTTGGAGGACTGTGGGCTGCTGCAGTCTGATCAGTGACTAGTTGAGGCTGATAAAACGCTGCAAATGACTGTGTGTGAGGTTTATAATGGTTTCCTTCAAGTGCTCTGAGTTCAGAGCTGGCAGTTGCGTGCAGAGGCAGATGTGGGACTGCTCCTGTGCTTGGAGACCAGGTTGGTGACAAACAGCCTGACATGAAACGGGCAGCTCTGGATTCAAACAGGGCTCTGGCAGACAGAGATACAGTAGCATATTATATGGGACTAGAGCAGTTTATTGAAGATTCAGAGCTTGAGTTCTGACATTGAGATATCAATCACATGAGATTAGTGTGGAGAGGTGTTTGCTTTCTGCCTACAGACAAACATCTCCCCTGAATGAGTTGAGAGATTTGCATGTGAATCTGCTGTGCACCTTAAATGTGAGTCACAGGATTTTCTTTTCCGTTCTGTCAGGAAAAGTATATTTAAAATATACTTGTATATACTTTATAAAAAGTATATTTGTGTTTACTTTATATATGCTTATGTACATAAAAATGTATTTAAATCTCAGGTGGGTACATAGGTAACTACAGTGGTCATTGTTGTACAAAACATAGTGAGAAATTTTTCCCTCAGTATTCCACCCCTGAGATGTACCATTTTAAATGTCTGTTGTTCTTCTGAAGCTGGGATGTAGTCAGACAGTGTGATGGATCAGGCTTGTTGGATGCTGAATCTGAATGTAAAGGAAAAACAGATGTTTAGTCTTTCTATCCATGTAAAACTGTGGCATCAGTGAGCTGAAAGTGTGGTAGGATGCAATTTAATTCTTTCTTTTTGTTCAGGGTTGTTTCTGCTTAGAGTTGAGAAAGTCTTCTCTTTTCCATTCTATGTTAATACAATTCTTAAATTTTGTCTTTAAGTAATTGATTGTGTATTTTATATTTTTATTTTCTGTTTTATCTTTGTACACAATAGAGTATTTGAAGCAAGGCATCCTCTTAATGTACTCAGCTGTAGAAAACAGAAGCTATTACTAGGTTTGCTGTTAAGAACACTGACATCCATATTGAAGCAGAGATAATAACAATAAGTTATTCTGAATTGTAAAAGGTATGGTAGTTTTCATTGACATAAACCCTAGTAATTGGCATGTTATATAATGGCAATTAAAAAGCACTATAAAGAATAAGGTCTGATCCAAAGGCTGCCTGGACAAGAAAAAGAAATGTCCTGTAAAGGAAACATACAGTGTACATGGAAATAAGATAATACTCCATGATTTGATCTACAGTCCTGGAGAACACACAGCATGAGGAGAGCTTTCTGAACACTTCAGTAATTTGAAACTACACCATGGAGAAATCCAGGCGAGTGAGAAAATCTATATACAGGTCTCAGATGGTAGACTGAAAGGTGCATTTACCCTCTCCCACCTAGTCCAGTATGTTGGATTATGAAAGCCAAAGGCATGGAAAACTGTGTGGCTTGTTTGATGGGAAGATTTCTGTACCTCCTCCTCATCTTTCTCTTGGCACATATTTGTCTGGCTGTCCTGATTGCCTGTGTTCTCTCACACATTTAATGAACAGTTAACTTTCTGTCCTCCTACTTCTCTGCCATCTTCTGAGGACTTTGAACTGCATCCTTCTGGGCACTGCCAAAGACTTAGGACTCCAAAGTTATTTTTATGGCTATATGTATCTCCCTCTAGTTGTTGTATAATCTGGTCTGTTTCTATAATTCACACAGAATCTTTATCTCCTCTTATGCCCAAGAGATGCTGACTGGATATAATTTTTCTGCAGTCTCCAATTCCACCCACCTTCTCATCTCTTTAAGACCCTAAGGATTTTTTTACTTAATTCTCTTTTAATGTATCACAATAATTATATTCATTCCATTAATTACTACTGTACATCTTTATTGAACATTGGCATCTGAAAAGGAAACGCAGAAAACCATTGTGGGCCTGCTAGCAAATACACTTAGTTAAATGCAGTCTTTCCACTTGATTTTCAGTGGGTTTAGAACTACAGGTGATGATTTTCCTTCAAAATAACTTTACCACTAAGAAACTCCAGCTAGGATTCCTGGGAAAGTTATTATGTTATTTTCTGGATCAGTCTTGAAGTTCTTTGTTCCAGTAAATCCCTGGAGGCTGGATAACTAAAGGAGCTTTGGATTAGCTGTCTGAAACTAATGGCATTAAATCAATTGCTACAAGAATATATTTAGGCTGAGCATTAATAGTATGGGAGGCTGGATGACATAATGATGGAGCACTGGCCTGGGATTTGGGAGGCCTGGACTGTGTTCTTGGCTCAGCCCATAACGTGATGGGCGACCTCTGGAAAGTCATTTTACTTACTTTTGCCTTATTAAAAAGTTTCATGTGGAAAGTGCTTTGAGCTCTTCTGATGGCAAGTGTTATGCCAGTGCCAGATATTTTGTAACCACATAAGTGAAATCTGTTCAATGCCAAGCAGAATGAAAGTGGCGAGTGCCTGTGGTTAAAGAGCCTTTCATGGACACTGCTCAAGCCTCCTGTCAAATCTGTATTTCTAAAACAATCTTGCAGGAGAAGGAAGATGCCCAAATAGCTCTTTATACTTATATATTAGACTGGTTTAATAATGATATATTGTACAATAAAAGATGCAATGAGAAGGATGCATCAAGGGGGATTCTGCAGGAGTTATTCTGGTTATTGCAGTAGTCAGCCTTTTCATTAGGGCACAGGATATGACACTACAGCAAAGAACAGAGAGATTATCAGTGATGGAGAGTCCTGGGATACTGCTTTAGATAGCAATCTAGTCCTGGGGTACTTCTTTAGATAGCTGATACATACCACTGAGAAAGCCAACATAGTTCATACCACTTTTTTGGTATTAATCAGAGTTCAGCTCTCAGTAGGAAGATCAGCTGCACATGAACAGCAGCAGAGAAGCAAGATTTGGAGCTACAGCAGGAGAAGAAATCATCACAGGGAGCTAAGCAACTTTTGACTTGTGAAATTGGGTGGACTTGGTCTCTCTTCACGGGGAGCTATGAGTGAAGTGAATCAAATAGAGGCATCAGAAATTATCTTTGAGAAAGTATGAAGGATTTATGAAGTCCTAGATCCTAGAAAAAGTAAATGCAGTCCTTACATTTAAAAAGAGGGAAATGGAAGATCAGAGGAATTACAGATCACTCAGCCTTCCCAGAAAAAAAAATACTGAAGAAACAAATAATTTGTGAGGAAAAAACCCAGAAACAGCACAGAAAAAAATGAAGCCAAGGAAGTGTGAAACAACTTGACAGACCTTGGCTTCAAGGTCTGTCAAAAGCAAATTATCCAAGTTTCAAACTTCCTTTTTTTTTTTTTTTTTTTTTTTTTTTTTTTTCTGGTGAAAGAATAGAGTGGCTGCAGTAGAGCTGGCCAGCATGGAATACTTTGAGCTTTGTAAGCCTAACATGTTGGCCTCCAAAGGAGAATGGGAAAAGTGTGTCTGTAATTAAACTGCCCTAAGGTTGATACAGGGCTGTCTGGAAAGCCTTTTCCACAGAGAGGTTATTAATGACTCACTGCCAAGCTCTCAAACAGGATCCTCTGTACTCTGGGAGCAGCAGAAACTTCTTCATCAATAACTTGGATGATGAAGCAAAGGTTCATATGCAGACCAGATCATCCTAGGCAGGCTCAGGCATGTTGGCAAAATAAGAACATTTTTTGCCAATAACCTTATAATTTAGAGAAATGGTCTGAAAGATAGAGTGGAGTTGAATTAAGGACAAATATGAACTTTGCAATGCTGACCAACAATAGGATTGTACAAGGATAGCCAGCTGTGCCAGTTCAGGATACACTAGGTGATGGATCTGCAGGGAAAGATCTGGGCCGTCACTGGGCATCACCAGTGGGAGAAACCACTGCCAAGGTCTTGTGTGAAACACCAGCACTCACTGGGTGTGGAAGATCAGTCTCTTCTCTGTGGTGACAGGACCCAAGGGGATGGCTGGAGCTGTGCCAGCGGAGATTTAGGTTGGATATTAGGAAAAAGGTTCTTCCCCCAGAGGGTGATGGGGCACCAAAGAGGCTGACCAAGGAATGGTCACAGCTCCAGGGCTGACAGAGCCCAAGAGCACTTGCACAATGCTCTCAGGCACAGGGTGGGATTGTTGAGATGTCTGTGCAGGGCCAGGAGCTGCACTGGATGATTCCTGTGGGTCTGTTACAACTTGGAATATTCTATAAGAAGAAATATACCCTGCAGGGTAAGTGAAGGTGCTCTGGTGAAATTTTATGTCCATTTCCAACACTGGGCTTCACTGAAGATAAGACCAGAGACCTGCAAGTGTAAGGCAGTGAGAATGCCTACTAGTGAAGGTGTAATGAACTGATGTTATTTCATCTAAAGAAGAAGAAAGACACAGGTGCTACAGGATAATTGCCTTTAAACTGAGAAGAGTCTGCTGGAAAGGTAGGGAGCAATTTTTCTGTGTCCAAGTGAATGAGACATGAAGTAATAGGCTAAACCTGAAGCAGCTGATTTAAATTAGGCATTAGGAAAAGGTTTCCAGCAGCACAGGTAGTTCAGGGTGAGAACAGAGTCTCTGCTCTCCACAGACAATTTCTGTAATAGGAAATTTTTAAGAACAGGCTAACCCAATGTCTGAGTGACCTCTGCATAGCTGGCTCAGCCCCAAAGCAGCTGTACTATCCATGATCCTGCTTCTCCGTGTTGAGGGCAGAGCAGAAGGTGGAATAGTCACCTGGGATATGGCATTTTGGGCTCTCCTTTCAATAATTGTAATTTTTTTTTCCATCTGGTACATGTTCTGCCTTCTGCTTCTCTTGCACACAGTGTAATTTATATGCAGCTAGTCTATGATAGTTTCATTAGAAGGGGAATGTAAATAAAAGGAGTGAGAAAAATATATTAATGTTTGTAAAATACCTTATGAGCCCAAGTGAAAGGCAGTATATAAGCACAAGCATTATTATGGGAAATCAATGAATAAGGTAATAAACCAAATTAAATAAAAAATTAAAAAAACCCAAAAAGGTCTATACTCTGCACATAAACCCCATAAAATATATATTAACCTTAAATAATAACAGCCCATTTTCAGGAGTTGCTGGTTTTGGTTGTTTTTTTTTTTTTTAATTAATTAAGTCTTTTTCATTTACCAAAGTTCAAACAATTAATCACAGGCCTATGTAATCAAAAGTGGAGTTTATTTCTTATTACCTATTCACATTGCAATCCCAGCATTTGAGATGATTACATACTATATATAAACACACACCTACTATGTAATCATTTAAAGTGCTGTGAACAGTGCAAAGGTAGCTCAGAACGAACACTGTGTGTGCAGCAAAAAGCATTTATAGCATTCCAGGGTATGTCACATCATGAGGAAGACTAATCTGTTCCTGAAATGAATTCGACTTATTCATTAGTGAGATGAAGAAAGCTGATTACAGTGAACTATTTTCTTTTGCATCAAATAAGGGATAATTTTGCCCTAAAGATTTGGGTTTTTCCCCTTGAAGAACAAGACATGTTTTAAAGCAGATTGTGATTTTAAGGCAGCTGCAATTGGTCAATCACACCTGAATCCTATGGCTCTATTTTTCTTGGGTTTATTTCATCAGATCATTTTAAAATCACATATTAAAATTCACAGCACACAATTTATTATTTGTGCAAGTTTCTCTGGTACAAGTCAGCACTCTTTGGATACTTAAAGGAGCAATAAAGATGCATAAGAGTTTAACTAAAGAATTTTTTTAGTTGTAGTATTAATGAGTAATTCAGGCAGCAGGGTTTGGAGGGAAATGTAGAGGATCACAGCTTATTATGAGGAAATGCATTAATCAGAAAGAAGGCAGCCCAGCAGTCAACACTTACTTGTTCATTTATGTTTGCATGATAAGTAAAAATACATAATATTGCAAATAAAAATGTGAACAGCCTGTTCTTTTCCTTTCACAGCCAGGTTATTCAAATTTCCATTTTGTCTAAAGCTAATCCCAACTGGAACTGGAAGCAGCTCCAGATGCAGCAGCAGCTTTAGAAGGACATTGAGGTAGTTTACAGAATGAATTAATGAGAGTCAGTAGTGTATTCTACATTTGCAAATCCTTTAATCAAAGGCTCTTGGAGCAGTTAATAAACATTGCTGCACTGCTGCAACAGAAGAAACAGTTGCTGCAAAAAATTCTCAGTGTAAGCCCTACTGACTTACACTGGGTGTAGTGACTGGGCACCCAGTGACCAAGTCACCTTAGAAAATGAGACTTCAACACCTGAATTTTGACCAATTCTTAGGTATATAGATGCTTTCAATGCCTCCCAACTTTCTTTATTAAAGAAGATACAAGCACAGAGAGCTCAGCTCTGTTCTCTCACCCAGCTGGGAGCTGTTGGCACCAGCAAAGCTCAAATCCATGATGTGCTGAATGTCTTCATAAAATAATCAGTAGGAAATGGACAACGTGGAGATACTGCAGCATCTGACTTGATTTATAGGGTCAGAATTAGGCCCAGAAATAGGTCATAAAGAAAGTCATGTAATTATGACAGAGAATCAAGGCCATACCATGCTTTTACCACAAAAGTACCTTCCTGCAGTGACAGATTATTAAAATCCAGGGTAGGACTTGGAGGAAAACAGCAAACCAATTAGATTTTAAGGAAAAGTGGAGTAACCAAACATAAAATTTATACTATCTAGGGTTTTTTCTCCAGAGAGACAACGTTCCTTGGGCCCTTGACCATGTGACAAGCCAAAAAGATTGAAGCAAAAGTAACAGTTATTCTAAAGAGAATACTATTTGCAACAGTGTGGTAAAAAGGAAGTAAAAAAAAAAAAAGGAGAAAAATACAGAATTATTTACTTTGGTTTCTAACCTTAATTCCAAAATAAATAAATTAGAAAACATCAGAGAAATTGCATTATTTTGGTGCAAAGAGGCTTGGACAAACCATTTTACTTTATTTTGTTTTTCTACTTCTCAGATACTTCTGGAGGGCTTGAAGAACTGTTTGAACAGTCATGAGGCTGGTACAACTGAGGTCAGTTTTATGTGTTTAGATCAAGGGAAGTTCAAAGATTTTCCTTTAAATGAAAATTCATCCATAAGCTCCAGTGGCAGTGCCCCCAGTGGATGCCAGGGAAGGGAGCCTGGAAAAGATGAGGGGACTGCTGATATTTGGTGAAGGGAAAATGTTCTAGATAGGTAAAGTCTTATGAAATAAGGGCCTTTTTACCCTTGTAAAATCATGGCTCAGGCCTGCTACTTTGGCTAAGTAGAAGAGCACTGTGGGAAAGTGGCTCAGCTGAATTAGGGGTAGAAAAAGAAGTTATGTAACCATGACGTGTTCAAATTGTGGGGTATGGTTGGATTATGTTTGTGATGATTAAAACTAGATAACTCATGAAGGGGTAACTGCTGAAAAAGGCCTGGATTTTGCAGTGAAGGGCTCTCCTTTGCACTTGCCTGGGGTCTCTGTCATTATGGACCCTCACCCACAGGACAAAGGAGTGAGGGAAAGGATTGGTCAATGTGGAGCAAGGCTGTTGCATGTAGGTGTGGGAGCACTGATCAAACACAAACTGCTTACAGAACTGTCAGGACAAGCTTCAAGAGCCACCAGCAGTCCAGTAGGGGCTGGTGGAGCACAGCAGGCAGGGCAGAGGCAGCAGATGCTTCACAACACAAGCTCTGCAGCAGTTTAGGTCGTTTTACTGGTGAACTCTCCAAATTTAAGCCCGGGTCTCTCTGGCATTTGGATTTCAGCAGGTTGGACTCTATATCTTTCAGGACAATAGCAAAGAGATGTACTTGGCACATAACACAGAGGGGGGGAAGTTGTATGAACTTAGATCTGAGTGGTCATTTCATCCCAAGTCATAAAGCAACCAGTGTGAAAGCTCTCCTCTGAGGGTGGGTTTCTTCAGGTAACATATCACTGCAGGGAAGAAAAGGGCAACTGTGTCCTGAATGAAGCAGAATGACAATTCAAGGGGCTCTTTCTTGAGGCTGTACAGGATTTGAACTAGGTCACTGCTTTTTGGGTAAAATTCTACAGAGTATCAGTGTCTCAAGGACTGCAGTAAATTGTGGGAGCAGCTGAGGTCTCAGCTGATACAAACAGGCAGAGGGGTCTGCAGTCTGAGAGATCTTCCAAGTGCCTGGGTTACTTGAAGTGAAATATAGTGAAGACTTCTTGGCAGTGCTTGGTGTTGGGCACTGATGCAGGGTACAACTTGTAAGAACTGATGGTTTCATCATTTCCAACAGTTCACTGGGATGCAATTTGGCTGGTCCAGCAGATCTTGGCTCAGGACTTTGCTGTCTTACATCGTGTTTGTACCAGATCTCATTCCTTGGCATTCAGCTGTAGTTTGTGCCCTCCATCCAGTAAAGGATAGCAGGAGATTGGCAAGATGAAATGGTGATGAATCAGCTTCACTGTCTGGAAGCTTGGAAGTTGCTGACCACTGCCTCAAATGGGATAGTCTCTTCCAGAGGGTAACTGGTTGTCAGATGTCTTCACATCTGTGCAGAGAGGATTTGGGCTGTTATTTGTCCTGCAGGTTAGAGCAGAGGTGACTCAGGCACTGCTCAGGAAGAAATGTTGGGCCAGGGCTTTGGCACTTGAGTGAGCCAAATTTGTCCTGATTTGTCTGGTTATGAGTCTGAATATCTGATTCTGACAGAGGTGTTGGTGCATTTCTTTATGATCCCTTCCAGCAGTCTATAAGTGAGCATAAAATCATCTCAATCTGGCTCTGTTTTTATTATCAGGTGAAAGAATCAGAATTAAATGCCTTAGTTAAGACCTCTTCTGGACTTGATTTATGCAGAGAACACAACCAAAACTGATTGAATACAACAGGATTAATTTATTTGACTCATTTTAGAATCTAGTCCAAGACCCTCAATTATCTTTCAATCAATGTCAGTGAAAAATGGGGAAATACACTGTGATTTCTTAAGTTGTTATTTGCCTGCATGTTCACTTAGAGTCTAGTTTAAAAAAACCTCAGGAATCTGTGCTTAATATCTCTAAGTCAACTACACCATCATCTCTCTAAGGAAAGACAGTTTTACAGTTAAATCAGAATAGTTGTTATGAAGTACCAACATTCCCCATCAGTACATTTTGTCTAGTGCTTGCTTTAATTCCCACTGGTGTAAAAGAAGGTGTTCTTATTTGATAATATTTGAATCAGATTCACAGTCAATCACTGTACCACAGTACACTCTTTTCTTTTTGTTAAACTCTTGTATGATTCCCAGTTACTCTGTAATGCTGACACAGCTCCATCTATCCTGAATTCTGCTCAGATACACAAATCTTCTGTCAGGACTCCGTGTTTCGAGCACTTGGATGTGATGCTCTCTCTGCTTTCCTGTGACACCACATCCTAGTGATGTTTTCCCAGTAAAGGCAGTGCAGAGAGCAGATGAGCCAGGCTTTTTCTTGCTGCAAGGCAGAACTGAACAGTGAAATACCATCCACCAGCTGCAAGGAACAAATAGGCTTTACCTTGAGGCTTACCTCATCCTTGAGGCTCTTCCCTACCAATGCAACTGGAGAGCTGTCACTAGTGCAGTACTGGCTGCTGCTATGTGAAAGATGATCATATTCTGTGTTGGGAGTTTTTTCACAAACAGGACAGGACTGCTGTGATGTTCCTGTGAGCTTTTGATATTGCAGCATCAGCCTCATTACATGGCTGAGACAATTGGAAGATGGCAAAAGCTCAAATCCTGCCAGCAGCAGTCAGAGATTTCTTTGTTACAGAGCATTTAAAAACTTTCTAGCCAACAGCACATTGCTAAAGCTCACAGACAGTTGTTCTAGCCAATCACTAAAATCACACACACACCTGCTTCACACAATCTTGTCTCTATTAACAACACACAATACTTCATTATGAAGCTTAAAACCTTCTACTATCTCGCTAAGCATATTTTTCTGCAGTCTTAAGTCTATCTTAGCCATGCCTAAAACTCAAGCTATTGTTTCATGTCCTTGCTTGCTGTACTCTTGTAACTTTTTCTACTTTCAGGCTTTGCAGCTGCAGCTAGTTCTAATTTCTCTGTTCTGTTTCTAAGCCCTGCTTTCCCAGCTTTCTGAAAATCATCTTACCTTTACTCTTTCCTGCAATATAGTGTATTTCTTCGTTTTTTCCTCCTGCTGAGACCCACCCAAAGGCAGTATCCGCCCTCCATTCTTTCCCTTCTATGCTCTTGCCAGTAGATGGTGGTAGCAGTCGCTCTATTGATGGCAGCGCCATATGGTGCTGACGTTTGGAAAAAGCAGTGTTTTATGACAGCAGCAAGAGTGACTTCTCCTTGGGAATCTATATCCTGTCAAAGAATGTACGTTAGGCCCTGCTGAAGTGCTGCCACTTGTATTTAAGCCTCTGCAGCAGCAGCAGCTCCGTGAAGGAGCTCACCTTGTCTGCAGCCATCGCAGCCCAGTGTGAGAGCAGCAGAGGAGCTGCTGAAACAAAAGATACTTGTCCAATACATCTGATGTCAGATGCTCCAAAAACAAGGCTTCAGGGTGCAGGGAAGAAGTGCAAACTCCTATTGTTATGAATAAGAAGCTTGACTAGGCCAATATTCAAGCAGCAATCAATTTATTATTTAATATGGTAAAGTATGAGCAATACAGTGCTGGGTACAGTGGGGGAAGTGTTCCCTCCAACTGCACACTGATAGTTGAGGGTTACAGGTATTTATAGGGGTACTCATCAGCTTTTTTCAGCAGTTTCTATTTCCAATTTTTTTACTCATCAGCAATTTTTATTCCAAATTATTGCATCACAATTCTATACACTATTGTGATCTTAGTTTCTCAGGATGTATCTCAAAAGGAGGATCCCCAGATGGTGGTGGTCCAGTTTCCAAAAGAAGAAAGATTAATCCCATCTGGTGGAGTCCAGCTCCCCAGATGTGGGTCCACCTTTTAATTGCAGAGACTATAAATCTAACAACAGTGATGTCCAGCTTCCCTTTGGTCAAAACTATAAATCCTTGAGGTGATGTTCATCTTGCTTTCTCAAGCTGTTTTTCTCTGCTTCCATAAGGCGTGAGATAAGCATATTTCCTTTATATATATTCCAAAGCTATAGTTTCAAGGATACAAGTAATATTCTAAAATTATACTTCAAAAGGTTATTATTGCAGAGCTCGTTATGGATTAAATGCAAGCAAAAAGCAACATCCTTAACACCTTAATTCCAATGCTCCTAAATCAACCAGGGTTAATTGCAAACAAAAGATAGGTTCAAAGGCCTTTTTCCATGCTTTATTTTCCTCAGTTATTATTGGAATTCACAGCTCTCCCATTGTCGGGGTCCACACATTTCGCATCCATAAATTCACACATCACCTGTTTGTACCTGACACGAAACACAGCTTTGTATTTTACACTATGAGCAGTGGCTCTGCCCGTGTGGGCTCAGCAGAGCAGGAGCTGGGATACAGTGCTGGGCAGCTCCCAGGAGGTTCTTTGGCTGTGGTGAGGAAAATGTACTTAAATCAAAGTTACAGAGCAGGAGCCTGCTGATCATCAAGCTGCCTATTAATAGATGGTACATTTGGGAAGCCTAAAATGTCTCCCATAAATTAATAAGCTCGAAACTGGCTGAGACAGGGCCATTGTGTGATGTGCTAGGAAGGCTCTCATCCAAGTCTTAATGGTAAATTCTCCTCAGTTTTAAGGAAACTTTAATATATTTTTCTTATTATTAGAATACTACTTCTCTTACATTAAATAATTTATTAATCAATATCAAAAATGTAAAACATACAACTCTACAAAGCAGAACAATAACTTTCCATTTACTAATACATAAACATAAATATAACAATTTGAATAAGTATATTATGTAAAGCTATCTAATCATTCATAACCCATTCATGAAAACATACAATTAAAAACTAAAAAAAAAAATCAAACATATTTAAATAGTCTATGTTATTTGATTTTAAAAAAATTAAAAGTAAAGGATCCCAAGCCCACAGCCACCCTTTGACCAAAATCGTGGAGCCACATTATTCCACTGCTGCTTAAGTGGATGGAAGAAGGCAGAAAAACATAGAGCCTGCCTGGGTCACCAACAGGCCTGGTTATGAGGGATGGGCAGCCAACAAAGACAAGGTACAGGGATGGAGGAGAGGGAGAATACGGATGTGACCAACTGAGATGGACTTTTTTCTAATAATACACTCTTATTTTTCAGAAATATCCATTTAGCCCTTATCTGTGTTCCCTAGCCTGGTGTGACATTATTCTGATATACACCAAAGCAGTGGCTGGGCATACATATTCCATAAACACAGCAAAGGAATTGGGTTCTTGGAGACCTTCAGAGCTTAGCAGAAATGTAGAAAAAAATGACGTGGCCACTTGAGAGGTGAAGGTTCAAATCTTTGATTGAGAGTCATGTAGGAAGAAAGTTTTCCTAGACTTCATTTTCAGCATCTAAATCTAAATGATCCGTTTTTGTTTTCCTCCTGTGAGATAACCACAGCTCTATTCTCCAACTAATCAGGGAATTTTCAACAACTATATCTTCATGAAAACCTGCAAATGTAGTGTCTGCAATTTGCTGGTCTGATTTTTCAGCCTGCACAGCATTCAGCAGTTCTCTGGCATTCCTGGGATTACTGCCTGCTCGGCACTACATCAAGCTTCTTATTTAAGTTTAGTAGTGAGTTTAAGGATCTGAGTTTTAGACACAAATTTTTGCTTTGAAAATTGTGTTCAGCAATTGTATAGACTTAAAAAACCTCATAAAAATATACAAGGGAGCTCTCCTCCCGAGTCTTAACCCTGGCAAATTTTTAATTTCTCTTTCCTCCTTCCCAGGGAAAAGATTCACCTAAGATGCAAAGCATATAAAACTGTCAGATCATATGCATGATATGTATAATTAATGGTGTAGAACAAAGTGATAAACCCTACCCTGAAAATACAAAATCTTTCCTTTTTAAAGCTGCCTTCTGCTTTCACCCTTCCAATTCCTCTAGGACTGTGTAACATTGAAATGAAATCAGCTACTGGGGGGCAAGAAAACAGTGCCAACGTTGCCATTTTCATTGGAACAGGAACATTTTGGAGCCTGCAAAAATCTTGGGAAAGAGGAGTCCCTCATAGAAAGACTCTAGGGAGCTGTCATTTGAAATGCCTCTCTATTTCAGCAGTGCTGATATGATGTGGAAGACCAGTGATAGGGGAATGCTACAACATGGGGGTCTGACCACAGGGCTCAGACTCCTGGAAGCAGCACCATCATCCCTTCTGTGAATGATGTCTGGCAAAATTCTTCACCTTGGGAAAGAGCTGAAGTGAGTTACATAAAGCAGCTGCTGTTAGCATTGCTTCCATTCTTACATGACCTAATTGCATGGAAAAGGCTGGCTTATAATCACAAGGTAAAACTGGAAAACAGTTGCTGAACAGTGTTTGATGTTGTTTAATATTTGCTGAACTTGTTGTTTAGTTCACCTGTTGGGTAGTAGATGTGCAAAGTGGGGTATGAGAGCCAAAGGGAACATTTCCTGCTGTGTTGTGCACTGACAGTGGACAAGTCAAGGAAAGTTCACTCTACTCTTAAAATTTTAGTTTATGAGTTACTCGTGTGAAATCCAGGCAGGCTTTGCTGACCTGCTGCATTTAATCTCAATATTTACTCTGTCATTAAAGCACTGAGTTGTTTTTCCTTCTGTGCTGAAAATTACACTGTTCCATGAAAACTGCCATCACTTCTGGAGAAGACTGTGTCTAGTCTTCTAAATCTTTTTAAGTGGGCATTAATGGCATTATATGACTTTAGGGTAAAATAAACAGGAATGCTTGAAACAAACATCTGCTTTCACACACTATTATTAGAGTTGGGATGCTGAGGGCCTGGATTTATTTGTTTGGCTCAGAAGATGTGTTTCACCTCTGCTTTCAGAGGCAAGTGTGCAACATAGTTCTATTTCTGCCAGAATGTGTGCTATTAATTTATGGAAACTAAAGGCAGAGGGAGAGCTGGAAAAAGAATTTTTTTAATAACTATAATTCAGGCCGCTGAAAATAATACTTCCAGGTGCCTTCTATAGCCTATTGCCTGTGTCTTTTCTTTTTAGTTCTTTGTTGAATGAGCTATTTTTTCCTGTGTTTGATGTAGCAACTATTTCACTATATCTCTGTACATGAAAAAGTAGTTAAAAACACCTGCTGCAAGTTTATTTTTATTTAACTAACAAATTCATTTTTTGTTTTTTGCAGTGCACATAGCAACTTGAGTAGACCTCATTTATCCTATTCAGAAATGTAGGTACTTTAATTACAATGCTGTCTTCCTCCTCAAATCATTTTAAAATGATGGATTTTCAATTTGTGTAGTCTCTCCTCATACTGTACATATTTTTAATCCGAGGCTCAGTTTATTACCATCTGTACCCCTTCAAAGGCCTACAGGATGCTATTAGGAAACCAGGTCACAAGGACAGAACTCAGCAGACAGATTTCAGTTTCTTTATCCTTAGAAACAGGGCTCCAGGTACCAGGGAGACCTATTCCTCCTTATTCTTTCAAAATTTTTAAGCCTTTTATACTTAGTATTTAATCTTTATTCCAGACACCAGTAGAGCAGACAAGCAAAGTAACTGTAAACTCTTCCCTCCGTGATGTCTGTGGTTTATACCACGCTTCCATTTGGGTCTGTAATTTACAATGTGGAAAACAACACTTTTTCCATTGAAATAAAATAAAATTATTGGCTTGGTTCTTCAAATTTGTATTTTGTCCAACACTGAAATTATGTTTTTGTTTTTTTTTTTTTTGGTTCAGTGTATGAACTAACCTTGCAGTATTGAGGACAAAATGTTAAGCAGAGCAGTAAAGAAGGTTACTCTGAAGTTGCAATTCATGACTGGTACATATGGATGGGCATCAAATCCTGATACAACAAATGAGAAGTCAGTGGTTGGACACCTTTCTGGTGACTTTGTGAGCCAATAATTCCATGTACTGTGGGCATGCATGGGTTTCCTAATGTGTGAGGATCTGGCTTGGTTCCTTGTTCTATATATTTAGGTGAAAATGAAATTAGAGAGCAAGAGAATGTGGTTTTGAATATCAGAAAATTGAGTCTCTGTAGAAAGTCCTTATGGGACTGTTTATTTATGTATAGTTAAGGTTTGCAGCCACTATGTGTTATATGGTGATTGCCTGTAGGGAAAAAAAATGTATTTATGCATAATGAAATAGTGCACAGTTCCTACAAACAGATATGCTGGAAATTAAACCAGGAGAAGAAAGTATTTCTTTACACTATTCTCAGCAGTGTGTTGGGAATATATAGAGTTTCCTAAATGATACTTGAGCCTCTCCAATAGGTACATTATTAGATGTTTGGTATAAAACTTCACTGGCTGTGCAAAAACCCAGGATGTGTCATCACAAATGCATCTTCAGTGAACCCTTTTTTTAAAAAAAAGTTGCATTACTTCCAAGTTATTTTCACTATAAATAAAAATATAGAAAGCATTATTTTCTTTAATATCTTTAATTTTGGAGTTTGTCACCTCAGATCATTACTCAGACCTACTCAGTCCATGGCTTCCTTTCCTGGCTGTCCAACAAAGACACCTTTCCATGAGTGACTGCACCTGGTGCCAGCAAAGAAGGTTTTGTGGTGTCAATATATCTCTACTTAGAGATGAGTGAAGGTAAATTTTCCTTCCTCCTGAACTTAATTTGTGTCCTGTTTTTATTTGTTCATGTCAACACAAAATTAGAACAATCACAAATACACCCAGTAGTGCCTGTAGCTCTCCAGCTCCCTCTCAGAAGATCACCACAGGACATGAGAAGGAAAAAATGAAATATTTTTGATGTATCTTATAATATATATATATATATATATCCTGTATAATATTTTGATGTATCCTGATGTATCTGTCTCCTATTAGAATGTAATGAAAATACAATTTCTGATAGAGATTATTTAGCCATATTTTATATTTGAGTATGCCCCTATTTATATGATCTCTTTCCCCACTATGATGGAGAAAACAGAACCATTAATTTTATAAGCCTTTTTTTACATTAGAAACACAGAAAAATTTGGGTCGGAAGGAACCTTAAAGATCATCTAGTTCCAAACCCCATTCCATGGGGAGGGAAATGTTCTTTACATTATTAGGGCCAGCCAAAAATTACACAGAACTACAGATAGGATTAAGATTTAATAATAAACCAAAGAATTTATCACAGATCTATAAGCAGCCACAAAAAGCAGGCACTAGACTTAGAAATTTGGGGAAATGTTTTCAGTTTCACTGGTAGTACATAGAAATAATCCTAACTTTTTCCAAAAGGCTATTCTGCTATTTCCTTTATCAGTGCCACATTCTATATGTGTTTAAAGTTTTCCAAAATAGCCTGAAGTTTAACATTTATATCTAGAATAAGCTGAAGGGATTCCCCCCTCCTACTTCCCAGCACAGGAAAAAGAAAGTAGAAAACAGGAATAAAAAAATCCAAATATTCAAACTGCACTAAGCTTTAAATCCAGCTTCCACAGGTGTATAATATCAGTCACCAGAAGCTATCAAAAATCCTTACTTATGTGTAGAAGTAAGATAAGGAATTGTTCTGTTTCTCCTGTAATGCTTTAAGTTTGCAAAACTGGGAAGAAGGCTTTTTAATCCTGTGGCACAAGATTTCTATCAACAACTCTGGGTAACTATTTCCTTTCAGATTCTGACTGCATGAAGCTCTTGCTCTCACAAGCATACATGAAACCCTGCAGGTAGGATAATCCAGATTTAGTTAATATTCTGTAAAACTGATAACAGTGTGAATTCCATTCTTCCTCTCGAGTGCACAGTTGTGCTTTCAGCTACTCCTGATCAGGTGATTTGTTAGTACACAGAAGCTCTTACAAATACCCCCTCTTTGCTGGTGCACTGGGTGTGACTGGAATTTGTAGGAGCCTTTCCCACACAGAGTATCCCTGCCCAGGGAAATTGGTTCTTCCTACAAGTGCCAACCCTGTATTTGCATATGGATTTCATGACTCAGCTCAATGCAGACTTTCCTACCTCTTTTTTTTTTTTTTCTTTATTTTTCTTTTTTCCATTTTTTAAAATTTTATTTTTCCTGTGCCTTACAACAACAGGCTTTTTCCTAAGAAAATAACTACCTGTTCCATGGATGTTTTTGCACAGCCATCACTGCTGCACTGCAGTAGACATGAAATTGTTCATAAGTTCAGGGGAAAGCTACTTTAGAATCAGTTGTGGTTCACAGATGCTGTAAACATTTATTTTGATCAGTTAAAAAACATGGCTGCTTTTACTAAAAGCAGTGCCTGGGATGATTTTGTTTTGATTGTTCAGCACTGTTGGTGTTGAAAATAGGTGTGTCAGCATTTGAAAGATGGTCCTCAGGCACTCAGATTTCTTTAATAGCAAGCAAAATTCTCATTAACAGGCAATTTAAAAAAGCAATACTATTCATTTTTTGGGCTATTAAGCATATAGAGTGTTTATATTTCCAGCAAAGAATGAATTAATGGAAAATAAAGTCCTGTCATGCACTAGTGCCACAGCATTTCAGCATAATGTATGTGAGGCTGGTTACAAGTCAGGCTTTCAACAGGATTATACATGATCAAAGCTTCTCAAGTGAGAACTATGTAGCTTAAATGATTGAACACAATTCTAATGTTTGTTTTCTCTCTTTCAAATCTAAGTTTTTTTTTTCTTGTTAAACTAAAAAAACCCTCCACCTGTGGGTCTCTGTACTTCCCTAATTACAGGCAGATGTGTTCAGTGTCACATCCCTTCAGCTCAGACAGCTCAGGTGTTTTGCCTCAGGTGCACATTGCTGGTAGGATTGACTGTATCAGCCTGAAAATATCTGCCTGTTTTGATGCCTAAATAAGAGATCAGGGCCAGGTCATGGCAAGGCAAAGTGCTGTTCTTTGAAGGAAAGTCCCAGCAGGTGGGACAGTGTGTCCAGCCAGGAGGGATGAACTCGTTCACAGGGACCTGACTTTCCACCCTCACCTTCTGCCAACCCTGACTTCTCAGGATGATCATTCACCCTGGGAGGCCTGGTGCCTGAAGTAGTTATCCATCACTATAAGCACATCTCAAACCATCAAACACCTCCCACAGGGCTCTTGCAGATGTTAGGTTAGTGATTTTAAGTCAGTGAAGTGACTTCTGAATTTTTGTGTGCATGGACATAATGCTAGAGTCTATCAAAATTCAGTGCTTTTGAAAAAAACTATTAATGAGATGATACTGAAGCTCTTATTTATTAATTGTTTATTATTATCCAGAAAACACCCATGTAATCAAGTATATATATTTGGTTTTGATATAAAGCTCATGAAAACCGCAACCACACTCTCTGTTGTCGGACCAAGTGCAAATTTGCTAGCTCTTGTAGCAATGATACCTGATTGGAATTTTTGTTATGAACAAACCTGTGGTAATCAGAAAAATAGAAATGACCACAGACACTGAAAGTTTTGATCTGCGGCCTTGGAAGAAGCTTGGATTGATGTAAAACTTAGATAGTAAGTAAAAAAAACATACTTATGTTTCTATAGTTGTAGGTAAGAATGTGCTTCAAGTAAGTGAGAAACTGTATTGATAAGATGGTGAAGGGTTTATAGTGTAGGGATGTGGCTGTGTGGAGTAAGCTAAGAGTTTGGAAGTTATAATAGAAGTGTGTTATAGTAAAATACATGTGTGTATGTGAGATGGCGGCCCATTGGACAAAGTATCTGCAGCGCAGCAAAATTAAGTGAAGGTGATAGGTTAGAAAAGCAAAATAAACTTTGTGGCATCTGTCTATTGGATTAGAAAGTTCTATATTGTCATGTAACAAGGAACTTGTGACTACTTTGAGCTATGGCTGACTGCTTGCTCCCTTAAAATCTCAGAGCCTCTGAGACTGATGTTTATCTGAGCAATAAATCCTTCTTAGCCCACTGTGGTTCCCTTCCTTCATTAAAAGCAGAGATAACGATACAAACCCAAATGGTTTCATGAGCCTCAGAACCTGGTCATTTCTGTGACTTTCACAATCCCATGGATCAATTTTTTCAACAAAAACCATTCTCTGCCCATAAAGCAGAAATTGCAGTCCATTATCACAGACTAGGATGTGCAGAGGTGCCTCCAGTCTGTACAGGTGCTGTGACAAGCTGTCCCTGCCTGGCACGGGCCCTTCCAAGGGACCACTGGGAGGAGAAGGGTCACTGTCACTCTGCACCCCATGTGCAGAGCCTGGCCACAGAGAATTAATGTGGTGTCGGTGTCCTGCCTTTCCTCAATGTCACCGATGCCGCACATCTGCTTTCGCACAGTCGGCAGATGTGGCCGAGCAAAGACACGGAGTCAAACTCTGCAGGAAGGCTGCTTGCAAGTGCTATTAATAGAAAAACCACATACAGGAGCAATTTAAGTAACTTCACTTCCTTGAGGAGACAATACTGGGGGCAGGAAAAGATTCAAAAGTAAAATACATGGTATTGTTAGAGACGTGAAAAAATAGTGTCTCGTTCATTCCTTTCTTCCCCCTCCAATTTAATCTGCTCTTTTGATGGAGGCAAGGACAAAGTATTTTGTCCACAAGATCCATTGATTGATTTGTCAGCCTTTTAAAAAAATAAAATCTCCTCAAAAAAAAATTTTTTTTTGTTAGTGGCCCCCGAGGCTTCCTAAGAAGAAATTTATGCCGTATCCAAAATTAGAGAAGAAAAGGACTATTCTGTTTAAGCCTTGTTATCCATTATCTTATCTCAAAAATCTATCACTTCCAGAGTGCTTCATCTGCCTTTTAAACTTAGGGAGTAAGGAGACAAATTCTCCAAATTAACACTTCAAAGGAGTTAGTTTATGTCAAACGACACACAATTTGCACAGCACTTAACCCATGCATTTTCCTGACTTCTAGAGCTCTTTCCTTGGAAATCATTATGGGAAGTGTTGAAGTAGCAACTTCTGACATTGATATGTTGCAAAATACCTCCAGAGCACACAGAAAGTCTGAGAAGCTTCCAGCTGCTTGGTGTATGTATGTTAGAAACTGTAGACTTTGTCGTGTTCTCCTGTTTTTGCAGTGAGAATGCCCTCGAGGCAATTTAGACCATCTGCTGTGAACACATGAAACCCTTCCCTCCGCAGCCGGCTTGCCACTCGGTTTAACGGAGCCAAGATGCCAGGCACAGCTTGGACAGCCAACAGTGTGGAAACCAGCGAGTCCACAAACTTTCAGGATAAGAAAAATGAGAGAATCAAACATAGAAATTAATGCCACAATTAAAAAAAAAAAAAAAAAGCCAACAACAAAAAAACCCCACCAAAACCCCATATATAATTTTGTGCTGCTGTTGTTGCAGCAGCACTGCAGAATTTATAGCTAATCAAGCCATAAACCCCAAGGTAACATTAATCAGCTTGCCAGCCATTGCAATGTACATTTACTTTTAAAGAACTGCATTTAAAATAGTCCTCATTTCTTTTTCTGAAAAGCCCCAAGATCCTGATTATCCTGTTCAGCAAATCTCTGTATAAAACAAACAGTTTTGCTAGCTCACCGTTGAGCCACCCAATTTCTTGTACAGTAACAATGAAGCTGTAGATGAGTGCTGATATCACTTCTTTTCTTTTTACTTCCCTTAAAAAATGTGTTGTTGGTGAACTGACAAAACTCGTTGGGTTCATTCCTACTTCAAATTAGTAACAGCTCTAGGTTAATGATAGTTTAGAAATTAGTAATGTTGAACAGCATCCCAGTTCTGTATTTTAATTTACCAGTTGTGTTGTTCTCTCTGTTCTGGCTCCACAGCTTGAATAAAGATCTGTGAGAAGTCCAGTCACACCAGTGTAGTTTTGTTGTGCTAATGACCTTCCTCTGAAGCAAACAGCAGAAAAATATATTCTGGGCTATGCTTATGATTGAACCACCCTGGGAATTTGGTTCTGCTGCTGCTATTAGCAAATCACACTGAACTGGTTAATGACCTTAATTTAATTAGAAACTGCTTTTGGTTTTACACAAATTTGGAAAAAAAAACCCCCACCAACCCCAAACCCTCAGAATCCATAAACTAACCACACATTTGGGGTTTTTTTTGGTTTTTATCCTTTACTGTATGACCAGGATGGATACTGAACTCAGAAGGAAAAGGATTTTTTAAGGATATCATGTCCTAGCAGCTCTGTCATGCATGCAGGATGCCCATGGTTTCTGGAGACACATCTCCATTTTAATTTAGGCCTCTTTCTCCTCCAAACAAAACATCTCCTGTCACCCAACACAGAGTACTGATATCCTGCCTCCTATTTTCCAGGCTCTCCTTAGATTGCTTGTTAGGGTGTCCTTGTGCCACACCAGACTGGCCAGCAGAGTTCTTGGGCGTAAAAATGAGGAGCAGGGAAAACACTTGGTACTCTCTTAGTTATAAGACATTCACTAGCAAGCAAATTTGAAGTGCATTGAGCTGTGTTTTCCAACATTTCCTTCTAGTGTCTCCTAGAGCTGCTCTTCAGTGTTTCTATCCATGAACCACTCTTCAGTCTTCAGCATACCCTGATTTTTATATGGCTTCATATTTCCCAGAACTTATTAGAAGGCAAGAAAGGATGTTGCAAAAGTCACACTGCAAACACTGTACCAAATGGAAAAAAAGCAGCACTGGAAAGCTGTTCCCTTATGGATGTTTCCCTTGAGACTTGGTCACAATTATTTTAGGAGGTAAAACATCACACACTAAATACATTTAATTATTTGAATCTTTTCCTGCTTCGGACAGATTGTGACAATCTTACATAAACACTGGCACCGAATATTAGGGAAATCTGATTTTTGACCCACATCTGATTATTTTGCAGCACTCACAACTGAGCTTCCAGTGGAAGATTTCCCCACGTCAAGTTTCTAAACAGGATAAATAAAGCCATCTGTTGTGGAAGCAGGATTTTTAAATTATATGCCCTGTTAACCACTGTTTTGCACACTGAACTATTAATGTCTAAAGAAACAACCTTGTGCCTTTATAAAAGGGGTTCTGCTCTCCTGATTTACACATTTCTGGGTCAGATATCAGATGTCTAAATTAACCTTTAGTTTTACATTCAGTTCTATCAGACAGGTTTCAATCTCCTCCCTTTCCATTGACCCCTTATGTTTCTTTGTCCTTCCTACTTTCTCTTGAGACTTGGTCACAATTACCTTGAGCTCTATTACAAATATAAGGGCAATAAATGTTTCAAAAAAGTAGGTAATTAAACTAATATTTCTAAATATTAAATGTGTTATACATATCTGGTAAAGTAATTGAAATATATCTTATGAAAAAGATCTCATCAGCCTCTAGCCCAATGAGAACATCATCTCTGCAGAGATGAGCAAGGAGTATTTAATGTAAATAAGGGGGATTTCCATGGTAAGAATACACATGGTTTCCCCCAGACCTTTCAATGAGTGTTTAAGAGAAGCAATTTTCCTCATAGATAAGTAAATTTGAAGACTCCACTTGTTTAGCTAAATTGTTGTTGAATCAGCAAGAGGTTAAATTGCTATTTCCAGGACTACTCTGCTCTCTGCACTCCCTTTAGTCACAGAAAGAAGCAGCTCTTGTTGGAAAAGAGGGGAGTGAACAGAAATTTCTGCTGCAAATTAGCACATGGAAGGAACACTGTGTGCTGTTTCACTTAATCACTTCGGGGGCCCATATGGGTTACTTTAATAGGGCTTAATATTTGTCCTCTTTTTATTCTTCTAATAACAGATACACCAGGCTAGACACTGGCATCTCCTTAAAGAAATTGGGGCACCATCTGGATTCATGCCAGTTAACATTCTGCTCAGTTGGCTCTAAGCCTTAGAAAAGTTCAAATATATATATATATATATATATATATATATATATATATATATATATATATATATGTATATATATATATATGTATATATATGTATATATAATATATACACACACACATATATATATATATAAAGATTGAAATTCTTCTGTGTGGTTTATTATATATTTATTTATTTCTATGGCAATGTCTTGCCCTGTTAGTCTACTGCAAGGCTTTAGGGCCCTTGGTGATTTTGGGATTATGAACTCTGCCAGTCACATGATTTGGAAACATGAGGTTAAATCCACGGAGCAGTAGCTTGGGTAACACTTAAAAATATGCATGCATTTAAATAATAGATGTAATTTGCTGATATAGAAGGCAGAGCTGCAGCTCACATTTCAAATTCTAATTTTCAGCAGTTTGCCATGACTGAAGCATTTGCTTTGATGACTTTAAAACATCAAGCATATCTAGAGAAGAAAAAGACGTATAGGTCATATTGTCTGTGTTTTAGTAAAGCACAAGCTTCCATGTTTAGCCTGATACCTCTGTGTTAGAATTATCAAACACCCTAACTGAGGCTGGAGAGCCTAGTTTATGTTGTTTTTAATGGTCACTATTGTCCTATCACCCCTCACCCAGCATTGCTTTGAAGATAAAGCTTTGAATACTTCACAGTTAATTTGAGCTCGTTTGACTGGTCAGTTACCTTTGTTGTTAAAATTTTGTGCTTGCTCTCTACAGTTGCTTTATTTAAACCTTCACTTTATGTTGTATCTATTGATGAAAATACAACTTCATGTGGAAAATTAGAAACTGGAAAAGCTGCAAGAAATAATGAAGAAATGGTCTGGAAGAGAACCAAGGTGAGATTTAGAAATTTCTGAATTGTAGAAATGGAAAGAACCAAACCATCACTTTTCCTCTGAACCAAATAGGTTAAAACATACAACATTTCTATTTTTTATTTAACCAGGTGAATTCAAAAGGCACAAATTGGTATCTTTAGAGTGGATTGGTTTATACTGTAGGTACCCTATTGACTTCTATTTTAACTTGAAGATCATTTCACGATGAAATACACAGGGTTTTCTACAGTCTAATCTTTCAAACTGATAATTTCAGAGAGGGCAGATGAAAAAAAAATCAGTATTTTGATAGAAAGTACAACCAAATATTCTGATTTAATTATAAAAAAGTGGTTAAAATGCCAACAGAAAAATGGCTAAATTATTTGCCATGTTAATGTATTTATTCCTTCTCATATTCTTCTCTCTGTAACAAAAGTTTGCTTTTGTTTTTAGCTAAAGGCTTAATCCTTCTAGTTTTAAAATAGTAAATTACCCCCAAGAACAAATGAGATCCTGAGGGAAGTATTTAAAAAGAAGAGAAACAAGGATATTTATCTTTCTTGCCATTTGGCAACCAACTCGAATATTTAAGTTAGAAGAATGTTTCTCCTCAGGTTATCATATGACTGATAGAGAGAGGACAGGCCACAATGCTAAACTAAGTTCTTGCTATGAAGAATCTTTTGAAAGTCCTACTTCTTTTCCTCTAGACAGCATAAGTAATGTACAGATGTAAAGAATTGAAATTTAGGTGACAATAGCGGCTCTGAAGAATATTGAAAGGCTTCTGAACAAATAAACATCAGCTGATAGCAAACAGTGCAGCAGTTTGACATATGGACATTTAATTCAGGATTGCTTACTATTTATTATGTTGTGTCTTGGCAAATAAATTAGTCCTAAGTACATATGAATGAACCCAACCATTTCTAGGCACTTAATCCTATTAAAAAAAATCCTCTGAAAATCTAGATAGTGAACATTTGAGAACTGATTACCATGGCCTTAATTTTGTCTTTTTTTCCTTCATATAATTTTTCTACCAGGTTATATTCATAAATAATTTACCATGTACATGAGGGACTGAAGGCATCTCAAAAAAATCTCTTTTCCATAGAGCTGAGATGTTCTAGATTTAGTTACATTTTGTATTTGTTTTTCCTTTTTGCCTCCTCTCTGAGTCACTACTAGGTTTAGACTATTCTTGAGCTTTCTAAGGAAATATGAGCTCTTGTCCTCTGGGTTGTTTTCAGGTAGCACAGTTTACTGTAGCCCTGGAAACTGTCCAATGACCATCCAGAATTCAGATTTCTCTTCTTCCCTCTAATAAAATGTACAATAAAAGGGACCAGCTTTTCCATAGAGTGTCAGAATGGCAGCTCTCTACTTGCTGTTAAACTGAAGGATTTTGTTTGCAGATACAGCCCTTAGGACCTACATCTTGTGTATATATATATATATATATATATATATATATATATATGTACACACATAACATTTAAAATATATATGAAATATATATGTACTATATATATATTTAAAGTATTTACTTTTTCCTCATTTCAAGTTTTCTCCTATTTATCTTGTGACAGGTTGCAGCCCTCTTCTGAGCTTCTGCTTTGGGGCAAGTATGTTGCAAAACCACTGCAGTGACTCAGAAAAATAAATTAATACATAATTTATTAGGTTTTACAAGGATGGACTCACAGGAAATCAGATTTACTCCCCCTTGAACCAGTTTTCTACATTCTAGGAATACAGTTATAATGCAAAATAGAATATTTGGAACTTAGTAGGTTTAAGTGCTTATTTTTCCCTACAGGACAGTAATCAAATTTTTGGTGTTTCTTTATATACTCCTGAGCACAATGGTCAAGATCTAAAGCTCTTACGTGAACCTGTGTGCAAATAACAGTTTTCAGGTGAATGTTAAACAGTTTTCAGAACAGATAATACTGTAGTCCTTGGAAATTGTGTAAAACAGCACATTGGCCAGATATTTTCTAGAGAGGGAACAGCTGTAAGAGAGTTTTAACCTCTCCCTGTGGGAAATAGTAAAGGTAAGAAGACTTTCAGAAAGCTGAGAAGGCAGTCCTTAGAAAGAACAGAAAACTTAGAACTAGCTACAGCTGTAAAGTCTGAAAGAAGAAAATTTACAATAGTACAGCAAGCAAGGACATGAAACAATAGCTTGAATTTTAGGCTTGGCCAAGATAGACCTTAAGACTGCAGAAAAATATGTTTAGCAAGATAGTAGAAGGTTTTAAGCTTCATAATGAAGTATTGTGTGTTGTTAATAGAGAGCAGACAGGCAAGCATTGTGTGAAGCAGGTGTGTGTGTGATTTTAGTGATTGGCTAGAACAACTGTCTGTGAGCTTTAGCAATGTGCTGTTGGCTAGAAAGTTTTTTAAATGCTCTGTAACAAAGAAATCTCTGACTGCTGCTGGCAGGATGTGAGCTTTTGCCATCTTCCAATTGTCTCAGCCAGGTAATGAGGCTGATGCTGCAATAAAAGCTCACAGGAACATCACAGCAGTCCTGTCCTGTTTGTGAAAAACCACCAGCACATCTCCCTTCTTCTCTTGTTTTCTTGTCATGGTGATTAGAACTTCCACCGTCTTTGGAAAGCTCTGCCACTTCTGTCTTACTTCCAGCCAGTTACTCCTACTAACAGGAACAGGAATACAAGTGGTACACAACACAACGAGCAGGTGAATGGGTGCACCTCCCTGCTAGGATCCACTCCCATCTTCTTTGGCATCAAGAATTACATCCTCCACTTTCATGTAGCCTCTTTATCCTTTTCCTGCAAGGCTGTGCCCATTTTGAAGGAATAATTTGATCGAATGCATCTTCCATCATCAATAGCAGTTTTTTATGGCAGCAGTGAATCCTTTCTGAGGACATCTGCAGACAAATACAACACTGAGTGATAGAGGGAAAAAATGTAGAGCTCAATTGCTATTTCTGCTTAGTTTAGGAATGGAAAAATATTGGAAAAATTAGTGGATGTATTAATGAAACTCATGTTCCATTAAACTTTTGACCAGACAGGGGTGACTCATGTGCCAAGCTGCTGGACATTCACACCAGCAAAGTAATCATCCCAGAAAACATTTCCTTCAGATTTGTGGAGACGTGTGATTTTCAGTTTAACTATAGGTTTTTTCCTTTGAATTTCTTACAATTTTAAAACCTGCACAAGAACAAGGCCTGTCTGTCACTTCACAAACTGTGTCAACTTACTTTAAGGCTTCCTGTCTCTCACCCTTCAGGCAAGACTTGGCTTTGCATAATTTACATATTTTTATAATTCAGAAACTTTGTGGATGATTTTTCAGTGTGACTTCAACTCTTTTGTTGTAAAGGTAACATTTTACTATGTGACAGAAACAAAAACAAGATCCCATCACAATAAATAGTTACCATGAACTCCTCTTGGAATATGCATTCAAGGATACCAGTCACTGTAAAAAGTAACAAATACTAATGGCATTAAGAATGAGAATACAGACAGGGCAGGCATGAAGAATTAGAAATAAAAAGTTCTACCATACCCTATTTCTTATTAGAAATATTTCTGTTCCTCTTAGGTATATTTAAAGGACTCCAACCTCAAACATAGAAAAATCTGAATTTAACATTAGCCAAAAAGCTAAAAAAGGAGATGTGTTGATTTAAAGAATACCCAGTGACATAACTTCTGGTGTTCATTTATCATATCTTCATGTGCTCTTACTTTACATGATTTTACATGTAATGCTTATTAAAAATGGAAGTATGTAATATATGAAACAAATACCTATGTCCCTGTTCCATGTGAAAATTCTTTGATTTGTGGTTACATGTAATAGATCAATGTGTACATTGTTCCTGTCCTCCCACTAGATGGATCTGATCCGTTCTGTTCTTTCTCCCATATGTATTCACATCTGCCACAGTGGGAGGTAACCCATTTAGAAATGGAGAACAGAACCTTGGACTAAGTTGTGATCTCATTTACATCACTCAGTAACAGAGTTACCAGCCCTCCACACAGGAAATCCTTTATAATTGCTGCTTGTACCACGCCCTCACCCTCCCAAATTAGGATTTATTTTATTTGGATAACTCACATTATAATATAGTTTCTATGTGTAAGTACAGAGGCCAAATCTGTAGCATTCTGAGATGCATGGAAATAAATGAAATATAACAATTGAAATATTGTTATTTTTAAAATATTGCCTTATGTGTTTCCAGTTGAATATAAACAACCTCATCTTCGAGTTTCCTTTGAATTGATAACCTTTTCTGCTTTAATCCCCTTGTGTCACATAACTTCTCCTATACTGATCAATATTAAGGATAGCTTTGCCACTGTACCCAAGTGCATTATAAATACCATCAATGTTAGTCTCATTACCCTTTTTTGCTTTCAGTGAGTAGAGATCTTCACTGAACCATCCATGACAATTTTGTCAGATTTCAGAATTACCACAGTTAATTAAGAATCCTTTTAAATCTTAAGGACCCTGAAAACGGTAGGAAATAGACTGTACAGACAGAGAGGTATTGACTTCTTTGGCCCCCATTGGATAGTTTTAACAGTGTGCTCTATCTCAGCCTTACATTGGAGTAGAATAGTCATATAAAAAGAAAAATTCCTTCAACAAAAAAATGCACAAAAGTGTAAACAAATAATTATGTCTGTAGATTCTTTATTATTAAAATCAAGGGAAGGAAGAGGTACTCAATGTGTCAGTCACCTTGTAGAGAACCTGGATTTTGACAGCAGCAGAAGAGTGAAAGCCAGAAATAGAGAGCATACCAAAAAAGATTAATTCTCAGTGGAAAGACGATTTTCTCCTAAGAAGAGCCTTTATACTTGCTGTGAAGTTAAAGAAGAGCACATAACAAAAAAAGATACCTGATAGCAACCACAACTTGGCTGCTCATAAAACTGCTAACTAAGCACACAGAGTATTTGCAGCTCAGAATTGTGCAACTTTCCATAAAAATTTCACTCTGTGGGGAACTACGTGCATTGAAATTCATGGAAGTGCTTACTCACTGCAAAAATGTTCAATGTCCAAATTAGATGCCCTTCATGAGGCAGTAAAATATTACAAATTCAGTATTTTTTACATGCCTACTTTGAAATTGACTTTACAGTACACTTGCACTAATTACCCAACATGGCCGGGCCTCTAACATTAAAAATAAGTAGTATGCAAATAGTGAGGGCTTTTTTAAAGTGCATGTGCTCAGTCACAAGTGGTTACTGAAGGCCATATTTTTATTGACATTTCTTCCCTCATAGAAGCTGTATCTTTTGGTGGATGTCAGAGACACATTTTCCACATTTCCCACTTGGAGAATTTGGGTCTGTGGTGAATCCTGGATGCTTTGTAAGGCTCCTGATGCTCTCAGGAATCTTATTGTTTCTATGAAGGACAGAAAGGCACAGGGAAAGAGGAGACTTTCCTTCATATCACCCCAATCTAGAACCACTTCTGAAATCCTAACACCTGGCATGCTTCCCAAGGAAAGCATTTAGGTGAGCCCTAATTGCACATCCAGCACCATGGGGACACCCCAAATAGAGGCTGAGGTCCACCTGGCTCCTCCGTAAGGTTTTTCTGGCCCCTCCAGAAGGTTCTCCCAACACCTGGCCTGATTGCACCTAATTAGCAATGATCAGCTTCAGGTGTGGCTGCAGCCCCACAGCTGATCCCAATTAACTCTGCTTAATATAACTGGAGAAGGCAGGAGCACAGCTTTCCTCTCTGAAGGAAGCTCAGCAGCTCAACCTTGAAGAACAGGTATGTACCCATGTTGTTGTTGCTTTTAATTTTTGCTGGTGCCCTGTTGTTATCAAAAATGTCTGGATAAATCAAACTATCATTAGTATTAGAAGGCAGGAGTTACTTTATTCACACCATTTGGTGTGTGTGAGATTGCTCCACAAATGTACAGGCTCACTTGGAAAGCTTCTCAATATTTGTATGTTTTTAGAAAACAAAGGAATTAATGCACATTGGCTATAAATTGCATAATTCTGTTCATAAATTAGTATTCTTTTATTGATTTATCTATTCTCATGCTAATTAGCCCACATTGGCAGACTTTTTATTATCTTTTTCTCAGAGAGTTTCTCAATGCAATTACTGAATTGTCTTTGTTAGGTTCCTCTTTATCTCAGGTTTCTGCAACACTTTGGTCCTTGTTGTCCATAAATTCTGCCTTCTTTGTGTTCCCTTCTCGGCAATCCATCTCTCCCTCAGCTTTTGTGCTTTGAGACATACCAAGGCTAGTTTAGCAAAACTTAGTAATATTCCCAAACCGTATTCTAACAATAGCGACTCGTCGAAAAACCTGTAGAAAATTTACAATGTTTCTGATGAGGTAACAATGTTAATTAGACAAGTTAATGAAACATAATTAGTTGCAGAAGTTCAGCGTTGGCGGCCGCGGCCGGCCCCGGTTGCTGCGCGGATCGGGGTTGCCAGGTAACCGCCGGGCCTGACCGAGCCGGGCCCGACCGAGCCGGGCCTGGGCCGGAGAGAACTTAAAAACCAAAAGAAAAAACCCAAAACCTGACGAAAACCCCAGGAAAAAAACCATCAAAGCACATGTTTGATGAGTGCCCCGAGGGCCACTGTGCTGCCGCGGTGGCCGTGCCCACCCGCCTGAGGGCTCGGGGCAGTGCGGGCTGATTTCAGGGCATGCCTTTGAGGCATTCATGCGATAACGCTTCAAAATATTTGGCTTTTAAAGTTTTGGTTGTGGCTGCTGGATAGAAAGCTTCGGGTGTGAGACTTTGATGGAATAGTTGCATAGAAATAAATGAAGGTTTAATTATGCCTCTTTGCATAATTAAGAGTTCAGAACACTTGGGTTGTTTGCCTCCCCCAACACTCTACTCCTCACCTGAGGAAAAAGTTTTAATGGTGCTCATGATCTCTGGGTGCCTGAGCGTTTTATTTCACATATTTATTTGAGTGGCCATGACTAAGAAAAGTTAGAGCTGACACTTTGTTTTTCCCTGTGGGAAACTGCAGTGGAATGACAGAAAAGTGCTATAAACAAGTGGTATTATGTGTCGCAGACATCTTTTCATGAAAATCCTTTCCTTAGGATTTTTTCCTCCTGAGAAGCTGAGAGGCATCAGGAACAACATGTAAACAATGATGATCTGCTGCTGTGGAATGCTGCAGGTGGATCTGTGATTGGCCCATCTTGGATGTTTATAATTAATGGTCAATCACAGTCCAGCTGGCTTGGACAGAGTCTGAGGCAGCTGCCTTTGTTATCTATAATTCTTTCTTTTCTATTCTTAGCTAGCCTTCTGATGAGAACCTTTTCTTCTATTCTTTTAGTATAGTTTTAATGTAATATATATCATAAAATAATAAATCAAGCCTTCTGAGAAATGGAGGCAGATCCTAGTCTCTTCCCTCAACATAAGACCCCTGTGAACACCGTCACAATTATGTGTGAGCAATTATAGTTATGAGCAATTATAAGTGAAGCTCTCCCTGGTGAGGTGTTCTGGGGCAGTGGTGGGGCTCGGTGTGGCAGTGCATTCCCAAGGGATGGCACAGTGCTCTGCTGGGGCTGATCCACCTGTGTTTCTGCTGAATCCCTCACACAAACCCTTCTGTGACTGGTAGGGAACTGACTTGATGGCATCAAGAGTGACAGGAATAAACTTGGTTCACAAGGGGAAAAATAACGCAAGGTATTTAATGCATATAAAGATCTCAAAGGCAAGTGTCCAGAGGATGGTGCCAGGCTCTTCTTAGTGGTGGCCAGTGGCAGGACAAGGAGTAATGGCCATAAATGAAACTATAAGAAGTTGTACCTCAACATGAGGAAGAGCTTCTTGACATTGAATGTGGCAAAGCCCTGCTGGAGACATTCCAAACTACCTGTGTTACTTGCTCCAGGGGACCCTGCCTTGGCAGGGGGATTAGGCTGGGTTATCTCCAGAGGTCCCTCTCAACACTAGTAATGCTGTGAAGTGATTCAGTCACTTGCTGTGTGCAGGCTAAAGCACACAGATTTCTGAGCAAAAAGATGGCAAACCCTCCAAAACTGCCTTGTTTTCTCTCTTACTGTTTGAGCACGCTGTTATGTGATGTGGAATATCTAGCTAGTGTCACCTGCCTGCCTATGTCCCCTCTCAGCCTACTATGCACCCTCCTTTAGTCTGGTCACTGGTGAGGCAGAGTGACAAAGAAAAGGCCTCAATGCTGCTCAGCAAAAGTGACAACATCACTGTGTTACCAGAACTGTTTTGGTCAAAAATCTAACCTAGAGCACAGTTTGAGCTGCTGTGAAGGAAACTAACTCGGTTCTAGGCAGAGCCAGCTGTTTGGATTCTGGAAATTTCTGCAGATGGTGGGATGGTGGATCCTCTATGAGCAGGTCTATCCATTCTCACTGTGAAATTCCAGTTGTTGTGGTTCTTTTTTTGTTGTTTTTTTTTTTTTTTGTCATGCAATGGGCATTTCCATTGTTGCAGGCAGTATTTGTTGCTTATCCCTTCACTGAGTATCTTGGGGAGGAGTAGAAGCCATGTCTTCTCCACAGCTATACTATAGGCTGCTGAGAGCAGCAGCAGCACCCACCTCTCAAGAACAAGCTTCCTGTTCTCCAGGGCAAATAAAACTTGTTTTTTCAGTCCCTTTCTATGCTTCATGAACTAAACCCCTTGCTTCATTGGAAATTAAAGGCGCACTCTTATTTTTGCCTCCCCTGAGGGCTAATTGTAGGTACTTTTTGTGTGTGGAACTCAAAACTAGGCAGTGTTCCAGGCATGGCCTCACAGCTGCTGAGGAGCAGGGAGTCACTCAGCTTTGACCTTGCTGTGACCTTGCCCATCCACACACTGCTGACCCACGTTAAAATCCTTGCCCAGATAAGACCCTTCAGGAGCTTTTTTTTGCAAAACCTGCTACACAGTCATCTCCAGCCTGGGCAGTTTCCAGGGGATAATCTGTCCACACTGCAGGACTCTGCAGTTTTCTGCTTGTCTTAACAAGTCCTGACTTTCTGCTGCTTTAAAGCAATAAGGTAGAGCAGTAGTGCAGAACAAGAGCCTCCAATCCTGATATTGGATGTTAGAACTTCTCTGCTCTCCTGTAACAGATGCAGACAGAATATCTGAGTTAGCTTTAAAGTTTTGTTCCCCTTAAAAACAGGGGGGACATGTCCCTTTCTCAAGTGTCTTTCAGATTACTTTGCAAACTGCAATGAGCTGCAATGCAAAGTCTGAACTATCTGGTTGTATCAATTTGGGAAAATGTGCTGGTTGCTATTATCTGCTGTGGTGAGTGGAACAGAAGGTACATCAGCCTGGCATAGATAATGATTCCCTCATATCACTTTTTCTGAGGTACTTGGACTATCCAGACTAGTTTCAAAAGACTGTAAAATCTTACAGTTTGCAGGTTTGCATTCTGAATTTTTATCTATTTCCACAGTCTGCCAGCTATATTGAAGTGATACTGTATTATGTATGGGGAAATAGAAAGCTATCATCTCAAAATAGACCATAATATTGCACCTTATTAAAAAATACAAGTGGGTTTTCTGCCAGCAACCATGACTTATGATAATGACTGTTATCAATATGCAATTACTTCTGTTACCCTGGAACATATTGACATTCATTTATTTAAAGATAATGTAACACATTTGTATTCATTGAGGCAATCATTGGATATGATTAAATGTGAATGCCCATCTTATAGCAAACAGTAAAACGAAAAAAAAAATTGTCATTGGACCTTCTGCACTACTTAAAATAGGTTGTAATAAATTCTGAAAATTGCATTTGAGCTTCTTTGAAACACAGTGACAAACAACCATAAAGAAGTAAAAGCAAAACTTGGGTGATTGCCAATTTAAACATTCAGTCTTTCTAATGATATAGGATAAACCTGACAATAAGAAAAAGACCTTCAAATAAAACTGTAATCCTGTGTTTGTGGAATGGACTAGAGTTTGTGATAGTGCTGAACAAAAGTCCATTTAAATCGTGACTCTTAGTGGAGGCAGGAATCTGTTTGCCTGGGTTGTTTAGATCAGTTTTGAAGATGCAGAGGTTAGATGTGGCAGCAGGCAGGCATCTAAATCTGCTATTTAGCTTTTGAATCATTATTTTATCCCCCAAATGCTTCAGAGCTTTCAGGCTTTTAACTAAAATGCATCTATCTGTAGTGCATTTGCTACATAACAGGAGTTCTCTGGTGACAGGTTGTTATGATAATAAACAATTTGACATCCACTTCTTCAAGGACACCAGCCAGAGCAGTTTGAATATTCTGAGTTTTCAAATACTTCTGTTGGTAAGGAGGGAGAGAGTGAAGCTCACAATGTTTGTTTGTTCAGTTTTTATGGTGTGAAATGCTACATCCGTTTCTACAACTAACTACTTTGCTGCTTGTCTAAAATATCTTGGTTTTAATGAACTTTGGAAAACAAATCCCAAACCAACAACCAAAAATACCCTTGAAATCTCACAAAAAACCTCCAGTCCAAGACTCTCTATGGTGATGGTTTCCTGCTTGAAAATTAGGGATATCCCAGTCAACTGTTGGATGATTCATGGAATTGTAGAATGGTTTGGGTTGGAAAGGACCTTAATGCTTATCTAGACCAGTTTGAATCCCCCTCCCATGGGCAGGGACACTGTCCACTAGTCCAGGTTGCTCCAACCTGACCTGAAACACTTCCAGGGATAGGGTGGCCACAAATTCTCTGTTCCCGTGCCAGTGTCTCGCCACCCTCATTGTTTGTGTTAACAAAAAAGTAAACAAAAAGGCCTTACTTAAAACTGTCTAAATTGGATACAATCGAGTCTGAAACTATTTCCCTTTGTTTCCCACACCACAGACCCTGGTGAAATGCCCCTCTACATTTTTCTTATAAGCCTACCTTCCTCCCCAGCTCTTTTATTGAAAGGCTGCAGTAAGGTCTCTGAGGCGTCATCTCTTCTCCAGACTGAGCATTCCCCAAGCAATGTTCCTCTCTCATACAAGATCAGCCCTCTGTTTTCACTGTCCTCTGCAGCTGCTCTCAAAGGTCTGTCTTTTATGGGGTCTCCAGAGCTGGATGCAGTACTCTAGGAGCATCTAATGAGAGTGAAGTAGAGCAGAATCATCTTCTTGACCTGCTGGCCACTCTTTTTATTCAGCCCAGGTGTTAAGACTGGCTTTCTGGGCTGCAAGTGTGCATTGCTGCCCTATTCCGATGTTTTTCTTTTGTCCACCAGTGTTCCTAAATTCTACTCAACAGGCCTGCTCTTGATCTGTACATCTCCCAGTCTCTATCAGAAGTGGGGATGGCTCTGAGCCAAATTAGATCAAGCAGAGTTTTCTTTCCAAATAACCAAGCTGCATTTTTGCCAGGTGGCGCTATGTGTGTAGAGACATTGAAAGAATTTCTTTATTAAATGTATGTATATAATACAGGTGTATGCATTTTGGATCATGCTTTGTGAAAGGGCTGGCTGTCTTAATAGCCATTTATGGCTCAATATGATTAAAGAAGACTGTTTTTGTTGTTTGGCTGATTCTAGCAATTGCTGCAAAACAACCTAGTGATTTCAAAAGCCTTTCCATGGAATGTCAGTCACCAAAGCAAAGAAAAATGGAGTTACATTTCTCAGAAACGCCCCTTTTATAACCTGAGCTCACTGGAAGGCTGCAAAGAATTCTCATGGGTGCAATAACTCAAAAATTTATCAGTCAAACTAAGCTTTTTCAGTAAACTACCTGTTGCTTTGAGTAGGGCCTTACTGTGGTATTGCCAATACTGCAAGTTTTTTCTGTTCCAATTTATTTAAATCTGTTTACCTCTCGTCTCCTCTTGCAGTGTAGTTGTGGTAAGCCCTCCTCAGTTAGGGGGGAGCTGGTAACCAGAGTCTCAAGCACAGAAACATGAACTCTTCCATTTGATTTGGGTCTAATAGTTTGTTCATCTACTCCTGCAGGAACACCCATTCCTCTTATGAATAATTCCTTTTGAATTTGCGGAGCTTTGTCTGTGCTGAGACCTCCTGCTGAAGCTCAGAAATGCTTATGAAGCTGTTTCATCCATCATATTTTTCTATGTACTTTCGCACCAGCTGGAATGTGCTTTGTTCTGTGACCTGACACTTATCTGAAGTGAACTTGCTCTTTGTTGGGAAAAGCTGATGCAGTGGTTTTAGTCCTCTGGAGAAGCCCTCACAATTCTTTAGTATCATCAGCCTTGTGGTGCCCCACCACACTGCTCCTAGCCTGACCTGTATCTCTGCATGATACAAACCTAAGGTATTTCCAACAGACAGTAGTCAGGAGTTATGGAATACTGTTGATTTCATTTGCTGCCTAGATCCTCACTTTATTAAAAAAAAAAATTAGTTTTCTGTTACCTAAGAGAAATTTTTTGCCATATGGATAGATGTAGTAAATTGTTAAAAAGAGGTTATACCAGAAATTTTCAGAGCTTCTGATTCCCAGTCCTCTAGAAAGATGAAATTCTACAAGACTTTCACATGTTGATTTGGTCACTGCTGTCTCAAGGTGCCTGCTGTGGCCCTTTCCAGGATTGTCACCATGCAGCCATTGGGAGGGCAGCACAGCAGCATGCAGGAATTCAAGGGTTTCCAGGCTGACCTTACTCAAACATCAAAGCCAAGGTCAACAGTTGGTCTGGAGACTTTTCAATAGCACTGACTTTGGTGTTAGCCCTGAGCTGACTCCTTGCAGCTTCTTCTGGACCTTGTTCGTCTTGTGCTGTCTTCTCTAGAGTCATTAACCTGGGTCTAATCCTTCTGTGCACCACACAGTGCCACTGAGATGGTCTAAAGCTGGTTAACCCCTGAGGTGGGTGCAACAGCAGGTGTGAGATCCCCAGAGAAACCTGCCCCAGCACACTTCCGGGGGGAAGCCTGAGTCTGGATGATCCTGTGGTTTGCTCTCCAGAAACACTTGCTGTGATGCAACTCAGGGAGAAAGTGCTGCAGGTTAAATTAGTGCCTGTCTCATGTAATTTCATAATTATGTAATTAAGTGTTCTTGTAGATGGTCCAAATCCTGCTGGGGTGGATGGGTATTAAACATTTCTTCCATAGAGTAGAAACAGAGGCTTTTGAAATAAACCTAGTAACAATGTCTCCTGCCAGAAACTTCTAGAAAAGATTCAAATACTGTAATTTATTTTAAAGTGGCCAGATCTCTGCATATAATTTTCCATCAATTATTGTTTAAAACATTTTGGATTTTGAAAAATTGTAGTAGGTTTGACAAGCACTTGACTGACATCATGTTGATTAAATAGCATTTCCTCTGACAGCCCCAATGAGACCTCCTACTCACAGTAGATGCATGAGCTAATTGAATTCTTTTTTTAAACTGCTTTTGAATTTCAAGCTATACAAGTGACACCAGACCCCCTTCTCCCACACAGCTCAAATATATACCTTTCTGATGGCTCATTTTGGCATGCCCTGTAGGTAATATCAGTGCCTTTTGTAAATCATCAGGATGTTTCTACTGTGTTCTGAATCAGAAATATGGAACTAAAAGTTTGGTGTTGTTTTCTGGGTTTTTTTTTTTATATTGAGTTCAAGCTTAGTGCCATCAATTTATAGTTTTGTGGGTGATAAAATTGTCATAGCTAAATTTTGCAAAGATAGAATATCATGGAATGATTTGGATTGAAAGGGACCTTAAAGATCACCCATGGCAGGGATACCTTCCACTTGAGCAGGGTGCTCCATGCCCAATCTAACCTGCTGTTGGACATTTCCAGGAATGGGGCATTCACAACTTCAACCTGTGCCAGGGCCTCACCACAAGCTCTGATTAATTTAGCAGTGATATTTTGTCCCAATGTCAGTGCAATGAGATTGTATTCATTATGATGTTGCTTGTGAGGGAGGAAATATGGCTCTGCATATGGTTTCATTGACTGCATGCTTCATATAAGGATGTTTCTATAAAACAATTAAAAATATATCAAGGCACGATAGGAACAAGTCTTTAACTCATATTAAAACAGAATAATGTTCATCCTTAAGTACATTACCTTTTATTTGAAAGAAGCCCTATTAATTGTGCATTCCAGATTATTTGTCAGAAACCTGGTTTTGTCTTCTGGTTGTTGAGGAAAGCAGTAAGGAATGCAAGGCTGATGGAGGGTTGGGCTAGCAACGTGTGCATAGAATGATTTCTGCTTTCCAATTGTATTTTCTGCTTCTGGGCATATACCACCCCAAGTGTTGTATACCTTGAAGCTCATCCAGTATCATTGCAGACACCTTTGGCAAGTCTCTAAATATCTGGTGTAGGACATAACAGTTATTTCTGGTGCTTAAATATCTTTTGTCACATATGGATGTAGCTTGGGTAGAACAAAATGTTTTACCATAGGGTACATTGGCACAGTTTAGGTCCCTAAATGCAGTAGATGCTATGGTTAAATATGTGATAACTCAGTTGAAAACATGAAATCATTATCTATCAGCTATTCTTGCTGTTTCTTTGGCTCCCACATCATCCTGTTTGGCTGGGCTTGGGTGCAGGTATCTGGTGTGGTGAGTGATGGCCAGGCCAAAATGGCTTTAAAGTATCTTCCAGGGTTAGTTTTGGAATAAAACAATTGATCTTGTCACATAAATAGAATTCTGCATTTTGGAGGGAAGAGGGTGAAAAAATGATTTTTGTCTGTGTCTTCTTTTTCTATTGTGAAGTTAAAATGTTACCATGCAGTACTGGCAGTCTTGTGGAAATTGCTATTTTTGTGGTAGTACTTTACTTTTAATTTTCTTCAGTTCTGCTGATTGTACAGTTCTGTCATTATGGTTTGAAAAATTTAAGCTTTGCCTCTTCAACATTCTTTATAATGTGTAACTAGAGACTCCCAGTTCATATTAATGCTATGTTATTTTCTTCTTTGTACATATAGTTTCTTTTTAAAACTGAGATGAACTTCTGTAATTTGTGTTACCCCCTTCCCAATGTGTCTGTACCCACCAGATCAGCAAAATAAAGCTTCAACATTATACTTGTTTTGCCTCACCCTGGGAACTAGCTTTCAGATTTTATATAGTATCATGGACAATATTTTTTTTACGGTTAGGATACATCTCATAATCTCTTTTGACTTAATATTTTAAATTTTTCAATTGCTGTTTGCAATTTAGATGTCTTTCTGTGTTTTATACCTATTATTTATACCTATTATATTAAAGCTATTACAAAAAATAAAGATAAGAAATTTGAGAGATTTGATATAATGAAGGTGCATATCTTGGTTTATGATAATAACTGGGATTTTTTTAAACTTATTTTTGTGGAGGGAAACATTTGTGGAAACAAGATGCATTTGTTGTTTGGGCGTGCTGTGTATGAATACCTTTTTAAAATAAGGAAAACAAATACACCCTAATCCCTTCCCCTCATCCCAAACTTATGGGTCTTGGAGTAGAATATCATTCTACTAGAAGGAATGATATTCTGTAGCCTACAGAAGGATATTCTGAAAACCATCTTGACAATGGACTAAAATATCAGGCAAGCACTAATAAAAAAAAATGAACCAAATGACGTTAAACTGCTTCACTCAGCCAAGGTGACATTGTGTATTAATTGCATTTTTCTTGATAATGTACATTTTTTTTGTAGGTACTAGTTAACTGTCAAGTATGTTATCTGGTGGACAAAACTAACTTTATTGACGTGGCCATTTAATAACTAATTATTTTTTTGCTCCAGTAAATCAGGCTGACTTCTGTGCCCCCTTCTTCCAGGGGATATAAGAAATGAATAGATTGAGTATTCTGAAAGTGAGCCCTGTCTTAATAATGTGAGGGTGTAAAAAGTGCAGTGTTTGGCGTGGGATGTTTACCACTCTTGGTTTTGGTAACATAAATGGTATCAATTGTTAATACAAATATTGAAAACCAAATTTGCCCAAGTCGAGTGTGTCTTGCCTGTGATGGAAATTGCTGAGTGATCTCTCTCTGCCCTTAACTTGATGCACAATCCTTTAGTTCTGCTTTGCCACTCCTCTTCAGTTAAGGAGTGGAGTGGTAGAGTGGCTTTGGGCACCTGTGTCCAGCCAGGGTGTGTTCACCTCACTGTTACAGCTGTGGTGATTGAGTTAATTTTATTTCCTTATGAGTTTACTGCCTGAAAATTAATTATTATCTAGGGAATAACTAATTGTTGGTAGAGAGCAGGGTGATGTTCCTCTTGGTACGGGCATGACCCTGAATTGAGCTATTTTTTATGCATTCTGATGTAAAACTATTTGACATGTAACAGTAACTCAAAAAAACCCAGAACAACAAAACTGTGAGTATGTACCAGTTTCCTCCTCCACGAGGATCTGGCATAAACTACTAACCTTCAAAGAGATATGTAAATGCAACTGTGCCCTTCACTATTAACAAGAAAGTGAGAAGATTCACACGTTTAAATGTGGTGTTTAAAGTCTGAATGAGTAATTCATAATAGCAGATAGCTTGCCATGTGTAAGGAGTTGAGTCATTGTCATTCCTTTCTGTTCACAGATTGTCTGTAAGCTGGGTTCTGGGAGCACAGTGAGGGATGAGTACCTTCCAGTTCATGTTGGGAACTCGTGTGTGTGCACTGGTCTGCATAAACTGGAACTGTTCCCCAGCCTTGACCTGTCATGTCCAGACAAGTTATCCTTTTATAACAGGGCAAAAGGTGACCAAGCTGTGTCACCAACAAAATAAATTCCACTGAGACTGAAGTGTTTATGAGAATCACTTGAGTCTGCTGTCATCAAGTTTGTCTCTTTCAAGGTGATGCTCAAGAATCCTCTTCTAAAGGTCCAGCTAAAGTATGTCAGTGCTGCACTTGACAAATTCACTACCTAATGTGGTCCTAACCTTGAGCTAAGCTTTAAAAAGGGCATGTAAAAATGTTGGAGTAGCTCAGTGGTCACTAGTTCTTCTAATACTTTCTAACTGAGATATGTTTCCTAAACAGCATTCTCCTCTTAAAAGTTCCTGATATGTCTGCATTAATCTGCTAATATTCAGAAGATATGGATACATTTTTCCTTAAGATATTCTGAGCTCTGGTGAATATTGAACAATATTTTTTAGTGCTGACTGCTGCTGCAAATAACTTTCTACTAAGTGAAAAAGAATGGAAACTCTTTATGGGAGGTTAAATATTAATGGTTAATTTTGGTATGTCAATCTCTTCCTGGTTTTATTTGTGTTTTCCTAGCTTTTGGATTCAAAAATTGTCTGACCTCTGAATTTCCTCCCTCCCTTACTTGAAAGTAAAATCCAAGCTATTCAATAAATAATTGGAAAAATTGCTCTGGGCCAGTTGGTGTTCGTGTCTGAAGGAGATGATGGACCACTACACTGCCTTTTCTTGTAGACAGAGGCAGTTGCAGAGTGTATCCAGTGTTTTTCCTCTGTTGTTTTTTTTTTTTTTTTCTCTCCAAGAAGTTGAAGAAATAGATTGGTTTGGTTGTCTTCTCTGAAAGCAAGTACATAAATTAAAACTGAGACTTGGCCTGAACATGTAAAGAACTTCTATGTATAATGAGATGGTTAAAAAACCCCTAACAAAAGACAACAACAAAAAAAACCTGATGTGAAAAGACAAAAAATCCAACCAAACACAGCAACAAACTGACTCAGGCTGCTAGGAAACTTTATTAATGAATGTGTGAGAGGTGTGTGATGGATGCAATACCTTGGGAGCAGCTTGGCTCCAGAACTGCAGGTCAGAACAGATATGGGGTCTTGTCATTCCTCTTTTACAATATGCTGTTTAGAGTCCTGTAGGACACAGTAATTTCTGGTAGATGATTAGTGGGTATTCCCTACAACTAACCAATTAGCAGAAGCCTCACTAGCTCAATTCTTCATCAAGCAAAGAAAGGCCATAAAATAGCAACACTCCTCCTTTTTGGAGACTGGGATTCCTGTATCTCCTCACTTCCAGCCCAAGCAATACAGATCTCCTAACTGTCAGGGGTCTTTTCCATTATAATTGATTCTGTGACATAATTGTAGACATGAATATTCAGCTATTAGAGGTACTACTAGGGGGAACAAATAATTATGATTTCCTAAATGAAAATCCTGAAAAAAATAAATCTACAGGCTTAGGTCTGGGAAAAAATAATGTTTGAACTTGACAATCTGAACTTAAGTCATCTCTTCACTACTTAAAATCCAAATACATCTGTATTTTGTAAGATTAGGAGGAATTTTCTGAGTTTGCTTGCTAGTAAATTTGGATACCTGCCTGTCAAGGAAATGGAGGGAAAGGCTTCACTGTTGCTCTGTTGTTACAGAGTATAATATTTTGGTGTGCTGAGCTTTCTCAATATGTGCTTTTTCAAACCACTTCCATGAAACACAATCTTCTCTATCCTGGGACAGCTCAGCCTGCAGGTCTGTTCTGCGTGTCAGCACTGGAGGGACACTCCCCTCACCAAGTGCTGGAGTTAATTATGCCCAAAATCTACCTGATAATCTGCTGCTCATCTAATTGTCTGCCAGGGAATACAATTTGATTGGCTCTAATGGGGCAGGATAGCCATTATCCAACCAAATAGCTTCACTGTGTGCTGTTTTCTGTTGACCTGAAAGAAAGCTTTCCATCAGTATGCTGAGCCAGTTAAATTCCTGCAGTTTGAAAAGGGTTATTTTTGAGATATTTTGACATTTTCAGATTGACATTTCTAGTTGTACTGTATGAGAGCTTTCTTCAGAAGGGATGTGCAGCATTTCATTTAGCATTTGTTGTAAAAGAATATGAGGATATTTTTAGAGGAGAAAATTATAAAAGGCTTAGAAAATTTTGAACAAGGCTTGAAAAGAATACATGTAGCAGATGTAATTTTAAATAAGAAATAGACCTACTTCAAATTTTTGTGTCTAATTTTTGCTAAACTTCTTGAATGTGGTAATAACTATTATCTATGGATCAAGTATTTTCTATTACCTCTAGGATTTTGGATTGTACTTAGTCTTAAATGGGTGTATAAAGATGGATTTAAAGTTTTGCTTCAGTAGCCACGGGGTGTTTGTTCCCTCATGCTTTATGTAGAAAGAGAGACTTGTTGAATAAACTAATTTTAATAAGGCAATGATGACTGACATTGTTCATGTAATTACTGTGCATTTTTACTGTATTTACATTGATGAAAGACTTGAGATAGAATTGTAGAAGACAAGTTATTTAGAAGTTCCTTAAGCTGGCAATATGAATGGACAAAATCAGTGTTTCCAGTTTTTCAGTTTCCTTCAGGATCGATCCTTCTTTCCAGTTCATTTTCACTTTTAAATTTATTTCTTCTCCCTCTCTATCTCCCTCTCTGCCAACCAAAAGCTTATTCGTTAACTTAAAATTATTCAAAGGATTCCTGTTGATTTTGAGCAGATAAGAGCAGTCATTTTGTCCTTCTGTGCAGCTTATTTCTAATCTGAGCATCCTTTCACCCTGGTGGAGTTTATAATTTCAAACTACTTTATTGCTCCCATCACTGTTCAATGGGGTTTGTGCTTCAAAGTCACTTACCTGTGAAGATTCTATGACAGGGGAGATTTACAGCAAACGTGGAACCATCACTTGTCTTGACATTTTTTGTGCAGCCACTATCTTAGGGTTTTTGGGGTTTTTTGCTCACTGCCTCCCTTTTATCTCATGAGAAGAACTTACTCCTTTGGACTGCCTGTTTTCTTTTGTGCCCTTGTGTCCCTGCTCCTTACAGCCATCCTTTTGCTTTGGAGCAGCCATTTCTCCCTCCACCCCCAGTCTTTCTTTGTCACATACCTGCTCTAGAGTGTGAGTTATGAAGCCTGTCCACCAGTCTTAATTACTGATACTTGCTGGTCTTTGAGTGGTGTCCTGCAGGATTTATTTTGTGTGTTTGGGAATGGTGACAGCAACAAGGACCAGTAAAGACTGTCATGCCTCAGCTGCAGTGTGTGTTTGCCACTCACACTGAAAAAGAATTTCCTCTTTAGAAGGAGATTACTTTTAAGATCGGGGTGAATAAGAAGGAAAAGTATGAGGAGAGCTTTCAGTGCAGCTGGAGGACTGGTCCAATGAGTTGAAGCACGGCAGAATTTCTCTACACTGCATTGAGTGAATCGCAGTGGTATGGATGTGTTGTGAAGAGTGGCTGCAAATCCTTGGTAAATGGATGGGCAGGAAAGCCTGGTCTGAAACAGGCAGGAGTAATAACCAAGGCTTAGCCAGATACTGGATGGGAGGGAAGGAATTGGCAGTGACATGCAAGTGATGGGCTGGAGTGACAGGAAGCAGAGAACTGCCTTGCATGACTAGGAAAAAGAGTTACCTTGGGTGGGAAGGTCAGGATTTCCGTTTTTGCCTTGTTGAGCGGGAGCTGAAATATCAGCAGCCATAAGGAGATGCCAGAATAGAAAGCTCAGAGATGAATCATTCACTGGGAAACCATGGTGGTGCTTGTATTTCCAGAGAAGACAAGCCAGAGGAATCTTACTGAGGGAGATGAGAGTTAGAACACGTGGAAATTCATGTAGAGTTCCTGGAATCCCATTTCCCCCTTAGGAAGGGAAAACTGGTAGGCTGTCTGATATTTAATAAGGAGGATTAAACCCACAAATAATTAAGGGTATTGTGATAATTTATCTGCTTCCTTTATACAATTAAATTCCTCAGATTACTTCTACCTAGTTTCTACAAGTATGCTCCTGTATCGTTATCTTTCTAGAACTATTTTTAAATGTGCCCCATAAGCAAATATCTATTTTCCTTTTAAAGCCTTGAGATAACTTCTGGTAATGTTGCCATTACTCAGAAATCAAACTGAATGTATTTATGGTGCTGTAATTTTCAGAGCAAATTGCTGTAATTCGGGTATTTTAATTTATCACCTTTTTTTTCTCATCTTCACTTGAAGACAAGAAGCCGCATTTGTGCTGAAACTCGATATTGCAAGTTGGTATCTCAACACTGACTGATTGAACAGTTGTGCAAGGCAGTAGATAATGAGCAGATTGATGGTTTCTATATCATATTGAAGTAGGATGTTGAATGTGAGAAGGGAATTTTTATTAAATATACAGCTAGAAACTTTATTATTTTGAAATACCTAGTTTCTTCAGCAGTGGCTCTCTATTGCTATGAAGCATGAACTCAGTGCAAGAAGAATACAGATGCTTCCTGGCCCTCTCAGGTAAAGGAGCTTTGGGTTCAGTGCTACAGGTAGCTTCTGATCTTTTTCTAGTCTGAAATAATTGCTAGGGCCCACAGGTGTGCTTCAGTTCCTTGGCACATTGCCTTTGCAAGGTAAAAGATTAAAATTTCCACTTTGGTTGTTGGGTCTTAGTTGACCATTTTGTTCTCAGTGGTGGTATTTGCATATTCCTGCTGAGATATCTGGTGGAGAAGGTTTTCATGCAGAATGGATCAGGGGGGTCCACACCCTGGTTTCTTAACCATTCAATGCAGTGTATCTTATATCTCAGCCACTCCTGCGAAGACTCTTTTGAAAACCTCTGTATGCCAAAGAAATGTAGATTTTATCTATAGGTTTCAGATCTCTAAAGAGGTCTTGGAGCTCAACTTCTCAGCTCCCAGGTCAAACCCTGGCAGATGGGTATGGAGGTCAGGGTGTTCCATGACACCCAGGACATGAGTACAAAGGGTATTTTCAATATTTTCTCATCTGCCTTTAGATTTGCTCTTTCACATGCAGATAGCTCAGAGTGTGATCTTGCTGTGCTTAAAAATGCATCTTGCAAAACTAGATTCAGGCTCAAAGAATAAAGTAGGGAACAAAGTTATTTCAACTTTTTTTTCTGTGTTAGCTTAAAATATTTGTACCAATGTTCTCACTGGGATGAGGCTTTCTGTGCTATAGTTTTGGGGACAGGAAGGTTTTTGAGCTCTGGTCCACTCTGTGTATCTCTCAGTGTTTGACGAGATGTTCATTTTAGGGAATTTGGTGTTTTCTTTATTCAGGCACGTGTGTATGATCAGAGTCAGTGGATGTGCACAGCATTGCCTGAGCCAGGCTCCTTGTTCCACCACTGCTCTTGTAGCTTGTGTGGTTTGTCTGTGTGATAAGCTGGCACACTTGAAATTGCTTTCCACCTGCAATTTAGGGCTGTGCTGAGGATGGAAATTATTTCTGCTGCATACAACTCTTCTTTTTCAGCTCTGTGAGAAGTATGTGTAGGACTGGAAATCCTTCTGAGCAGAGCACTGCTGTAGGGTGAATAAAAGGCAATTTTCAATAAATTCGTGGTGCATTGTTTCAGGCCAGGCCTGTATTGAATCATTTGTGCAGCAGTATTTGAAATCCATTGTGAGTACACAAAAGGGAAATGGTCCCTATTCTCAGACTGATGTGATGATCAACTGGAGAGAGAAATTAATCCTGCTAGACTTTCCTTACTATTAAAGGGAGTATAAGTTCATGTGATTAAGTATCACTTATTGGGTCCAACTAAAATTCAGCATTTTCATTTATTATCCTTTCAAGGAGCAAAATTACTCACTCTGAGTTTGAGGCAGAGTAGCTTGCAACACTTAAAATAAGGTTTAGTCTAATAAGTTTGTGATTTTCACAGTCTTGTGAAATTACTGTAAAGTATCTTCAGACACATTGGTATATGAGAAGTACCTCCAGCTCTGAAGGGCAGGAGTCTCCATTTAGGCAAAGTGACTAATTTTTTTAATAACCATATGTGTCTACTTTATCTCTTGAATCCAGATATTTTCATCAGCAGCCTCTTCAATGTATAAAATATTTATCTACCACAGAGAACTTTAGTCAAGCTCACATGTTTTCTCCAGGGAAACAATATTAAAACAATCTGTTATATGTTAAAAGCCTTTTTGTGGTGTCTGTTGGAAATAGCTCAGTTGATGAGTTGTTGCCATTAGGCAATATGTCAAAATATTAGCTCAAAACTATTTTGCTAATAGCCACCCTAAAAGTGGTAATTTTTACTGTGGAATGGATAGATCAAAGTAGAAATGAATGGACTGATTATCTTATTGAAAAAATATACCTCCACCTTTAAATTTCTTCTAATAGAATAAATTAATTAAAAAGTTGTCTGTACAGCATACCAGCAGTCAGTACCATCTCATTACTCCTTAAAAGGCAAATGGGACCCTTCTATTTATATTATTGCTACACAAATACAAATGCTTACTGGGCAACTTGACTTCAATAGATAACAGAAGACTGGGTGTTACTTTTATGGTTTTAATCAGCTTTACGAGGAAGTGCAAGTGAAAGCAAAATCTTATTTCAGAAAGAGATGTGTCTTTATTAGCTTAAGCAGCAAAATATCATACATGGATTTTTTCCCTTGTTCTTCTGCATGTGTACCTTCCCAATCTTGCCTTCTCTATGTAGCTTCAAAAATAAACTAGATATATTTGAGCCGTTCTTGTGGGAATCATTTAACTCTCACACTTGAATAAGTGGCTCAGATACTTGATGTCTGTCACAGCAGGCAAAACCAATAACAAAGCTACAGCTGAAATGTGCTCTATTAGCTGAAAACTCAGTTTAACAAGAAAATTAAATATATACATGTGCAAAAAAGAAACCCCGTAAAAACCCACCACAAACCAAGCAAAGGGGGAAAAAAACAAAAGAAAAAAAATGTCGCAACCAAAACAACACCACCCAAGAAAAAAATATTTCAATACTGTATCTATATTGGTAGTGTTTATTTTTACTAAGGCTTTCAACAAGAATTTGAATTGGATAACTGTAGTTGTGGAGGAAGTAGTTGAGGAGTTTGAAGGGTCAAATTGAGCTAAGAAAGCCCTCCTGAAGGGGCTGCTGAAGTCAGGGGTGAGTTAAGACAGGAAAAGGAAAACTAGCTAATAATTTAAGCAAAAGCCAAACAAATATCCCCCGTTCAAAATGAAAAAAATATTGCCCCCTCCAAAACCAATCCAAACAAAACGAAAACACAGAAAACTAAACCAGCAACCCAAGCAAACCTCCTCTAAACAAGCAAAAGCAATCAAAAAAAATAAAAACCCAAACAAATGATCCCAAAATCTCAAATCCAGCCAAACCAAGAAGAAGCCAAGCGTGGACATGCAGGGTTTGGGATAAAAGTTAAAAAACTCTTAGGCAATGCTCTTAAGTTAAGAAACTCTTAGTCCATTTAAGTAAAATATCTCTGGGAAAGAATAATTAGAAGGCAAAGTAAAAGATTAAGTGGCAGCAAAGTATGAACTAACTAAGTGACTGTACATATTAGAGAACACAGTGCTCCCTTAATTGCTCCAACAAGTCAGGAATGAATGCTGCAGTGAGTCCCTGCTTCCTGCAGGGTGGTTGTGTGGAGCAGCTTGGTGCTCTGGAGGTTTCCTGCTTCCTTCACCAGGCAGCACCAGAGCTGAGGAAACTCCCAGTTAATGCCTCACAAAGGGGTGTCATTCATCAGCCTCTGCTGCTGCTGCTCAGCTTTTCCATTCCTTCTCTTTCAGCTGTTCTGTATCCATGTATGGGTGGAATGGCAAAGTAAAAAGGTGGCAGCAGTACAGGAAGTTCAAACAAAAGATGACTAAAAATCCCTTTACACGTCTGTTCCAAGTCCCAGACCTGTGTGACGCCCCAGAGCTGGATGCAGTACTCCAAGGGGAGTGGGATGGAGAGGTAGAAGTGCCTCCCTTGTCCTATTAAAATATTTATCATTTCTAGATGATGCAGTAAACTGTTTTACTTGGGTTCATATTTCATTTTAAGCTTGCTTTTTGTTATATTTTTTAATTGGACAAGTAACAAGATTTTTTGACAGTGATTTTATCGTACAAACGTAAAGGTGATTTCAGTACTAAGAGATTTTCTCAACGCATTTTCAATTTCCTGTCTGTCCTTATGTTGAATAGTTTTTACAGGTAAAATATTACTAGTCCTTGAATTAAATTGTAATGGAAAGTGTTAAATGATATTTTCATGGAGCTTCTGTAAGAAATGCTAAAACTGAATGAAATATAGCTTGAGTAATACAGAACCATACTGGCTAGATATTGGAACTTTTCTTATCTATTTGATTTGCTTTAAGATTGCTGATGTAGGAGCTATCCAGAAAAGACTTTTCCCAAACCACCCTTTCCCATTTGCCACCTTAGTGCCAGTATTACTTCACATGATTCTCTTTTACTGTTATTGTAGAAACTATTTTCAATACTGGTTTGCAAGTTGCCACTATAAAATTCAGCTCTTACAATCACAGTATCATTGTTTGGAGGCAGTGAAACAATAAAGCAACTGGTTCTTAGCAGAACTGGTTCTTAGTTCTTTGAGCTAAAGAACCAAAATTGTTAAAAGGCATCTGGAGAAAGCAAAGACTAAGAAGTCAGGGTCTGGAGGAACAGCTGTTTTGATTGCTAATAGTGAAGTAAAAGTCTGTGCTCAACCTCATAATCTTTGAGAGCACAGGTCCATTTGTGGTCAACCCCTACTTGCACTTGCTTCTTGCAAGTAGGTAACCATTTTAATAATTGAATCTTAAATTCCAGATGTTATGTTTTTCTCAAACTTAAAAAAAAAGAAAAAAGAGAAAACTGTGGGGTTTTTTTTTCCTTAAGGTGCTATGCAAAGAATTTTTTTCAATGCAAATGAGTTCAATTGTCATCTTGAAGATATTATTCAGCTTTAAACTTCTTTGGTCATCATTGCTTAAAGATATTTGAGTTTGCAAAATTCAGTGCAGTTGAGAGAAGTGACTGTAGAGGCTACAGAGAGACAGTCCTTGGTGTTTCCCATGATGAGAGCCTGGTTGTTTTTCCTGTACACAGCTGTTGAATGAGTATTCATTGCATATAATTTACTTTATAGTATAGAAGCAAGCACATTCTTTCAGGTGTTCCTGTAGTGCTAAGGTCAAACCTGGATGAGTGTTTACACCATGTGAAAACACCCCTCTCCAGATCCTATTTTGAGCAATGCCATCAAAACCAGAAACCCAACCCCTTACTGAGTATTTGACAAGTGCTGGGCTAAAACGGAGGCACCAGACGTGCTGACCCTGAATTTTCTGTTCCCTCAAAGTGCTGCTTGGCTGGGAGCCCCATCCATAGGTGAGAAGTGGGATTACCTCTGGGGTGGGATCTCCTGTCCTGTAGTCACAGGGAGCATTGCCTGTGCTGCAAGATCAGCAGCTGCTGCTCAAGCAGGAGACACTTCATGTACAGCTACTGCAGCTTTTTGGCAGAAGGAGAGGGAAGTGATGGCTCTCTAATGCTTTGATGACTGAGCCATCACTTGGAAGTGGTGTCTTCCATTATCTCAGCTTGCAGATCCAGTGTTCAGACAGGTGTTATAGGGCTGGAAGCTGCTCTTCACAGACCACCAGGGAGCAAATTGCCACATGCCTGGTCATTACCACATAAGAGAGGGGTTGATTTTTTTGACAATATCTATTCCTCAACATCCACTTTGTAAAAAAGGTGTTCCGAGCCAGTCAACAGGTCAGATTCCCAGTGAAAACTAGCTCTTCCTTTTGAATATCCTGTGTTCTTTAACTTACCTGATTGATCTGGTCACACAATGAGAAAAATTGTCTGAGAACAGTGAAAAATATTATTCTTGGCAATTCAGCAGCATATTTTTTTTAAGATAGGAGAAATTTTGACAGTCAATTACTGCATCTGACACTTCCAAATCTGATGTCATTCATTCCTCTTGCCCTTATTCTAGGAATTCTATGCATCTTTTCCAAGTGTGTTTAATAATAAATATTTTTATATTCTATCTGGTTGCTTATGTAACAGATGTGTTTGTTTTGGTAAGTTATAATGGCAAGTTAGACTGATACTTCACCCAGTTTTCTTCTCTGTTTATATCTGAAGTTTAATTTTATCTGTCTCATCTTTTTTTGTAGCAATTTCAGTGTTAATTCTCACAAGGACATCAACAGTATATTTGCCTCTGGCAGTCAGAATCAACAACAGAATATTTTTAATATTTAGAGATGGATGTGATTTCAGCTTTATTGTTGAAGCTCTATCAGGCATTACAAGATTAGTTCTCTACAAGAGGTCTGTGGTTAATAGCTGGAGTGTTGTGATGTTTGGGTGCATCCAGGGTTATCTGTGGGGTGTGTAGGGGCAGTGCTTTCATCTGGTTTGTGCCTTACCAAAATAAGTTGGCCCATGAAGTTCTGAGTCAAAGTTCAAGCAATGAGACGTTAGTTTAGAAATGAAGGCTAAGCTTTGTGCTTCCACATGGCTGAAATTGTTCTCTCACAGTTGAGAATGTGTAACATGGCTTCTTAGATTATTGCTGCTCTTAAATATTTGCTGCTCTAATCAGAGACCTACTGTAAAACTGCCCCTTAGAAAAGGACAGGAAAGAAATGAGCCAGAGTGGCTTGGTTGGAGTGGAAATTGCAACGCCAGATCTGCATCGTGTCCGTCTGAGCTGTGTGTATGGAAAAGGTGTTGGACATGCAGCAATGCAATACTGTGGAGGAACACAGAATGCTCTGGGTCTGAGTGTGAAAAGGGTGGAAAAGAAAAATTTAAACTTCTGAGTGAAGGGGGGAAAGAAAACTCCAGGAAAAAATCCCACAAACCCCTGCTCCACTGTCTTCTCTGACATTTTCTAATGCTTAACAAAAGGTCAGAAAAATTTCCACACTAGAATGTATCCTCTTGTGGGTTTTCTTGGAAAAGCCATTCAGATAATTTTCTCATAAATTTAATATTCAGAGTTGGGGTTGTCTTCCCCTTGGTGAATAATCTATACAGGGAAAGATGATCTGAAACTGTTAATGAATTTAGGTCAAATTCAAACAGGAAAGAAAGTTTTCAATGCAGAATTATAGATGCATGTGGATGCCTTAAGTAGGCCAAGTTTTAAAGCAGTCATGTAATATTTGGGGGAGCAACAATCAGTTTGTTTTATTTTTTTTTTGAAACCTGGTTCATAGTACAGCTTGACAGCGTGACACCTGTCAACTTGTCAGCATCATCTTGGTGTTTCTTGGGGTTTTTCTGAGCTCTATGTACAAGGTGATGTGGAAAGCTTTAGAGAATGTGATGGATTAATTTAGAGAGCCTCAAAGTCAAATGACATATCACAGCTGATCTGAGTCTCAAAGAACCTGAATGCAGCAGTCAAGCTTTCTGTGATAGATGGGGTGTTTGGGTGATTGCCTCCCCAGCAGAACAAAAAAAAACGGTGGATATGAATCTTGCATTTCTTAACATATTTCAGTCAGAGTTATGCTTCATATTGGGTTCAAGCTTCCAGCTTTCTTTATCCAAACGAATTTTGCTATTGGGGAATATTTTTGTTTTGAAATATTTCACCACTTTCCCATATTTCAGTGATGTATCAAGAGACCTGTTTACTGTAGGGAAAGGATTGGGTGAAACTGGCTTCGTGCAGCTTTCCATTGCAAACAGCACCAGGAAACTGTCACAAGAGAACATTTGTAGGCACAACCATTTGCAGACCCTTTCAGTTACTTCCCTCAACATTTTGTGATCCAGTATGGTTTTAGTGAAGCTCTGTGTTTAAACCAAAACAGGTGATGATGCAACATGAGAGTCCTTGCCTTCCTTCCTTGCTCCACTAGGGAAGAAAGGCAGATTCATGATTGACATTCCTGTATCAGTATAGTCAGTCCTGAGGAAAATATTCAGGCAGTTTCTTTGGGCCCTTGATCTACTCTGCTGGCAAAATTCTGCCACATAAACAGTTATGCAGTAGTGTGTGGCCTGACACAATATTCACATTTGCACATTCAGTTAATCTTTCTGGAACAGAAGTGTGAAAAGAGTAGGAAAAAATTAAGTCTGAGAACCAGTAGTTCTGGCCCTTCTGTTCTTTATATGAAAAGAATGTAGCAAGGATTTCCATATTTTTAAATTTTTTTGAAATGGCTTTCTTGACTTTTTATTGGAAGAAATGAAAATCTATCCTTAAGTACATATTTTATTTTCACAGTAACAGGAGAACAAAATTTGTTATTTAAAAAAATACTGAAAATCGATTTGACTTTATTAAATAAGTAGTAAATGGAAAACCCAACTTTATCAATGCTTCCAGGCACAAAAAATGCTGCATTTGCTCACTCTGAATACACTCATGCAAACAAAACAGACTTTTAAAAGTACATTATAGGTTGAAAAATGAATTGCCAGAGAGTCCTTGATTTAGCAGATATTAAGACATGAATTACACATGTTATTTATAATTTAAGAATATTTCTATGGATCTGTGTATTTGGTGTTTGAAGCAATGCAACATCCAGTCTTCAATGGAAGGTGTTAAGAGCCAGCACAGTCTTTGCTGACTTACCAGTGGTTTAATAAAGAGAGACACAGATTAAGAGTGAGGTAGCTTGGGAAATGGGCCATTAACTGCACTGAAGTGCCACTAATGTAAGGAGACATATGAATAATGACAATGGCAATGTCATTGATGATGAAAAATACAACTTCTGCACGTCAGAGAAGTCCTATTTTTTCCCCAGGAGTTGCTGTTAATTGCCCTTTCCCCAGTCTCCATTTGCAGCTTTGTTTCTCGCTCTTTCTTCTGACTGTGTTGCCTTATTGGAACTAACACAATGTAAACCTAAGAAAGAATAAAAATATCAACAACTGTGGTGAATCATCTGGTTTATACTGCAGGCGTATTGTCCACAGGTGTAATATTAAACTTGTTAATAAAAAGCTTTCCTGATGCATAAAAAAATTAGTGGTTTACAGATATAACCCTCATGAGTTCTGTCAGCTAATATTTAGAAGGAATATAAATTGCTGCACAAGTGCAACTTTACAGCAGGATGTTCTTTAGAGGGTTCCCTGAAAAACCTATGATTTTGCTGATGGAAGGGGATGGCACAAAGTCTGTGCAACAGATAAATCCATACTTACAGGTGAATTCTGCCCACAGAAATGTTCTCTAAATTCATCGCTTAAACCCTTGCTCTTTGCATTAGGTATCCACATATCACATGTTTATGGTCTATAATGCAAAGTTTAGGTGACATGCTGCCTTCCCATGAAGGGAATTGCAGTAGCAAAATAAGAATTAATGGAAAAATACAATTAGGAACTAAATGGCTGTTTGTGCTATTTATTACTGTGTTCAATGTTAATGCTCAGTTTCCATAAATATTCAGTTATTTATGTATTAGCATTTCATTAGTGAAAAATGAATCTCTACTTATAGGAAACTGTTGTGAAGAATATTATGGCTGTGCTTTTTGAAGTGCTTCCAGAATCCACTCCAAAGTGTCTCTTGCTGAGCTCCAAATGAGGAGGGCTCTGTGCTGTAGGGCTGAGCATTTCCAGGATGCTGTGCAGCAGTGTTCAGGAGGGAGCAATGCCAAAAGTAGGGTATCTTAAACTGCAACTTGGCTGGCTGAAAATCTGTAGTAAACTGACAGTAGACCTGATCCCCATCTGAAAGCTGGCTGAGTTTCTTGTAGCCTATTATTTCACCATTTCTCCCAACTTCAAGCAGATCTTGAAACCTAGTGAGCATTAATGCAGTTTGAGGTAATCTTGCTGTGCCACTGTAAAGAGAAATAAAGGTAAAAATAGCTCCTTTCCAGGTGGATTATAATCTAAATTACTTGAGAGCAGCATAGACTTTCTCAGCTGCAGCCCAGGGAATGCTTATGACCCTCTCAGACACCTGGGAAGGTGTCAAAGCAAACAGTTCAGTGGCAGTAACTCTTGATCTACCTTTGATAATGCACAGGTGGATATTTCTCCTTACATCAGTTTTTCCCTTAGCCCTGACTTTGCTGCAGGTGTGCAAGGTGAAGTTATTGGTCTCTACCTGGAGAGATGATTAATCCATTAACCAGCAGCCATTAATCCATTAACCAGCAGCCTCTGAGCCTGCTCTTCCAACCATCAGACCTCTCCATCCCTCTTGAGTGCAAACAGCAGAATTTGGGTACAAGACTCTGGTTGGAAGTCTCACCAAGTATCAGGTAGATGCTGTGTGCTGCTATCCCCTCGTCCACAAACCTGGTCATTTGATGATAGGAGGAGGTCAGGTTGGTCTGGCAGGGTTTCCTTGTGGTAAACTCTTATTCACTGTTCTCAATTGCTTTCTGCTCTTTCATGAGTCTAAAAATGTGCTCCAAGAAGATTTCCTGCCTGTTTGTTTGTTATTTTTTTTTAGTCAAGCAAAGTGTATAATTTGAAAACAGGAGACTTGGAGTAACAATATCAATTAATGCCTGCCTGATGTTACATTTAATGAACAGTTCTGCAAAAAGGACAAACAGTGCAAGCCATCATATTTGGGATGGATTTTAACTGGGTAATTAGCAGCAGCAACCAAAGGAAAGTACATCACTATTAGCAAACTTGCAGGACTACTCTTCATACAAAGTCTCCTTTTTGAATAAGTTTCACATTTTGACACTCGATGAAACCATTGTGTGTGTTAATACAGGACAGAGCCAAGAGAATGAGGGTATGAGAACGTTCTCTTTTAGGCTTTTCTTGCAGGATTCTTAAAAGACACATAGCTTCAGTTGCTTTAAGAATATTAATTTACATGGATTTGAGAATATTGGTGGAATAATAAGCATCTTAGAAAAGAAGAAAAAACCAGATATAAGCTGATTTTTCAGATTTGCTTACAAAGCCAGTTAATTTCATGATGTCAAATCTATGTTTTCCCTGACTGGTTTTGCTTTTTTCTTTAACTGAAGTTACATTAAAGCTGGATGTGTTTTGGCTGCACGTCTAGGAAACTGGGGTGCCATACCATGTTTTCTTAACTGAAAATGTAGTTTGAGTTGTTTTTTTTTCATTTGCTAACTACTTGGAAGATACTAGGAGCCTTGTGCAAGTAAAATACCACAGATTCATGGTGATTGACTTATAGAGCTCTCAGAAAAGGGCAGAGAGGGGCATGCGTAAGAAAAGCCTCATTTTGTACAAAGAGAGAGTGCAAATGAGGTAACAGCTTTGTTCTTTCAGCGTTTGACTGTGAGTTGAGAATATCTGAATATCTGAAACTCCAGTACCAGAGTGCAAAGTGAAGGGCAGCATTCAGCTGGGCTCAGTAGCAGCATCCACAGGTGCTGAGCAACATTTGATTTGTGCTGGTGAGGCTCCTGTAAGGATGTTGTTTTGAAATTTTGTGGTGAATGTAAGTAAGAAAGGCTACCTATGAAAGGCCCTTAAGCTCAAAGATATGGAGGCAGTCAAACTTCTGGGGCTAAGAATTGTTACTGCACCCATGTTAGTTTAGAGTAGTGGTTGAAAATCAAAGCATGGAGAAAGTCATATGCACCCAGCATGGAAATATAGGTAAGATTGTCTTGGAAGTGATAATGCAAAAAAATCTAATACAAGCAAATATCTGCAGAGTTATTCATGATTTTTTCCTAAAGGACAAAATTCAAGGGCACCACCAAGATCTACAGGATAAGCACAGTAATTGTTTTGCAACTGCAACCAGCCTGTGTATTCTTAGATTAATTTGTATTGAAAAAGGATACTTTTAGTGATTGCAATAGATCTTCACTAAAACAAATATTTATTTGGTAGAAATCAATGCATTTTAGTTTGTGCACTACATTGCAATCATGTGTCACCTATCCAGATGTGTGCTTTGGGCCAGTGTAGGACAATATGAAGGAACAAAACATGTTTTTCATTTGAACATCTTTTCTGCTTCATCACATTTTAATGCCTCTACCTCAGTTCCCACTTTTCAGGACAATTCCTTTTTGCTTTCCTATAGGATTTTACGAGTTCTTTCCTCAAGATCTTTGTCAAATGAAGTCACAAACAGATACATTGAGAATATCTTCCAAATATCACTAGGAGATTTCTCATATTTGTGCTTTGTGGGATGATAATGTGCTTAGTGAGATGGCAAGGCTTGTGTCATCATTGCTCTGGTAAGTAAGTGGCAAACTTTGACAATGGCATTTGTTTCATGGTCCCTCACTTGGAGTGGGAAAAGAACACAAATGTTACTGTACAGGTGTACTGTGGTAATGATAGTGATTGCTGAATTGAGGGTATTTATGTCCAGTGAAGATGCTTCCTTGGGTTTCAATCTTAAACTTCACTGCTGTGAGGTTTCTCCTGAACTTGAAAATTTGTCCTCTCCAACTGGCTGGATAGATATACAGAAATGCAGAGTTTAGAGTTTCTATGAGTAGAGGGGAAAAGGCAGTTATTTAAAGTATTTTTTGGAAATAATTTAAGGGATCTTGTCACTCAATGTACCTGCACACAACTGATCTGTAAATCAGCGACTTTCTTCATAGGAAGTTCTTCAGTTCCAGTCTTGAGTTTCTAATTCTATATTCCTGCTCCCTTCCTGTATCTTGGGGAATACTCTTGGTGCTACATTAAATATTGTGGATTACAGTAAACCAAGTTAATTTCTGTGAGTCTGAGACTTCTGATGCAGATGCTTAATGAAGTGAGCTGGTTCCCCACTGACTTTGCATTACCATTTTGAGTAATTTTTCTAACTTGTAGTGCTTTTTGTACAATCTCGTTGAAGTAAAAATAGCAGCTGTCTTGAGTTTTTCCTGTGCAGCATTCCAAGGAAATAATCACTTTAGTTCATACAAACAAGTTGATAATAGCATGGTGGTGGGGAAATCTGAAAACCAACATTAGGGCTATTAAGGATGTGAAAACATCCTGTTAGAAATTTTCAGATTTTTGGGAAGAAATAAAATGCACGAAACAAATGTGTTCTTAAACTGCAGTTGAATTTTTGTGGGGCAATAATCCCTTTTTCAGAAGCTTTTCATGGACTGGTTTTGCTTGTGTATTGTCACTCTCAAGATGTCACAATTAGGGGGTGAAATAAATTTTAGAATTTCAAATCCAGAAAAGGTATTAAAGTAATTTTTAAAGTAAATAAGAATGTTTAGTGTTTTGTAATAGGGATAGTAATGTAATACGTACCTGTTGATGGCAGGAGTGGAAAATGGTCATTCCAATGAAACTGAAATAAAGGGACAAAAAGAGCTTCTGTAAGACCAAATAAAACCAGGAGTAATTATAGGAGAACTTAGACCTGCTTGACTGTGAGCACAGTTTGTGGGGTGGGACTGTGCAGGCAGAGCTGTTGTTGCCAGTGCAAGGAGGGTGGCAGATGAGCTTTCCTGAAGGATGTGACCTGTCCCCATTAGGAGATGCTGCCTGTGGGAGTGGACCACTGAGTAAAATGATGTACTGGTTCTGCTAATTAAGAGCTTTATTAATTGAAAGGATGAATAGTTGTGCTCTAAAAAGACACTTGTTTGAAGCTTAAACATAGGGCTTTCCTAGTTCTTCATATTTATAGTTATTTAAACCAAAGTTTTATTTCTACTGCTCAAAATAGCACCATTCCAATCCCTTATTATTATTTATTGCTTGTATAATTGTTCTATGTAATTATTTGCTTCCCTTTTTCCATCAATGTTGATTCTTGTAAAAGTATGTTCTGTAAAACAAGAGCAGAAGCCAAATGTTTACCTTGCCACTCATGGGTGTATTTATCAGGCTCTCAAAAGGGAGTCACTTACTGTGAGTTAGCTTTAATCAAAGAAATGTATAATCTATCTCTTACATATTGGATGAACTCCTTCATCCCTTGCAGCTTCAGTGAGTGGAAGAGAATGCAGGCAACACTGGCTGCAGTGTTAAAGATGCTTTTAGCAGATAAAAAAATTAACTGTGAGATGAAGCATGAAAGGCTGAAAACAGGAAAATAAAGGACTGGACTGAACACCATAAATTAAGAAAGTAATATATCTTAAATATATGTTTGAGAGAGTGGTTTCTGAAATTCCCATTCTCTGGAAGGCTCCTTCTGTCATGTATCTCTGTGTGTGATCTCCCACTGCTGTGTGATCTGTTTGTACTCTGGGAGGTTTTTGTGGCTGGTAGATTTTACATATTTAGATCTCTTTAGAACATCTGGAATATTTGTTTTTACTCAAAGTTTATGCTATTGCTTCATTCTCTAACACTCTGACTTGTACTTAGAAAAATTTCTCAAGGTTGCACAGCATGGAGTTTACCTCTTGCTTCTGTATCATGATGTGCTATGAACTGTTTAGTTGCAGCTCCTGGTTTTTCATTTCACTCAAACATTAAAAAAATATGGATTCAACCCTGTTTTATTAAGCTGGAATCTGGTATTCAGCCTTGGCCAAAATAAGAAATAGGAGAAGAGGGCCAAACCAAATCTTAATAATCTTAATAAAATTTGCTGAATTAGGTCCTTCAGTTATCAGTTCCCCCCCTTTCTTTTCTTTTTTTTTTTTTTTTTTTTTTTTTTTTTTTTTTTTGGCTTTTGTTTTTGGTTTTTTTTTTTTTTTTTTTGCAAAACCCAGGCCTCTGAGGCAGTTGGTACCTACTTAAGCAGCAAGGAAACACTGGGAAAACTTTCTTTCTGCCACCATAAACATCTTTGCTAGGTGGTATTTTCCTACAAGTCAGAGGAACCAAGAAATTTAACCTAAAGTGGGCATTGTGTACTCTGGAAAGATAGAACTTGTCTTAAAAGGTGTTTTCTAAAATAGTTTCCTCAGTCAGTCCAGGTTCCTTGCATGTCACTAGAGGGGTCCTTACCGACAAGCAGCTGGACACAATCCAGGCTTTTTCCCTTCTGACAATGCTTTGAGTAGATTCAGAAATAACAGAGCGACAGTTGAGGCGTCCCAGCACACATGCAAGGTGACAAATTACATGGAATTGGCCTTTGAGTTGAATGATTTAAAAATGAGCACTTTTGATGGTATAAATGTTGTCCATTTAGGAGAGTTAAAGCTCATGCGTCCTGTATTATTACCTGCAGGGAAACCCCCATAAATATGTTATCTTATTTTTTTTTTTTAATATTTTATGTTGAAATGAGTTCAGGCAGGGGAAACTAGTGATTCTGGGGAAATATTTCCTGCAAAGCAACTGAGCAAATTCAGAATCTATTTTTTTATAAAATCCAAGACTTTTTTTTTTCCTGAAAAATACAGCCTTTATATATAAAGCATATAAAAATTCACTTAAATATACTTCAAGCTTTGCAAGAGACCTTAGTGGCCTTTCAGGGGAGTGAGTCTTTATCAGGATTTAATCAGTAAAATTCAGGTTCTCTGAGCTCTAGGAATCATCTGCAATTCTTTTCCCCCCCCAAAATCAGGTGTGTCTGATGTTAAGATGGGTAGTGCTGCTTCCCTAAGGAAAATATACTAGAATCTTTATGCTCAAGGCCAAATCCTACTAAATCTGCAAAATAATTCCTTGCCTCTAGTATCTTATTGCTTATTCTTCTGTTTTATTTTCCAGTCAACCATGTTCATATAAAAACCTACCTCCAGTTCTCCAAGTTGCTTTCAAGTTTTTATACTTAAGTGCTAAAAGGAATATTAAATGCTAGGCTAAAGTCTGTGTGGAGATTGCTATGGACTCTTTCTGACAGCAACCTGTGCCTTTCCAAGTAAATTTCAAATAACTAGCTAGTTCATTAAGGTGCTCAAGTCACCTCATCTTAGAATATTTGATCTCCAAAATGAAATAACACTTCATTTTCTTGTCACTGAGTCTATTTGATCACAATGCTTGAAAGTGTGTAATTTCAAAGCAGACATGCCTACCCTCAATTACTATCCTTCTGACCTTTTACTGTTCCCTCCTACTATCAGATTAAGCTATTTTAATGTTTGTTCTCTAGTATTTATCTAAGTGGAGCTTTATTGCAGAGACCTGGTTTCTAATAGTCAGTGTCTAGGAGTCATTGCAAATATTTTGTTTTTTGGTGCAATACTGGAAAAATGGAGAAGGGCATGAGCATCAAGTTCAGTGGTTTGGTTCTAATTTTGCTCAACAAATCAAGCAGGCCTTTTGAAAACTGGTGGCTTTGCTGTGATGTTGTAGGCAAAAAGCTATTTTCTGGTTTAACCTAACCCCTCCTGGAGAATCCAGGCTCTGAGACACACGGGAGGGGATGAGGATCAGACCTGACAACAGATGCTGTTGCTGTCCCCAGCCATTTGCTCCGTCGTTGTGATGAATGTTTCTGACCCCGAGGCAGGGATGTCTGCTCTGCTCACTAGGGAGGTCCTGAGGAGCAGCAGTTTTCAGTCTGCTAGGGTGGTAATGAACTCGTGCTGTGCTGTGCCTTGCTGTGGGGGGCTACAGGGGTGGTGTGAGAGGGGATCAGATGGGGGGAGTCTCTGGCACAGAGGTGGCAGGAAGGTGGCTGCAAACGTAGCACCCCAGTTTTGGTCTGTTGCTGCAGCTTTTTATGAGTTTCAAGGGGTTGTAAAGCAATGGAGTAGGTTCCAGTTAACTACTTCAGAGGTAAAAAAAATAAGTGATGTAACTATTTCTGTCATTTATGAGAAAGGAAGAACAGGACTGCCTTCGTCTGTAACTAACTAAACTTACTAGTCCACTCAAATTCCCATGAATTTTTATTAAGGAAGCTAACATTCTTGTAGGCTGTGCAACTTCCAGACTAGCACCTGGAAGGTTCATAGCCTACAAGAGTTTTAGCTTTCTTAACAAAAACCCAAATTTTTACAGATGTAGCAGTTGATAAGTATATTATGAATTGTCATGTATTGTATTAAATATCTCCTTAGAATCATACAATTAGCCTGGTTAATTACCTGGTGCTTCCAAAATTGGTTTGAAATTGAAGAAACACTTCCTTCAAATGCTTTATTCAAATAGTTTTGATCGCCATTGACAAAAATATGTGAATGTAGTATGCAATGATGAGTCCATGCATATCTATAAAGGAGGACTAAGTGGACCACAAGGGTAGACCTAAAGTAGGGCATCATCTTCTGAAATTTACTGGAAAAGCCCTGGACTTGCCCAAAGCCTTTCTGAATTCCTTACTTTGTGTCAGAGAGTAGAACTTTAATGCAGGAGCTGCATTAAAGGAGAACTTTAACTGGCAGGTGCTGCTGGTCCCCCCCCTTGCATGCATTTTGAAGGTTTAGGAGGTACCTGACTGGAGGAAGGACAAGAAGGTGCAGAGGTCCCATGTCCTGTGCCATGGAGCAGGACAGGCTCAGAAAATAATGAGCATGTGCTGAACTGCTGCCCTAAATACAGCTGAAACCAATCCTGCACTCACCTGAATTCCTCTGCCCTTAGACATGAAGCTGATTTTTAAAACAATATAAATGACATTGTTTATAACACCTGCAATGTGTTTCAATTTGGGTTTATCATGGTTCCTATTGGTTACCTCTTGTAGTACAGGTAAGTTTTTCCCTTCTTATTTGGATGCTTTTTTTAAATTAATAGCATTCAAATAATCTGAAATGCTTTTAGTAAGTTTTTTGGTCCTAAGACTCAATGGGAAAAAATGCTTAAAGTAAAAAAAGAGTAGGAATTTATTTAGCTGTTTTTCTTGTCTGGGAATGACTGATTAAATTAGGTGAAGATAATGTCATTTACATTTGGTGCATTTTCTTCTTTGTCAGTAATTTTTCTCATTATGTCTTTTCAAAGGCTTGAGTAATTGTGCAAAACACCCTTAGAATACAAATCAGACCTATCAGAATAGTTTCATTTTTAATTGGTGAAGATGATTTAATAAATACTTTAACACTTTATTGATTTTATGTGAGCAAACCTGTATTACACTTCTAGCAGCCTAAATTTCTGAACATTTTAATTTCACTTCACGTGCACGCACACAGAGAAGCCCCTGTAACTCAGCATTGGTTTTGTGTGGATGTGAAACCTGTAATTTGTTTTGAAATACTTGTTAGTATTCCAGTGAACTGCACTGGGGTGATTTGGCGAGTTGTAGAAGCCAGGGTGGGGACTCTAGATGTCATCCTATGAGTTGTGTGAAATTCCAGCCCTCTCTGCTGCTGATAACCTTTCCATACACCCCTGAGCATGGCTGTTCTGTGGGCTTAGTCCAGAGCCAGCAGTGTTAAAGGCACTGCCTCTCTCCAGCCAGCCCTGCTTGGCAGGAATGCTCTTTGTCATGCTTCATCAGCCCTCTGCTCTGGCTGCCTCACACATCCCTTTATCCCAGGAGGGATGGGAGCTCTCTGCTGCTGTGTCCTGCCCTCAGAGGTCTCTTTAGAGCTGTTCCCTGCAGGCACCTGTGACACCTGGGTGACAAACCATGGCAGCAGGGTCAGGGGTGTCCCTATGCCGTGGCCTGCAGCAGCCTGGGGTGTGATTCCTTCCTCAGGACCACTGTAAGTCATGAGATCACCATTCCTTCATTGTCAGTGGTGAGATTTAAGCATGCTCTGGGTATCATTAGGACATATCAGCTCTTGGGCTAGAAGAGGGTGGGGGAAGGGGACAGCACTGCAGCTGTGCATTTTTGAGAGCAGAGCTGGGAACTCCTTCTCTAACAAATTCTGTGGCCTCTGTGAGTACAAGGCACACATGAGTAAACCTGGGTGAAGTCTGAAAGCTGGCCTGTTGCTGCTGAGATGGACACATGACATGCACTTATATACAGACAGCAATGGCTTCTACTTTATAGCAAGTTGCTTTCAAGTTTTTTATACCCATAATGAAGCGTGATCTTAAGTCACTAGTTACATCAAAATAGTTCATTACATTCATTGGATGAAGCAATAGCTTATTGGATTTTATTGGTATAAAGAAATGAATGTCAATAATTCATTGGTGAGAGTTTGCAACAAATTAAGGCACATATGCTGCTCACTAAGGTGTGTATCCTCTAACTGCAAATAACTTTTGTGTCTATTTTATCAGTTCCTTGCTAATAGCCTTGCTTTCTTCCTTGCTATGGATAAACTTGTATTTTATCAATTTCTTCTTCTGCTAACTCAGTTGTTTGGCCTGAAGACCAGCTGCCAAGCCCATCCAAACTGACCTTCACTAAAAGCCAAGTATCCTATAAGTTCACTTTCCAATTAGGTTAAATTGAGTCCCTCTGTCTCAGGCTTCTCAGGCTGACCTGGAGGGGGAGGATCTATCCCCAGGGCAAAAATTGCCAACAAACTGAGAAGGCCAATAGATTTTGGGGGCTGCAGTTGTGCAACCTGTGGCACTATGTGTAAAAGATATTCCAGTGCTGTATCCTGCTCTATGACAACAGAAAAGAAGTTCAAAGAAGACTTACTTAAATGCTCCCACCTTCTTCAGCTGGTGCAGGATAGAACATTTGAAGATTGAATGAGATTATGATACCTTTTAGTCTTTAAATTCAAAAGATTCTACATCATAGTCCAAAATACTGTACTGTCCCTGAATATATCATACATGGTAGTGTAATGGACTATCATATGAGGCTGTCTATAAAACTTAAGTGAGCTGAAAAGGAGAATGTGGGCATTCTTGGAGCATCTAACTTCCAGGTTGGTGTGTGGGTGTCAATTAGAGATGTCACATTAACCTCTTTGCTGCTCAAACTGTGCTGCACGATCAACTGCACCTTAAAGGACTCAGTTGGCAAGTTAATGATGTCAATTTAGTCTCTTGCCTGATCCCCACTGAGGCTGGAGTTCAATGCAGTACTGGGGCAAATAGAGTTTTACTGGCCTCTAAAATTGTTTCTGGAATGGAGAGTAGGAGAGAGATAGCAAAATGTAGCAAAGACTGGGTAGAAATAATAAAAATACTGTCTAAAAACCCCAACACACTCATGGAAGAATGAGATTTACCTAGGCCTACTCATATCTCTGGATTCCATTTAGTATGTAGGAAAGAAGTGTGTACTATTTCATCACTAGAAAATATGGCAGATATGTTACTACTGTCTTTTCTCCATTGAAAGGAGCTTCAGTTTTCTTAACTACACCACTAATCCTTATCAACTCAGTTTCAATTCTATTACAGTTACTCCTATTTCATGCTGGTTTACAAGTTTTAAAGCTGAAGCTTTGCTTTTGTTGCTGAAGGTTCTTTGCCACAAACAGTGAAGGTGCAGAAGCTTCCTCTCTGTAGAGCTAGGTCTCATTTATCTGTAATTATCTGTAACGAAGGTGCCTCATCTGAATGGCACACTTTAAATATGAATAGTGCATTAGAATACACGAAGAAGGGAGTCTGTGTCACACTGCTGGAAATCATCTGAGCATCACTGATAAGTGAGATGCTGAACAGCCTCAAGGCCCGTGTGCAGTGGAGTGTGTTGCTGTTCATTCCTCTCCTTGTTCAAATACTAAAATCTCTACTAGTAAAATATGCTATTCTCATCTCACTGAATGCATAATAAAATAATCTTTCTTTATGGAGAGTCTTTCTTACAGTGGATAAATTCTGACTTTGTGCTGGTCACACTAGCAGTGAGACAAAGGTTTGGCAAAATTATACTGAAATGGGCAAAATTATACTGAAGTACTGATGTAGTTTTGATTTGAAAGATAAAAGCAGATCTGCTTATTGGTTGTTTTGTTGTACAGCAAATGAGAACTTGGCAAGGAAGTACTGGCTTAATTAAATGCAAGCACAAGAATGCTGTTTGACTCCATCAGTACTGTTGCTGCTGTGGAAAGCTGATGTCTAGCTCCACGTGCAGCATGTTTGTGTTATGGGAAATGGCTTGAAGGCATTGGCCTGGCAGAACTGTACTGTGGGCTTTATCCAGCCCTTCTTTCCTTTGTGTTTTCCCCCTCCTGGTATAACCTGTGTCCTGGAGCTGAGGGGAGGCAGTACAAATGGTGCAAATCTTGTATGGTGCCACGATGGTTTTGTGACATTTGGGGCCCACAAAGGACATAATATAGAGAAGTCCAGGCCTGGTAAGGCAGTGAAGGTGCAGTAAAGTGGAGAGATGGAGGCACGTGGAGATGCACAGGCATAAGGTGCCATGGGGTCTGTGAGTGACCTTGGCTGTGGTCATGCAAAGAGATGTGACCCCCCAGACCTGGGCAGAACTGGCTTTGAGAACAAAGCAATAGCTCCCAACATCCATGAAGTGTTTTTTTTTCATATATGCAAACATATATTAAAAAAAACCTGCCCGTGTCTCATCCCAGACTGAGGAAGAGGAACCCATCACCTGAGCATCTTCTTCCCCTCAGCCAAGGATTTGTGATGGAGGCAGCTCTGCAGCCACATCAAGGCCAGAATGTAACTCCTGGCTGAAGGGCTCAGAGGAGCAGGGCAAGCTAACACCAGAAAGGTAAATATTTTTATATGCACACTTTTCTCCTCGTTCTTCTTTCTGTGTAATTTCAGCTAATAATAATATGACTGTTAAATTATCAGCTAGACTGAGGATAAAATCTTGGTTTATATGTGTTTTTACATATCAATGAAAGGTGTTCTTCTTATTTGTCTACAAAGCAATGTTTAAACATAGTAAGAGTGATTTCTCTCATTTCATTTCTTGGGGGAGAACCTGCTCTGGATTTGAAAGCCTTTTGAAATTTCTCTGCTTTTGTGCTCAGAAGGAATGCCAGGATGGGATCCTACAGTTCCATCTTAAAAATCAGATGAATAAGCAATCAGCACTCATGAATATTGTGCCAGAACTGCATAAGAGTAGAGATTCATTACTCAGTGCTTCTGCACAAAGGTATTTTGCAGGAAATCTGCATCATAATGCATGACTTCCTATTGGACTGGATTTAATAAAACAAACCAGAGGTTCAGCATTTTTTATAGATTCCATTTTCAGTGATGGCTGGATTTATTTCTGTCTAAAAATAACATTATTCTGCAGCTGAGCAATAGAGAACATTCTTCCAGTTACTGCAGCATCAGCAGTGCTCTGCCATCTATTTTCTGGCATGTGTGTGGAAATGATCCCTTTTGTGACTCTAGAGATGTGTCAGTGGCGTGGCTGAGAATAGCAGGGATGGACAGACATGAGCCACAAGCCAAGAGCTAGACCCCACCTTGATTTAAGAGCACTGCTTTGTATTTGTATTGACCTGGCCTATTTGGTTTTGGCCAGGTCAAGATCCTGGCACCAGCCACTTCTGACTTTGAAACTTTGATCAAAGTAATTTCCATTGTTATGGTGCGTGAAAAGAAGTGACAAGAGATAAGTAGACTGTCCACCCCCTCTCCCCATGCTGATGTGGACTGAACAGAGCCCAAAGAGAGGTTGCTGTTCATCTTGTGGTTGTCAGCCTGGTTTTGTTCAGTATGGGAATATTTTTGTTATGCAGCAGTGTGACTTCTGTGTATCTGAATGATTTAATGGCTGATGGCCAGGTATCAAGAAGAGCAGGTATGCACACAGAACTGTACCTAGAGCTGGGGATTGTTGGGGTGGTTGCTTTATAACTTGACTCTGGCTACCTAAAATCTTAAGTCTATTTTGAATTTTGCAGCTGGAATTCACTCCTAAGCAAAATGGTCTAGTACATTGATAGTAAAACTTACTCAGACACCTGCTAGCTCATCGCTCGATGTTGCATAGAGAGAAAAAGAGAAATCATTCACAGTACTGTCAAATATTTGGTTTGTGCCATACCCCTGGAGAGTGCTAAAAAAATCTGGTTGGGAATCAATTGCCAAATGACTACATCTCTTTAGCCAGTTTACTCAAATATGCTTGACTGGGAATATTATGTATTAAATGGTCTGATGGAGGAGCAGGTCACTTGTCCCTGCCCTTGGGATGGAGTTTTCTTTGAGGGAAATCAGAGCTCAGGGTGTGATAAGTCTCTTGTTGTATGTCTGTGTGAGCACTGAGTCCGCTGATTTGTGGTCCTCTATACGAACTGAAAAACAACTTTTATTTATTTTATTCTGTAGTTAAATCACTTATTTTAGGAAATTTCTACAGATCAGCTCTTGTTATGCCAAAGCAGAATCCAGCCCAGTCTTTTTAGGATTGGGCTTTTTTTTCTCCTGTCAGTTTTATGATTGTATCTCTCAATGCTGCTCCAACATATCAAAAAGGAACCTTCTCTTTGTAACCTAGTTTGATGACCCAGCTATTATTGGTAGATAAGTGTAAGACTTTTTCATCATTGACTGCATTTTTATGAGCTCTGAAATGCCAATAAGCCTTAAAATAAGAATTTTAATTGAACTTGGCAGGGGAAAACCTGAGAAGATATTGAGAGGACCATTGGATTTTTGACAAGTTGAGAGTTTCTTGGGGTGGGGGCTTGTAGCTTATCTTGGGGGTGACAGGAGAGGTAGAAAGAAAATAAATCAGTGCCTCTCTATCATGTTATCTAAGAGTTTTTAGTCCTGAGAGTAGATTAGCATTCTGTGTCAGGGAGAATATGTTCACTATATATAGCAATATACCTCACAGTTTATTGTGTTGATGTGTGTAATGAGCTGAAGCAAACTCTACTAAAAAAGAGCATAAAAAAGAAACTCCTAACATGTTAGATTTAAATCTGCTAATATTTAATGTGCACTTTATCTGACAGGTTGAAGAAAAGCCCTGGTGATAGGAGTTGTAAGAAATGAATAGGTTATTCTGGTGCATGTATTCATCTTGCTTTTAATCTGAGAAACAATAACCTGATCCACAGCTTAGCCTGTTGACAACAGGTCTAATGCATTTGTGCCTGACACTTTCATTATCTTAAATATTAATATAAATATCAGGAATCATATCTGCAAGTGAAAAGTCAGGAAAGGAGATGGAGAATAGCGTGCAGTACATTTTAAAACAAAAATAGCATTGCTTATAGCTTATTAAATATAACTTATTATATGCATGTGCCTCATCTATAGCCTGTGTATGGAAAGTGTGGTGGGTAATGTGCTGGTTGAAACACCACTTTGGATTCTCAGCAAACTTTAAACAGAAAAATAGATTATTATCATTCAAGAAGCATATGTGCATTATACCTTTTCACAAAACACCCTGGATTATATTATTTCTGAATGACATATAGCAGCAGTCTCTCCTCTGCTTTTGCAGCTGCTCTATTACAGAATGAAACATGGGAAGCTTCATCATGTTTTCTGCTCCTCAGGACTCCCCTGAGGCTGCTGTGCTTGTATGCCAGTGCCCTTGGTTGCTTTAGGAATCCAGATCAGGAGGAGTGTAACTTCCTGCAGTGGAGAGTTTCTGCACAAAAGGGAATCGTTTAAGGGCAGAAATCTCAGTGCCTGGTAACACTTCTACAAGTACAAATGATATCAAGGTCACACCAGTGGCTTTCCTGATCTTGCAGCTCCAGGCAAATGGTCACACTCAGCTCCAGGTGAATTGCTATGTACAGTGCTGGAGTTGCTCTTAAAAAAATAGAGCTTACTCTATGGTCCAGTTAAAAAAACCACCACCAACAAACCAAACAAAAAAACCAAAAAACATCCCAATACCCTAAATCTAAATGGAACCAACCAACCATAAACCAACAAAAAGCAAACAAAACCAACCAACCAAACTAAAACCCAGAAAAATCCACCCCACAATACTTCCTTCTGTCCAAGAACACTCTTCTAGCTGTGGAAGTGAGATGGTAGAGTCCCATAGAGTTCTTGTCTCCTCCAGACACAATCTCCTTGCCAGGCAGATCTGTGAAGTTTCTTGAAACTCGTGTAGTGCTGAAATACAAATGTTTAATGGACTCTGTGACAAGGGCTGTAAATAGGGAGTCTTGGCCCACAGAGGTGCTCCATTCTGTCTCCATCCAGGTGCTCCCCTAGTCCTGCTGACATCAGCTCAGCCATGGAACCCACCCTGGGGAGATAGTTCTGTTGCTGATTTCCACAGGGAGAGGTGGATGTGGGAGGACTGTGACCTGGGTGGTGCATGGCTTATGCTGGGCTGGAAGGTTTTTCTCCTGCTCTTGCAGTAGAACACAGAAATCATCACTCAGTGCAGAGCTTTCTGTTTGAGGTTTCTTCTCACCTTGTGTGATGACCTTTTCTCTGTCTGCCTGGCCAGTGGCCTCTAGAGCTCAGCCAGGAACAACAAGAAATCTCAGAACTTGCATGTTAGTCCGTGTGATCCCTGTAGGAATGAGGGGAACATGCTGCAAAAGAGTGTCTTGAAAATATTTTTAAAATTTCACGATATTTTGTTTTAAGCAAACTTTGTACAGTGTAGAATCATAAAATCATTTTAGGTTGAAAAGACCTCTAAGTTGGAGTCCTACCATTATGCCACAACTGATTGTTAGCAGCAGAGTAAATTGCATTATTAGCTTTGCTAGCTCTCTCCTCCTGAAGGCGACTGTTCAACTTGGTTTTGTCAGATCAGACAATTTGCTAATTTTGGTTTGGCTTGCATGGACTTGTTAGGAACTGCACGGCTCCTTGGCCCACAGCAAAATATAAATGACTGCATCTACAGAAATTTACTGTTGAGGTTTTTCAGGTGTCCTTTAAGGCTCTGACCTCAAGGGTACATACAACCTTTTGATGTATCTTCTTGCCTCATAACTTAAAATAACATAAGGTAACTTCTTGTATTGATTCTTAGAGATAATTATGAAAGATGTTTCTGTCTGCTGAATTTTGAGACTGAAGTTTTAAGGCACTTATGTGACTAACATGGGGTATATTAAGAAACATCTAATCAGATCTTTCTCTGATCTTTTAGAACTATTTAATATTAAGAAAATTAGTTGTGGTATATTTTTGACACCAAGAAAATGTGGAAAAGAATTGAACCTGCAGTGAAAAATGCATGGTGTCAGTAAAGAATATAGATAGTCAGTATTCACACTTGTGGTAGCTCTTAAGGCACAGAACTGGGGGGGATATTTTAATGCTGCTTAAAATCTCCTTCTGATCAATACCTAAATTAAATCATTCATTTGGGAAAGCAACCAACAAAACAGCTTGATGAGAGAGCAAAAATAATTAACAATCAATTTGCTAGACATAAAAAAATTCTTTCTAGTTTGTAGTATGCCATAATATTTTTTATAATGTCATGAAGGAAAAAGGTATGAATCCATCACGATGGCACTCAGAAAGCACAAGCCCTATTCAAAATGGATCACACTTCTTTATTTGGGTAAATATAATTTAACCATAGAAATAGTGAACCATCCAGCTGTCAATTACTTTGAAATAGCCGAAGCACCAGTGTTCAGATAGAAATGTTTTTCACAGAAAGCTGTGATAACAAAAGCAGATGCGTAGGTATAAATCCTGTCTTGTGGGAACTCTAAAAGAAATTCCTCATCCCTTTGGCTGCAGAGTAAGTCTCCAAGGCAGGTTTGCAGGGGTGGTTTGTTATGGTGGCTGTACCTAGTGACCAATTAAAGTTAGGATATATAAATTTACAGTATTTTCTTGGAACACTTATAATATTAAAAAAAAAAAAGGGATTAACAGCTGGAGGGGCTTGGGGAGAAAGGAGACAGTGCGCAGAGACAGGTCTCTAAATCTGCAGTCTTGAACTGAATGTTTGCCATTTTATTTTTGTTTTACTCTGGTAGTAGGTAGTAGTAGTAGTAGACCATCTTGGGAAAGATGGGCAGGAGGATGGGCTTCTGTGGGAAAGCCATTGCCTGGCACTGATGATATTCCACATGGGAACAGTGTGAACTGAACCTGTTTTGGAAGTTTTGTAGGAGATTGCTCTTGGTTTTGATACTTTTCCTAATACAGCTGGGGAAACAGCTAATGATTTTCCTGGAGCTACTCTTCATAGATTCCTGTCAGAATGAAGGAAAGAATAGTCTTGAGAGAAAGCTGATAGTGGGTTATCTCTGCCCAGCCTTCAAATGTGGAAAAGTCTGGGTAGAAAAGTGAATAATTCTTGGGTAACGTGATCTTTAGCCACTTCTAATTATTAATGAGGTTGGAAATTACTAGGGGATTGATTTATATACATATGTCATTTTTAATAAACTATATAGACTAGAGAGATGGTGATTGACTATAATTATTGATAATATATGTGTGCAAAAAATATGTATTTACCAAGTAACTTGAAGTAAACACATAGTCTTGCTCACAAAAACATACATAAGAATATTAATTAGATTTCTCAGTCAAGCACGAGAATTTAGGACATTAAAATAAGAGATGCAGCTATTGCTTAAGCCATCACAATTTTTTAATCTAAACCATTTATCCAGGTGGCAAATATTCTTTTAAAAAGGAATATGATTATGCAGTTGAAGACTGCTTTATAATGCATGCTTATGGGGAGAGGGAAAAGATTTTTTAAAATAAAAACTGCTTTAATATGACAGGAAATTCACAGCATGAAGAGAAGTTGTCCTATAAGATGATTCAAGATGAAATATCAGTGGGCTACTCCAAACTATAGAGATGTAAACTGATTATTTCTCATGAGAATCTTCTTAAAATGGGACTTATCCTATAGTAAAGGGCAAGTGCTGTGATACCTGTAATAAAGCTGAAGTGTACTTTTCCACTCTGAAAATCCTCATTTGCTCAAAGAGGGCAAACTAAATTTTAATGGATAAAGCTGAAACTTTACATGAGGTATTATATCAGATTAGTAGGAGGATTCTGGGGTGATAAGAAGCTTTACTTGGTCTTTAAAAAGGAGGTGTTAAGAGGAAAGTGACCACAAAGAAGAGCTCCAAACCTTTGTCTCCCTGTATTTCTTTATTTCTGTTTCTCCTGTGACTTTACTTTGACTCTGGGACCTGTAAAATCCTCAGGCTTGTCTGAGGTCACTTTTTATTCTGGCATAGAAAGTGTCTTGCATCACAAACTTACAGTACTGGATGAGAGGACTAGCATCCACAAAGAAAATCTGGTTTAATTAGTCTTTTTGGGGTTCATCACTGAATCCTGCTGAGGGATGGGGTGCTTGCCACTGCCAGCAAAAGGTTTTCCCAAGACTCTTCACAAAAAGGAAACCACCTGTCTGCTCATTTCTGTTTATTGACTGCTATATGGATCTGGTGGTGTAAATTTGGCTCATGCTTTATGGGCATTGCTGACTTGTTAAACTGTGGTGCCTTCACCCACGTTGCAGGGGAACTTCTGAATTTGGTTTGTTATTAATATTAGAACTTTGGGTCAAGACTTGCATGACTTTAAAGTGAAATTTGATCATTAAAACCTGTTATTGAAGGAGAGACTGACTATTTTAGGATGCATAGGTGAAACAAGAGACGATAATTTTCTTTTTGTCTCAAATTTGAATGTCAAGAGTCAGCTCCAGTACTTACATTCAGTTTTAGAAAAGGAAGAGGCTGTTCATGTGCATGTGTGTAAAGGAAATTTCAGTTCCTGGTATTTTAGAATAATTTATGGCTGTGCTGTTCTATGCTGCATTATCTTGGAGCAAGTGTTGCTTGTTGGCTTTCTCCTTCCAGCCTGCAGGAAGTCTCTTACTTTGATATTTGCAGTCTTAGCTGCACTGTCAGATTTTTCTCTGAAACTGCTAGAGAATCAATACAAGTTGGGGAAAGCCCCAGTTTGTGTTTATCATAGCAATTTCATCTGGATCAAGTAGTCTTGTGATGTACATTTAGCTAGGAAAAAAAAAAAGCAAGAAACCATATAGTACTACTGAAACTTAGTGAAATGCAGTGCCCAGATTTTAGAAATTACTTCTGGGAATAATTCCAGTTGATGATTACCATTTTAAAATATCTTTTAGGCCACTATGCTTAATTACCCATGTAAATATGTATTAGAAGTTAAAAGTACCAGAGATGCAGTAAAAATGAAATGGGGTATGTGTTTGCTTGTAGATAGAATAAAAATTGTTTTGTTCCTTGATGTGTACGTAGTGCTAAATAGAAATGTAAGTAATAGCAGTAGCATTTGAATGACACTGTGTGCAGTGCTGCTTTTGCCCCTCCTGGTTTCTGCAGTCCAGTTTCATGATCAGGATCACATGCTGAAAATCCTTTTTGCTTTCTCTTTCCTGGGTATGTTTGTTTTGAGGGTGCTGAACAGCAGACTGAAGCAGTGACTGTGTTTAGTTCTTTTTCTACTGCAAGGAGAAGGGAATGGACATTTAAAAATGTGTAAGTGGTGGAAACTTGGAAACCAGCAGTGTTTTGCTCAGGAATAGATTTTTGAATTGAATGTGTGTTTGATTTACTGTAGACTGGGCTCATTAACCTTGGGCTGCAGCTCAGGCTGAAGCCTGCCTTGGTCAAATCTTCACACAGTGAAAGGCAGAGGTCACTGATCTGGGTGTTGTGAGAGAAGGGCAAATGTTAATCTGGGCTGTCATCTACTGTGACCAGATCTTAACTGGCACATCACCATGAATTATCTGGGCCTTCTGACTCAAATTTGCTATGTTCTCCTTTGGTTCTCTGTGTTACTCTGACCCAAATTTGCTATATTCTCCTTTGGTTGTTCTCTGTGTTGCACTTCCTATTTTTACTTTGTTGTCCACTCACACATTCAGAGCAGTTTATCCCATAGCTTCTGAGCACCCATCTTAGTTTATACAGAGGTAAAGATTATCAAGCCCAGTATTCATGGGGACCTGAACATGGTTTACCTGGACACCAAGGCTGCCATATGAAAATGTATTTTTATGGTTCGCTTTGGGTTTTTTTTCCCAAGCAAGTCTGTAAACAGGTAGAATTTTCATTGCAGCCTTGTCTTTACACTGGCATCTTTCCCAGTCTGCTTTTCCATGATGTCTTTAGCATCCCCCCCTGTAACTTTTATGTGTGTAGATGGCAAATGACCCAGGTAAGCTGGAACAGCGTTGTGAGGGAGAGCAGTACCCATGGAGTACCTAACAAAGGATAATCTTCTGTGGGATGGAGCATTTTGAATTCACAGGGGTTCCACTATGGCGATGCAGGCCTAGGGAGTGCCCTGCAGTGCCAAGTAAAAGCTGTCCAGCTCTGATGACACCGTGTGTCATCGCTGCCACTGTCACCTGCCCGGGGCAAGGAGGAGCACTGCTCGCGTTTCCAAGAGGATTATCGTCACGGGAGGGCGACCCTTAGCATCTCTCAGGTCACATTCATCACTGAAAGGTCAAAAAAACTCTTACTTTGAAACAATTTTGGGGGCATTTTAACAGCTCCTCTCTGTTATGTAAGTCCTTAGCAGAGAGGCTGAGCTTCTCTGCTGGAGGAAGGGTGCTGGAGCTGCTCCTGCAGCCTCTGTGGCCTCTTCAGCTGCTGGGTGAGAGGGGGATTTTGGTTAAATTGAAACACTTGGGGTTAAGTAACACTCATTCTACTCCATACCTAATCCCTCCAGTATCAGTTATTATCTTTGCAACTTTTATGTGTAGGGCTTTTAAGAACTCATTCTGCAGTCCAGGAGAGCTTTTGTCCCATGTGAACCTGTCCCATCTCTCCCTTCCTTTTGAAATGGTGCTTGTTAGGCTATAAATATTCATGGAAAAGAGCACACTTGAGTGTTTGTGTTTGTATTCTAATTAATGAGCAAATTCCCCTTCCCCATGTTCTTACTATAAAAATCTTAAGGACTGTGAGAGTCTCTGTATTAATATTAAACATGCCAAGGGAATGTTATGGGAGCAGGCTATGACTTGCCATGTGGACTTACACTTCCATAGTGTTGTTATCATGTGTTTGCCTGAAATTATATTTTAATAAAAACCTTCCTGAAAATACCTGTTTTTCCCAATGTTAATTTGAAATTCCAAGGGAGAAGGAAAAACCCTACAAGAAGTCTTTGACTGAAACTCATAACCAGAGAGGAGAAAGAGGTGAGAGGCAGAGTATGGGTAAAGTATCCAGTAATTTTCAATCCTTTTGCAAAGGGAAAAAGCAGCTAGCAATACAGATTTCTAAGTCTGATAAAATATCTCCACAGGATCTTTTTTTCTTTGCAATATTGTGGTTTTACTAAATCAAGGTCAGATGAGAACTAGATTAGCTACATGATTAATTTGTATATTGAGCCTCACATAGCAAAGTCAGCCAGCACACTGAGGACACTTTCATTATAAAGATTGTGCAAATAATCACTGATGTTTAACCACGCAGTAGATTTGACTGAAACAATGAAGTTATTACTAAAAAAAAATTGTCACTCAGTCACTTCAACAGAATTTACTTCACAAGGAACAGCAGCTTGAATGAAAGAGGAGAAAATCAAAATCCGAATAGTGCAATGAATGGTCTGAAAAGCCTTCAAAAAATCATAGATTAGTGAATTAACATTTCATGGAACAAAAGGTTCAGGTCTTTATTAGCCTAAGACTTGTAGGAAGGAAGTGTAGCAAGCTTGCAAAGCCCTCTCTGTGTGTGGTGCAGCACTGAGTTACCCATCAGAGGTGTCAGGTTTGCTGTGCACACCCAGCAGGTCACTCTTGAGCGTGCCCAAAACATCTTCAACTTATGGAGCCAGTTACATTTTGCTCATTGTACTGCAAAGCCTTGTAGATAAAGTAGAATATGTTTCATTTATAACATGCTTCTGAAGAAAAATAACAGCAAGATCTAGGTTTGTTAGACCTCATTCTGATTTTTCTTTTGTCTCTTAGATGAAAAAAAAACAAACCTAACAAGTATTTGAGGGAATGTTTACAATCAAGTTTGCCTTTCTAGGTAACAGTAACATGGTAAAAGGGTATTTTTGTGTAAGCAAGTATTAAAATGCAACTTAATGGTGGTTGTAGTGAAATCTTTATGAGAAAGCAACTCTGCCTAAATAGGTCTCACAACATGGAGAACTCAAATTCATTGCCACAGTGGGGCCTGGGTATATTTGAGAAGTTGTGGTGACGGCTTCCTTTCTGAGAGGGAAAGGAATTCCATTAGTCATTTCATCAACTCTGGTGGTGCATAAAAATGTGAACTGTCGCTGACACTTGTTCTGTTGTTAATGATGGCCTGGTCTCCCAGCCAGATGCACATTTTACTGACTTCTGTATAAAGCACCACTGGAACAGCTGATTGAGTGGATCACAATAAGCAAGAGCTAAACTGTGGGAGCATCTTGACTATATAGTTTGCATTCTACAGTGGAAAAACTCTAAAATTATCCTATTAAAGCAATAAGAGAGAATAGTCATCTTCTGCCAACCCAACAGAACCCTGAACTTGCCAACTCAGGCCTTCACCTTTATTTACGTTTTAAATAGCTTATATATTTACTATTTTAAGTAGTTTCTAAGAGGAAAATTGGAGAAATGACCGAGTTGCTGTTGGTGGTAGTACTTGCAAAGGGAGCTGTGTTTGTGCTGCTCTGCGCAGTGGGTCAGTTGGGCACAGCACAAGATCACTTGTGTGTAATGTGGGCTTCTGAAAAAGGCAAGGTAAATCTTGCTTCTGTGTAGTTTTAAAGTGAATTGAGTTGTATAACATCAGTGTCAATGTTTGCATTTGGAATAACCAGCACAATTTTCACCTCTCAAAACTCACTGAAAAGTCAATACGTTTAAAACTGTAACCACTACCACTGCCCCCCCATGTCCAAGTGCTCTTCATTTGGGGAGAAGAAATCCTAACTGAGAACAGAGAAAAAAGTGGGAAATCATTCCCCCAATGAGGACATGAAATAAAAATGGAGCCAGGCAGGGGAGAAGTGCTGCGAGTTAGAACTCTGGCAGTCTGATGTATGCTTAGGGAGGAGATTCAGGTGTTTAGGAAACTTGTGAACTTTTATTTTCCTATTACCCATTCTAAGCAGCTTCTGAAAGATCATGTCTCTGCTTACATATCTTTTGAACACACTGGGCTTTGTTTTTGGTGGTTTTGTTGTAGTTGTTGAGAAAAAGAAAAAAAGCCCTCAGAGAATACTTCAACATATTTTTTCCCATTAGAACAAACGAGCAGCTCGACCAGATGAGATATTTGTCCATTCAGCCCTGTGCTTTAATTGGCTACTTGATCATGCCTGGGCAAAAATAGATTAACTAGGCAAGCTTTTAGTGAAATTTCCTCAGAGGGGTCTGCCAGCCATTAACAATTGGCACTTTACATACACTCTGACCTAAGTATATTTTGGTTTTGTATTTAATAGCCTGTTATTTATTATATAAAATTTTCTAGTTGCCTTCAAATAATGTAAACTAGTAGGACCTATTATACCCTCTGCTGAGAAGCTCACAGGTTACTTAGAAGACTGGTGTAAAAAATGCAAAACCTGCATATTTCCAGTTCTTTGTAAATAAAAGTGACCAGGTGCATGAGCATAGTCCATCATCCCAAGGATATGCTCTTCTCTCTCACTTCCTTGCTGTCTCTGGTGTCTGACAAGACCCCACTTGCTTCAGAGCAGAGCTCTGTTTTTAATGGCCTTAATGCAAATATCTGTTTGGACTTGAAATCACCATTAGCAGGGTTTGGGAATATTGGAATAATAGCAACATAACAAAGGTAGATCCAGTTAACAGAGAAGCTCTTGAGGAAATAAGATGTTCAAGTTGTCCTTTTGAGAAAAGGTGCTTAGGGGTTGAAATGATATATAACTTTTTTTTTTATTGGTGCATTAAACAACTTGCTAGAAGTTGAATTGCAATCTCCTATTTCTAAAAAGTATTATGGCCTTATTGACAAAGCCAGAAAGAGAGAACTTAACAAGAGAAGTTGATGGCAACAGTGAGATATTGATGGCAACATCTGCATTGTGTCAAGATAACTGAGACAAACACACAAAAATCTAAATTTGCGTTTCAGTGGTTGCCTTTTCCTTCCAGGACTGCTGAGAAACTCAGTACTTGAAAGGTAGAGACAGACAAAGGGCCCAGGAGTGGCTGATGAGAACATCTATTCTCTCTTTGCTTCTTCAGATGTGGTGTCTTGTTATGCTGTTTCTTCTGTCTCCTTTCGAATCTCACTTCTCCAGAAGAGAATTAAAATTTTAACAATAACAAGAGATTAAAAGCTCTTTCACTAATGTATTTTCTTATTTTGCAAAGTAGCAGTTAATACCATCTTAATATCTATAAGCCTGTCAAGGAAAAGATTTTTATTATAAATTTTGTAGTGAAAGGGAAGGCAAAAAGGAATATCACTGAAGCTCATTATTTGCATTTTAAATATTCATCTGTTTCTATCTCTTCAGTAAAATTTTATATACCTGTTCTAAGGAAGTGTCTGCCAGAGCATTAAGCATGCTTTATATTTCAAATGCTGCTCCATTTTTAATTGTTTAAAATGGGTGGGGACTGTGTAAACACCACTGATTTAGGGGCTAAAAGTCTAAAAATTTGGATTATTCTTCAGGTAGGCACTGAGTATTTGTTCTGGGGCTATCTTGCAGAGAAAAATGAATCCCAGTGACACTCCCTCCATTTCTCTAAATGTCAAAATTAAAATAATCAGGTGTATTTAATCTGTGAACAGTGTAGGTTACTTATTACTGATTTTGAAATAGAAGTTGTAGTTACCTTAGGTATATTTGGACCGTTCTGTACACGTGGCATCTGACACATGGGTTGGTCAACCCTTTGGATCCCAGAAGAAACACCTCCAAAATCACATTTTGTTGCTCATCCTGATTTTCCTCAGACCTTTTGACCTAATGGTGGAAGTCACTGACCAAAATGTGTTCTGTCCATCCTTAATAGAATCTGGGTTCTAGTTTCATCATCTTTGTCCTGTGGTGCCCATTGGCCAAGCCTTGGTTCATTGGAAAAGCTGTTGTCTTATTCCTGGGGCTTTTAAGGTCCTTGCTGGTAGCAGGAGCTGGTGACACCCAGAGGTGTGGCAGCTCCTGAGGGCACAGGGAGCTCAGGCTGGTGGATGAAATGAGGATCTGGGTAAAGGAAGGTGAGGTCTAAAATAGAAAATACATCTGTTACTCACTGAAGGAGATCACAGAATACCTTTGTTTTCAGAGCAAAATATCCTTGACACTGGACACATCCACTCACACAAGCATCCAGTCCAAGCAAGCTAACAAATCTCTACGTGGTTAAACTATTTCTGATCATTTTTTTTTTCCTAAGATGGAAGATTGTATATTTTAAAATTTAGTAGAAATATAATACACAAGATCTCTGTGAAACGAAAGAGAATTTCTCTCAAAAAATAAGACAGAGGAATTTTAAAAATATATTTAAAATCTTTATATTATATTTTATTCTGAGAATGTGAAAATTACTTTTTTTTTGGTGTCTGGGCTGTCAATACCAACTCAATATCCATGATAACAACAGGCTAAGCAGAAAGTTGTGCTGCAGTTGTGAGATAATGCTGGCAAAATAATTAACTCATCAATCAAACTCAGAGCATACTGAGTTTCTGGATCCTCCAGAAACTTAAAGGTGAGTCTGCAAAAACTGATAAATATTACTCAACAGAAACTCTCCAAGACCCTGCTGACAGGGATTTTTAAGAAGTGTTAAAACCCATCTGTCTGGAGACAGTTCTGCCCTGAAGCAAGGGGGCAGATTAAAGTGAACTTTTTGTTAGTAAACTCTGGTAATGGTATTTGAGTGCATAAATATCACTTGCATTTATATATGTAATTATGTTAATACATTGATATAATACAAATTCTCATAAATATCATGCATAGGTGTTTGGTATAGGCACAGGTGCCCCCACACTTCCATGGAGTTAGTAAATCCAGCATACAGGTGTGCTTTGAAATGTTTGTTAATGTTGCACCAGCAGTGGAAGTCAAGTTTTGATTTAAAAGTTTGGGGTTTTTTACTATGCTGTTTATTTCCTCCATATATAAGTTCTCAATGAGGAAAAAAAACTATGTTGTCATGAAGGCTTTCTTTTCTTTTATCTTACCAATCAAAGTGAATGCATTTGGGAGCAGTGCCTTAAGCATTTGTTTAGTTTAAAGAAAGGCTTGACAAAAACCCTGTGGTTGAGCACTCTTCTAATTGGTACCTTGAAATAGAGCTGATGCTCAGAATCACAGGATCCTGGACAAGGGCTCAATCCACCATGGCAGAAAAGATTTGGCAAAAATCTGTTGGTGCCTCCAGGCTGTCCCTTAGCACTGGCATCCAGGAGTTGTTGCCCTGGTGGGGCAAAACCCTCTCAGTGTTAAAAAGATGGAGGAGTTTGGCTGCTGCCTCTTGTCAGCACTGGAGTGTCCTGCTGGCACATCCACATCTCCTGCAGGCTCAGCATCCTGTGTGGCATCCTAACAAGATGCAGCTTCTGGTGAAACCCAGGCCTGTGCCTCCCTCTTCTCTTGTGTTATGTGTGTGTGAGAGCAGAGAAATATCTGGCACTTTGCAGGTAATGGCTTATAAGTTACAGCAATTATTCATGCAGGGAGAAAGAAAGCTGATGGAAATGTTTCATCACTGAAAAAGCCCTATTTTTTACGCAGGTACATGTTGGCTTCAAAACACCTCTCTGAGCCACTGTTTCTTTTGTTTTTGATTTTTTTTCCCTGCATATTTAACGCTTTTTCTGCACGTAGAAGTGTATCTGGATAGGATTTATGGCTTTGGGATTGCTGTTGTAGCCTGAAGACCTAGAACATGGCACAGCAGAACATAAATGCTGGTGTGGATAAAGCCCTGAGCAGCTTCAAGGAGACTCTTGGAGTAACAGCTTACGTGCTCCCATAAGGTCTAACCTGGACAAATTCATAGTGCAAGAAAAGATGCACACAAAAAAACTTAAATAGGAACGTTATGGGGATTTTTGAAGGAGTTTTGAACGAGTTAGAGACAGGACCTCTGATTTTTTTAGATGATGCAATTTATTTTTTCTATCTTCTACATAGGAAGGGTGAGTTTGGCTCACATCTTTACTGCATGGTTCAGAAGGTCACAAGACCTTTAGTTACAGGACCTTTGAAGGATTTATTGACCAATAAAACACTACCAACAAGGATATTTATGTTTTTGACCCAATCCTTAAGTATTTCATCTTATGGACTCATGCTACAGTGTAAGCTTTCTTAGCCAATCATGTTTTGACCCACAAGCCTACAGCACTGCATTCTAAACTTGTTGTTTACCTTTGGAACTACATTTATTTTTTCTATATCTTAAACTCTAAATTTTCCTCCACTTCATGTGTTTCTGCTTCAAGCTACAAGAACACATTCTTGCTTCTAGCACCTAAGTCTGGGAGCCTTTCCCAAGGTTTCAGATCAAATCCTAATCCTGTCTTTAATTCTGAGCTTTGGCTTACAGGTCCAAAGTTCTGAGAGTTCCCTGCATTTCAGATTCAACAGAACAGGATCATAGTTTAATATCTACCTGTTTGTTACCTCTAATTGTAGATTCAATCTCCTCAGCAGCATCTGATGCAGACTGACTAAAGATTTGTGCTGGTGAATTGCAGTAGTCAGAACTGGAAAATGAACCCTTTTTCCTATCTCTTTTTTTGTCTGCTTCTGGGGGATAAACTGATGGTAAACAGAGCCAAGTTGTAATTACCCAGTGAGACTGGGTTGCTTAGGTGTGTAGCTAAAAATTTATCCTGTTGGCAGTGATGCTCAGAGGACACCAAGAACCTCCCCATGGGGGTACATTCTGAATTGGGATGGGATCCCATTCTGATCCCATTCATGGCTGGATTTATGTGTCCCATAGACCCTGAGCTTCCCAGCTTGATCACCTTCCTCATCTGGAAGTACCTATTGCCTGAAACAATTCCAAATTAGCTTGGGCATCTTTATATAATACACTGTAATTTAGGTATATTCTGAGCTATACCTTCTCTCCTTCATATGGTTTGAAAACAGGTGAGGAAGAAACTCTGTTTTTTATGAATTTTCAGCAGTGTTTTCCCTTCCTGAGGGGTTCCATCAGAAGTGGATTACATTGTGCCCCTGGTAATCATTGAATAAATGTGTTAAAAAGTACTTGATCATTTTAGCAAGTACCCCCCTGTGGCTTCTGCAGGGCCTTGTGTGAATTGTACAAGATGTTCAACATTTTCTACGCCTTATTGGTTTGACCTTTAAGTATTATTTAAAATGTGAATGTGATATCTTCTGCAACCAGCAGATAAAGGCTTATGAGCAAAAGGACAATATTTTGTTGGAGGATTGCTACATTTAAGAACAGCATAACCTTTGAAGGTCTAGTAAAAGTGCAATAAAATTAGTGGATTTTTGTATAATAGCAGTAAAATTGGTGTATTTTTCTAATATAAAAAAGTAAAAGGCTATGGTTTATAATCTGAATTTGGAAGTTTTTCCACCTAATCTGATTTTTTTGTTATTTTCTATATCATTAGTCTCATGCTGGGCAGTATAAAGGTATGTTTATAACACGATAGCTTAGATGCAGGAGTATATAAGAAAAAGTCACATTTCATCTTTAATGGAAATTCTTATAGTATATAACTACACAGTTGTAGGGTGTATGTGAAGGATTTTCAGTTTCTTAGAGGAGTCTGGGTAAGAAAGACCATAAAGTAAAAGATTTCATTTCTAAAAATCCCATCTGGGTAACATGATTATATACAAATGTAGCTTTTAAAATTTTGTAACTATTTGGTGTTTTAAGGCGTTTTTCAGATAGTTTAAGTGTAGAAAAAGAATTTGCAGGCTGTGAATGCTCTTGGGTACTGCTGACCTCTGAGAGGAGGCCAGGAGTGCAGCTCTTGGGCAAGTTCTAGGGCTTGGGGGCATCTCAGTGTCCCCCTTTGCTTTGACCATGGAAAGTTTCCACCTGTGTTGCTGAAACACCCACTCTCACTGAGAAGTTGTGTATTGTTTTACTTGAGGGGTTTAGAACACAGACTTTGCTGTTTTCTGATATGTCTGTCCTTCTGAGCACACTTGATTGAAGCTGCAGTGTGGAGTTGCAATAGCATTTGAGATCACAGTGTCCACCCTTGCTGTATGTGTATTTTTCAGATGTGGGTCTGCAAGCCTTGAGCTGTGCTTGGCCAAGGAAGGCTTTGAAAAGCTCAGCTCGAGCAGGGCAGACTGAGCCTGTTGTGTCAGCTGGGACTGCAAATGCATCCCCTCAATGTGGTGCTGCAGTCAGGCTGGACTGCCTGTAATTACTCCATTAGGGAGAGCACTGAGACTGTAAAGAGATCCTGGGAGCAGTGTTTCCCTCTCTGACCGTGACCCAGGAGCAGATTGACAAAAGTAATATTGTGTGAAATGTGGGCTCTTTTAGACCTGATTGTTTCATTATCCTCAATCAACCTGCACTACTCAAAAGAAAAATCAAGTGTAAGCAATAGCAGGAGGCAATATAAAGGGTACTACTGATCATCAACACTTGAAAAAAGTGGTTTCTGCTTTGCTGCTTCTTCTATTCTACTGCTTTGCTTCTTTTTCTTTTTTTTTTTTGTTATTCTAAAGATTAATTTAAGATATCTAAAACTGAAATTTATATGTTCTGCAGTCAGTTTTCTATTTTTCAATGTTGTTCAGTTTGCTTAAAGGGCAGCTGGTAGGAATTTACCCTGTTTAACCTTAGGCTTAATCTTTTCCCCTGGGGTGGGATTTGAAACTCTTCTTTGCTGGAGTCAGTAAATGCTTGCCAGTTGCTAAATATAATAAAATTAATTTCTGTTTATGTGAACATTTTAATTTGAAGAATAAAGGATCTTGTAGTTAATGACATGGCTGAAATTGTTAAAGCTAAGTCTCAGGCTGAGTAATAAAATGTCACTACATCCTGTAAATTTTTTCCTTATTTTTCCCCTCCAAATAATTACAAAAAAGTTTTTATTTATACCAAAAAAATTACCAAAATGTGTCATTTTTAAATGCTTTAAAATTACCAAAAGTTTTTATTTCCCCTCCAGAAAAATTACCAAAATGCCCAGCTATTACATAAACCTTGTCTGAATATTTTATTAAAAAGCACTTGCAGTACATAGTTTTGTACTCCACAAAATGAGAAACATTTAAGGATGTTTCACTGGAATGCTGCATTCATTTTCTTATCTTTACCAGAACTGGGATTGAAGACAAATTTTTCGCATTGCTGAAAAGTTAACAATGAAAGCCCAAATAATTTTGGACAGATAATGAATTATCTCAAAAGCTTCAGCAGCTTTTTGTTGCTTGGGACATGCAGAGTTACGTGCTCGTTGCTGACAGCCAGATGTGCTATTGCTGCACATAAAGTGATCTGGGAGATGTTAATGAGTCTCAAGGAGAGTTTCAGGGGGTCTCCATGACCATCCATAATGGAATGAGCTCTGTGCATGGGCAAGTTCTTCCTCCTGTCAGGATTGTGCCACCTGGGTGTGCTCTTATCGCTGCTGTGGGCTTCAGTAGCCACTCCCTAACGAGAGATTCAGGAGGAAAAATGCGCTTCTGTAAAAACCAGGGTTTTTTAGTGGTTCAGCCACTCAAGGGATAGCTCACCATTTCTGAAGCTGTTCCTTTGGTGTTCCATGAAGACCTTTTTCTCTCTGAATCAATACTTGTTGCTGTCTGTGGCAACAAAAGACCAAGTGACTTCAAAATAATTAGTACTTCACCAGTTTTCATTGTTCTTGCCCCACTTTTTGCATGCTGCCATGCCAATTGTAAAAATCAAAATCTCATTAGCTCCTAAATCCAGGGAAATCTGGAACCATGATTTGTTCCTATTTCCAAGAGAGTAGCACAACTGCATTTTCCAAAACAGTTCATCAGCAATTTTTCTTGCTCACAGTGCAGCAGGTGGGTGTGTTAACCTTTGTTCTTAACAGGGGCAATATATAATTTATGTGATTTTGGCAGCAAAATATGTATCAATGGTAAATGTTTAAAATTAGAATAGTTAATTGATTTTAACTTGATTTTAGCTTTTTTAAAGGAACATGTAGAACATGAAAGCACTCGCTGTAAACGATCTCTGGATCATTTACATATTTTAAAAAAAGTTTAAACGTTTCTTAGTTTCAGCAGTAACTACTGGTTTGTTATTTTACCTGGAGCTAGAAAACATTAAGACAATATCTCCTTTTTATACTTCTCTCTGCTTTCATCAGTGTGTCTGTAATGCTGTCACGAAGAGGCTTGAATTCCAGCATCTTTAAGACATTTAATAATTGCTTTTTGTGCACGATTAAAGATGCAGATTTATATTTCTGATCTGGGATTAAGCCTGCCCTCAGATCATGGTGGGACATATCATCCCTGCTGTTTAATCTTTGACTTTTCTGTTTCAATGGAATTAGGGCAAAGCTGGAATCTAAACCAATGATGGATTCTGGGAAAAGAGCAGGTTGTCCTTTGTTTCTCTTTGCATGTGGTTCAAATGAAGATATTCCCTCTGAGAACTAGCAGCTGTCTTAGAAGCACTAACCACAAGGACATCAGAAAGGAGTGTGTAAGATCAGAACTGACTTGCTGTGTTTGGGCTCTCTCAAACATCTTCCTCAATCTCTGAGTGTCCCTCGTCTCCCTTTGCTTTGCTTTCCAACAGAACTTGCTCTTTACCCGTCCCTAAATCTTGGCATTACTAAAAGCTACAAGTTTCTGTAACAAACTTCATACCCTTTGTTTGGTTACCACTTCTGGGCTTCATATCTTATGACCTTTCAGGAAGCTTATGGCAGTTTATTTTTCTGGAGAAGTCTGTGAAGATTTACACTCTTTTCATGCTCTTTCACTTATGGAACTTCCCCCCCCCCTCATCTTCTTAAAGCTAATACAAACTAACCTTGAAATGAAACTTTAGCCTGTCTCTCCAGGATTTCAGCAGCAGAAATAATTTGAAAAATGACCCAAGACTTACAAGAAATGGTCAAAGCAGGACTAATTAATTTCTTAATTACAAAGTCCTTTCACCCCAAAAGGAGACATTATCATTGCTGTCATTTTTGGCCTAGTATGAATTGCTTGGGGGTACTTATTAACTGCCTTGTAGATGTTAGTGATGCCTACAGATGTGATTACCACTGCTTTGTTGGAGGCTGAGGTGGTCAGTGCTTTTGGTGTTGTGAGTGCTGGCAGGAATGAAGATGCAGTTGAAATGTCTGCCAGGAACCACCCCTTAATTCTGGTTTATTGCTGCCAGTTATAGCTTAATTATGTTTTTATTTATGAATGGCATAATAAAGCCTTCAGTGGGTTTGAGATTAGCCAGGGTGTGAGTGGGCGGTGGTCCCCCTCCTCCTCTGTTAGCTCCAGCCCATGGAATGTATCTGTGTTGGGTTATGGGTGTCTAATGGAGCCTTTGTTTGGGTGTGCTGGCTGTTCCAGTATTGGATCTGTCCCTGGAGAGCATTATCTCCAGATAAAGACATGACAGCCATCAATGAGATCAGATTAGCTTGTAAACGTTTCTTTGAAAAGGGAATTGGAATTGTGATTATTAATTTATAATTTAATTCCCCATTTACCTAAATGCATCTCACGGACTTTAAATGAGATTCTAGGAAATACTGATCAACATTAGACAGGAGCAAATACCCTCAAGTTTCGCCTTGTGAGAAATCACAGTGGATTCATTTATGAACTCTTCAGATGATTTAATTGTTTTGTCTCAGTTTTGGGCAGAATATTACATTTGCAGCTGTGCCATATCCTGCCAAGTGAGCTGTACCTGACTCAGTTTGTACCTAGCCCTGGGACAACCTGGTGTCCTCAGGCTGCTTGCAGCACCTTTAATTTAAAAAGTGGATACCTTCTTGGGCATTGCTCAGTAATCACCTAGGAGAGATTGTCATCTTTCATTACTGCATTAACCTTTAGAACTGACAACAGAGTGCCAGCTCACAATAATTGAGCAGAGGCCCATGAAAATGAGTTTCTTACCTTGTGATTGTGCATATGGTCAGGTTGTTCACTCACATGGGGTTATTTTGCAAGTGACATTCCTTTCTCACTAAATTTTAGCCTAATTTTTAAATTACTGGTTTAGACTGTATCTCCTTAAAATACCTGTCCTGGAGCTGGAAGAGGAAGAATGGGAGAAACATTTCATCTCCTTTAAAACTTGTAACTGCAGCTTTTCCAGCACTGCATTTCTGGAATTTGATGGAGCATGAATTTGAGGTAATTCCTGTTGTTGTGTTTTCAGGGAAAGAACAAGTGTTTGGGACATTGTGCATTCTGAAATAAAGCCTCTAATTTTGTGTTTCACACAATCTGTCCTTCCTTGCCAATGCTTCAGCCCAAGCACCCCTTATCTAACAAGCTAGAATTTCTTTTTGTGGTATAATATTCAGAAGTCCCAAATATTTATCATTTAATGGAAATTAGGCATGCGTAATGTCCATACTAATGGAGTATTTGTGTTCCTTCAGTAAACTAGATTTTAATTAGAAGTTACACTGAAGGTCTGATTAGAAAGAAGAGCCCTTCTAGGGATCAATTCTCAGTCAAATTCAGATGATGTAAATGTAACTATAAAGTTATATATTTGTTAATCAGTGTGAGCAACTTGCTCTGTGTGAAAGAAGCTTTAGAGAAGTAATTCTGCACCCCAAGCACATTTCTTGTCTGAAGCACATGTTATTAAATGCTTTTTTTCAAATTGCATAGCAAGCTTTAGACTTCTGCTCTTGAGGGCAGATCTACCATTTCCAGTTATATATCCCAGCACTTTCTTAATTTCTGATAAAATATTTGTAGGATAGGTTGTTTTACTAAATAGCTCTTGCTTTCTAACTTGCTAATTGTAAGTCACACCATAGTCCACTTGTAAAGAAGCTGTGCATACTCTAAGTGCTGAAATTGATGCTGAGAGTAATTTATTTTAAGGACTACTATCTCCCCATATCACTTCCAGTCACTTAAGCAGCTGAATAAAGCCCAAATATTATTTTCTTCAGCTGAGAGCTATTTCCATTATGTTGCTTAAAATCAAAGGATTGGCAAATTGCACACTATGAGGTTTTTTATGTTTTTTTTTTGTGTGGTTTTTTTTTTTTTGTTTGTTTCTGAAAAGCTACCATTTTTTTTAATTTATTGTGGTGCTGTTAGATGACCAAGACACTTAAGGGATAATCAGGCAATTTTCAAAGTACTTATCAAGTGAATTAGAAGCAAGTTGAAACTGCAGCAGGATGAATTCATTCCTACTGAACTAAATTGTCCTAAACTAACAAGGAAAAGGGAATACAACTTGTGTCCAGCCCGTGGTGAAGATTTTTCCCTCATTCAAGTAGAGAGATTAATGATTTGTCTACATAGGCAAATGCCCCAATATAACTCTTTTGGACTATTTTTCTGAATAGTTGTACTGGCACATATTTCTCACACAAGCAGTCATACTCCAGAAAAAAAGTGAGGATTTTTTATGGGAAAGTGTTGTTAATCTAGATGTCTGTGTCTTCATGGAGTTTTATTCCAAAATAATTCTTCATATTGACTATCAAGTACTGTAAAACTTGAGCAATCTCATAAATTACGAACAGTTTTACAGAACCTGAGGCAGGAAGAATCCACAACATCACCAAGCATGCTGGAGCACATGTGAGTCCTTTACACATCAGTGTTATCCTTGTAATTTATTGATTTCATGTACAGCTAACACTGTTATGTTTTTACAGATAAAAACTCTGCAATGGTACCCAGCTTTTGTAAATTTATCGTACAGAAAAACTGCAATGCAGCCACATTTCATTGTTCTAACAGCCTAAATATATTTGCCCTCATTCTTCCCCAAATGTCCCATAGCTTAGTTTTCCTGATAGAGAAGCAGTGATGAGGTAGAGAAACACAACTGCTCACTCACTGTTTTTTTTTTTTTTTTTGATGAGGTACTTGATTGCAAATTTGCATAACAAGCAATTTAATTTGTCATTGGAATCCCTGGCAGTTTTGATGACCATCTTTGTGAACGTAAAATTGTATTTGCAGTTCCAGTGGAACAGGAATGACGCAAGTTTGTACAGTATGGAGATAGATCCTTCAGATTTCTCCTCAGAACAGAATCCCTTAAGATGATGTGAGGTTGACCAGTTGAAACTTGTCTGGTTACTTTACCAAGTTAATTAACCTGGATCCCACCTGCATATACAGCATCTTTTTATATTCTCCGTTTTCCTGTTGCTAATTCAGCTCCTGTGGCTTCCAGTTAAATGTATTTCTTTCCTAATTCCCTATGCATTTCTTTTATGAGCTCTCAGTCTCCCATACTTGTTTCCACAAGAGACTTCTGACAGTTGGAAACAGTTTGAGAGCCAAATGAAGTTTTCCTGAGCTTCTAAACAGGCTTTTCTATCTCAGCTTTGTCAATCTGTATTACAGGGCCTATAAATGCAAATATTGTTAAGGAAAGCTCAGCATCTTCCAGATGCTTTATGCTAAAGCAGCCATACTGCTTCTTATTAACCACTTAATTAGATAACTGATGTTTCCAATACTTTTGATCACTATTCTGGCTTTTAGATCAATATTACATTTTCCAGTTTCTTTTGGGATTGGGGCTGCTACAAGTGACAGAACATGTGTGCTAATGCTGAGCATGTTATTAATCTTTCCTTACAAATTAGCATGGTTTTCTTTCAGTTTTGCTTAGATCTGTGAGGGCTCAGTGAGTATTTGGTATTGTCAGTGTCTCTGCAAATCCTCAGTTTTGTTTCATGCCGCAGATTGCAAAAGCAGCTCAGCTGCTGAATTCTCAGGGAACTTGTGCCCTATCACTCAGGGCTGTGCCAAGATAAGAAGTGGCCCTGGTTTGGGAAGGGGTGGTTGACATGCAGTGCTGATATCTTGCTGTAATAAGTATTTACTGATGGACTGGTTGAGTGAAGGATGAAATATCTGATCAATTAAAACTGACTATGAGGAGTTTGACTCTCCTTGCTGTTGGTTTTACTGTGTCTTGGTTTATTGGCTGAAAGCTTTTCTGTGATGGCATTTCTGGAAACATCACCAAAAGTGATGCTTTTGAATAAATGAGGGTCTAATGTAGAGCTCATGAAAGGGAAGTTACCAGCTTTCACTGCTATTTGCATTTTTGATGTGACATACTGGAGGCAGAGAATAGGAAGTATTAAATTCTAATGGGAACTAAATCTTAAAATAGAAACCCTTGTTTTAACCAGACATCCTTAGGGGTTTCCCACATATTTAAATGTCAATTAAAGGACTTGTTAATCCTGATGCTACCCCTCTCCTCTTGTCCTAGGTAGGGAATGACTATTTTAAGGAAAAAGAAACCAGGTGCTCAGCAAGGTCTCTGTTGTTACAGGGTCTGACATGGTCATAGAGAGCTCCTTAGAGCAGCATGATCACTCCTCTAGTAGGGTACAACTGTGGTTTCTAACTCCTTGTTGGAAAAGGAATGTACCTGGAAAAGTCCAAACGGGATGATGAGCATTTACAAAGAAACTTTCCAATCTGACAGAACCTACAGGCAGAAAATTTTAGTGGCTCTTAATAAGAAACAATTAAAATATCAGTACCTATAATTGCCAGGACCTATGTGTCTTTGCATAAGGTGTTAAATGCAGCCAGTACATAGCCTACATTTTACTCTAATTAGGTCTATTTAAAGATAAGAATGATATTTTGGTGTTTAGAGCAGTTACTGCATTTCTACCTTGAATAACAATTGACTAATTGGCAAAGTGGGACTATTCTGAAAAAAACAGATTTTTCTGCTTTGTGATGATATGATGTCGTGAGGTTTTCTGTAATTACCATCCTACAGGTACTATTCAGGAAAAAGTTTACATCTGGAAAATTAATTGTGTTAAATTCAATAAATATCGCATTTTAACTATTACCAGATTGTGGTGCAGTCAATACTTTCTCCTGTGCATGAATGTGACAAATAAGTAAGATTTGTTTTGGGCAAATACTTTTCATCTTTTTTTATAAAGGAAACAGAGCTCATGTATTGTTTTTAGAACTGAAATAATACTAATTTCACTAATGACTAAATAATCAATTGACTTTCCTTATGGCATTTGTTATCCAGGAATTGCCCATGGTTTAAGGGCTGTGGAAGCTGTTTTGAGTGGTGAAGCTGTGTGCTGCTAGTCTCTCTTACCCACCACGAATTTCCACAGAAAAGGGCTCTCAAACATCATTATGAACATCTTTCAATTAATCACAGTGACTTGTGAATTTTAGAAAAAGTGGGATGGCTCATTCTTTAAGAGTCACACTGTTAGGGTGGCATTCACCTCAGTTACTTTCAGCAGTGTGAAAGTGCTATCATTAATTTAAGGTAGTTGCCTAGGCTCCCTTTGTGTTTAAGACAGAAAATCAGGTATTTTAAGAAGTGGATTTGGTCAACCTAATTAATCAATCTACTGAACAAAATGTCATTTGCTGTCCATCAATCTCCACTGAATGCAGAGAGTGCCTTGATAATTAGCTTTGACTGTACCCCTCACCTGGTGTGAGCAATGTTGTTAGATGTGTCCCTCTTTTCAGAGTCTGAACTATCTATTTTAGAAAAATTTATAATTGTCTACCTTCAGTGAAGGAGTTTCAGGATTCTAGTTTAACTGAGATGATTTTTGATAGTTTGCCTTCCTGTAACTTTGAACTTGAATGCCACTTTGCCCATCAACCTCAAAAAACATTTAAATTGTGATGTATCAAATAATGACAATTAAAAAAAGCTACTCAGGTAAAAATAGAACTTTCTGTAAATATTGCTGCTCAAGAAATTCCTTTTCAAGTGTTTGCAAAAATTTAGAACTTTGGAGCCAATTTTTGGCTTGTCGAGCTTGTTTGATCTCTTTAATACAGTTGATACTCAGTTTGCTTCAGTATGGCATTACAGGCATACATTATTTATGGAAGGGAAATGGTCCTGGAGGAATAGATGGGAGAGCTTCAAAGGTAAAGAAACACTGAGAAAATAAAAGGGAAACCTGTGTGGAAAGAAGTAGGGATGACATGAAGCTTTAGAAGTAGATAGTATATGTTAACTTATCTAGACATCTCAGTGGGAATGAATTTTAGTAATAATCTAGACAAATAAAACCCAGAAGGAGTGCTGCAAGTTTGGTGGATGGGAAAACATCAGTTCTGTGCACCTATTTTGTTCTAACAAGAAGATGGTAAGGAAAAATTTCAAACTTTGAAATATTGTTTCAGTGGCACATTAAAATGCAGATTCTGAAGGATATTGAAAATACCTGGATTTCCTGGATAGTTGTGTGCAAGGATGCCTATATTAGCAAATGTTGTTAACTGGTGTCTGAAGGCAAAAGAAATGTGTGCATGGCTTTACACTGGCTGATCTGTGCCTTTCTGCAAATATTATATAAAAGTCATACTTGACTGTCACTGCCAGAAGCAGCTGTATTCCTCCAAGTGTATGTTTCTGTAACTTCATTATTATAGCATTGGATAATTATGCAAAGAGCAAAACAGTTTTTTAAATTTTAAATATGTAGTGTCAATCTTTTATATTTTTACTTTTAATCTTCCCATATTATTCTTCATATAGGTATGTAATTAGAAGGGAGGCTTAGTTGTGGGGGAGAGAATGTGGGAGTCTGAGCACTTTAAAAAATGGTTTTATCATTGGACCAATAATCGCAACCAGAATGCTGGGAATTTACCTGCAGATCTGATAAAAAGTTTTCTGATTCACTTGATAAATTCAGCTAGTTTCTGTGCACTTATTTGCTTCTCTGAAAGAAAAAAAGTTAGGGTTTAACCTTACCTTAAAAAAGAGTAAGGTTTAATTCAGGTCCTAATCATCTGAATAATAATAATAATATTTTTCATTGCTGATGAACATATTGTCAGGAAAGAAAATATAAATTCATGAGGAAATGGACAGCCTCTAAATTTAGATTAATTTGAAATATCAGTTCTTCTGAAGATATAATTCAGATATAAGCAAGGCATGAGGAAAGGAATTCTGAAACATATGCAATAACTATTTTAAATAAATTTTTAGGAGACAGATAATTTTGATATTTTTCTTACATATGTGTTCAAGTATATATGAATCACATCTGCACAATAGCTTTCTTGCTGCCAGCTATTTCTTTTCAATAATCCAACAAATAACTGCTCAGCAAGTTGTGGCCTCTGTTGCCAATTGACCTTTAATTTTTCACCAATCAAATCCTTTGGTTTTATGCTGCCTATTTATGAAATAGCCCAGTGGCTTATTGATTTTGATAATGACTTCAGTAATGAAGAAAAGTCCACATATTTGTGAAGTATCTAAATATCCAACAATGCATTTGCTGCCCTTAAACCACACTGTTCTTTTTCTGAGGTTATATTGTGCTATCTCAATACCAATGCCCTGTGTGTTTTTGAAAATAACAGTGTTGCTTTGCACTGTCTGAAAAAATGCTCCCCAGAATACAGGAGAATACTCTACGCTTGTGATCTAGATTTTGTCTTCCCAATCCATCTTTAATTTTTTCTTTTGTTTTAAAATAGAAATATTGTGGTCTGGGTCAAAAGACTATTAATTTAAAATCAGAGGTAGTTGTGTGCTACAGAACCATCAGGCAGAACACGAATAACTTCTTTGAATCAATGTTTTTTTCCCATTTTTCCTGTAACAATCATTTCCTCTGCGAGCAGGACTTGGGGTAACAAAGGATTTGCTTCTCTGTGAAACTAGCTAAATGATCTCTGTAAAATCTCTGTCTCAATCAGAAGGGGAGGTTGTCCTTTGGTAATTTATACAAATGATACACTATCATTTGATTACTCATTTATTTAATATGCTTTTTTGATCTGCCAGCGCTGATCAGATATTCATGCGGTGGCAACGGTCTTTTAATAATGAATTCGTTCTCATGCCCGTGAAGCAGTAATCACAAGGACCTGTCTTTTAATAATTGCTAATTAATATAAGTACATATTCAGTCTTTGCTTTCATCATAATCATTGTGTGACACTTGGCATAGAAGAAAATATCATGTGGAATAAATTGAGTTTCTTCATCTTGATGTGACTCAGGACTAGGAAATGCCCAAGCAGATATTGACATAAATGCAAACCAAAATGTTACTAGAAAATTCTCTATTTAATATCCAGGTAGTCACTCCTCATTTCCTGATTTCTGTACAGTGTTGTACTTAGGGTACATTTAACTTTGAAATCTTAGCCATGCAAGAGATCAGGAGGAGGAAGATGAAAGGAGTAAGAGTTTGCTCCTTTCTGGGAAGATTATTCCATGTTTCTAGGGGCTGACTGTGAGACCTGGCAAGTACAAGTGTGAAAGAGCTAGTTTGGCACCAATAAATGGAGTTATTCTGCTCTTGAGTCAGATTATAAACACCAGCAATGTTTATACCCTGAGATATTTTAGAAATATGTGGAGGTCCTTTCCATTTCTGGTACATTTGTATAGAAGTGGAGAATTTTTTGGTACATCTTGTTCTGTGAGCATTTTTCTAATGTGTATCATAGACACATAATGGCAAAGTCATTGCTATTGCAAAATGTGCCTCAGATATCACGCTGTTGTAGAGGTGCAATGATGAGCCAGAAAGAAGGACTCAAGGTCACAATTTGCTATATATAATGCTGTTGGGTTCTTTTGCCATCTTTAATCCTCAGCTGCAAATGCTCTCCTCTTCATGGCCATGTTGGAGGGCTCCTGGTGGCAACAGATGAGGTTCTAATACCTTTGTGCTCTGTAGGAAAAAGTTTTTGGGGAAAAAAGGAGAAGCCATAACTCATAGACAACAGCTCTCACTTCTGGACTTCCCATTGCCAATAAAAATCTGGAGGCTCTGTCAGTGCGCAAAAGAACTCCAAGTATGACTTGGAGTGTTTATTCTCTTAATAATTCTTTTATTAAATAATAATGATCAGTATGAAAATTAAAAATATTAAATGCTTAAATATAATTACTATAAAACTATAGAAATAATTATTAAAATTAATAATTCTCTTCAATACCAAGTTACGTGGGCTGACAGATGACTCTGCATCTGATGGCAGTCCTTTGCAGGAGTACTCATTCTACAGCAGACATGGTTTAATGAGCAGCCAAGTCTTTCGGACCATCTTCATTAAGCATTATCTCTTACTAAAGTATGCTATGTGCAAGGGAGGTGCTTGGAGCTGCACTGGTACTCAAATACTTCAGTGAAGGAGATGCCTCTTCCATTGTTTCTTTAATTGTCAAGTGAGCACAGTCTGGCTTTTGGGTTTTCTTCATGAGCCAAACAATTGTTGTTGTTTAAACCTGGTTCCCATTGGGAATATTTACTGTGGATACATCCCAAATGAAAATATTCCAGAAAATCTCCAGAGAGCAGCTTCTGTATGACCTCTGATGTGTCATTATAAACCAGTAGAACCATGGAATGGTTTGGGTTGGAAGGGATCTTTGAGATCATCCAGTTCCAACACTCTGACATGGGCAGAGACACCTTTCACCAGACCAGGCTGCTCAGAGTTACATCCCACCTGGCCTTGCACACTTTCAGGGATGGGGCAGCCACAGCTTCTCTGGGCAACCTGTGCCTGGGTCTGCCCACCCTCACAGGGAAGGTTTTCTTCTTAATATCTAATCTCTACCTATTCTCTTTCAGTTTGAGGCCATTCCCCCTTGTCCTGTGACTCCAAGCTCTTGTAACAATTCCCTCTTCACCTTTCTTGTAGACTCCCTTCAAGTACTGGAAACCCTCAGTTAGGTCATCCCAGAGCCTTCCCTTCAAACATCTGATATGGAGCTTCTCAGCAGTGACTTTTCCATAGAGGGGCTGCAGATATTCCTGATATTTTACTATAATACATCCTTACATGACTTGATTGTCTCATTTTACACAGAACAAATTGGAATGTCTCCGTAAGTCCCTTCGGTGTACGCCGTTGTTAAATTTGGGCATTTTTTTGTAGTATGCGTTATCAGGCATAAACAAACATTACAACAATTTGCCAGACAATCATAAAATAATTCTACACTGTGCAATGTTTTAAACTTTGAGAAGGAAATTAATTTGCATACATCCCTGGTGCATTATAAAGGATTAGCTAAAGCTATTTCTGTGTAATGTAATTCTTTTAGCTCATTTTCGTGCAGGGGCAAATCCAGGCTTGAATAAATTGCTCCCTGCAAATAACTTGCTCAACTCCAGTTGTGGGAACAACTCTTAAAGAATTGACAATAGAAAACTAATTTTATTAATGCACCCAACATTATATCTAAGGATTTCCTCTATTTGCTTTGCATATCTTTAGTACCTTATAATGTTTGTTTATGCTAAAACTGGGTTTTTACACCTTGTCTTCTCAGAAATAAACTGGAAGAAAAAGTCTGAACCACGTCTTTAGAGCTGTGTTTGAGTTGCTTGTGACCATTTGAGGGTTGCTTGTCTTAAAAATGTCTCTACTTGACGCATATAGGCTTAGTTATCAGAAAATGGCTTATTTAAAAAAAATCTCCGGTTGAGAAGAGTGTGTGTTAGCACTACTGTGTAATTTTAGGAGCTAAGTGTTCTTTCCTACTCTGATTAATTAAATGGCACATAATAGATCAATCATATTCAGAGTTATATCAGACTTCATGAAGTATTGAGGACAGAAAGGCTGATACTCTTTGCCATAAAGTACTAAATGATGATTGGTGTAGAACTTTATTTTTCACCTCTTGAATGTACAGCGTACATGTTTTGAGCAAAATTAAAGGAAACACATCTCTTATAACCCTACTTTGAGATACCTATGCATAAAAAAATGCTACAAGAAACATCCAACACAGCATCTCTCAACCTTTTTCAGAGCAAGCATCTTTTTCCCTTTGCCTTGGGTCTGTCCTGCCCAGCTCCCTGCACCTATGACACATACCTGGCTGGTTGGTGAGTGCTGGGAGCCAACCCACAAACCCCAGAACACCTCAGCAAGGCAGCCAGGCAAGGCTGTAGCCTGTCACTGCACAGGTTGGGAAAAAAAAAAGATTAGAAAAAACCACTGGGGCTCACAGAGGTTATAGAGGACAGCCAAAAGCATCCTCCAGCTGTATCCAGGGAATACTCCTGTTTTATGAAGGGCTGCCAAGTGAGGGGAAAGCATTTTGGAGGAGTTGTTTTCACTGTGTACTTGTGAAGTGCCAGTTAGTAGCTAGAGTTGATTTAGGCTCTATTGCATACATATTCGTTCAACAGTTTGGTTTTATGAGACTTGTAGATCACTACTTCTTATATCTTCTCATACATCTAAGAAATATATGCAAAATTTATTTCTTACTCCGTGTGTTCCTATACCAAAATTTATGCTTCTCAATAAAATGAAATACTAATTATGACAAACATGATGGAGATAGTCATGCATGTTAATGGTGGCTCTGTTTATTTTACTTGCTGGTGATTAATTGTCTTTTATTTTGGATTTTAATGTGTCAGTTTTTTAATGTTTTAAAGTAATTTAATCTATTTAGTATGGAGCTATCAAGTGCCATTTTAGAAACAGCAGAATTCTCTCTTTTAATTCACTTTTTTCCACTGGGAAACAAAGTTTATCAAACCTTACTTTTACAAATAAAGGGGATGGATTTAATTAAAAGTGCTTTAAATAATTGCAATGAAATTGCTTTTCTTGTTCTTAAATGAAAGTGAATCTCTTATATTTGAGCTGAGATGAATGTCATGATTTCCATCTCCAAACAATGATATATTGCATCAGTGAAGCCAAATCTCAGAGTGCTGTCAGCATTTCCCAGGAATGCCACTGTTCTGCACTTGGGTCTGTATCTTTTCTAAGTAGTGACATCCACATCAGGAAATCTCTGCTTGCTGTAGAGCTGCTGTGCTGCACCCTGGGGTTCCCAATGGCACTGGTGCTCTGGCTTTACTGGTTCCAGCTTGTTGCATGGCAGTCAGCATTATTGGAAGTATTTTAGAGACAGCCAAGTGGTTTATTGGTCAGCAGACTAAGAGCTTTAAAGGGGATTGGAGCCTCGGAGCAGTGGCTTTGTCTGGCAGGTTTGGAATTGAGCTTTCCCAAAAAATGCATTGCCTTGGGAAGAAGGCAAAGGACAGGACATGAGTGCAGAGCATCAGAATGTTTGGGAGCAAATGTTTTACTCATTCAAATTCTCCTTTCCTGGGGGAGCTCTGCTGTGCTCTAGAAAGGGCTTTTTTTTTTTTTTTTATAACTGGCTGACATTTTTCTTCAACAAATTGAGAATCAGCCTCTGTGAACTTGCAGTCTGCATGGCTTGTGAGGCTGTGAACACATTGTAATAGACTGTGTCTCTGGAGAGAAAATCCTGGGGAAGAATAGCAAGTTCTATCATCTGTGCCACATGTAGTTTATCCTAGACCGAGATGCCTCTGCTCCGCTGCTGTGCAGGATTTGCTGAGCTCTGAGGTATGCCTCATCAAATTCCTGTGACATTCAAATCACCATTATAATCACCTGCTGCTTTCCCAATAAGCTGACCAAAATAAATGTCATTTGTTCCACTGTGTGCCTCTACTGTGCCTCAAACAAAATACTTCTTTTCTTCACTAAGCATTTTTTCCTTTATCATTCATAGAGAATGACTGATATTATGGGTTTTTTCTAATTTACCTTTTTTCTTTTTTTTTGTCTTTCATCTTTACCCAAAATATTTTAGCATTTGACTTTCACAAGATGCCTTAGAATAGTTTTAAAAATATTTATATTCTGCTGTGACCCTCTCCCTGCTTCTCCTTCAGACAAATGTGGAACATTATTCCTGAGCCAGGTGATAGTCATGTAATGACTCACAGTGATAACTGATTTTTCAGGAGAAGGTTCACCTGCTGGCAGCAATCCCTTTAATCTCACTGCCCCAGTTACCACCTGTTCTTTTATAATTCCCCTGACTCAGCCTTTAAAAGGTGAGAAGCTGTCTAAGATATGTGGATGATTATGTCTGCTCAGTAAGGGTTGTAGTTCTTTCTTTAACTTGCTCTTGCATATCCAGTGGTTTTCCCAGTGCTTTAATTTTAAAATTTGTGTTAAATCCCATAAAAATTCATTTACTTCATGTTAAATTGTACAATGGCTCTTCAGGAAAAAACACATAACCCAACTGGTCTATAATTCAAAATTGCATGTTTTTTTATCAAATGTGATATAATGAGGCAGGACTGATAAAAGAATTGGATTTAAGGAGTACTTGTCTAGGAGCTGGGAAAAGAAATGTCTGGTGTGTAGGTTAAATATTTATCCTTTCTCATTAAAATGAAGCTGAGACACTGAGTACAGTTGGTTTTCAGCTGTAACTGCTATACATATATATATCCTCAAGGACATTTTGTACAAAAGGAGCTGATCCAGAAGTCATATCTACCAAAAATCTGGATACCAAAAGTACAATAACTTCTGATTTCAATTGCTGCTTTAGAACATTGTAATGGGAATTTTTCGGTGTTGTGTATTTCCCATCTGCTTATTGTTCCTTTGAAGGGGACAAAAGGTTTCTTATTGTGTTTTTAATGGAATATGCATCCATACATCCTTCAGAACAAGGAACTATAACCTAAGCCATAGCTTGATTGATGAACTCCAGGATTCATCTCTGCACATGTTTCTTGCACAGAGAAATTGGGTGCTGTGATGCTGATATGTCCAGACTCCAAGTCATTTGAAATTACAGATGGAACAAGCAAACGATAATGGACTGTTGGGCTCTGTTTTATGGAATAAGCATGGAGCATCTATGAAAATCAGTCAGGAAAATCATCATTCTTTTGTACTCCTACTTTATATATATTTTTAGTAGTACATTTGAATTCTTTATTCTTTTTGGTTTGACACCATTTCAAGATTATTTAAACATTTTCTACTTTAACTCTTAGACTCATTATTTTTAGCTGCATATTGACATTTTTTTTTGTTTGGAGAAATGTGTTCTTGAATGGCTGCCAATAAAACTTTTCTCCTAGATGCCATTCTTGTCATCAGTTATTGTTCCCTCATCACCCTGGACAGAAAAATAACTGTAGTTATCCCGTCACCATTTGTGCTGGAGTTCTGGCCTACTAATAGAATGTCTTTCTTTCAAAAAATGTTCTTAATGTAGCAGATGTTTTACTTTCTGGGTGATTTCTCCCTAAGATTTTTCCCCTAGATGCTGTGTATCGTTAGGGAGCTTGTGACCTGCCTGATTTTAGTGGAGCTTCACTTTTTTCTCTGTTCTATTGATTTAGTAATTTCAATGCTTTCTTTACTTTTCTGCCTGTTTGGAGGGTTGGGCAAAGAGAGAAGAAAATGTACTGTGCTCAGCCAGTCTATTCCTTAGCATTAAAGATGTCTCTGGTAGATTCCTTTATGCTTCCCTTGGCACAAGTTAGTTTAGGTAATGTGTGCTGCTTCTGATGTGTTTCAATTTTATGTTTCTGGGTTCTTTAGTTTCTGGTCTACAGTTGAATATGCCAACAACATGAGTTGAAAGCTATGTATGTAGTGTGAAAAAAATGCTATTAATCACTCTTTCTCCTAACTTTAGCTTTTCACCAGTTTCCCAAATTACTCTGGGCATCAATTAATCTAAATACCTTCCATTAAAAATAATTTAATTTAAAGCTGATGGGTTTTCTTTTTCTTTACTCCTTGTTATGATTCACAGCCCACCTGTCTTCTCATGTAACCATATCCATGTAGTAAGGCAGTGGAAAAAGGTCATGTGGATGCTTCAATTGTTTTTGCACAAGACTTGTTATTCCTCACAATCTCCTCTTTTTTTTTTTTGTATAAGATTCCCTGTTGGTCAGTTTGTCTCTTAGTAACTTGGAATTATTTTGGATAGAAAGAAAAAGAATGAGCAAGATGGAGGGATTGAAACCAGTTCTGATTGCTGATAAGGGAAAAAGGCTTTTTTTTTTTTTTAATAACAGAATCTTTATCTGTATGTGAAAAAAAAAATAAAGATGTTGACAGCAGTGACTGCAAGAGGGTATGAGTAGAAGCCCCATTACAGAAATGTTAAATTGATAATATCAGAGCAAATGGAAATGTTACTCTTGCATATTTCTCAAGAATGCTGTATTTTGAAACACTATCCATATACCTGGGTGAAGGGAAGGTCAGGTTTACATCACATGTTCCTTCCTTTGAGAAGGAAACTGCTGGGTGGATTTCGTCCCTTGTCCAGGGTCCTGAATGTCAAATATTGTGTTTAACGCAGACTTTAGTCTTCAGATTTGGGCAGGAAATTTTTTCTTGGCACCAGTTCATTGCTGAAGCAAGGAGATATTTACCCCTAAGTTCTTCCTTTTATAGAGTAAAATATTACTGCTATGTGACTGATACACAAAATAAATCATTCTAGTATGATACAGTTCTTGCAATTGTCTGCTGACCATGCAGGAATAATTTGTATTTAAGGATACTTTAAAAAACCTGGTTTAATTTTTAAACAATTTTTAAGTTTTTTTTTTTAGGGCAGCTTATTTGACTCCGTTTTGTATTTGAAATAATTAATTTTCAGTCCAAGAAGTTTACATAGCCTGGTAACTTCCTGCCATGCCTTATCTCATTCCCAAACTGGATTTTGCTTTTTCTTTGAAAATTGGAAATCTTAAAGAAAAAAAAAAAAAAAAGATGAGCCTGAGGCATACAATAAAACAGAAAGGAAATTTCTGAAGTAAAGCCCAAACACGAGAAGGATCAAAAGCAAGTGTTATTTCATGATGAAAGGTTGTTAAAATTGCTGGAGGGCTCTCAAAGCACAATGTACTTCTGTTAGTATTTATGTAGTTCTGGACAAGTTACAAACATTGTGGAAATGACCTAAATTGTCATTAATCTCATCAAGCACTGACAGAAAAAACCCTTCCATGTTTGTAGGCTTTTGGGAAAGAAACCCCCAAAGCCTGCTTCATTAGGTGAGCTTTTCCTTCCAAATAAAACAGGTACTACCAAAGAGTGCTTGAAGCTTTTCAGTCTTTATTATGAATTCTGGATGCTGATGGTTGCCTGAAATACAGCTCTATCTCCCATTTTGAGGTCATGAGAGAGGGAGCTAGTAACAAATGACTTCAATTAAAGGAAAAAACCAACAAAGTGATTCAGCAACTGATAAAAGAAGCTGTCTGTGATATAAAATGTCATTGAGAAGGTGTCTGGCAGTAAATTCCCATAAATTCAGGTGTTTCAAGAACTGTCCAAGTTTTATTCAGCAGTCTTATTCAAAAGGAAGCCCTTCATAATATTTCAGCAGTACCTTTCTTTCATCAAATACTTGCTGAGCTTTTCACTGCAAAAAGAAAAGCTTTTGTTTTAGCTTGTATCTGAGCTCTGTGTTTTCATCTGAATGTCTGACTTGCAGAGAATCCTGAACTTCTAGAGGACGAAATAGAGAGTTGGAAATAAACAGAAATAACCATCAGTGGAAGCATTGCAAAACATCAGGGCAGTGAGAATTCCTAGCAGCCACGGGGTGTTCTTTTGTGGCTCTCCTCTTCTATTCTTAGAGGCCTAGCAGGTCTCTTAATTTTAAGTCTCCTGGTCCTCTTGGAGTTACACAAATTTTAAAGGTCTTGGTTTGCTACTGCCAGACAATGAAGTATTTTGATTATAGTGCTGCAGCCTCAGAGCTCCCAAGTGGAGAATTGTGCATACATCCTCCAATATATGACCATATTACAGTGACTTGTAGGTGCAGCAGTTCTAAAACCAGTGATAGAGCTGTAGTTTATTATATAGACTTATTTATTGTAGTTTATTATATAAACTTATTGTATTTATTATATATACCTTATTATATAGGTATAGTATATACTTAATATAATTTAGTTACTGAGTAATTGTAGATGCTTTCCTCATCTGCTAATTTTTCTTTCTGCTTTCTTTTGGATACAGATGCCTTATAAGTACTTGCTACACATCATGTATTGAGTAGTGTCTATGAAATTTCTGTTTCATCCTGTTTTCTTTCATAATGAGCAGTGTTACTCTAAGCTGAGTGTGGAATTTCAAGCCTTGCTGAGTGGGTTAGTGCCTGCCTGATGATGGTGCTCAGAGGTGGTATCTGCTAAAGTTGTGGCTTTGTTTCTTTTCTTTTCTTCCAATCCTGAAGATATTTGTAGTCATCTGCTTATTTTACAGAATTCCAGGCTGTTGTATTCTAAGCTGTGCCCTGCACAGTTTTCCAGCTGAGTTTTAATCTGTGCCTGTTTGAGAAATTTGAATTGATCTGATGTCTGAAATGTAAGAAAATACTATTTTCTTTGTGTAAATTACTTGGAAATCAGATGTGGCTAATCTTGGGGGGAGGTTTCCCTTTCTCTTTGGAATACTTGAAAAAATAACTATAAATTAACAAACCAGAAGCTCGACTCTCTCCAACAGTGCTTTGTGTGGTCAAGTGTGTGAGCAGGGGTTTAGAGCTGTGTAGAATCAGTTCCTTATCCAAATGTGGATGCTGGGTACAACAAATAACACCTCTAGAGGTGTTGTACCAGACCTTGTAAGCAATTACTCCAACACTTTACGCTGCCTTCCCTCTCTTACTTGTCTGCCTCCTGCTTGCAAACAAAAAGCACCTGAAAACCAGGGCTTGCATGCTGAATATGCAATTCAATTGCTTGTTGAATAACAGGTTTCTGTCTCCAAAAAGGGCAAAATCAGCTGTATTAAAACTGCAGTGTTTTTTTTTAACATAGCAGTGGCAGAATTTTCTACATTTCCCAAAGTTTCCAGAGGTTGAAAATGTTTCTCAGTCCACCACCAGTCTGCTGGGATGTTGTGTGATGGTGTCTCTGAGAGGACTGTGTCCTGAACACCTGCACTGCAAAGCTGCTGGAACCTGGTGGGCACCACTGCTAAATAAAGAATGGACATTTACAGGTCCAAAAAATTAACAGAAAGCTGCCAACCTGTCACTGCTTGTGAGTTCTCTGCTTAGACAGATGCCTGAGAGGAGAAGAGGGCGCGCAGGTGGAGAAGGAACCTCTGACAGAGAGAAAATGCTAATTCAGTTTTTTTTTTCCTGCATCATGTCAGCTTTGATTTCTTCTTCATCTTTGTCTACTTCCCTAAGTGATCTGCCATAATTGTGCAAGTGGCCTGAATGAATGAAGGCTTTTCCTAATTAAATAGTGAGAGATTGAAATGCAGGTATAATCTGATTATCCAAGCAGAATGACAAAATAAAAATAATGTGCAAGTGATTGGTGTGACCTATTGAACCCAAATTGAGCATGTTGGTTGTTTTACTGATACTGCTTTGACTAAAACTGACAGCACCTTGCATGTTTGTGCAACCAGCACAAATAACTTTATCTTATGTTTGAAAAAAGAGTCTTTGTAATGCACACCTTGATTTTAGTACTTGGTGGTTCAAGGGAGGGTGTTTGAAAAAAGGTGATACAAATGGTGCTTCCTATATTTCTTGTTAATTTGTGTGTAAAGAGGCAACTTCAAGTGGTTTTAGGCTGATCATATCACATTGGATGAAATGAATATACAAATAATTGAATTTTATGTCTTTATTCTTGGAGCTGAATTTAGACCTGTAGTAGCTGTTGATAACTTATCAGGATTATTTATTTTTGTCTTAACATCTGGACAAATGTAAACACAGTAAGAGACAGATGTTAAACTCATCCCTGTCATTGTAATGCTGTTAACATTGTACCAAACTCTGCTTTCCCTGTATAGCTACATTCTTCACACAAAATGCGTAAGTACTGCTTCATTGTGCCCAAATCTCTTTGTTTAATGGCTGCAAAGTAACTCACGTTATTTTAAAGCCATTCATGGTGTAAAATGGCTGCATTTTATTGTACCAGAGTATCCACCTGGTAGGGGAACCAGTAAATCAATTTCCCGGGTGGAGATTTTCAATGCAATTTTCTCCACATGATCAAATTAGTAACTGGTGAGCTTCTGCCTGAAATCTCTAATAGCACTTTGTGCATCTTCCTCTCTTTCCATCTGTCACCTTGCTTCCACAAAGTGCCAATCTGCCCATTTTCCTACAAGTCTGGTTGCCATTCCAGCTGCCATCTGCCAGCTGTTCTTTTGAAGCACACTTGGAATCCCATGAACCCAAAGGTGGCTGTTTGGCTGCTGGGATCCTCATTGCTGTTACCAAGTGGTGGGTACCACCTTGGACTGGCTTGCTCAATGATTGAGTGCTTTGAAGTTAGAAATCTGCCTAAAAGGGGCTGCTTTTGCCAAGGCAACATAATTCACATTAAAAAGGTGCTGCAGCTCTTTTCCTGATCCAGTTCAACTCCTTCATAACTTTCAGCTGCCTTTCTTTCAAGTGCCTTGGCAAGCTTTGTCTGTGGCCATGCTCAGATGCTGAGGCAGCAGGACTCAAGAGCCAGCATGTCTCAGCTTCAGATGTTATATTTAAATGTGTAAGTCAAACTTCAACCTCTGTCACTTGTATCAGGGCATTAGCTGGCTGGGTGTTTTGCAGGAAGATTAAATATTCTGAACAAAGACAAATCATGGGGATAAAAGTCTCTTTGATATACAGATTTATAAACTTGTATCTGACAAGCTTATTTGCATTTTCTTGTCCATTAAATAAGTTTACTTATGATGACAGAAATATATGTATGTTTCTAAAATCTATTGAATTAAATAATTTGATTACATTCACAATGAGTTAAGGCTATATTTTTGATTTCTTTCCAGGAAACCCATGTAGAGTAGTGAATATGGCTGCCTAAATTGTATATTTATATGTTTGAATTGTTTATTAGCACAGAAAGTAGATGCTTCTGATATTAATAATAAATACTTTAAAGGAAAAACCCTCCTCATGACACTTGTGGAAATGCTTTTTATTTCCTATTTATTATTGTGCTGAGGAGCACAAAGGGAAGTTTCTAAATCCAAGTGCAGTAGCACAGAACAACTTGTTCAATCTGTTATGGAGGTTTGAGTAAAGCAGTTCCAGCCAGCTCAGAGTCCCAATCAATGTAATTCCAAAGGAATCATCATATTCTTCTTCCAGTCTCTCCTGTCTTCGATCCATTTTGGAATTCTTTCTTTCAAATTTGGCAGAAGCCAGATTGATAAAGTAGGTCCAGGCACAGGCTTTGTATTCAAGCCAAATCTTATCTTTGCCTATGCCAATGCAATTAGAGTAAATGAAGTGGAGCTGCAGAGACCAGATCATCAAGAGTAAATCATTGCAGATCCTTTAACCTGAGAATGCTTACAGGACTGAGCCAAGCCAAGTACAGCTTTTGGACTCTGATCATCCATTGATATTTTAATTTTACTTGAATGCTATTTTAAAAAATAATTAATAGCCAGTAGCACTTTGACTTTAATAGTTTCTCACTTCTCCAATACTTTTTTCCTAATTCAAATCAGAGCTAGGATCAGAATGAGAATATTTTTGAAATTATTCCTTTGTAAGTGGTGATAGATTCCTCCCATAGAGGGTATTGACTGAATGTCTTTTTGAACAGCTAATGAAATAAAAGTATTGATTTTGTTCGGTGTTTTCTTTAGCTCTTTTAATTTTTTTTTTTGTTCTTATTGTAGCCTTCTCTCTCTAAAAACTGTTGCCACAAACTTATGGGGAAAGCAAAGGTGTTTCTCCTACAGTTTCTTGTATTGAATCAGATAGATCCCTGGGGGCTGATTAAGCATATAAAAGGATTAAAGTTGTTTTTTTTAGTATATTGGTTATAAATTAGGCCTTTATACTAAAAGAAAAATTAAAGTAGATTTTAGTGTAGTCTGTGCTTCTCCTTCTAAGCAGTAGTTGTCTCTGATCTAACATTGCATCTAAATAACATACCTGCTCTGTAGCTGAAAAATCACAGCTTCTTTCTGGAATTCAGAACTTCTGAATGCACAATGTGTAATGCTTGGGAATGCTAGGTTTACCTTTTCTGTGATTTTTTCCTATTTTAAAACAATCATTTAAGATGCATTTAATTTTCTTGCTGCTTGCTCATGTGCAAAAAAGTAATGCCCATCCTGTTGATCTTGTTCAGTCCAGAGAGAAAAATTCCTTGATGGAATAGAATATTTTAGAAAATGGCTTCCACCCCCCAGTTTAGTTATTGGATTCTTTTAAAAAAACTTTCTCAGATCAGAAAAGTGACAAGTTTGTCACTGAGACTTGAAATGGAGCACACAACTTATCAGGATTTTTTGGCTTTGTTTCCTTTGATGTTCCATGGGATGTTTAGCAAGAATCAATCTCAGTGACCCCTTTCAAAACATCCAGTTGAAAGGTTTGAGCTTTTCCAGCCTCGAGTTTCCTTTTCTGCAAAACCCAACCTTCGGTTTTCAGGGAACAAAGCACCAGCACATGGGTGTGAAACCAGGAGCAGCTTCTGGTGCGTGTGCTTGTGTGGAGAAACTGGGGGCAATCACAGATCTGCTGCTCCACACAGAACATACAGTGTGATTTTACAGGGCTCCAGTATCTGCTTTTTAGCCAACAACAAGAGACTTAATGTCACTGATATTGGAAAAAGAAGTTGCAATTACACTTCCTCCATGGTTCTGCTCTTCAGGAGCAAAGGTTATTCATTAGAAAAAGGCAATATTAATTTATAGCATCAATATTTAATTTGAGTATTTGCTATATTTATCTATTGGATTTGTTTATAATTGAAACTCTTAAATGCCTTGTTAGATAACATTCATATTCTGTGTAATATATTACAAAAAATCATGTACAGAGATGAAAATATGATTTATATGGAATTCCAGAACAGTATTTTCTAGTATCCTGTAGCAGAATAATTGAGATCTGCATCATATCCAGAGTTTATCTGGATTTAGCCCTTTTGAATTTAATTTACTACAAGGTTTTATTTTTTTTTCTGTTTTCTTTTGGATTATTTTACTTCTCTGCAACAGGCAAGAATTTAATCACTCATTTTAGGGCAGAGGACTCTAAATCAAAGCCTGTAGTGAAGTGGTGAGGGAATTAGTGTTTCCAAGTTCTAGTTTTCACTCTGATCTCCAATCCCATTCAAAAATCCTCTGTCAGGATGTTAAAACTGAGTCCTTAATGTGGTCAGAATGTACAAGGAAGTGCAGCTGTGGAAACAAATCACACATCAAAGCTTTGGTGTTTTCACTTTGGGTGTGAAATGTGACATGTTAACACTGTACAATTTACAAAACCGTTATCATAAAAAATCCCAACCAAACAAAAACCTGGGGGAAGCTTGTAGCAAAGTCTCTGAAAGCCCAAGGGATAACTGTGGATTTCCATAACTGTTAAATAAAAAAAAAAAAAGGAAAAAAGTCCTATGCATCTTCAAGAACTGCAGGTCTATCTGTTATGGGACTTGCTGCAGTTCAAATGAATGGAAAATAAGCTGTGTTTTAAACATAGCAATGATAAATTCTGTGGAAGCATGAAACAGTGACATGGCTTAGCAGAGAGTGGCCATCCTTGAGAGAAGGAAAAACACAAACTTGTATAGCAGTGGTTGTGGCTGTGCAGGCAGCAGCAAATGGAGCAATGGCTGGTCTAAGAAATTGCAGAAATGACCTCCTGCCAGCTTTCCTGCCAGCAGCTCTCAGAGACACTGTCCAAGCCTGTACACCCAGACTCTACCCCAGCAAACCAGCAGGACTGTGTTTAAAACAGGTTTGTTTTCTGTTTTGCTCTGTCTGCAGGCACTGCAGGGAACTGCCATGGCCATACCAAGCAGAGCTTGATACCAGAATGCCTTGGCATGAACAGCAAGGCTTTCCAAGTCCTCAAGGTAAGTGAAGTTTAAAAATATAATACTATATTGTACAAATAAAAAAATATCTGAGCCCTCTCCTTCCTCCAAAAGATCTGTTTGTAATTACTTTTCCAGTGGAAGCCAAGCTTGGCTGATGTGTTATAAGAAAAGTTTTTGTAACTGTGAAGGGTTTCAGTTCATGTTTTCTTGTCAAAATTAAGCAAACTGGTTTATAAGAGCCATTCTTAAATATCATGAAGTGATGCCCCTGTCATGGCAGGGAGGGTGGGACTTCAAGGTCTTCAAAGCTCCTTCCAAGCCAGGGCATTCTGTGATTCCATGAGGCAGAACAGTTCCTGCCCTTCTAAGTGAAGGGCCTTGAGTTTTGTGTCTAGTCACTCACTGCAATTGCACAGTCAGTTTTTCTGCAGGGTGTTTGAAAGCTCTTAGTCCAAAACCTGCTGGCTAGCGATGATCAAAGGATGCAATGTTTCTTTCAGACTATTTAGAGACCAACCATAAACTGCTGGAACTCGGTGTTAACCCTTGCAATGCTGACAGGAGCACTTAGATCCTGTCAGTAGTTAATGTCAGCTTGGGATGTGCCATGTCTTTGGTGAAGTCCCTGGGATCATTGGGTGGTTAATAATGTTTGTTAAAGGTTAACATTATAAAGCTAAAAAACGAGGTGTTAGATTTCCTGGCACTTGAAATGTTCCTTACTGTGGATCCTGTACTCCAAACCATGTACAGGTTCTTCTCAGGTGTGATTGCACCATGGGGTTCTCTTTACATGTGATCATTAAATGGTTCTGATCTTACAACTAATGGGGTTGAATAGAGCAGGGCCCTCCTGATTTTACTCTAAAAATGGATTAAAACATAAGAAGAACTAGAAAGTTGCACCTCTAGTTTGAAGTTTCTAATTGCACTAAAAATGACATTTTAGAAGGGCAGGTAATAAAACAGTAGCTCCATTTTTATGCTTCTACCTTTTTTAGCTCTTGATCCGTATTTGTGAGCTTCAGCCTTTATGGTACCTGTTCTACTGTGAGGTTTTCCTCAGCAGTGTGTTACCCACTGGATTTTTCATTTCTAAGTCCCCATACTCGTGTCCAGTAGCTCACACTGGGGTCTATACTGATTTTTCAACATTATGACTCAAGTTGTTAGTCTTGCTGTGGTCATTTAAAATCAGAGGTACTCTTAGTGTTGGAAGAACTGGTGTGTAGAAATATTGCACTAATAAAAATCACTTGATTTATTTAATTGAATTTCACAAAGAGCCTTAAGATGTTCTTCAAATGTATTTGGGTTTTTTGCGTCCAGCAGTGTGGAGCAGACAGTCAGTGTGGAGAGTTTTTGGGGGTATAAATTGACTACAATTGTCTGTGATTAATGTTAAATACTTGCCATTTGAAGTCAAAGCAGTTTTATAGGGTGCTGGAATCACACAGTTATTTTTATTTCCTGTTTCAACAAATCTTTCTGTTAGAGTAGTCAGAGAACTTATAGAAAAGCATCTCCTCTGAGATTTTGTATTTGTGTAAACATTCTGTCTTCAAACTTCTTCTTGGAATATTTACATAAAATACAATATGTGACTGAACAATTAATGTAAATATATTTAAGGATGCAGAAACATAGTCACAAACATTTATTTCCGTGTTCATCTAGATTAATTGTAAAACTGAGCTTCTTGGGTACAAGTAAAGCATCTTTAAATTCATCTTTATCCTTTGTAGTGAAACAAAATATATGCTGATCTATTAGCCCCACTGGAAGTTTTGTCACAAACATTTGGGGGTTACTTTAGCTAATATGACATCTGTGCATGATTATGCATCCCATCACTCTTCCTGGTGCTACTCTGCTGTTCCTCTATTAGAATTGTCAGGACAATGCTGCAAACATAATGGTTTTAATCAGCACAGACACAGTAAACAACTGTTCATTATGGAGATCAGAATAAAAAATGGCTTGAAGTCATAACTTCTAAATAAAAAGCTGATCTTGTTAGTTAAATAACAGGTTCTCAACATACTCCTTATTTTAGGTATATTTTCCATCTGTCTCAGTTGATAAGGAACTTCTGGCAGCCTAATGAATTCTTTGATCACTTTAACTACCAAACCTGCATTTTAACTGATTTGAAATATATTCACACACATCTGTCAGAGTTTCTTCAGACCAGCCTGTTACAGAGAAAGTTCTCAATTTCTTTTACGGAAAGATCAAGTCAGGAAAATGTCGTATTTGTATTCATGTGGAAAAGAATAATTGAGTTGTAATGTTACTGTTGTACTAATATATATCTTGATCATGTTAAGTTTGGTTTGTTTTAAGTTCTGGAAGTTGATCTCAAGTTTTGCATGCAATTCATCTTATATTCATATTATATTTGTGAAATAACAGAGGGGAGCAGGGGGGAATGAGGGGTAATGATGGCCTGCTTTGCTGTGTTGACCCTTCCAGCAGGTGCTGCCTATGTGGAAATAAACAGAAATAATACAAAAGTTTGAAATTCTTGTGTAACCTGAGTAATAATCAGAACTGTAAAAATGCAGCCATGAAAGCTTGCAGATGAGATGGAATTTCTGGCTTTATTGACAATGCTCAGTTCAGTATTTTTTTGGGTGGTCATTGTTAAATAGCAACCTCTTCTCAGCTGCTTCACTCCCAGAGAAGGGAGGAAAGGTTTGCAGCCTTGTGGTGACATAGCTTTGTTCCACTTAGCTTTGATTGTGGTGGTCAATATGTGTGGGATCAGAAAACCACTGAGCTCTGTAGAGAGGCTCAAGCAGTGATGCATAGCATGAGTTTTATTAGTTTGGCCTCTAAGTAAACCCTAGTCATGTGATACTAATAATAGTATTTCTATATGAGGATTTTTGTCATAAATTACAGATATATTTCTATTTTCTATATAAATTTTCTATTTTGTAAATATTTAATAGAATATATATATAAAATAGAATATAGATATATGATATGTATATTTTTGAATGGTGGTTTTGTGTCTTGGTAGCATGTGCACTGAATTCTCAGAAGTGTCATTTCCAACAGAGGCTACAGATGGTATAAGCTGGATTTTGTGGGAGGTTTTCACTTCCACCAAGGAATAATGGCACTCACTAAGGTGACTTACATGGTTTTATTCTGATTGAGGAGTCCAGAGCACTAATCTGTTCAGAGTGCCTGTGCTAGAAGGTTTAGGGTTAAATGTCCTTATGTTTGTTTTTGCCCAATGTGGTGTTTTGTGGGAAGTTGCTGAAAATTTATTATGTCAGAGAAAGGCAGTGAGAGAACAATCTACAGTGTGGTAGCTAAGAGATATGAGAGATAAGAGCCTGCTGTGAAATTATCACTAGAATGGTAGAATGGGGTAAACAGATTTTGGGTGTTTTCACCCTTTATTCTCAGTGTTTTTCACTGTCTTGTGTCTCCATGTACTCAATGATAATGAGGGACGGATTAATTCCATTCTCTTGTGTCTGACTCTCATATGGAGGCAGAATAAATATTTTCAACAGATATTTTATGACCTTATGTCCAGCGGAATACCAGCAGAGAGAATGTGTTTAGAGGATGTGACCCTGGTTATCCTGGCATTCTCCTGGACTGTGGCTGTCAAGGGTTCAAACCTGTTCACACACTTTTCCCTCAATACTGAATTAGTGGCCAAAACCATGAGGGTAGTTCTTCTTTGCATTAACACCACATCCTCTTTTCTTTTCTCCCTCTTCAGTTGAAACCTACCTAATTTTTGTGATTTCCTTGTGGGTCCCTTCCAACTCAGTTTACACTGTGATTCTGTGATTTTATTTTCAAGAAGGCAAATTTTTTTGGTGAAACAATTGTTTTAAAAGTAGGGTAAAATAATCATGCGGGCAAGTTAAATACAGTTTTCGTTGTTGGATAAAACAGTTAAAAACCACCAAATAATTTTAAAAATACCTACTGACAGTAATCTTAAATGGGAATATGTCCTTCAACTGTAAAGGTGATGCTGTGTCAAATCTATTCACTGACACTGAATCATGCTCAAGTTTCCCTCTGTATTCCTTTTATACCAAAAATAGTAAAAGAACATCTCAACTAAGTGGTCCTCAGTAGCATCTTGTAGAGTAAGGATGTAGCTCAGACACATCTCTTCACTTTGTTCATGTTCCACAAGCCGGAATTTGATGTAATATCTATTTAGAGGACAAAATAACAATTGAATAAGATAGCAGATTGTTTAAAGCTTTTCAATAATCACTTAAGATTCAGGCATAGATTCTTGACAGACCTTGAAAGAGAAGATTAAACCATCTGGATGAAGATTGACAGACAAAATAAGTAACAAAAGATAATTTTGCATGAGCTGGTAGATGGATTTTCTTTGTGACTGGTGACTTTCAGATGAAATCAGCCTATTTCAACTTATGGTTGTAAATCCTGAGCAAGTGCCATTCTGTAGGTACTTTGAATTTGAAGTATGGTTTAAAACATGTGCATGTGATTTTGAGAGAGGTATATTTAAAAAAAAATGAAGATGAGCATTTTAACACTCTCCCTGTAGATAACCTAAATTTGCCATGACTGGGAGGTACAGAAAGGTTTTTCCTGATTTTCAGAGGAGCTAGAATGAATTGTCTAATTTCGGAGACAATATTGGTAGTCATTTAAGATATATTACAGAGAGACCAATATCTATTCCTTATTTTGTGATTAGGTGTAGATATTGTGAATTTAAGGGGAGGTATTTTACACTTAGGAAAATGGAGTGCTTTGCTGAGACAGCTCTCACCCACTTGGGTTTAATGAGTGCTTGAACTGCTTATTCAGATGTCATGTATTTGCATTTTCTGTTACTTTCCCACCGCATCCAGAAGGCTCAAAGCAATGGGGTAAAGAGAAGGAATGTTTTAAATCTGTCATGGTGAATCACCAAACCAACATTTACCAGCAGCTTGATTTCCAATCAAATGTCAGAATGGCTTTTTTGTCACCCTGTTGCTCTAAGTGAGCCTCATCTGAGCATGGTGTGGGACACGTATTCTGTGCAGGGGTCACCTAAGTGACCCTGTGCACTTCAGCTTTCAAAGGTGTGGCTGCTTATCTCCTCCAAGAAATTATCTGCCTTGCCCAGTGATGCATACTATGAGGCTGGAGCTTTGTGAATGGGTAATCAAAGTAAATCCCTCCCTGTGAAACTTGTTTTTGGACCTTGAAGACAGTTTATAAATCACTTTCAATGTTTTTTTTTTTCCCCCTTCTATTATATATTTGGTAGCGTCCATTTCAAATGCAAGAACAGTCCCCTGCCAGCTGGTTGGATTTTACTGGGAATTGGGAAGGTGAATGCATGATGTAGTTGATAGACCAATTGCACAGCGTGAAAATTCTGTATTCAGTTGCTCTTCTCAGCAAAAAAAAAAGTCTTAAGTAGTAGAATAAATAGAACAAACATTACATGTCCTCCTTGGACAGTTGTTTCTTGACTCTGAAGTAAAATTGTCTAAACTGAATATTTGCAAGCAGTCCTGTGATAAAATGAGAAGCTTTTTTAGCTGTGAATGTACATGAAACTTACCTAGAAAAGGGCTCAAAGTATTGAATCTGGGCAAGGGTTTTTCCTATTCTCCCTGCCAAGCACTTCCATTTCATAATGTCAAATTCAGATAAGCACATTGTAGCCTGACCATTAAATGCTGAACTGACATTAAGAAACAGGTTTGGGAAACAGTTTGAGAGTCTCTGGAGCAGCAGATTTCAAACAGGGATGCTGCAAAGTAGAGAGGAAAAAGCAGAGTGTTGGAGCGTGTCAAGTCTTGAATTTATAAATGTTAGGAGAGAATTCCATTTATCCTTGGTGTGAGTTCATCAGAATAATTTGTGTCTGTCTTCTTGTGTAAGAATAAAGAAGGTAAAGGTGTTTGGGGCACCTGTGTTTTTATAGGATGGTGGTGATTATAAGGAAAATATTCTTGCATGGCAACTTTTGCAAAATGTATGCACATCATGAATTGTGATTTTAGCAAGCTTTTTTTCCCCAGATGAGTGGATATTTTAGAGAAGAGCTGCTTTAAAGTTGTGGTATTTCCTCCTATGCCTATCTTTAGAAACAGCAATAAATTTAATATAGTGGCTTAAATTTGTTTTTCCTCAGCTCAACAGGGAACAAAATAGAAAAAGTATCTTAAAGGGGGAGTGACAGAGTAACAATCTGAAAAAAAGTTCTCACTAATTTCAGTGGGGCACTGTTTACGATCAGATGGAATGACAGAACTCTCAAGATAAGGTTTTCCATATTTTGCCCCCTGCCAGCTGCTCCATCCAGCAAGTGCATTCATTTCAATGAATGCAGAGTGTCATGTATTAAACTGAATGTTGTGTTTACTTCAGTGAACCTTTGATCTCCAAGCAAAAATTCCTATTGACATTAGAAAGTAATTGCTAAGGTTTCATCATCTGAAAACACTTATGTACAGTCTCACCCTTCCTTTCTGGCTGGCCAAGCCACAGAATCTGTGCAAAGCAGATCTCTGCCCTGTGCAGATTGCCTTGTTAATTCTGCTCAGACCTCGCTCTCCAGAAATCAGTGCACTGTTGTTTTCTCATCTCTAACCAAATATTCATCATTAATCTGCTCTGGGGTACAGCATGGTTTGTAGCACGTCAGTAATATATCTGACATAAGCAATCAGGTGAAACGTTATTGTAAGGCAAGCAGGCCAGAGAAACAAATTTAAAAATTAATAAGGGAATACAATATGTGCGTTTTATAGATTTGCTTTTCTTTAAACAGTTTACAAAGAAATTGTTTTCTGTTCTGATAAATCTCCAGCATATATCTTGCAATTTAACTGCTCCAATGCGAGCTGCTGTTCTAACAAGGAAAAGAAGCTCCAAAGCCATGATCTCAAAATTTTGGGATTACTTTTACTCCAACGTGGAGATGTTATTGAACAATAGTTGATGATCCAATGCAGAAATACTTTTTTTATCCATATAAAACATAATAGTGAATTTGGACTCCATTAGGAATTTCAGCAGTTTTTAATCATTAGGGATAAACTGCTGGTTTGATAATGAACATGCCACTTTGACCAAGTGTTCTAGGCAGATGTTTCCCTTTCGTGGTATTTTTCAGCTTGAAGTTGATCTTCTTGGCCTTTAAAAATACTTTTTGCAGTTTTGACTTTTCTTTTGAGATGCAGTTATACATGTCTGGAATAAGAAAGCGTAGATTCTACCTTTGGGTGCCTCTGCAAATTTTCATTTTGGAGTTTCATTATGCTTCTCTGATAAAAGAAGAGTCAAGGTAAACAAGAGGTTTGTTGTTTGCATCCCAGCATTGACAATTCATGGAAAAATATCAAATAGTGACTTTGGAAGTCTTACACTGGTTTTGTTGGGTAAGAATCCCAACTGAGTTGTATATTGCTACAGCAAAAAGGCAAAGAAAATCTGTAACACATTCTTTCTGGGCATTTTTTGTTAATCCATTGTATTTTTGGCTTCCCTTCCCTTCTGTGAATTCTATCTACCAATTGTCATAAATGGTTTCATAGGGAAAAGCAATATATTTACGAACTCATGGAATTCCTGCTCCTCTCATTCTTCCAGCCTTGTTTTTGTCAGGAGACCTCCTCAGCTTGATGTGGTTGTGCTGGATTTGACATTTATTATTCCATTCAAGTTGTTTCTTGTTGCCAAGTACTTCTAGGGAAAAAAAAAATCCCCACCTAAAAGCAACAACAAATAACCTCACAAACTAAAACCCACTAACCCACACACGATAAAAACGAGCCAGAGATGAGTATCTGGCTCGAAATGCCAGGACAGTTTGTTCTTGAAGAGATCTTTTGTGGTGTCTCCAAATCACTTGTCACTGGATCCTATGGATGTGATGTATTGCCTTTTGCTTCCCTCGATAAAACCTGGTAAATCGTCATGACAATATTCCCACACCTATTCATTTACAGAAAATTCATGGAAAATTAGTCAAAACACCTGGAATGATAGACCAGCAGAATTTGTAAGGACTTCTCTGTGTCTGAAGTTTTTTTTGTAATTCCTGCAGATCTGCCTACCTTGGCTTCAGCAGGAGAGGACATGTGCCCTGTACATGGTGGTCATGGTTTAACATAGGTTTGGTTTTTAGCTGGGGAGGGAGTCCATGAGTTGTGGAAGTGGTTCCCTGTGGGGACCTTGGCATCTTCCTTCTGGCTTGGTGGAACCAATTCCATGTCAATATTCAAAACCAGCTGGCTAGTCCTGAATATTCACACTGTGTTAAACCACTTCAGAGAGCTGAATGCCTCAGCCTTGGACTGAAATTCTCTTGTAAAGCTATGGTGAAGACATAATTGATACATCAGACTTTTTTTATTCCCTGTAACTCATGGAATGCATTGTGGGATTGTAGTGTTCTAACCACAGCCATGAACAGAGGCTCCAGCACTGAAGTGAGCAGATGTTGGAGTAGTTGTGATCTAACGAGAAGCTTGAAAAGAGAGAGACAGAGGAGAAACCTTGCCCAGGGAGAGAAGAAGACGACCTTTGTTTCCCAGAGATAGATGAAGGGAACTTCTGCCTCTATGTTAAAACAGCTCATCCTTAAAACTGCACTCCAATAAGCTGAATTGACCCATGGTGGTAGTTATGGGAAAAACTACCAAAACATAGGAGGGAGTTCGTGATTGCAGATTTCCAGGTGGCTGCTATTTGTGGAAATTAAAACCATGAGAGAACTGTTTCTTGTGGAAGCATTCTCCATGGCATGGCAGGAGAAACTCCTCTCCCTGAGTGGACTGAAGAAAGATTATTTTAAAAGTGGTAAACTGACAGAATATACCAAATTTGTCTGTCTACATTGTCAGCGGGAAAAGAAAGAAAATTTGGGGGGAGGAGAAATGTTATAAAAACTTATTCTGATTTGTTATTATTTTTCTTTTAGTTCTGTTTAAAAAGTATTCTTTATACCCTTTAAAGTTCTGAGACTGCTTTGGTCTCCTCCTAATCCTTATCTCACAGCAGAAAATGAGTAAATAATTCTAGTGAGTGCACTGGCATTTGGCCAGCACTAAACCCACTATGTTTAATTGCTGTGTTGGCCAGGAAACTGAACCAAAACCACTGTAATGGTGATGTTCTGGAAGAACTTCTGAAAGGAGACTCCTTTTCCTTTCCCTCTGTGGAAAATGTGATTCAATTTGCACAGCAGCTGGGGCCACAATCTACTTTCACAAGTCAGCAAAACACTAAACTACTCTCATTTTTGTCAAAGAGCTGGTGCTGTGCTGGAGCTGGTGTCTCCTATCTCGGTGTTTTGTAAGATTTGACACACACTGCACTGAGGATTTGTGTGTGGAAATCACTTTGCTCTTTGGGGATCTCACTTGGGAGGTGAGATGGAGGAAGTCTCATCAAAATGAAATATTTTACTCTACGTGTCAGTTGTGCTGTATAATCTTAAAGGAAAACATGATGCTTAAACTCGTTGCCCACTGAGATTTAGGCAGACTCTTGGAGTATGAAGTAAATGGCAAGTGAGATGTGCATGGGGGAAGTGGGGTATGTAAACTTGGCTTTCTGCCTATTCTTTAGATTTCTGAGACAAAAAGAGACTTGGAACTAGTGGGGCTGCTGAAGAAAGCAAGTCTCCTTAAATTCCAGCCCCTGGTCACTGTAATAGCCATCTGGGTTTGGCCACAAGAAGGTTTTCTCAGCTTTATCTTTGTTAATAGGCAGAACGCTGATTTAAAAAGTCAGCTTTGATGTGAAATAGCAAGATGTTTCACTTTGGTTTTATGGTGCTTTGAAGATTAAATACATGTGATTTCTCAGATCTCTTTGTTTCCCCCTTATCCTTACTACTTCACTTGCTGTTCTCTAGGGTCTAAGACCTTGTAGGAAATGCTGTTTTCAGAGATGAAGGTGGTTTGCACTTTGGTGTTTTGCCTTTTCCTGTGTCGAATACACTTTGTACACACCCAGGTGCCTGTTGAAGGAACCCCATGTTCATATCTGGTTGAAAAGATAATACCTTTCAAAAGATTAGTTTCAAATACCAGGAGAAACATTTGAATTCAGTTTGACTGTCAAAGCTAGGGGAATGATGGAATGGAACAAATAAATTGCTTTTCAAAAGTAGGGACTGAAAAGTGCCACAAAATCTTTCTGAATTGTGGCATTTGCCAAGGCAGCAGGATGGACTTGGGTGTAAAAGATGCCAGGCAGTTCCAGTTTCCTTTTATCCCATGGGGCACGAAGGAAAATTTTAATGTCTAAACAGAGGACTTAATACCCAAAATTTCTGTATTGTTGTAGCAGGATAAGTGGGTAAAAAAGGGAGCATGTATTTCTGGATGCAGAAATCAATCATTTGCAGTTACATTGGGATTTAATTTTCATAAAGGAAATCAAATAGCAAATGTCACAAATCAATCACTAAACATGTAGGACTGAAAACAAATTTTCTCAGTGGACAGGTTGTATCTTGTTTGTGCTGATACTTCTTGTAATTCCCCTCCAAGTGCAAACAGTTGTTTGTAGTGGAAACCTCAGTATTGCACAGGGTGGTGAGGAATTTGGTGGTTCCTCTGTTTCTGATCCTGGTGAGAGGCTTTATTTGCAGGAGTTTGTGTGCAGAGGTTGAGGGTATCCAAGATTCATTAATTGTTTTCTCTTTGGAGAGCCTGTGTTAGGTTTTAAGGTGCTTTGTAATGTTCTTTGTCTGTATTGTAAGACATAGTGAGGAAAAAGGGAGTTCCTTTGTGGTTTTTTAGGTAGTTGATTCTGCAGTTGTTCTTTTGGAATAATTTTATTTTGGGAGGCAAGAATAGCAATTGTCTCCGTGTTTCCCTGCAGGGGCCTTGTAAATACCAGTTACCTGTTGCCCTCTTACTGTACTTGAACATGAATAAGTGTTATTATCATGTGACTGATTATTTCCTGTTCTCTATTCTATGTTTTTCCTATACAATTCAGCTGGAATAATAAGATAATTTAGTGATAGCAAGAAACAAGTGCCACTTAAATGGGAAGCTGGTGGGAAGACATTTTGGGATACACACTTGTGTGTCTTTCTAGGATGTATGAATCTTCATCTTTAACAAACCTGTGGGGTTTTTTGAGGTCTTTTTTTTTGCATAGTAACCACTGCTAAATACAGAAAAAACAGGATACATTTGGTATTATTTGATTTATTCCATAGTCCTATGGAAGGGTGGATGTTGGGCATTCTATAACAGGCTAAATACCTGTGATCTTATGACACAAATTGGTTGTTTTCTCTGTATAAAAAAAAACCCCCAAAAACAGTATGTATAATGGGTTGTGATGTTATTCCCAGTTTTCCATAAAGGAGTTGTGTTTATCATCCTTCCTTTATACTTTGATTGTACTTTTGTAGGGTGTTCTTTGTCCTATTTCTATCTTCCCAGGTTTTATTTTTCTTCAGTAAGGGGAACTTCTGTTTTCAGACTCATTTTCTGCCTGAAGTGTAAAGCTGCTTCATGGCTATCTTTGACTCTGGTGATGAGGGAAAGTTTGATATACGTTACCATATTGATACTTTTCTCTGACATTAATACTAATGAAATGAAAAACAATCCCTAGATGGGAGGAAAAAAAATGGAAAATTTTCTAGTATAAAATTACATTATTAAAAAAATGATAAGATACTTTTAAAGATTCTTGAGTTTGTTTTCATTCCTTTGAATCTGTGTTTGTATGCATAAACACATACGGTGTTTATTTGATGAAATAGGGGCACCCCGATAAAAGTTGATTGTTAGTGTGTTCTATTGCTGAATTCTCTCTTGTTATGGAAGAAAACATGATATTCACCCTGCATACTTCTGCAAAGAAGCAATAATGTGTGACAGTGTCTTTAAGATGTTTGTTTTATTTAATTGTGCGCCACTTGCACCAGTTCCCTTTTAGTTGCCCGGAGTTTCAAGAATGTGTGTATAGCTAGTCTTTTTCTTTTTCTTTTTTTTTTTGCTAGTTTCCTTATTTTTAAATTAGTCACGGAGTTTAGGCTTTGTGTTGTAGAATTTACTGTATGTATTTAGAATTTTATGTATTTGTATTGTAGAATTTATTGTATGTATTGTTAGAAAATCCAACAATTAGTCATTGAGCTGAAATATTAGGAGTTTCTGGAGGGGCTTAAAGGTTAGAATAGTGTGCTACAGGAACAGGTTGAGTGTATCTTGTGTCTGCCTTGGGAACCCAAATAGACTGGGTGACTTCTTGACCTCTTCTAGGCATTTTGACTCCGATTCTGTTTAACTAAGATGAAGCATTATTACTAATCTATTCACATACAAGTATCTACTCAAAGGATGTCTGAAGTGGCACTGTCACATCAATTTTGGTTCCATATTTTAAAATTCAGGAATCCCACTCATTCCAGCATACCGTAGTATTTCTCACTGATGAGAAACCCTTAAAGGAGAAAAAATGGCATCCATGTTTCAGGCATAGAGATGCAGGATCAGGACCTGCTGCTGAGTTTTTTCCATCAAGTTCACAAGTCCTTTCAACATCTTTCAGCTTTTCCTGAGTTGCTCTAGAACCAGCACAGGTATCCATGGAAATATTGATTAATTATCACTGATCCTGTCATGTAATAACATGAGATGCCCGTGAGTATACTCTATAATCACAAGAAAAATAGGTAGCAAGTATCTGATGGTATTGAAATAATTGTATCAAAACCGCAGTATATATCTGCTTGTTAATGTAATAGTGTCACCAATTCACTTGTGCTTCAATCCACTGATTTAATCCATGCATTCTCAGTGATGCAAATATGCATGCAAATATGTCTATTTTAATCAAAAATGGTAATATACTTTTCAACTAGCATTTAAAAGAGTATTAAAAATTATCCCATGTCATGTATGAGAGGGAAATGCAGTGCTTCTCTGGGGACTTGTGAGTGAGATAGACAAGCCATAGAGCAAAGGCCCAAATTTGATCTTAAAAAGGCAAAACACAATTAGAATTTAGCCATGAAATATGTAGAAATATAATGTAAATATCACCCTGGTTTGTACTGTAGGCATGAGGCATCAATTCTGTTCAGTCACCTGGCACATCCCTTAATGCAAATGAGTTATTTTACTGTGGTGTGCACCCATCAGGGAAATTTCATCCACATACATGGAACAGGGGTACAATCCTACCATGAATGGTCCCATTCCACCTATTCCAGTTTTATTTCTAGAACTCTTTGTCTCTTTGTTGCAAACTGTGAAATTCCCCCTTTGAAAGCATTTAAACCCTAGGAATTCTGCTGAAGTAGAGCAGGATTGTGTTTAATTAAGGAATGAAGGAATACAGCCAGGTTTTCTTCCCGTACTGTAACTTTTTGTCTGATTGTTTCCTGTGCATGTACACTGAGGAGCATGTGTGATGTGGTGTGGAGCATGGAGGGGGCATGGAGACATCTTTTATCATGTCTTGCTGTTGTTACTTCCTTTCTTTTCTCCTCTCCTCCTCAACCAAGCATAGAGCAACAGACCTGCAAGCACAGCTCCATATGGAGGAGCCTATCAAGGTCAAAACACTTCAGTCACGCCTCCAAAATGCTCATTTTGTGTTAACAATTGTGCTGCTTCAACAATTTGCAAGTTCAAGTGGAGACATTGCCATTTGTTTTGTCAAAGGTGAGCTAATGTGATGCTCTGGAGAGGCAGGGGAACCTGGAGAGGGGATCTAATTATAACTGCAGCTCATTTCAGTATCATTTCAGGAACACTGGTGGGAACTGTCACTTCTAGCAGAATGATGAGTTGTATTTTTGTTTCTTGCCCACAGTGTCTAGAAAAATGTTTGCTTGCTGTAGCAAATTAAATCATGTCTCTCTCATAATCTGGGACCACCAAGGAGAGTTACTAGTAGACTGTGTGTCCCATCCAGGGACTCCATGCAGTTTTTTCCCAAAGGATATCTAATCAATTCCAACTTCCTTCTGGGTTCTCTTTTGTAGACATGACAAAGCTTAAAAATTTCAAGCAATTGCAATAAAAATCTCCACCCTTTTGGAGTAAAAAAATCTTGTTTTTAATCTCAGTGCTCTGTATGACAAGGCAAAAAATTAATACCTCGTTGCTTAAACCTGAAAGATAAATGATAAAATGGGTGGCAGGAAAATAAAATTCTAGTATGTTCTATAATTTCAGTGGAATTCTTTTGTTTCACCTGCTGAAATGGTTTTGTCTCTCCTTTAACTGAACGCTGTTTCTATTACAGAAAACCTTTTTTCTTGTGTGATTTGTAACAATAAGTGCTGTTTTGCTAAAGACTGAGAACAAGTCAGGAGGGAGGAGTTTAAGAACTTAATATTTCTGCAGTGTATGGGGTTTCTCATGCCCTGCTAGTTAAAATGTGTTCTGTTTCAGAATAAAACTAAATGTAGGCTCTGCACTGGGAAAAGCTATTTAAAGAAAACTTGTTTTGTCTCTGATACTGAGAGTGTAGAAGTAGGTGAAGACTGATCAAGAATAATTGGTTATGAATATTTCATCCGTGAAAGAGTTTTCAGTGAAAAAATAAGATGACAGAGGCAGAAATGGATGAAAATATCATTGGGGCATTATGAAAGGGGGAGAAAAAACCCCTTTCTTCCAATTTTTATTGTGTAAGGAGAAAGTAGAGCAGAAGATACACGTTAGGAAAATTTGCCCTTTAACTTCTATGCAGAGTCTGTGCACATTTGCATTTTCTAAATAATGACGTTACAAAGTTATTATTATTATTAGTCACTTCCCATGATTAATGTAGGAAAACACTCAGCAGAGTGGAATAGCATTTGATTCCCTACATGTAGCTTCATGTCCCTTTTTTTAGATGACTTTTCCTGCCTTCCTTTTCCTGCTGGTCCACTGGATGGCTCTGTGATCACTCACATGCTGTACACAGGCATTTCTGTGTATTGTGATCATTTGCTTAATATCACACCAAACCCTCTGCTCCTCAGGGTCGAAGGCAGAGACTGCTGATTTCAGCAGCAGAAATAGTTATGCAGAAAACATCTGTACCAAGAGCAGTGGCACTGAGAAGGGCACAACCAGAGTGGCTTTGAAGGGCCAACCCCTGGTCCCTCCTGGGCAGCTGCTGTTTTTACCACCTTGGAATTTCTTTTTGGAGAAGCACAAATAGGTGAAAGGGGGATTTGTTGAGTTCATAGGGTACAGCATTACTGAGAATGGGTCTATTCAGGTGTACATATGGGTTTATGGTTCTGCTCCTCTTTTTGAGGGGGGCTTTCAGTGAGGATCTGAACTTCCCATGTCCCAGCAAGCCAGAGTGGTGTGCAATTTTGCTATTCCAGATGAAAGTATCCTACACTGTTTGAGAGGATGCTTCCCTGCTGCTAAGGTCAGTATTCAGCAGTGTGCTTGGTAAGAGGGATTTGCAGCTTTGGCCTCGTGCCTTGCATATATATGCATATAAATATATGCAATGGAAATACTCAGTGTCAGGGGCACCACAGCATCCACAGTGTGCTGGTGCATGTTTTTGGTAGGAAATGTTAATATCAGAGAAATGCCATCAGACAGATTGGGGCCTGGCTGGGACAGACATGGCTGTGGTTTCCACACTCTCATTATCTGTGTTCCTGAGGTTTTCTCTAAGAGAAGCAAGGAAACAAACAGACACAGTCTAATCTGCACTCTGCAAAATGCTTTTTGTATCTTAAAAAGATATCTAGAGGGGAAGTAAATCTTAAAGGCCAATGGTGCTGTAGTCGATTAAAACTGAGGAAAGCAAGAGCTTTTTATAGCTGTCTTTTCCTATAAATCACCAACTTCCTCTCCTTGGGAGATTGCCAGTGTAAAATCCAAGAATTTCTTGGCATTACTAAAATCAGAGGAGACCTAGTTTATATTCCCAGACCTGTGCAGACCAGAGCTGGGCAGTGTTTCATTTCTGCACCAAAGCAGAATAAGCCTCTAAAAAAATTATCATGTACGCTCACAAATTAGTACAGCACTGTGTAGTGGCACTACTATAAATTGCATCACAGGGAACTACTGCTTTAGTGCTGTGTCTTTAGAAAAAGGCTTGATACAGAAGATGTCCTTGAATTCTATCAGGTTTTGCTTCTCTGGGAGATTTGAGCTGTGTCTGCAGTGTGTGAGCAAGGTCGGGGAGCACGTGGGCAGTTCCCTGATCACCCGCGTTGCTTAAATGTAAGAGGAGGCTTTTGGCTTTGTTTGGAATCATTCCCTCTGGTCCATGCTGCAACAAAGATTGGGAGCAGTGCAGAGGATGTGTTGCTCCAGGAGACACTCCCTAAAAGCTGAGTGGCTGGGGTGCTCTCAGGTTTGCTTTCTTCCAGCACTGGTTCTGGAGGCTTTGCCTGGAGCATTCCCACATCAGTGTGCTGATGCGAGGGGTTTTTTGCTAACTGTGCCTTCCTCTGCTCTTAGTTCTACTCTGAATGTTTTCCTACTCTGAATGTATAAAACCTTTTACCTGTGAGACTAAAAAAGGAGTCAACTCACAGAGCTCATCTACTGTGAAAGTGAGGAAAGGTGGATTAGTGGAGCTGTGCAGCTGCTGTGAAGTGGATGGATTATTTAATAATTTAATGCAGGCAAGCAGTCTATTTATAACTTTTTCAGTAGTGTTCAGTAGTTTTTCCATAATTGCTAAACAGCCTGAAAATACAAGGTCTAAGTTGATAGAACCTTTTCTAATTAGTGAGATGACATTGTCTCCTTGTCTCAGAAAAACTCACTTCAGGATTCTGTTGGGTTCTTAGCACCATAGTGTGCTGCACAAAAGATTTCCTAGAAATCAGCAATGCTTTGGAAGGTACTCTTAAAAACAACAGAAAAAGCAAGCCCAAGCAGGGATTCATGCTGTAGCTGTATGTACACTTCCTGCCTACATAAATGGAATTATTTGACTACTTAGACCAATTTTTTTCCTTTTGAAGTTAAGGGGATTTAGCTCAGATTAATAAATAACAGAAACCATTGTTTGGTAGCCATTGGAAAAGTAAAAGATTTATCTAATTATAGAAGGGATGATAATTACAAAAGTGCTGTGCACCCTCTGTCTTCAAACATTTTGTCCAAGCTCAGATTCATGAAGGAGATGAGCAGTAAGAAGGGTAAGCCATAATAAAAGTGGTAAAATATTTTCTTATCTGTGACTAAAAACATGATCATAATAAAACCAGGAATATAAAATTATAGTTTTCCTTCTCAGTTTCATTTGTTCTTGTTTTATTAACAAGTTAATAATTTAATATTAGTTAAAGATTATTTTTGAGCTGGTATGTTATCTCAGTTAACTTTGGAGGAAACTAAACTGGAAATAACTTTCAATTAGCTAATATATATCTAATAACTTTTTAGACTCTTAAGCAAAACAAGAATAAGGTTGTTATAAATGTATTTTCAATTATAACAAAATGAAATAATAGAAAAACATTAAAATAAAGAAACGAGGACAACATTTTGCCTGTGTACCATAACTGGTAATTAGAGCAAATACAATTTTTTTTTTGCTAGCAAAGAAAATTTTTAAGGGCCATATGAGAACATGGAAATAATGAGCTGTTTTTATTAGCTCATCTTAGGGCTGGTTGCATTCAGCTGTACCTCCAAATCTGACATGTGTACAGGTCTATACTGATACAGATACACTTCTCTTAACCATGTATGTAGGAAACCCACATATCCATCTGTGTTTGTCTGTGGTTATTTTCCTCTTTCTTTCCTTTATTAGATGCAATCACTCTATTTGTATGTACAATTGAAGTGCTTGGAAAGGAGCAATCTGATTTTGCCCTAGAGATGTAATCCTGTTTCATATCTTGCTGTTTTAAATGTTCTTCTCTGACAGCATCTAGATCTTTGCTTCTGTCTTCTAATATAATATAAAGTGTATTTTTCACATTTATGCCTCTGCTCCTTTCACTCTTTATGAACTCAAGGCGGTGAAAAAGGGACGGAATGAAGAATTGTGATTTTAATTTTTTTTTTGCCTAAGATAATATTAAAAAAACCAAACCAAATTTAATTTGGCAAGATACTTACAAAGAATATCTTATGATGGGTGGTGGATTATAGAAATTGTAAGAGACTTAAAAGACCTGTATTCTTTACTTGCTTTAAATTAGCTCTAGATATTTAAGGCTTTATTTACATCAGGGGAAACAGTGTAGGGAGGAGGTGAAGAGGAGAGCTCAAACTCCTAATTCCAGATTTTTTGCAACAAGTATTTGCTGAAATGCTCAGAGCTATCTTCTCACAGCTCCAAGGGGTATGTGACTGGGGAAGAGAATCCTGAAGAGAGGGAGATCAGAGATTTCTATATCAAATAAAGGAAAAAATTGTATTAAGGTCTTAACTTCAAAAAGCTTTCCAGGGCAGCAAGTCAGACTTTGTAGTGGAGGGAAAAGGGACAAGCAAGAGAGGCAGGAGAGAAGGGGAGGCTGAGAGTCCCAGCTCCCCTCAGAGGCAGTGGGGCTTCTGTGGCCAAGCCATTGCACAAAATATTCCTCCTAACAGGACAGATTTCTAACTTAGCCATCAGGAAGGTAAGGCTTGAATCTGAGCAGCTCTTGGGTTTCATTTGAGGCTCATGTGATATTTATAAGGCAACGTTGGTGTCTTCATTTTCCCGGTGTATGGAAGAACAGAAGATGATGAGGTCTCAAGTCCACTCCTGTAACCTTAATACCTGTAGTAAGTCTGAGCACAGCTTTGCAAAGAGGCTCTGCAGAGTGCACTGGCACTGATGGTGTGCAGTGTAAGGAAAGATTAAATGACCCAAATACTTGGTGATCAGTGAATTTTCCTGAGAGCATCACACTGGCACTTGAATAATACTGCTGAGGCCTGGGAACTTTGGCTGGCTCTTGGAACTAGCCACGGTGCAGAAGTTAATTGTCTAGGATTTAATGATGAAATTTGGAATTCTATTAACTTGAAAATATTTGCATGCTCTTATGATTATTTTCATAACATATCTTCCTGTCTGAACTGTTCAGGACTAAGAAATTAAGTGAGCTGTAGTAACATTGACTTTTTATCTTGACAGACTTGTAGTCTCTCTCTCTCTCTCTCTCATTTATTTTTTTAAGACAGACAGTCCTTTTTACTGTAGGGTCTAGCTCTGGAAGTCAGGACAAACTCCATTCTGTCTTTATGTCTGATCCCTATCATTGGTCTACCTGTTTCTTGGCTCTTCCCCTCCACATGGACACAGGTTTAATGGAATAGTGTTAAATGGGAGACTTTACACTGAAATTTCTTAGTGTGTCAAGAGGTTTTACACAGGTCTGTGGTGCTTGTTCAGTGCAGTTCAGGTGAGTTGTGGGGAATACCTAAGAGCAAGAAATTGAATGAGGATTCAGGAAAGCTCTACTCTGTTGTCTAAAGAAACAACTAAAGTAGGTGGGGAAAAGTGTGATGGTGTCCACAGGGCAAGGAACAATCAGATCTTTGCCCAGTGCCTGGAACCCATGACCATGCCTTGGAGCCTTTTCCCACAGCATTACCCTAATAGCTCAATACGGGGGATTAATTTAAATAAATATAAATTGTTGAAATGTGTAGTTTCATTCAGGACCAGTCTGAGGTGTCAGCACAACCACCTCACTGGGATTCCAGGCTCTGTGTGTGGATGGTGAAACAGCAGCAAAGGAAAATGTGGTCCATTGGCAAGACAGCAGCAACTGTTAATTAATTTGGGAAACAAAAGAGGAAGAAAAAAATCTCTTAAGCAGTCTGGGCTGAAGCTAAAATAGTACAGCAAGATTAAAATCAGTAATTGTCACGGGTGTTAATTAGAGCTGGGACCACACATTCAAAATGTGACTCACACAATATGCTAAAGAAGTCACGTCTGAGTCAGGTTACAGAGAAAAATTATTTTGCTGTAGCCTATCTTTGTATATGAAATAATTTTTTTCCTCTGTGCAGTGTATGAAGTCTTTAGGGGACAGAGCTTATTAGAACTTAAGTGATAGCCAATACATTTTCCTGCATCCTCTCAAAGTTTGAACTCCCATATGTCAGCTCCAAAGCTGCAAACTCAGCCACAGTATTAAAGATCTTGGAGCCCTAAGGCACTGATCCAGTGTGAATGGAAATTCCTTCATTTTCTGCACATTATTTTGAAATTTCTGACAAATCAAATGGCATTATAAAGACATTTAGAGGGTTTAGCTCAGCTTCCTAAATCCTTTGGTGGATCATAAATATTTAAAGTTGATTATTTAAAAGAAGGGAGATAAAGGAGGATATTTACCTGTGAGCTAATTTAAATAAAAATATTAATATGTCTCTTTATAGATCTTCCTTTCTTTAAAATCTCAACTATCAACTGCTAACTTGGAAAAATAAGTCTGTTCTTCTGGAAACTCAGAGAAAGATGGATTTAAACCTGAAAATCTTAATATACTGTCAGTTCCACATAAAACCTTTTATATACTCCAGTCACATGGATTTCAGTTCTAATAAATGTTTGTACAGAAAGTTCACTTATGATAATCATCCCTAGAGAGTAATATTTGATTGTGAAACTGTTGCAGGTTGTCATTCAACTGGATTTTTACTCCAAGACTTCTTGAGTTTCACGATTCTTTGCAATTCTTAGAAAAAGTCTCCCCGTGCTAGCACGTTCATACTATTAATGTGCCTTGCTTTGGCATGGAAAAGTCTAAGGCCTAGAAGGTCACAATAGTGAAGACCTGTTTTTTTTTCTGGAATTGATGGAATTTGGAAGGGCTTTTGGGCTAAGGAAGGGAGTGAGTTGCAGGATCAGCTTTGCTGCTCTGATTGCTGAATGTCAAGTGTTTTTAGAAGTGTATGTTTTTCCCCTTTCTCTGCTCATCTGGGGCAAGTCTAGGTTACATCAAAAAAGTCCTTGAATATGATATTATTGTACAGGAAAGTAGTATTGATGAGTCAGTGCAACTCCATCTAGTAGGAGATGGACTGTTCTCCAGGAGGAAAGCAGGCTGCTCTCCCAGATACACATGGCCTCTTCCCAAACAGAGCTTCTGTCCCATGGAATTCACAGAATTCCCAGAATGACTTGATGGAAGAAACCTTAAAGATCATGGAGTCCAACCCAGCCCCAACACCTCAACTAAACCCTGGCACCCAGTGCCACATCCAGGCTTTGTTAAACACACCCAGGGATGGTGACTCCACCACCTCCAGGGCAGGCCATTCCAGAACTTTATCACTCTTTGATTTTAAAAAACTTTTTCCTAATATCCAGCTTGTATTTCCCTTGGTGCAGCTCGAGGCTGTGTCCTCTGGTTCTGTCAGTGCTGTCTGGAGAAAGAGCCCAACCCCACCTGAGCACAGGCACCTCTCAGGGAGCTGTAGAGAGTGATAAGGTCACCCCTGAGTCTCCTTTTCTCCACGCTGAGCAGCCCCAGCTCCCTCAGTCATTCCTGACAGGGTTTGTGTTCCAAGGGCTTGAATTCTACTGGGTGTTTGACTACTTCCTATGGATATGTGGATCCTTGCTGGGAGAGACAGGGGTAATCAGTTTGGAGCTCAACACTGCTTCTGATCCTGAAATGCTTTAATTAAAAGATTCTTCATGGCAAAGTAAAAGCCTCTACTCACTTTTTTTTTTTTAAGCAAATGGATGAAATAGCTCAAAGATTAACCCTCCAGGATGCATTGACCTCCATGGCATGCACAAGCATTTGCAATTACTTTTAATAGAGCTTCCTATTTATGTTGGGAACTTAGTCACTCTAGTCAAAGTTGGTCCATCTTGGGCCGGAGATGTGAAGCAACCAAGTTGTGCTAATGAGAAAAAAATAGATTCCTATTAAGTGCCAACATTAAATTAAGTTCCTGCTCTTCCTGTTGGCAGCGTGGAGCCAGGCAGAAGGCAGAACCATATGTGCTTCTCTTAAGTGCTGATTTGCTGAAGTGTTGTTAGCCAGATTTAAGTGTTCTCCTTTAACTGTTAATAAGTGTGTTCTGGGACACTGAGTTACAGCCCAGAAAATCACCACACTCATTTCCAGTATTTGAAAGTGTGGTTTTGTGCTAGAATGAAAAAAAAAAAAGATTTTTGACTGTTAGGTATATTTTGTTTATATATGTGCTGACACACATAAAACTATAAAGCATAAGATATATATTTAAATACAGTCTATGAGAATGGGAAGCTGGACAGGTGTTTTGTGCACAAGAGGAATTAGAAGTTATGCAGAATAGGAGTAGCAGATCAAAGGCTTCTTGTTGCAGGTAGATTTGGTTGGATCTCAATCACCCCTTGCATTGCCCAGGCTTCTCCCCAGATGCTCAGTTCCCTGAGCACAAGCAGTGCAGATGAATTGTGGCCACTTTCAAAGTCTGCATTCAGTTAATTCATGGAAAAAGTGCTTTTGGCCTGCTCTATACCCCTTCAGGTACAGGTCAGCTGTTCCCTTAGCTTTACTAAGCTCAGTCTATTTTATTGGGATTAGCCACATCCTGGCAAACAGATAGTGAAGCTGACAGTCATGAGGGAAAAATATCAGTAAGAGTATTTTAGAAAAAAAAAATCTGTTTGCTAAATTTTATGGTCCCTGCTGTGGGAAGAAATAGTTCTGAGCTTCAAGGAAAAGCAAACACAGGACAAGAGGCTGCAAAAAGGGATCAAACCAATAAAAGTATAGTAGCAGCAATGGCCAAAACATGGAAGGTAGGTGGGAGAGCAGAATTGCAGCACAAAATCAGGGTTTACTTTCTCAGACTTGTTTCCTTTTAAAAGGTAGGCAAGAAATTTGGAGTACAGAACCATGAATTTCTTCTCAAAACTGAAGTACAATCTGTTCTGCACATCTGTGAATGCAGATGGTCACTGGTCTTAATAATTCAGCCCAAACCCCAGCACAGTTCCTTTGACTGAGGTAAAAACCATGTATGCAGCTCGTGATATTCATCCAGCCATCCCTGGGTGCACCTTTCATTAATAGCAGCACCACAACTATTTTCACAACAACAGATCTTACATACATTTGCTACAGTAAGCCAATCTGTCTTTATAATAAAATCCACCAAAAGAGAGGCTGAATCTGAAATGGTTTTGTTGTTAGTTGGAAATGACACCCATTCCCCACATTGTTTTGCCAAGATTTTAGGTCAATTTTTTGTGTTATAGCTTTATGTAATGTGTTAATACATGCTTTCTAAAAGAAATGGAAAATGTACCTATTACATGGAAGTGGAAAATGTGCCCATTATTATGTTTATTGTGGTTTTGATTTGTTTTTATGCCTTGCTTTTCTCACTTAAAATAACAAAGGAGAAAAATCTGGGGGATGGGGGAAACCAGAGGACACCACACTATTGGTGCCTGCAGTTATCTGGGAGAAAAAAACATGGGAAATTAGTGCTTGATAACTTGTAATAAAATACACAGGAATATAATTAAAAGAAATCTTGGAGGAGGAAATAGTCTTGAGCTGAATGTTAAATGAAAGACTGTGTTAATACCTAGGTAGTATTTATAACTGAATTTACACAGCTTATTTATTGATCTGGTCCCTTTTGCCAGCATATCACAGTTACAGAACTGCAGTGTATTTTTTCTTATGTGTTTTTGGAAGGAAAGTGAGCCTCAAGCTCTTTAGTAGCACCAGCAAATTGCAGCATCATGCTCCTTCAGTGTTTGTAGAATTTTGTATCAAGTATTGTGCCTCCTCTTTCACTGTTAAGAAATGCAATTTCTCTTTTGTTCCTTACCAAGTGGTGAAAAAAACTAAAAAAAAAATGAATGATGGTAATGATCATAGAATTAAGCCATTAAACACAATTTTTCAGACAGTTTTCTTTTTGCTGCCAGTAAGTTCTTTAGAATATGTTTACAGAAAATTGAGGAAAGAAACCATGAACTTGCCTTGAATTGGGTGTTTTGGAGCAGTGTCATCCTGATACAGAAACTTGCTCCCTATTTACAGTGATTGTAGCTCGTTTTCATTGTGTGCTCCTATTTGTTTTTGTTGCCATGAATTGGAAATAACATCAAGAAGTCAGGAGGGCTATTCTGGTGTAGAGCTGGAAAGCAACTGGGAACCAGGATCTGTCCAGGCTGCAAGAAGCTCTTTTTTCTTCAAATGATCCATTTCCTCACACCCTGTGATTTTCACAACACAGCAGCATTTTTCTCTCCCTTTTTGTAAGGTTAAGGATAGTTTTTATTGTGACTTTGTGCTGGTGTGAAGGAGGATCTGCCTCTAGAAGGAGCTGTACTTTTGACTTGTCAGGCAATGTGTGATTGAACTTAGGGATAAATACTTATTTTGGCCTGAATGGTTTCAGAAAATCTATCCCTTAACCTGCTCCCTTGGAAACTCCTGCACTTTTCAGAGCCCTGCAATAATACTGCTCTGTCAACAAGGGGAACAGGGCTCTCTATGTAGGCAACGAGTGAAATATCCCTTCACTGCCCATATAACCACAGATTCACCTTTATTTACCTTTGAAAACAAATCATCTGCTCTGTAAAATGCTGGTCTGATTACATTTCAGTGAACAGAGTCCAAAATGCCTCTGAAACAATACTGTGCCAGCGCAAGTTTTTAGTGTTTTAATTTGAATTGCTAAAATTGATATTTAAAATGAGACTTTATTGTGTTGCTATTCTAGTATTGGAAGTGGAGAAAAAAGCAACCATCAGAAATGAAAAGCTAAATATCAAAGACAGCTATTGTTCAGAGTGGAACTCAAGGCTTATTTTTGAAAAAGTAATAAATGAAGATTAAATTGTGAATGCTGATAGGTAAATGGGCAGATATTTGGGTGTACGTGTGGGCATGTGTGTCTGAAATGGAACCATTTCTTGCAGAATACAACCAGCCTGGACTGGTTGTGAACTTTGCTAGGGCACAAGCTATTTTTATCTAAAATAAGTAGTTTTGGGAATTTTTTGTTGATGTTGGTTTGTGTTTTTTCCCCAATTTGGCAAAAAGGGAAGTTGCTGATCTGTTTGTATGTTGTATCTTCTTGTGTGAAGATATTTTGCTTTTAGTATAATTGCTTCATGAAAGACAAAGAGCTAAACATGCATACTACACTCTTTAGACAGCCCAGGCTGTTTGCCTAGCAGATTGTATTATCATAAAAGTAACTTAACACCTCCCAGGAAGCTCTTTGAAATCTCAAAGAGTAGGAAGGTGGTAAGGAAAGGCTTTCCAAGAGCTTGTGTGCTCATTCTCTGGCCTGGCTCTGTGTTATGCTGGTAGCCAAGGTGCTACTGGAGTTGATTCAGTCAGCCCAGTCCTTTGCTTGTAACCTCGACCCTTTGTGTGCAAATGCATTTCTGAGCTGTGTTTATCCCATTTGGCACTCACTCAGGAGTGCTCATTGGGAACATCAGTGCTGAAGCACTCAGGAGGGTTGTAGAAGAGTTTCTTGTTGCAGAGTGGAGTTACAGCAATTTTAGTGACAATTTTAGGATCAAAGTTGGGTTAATGAGGATAAAAGGCAGCACAGAGTTGTTTCCTCTTAATTAATGGAGGGAGGGGATTCTACCCCTCTGCTCTGCTCAGGTGAGACTCAACTTGCATCCTTGGGGTCACAGCACAGGAGGAGGACATGGAGCCAGTCCAGAGAAGGGACACCAAGTGTTGATCAGAGGGGTTGTTCAGTCAGGAAAAGAGAAGGCTTTGGGGTGACCTAAAGTGCAGCTTTCCAGTACCTGAAGGCAGCCTACAAGAAAGATGGAAAGAGGTTTTTTCACTGGAGCATGTGGTGACAGGACACAGAGGAATGGCTGCAAGCTGAAATAGTGGGCTTAGGTTGGATAATAGGAAAAAACCAATCAATCAGGGGGGGTAGTGGAGCAGGTTTTCCCCAGGAGCTGTGGCTGCCCCATCCCTCAAAGTGTCCAAGGCTGATGAAGTTCTGAGCAGCCTGGTTTAGTGGATGGTGTCCCTGCCCATGGCAGGCAGCTGGAGTGAGATGATCCTTAAAGGTCCCTTCCAACCTCAAACACTCTGTGATTCTATGATCAGTTGGGGGATACTGAAAATAAGGACTAAAAGCCCCTGCAAACTGGTTCTCCACATGGGGCTACCTCTGAGGGTGTGCTGTGACACTCAAACCCTTTTGGAACAACAGATTTTTGTGTGCACCTTTGCGGTGATGTGCGGGGAGGTACAAATACAGGAACAAAGAGCAACTTCAGGAAATAAATACAGAACTTATGGTCAGCTTCATTTAGCCTGCTATGAGGTATGAATAAAAAGTTTCAGTCTTATTCAACTTGACAAAACATGAGGGTAAAGCATATAAACTGTGGGGTTTTTATTGTAAAGCATGAAGCTTATTCTCTCCCACTATTATTCAAATGCTATTGCCACCTCTTTTTCATATAATCTAATGAGTTACTCTGAGGTTCAGAAAGTTTTAACACAGAGATCAAACAGTTTTACTGTGCACTTTACCTGTCTGATTTTTGCATTCAACCCAGCTGAAGTCTCTGGGTGAAGGAGGCTACTTTTCTCCAGCCTTGCAGCTTGAAATAGGAGAAATATAAATGTGTAGGAAATGCTGCACTGTAGTGCAGGTACTGGAGAGAAGGAAGGTTATTTGGCACTATGCTAAATGTCCCAAAGATGGGATATTTATACTATCCCATCTATATATATTTATACTCTGAGAGAGTATATCCATAACAAAAAGTGTTATGGGCCCATAGAGGCCAGGGAGAAGGGAATAGGTGACCTTGAGGATGTTAGTCTCACATTAAATATGCTGAAGGGAAGATTATCCTGTAGCATCTGTGGCCAAGTCCTGTCAAGTCAGCAAAGTCTTGGCTCTTGGATTCTTCCTTTTTCCTCAATTTCATCTCCAAAGAATTCCCTTCATATGCTTCAAGACATAGGAAACGAGAACATTGTGGTGATCTGGGTGTCTCTTTAAAAAATGACCCAAATCAGAGTCTTTAATCTCTTACTGTTGTGTTGCAAAGACCTGGACTCCATTATCTCCCTGCACTGCTCTCATTTTTGCAGAAGTCACTGGGCAGTGCAGTGGGAATCCCAGGTGCAGCAGAGCACCTGCTCTGGGGAGGATGGTGCATATTTCACTGCATGGTTCAGAGTGTCACCTCACCAACAGAGCACAAGTGTTTGCACCAGAGTGATTGCTACTGTTCTGCTCTGGGGAAATTGTCCCTAGGAGAGCAGAGGAGCCTTCTGTGATCAAATGAAGCCTTGGAAACCTTTAGGCAGCCTGCCATGGTTTGTAGGAACAGGCCTGGTGTCCCTGTGTAGGCTGGGAGTGGGATTTTCTCCTTCCCTCCATTCTCTGTGGCACAAATATGAGATTGCTCTGATGAGGATAAATTGCTCAGGTGTTGTTTCTGAGACACTTCTAATAAAGTGTCAGAGATGATTGCAGGAGAGCTTGGTGGTTTTGACATCATGACTGCTTGTTTGGGGGAGACTGACATTTAGCTAAAATCAAGATTTAGGAACATCACAAAGGAACAGATAGTACTGATTTTTGTATGTAAGGGCCATTTGTTTTGTTGGTTGCTTGATGTGGTTTATAAATTACAGCCTTGCAGGATTTTGTTCTGCTGTTCACTCTTTTGCTTCCACCTTCACTGCTTCTAAATTATCCTCGCTAAGTAATGGTTTCCACTCAAAATCCTTTCTAGATCTCACAGAAAATCATTAATGTGTTCAAGAAGGGCACCTTAGACTTTTCAATTAATTCTCAAATTTTTGCCGGGTAAGATTCAGACCAGGAGGGAGATACCAGCACTGCCTTTGGCTTTTAATAGCTGAGTTTTACTGACAAAAATAGGATGGTTTGTAGTGCTGGTCTAGCTATTTTCATCTCATATGATATCAATATCAGTGTGAATAATGCTCATGTGGCCCTCCCCTGATAATGTCTTTTTTAAAAGACAATGTAATCATAAAGATCAGGTGAAATTAATATTCTATGTACTAGAGAGATTCTGTCACCTGGCACCATGATGGTTCTCCTGGATGCTGCATTGTAATAATACAAATGAAAGGGAAGGTGCCTGTCTTGACTGAATCTTTAATTGATTGGATGGGCAGGTGGTTAATCAAGCTGGAAGAGCATTGAAAGCCTTGTGTGGGAGTATTTCTTGTACTGTTTTCATTTTTTTGTTTTATTGATGTTTCTTTTTATTAATTTTTCTAAAGACAAAAGGATTAAAAAAGCAGAGCAGGAGAAGCAGAATCTTCTTACTTTCATTGTTTCACAACAAGCCAAGTAAAGACAAAAGGAAGGAAATTGAGACTGGAAGGCCTATCTTATAAAAAGCATATATGATTTGCTTAGTTTTCCAAACAAGTCTGTTACAAAGAGCAGAATATGGGGAAGAATGATTTTTGTCTTGGCTTTCTGAAGGAACATATGCAGAAAAAAAAAAAAAAGAATATTCAGGCTCACCAAAAGTATATGGAAGTCTGTTTAAAAAAATTCCTTTGTAAGTCTATCGTAGTCCAAAGTAATAATGTAAATATTAAAGTTAACGAGATCAAGTTCATGACAATTAAATTACACTCCATTAATCAAAAACCTTGGTAAGCTTGAATGTCAAACATCTGTCTTGAATCTAGTGCATAATAAGGGTTTCTTTGAAGGCATGAGAAGTGGCTCCTGGATCCCAGTGGCCTGGCAGTTGGAAAGCCCAGTGCTGTGTTGGTACATTTGATTATTTATGCCAGGGGAGAGGCTCCTCAGAATTAACCAATTTTGAGCCATTTGATACTGAAATGAAATAAAAAGTAAGTTAAAAATCTGCTTATAAGACTGCGTTCCCTGGGCCTTTTCCCTAGGTATAAATGGAAATGTTCTAAATGTTCTACAGCCTGGAATGTTTTGCCATTGCTCTTGCCTTAAGGAGCATCCCCCTGTCTCAGATCCTGAGACCAGTCCTTCAGAAAGCCCATTAGTGGCTTCTTTCTAATATGAGAATTCATCTTTCATAACAACCTTCATCCTCATTTTGTCCATTTCTTTCCCACCCCACCAATGTGGAGCCTCATTCCCCAATGTGTAATTCTGTTCCCTGAATGTTTCAGCCCTATTCATCTATCTGTATGCACCACCACCTGCTCCAGAGATGGGGATGGAATTCCTGACTTGCAATTGTCCTTGTCCTTCACCATGTCTTCTGCCAGAAGAGCCCTTGACCTGCTCTGTGGGTGGATTTTGTGGTCCACACTAGAAGCGGTTTTTTAAGTGCTTTGAGGTCTTCTGTGAAGGACAGGAAATGTGAAAACCCACTGGTGGGGGAGTGGAAGTCAGGCTAAACACCACCTTCCCACCAGCAGCGCATCCTGTGACCTGCTCCAGCTGAAATGTTAATGCTTAAGTGGATTTTTACTAGAAATAGGTCTCCCAGATTCTAACTCTGATGTCAGAGGTTGCCAGAAATATCAATAAAAAGACAGTAGTGTGGCCTTTATTCCCTACTGCAGCGGAGGTATGTGACAAAAATAAGTATGATAATTTTATAGCTTCCTTTTTATTTTTTTTTTCTGCTCAAAACATAGCTGTGTTAATCTGAAAGACAGCTGATTTTTCAAGGTCAAAAGTGCTCAGCTATAAATTGATGAGCTATTATGGATGTCTGTGGTTTTTTTTGATGGTTCTGTATTAATAATATGCTTGCAGAACAGGCCATAAAAATTCCATTTAAGGGTATTAAAACATAGCAGGACATTTAATCAGGTTAGAATTCCTGTCAGCTGGCTGTAGTCACGGTGTTGTTCAGTCCATCATTAACAAAGTGTGCAGGAGATCAAGGCAAATGGCTGTTCCATCATTTCAGCTATTGCTGGGATGACCTTTTTGTTTTGGGCATTTGGCGCTTTTGGTTGAGTGGGAATACATTGCACAATTTTGGGGACACCATTGGTGAGCAGAGTAGTCCACCCCTCTTTGTGCTAGCAAATCCAGATAGCAAGGTAGAATAACAGGAAATATTTATATACAAATATTTATAAATATTTGTAACAAAGCTTTTTGTAACAGGAAACATGCAATTTGCAGCAAAATTGTATTAAAGTGTAGATTGCATCATCAACTTGTACAATTATGCTTTATTAAAGATCTATTTGTTTTGCTGGGGATGTGATGCACATGGCTGCTCTTGAGCAGCCTTACCATGAAAATCAACTTACAGTGGAAAACACTGCAGTTCAAAACAGGTATTTTGAGGTACTGAGGATTTTGATGGGCAGCAAAGGTGGTGATATTGCTACCAAGATTACATTCCATGTAAGATCTGTAAGATAATTTTGTGCATGAAATCCCAGTAGACAAATTCCAAATTAATATGTCCCTTTTTACATTGAAATTAAAGTAGCTTCAAAAGTAAATGAGACTGTGCAAGAAAATTAAGAAAATTAATTTGAATTGGAATTACATTACAAAATCATTTGACATGTAGTATATTATTTTAAAAACAAAGACTTTCTTGATATGGACGATTCTGATTTTGAATAGCTTAGCAGATATCTTTTGTGGCAGCTTCTTTAGAATACACACACAAAATAGTTTTATGCTAGAAAACCTTGATATAGTCCTTGCCTACATTTTTAAAGGGACACCTTGATAAATTATGCCAATTGTGTTGTAGCAATAATCTTATTACTTGTGAACACTTTAGGTGCAAAGTATTCAGCTAAATGAACAAAATATATTTTAATTAATATTTAACCTATTTCAGTTTTGACTGAATTGATCATACTTTAAGGCATTTTATATTTTGTGACCATTTTGGTTCATCTTGGGTGTAGCCCTGGCTGAGCTCTTGTGCTGCCCAAGGTGGATCCATTGAGGCCTTTTAATAAATCCCTACTTTATTCTTTAACTCTGTCTGGCCTCTGCTCTAGGTCAGCCTTCACAAGGCATCACCTGAAAAATTGAATAATTGCAGCAGTCCTAAGAAAGCAGAGTAAAAATCTGACTTTAGAAACCTCCTCTGCTTCTGGTTTGAGTCATGCTTATCGGGTTTTTTCTTGCATTAGAGTTGTGGGCAGAGTTTTCTACAAAACATGGAGAAGGATAGTAAGGTGTTAAATGGGATATAGGCAGTGAAGTTCAGGGGCCAAATGGCAGCTTACATTGTGGGACTGTATAAGGCTGGCTGTGGGCATTTTTCCCCATGGTAAAGCCCAGATATTTCCTATGAGATGTGTATAATATTCTCAGCAAAAGGCATCTTTGGGAGCCATATGGAAAATGGAACTGTGTATGGCTTTGGTTTCAATATCTTCTATGTGACATACCCCTATAGTCTTAGCATATAGCATAAGAGGAGAAGGAAACTCAGGAGATTATAAAAGGCTTTTTATTAACTGATACAGTTCCAGATAATTGTATTTTTCCTGAATCCAATAAAAGTTAAAGATATTTGGCAAGTGAGCACTTTGGCAAAAATGTTTCACTTCTGCGTACTGGATGTGCTGATTGTGGAATAGGGTGCCTTACAGAGGGAGAAGTGTCTTGAGAGATTGCTTCTGAAACATCAGGTGGTGTTTCTGCATAGTTTTACAGAAAACCTTCCCAATAAATGACCACTATAAGTAGCCTGTGGGTCTTCAGAATTGTAGCCTTCTGACAGGAGGCCAGGAGTGCTGCTTTGGTGGGCAAGTACTGCTCACTCAACATTTTACTGGGTTTTTAATACACTTTAAAAGCCAACCACAAACTGCTAGTAAGATTTCACTCTTATTTTCACTGTGTTTATTGATAATGTTGGTTAATCCTTTAGCAGCTATACTCTATAAAATCTAAGCACAGAATGAAATGTTTATTATCTATTTTCTCACCATGAACTGGCTTTTGTCAGGTGGAGGTGACAAAACTCTGCTGGCAACACTTCTTTGGAAGCAGCATCCAAGAGCAGGCTTTGCCTTCTGCTGTTCCAAGAAATATTTGCAGTTTTCCTGGTTTCAGTGTACTTTTCTTCAAAATCTGACACAGACAAATCCTGTATCAGTGCTCCCCCTCCACTATGGCAGATCTTCATACCAGTTCTACTTATTTACCTCAGGCAAAGAGGATCTTGTTAAAAGAAAGTCTGTCTAACAAAACTTCAGTTATGGCAGCAGCCTGGTAACATCTTGCATGGGTGGCAGCATGCCAGCTCATGGTACAGATGAATATATTTATTGATCATTTTTAAAATTAACAACTGCAATGAGAAAAACATATATTTCATTTACATGAAAAAAACCCCAAACCCCCAAAAAACAAAAAAAAGGGATAAAACCCTACCAAACCACAAAACCCCCTCAAGCAACATGTCCCTCCCCACCAAACCTTAAAAAAGATGATTGTGGATAGCTGAAACTGCTCCAGAACCACCACATTGTCTGCTGATGGCTGAATAATGGTGGTGAGGCTGGTGACAAGTCTGTTTCAAGAAAAGAGAGAGAAAAAGACAGCTGTCATTTAACATGATGTTCTCAGTCTTTTGCAGAAACAATTATAAGATGCAAATTTCTATTCACTTCTTCAGCCTGCGCCTTCATTTCTACTGATGCAAACACATGCACTTAATAGCATTCTATAGTTTCCATAAATCCATTTGCTTGTGACTGCTTTGGTTGTTTAACCCTTGAGTCCAAAATGTGCTCACTATTTTCATTATCTTTTCATTATTTATCATTTATCAAAATATTTCATGTTCCTTGTGCTTATGCTTAATGTTTTGTTTTCAAGTACAATACCTGAAGAGCTAAATTCACTTTCAGATTATTTGGGGACAATCTTTATTCCCTGAGTGTATTTGCAAGGCATCAAGCAGGGTTGTACCCTCCATGTTCATGACTTTTAATGCATATTTACATTATTTTGACTGTGTCATAAAATATACAGCCTGAACAAAGACTTCAGCACCCTCTGTTATATTCTGAACTTTTGGAATTCAAGTGTGATTTAAACTGTGATGTGCTTTCTGCTTGGGGTGTGCATCTCTGTTTTTAGCACGGCCCTTCTCTGGAATGGGTGGGGCACAGGGGCCACAGCCTCCTGTGCCTGGGAGGTGGAATAAGGAGAGTTTTGTGTGCCCTGGAATGATTTCTGCTCAACAGCAAAGTCCTGAGGTAGGAAAGATGTGGGGGAGAAGAATTGGGTGGAAAAGGCATCTCTGAGAGGCAGGAATTTCACCTGCAAAATGCAGGAGTTCTCAGTTGTGGTCTGTGGGATAAGCTGGAAGGCCGGACCAGTCCTGAACAGCCTGGGATTTCTCTCAGCACATTCAAGATTTGCACCCTGAATCAGATTTAAGGAAATATGATATCAGGGTTTCAGAGGCAGGAATTTGAGCCTTTCTTTGGCAATGGAATGGGCTCCATGTAGATGCTCTGATAGGATGATATAAATCCATTATCTTCATATAGAACACAAATATCTATTATTAGAAGGCAATGAACAGATATTAATGAAATACAAAATTCCTAATAAAAACCTACAGTTTCCCATGCAGAAAATTGCCATCAAAAGAATTAGACATACATTGATTTCAGTGATATTTCATATTTTCAGCCCCATGAATTGCTAAGCAATAGAAAAACATACTGTACTCTGGATTCTTCTAAGTCATTGCAATCTGGTACTTGGAGCCATTGTATGAGCCAAATAACATCTGTTCCTCAGAAAGATAATACAATGTTTTTAAAATCCCAAGTATGTGTGAGATAGAAGGAGACTGAAGGAGATAATGTGGCAAAGCCAGTCAGCTGCAACTTGAACCTTGCAGGTTTTTTGGGAGACTTTCTCCTATTGTTTGTTACCTTATTATTACCTCAGGAATATTCCCTCAAAAATGGCATTTTCCCACCTTTGGGAAGCTGTTCAAGCTCTGAGGACTTGCCCAGTGTCCTGAAGCAGATGCCCCTGATTCCACAGGAGCTGGAGAAACAGCTGGAACTGGGATTTTTTCAGCGAGCTCAGTGTGAACAGAGCTTGGATTTGTCAGCTGAAGGGTTAATTTATAATATGTTATTTCCCCCCCCCCCACTCAGGTTTATGGGTCTGGCATAGAAAATGGATTTGGATGTCCTGGAATAGATGAAAAGAAGTATAAAAGGTAGATGAAACAATAGGATATAGTTAATTGGGAAAAAAAAAATTGGAGGAGGGTTTAGAGAATATCAAATTGGATAATTAATATTCTGTATGCATAATTATTGTAACATGTATGTCAAGCTAGATAATGTGCTGTGAAAAGTAACTGCAAGAATGAGAAGAGAGAGAGAATATTGACTAAAGGACATATTATAGAATGTAGCTCTTTCTCTTGTAAATTGTTAGTGAACTCATTCTGTTTTAAATTATTCATTATTTTGACTGTTTTCTAAAGATATATTTAAGCCAGTGTATTTTTTTTCAGGTTTCTCAGTAGAGGAGTTGCTTCAAATATTCAGTATTTATAGTTTCATGTGTGAGCTGTTTTTAATGTTCATGGAGATAATAAACTACACTGAAATATATTTTAGAATACTTCAGTGAATATTTTTTGTATGCAAAGCAGTTTGCTTGCTTGCACTCAAAATGTGCCTTCAAAATGCAGGAGAATTCTGTAAAAATGTGTTTGTTAAAGCACATGGAACAAAACACAGAAAACAAGTAATTTTTTTCTGTGTTTCTGCATTTCAAAGTAAAGTCTAGAACACTCTTGCCTGGTATGTCCATGATTTGAAACTTGCTTAAAATGGTGATTTCCAGACAGTGTAGCCCACTTTTGAGGCTGTTTCCTTATGTTGGGGTTTCCTTATATCCATGGCAGGAATTAAAACTGGATGATAGAACAAGCCATCATTGGTTTATCTTCTTATTTTCTAGTAGCTTGAGAGTACCCTGGAAGTGCAGCCTGAAGTTTTCTCCATCCAAAAAGTGTTGATGTGGGCTCAAGGCATGCAGCTCAGGGTCTCTATGTGTGTACATGCAGCTTTATGTACCTGTGCATCCAACTACACCCATGCCCAGGTTTTTCCTCTTTCATCCTCTCCTGTTTTTACTCTTGGTAAAGGTTTGTAATCACACAACATTTCCAGTTTCTTATAAAAGTCTGACTGCTGAATCATTGATCACTTACCATGATCAATTTTTTCAGGGTTTGTGAATTTTCAGAAAGGCAGCAGGCATATTTAGCTAAGAAAAAACCAGGAGGGTGTTGGATGCACCCTGCTCTAATGACTGTGGTCTAAAATGCAATTCCTGGTGTTGGGAGCCCCTGAGGTGGTAACAACTGGAACCTGGAGGAGAGTCACATGGAATTAGCATTTCATGCTCGTGTGACTCTTGCTTGCTCTCCCAGGCTTCTGTTGCTGGCAGCTGTCAGGAGCAAGGAGTCCTGGTTGGATGAGCCCTTGTTGTGGCTCGGCACAGCCCCTTTCTGCTGGCTGTGATTTATTTTTTTAAGTTACTTTTACTGCAGAACGTGTCACCTATTAATTACCTCACTGCTATTATTTGTCATTAATATCTCTTCTCTGCAAAAGCAAATTGTTGAAGGGTTAGCAGCTCGTTAAATATGAGAAACTGAAGTACTTTGGAGCTGCTTTAGTTTTTCAAACATTTATTATCAAGAGTGCTTGAGACGTAATCCAGTGGCGAGTGTTGTGTGTCAGCTGGTGTCTGACATCCCTGGTGGGGGGTGGCATTCTCTGCCACAGGGTCTTAGAAAATGTTGTCAAAGGACACAGGGCACCTGATGGTAGGAACTTTATTTGGAAATGATGGCTAGAAGTCAAGGATTATTGTAAATGCTGTAAAAATATCTTTTTGTTAGGAAATGGCAGCAATGTTAAGGATGGGGTATGTTGTAAAGCAATTGTCTTTTGCTTAAAATTAAAAAAATAATTTTGATGCCTTTTGCTGTTTAATAGTGCACTGTTAACATCATATGGAGTTTTTAACCAAGGCAATAGGTACTGACTTGTATGGCATATTTTGGTAGTGGCATGTTCTTTCCTATGCATGTCTGGTTAAAGCCACTGGAGATTTCCATTGTTCCTCATCTTTTGTAGATTAATTAATTTTTGGAGATGGACAGGAATAGCAAGATGAATATGCATTTCTGTAAAGATAGTGTGAGATTGTTCTACATTTTGAATACGTTTTTGCAGTAATGCGGTGGAGTCTTTGGAAAAGCACACTTTAATCCACTGTTGTTAGGAGTCTGGAGAACTTGATACCAGCTCACTGGGCTTTTGATGATCTGAAGTTCTAAAACATTGCTTTGAATGACAATTGAAAAGAGCAACAATAACTGTGAACTCCCTACAATCACCTACTCAAGGCATTTCCATATTCTTTTTTTGTCCTCATGGAAGAGGTATGGACCTCATGTTCACAAGTTTGCCTGGAGCTGTGAAAAGTGTTGCACAAAGATAATTTGGTGAAAAGCAAATAAAAGCATTGTGGGTGTTACCAAGGATAAAATACACAGATGATGCTCAGAGATTGAAGTGAATTAAGCATATGATGAGCTTTTCTTATTGGCACAGTCAGTGCCTACATGGTCACAATCTTCTTTGCAACCATGAGCCCTTACTGCTTCCCTAAGGAAGTAGAGCAAAAATTGACTTTCAATTCAGGGTCATGTTCTAAAGTGGACGAATTTTATGGCAAAATTGCCATTTTTAGAATTCTAAGTGTCTGAATATCATCCTAAAAATGTGCGGAATCTGAAATTCCCCCCAAAAAGCATCATATTTCCATGATTTGGATGGCTCCACCTAATAGCAGAGTTGAACTGGTGGTAAGAATGATAATTAGTGTTGTAAGTATGAATCTGTAGAGTTCTCAGGAAATCTTTTTCTCCTTCTGCAATTGGCATCAACTTTTAAGAAAGCTGATGGATGGAAAACCTATTTATCAAGTTCAGTTCCAGTTATGAGCTCTTGTTAATCTTTGTGCAGTAGCACGAAGTAGGAAGAGATATTTTGACTTGGTTTTGTATTTGAAAAACTTTATCCTAAATCATGAGATGACAAAATCTTGTAAATATATAAAGGGGAAAAAAAGAGGCATATGTCAGGTACATAGCAATTTAAAAAAAAAATTAATTTTCAGTCAAACTTCAGTTTGCAGTTATGACAATAGGAGGTTTGAAAACATCTGCACAAAAATGCATCAGGGAACATAGTTGAATTCCATTTCACATAAATTTTTCAGTTTTGACAAAGTGTCTTTATCTTTTTAAAGAGATGTTTTACCTAAAAATTCTCAGGTAGCAAGAACTAAAGCTATCAGCTCTGTCAGGATGACATGTTTGAAAGTCTTTTTACCACATTACTGACAGCCCAGAGAAAGTTTAGGCAAATTTTTGGGTGATCTGCTACATAAAAGTAGTGTCAAATTTGCTGATTTTAAGGCTCTAATGCAAATTTTAACTGTTAGATATTCTGTTCATCAATTCCTGGAGATATTTTCACCCAAGCTTATATTTTTGTCTAGTTGAGTCAGTTATTTACCTACACCTCTGCAACATGCAGGGCACATTTATCAAAGCTTTAAGAGTAAACCATTGGCATAGTGAAACAGAAAATAACAGCATAGCAGGGTACAGGATTTGGGCTTTTCTTCCAACCAACTGGGTATGCAAGAAATTAATCTTCTCAGCATATCAACTAATGCAGTGAATCTAATCCTTGTTTTAAAGAAAATCTTAAATGAGACTGGCTTTGATTGTGGTTCTGGAAATAAAAAAAATAGTTGCTTTGAAGTGTTGAGAACCAAAGATAAATGTTCTAACCAAATGACATAATTATAGTGATTTTAGCAAGCATTGCATAATAGAAGAAATGAATACCTATTTTTTCTCCAGCTCTAGTTTTTCAAAATTACCACATTTGCCTTCTTCAATATTTATATTATAATATCTAATCTATCTAATCAATATCTAATTCTATATTTTATTGAATAAAATAGAAATAATAGTTTTTAGTTCCCCTATATTTTGTAGACCTGATTATACTTTTATAATTTTTTGAATGCTGGAATTTATATTTTTTTTTCTAGAAGCAAGGTTTTTCTTGTTATTGGCTACTATTCAGGTAAACACTGGATTCTGGTTGTCTTGTAAATCAGCATGATTTTATTGGTTTTGCAATGTTTTCTTAATCTTTAGTAGCAAAGTAAAAATTGGTACAGAATTTCTATGGTTAATTGTTGTCTTTTTTTGGTGGGTATCTCAGAAGGAGATGTAAGAAATTACCTTGCAAGAATTTTCTGGCTCAGGGTTGCATGTTAACACAAGATGAGAAGCTTCTAACATTAACAGCAAAATGGTCACAGATGCAGGATTGATCACAAACCTTAAAGTTTATAGTATATCAACCAAAACAAATTAGAAATTGAAATATACAACAGGGTTAAAAAATGAGGAAAAAATTGACAGAGTGGTGTAAGTTTTATGACATTTAATCAGCTCCTGTGCCTGGCACTTTTTAAATATAAGATTTAATTTGAATGAGAAATTCCTATCAAAATGCTAGAATTATCCTTTCAGCAATATAAGTTATCAGTTAGAAACTATAAAGCAGGAATTTGGCATTATAAAATTTTATATGAAAGGTATGTATTTCTTACTGAGGTGGAATCTATAACTACATTTTAAAATATCTGGATATATGTCTAAGATTAGTTAATAGACCTCACCTACAGAAAAAATAGAATAAATTATTTTTAAGTAAGTTAATTTCAGAGTTCTACTGTCACAGGCAGATTCTTTTGATGACAGACATTTAGTGAGGTTTGGGTTCGTGGAGAGTTCTGGACAAAAGAGAGATGCAGCTGCTGGACAAATTTAGCCCCTGACAGTGCAGAAATCTGAAATTTCCATGTGGCTTCAGTCCCAAGGTGTTTAGAGGAGCTTGACACTTTTTCAAAGTGAGGCTGTTAATTCCCAAGACAAATAAACCAAAGTTTTTTAACAAAAATTACAATAGTCAACCACGTGGTTTATTTGTCCATTCAAAATATTCAACACAAGCTTCTCACAGAAAGTAGATAATTACTTCTGATGAGATGTTTTTATTAAATATGCTGGCTTTATTTTTAAGTCTTTAAATCTCAAACCCAGAAATAGTTAGAAAGAAAAGAGGAAGAAGTAAAGAGAATTAGAAAATGGAGGAAAATGGAAAATAAGGGAATGCAACCACTCTCTTTTCAAAATCAGACATAAATTTCCATTCAGGTCTTAACCTCATCAGACTAATAGACTTATATTTAAACAGGCATTTAGCAGAGCAGAAATGGCTTTCCTGTCTAGTATATTTATAACCTTGAAGGCCTTTCCCTTATTTTTCTCTTTCCCTTGACCTTTTATTAGAACACACTTTTAAACTGTGAAGTGGCGAATGTCGTACAGCTTTGCTGGAGGCACATTAAGCTCACTCAAAGCACAAATGTTACTGTACAAAGTTCACAAACTTTGATTTATTTTGTCTCCAGAAAAGAAAGGTTAAATATTCCTTTTTTATTTTTTTTTTAAGGTAATACTTGGGCAGTGACAAGTTGAAACCTACTAAATATAAGTGGGTCTTGAAAACCGTGCTGTGGTTGTGAATAAATCTCAAACTGCTTTGAGTTAATTTGAGATAATTTTGCATTAAATTTCCATGCCTCCAAAACATAATAATTAAATGTTTTGGTTTTTTTTTAAAGAAAATCTGAGCTGTTTGGCTGTGTCTGTGTTGGAAAGGAGGATCAGATCAGTGTTAGGATAGCAGTGAAGTGATATAAGTACCTGATGAATTATGGTGGTGTTTTCCCCTTTGAACTTTGCCTAGTCCAGCGCTGTGATGAGTGTTTGTTACCAGTGGAAGAGCTTTAGATGCACTTTTGGAGAAGAGATTTGTTGCTTCATTTCACCCCAATGAAACCCAGGCCATGCAGTCCAAGGATGCTGAGTTTGGGACTTGCTAAAGTGGAAGTGTGGAAGGTTGGGGTTGGATGGTGGTGAGACCTCCTGGTCTTTGCTGGAATGTTCCTGTGACATTCCTTTTGAGTCTCACTCTAAAAACCTTGAATTCTGTTCTACTGCTTAACATTTGGAGATTTCTGATCTAAATTCTATTTTAATCTGAATCTCAAGAAAGAATAGATGTTAAGATTATCGTTCCCCATTGTTGAGACTCCTCATCAGCCAGATCAAAAATAATGTTAAATCTCAGAGTATCCATGATGGTCAACAAATTGGGCCTTTCTTAGTGATGCATCTGCTGGATAAACAATTTCCATTGGTATTGCCCTCTTTTTCCAAGGTCTGCAGACCCTACAGATCCTGATGACTCTACACTGAGTTACCACCACTTCCATGGTGTGGGAAGGGGATCTCCCCGTGGCTGGTGCCTGCTGGAGTGGATTTGGGGATGATCAGAAATGCTTTCTGATGAAGCAGAAATAAAGCAGTGTAGGGCCCTATCTGGAGCTGGTATTGCCAGCTGTGCAACTGTGTCCCTCTGTGTGACAACCTGGATTTCTCACTCTCATTTTATTGTCAACTTATTTCCATGTGGAGAATACACAGCACTCAGTCTGACAGGAGGGAGCACAGAGTATTTTTGCATTGCTGGTTCCTTTCTTTCGGTCCTTGTTGTCTTTTTAGTGTTTGTCCCTGTGCAGATCCTGAGAGTGAACATTATCTGTCATCAACAAATTTTTCATTTTGGATGTGAGCTAGCAATGACTGGAACAGCAGTTTGTAACTCAGCTGTTACTGAGGATCAGCTCTTTTAGTTATTAATGAAGATCCTGTGGAAACAAGTGTTCTTCTCCCGTGTCTCCTTCTGGCCAAGCCTACAGGACACTGGGTACTCTTGACAGCCACGTGGCAGTTTCAGTGTGGGGACTGTCACTAGTCCTCTAACAGCACCTGTTTTCTGTATATCAAACCAGTCATTTTATTTGAACAATTGGGCTTATTTGACTTATAGATGCAGTAGTTGCTGTAATGAATTCATGAAATATGCATATGGTGGACTGGAGGAAGCTATCAAGACTCATGCATTTTGCATGGGGCTCACTCACTTTTTTCCTCTTCCTGCAGGTCTCCTCCCTCCTGGATAATGTGGCTTAGTGTGTAAGAGCCTTATGTTTTCAATAAACTCTCCTCTTCAGGAGCTTCATTGTTGAAAAGCTTATTTGCATTTTTAAGTGTGGGTGTTAAGGAAGATTTATTCCAAAACTTTCAAGTCCCAAACTCATCAGGGAAGAAAAAAAAAAAAGCCCTTCAAACTGGGTGTAAGGTTTGCAGAGAATGGCTGAGGTTTTCCCATGCAGCTCCCATAGCAGTGGGCAGCATCCCAAGGCAGGGTCAGGAAGCAGAAAATTTGGCAGCATGTCTGTCATGCTTTAAACAGAACCCCAGGTGTGCCCTGTGACCTGAACCACATCCGATGAGTGGGGCTGGGCTGTTCCCCAGCCCTTCCTCGCACACTGCCTGTCTTTCACCCTCCCTTCCTAGGTTTGCAGCTTCTCCTGCTCTCCTGTCCAGCAGGGAGAAGGAAAAACCAGATCTCTCCCTCTCTCCTGGGCTCTGATGCCCCGAGGATGAGGTCAGCTTCTCCTGCCTCGGAGCTTCACCCAGCAAACACCACGACCCCAGTGTCAGCTTAGGGACAATCTGGAGGTGCATGGAAAACAGAGTTTTGTGGCATAAAACCAGAGATGATGGGTGCCCCCTCACTGCATTTGTTCTGTGTTTAGCATTTCTGACTTTGTCTCTGGAAGACAGAAATGTCAGGGGGACAGAAGGGGACGGTCAGGGCATTTGAAGAACAGCTGAAACAAACACAAGGGTGAGCAAGGCTCAGGTTTTGAAATGCTAATTTGAAGGCAGAATGCAATGAAATGTCACACTGCATCCAAGCTCAGAGAAAGTTGGATCCTCCTGTCCTGGTCCTTGCATATCTGCACCCAGGCACTGGCAGTGAGGAGAGGGCTCATCCAAATGGCTTTGCCCTGGTACTGATAAAGGTTTCACTCAAAATGCTCCTGTGACAGCTGCTGTGTGATGGTCACACACCACAACGACAGCAAAAACCTTGAAAAACCACATGAGGATTTGCTCCTCCACTTCTTTGGCAGGTGCTGGCTGATCTGCTCTGTGCATTGTGAGTGCCCCAAATTTACCCCTTGTGCCAGCGTGTGGGAGCTGATGGTGTGGATTTAGGTAACCTTGCCCAAGGGAAACCACAGCACTTCTTCCAGCTAAACCAGCTGTGGGTTTGTTTTTAGTTTTTATTCCCCCTTTCCCTTCTCTTGCTGTTTGCAGAAGGAAAGGAAAAGAAAGCTGAAGTATTTTAAAGGAGATTTCAGGTGGAGATTTGTTAAGGGCTAACCACAGTGCTCTTGTAAATATTTCAGATACTCATTCAGATCAAATGGAGACTGGAAAATGAAAGAAAGTTAAAAAAAAAAAATTAAAACTGAGCTCAGTTTAATGCATTAATTTATCTTGAGAAAAACCTTAATATCCCACAAATTAAAAGCATAATCCTCTGCTTGCTTTACTTTTACAGTGATTATTCTCTATTTCTGTGTTTTTTGCAGGTTAAAGCTTTATTGCTATAGCAGATTGGTGATTTCAGTTCCATAGCATACACATTTACAGGGAGCAACAGCTGGCATTTTAAATCCGTGTCCCTCTGTCCTGTGATCTGTGGAGCTCCAGACAAAGCTGTGGAGTCCATAGAGCTGCAGCATGGGCAGAACTCTTACATTCATCTCTGCACTGTTTGATTTTGGCCTAACTTTAAGAAATATAATAATCTTGCATATCAAACTGTAATGTGGTGCTCCTGTGGGCTGTGTACAGACCTCAAAAGCTTTCAAATGCATTTGCAGCCACCCTGATTGACAGAACCAAGAATTATTTATGCTAATGAAGGAGAAATGTGACAGACTCTGCAGCATGTTGCTGTGGCCTTCAGGTTAAAGAGCTGATTTTAACATCTCTTACTTGCAGATATGATGGCTCTGTTTATCTGTGTCTTGACTGCAAATTATTTCTTATAATTAAACTCCTTCAGAGCTGTGGAGGGGACTGGCTGTGTGAGAGCAGCCCTGTGGCAGCCCAGGCCCCAGCGCTGCAGGGCTTGACACAAAGAGAGCTCAGATTTTTCATTTGCTTTTGTACGTTCAGTGCTGCCAAACGTGGCTTTGAAGGTGCTGTGCTGGGGCTAGGAGGAGTGCTGGATGCTGAAGGAGATTTTTGGCTGCTGGTAACTTGCTGTGAGATAAGTGACATTAGACTGAGAACAAATATTATTGAACGTCAATGAATGAAGGCCCTTATCAGCTTTCTCTTGGCTGTCTTCAGAGTGGACTCAATAGCAGATATTTGCCTTTTATCTCCCCACCCTCTTTTCTCAGCATTTTTGAAGTGAGGATGTTGGAGAGTTTCAGTCTTACATTAATCTATGGGAATTTCAAAAGTTGACTTATTAAAACTAAGAAAATCCTCTCTTGAATTGCATGTATTAATATTTTTTCTCTGGCACCTTCCCAAAACAATAGACTTCAAGGACACACCAGGTACTTTGTGTTTACAGGAACATATTTCACTTTTTCAATCAGGCATTGTTTTGTTAGGTTTATGTTGCTCAGCAAATTGCTGCCTGTGAAATGCAAAATGGATTATTTGGTAATTAAAATATTTCAAGTTTATGAGAGAGTTTGAAATCAATAAAATAGCCTTATTTCAGTGGAATAGAGCTATATGTCTGTTGGAACAGAATCCTGTAAGTTATAGAGGAGCAGAAGTAAAACTAATAAGTGCTTTCCATTTCCTTTGGGATTGTTCTCTATTGGATGGTATGCTAGCGACCAGGATTTTTTTTTTCTCAGTTTAATTTAAATATCCCAAGAGATGGGGCTTGTAATATACCAATTATTTTTCATATGCAATTTAAAAAAGTGTCTCTCTCTGCTGGAATCCTTTAGTATTACAGCTGTGATTTGCAGTGTGCCTTAGAATCTGAAATTAAAGCAGGGCATCACCTCATAGTGCTGAGGCTCTTGGACAGCCCAGTATCTTTGGCCAAAGGCCAATAATTCAGGAAACTCAATGGCAGAGCCAAGGAAATAGAATAGCAGCATTGCTTAGTGCTCAAAGTTAACCTATTCTGAAAGAAAATTGAAAGAGAAATAGGAAAACTAATATTTCTTTAAAATATGTTTTTGTTACCATAGTAATTCTTGTCACACATTTTCTATAAATGTCACCTGCCAGAAATACAGAAATCTGTACTTTGAAGAGAAGACTACTTCCAGGTGTATAATTCTGTCAAGGATAATATTAGTGTTTATCATGGCCAAATCTTTGCAACTGATAAATATTGTTCAGTTTCCACTTTTTTATTTTCCCCTACTGACATTTTTAAGCCAATATCCTGAAAATGTCAGTATTGTTAATTTTACATTTTGGAAAGGTGAAAGGTTAGAGATCTGTATATTGGGACACAGAAACATCATAGAAACAAATTGAAATTTAATGAGACTTTGAGTAGAGTGCCTTTCAGACTGCTTTATTTAGGTGCAGGATATGTGTATATTCCTTATTTCACTGCAGCATTTTTACCCAAGACCCCCTTCCTGTTATGTAATTTCTTGGTTTTGATTATTTTAATAAGGAAAGGTGTCTGGAAACCCATGAAAACTTTACCAACCGAAACAGCATTGTGAAATTACGTTTAACGCTGATGGAGGAGTTATAGTCAAAAAACTCATTTGAAAATTATTCTGGGAATTTAAAACTCATCATGGTGTGATCAAAATTGGAGTTGTAGCTATCTCCTAAAAAAGCTCTCTACAGGGAAAGAAGTTTTTTACAATTTGAGGGAGTGACCTTAATGAACAGAATTCACTATATTTGTGTATCAGTCATCCTGTGAGACACCCCACCAAGGTGCACAAAAGTTTTCTTTCCTTGGTTAAGAATCAGCTTTTCTCTGTCTCTCTAAGGTTTCCCTCCTTCCTTTCCTCTAGTCTGGCATGACCTTACCCATGCACTATGGCTTTGTTAAGGCTGCTCAGGGGCCAAATATGAAAGCTGCTTGAAGGTGAAGTAGACAAACACACACCCCTAGAAAACCTGCTAAAATTCAATTTCTGACATTGTTGTCATTTTAGAAATGCATCTGTGGTGGAAAAAGTAAATCTGATTTTGCTTCTTCAGCAACTCCTAACTTTTGTTAGAATAATTTTTGTTGGTCTTTGATGCTAAAAATAGGGCAGAGATCAACTGATGATCATGGCATAAAAACATGAAGTAGCAAAGATTTGAAGATTTATTGCAGCAGAAAATTAACAGTATGAAGAATTTTCTTGAGTTCTTTGCCCTAAATAGAATCCTGTGGAGAGATTTAGACTTGCACATCCCCTACTAGATGCTGGAAATAGTGAAGGCAGGGATTGCTAATGAACAAATAGAGTGAATTAACACCACTGCTGGTTGGGCACAGGTGTGACAGTATTTACACAGTCTACACAGGGGAAAGGGGGATTAAAATTTTGTTTCTGAAGCTGCAAAGAAAACCAAAGAGAAGAGTTAGCGTCAGCACCCAGGTAAAAGAGGTGCTTCAATAAATGTACAAAGTGTGAATGTTCAGACAGATATTTAAGCTTCAGGGTGAAATGAGCAGCACCTGGACTAGACATTGGTCACTGGCTTTCTCCATATTTTGAAATTCGTGCAAGAAATTTTGCTCCAAGTATTTAATGTGTTACTCAATATCTACAAAAACAAAGCAAAATGTTGTGTTTCTCTTCACAACATTGTGTGGGTTGTTTTACTCATTAAATTTCCTCCTGCTTTTTATTTCTATGCTCATAATTGTTTAATTTAGGATGTGTAAACATGCTGCTTTGATGCTTTCACAGACCTAAAACATTGTCAGACCAAACTGGTTTCTGAATTGCTGCTGCACCCCTTCAGCCTCTGCTATTTCTGTCCTTAGTTCTGTTCAGTGTTTCAGTGATGCTGATGGGCAATTCCCAACACCTTTCCTTCCATTTCTCCTGGCCAATGAGGCCAAGGGAGGGAAACCCAGCACTACCAAAGTCTAATTCTTCCCCTGAGGTTTTCCAGTCACTCCCCTATTAATAGCAACAGCAGGTGGCTAGAGCTATTTTTCCATGTTTTTTTAATATTTGGTTTTTTATTAATTGGTTTTAATATTTGGTTTTTTATAAATTTGTTTTAATATTTGGTATTTTATAAATATTGGTTTTTAATTAATTAATAGGAATACGAATGCTTTCAGTATTGTTCTAGGGCTGTTCTAGGCTGTGGTCATCATCAGGAATAGTTTGGAATTGGGATTCTTGTATTAAAAGAAGGATCCCATACCCATTCTTCTGCTGAGGAGTCAGTTTTCACATGGGAGAATAATACTCATATTTAAATTATCAGAACACATTTTCCTTCTTTTTACTTCTGAACCTACGTATCAGAAATATGAGCCAGGAAAAAAAATGTTTTAATGTTGTTAGTCTTTTTTCTTATTTCTCTCCCTGTTTTAGATTTAATTTTTGCATTAGAAAAGTTACCAACAAAGGCTGAAGAAATGTTTCTAACTGCTAGTGAGGGATGAGAATATTTCAAACATCAAATGATCAGCATCCTGTAGGAAATAATATCATCTCTGTCATGTGATTTGATAAAAAAAGAGCTTGGAAAAAAGGTTTATTGCTGACTAAATGTGGAGACTCGTCTGACCTTTCTGCTTAAAATGTTATTTCAAATCAAATCTATCTATTAAGGAGCTATATTATAGCTTTCAGTGTTTAAGAAAGCTCAAGTATGTACTTGGTATCTTCACACAGATCTCTCTCAGCTTATCTTCATTCTCTATCTTCAAGCCATCTGCTCCTTTTCTCTGGTCATTGTTTTCCATATTAATTAGTACAGCGTGTCTGCTGACTAAATACGGATTTAAAGACTTAATTCCTCTGTGCCTAACTGTTTGAGGGGGAAAAAAAAGAAACTAGAAATAAATATAGCAATGCAGTTTGGAATTTGCAGTCATTAGTATAAAGTTGTGAATGCACTTCTGGGTGTTTAGGCAGCTTGAATAATTTAGGGCCTTTATATATAGCTGACTTGCCTCATTTGATTTATCTTCTTCACATGGGATTTTGTACTATTTCTGGGTACTTTATTATCACTATTGTCTCTCACATTCATAATACAGATAGAAGCACAGAGCATGAACAGAAATTTGAGGGAGAGGGTAGCATCTGCTTACCCTCAGTTGATTTAGCACTAAGTGGTATGTAAGCACATTTAGCCTTTCCCATCAAACACAAAATCCAGGCTCTGTGAGGCACCAGGACCTACTTTTTCCTTTCACATTTCAGCCTGCAATTTCTCCCTTTTCTCCCCAGCATTTCCAAATGAGCAGCACTGCTGATCACTGAAGGTACAGCTCTCTTTTAAACAAATCCTTTCTGTCTGTCCTTGCGGTGCTTTTCTCAAAGGTACTTTGCTCCTCACAGCACATTTTCTGCGTGAAAATGAAAGGCAGCCTTTGAGTCGTGTGAAAACTTTTCACCTCCTCTGTCATGTGAAAATTATTAGCCATTTCTCAGCAGAAACCTCTCCTGTTTGCAGAGAAGCTGCTATGTTGACTCTAACACGTGCTAACAGTCCGGGCTGTGCTGCCCTTGCAGGTCCTGCTGCAGCAGGGTTGTGCTTTTGAAGCAGCTGCTGAAGGACACAGACCTGCTGTGGCAGGGCCAAGAGAGCTGGTCCAGATGCAAATGACATTTCATTCTTGCTGGGTTTTATGGGTTTGGTCCCTTGCTTTATTTTGTGATTGCAGTAAAACATGCCCTGTGCCGAAGACACAGCACTGGAAAGCTGCTGCTGATTTCCCCAAGACAGGGAATTCTTCTTTCTTCTCTGCTTCTTCATTCCTCTATATTTGCTGAGATTTCCCTAAAATGTGTGAGATGGCCATAAGAACTGCTGGTGCTCTGGGGAACCATTTGCATCTTTCCCCTTCTGATAGCAGCACAATGTTAATGAGAGCTTTTGCTCTCTCTGATCCTTTATAACTCTCACAGCTGCATTTCTCCCTCAGTGAGGGATTTGTGTGGAGGAAGCTCTCTGTGCTGGGGATTGACTCTGATGTCCTTTGGCTGATAGATCCCTTTGGAGGGGTGAGCAGTATGGCTGTGGAGTGGAATGTATCGAGAAAATGCAAAGTTAAAAGTTGTAGCATGCCAACCTGGAAAACTCAGTCTGTCTTCTGCATGGTTGTGTGTGTATCCATGCAAAACATACAACATATAGAAGTCTAGTCTGGAGACTGCTCCAAATTGTCTTTTTTGAATTATTTGAGTGAGGAAGCACAAGTCAGTTTTAGCTCTTACATCTGCTTTATCATTCTATCTTTTGTAGGCTATATTTTGTTATATGTACTTTTGCATATTGCAAAATTACTATATGCAATTGAAAGCTCATGTAGTTAAGTACTGAAAAAAGTTTCACTCTACTTCTAATACCTAATAGGTGTTGCAAATGCCTCCTGTATCTATACAAAACCATATATTTTGTGCCCTCAAGCACTCTTCCAATCATGAAAAAGCCTGTATTTGAAATATTGTGATTAAAAATGTGCTTTGATTTCAGTAGCACACAGTGTCTAAACGTTCCTCTTTAAAAGCCAAGTTCTTCCATTCACTTACAGTTGCTAGTATTCAGTGACAAAGCGATCATCGTGATTGTAATTAAATATTTATCATACAGTTCTCTTTTGTCATTTGGATGTTACAAGGCAAGCAAAGATATACTTTAAAGGCTGAATAGTGAGCTATATTATGATAGTATATCAGGCAAATGAGTGTTTGATGGGCTGTGTTAACGTGAGCTAAAAATAAAATCCCATCTGTTCACCTTTCAAACTGCATCAAGACACTGCATATGGGTTGTGGAATAATTTAATGAAACACAAATGAAAATATGTTTATTTCCATCTTACCAAAACAAGTGAAACAGGCAACTTGTTAGTAAAGATGTTTTAACAAGCAGGGAATTGTGTGCTTATGGCTTTTCTGGAATATAGTAGCACTGCAATAATTTAAAATCATAAGTGAGTAGATATAGAGATAGAGACTCACTGAAGACACGGCCTCTAATAATCACAAACAGCTCAGATCTTGGTCACTGGTGCCAAGAGTTTGAATTGCTTGCACAATTAGGGATGTGCCCCATTGGCATCAGACCTGCAGAATGTATTGTGTGCTGTGGTCTTTGGGGACACTGCTTTTTAGTGTTCAGGTTTTATATAGCTGAATGAATTCTCCCAATGTCCTGGTTGACTCTACAGGGAGATTTTGGAGCCTTGTGCTGATTTGCCCCATCAGTGATCTGCTCCATAAAAAATAAGCTGTTTGAAAGTGTGGGGTGTGCTCTGTGCCATGGCTGGGGGCTGTACAAGAGAGGGAGATCAACGGGGGTGCTGCTGCCTCTGAGCTCTTGCTGATGGTGCTGCAAATCAAAGCCACTGGAGCAACAATCATTTTTGTGTGCTCAGGACTTTTGAATATGCTGCCTGTTTTAATACTTGTAGAGGAATGATTTTTTTCAGGTAATTGTATCTTTGATGTTGATGCAGTTGTCTTCATCTCACCGCTCTGTTTTTCTACAGGCCTTTGTAAATTCTGTCTGTCGCTTTTACCAAACATTTCCCATTGCTTTGTCTTTATCTTCAAAGCTCAGCCATTTCTAGTGACTTCAAATCACAGATCTCCATCTGTTGCTGGTTTTCTGAACCAAAATTAAAAGACGCTGTGTAATCTGTGAACTGCATTTGAAGGGAATGAGGCAGTTTGTTTTCCAAGCAGCTCAGGGAGCTGATCCTGAAATTAGGAGATTATTTACCACATGTGGGTCTCTTCCAGATGAGGAGACACTCACCAAGGCAGGGCCAGATAGGAAGAGCTCATTTAGATACTGAAAAGAGAAAAAGCAAAGTATGAAAAGTCAGGAGGAGACGAGCTCAGAGAATCTGGGTAAGGTGTGCCTTAAGGTTCAGGCTACAGGGGCACCTCTGGCTATGTTACATCTGGGTTCCTTGACAGAAAGAGAATTCCTGTGTTGTTCTTAGAAGAAAATGTGCATTTACCCTGTGCTTCACCAGAGCCCCAGGAGAACAGGACTGGTGGCAGTGCCACAGGCTGTATGAGGCCACATGCTCAGCTTGGTGGCTGCTGTCTGTATTTTTTAAAAAAAGGTATCCTGACCAGGCAGCTCAGAAGTGTGTGTGCATATATATTTGTGTGTGTGTGTGTTTATTTTTATATCTATAAATTGTAGCATTTGCTTTGGTTAAACAGATTGGATTCTCAAATAGCTGAGATGTGTTACAACAGCCTTGGAAATGAAAGGCACTTGCAAAAGCCTTATGTTAGAGAGGCATAAACTGTCTGACTTGGCATCTTTTCCAGGTGCCAAAAACCTCTGAAGCAGGTTGACAGGAAATATTGAGCAATTGCTTTCTGTCAGTCTTCAATAGAAGTATTTTTCTTTTTTCTTTTTCTATTTTTAATTAAAAAAGTCTTATCCAAGCATTAGTCTTAGATGTGTGAAGGTACCTAAAATAGGGTGGAAAATACATAGTTTTTTCATCTCCCCCACAAGGATCTTATTTGAAAGACATTTTCCAAAATCAAAGTATTTTCTTGGAAAATTGTGAAGTAAAGAAAAACTTTGATTTGACATGAAAAAAATAGTAATGCTTTATTCTTTGACTTCTGTCCAACTCTAATTTTATGAAACTTAGTGATGAAAAATCTCTGAAGAATAATGAATGTTTTTTAACCAGCTCCTGTTAAAACATAACTCTAATTTGCTTGTACTTGCCATGCCTAAAATATGATGGGCACAATCAGGTAGAGTAATTTGCATAAATTTCTGATTTCTGTCTGCTCTTTAAAAGGTTACAAAAATAATCAAATTACATTACATAAAATCCTAAATTCATACATGACTAGACAAGAATCAAGAGCACTTATTTGGTTGCCAGATGTGCACAGATGTGAAATGAGAGTCAGCATCTACTTATGTGAAATGACAATTCTTTTTATTTTCATTTTTAATTTGATGTAATATTTGTATTCTCCCAATTATGTGGTAGATTTCCATTATCTGTTTCCCATAAATTTTGCTTGTAGACTTCTTGATTTTCATTGGATGAAGACCAAGAAGTGAGGGCCAATAAGAATATTCCTGAAATTTTCCATAAAGTACTCCCACGCAGCAATTTGGGAGCATCATTTTGTCTTTACTCTTGTATCTTCCCAGCTCAAGTGTGTTGCCCTGTCACAGTAGTCACTGAAAATGCAAACAACTTTTATTGACCACCTTGTGGTTTTACAGAGAAATTGAGTCAGATATTTGAACCTCCAACTCCATTTATAGATCGTTAGCTGTTTAGCATTCATTAGAGGATTCCAGATGCCAATACAGGCTGCCACCAGGAAATGCAGAGCATTTCAAATTCGGAAAGTTGGTCTGGCCAGATTTAATGATATGAGTGAGCAAATCTGCTCCTGCTGGAAGTGTTGCCTTGCTGCCCAGTGGGGGAAGGAAAGGGAAGCTCATGAGATGTGGTTCCTCCTCATGGTCCCTTCTGTGTTGGTGCTGAATAATTGTAGAATTGATGTGGTTTCTTTTATGGAAAAGGTTTTCTTTTTTAGAAAAGGTTTGCTTTGATTTGGTGGCCTTTTGTGCCCCCCCCCGTACAAACCACTACATCATTGCTGCCCTCAGAATTTACTGCCTGCATTTTTTAATACATTAAAAAGTAAGCAGAGCAAGGCAATCCAAAGGTGCTGATGTGACCAAAACATATTTATGGTGGTGTTCTCCTCTTCTGACCATTTTAATGCAAGGTCAGTGCATGTGTTATTCATCAGGTACTTTACAAGGAAGTTTTAATACACTATGTTACTAATAGAAAGCCCAAGTTTCCTCTTTACACTTTTTTTCCCTCTTTTCCTCTTCTTTTTCCCTACAGCTTGCCTGTTAAGAAATCTTCATGAATGAGGCCTATTCATCATTCTTATTGCTCTTTCCCATTGTTCCCAGGAGGTAAAATATTATATTAAATGCATATGCTATTCCAAACGCTTCTGACGATTTTCAAAAGGAAACGTTTTGGTTTTTACACTTAAGAGTTCGGGACAAGACCTCAAAGATTTCTTTTCTTCTAAAGACACATCCAGGAAGAATCTTTTTCCCCCCTTCACTGTCCTTTTCCCTTCTCTTCCTGACTTCACAGTTAGAAAAATAATTCGCTTAATGATTTTTTTCCCTTCAGATCTAGGACAATTTCCTCTTCATTTTACTTTCTGATAGTGCTGCTGCTCATCTGTGTTTCCTGACCCCTCAGGGGCTGTATGCTAAGCTTCCCTTGCCAGTACTGATGCTTGTTAAGGCACTGGACTGAGAGCATGCAGAATAAAATAGATGTTAATAGACGTGTGGGGTCCCAGAGGTCCTGCTGCTCCCCCTCGCTGGCAAAGAAGACACTCTGTCTGCATGGCTGCTCCTCTTCCTTCCCCTGAAACAACCAGGCTGCAAAATCATGAGGAAAACAACACAGCTTTGCATAGAGGAACATCTGTTAAGTTCTTCCCTCAGCCATGGCATGCGTGAATAAAAATTAGCTGAAAATAGGCAGTAAGTTGTCCTTGAAACTGAACAACCTTATTTTATTTTTTACATACTCTAACAGTGTGTTTCTACCCAAATGCTGGAGCCAGTGGTAGATACTTCTCTTTGCTCAAAGCTGAGCTAAACTGTGGCCTTCCAGGACCTGAAGGGATCCCATAGCAGATATGGAGAGGGATTGTTTACATGGGCATGGAGTGACAGGAAAAGGGGAATGGCTTCAGGCTGAGAGGTTTAGGACAGATATATGGAAAAAATCCTTTACTCTCAAGGTGGTGAGGCCCTTCCAGCATACCAGGTTGCCCAGAGAAGCTGCCCCATGTCTGGAAGTGCCCAAGGCCAGGTTGGCTTTGAGCACCCTGGGCTAGTGGAAAGCATCCCTGCCCACGGCAGGGGGTGGCACTGGATGGGCTTTAAGGTCCCTTCCAACTCAAATTATTCTGTGGTTCCATGATTGGTGGCAGTGAATATTCATTGACATATTTGATTTTTGTGGTTCTAAACTTGAGGACATGGTTAATGATGAGCACAGTCGTGGTGCTGGGTTGGTGATTTCACTTGGTGATCTTGGAGGAGTTTTCCAGCGATTCTATCATTTTCCTATATTTGTGTCCTGTTTGCTGTCACTTCTAACACAGGAGTCAGGATACGCTCAGGATATGCACTGCCCCATCTTTGCAGTTGATTTCTACACTAAAATGGACTCTGAAAAACTGAACTGGAAGTTGATGGGATGTATGCACAGATTGTTTGTTGTGCAGCTTAATAGCACTGAACAATGTAGTTTAAAGGTAGATCTGGGTTTGTTTATACGACACCTTCAGCAGAAAAATCAGCAATTTCTGTGCTAAAGACCTTGATTATGGAAATCAGTTGCTATTGAAGGGAGTATCAAAAACGCTTTCAAAATTGCCAGCAGAGCTCGGTGCTCTGTTGTGTTGCTAATTAGCAAATGCAAACTTGAGAGAAGACTAATTCAGGAATGTGACAAGGGATGTGAAAATAGAAGGTCTCTAGGAGTCTCTCAATGAAAAAAGTAATCTTATTCACAGTTGCCACCAGGCAGTAGTTTGTATCCATCCATAAATGCAGGTGGATATAGGCTGTCTTGGGATGCTTTATTCTGGGAGCAAGGATCAATACAAAGCTGTGCTGAGTCCCAGGTGAGTGTCAGGACTGCAGGAGCAGCTTGTGCTTCCACTGATGCTCTTTTTCAGACTCTCAGATTTCCATACACTGGCGAGGCTTCAGTAGGCAGGTGAGCAGTGTTTTTACACTGACAATAGCAGTTTAAAAAGAGAAATATTGTTCATTGTTGTCCCCATATGGCTTGGCAGATCCCCTGTTTGCTTTGATACCAAGGTAGTGCAGCTGCACATCCTGCCTGAATTTACATCCAGGGCAGCTTTGCCCTTCAAATAGAAGCATGATGACTGAGCTCTGTGATGTGTAATAATTTATTTTGTTTTCCTCACAATACCTGCCTTGGGAAGTGAACAGTTTGGAGTGTGCATCCTAAATCAAACACTTAAGAAACCTTCTTATTCCATGAATGGATACTTTCCTAGTTTATTACACATCATCTCAGCAATAAGGTAGAGATTTTATTGAATGTATACATTAACTTACTTGAAAAATACTCATGCAAATGTTGCTCCCATTTGTCTTCCAGAAGGCAGTTAATGTCTCTCTTCCTCTGGTACCAGGTAGCCTACTGGGACATAAAAATAATTAATGCCTTGGAAGCACTATCTCACAGAACGTTATGTTTGTTTTATTTAAGGGAAAAGATTTCTACTACAGGTTAAAAAAATCAGGCTAAGATTTGTGTTCCCTGGAGATAATTCAGGTGCTTTAGCAGAATCTGTTTACATTTCTCTCTGAGGATAGGCTGGCACTGCTGCTGCAGGCAGTGACAGGATTTTGGACAATATCAATATGTCACAACTTGTGGCATTAGTGCAGCTTCCCACAGATCCTTCTCAGGTCCTCAAAACATTTCTTGGACAGCGTGCTCTCAAAAGAGCTAGGCTTCTCCAATGCTGAGACTTGGTATTAGGGAATCCTTGTGGGTATTCCTATTCTTCATGTTGGTGTATTTAAAGGAAGGGTCTTGTTCCATTTTTAAGGCACAATTAACAGTCTAGATATTCCAACCCTTGTTTTCTTTCGTGTGAGTCTCTGGTTGCACTTGAGTTTTTGTGCCAGTCTGGTGGTTCCATTTGTGACTCATTTGAAAATACCTTATTGGAAAGAAAGTGTTGTGTACTCCAGTTGTGAGGGAAAAAGGAAGCAAATTCTCCTTGAGAGTAAAAATATTCATGTGCATCTCTGTCTGAAAGGTCATTTTTGGAGCTCCCCTGTTTGGGGGAGCAGACATCACAATATCTGGTGTGGGGGAAGGTAGATGGACATTGTGGTTGGAAATGCACAGAACTAATTCTCAGCTGCTGTGTGTTTGCCCCAGAATTACTCTGCCTGCAGTAAAGCAGGAGCAGCATCCCCCAGGCAATGCATAGTCAGCTTTTTAATTTGGGTGTAGCTTAAAGTTGTCTAAGTAGAATCCATATTTATGCTTTAAACAGAGAGGAATGTTAAGGGAACTACCTGGGGATCTCTAAGCTTTGTTGCAAAACTGCCAATTTAATTTTGTATCTGACATATTGAATTTTGAGGTCTGGCCTGGTCTGTCAACAGACTAAATTCCATTCTAATGCAAATGAAAATCAAATGGATCTAGCCAAACACCAGAATGCTTTTGTCTTGTTTTCCTCTGACTCTCTTTTACCTCATTCTAGGGCTGGCTCTTGCAGGCTTAATGGATTTGGTTCCAGGGAATATTTCTGCTTTAAAATAGAACCTTTCTTCCTCCTCAACTTGAAAACATCTCACAGGCTCAAAGCCATTAGTATAGATAAATCCAAATCACACCTGTGAGATGTTCTCTATGCTCTGCTGTCATTCTCTGCAGCCCGCTTTGTGCTCTCCATTTTAAAGAATTAGATTCGAAAAGAGAAGGAAAGGGAAGGAATCTGTACTGCAGAGACATTTGCTAAGGTGGTGCTGAAGTTGCTCAGACCAACAGGTGAAAAAGTCTGAGAGCATCTCTGATGTGAAAGATGCATCTCAGGTGGGCTGTGTTTAACAGAGTTTGGGGACCCTGTGCTGAGGCAGTGAATGGAGTGATGCTCTTGCTCTGCCTCTTTCTCAGAAAGAAAGAAAAAAAAATAAAGCTATATTAAGAGACAGTGAAAAAAGGTAGTGAAATATTTAGTACAAAAATATGAACCATTTACAAAAGAAATACAGAAAATGACTTGTTAAGTCACAAGTATGTTTATATCCTTTTACTTGTTTCAACCATACAAACCTCTGGCAGGAACAGGTCTGTTCAGAGCTCTGACAATGCCCAGTCTAGAAGTTAACCTAAGCTCCAAGGCCCTAAACCAGCAAAAATTAAGATTAAAATTATGTCTGTCTTTCTCTGAATTCATTCACAGTGATGCCACACACTGATTTTATGTGTAAAAAATATTTAGCAGTAGAGCAAATATGTTTTGGGCTCCCAGGAAAAATTGTTTTAAGGATCCTGCAGAAAATCTATGGAATCCAATATTTATATATATATAAAAAGAAGTTATTCGTGACACCCATTGTGAGTAATGCTAATCATATGCTAGTTATAGCAATAAATATAAATTAATATTAAATAAATCAATAGTAATAAACAAAACTACATTCTAATCATAGCAATAAAAATATTTGTGACTTTTACTTTTGTAAAAGGTATTAAAATCCCCACCCAAAATCTGAATGCATGGGATTGTACGTGGAACCATGCCTGCAAATGTATAATTCTTAGTGCTGAAAAAAACATTTTAAATATATCTTACACATGTAAATTTAGTCTGAAGACTATAATGTATAAGCTGCCAAATGATGTGAAGAATTGGCTGCTGTAGATGCTGGAAACAAAGCAAAATGGATGTGCTGAAGTTGTAAGAATAGTAATAGCCACAAGGACAGAATGTGATAAATCCATAGGGATCTGTGTTTCTGCTAAAAATGAGCTCAGCTCAGAATGCAGTGTGGTGTCCTGAAACAGGTTTCATTTTTTATTGTTTTAGGCAATCCCTCCTTGTTTACTATGATGGAATTAAGTGCCCTGTGCATTCAAAGTTCTTTGAGTACATTTAGACCAAAAAAGTTTAGGACAAATTAATGATGCTATTTTTTTCCTGTGATGTATCTGTGTTAAAGAGCTTGTAATGAATGTATAAAGAAGCAAGAGCCAAGATCAATTTGCAAGACAAGAGTCTAAAAAGCCCAAGATGTGCAAAAGAGGAAACATAGAGGAAATTTTCATACGGTGATTTAACTCTTTAATATTTGGCCTTAAAGAGAAAGGCTTTGGGAGAAGAGGGTGCTGGTTCCTGCCTTAATGCCCATAGAGAATATATTTAGATGCAGAGATCAGATTTAAGCTGTAACAAATCCATAGGTCCAAATGGTGCATGTATATTCAGGATGAGACTATTTTCCAGTGATGGGCTTTAGCTGGAAGGGGAGTGATGGGCATATTCAGAAGGAGATTTTGAGAGTTCCCTTTGGAGTGAGAAGCAGGATGGAGGGAGTGGGTTCCGGTGCTCTGACTGGTAAACTGCGGGGATGCTGGGCAGCAACGTGTCATGTTGAGGATTCTTTTGCAAGTTTCCTGCTGCTGAAGGCTCTTTGCAGGTGTGCTGGCAGCTGAGGAGGAGTGTGAGTGGCAGCCAGGGGCAGGGACAGAGCAGCACCCAGCCCCTGTGCCCGGTGCTTGCGGAGAGCCGCGCTCCGCGTTCCGTGTCCGCAGCTCTGAGCTCACAGGGATCCAGGGCTTTGCTTGGGATGCTGAGCCTCTGCAGCCTCTATGCTGCACCTCTCCCACTGTGCTGCTGACCTGTTTTAATTCCTTGCTCTTCAGAGTATGAATTTGAAACCTGCCATGATGAATCCAAATTAGTAAGACATGCTGGAAGGTTTCACAGCTGGAGTCCTTTGCGGGAAATGCTTTCTCTGAATTATGCTCAAGGAATGGACTTTCAGGTAGCTTTTCTTTCCCTTTTTTCAGTATTGCTGCTTAAAAATTCATCTTCAAATGTTCTGTATACAGAAGGATCTGGTGCAACTGCTACAGAGCAGAGATGAATAGATGTAGTCCAAGAAAATCTATAACTCTTGAGACTGAAAGGATCAAAAAAGTAGCTTTACTTCTTATACTGTTGCTCCTGTAGACTTCAATTCAGCTTTATTCTGAAAGTGAAAAACCTGTGGAAAAGAACAGGTTGAATACATTTTGTAGAAGGACAAATGAATCTTGCTGCTTCAATGGCCTTGCAGTTTTTCATATTTCCCATTCCCAAAATCACCAGCCTTGTAAAGGACAAGAGAAACTCCTCCAGTCAAGTTGCCCAAACAATTCTGTGTTACTCCCAAGATCAGTCATACTCTCAAATTGTTGAGCCTTAGGTCAAGTAACTTGATTAGATGTTCAGGTTAGCCTGCATATTCTCATTCCATTTTGGAGCCATTGAAAATATATAAATTGAACAAGACAGCAATTTGAAATAACTTGCATTGTTTAATTGTTTTATTACAAGGACTGATCAAAACCCTTCTGCAAAAAGAAACATTTTAGCTGTTGGACAGAAAGAGAGACATTTCCTCTAAATGTCATATAACCCCCACAAAGTACAGTCTTTAAAGTGATGGAGGAAACTTAGTTTTTCTGTGAACTTCAAAGAGGGTTGAGGAGGGTAGAAAAAAGGTGGGGATCTCCCCAACACCTGACCAGCTCTGTCTCCTTTGGAATTACCTTCTCATCTGAGATCCAAAGTCTGCCTTGATCACTGAACGCTCTTCAAAGTGGCTGAAGTTGGCAGGCAAGTGACAGTAGCTGCGCTGCCATCCATCCCTAACTACATATTTAATTTGGTAAATAGGCAAATTGTGAGAACATCCAAATATTGATTACAGTCTGTGGGAACTGGCTGCTTTCTTTAGATGGAATGAGATCCTTTGATATGGACCTCTATCAAAAACTAGAGAACATCAGGCTGCTGTATATGTTTCATACAGTTTAGTGATTTTTTTTCTTCAGAAAAAAATATTTTATATGTTAATTTAAGCATCCAAATGAAGAATCTGGAATTAATGAAAACTAACCTTCACATTTCAAAAACTTGAGAAGATTAAATTTGCAATTACGTAAGTATGGTCTATGAAATATGGAAAAAACCCCAAACCCTGAGAATTAAGCAAAGTTTTTTTTCAAAAAAAAAAGTTTTATAGCAGTAGGTGCTTTGAATTGTCCAGGGTTTGATTTACAATAGCGAAAATCGCATTTTAAAAATTTGTTTCTACTGTTAATAAATAACCCAGAGCTGAAGCTTCAATTTTCAGGAGAGCAAAAAATAGATTATATTAATGAAGGGCTGGGAAAATAAATTTTCACTCTCTTGGAAAAGGAACAGATTGCGTCTCTTAATGACTTTGCATTTGTTCAAATGATTTTGTAGTCTGGTCAGAATGGATCTGAATTGCATCAACATTTATTATTATTACTAATATCTGGAGTATAGTAAAGCTCAAGTATAAAAATGCCATGAAGGGTTGATACTGAGGGGATGGAGTATGTGCACACACACCTCAAAATAATTAAGAATGTATCCAAACATTCTGGCCAAAATGAGCTATATCCTCCTTAATTTCCTGTTGTTGTTTTTCCCTAGACAAACTAAGCTGAAAAGAGACATTGATTTAATTTGGTGAGGGATGTGTTGTCTGTCTGATGCCTTGTTTTCTGCTTGCTCGTGTCTTGCCAACAATTATCTTGTCAAGAGGTAATGTAGGCAACAGAGAAGCACTTACAAAACTTCTGATAAAGGTAAAGTTTCTTTCCACTGCAATAAAACCAGACCTAAAAACCATCATGTTATTATTTAAAGAACTTATGTGCTTGTTTTCCTGTAAAACAAATATTGCCTTGACAATTGACATTTTCTGGACCTGAATCCCTGCACGTTAATGCAGATCATGGCACAAAACAGAATTAGACCTGAAATGAAGATTAATTAGAGAAACATGGTCTAGACCTGGGTCTGTGCTGTTTTTCAGGGCTGTTGGCTGAAGAAGATGCTCTTGCCCTCGTGGTGTCCTTGTGGGACTGGGCATGGTGGTAGCTGGGAGCAATTTGGGACATTGCACCCAGCTGCCCTGCCAATGCTGCAATGCATGTAGGAAGGAGTGATCTCTTTTTAGACTGCTATTGATTAGTGTAATCAGCTTTAAACTCTGAGCAATTGTTCTCCATCTGTTTTGGCTTTAAAGGTTTTTGTTTCCTGCTCAGATCAAAGAAAGCTCTAGTGTCCAAAAGATGATCTGTTTCTTTCAAAAATAGCACTTGGAAAAATCACCTCTCCCTCCAGTCCTTGGCTTATTTCTATCCTGAAATCATCTTGTATAAAACTGCCAGTACTTTTGCTTTGTGTGTGGCTATTTAGAAACTCTGCCCAGTGAGAAACTGAGTATTTGTTGCTGAGATATATGTATGTACACATGGGCCATGTGTGGAGGCTGTAAATACATGTCTGGGTCACTGTGAAGCCTAAAAATCCCTTTAGAAATTGAATTTCTTGATGCAAGGACATATCTGACTTGGTGCTACTTCTACCCATTGGACACCCTTGGAGGGGGGAAAGGATTCTCTTTTTCTAGTTGCAGCTTCAAGTGCTGCCAAACCATCAAAGTGGGAGTGAGCAAGGTTGGGCAGCCCATGGAGGAGTGGGAAATTTGGTCTTCTCTTGGCTGCGGTGCTGTGGAATAACTTTTGATTGTGGCAAGCTTTAAAGATTTTATAAAAATATGTTTACAGCTCTCAGGCAGCGAGCTGGCTTGTTGGGGACAGAATTTTGGCTGGAAGATGTCTTCTGTACTTAGGTGCAGTAAATGTAAGGATTTAGGCTGAAAGGCAGAATGAGATTGAATTTACTACTTGGATTTTTCTTTCAGAAAGACCTGGAAACTGATTATGCATTTAATAATGCTGAGGCACAAGATGGCCGAAACATTTTCTTTCTTTGCTTTTGTAGTTCTTTTGTAAAGGTTACAATATCATCTTTTGGAGTAGTTCAGACACTCTGGGTTTTATTTCCATTTAATTTAATAGCAAATATTGAAAGTATGGTAATGTTATTTGCCTTAAGTTTGGGATGTGGGAGAGGCAGAAGCCTTGTGTTTACTGAGGAAAGGAAAAACTTTTATTAGAAAGTTCCTATCTCTTAATACTTGCAATGTGTACAAATTAAAAAAGTTCTTAGATCTTTTCTTAAATAAAGAAGACATTAGCAGTGTCACAATGAAAATACTTTTACCAAAGCTGTAATTCTGCAGTTTTTGCTGAGTTATGATGCTATCATAACTCATGTTTTATTGTGGTGCCAGTTATGAGTTTATTAAAAAAAGAGAGGTTTAGTGATGCTTATATACATATTGTATTGTCTTTTAGTAGTAATTTTAGAAAACTGTTTCTGCTTTTGTTGAATGGGAGCCTCAGACAAAAATTACAGAGTAGTTACCACCAGGTCTGAACACAAAATACACCCCAATTTCTTCTGGAGACAGAACTGAATTGTGACATTCAGTTCCAATGGCACTAAATCACAAAGGCACTAAATCATTAAATTTCCATGTGTGATGTGCTCCAGTAACATTTCTGATGATTAATTTCTGATACTTGCCAAATGACTGGGGCCATAACCATTTTTCTGATATGTATTTTGTTTTCAGTATCTTGTGCAATGTGACCTTGTCCCATACTTCTGAACATTGTGTTGTGGCTCTAATTCAAGTGCCTTAATAATAATATAAATTCTTTGTTAAAATTAATGCAAAAATAATTGTGACTAATGAATGACTAAGAAAACAGCAATGGTGTTCATAACAACTCCTAAGAAGAAAAAGGAGGAAAATGTCAAAGTGATTTGTGAACTTTTCTGCCCATCTTTAAATATTCATGGAAATTTGGAAATGGGTGCTGGCATGTCATTGCCATGGTGACCAACCCTTTGTGTGACATGAGAATAGAGCAGAAACCTGGCCATACCTTCAGCTGCTGGTTTGGTTTACATTTAGACAGGCTATGAAGGAAATGTTTTGCTTTCCCCATTAGCCATGAGGGATGTTTAGCAGCAAAAGCCCCACAGGAGGATGTAAGGGGAAGGTAGACAAACAAAAGAGGAAAAAATATCAAGGTATATCTAATCTTTAGTTTTATTCTCAAATTATGGAAATGCAGATTGTGGCTGTCTGCTGTCAGAATGAAGATGCAGAAAACTTTATATTGGCTGGTATAGAAATCTTCCAGTTAGCACCAATGCCAAGGATGCCATTGCACTGTGTCAAGGAATCATGGATAAAAAGTTAAGACAAGGATTTATGCCACACCTTTAGTTTTGATTGTTACGGGGCTCTGTCTAAAATTTGTCTTCTGCTTGGATGTCTATTTTTTTTAACCTGTTTGATTCATAATTTCAAAACTTAGCATGAAAATAATTTTAAATACTAGAGGCTATAGTATTATAGCAAAGCAGGGAAAGGTTAGTTTAACTGGGTAACGTTGTTTTCTAGTCTAGGTCAGTCTGTCTTTTCAGCCTCCCACATTTCTGAGATGTCAGGTGGTTAAATAAGGATTGTGTTCTCCAAATTCATTAATTTATTTTGCTTGTCCTTCAAACCCCCTTCAAGCAGTGTTGCAAACAGTGGGAGCAGTGTGAATCAAATGAAAGGATAATACAAAACAGATTATGTGGTTCAGTTGCCTCTAAAACCTTGTGGCTGAAGCCCAAGGTGAAGTGTGGCTGTGAGACCTGGGTAAAGCCATCTCAGATACCACCTGCAGTGCCCACTGACCTTCAGACAGCTGCAGCACTCTTTGCTGTCTTAAGCAACTTCACTTCTTTCTTAAACATTTGAACTTTTTATCTTACATCAATGCTTCTGAGTACTTTGTTGCATAGTCCCTGTTTTATTGTGGTAAAACTAATGCTATTTTCATTGGCGTTATTCACTAACACACAGTCTCAGAATTAGCATTTTGTTAAAACAAAAGCCTCACTACGTATATTGTCCTTATATTGAAGAGAAAGCTTTGAGGCTAGGATATTTTAGCTGAATAAATACGAGCTTTCTTTATGTACAGCAGGGATGGGTTAACTATGGTTGGGGAAGAACAGCAGTGTGCTTTCAGCTTCCCTTTGAGCTTTGGTTTGCCCTGTGCAAAGAAACAAGATGGGAAAAGGTCTCAGATCCCTCTTTGTGGGATGGAAGGGAGGGCAGGGCAGAAAAATGTGTGGCCTTGTTCCATCTCCCTCCACTCATCTCCAGCTTGGAAGTCTGTAAAAATAGATTTTTGCTGTGTCAGCATGTGTCCCCTTCAAAGGTCAAAGTCAAACTCTACTTCTACCTTCTAGTAAATAATTTCTGTGTGGAAAACTCTCCTCTGCTACTGGGACTGGATGGCTTTGTACCCTTTGGTAGAGATGCCCCCTCCAGAGCTGTGTGTTTGAGGAATAAAACCTTTTGCTTTAGAGTTTCATGCTGGCTGCATGGAATATTAATTAACTTGTTCCTTTTGGGGCCACTCTGCAATTAAAATTCAAGCCAGGGGGCTGCAGAAGGTTGGGGTTTCCAGTATGTGAATAGTGCACCTCCACACCAATTCCTTGCCACAAGGTCCAACAGTTCCCCCTTCCAGCATTTGTAAAGTCACAGGCTGCCCCCTGAGCTTCCTTTAGAGCTTCTTCTGGAGGCACCTCCAGCTCTGTTCCTCGAGCACAGCTCCCAGGAAATTTGGAATCTGGACTTTTTGGGTGTTTATTTGGATCTTTCTTTCTGGATTTCCCCGCTGGAGGAGGTAAAGTGCTGTCTAAAAGCAATGGGAATGCCCAAAATGCGATGCAAAGGAGAAAAAAAAAATAGAAAGCTATAAACCTAATATGAACTGATGTAAGCTGCCAAGGAAATGGCAAAGGGGTAAAAAATGGAGTAGTTTTTTTGACAAAAAAATGAAAGGCAAATATAAGATAGAGGACTGTGTAAGAACCCTTTGCACTCTCTCCTGAATCTGCTTTGTCCTTATGCCTGTAGTGAGATCTTCCCTGGCAGCATTTGTGAAGGGTATTTTTTGTGAAAACCCAGTTTAAGAAAGGAAGCAGTGTGGAAGGTGGAATTACCATGAATTGTTTCTTTCTTCTGCCCTGATCAGATTCTGTTTCTCTCTCTGGCAATCCTGCCAGTTGCAGATCAAGACAAGCAATTCAGATTTGAAGATGTAGATTTATTATTTTTTTTTCCTGTTGAGGTTTATGTTAAATGTGAAGGTTTAGAGGGCTCCAGTCAGGGAAGTTTACCTTAACAGACAGTGTGACAGCAGCCACATGCTATTGCCAGCCACCTCCAGTTCTGCCTCATCCTGTAAAACACGTTAGCTACAGCATGTTTTACAACACCAGTGACAATTTATGGGGAAAAAAATTCTTACTAGTCTTTAATTATCTATCCTGAGATATTGGTTGCATGCTTCTACTTACTCCCACCTTTATTCCTCTGTAACAAAGAACCTTTGCTGGATAATGAAACCATAGCAAGGTAGGAGAGCTGATGTTTCTGTGGGTATATGTTATGGCACTACTGGAAATTAAGGCTGGAAATTAAGTAATTAGAGATATTTGACACAGACTGAGCTCTTGAAGTTTTGCTGCAACCCACTATTTTCTAGCTGCTTTTTATGAAGCAAGAGCATCACTAGAGATAGTCTCCTATAAAAAATAGGCTCTTTGATTCTCCTGTTTCATCACTGCACTGTGTGATCTGTCCTGCCCGTGTTGAATAATTTAGGTAAATCATGCACACTGTGTGATTGTAATTTGACTGAAAATAATTATTCACATGGTTATTGACTAACACTGAAGTATTGACTGCTCTCCTAATAGAGCTGTTGTGATTCCCCTCAAGTTCTTCTGCTCTCTGCCTCTAATTATTTCATCTACAGATCCTTCCAGAAGTTGTATGTACAGAGGTGGAAGCAAAAATACCACTTGATATTTATATTCAGTGTGATCCTTTGCAGGCAGTTGTTGTAACACAGCTCAGGAAAGCTGAGGGGAAATCACCTGGGAGGTTGGATTTGAACTTCTTGTAGGTGGGAGAGCTGAGGGCTTGGTGTGACAGCTCAGGGGGACAACAGAGGAACACGTAATACAACAAAGGAATAAATCATTAAGGCAATGCAAAGCAGAAAAGAGGACTCAAGAAGGGGCTGATGTGAGATGGGAGAAACCAGAACACTCCATTACATTCATGGTAGGATTAAATTTGAGAGCAACTTGGAGACTATGCTGTTTCATTAAGGCTAATAGTGTTAAGAGAGCTGCAGCTGGACATAGAGCTGCCTGCTGATGGAAGAAGTCAGGAACCCAAAAAACTTCAGAAAATCAGCAGGAAGAAACCACTTTCTGTTGCTGAAGGATTGAGTCAAAAAGGTCATCTGGCTGGAATTGCAAGTGAATAGCAAATTAACTCTTTGTTCTTGACTTCTTTGCTGGAAGGTTCTGATTAGGAGTGACTCTTTGTTCCTTCAGTGTTTCCACCACTTATTTGAACTGAAATGATTTCTGTGTGTGCAAGTTTTAATTCTGCCCATACGTTGGATGGAAAATTTTAAATGCATAGGAGGTGAAGCAGAAAATGCCACATTTTTCAGCCTATTTCATTTATATGTTTCAGTCATGTGCAGTCCTGAGGAAAATTTGATCTAAAAGTGCTTTTTTTGGGAGGGGAAGGAGAAAGTGGCTGAATTTATTAAAGATTGTTGAAGTATGAGTATAATTCAAAAATCCTCATGTCTGATTCCTTAAGGTCATTTTTCAGTAGGAGTTTTTATATATCTTATGTTCTGTAAGTATGCTATGCAGCCATATCAGGCAGAACTTAAAAACACAGACATGTAAATAGTATAAAGAGAAAAAACATTGTCAGAGTTAAGCTGCTTAATGATAGAAAGACTCTGGTAAAAATAATCAGTATATTTTAAAGAGCTTAAATTTGCTACTTTATATTTTAAATTTTCCATGTGCATAATGTTTTGGTGCTGCACTGGAAACAGAGAGGTTCTGGAGCAGTCCAAAATCTCGTACAGAATTTAATTCCTATATATTTCTCAGTGTGGAGAGCAAAACCCTCCTGGAAGACTGTGAGCTCTGAGTGCACACAGATGATGTGTTGTAGGAGAGAATTGATATTGTCAGAGACATCTACAGAACATATGCAGAAAGTCTTCAGCACCATTGCAGTTGGCAGAGAAGACAGGAAAAGATTGTTATCCCAGCATTGCTTCAGATTTACATGGTCAAAGGGTTGAGAAAACAGGGAACTGGAAATCAGTGCTGGGTTTGCAGCCCTGAGGAACTGGGGCTTTTGGAGTGGGCTGTGCTCCATCCTGACAGGCATTCTGTAAATCTTGAAGCAGGAAACCTCCCAGATTCCTCTGAGAGAAATCACTCTTCTGCATTTCATTCCTCAAGCCTGTCCTGTTGGGAGTCAGACACCTCAGGATGTTGGAAACAGTTCATCCCCAGCTGTACCAGAATTGCTGCCATGGTATTTGCTGTAGGATAAGATAATCTTCCATCTCTACACCATTGTCACAGGTGAGACCTGGAACAGTTTCCAGTTCACAGGTCCATATAGACACTTATTTCTCAGTAATGAAAATGATGGGGTCTGGAGTGTCCAAAATCTCCCTGAGTGTCTGTTTTGAGCTTAAGCTTGTTAAAATGGAGCTAGAAAGTAAACAACATGCAAGCTGTTCATAACAATTTTCAATTTATATGCTGCACTGAGCCAAAACAAAGGTATTCCAAAAGTTTCAGCCATGGTTAATCCTCCAGCAGGAACTACATCCCCAAAGCCAAGAACGAAGAGGGAATGCCTCTGTTAGGAGTTCCAGCTTTTAGATGGGTTTTGAGGCTGCTTTAAAAGCATGAGATGGAAGGGGAAAAGGGAGAAACTTGGAAGAATCTATTATAATTAGAAGGCAAAATGGAACTCTAGGTTGCTACTGATGTAAATGCAGGTTAGACACCTTTTGCTGCTGGCTTGAGGTTGGAGTTGCACTGGTTTGAGTGCTGCCTTGTGAGAGCTGTATTGAACATGCTCTCACAGACAGTGGGAAGTGCCTCAAGTGCTTTACACAGTCCATGGAAATTGGCATCCTTAGGGGACTCCCTCCCTGCTCTCATAATTTCCCTGCTTCATTTATTCACTAAATGGCTGTTTCTCTGTGCAGCTGGAATAGACACTTGAGGGGCAGCACATCCACGTGCTTTGCTGTTCTCCAGGCAGCTGAGCCTTCTGCTCCCCTCACCTGCTTCATACACCAATACCTCTTCTGGCAATCATAGCCAGGAGCCACAGGATTATTACTATTATTTTTTTTAAGTAACACCTCTAAGGTTTAATTTTATTATATATATCTGAGTTTTTAATTCTACAACTGCCAGGTATTGCTGGAAACCATTGTAACAGTATCTGTGGTAAAACAGAGAAAAAGGAACAATAGGATTTCTTTTAAAGAATGCTTTCAAAACTGATTTTACTGCAGATGATTTCTGTCTCACAGCTAGTTGCAAGCAAGATGACTATTCTGATGATATTTGTATAAAGTTAGTGACTTCTGTGATGAGGGCAGAAATCTTTATTATAGAGAAATGCATACTGCTTTATTTCTGCCTTTGTTAGAAATTCCCATTTTTTACTTGTATAAATGCCTTTTCTTACAGTCTTTTAATGGATTGTAAAGTAATTGGCAACAAAACTGGGTTTTTTTCATAATAGAAATTAATGTTAAGAAAAAAAAAAATCATCTCAGCAAGTCCATAAGGAAACACTGGTAGTTTCACATATGTCTGACCAAAAACTAGGAAAATGAGACCATTTTTTCTCATGTCAACCAGAGTCCAGTTCGCATCTGGAAAATTCATGTAAACCTTGGGGTTCTGAAAATGTTGCGTGTCCTGTCTTGCTTTGAGTAGTTCTCAAGGCTCTAGCTGAAGCTCTTCCTTTGGAAGCTTGATTCACCAAGTACTTTGTATTTTCATACAAAAATGCAGGCTGAACGGCAAGAAGTATTTTCACTGCCAGGAACAATTCTTGCTATTCAGTCTCTATATGACCTCTCTTAAGTTCCTTCAAAAACTTCCATAAAGAGGCTTATGTAGACATCCTACCCCTTGGTGGGGTTTTTTTTTTTTTTTTTGTTTGTTTTTGGTTTTGTTTTTTTTTTTTTTTTTTTTTAGCTCTTCACTTTCTCTCATAATTGATTGGTCCTGTTTCTAGTTAACCAACATAACTGGGTTTTTTTAATCCCTTAAATAATTATTTTGTATTGGAGAAACATTTTATTAGATATGTGGCTCATAAATGCACTTTGTGTGTGTGTGTGCATTTGAAGTGAAAATTCATGTGTTTAAAGTGGTTAAGATGTAACAGGAGTCTTTTTGAGATGAGATTCTTCCAGGATTGACCTCAACACAGTAAGTTTATTAATGTTTTATGAGTACTTTGTACATCCTGGAACATTAGCTTGCTTCTGACCAGCAATAAATATATGATCTTGGTCGCTGGGTCCTCCACAAGATGAGGTGATGGGTTTTCATGCATCATCTCTTAGAAAACAGACTTCTCATGGCCAGGTTCAGTGGAAAATACAACTAGGTACCACTTTTAAAGGCTTCCCCATAATGGCTTTTAATTGGTAAATGTGCTGGTTAATAACTAATGATGCCTCATTCTTCTGAAATATTCCCTGCAAATAGCTCAGTCCAATTAAAGTGCTGGGCTCATTGATCTGTGTCCTATTCTTTCTCTTTCATCTTGCTGCAGATCTTTTCATCCTTCTCTTACTGCTGGGATTCATCAGGTTTAGTTTACATCTGCATTTGCAAATGACTCTGAAATACAAGCTGCTGCTTGGAAGCTGGGAAGTTTCCACCAGCTTCACTGGGTACGCTCAGAATTTGTACTCCAAGGATGCTAAGGTTTCTGTTCTCTCTTCCTACAGAGTGATTACTCACATAATTAATTAAAAAAGCCTAGTGACTGCTTCCATAAGGCACTATTCTGGCACTGTGGAAGGATCTTAATATAGGAAGTTCTTTTTAAATAAGAGAAGTGACTTTTTGCTGCATTTGTTATTAAAGACACACATTGCAGATAAAATGCAGCATTCATTTGAGACAATCTGCCCCACCATCTACATAAATTTCATCACCACTTTTTGGCCTATTTTATTGTCCACTAGGAAAATACAATTTTGTAAACGTGGAAAGTTAAACTGTAAGAGACAAGCTGCAGGTTGGTATGTGTGGCAATACTGGGAATATGCCTACAATATATCTGGGATGTTGGGCACTTGTGTCTTTACGTGAGCAAGCAGTTGTTGCTCTGGCTGTTTGTATTTGCTTAACCTTCCTTCATCAAATAAAATCCAGAAGAAAATACAATTTCTGTCTGAGACAAATATGACTGGAATCCCCAGAAAGACTCTAAAGGTCAGTTCACCTGTTTTGAAATATTGTTCCTCAGTATCTACAACGTCTTAGTGACATTAAACAGTACAACGTGTAGGTTGCTAGAAGGTACCCCAGTGTTACATATTTAAAGCACAAACTTTAGACTGGAAATAAAAGAAAAAAAAAAAAAGAAAAAAAAAAATCTGTGGTGAAAGACTTCCAACTCTGACCAGTATTTGTGGAATAAGTATACTGCAGAAGCTGGATTTAATTTGTCAGCAGCAGAACTGCAGATCTGAGATGCTCCTGGCCCTTTGTCTGCTGGTGTGGTCAGACGTGGTTCCACCAAGTCCAGGGTCTGTTGCTAAAGCTGGCTTCCACACCTGTTTATTTTGAAAAGAAAAGTGGTGATTGCTTTATGCATAAATGGGTAAATATTTGCATTTTATAATAGTTTACTTAGAGATTAGGAAAACTGAATCATAACGACGTGCTTTTCTTCCTTTGAAATGGAGTAGAATTTTAATTAGCCTTCTTTCTTATTTAGGGAATATGGCAATATAGGAGGGATGCTATTGATATGTATTTTTTCTTTTGCAGTTTTATATAAGGCTTCTGCACTAATATTAAAATAATTTATTGGACATCTACACAGGCAATTTTTTTTTTTTACTTTGCAATTGTTAGCTAGTTAATTTCCATGCAGGGAAAAAGTGATAGTTCTGGAAATCAGTGGAAGTTGGGCATGTAATCACCAGGGTACCCTCTGAAAAATTTCCTTCCCAGAGTTAATCAGTAAATGGGAAACCTTAAGTGAGCAATGGGGTGAATATGTGTATGTAAGTAACTACAGGCACATATAGCTATAAATCTGATCTTCCAGTCAGCAAGAACAACTCAAAAGAGTGGAAGAGCAATTTCAGTTGGCAAGCAGAGTTTGGGGCAAAAAAAGAGGAAACTCTGGGGAGAATTAAAGGCTGAAATGAGAGATGTTTCTTAAAGTGACTGCTTCCATATGATCACAATAAGATTACATTCAGTTTCTCAGGAGATATGTCTGTGATTAAATTTCACTCCTGAACTACCCTGGGTTCAGCGCATGATTGAGTCACCTTCAATCCAATGATCATTTAAATGAGAAAAATCATGTTCAACAGAAAAATAATCATTTTTACTTCATGTAACTCGTTTATAACATGTCCCTCTCTGTTACACACTGCTTCCAGAAACATTTCAAACTGTTGGAAAATACACAAGAGTTCAAGTGTGAATGAGATTTTACTACTTTCACTTAAGTGTGAAAATGTTGAGTACTAATATTCCAAGCATATATTTTTAAGAGGCTTTCTGTAATGCAGGGCAAATCTGAGAGAAGAAAATGTTAATTTCAATGTACTGTGGCAAAGGGAGTGTCTGTTACCTACATTTGTATTGGTTTTTTGTGGTTTGATCATTCAGTGGGGTGCAATTTTACCTCAGAGTAGTTAAGTACAGCTATGGGGGCAAAATTTGGTGTTCCCTACACTTAGAGGATTTATTAGAAAATACTGAACAATCTCCTGTCATGTGCTGAAGGTCACCAAGCTACAGACTAAGCTTCGTGGAGGTCAGAATGCGGCCCCTTTCTGAGAAAATTCTGGTTTGAGCTGAAAAACCTTCATTGAAATGTAAGTGGCAAAGCAGAGCAGCCTCCTGTGGTTCATCTCCTCCTTGCACAGTGACACACTGAGCTGCTGCTGTAGCAGAGTCAGGACCACACTTCATAAGATTAAATTCTGTGATTTTATTTTCTTGTTCTTATGTCTCTCTCAGCATAATTGAGTTATGGTCTGAGTTTAAACCTCTAGTTTAGTCATAAAAAAAAAAAAGAAAAGAACCAGAACCAAGTGCAACAAGGCTTTGAGATTTCCAGTCTTATCAAATTTTTATCCCTGGCATGAGCAGCTTGAAACACAATTAACCTGTTATCAATATCAGGTTTTATTTATCCTTGTGCTCAAACCATTGATGTTATTGATCTGCTGTAGGGCTAATCGCTGCTCTGTGTAATCTAGGAAGTTGTTACATTGCCTCTCTCCATGGCACTGATGTGTTTCCAACTGTAGATCAGGAGCAGCACAGTACAAATGGTAATAATTCCTCTGGTGAGATTGTGTGCTGGGGAGATAAGGAAGGGAAGGAAATCCTCACCACCACAGTGTTGTGCTTCTTTCTGGCTGTGTGGGAAATATTTGCATTTCAACCCCTTGCGTTGATTTTTAAAAAAAGGGGTTAAAAAGTTTGTCCTAATGATCTGTTAAGCAGAAGTGAAATGAGGAGCATCTTGTAATTAGTATGGGCAAGGACTCTATCAAAAGTAAGAATTAATTTTGTGTTGAATATAGGGATTTTATACTTTTTCTTATCTGATGCTAATAATGAAACACCTTATCTTCTTCCATTTAAGTGGTAGTCTAGAGTTATACAAGCCAACTGCAGCACTAATGTAAGTAAATTATAGAACTTGAGGTGTTCACCACAATCCCATGGGGTAAAAGCCAAGGCAGATAATTGAGTTGTCAGCAGGGAGCTCTGAGCGGGGGTGGCACTGCCTAAAATGGGGTCCTGGCAAAGCCTGAGATTTGTGTACCATTTTATATAAGTATGCAGGGTCCAGGCCTGTTCCTGAGGGAAATGGTGGTAATCCCACACATCTGAGGCACTGGAAAAGAGGTGCATGATGATTATCAGGAGGCAATAGCTGGTATTCCACAAAGGATTTTAGCACTTTTCAGTATTTAAAAAGATGGAAAAGTAGCCTTGAGAAGTGCTCCCGTATAACCAACTCCAAAAAGTTACTATTCATGGAAAAGCCACTATAAAGTGATTGCAGCAATGTTCACGGGTAACTCAGTGGCCAACTTGTTTTTTGGGGGAAGTTTCTGGATTTTTATCTTAGTGGCTGTGTATGGAGTGGTGCAGCCAAGGATTCCATGAGGGGCAGACAAGGGAAGGACTGGCAAAGCGAGGCAGGGGAAGGGGAGGGAAGGGAGGATAAAGTAATGGTTTGGTTGGCAAGGAAAGGGTGGGGCAAGAATAAGGCAGGGGAGGGATTGGTAATGCCGGGCAAGGGAAGGGGTGAAATGCAGTTAGAGTCCATGAGGAGATTTAAAAGGGTTTGGAGACTGGAAAGCAACAAGTGGCCATAAAAAAAATGGAGTTGTAGAAGTGGTGGGAGACCAAAGAGGTGTGGGAAGGAGTGAAAGTGTGTGAGGGAGGGCAGAAAATAGTGGAGGTTAAATTGGTATGGGAGAATAGAAACCTTATCCTCATGATAATCTATGGCCATATAATTTAAGGGAAGATTTAAAATAAATTACTGCTTAACTTGTAAGAGAATGACTTTGTGAGGAAGGTGAGTAAACAAATGAAAGTACCAAATATTAGCAGCCTATTCTCTTTCAGTTTTCCCATAAAAGGTTAATTATTTTTAATTATTTTCATTATTTTTAATACAATCATTAAAACACAACAGGGGACAGGAACAAGAGAAAGAACAGGTCAAAGAACTTTTACATCAATTAGATGCTTTCAGCTCAACAGGATCTGATGAATTTTTCTCTAGGGCATTTCAGGACTAACCAAAGCAATGTCTGTGCTTAAAATTGGGTAAAATCCCAGAGAACTAAAGAAGGCACAAAATAAGCCTTATTTCCAATGACAGATGGAATGCAGAGAGTTTCAGGAAATATTAAGCAGGCAGCCTAATTACAAAAAAGCAAGGAAGATGCTGTAAATTTAAATGATCCATATGTATATATGTAGAAACTGGGAATAAGCTGATGAAATGGAGGTCTGTCAAGAAGAAATCACATCTCTTCTTTGACTGCTCATAGCCTGTTTAAATGGAGAGCACACGAGGTAAACGAGCACAATTTTGGTAAAGGTTCCTATGTAACAGTCCACAGCATTTGCAAAGACAAGCAATTAGCACATGGGCTTAGGAAAATGTGGAATGCACCCACTTGAAACGAGGGGCAGACACTCATTTCTGCCCAACTAAAATAGGTATCGTTTTCCTGTGATGGTGGAAGGATGTTTTTATTCAGGGTTTGTTGCTGGACAGAAATCTGTGTGCTGTGGGGCAGTGAATCTTGTAGTCAGGGTGTCTGAGTACATTTCTATTCCTTTTCAAAGTTTTAGAGTATGTTGATAATGAGTAACTAAATTTGCATGTTAACTACAAGCAATAGGACATGACCCAAGAGCTGCTATGTCCTGTAGCAGAAATGTTCTGCTCTAAAACTTTTCTTTGTTTTGCTGTGCTTTTACTGTAGGAAGAGTTGTCAAAACAAAACAGGATAGGCAAATTAATGGCAAAACTGGCAAACCACATTTCCCTTCAGTGGGTTTTGAGAAGGTTCCACACTCCTGGGATTTAGCAGCACTGTCCCTTGTAATCTGTGATTTTCCTGTTTTCTGTGATGATAGATGATTAAAGATTAGGTTTTAATCTGAGCGTGGTTTTCAAGCAGGTTTGGAAAAAGGCACAAGGCCCCTGCAGTTCATATCTTCGGTTCCAACTTGGATGCAAAGTCCCTCAGCAGCAAGAATATGACTGTTCTTTATAATTCTGAAATATTTTTTTATGTCTCATTGCCTGTGGGTTTTGTGATGCTTCTGGTTTAATATAGGGTTTTTTTTTTTCTTCTTTTCAAGAGTTCAGTGCCATTGTTAACCTAAGAGCAAATCCCCAGGCTAGTTACCTTAACAAAATCCATGGGCATGCTTGTTCTGGTGGTAAAACATGTCCTTTGAGACTTACCTTTTTAATTTTGGATAATGTTTATTACTGTTATTATACTCCATAATTGTACTGATTTAATTCCACTGTGCCTTGGAGTATTTCATCATTGGGAGGAAGGCATGTGTAGGAACTGAGTCTGAAGCCAGTTACCTACATCATTTTCTGTTTTGTAGGAAGTAGCAGCTTGCCAGGGACACCTTGTTGCCTTCAGAGTCATCAACTGACTTAGAAATTTTAACATTCTGATGCTGTGGTCCCAGGAGAAAATTCCCTTACCTGTCTTCTGGGCAGTCAGCTGGACACACCTCCCATGAATGTGCCAAGGGTCTCTGAAAACAACCTTGGTGCTCTCAGATTTCAGTGTAGGATTGGTCTACCAGGAGAAGTTTCCTTCCCCTGAGTTTGCTTGATTTGATTCACAACAGGTTACAACAGGGGCACTACAACATAGCTTTGCAACAAGGCTTAGAAATAAGTATATCTCTCAACTAAACCCACCCAGATGCATTATTTCTTTTAGATCAACCTTTTTTTGCAATATCTGGGGGGTTTTGCCCCTTTCTTAAAGAAGGTGAGTCTTATGTTCTCAGGAAGAACAGATTTCTCTAAATAAAAGTAACTTTATTAAGATCCACTGCATAATAATAATATAAAGTTTAAAAGCTGTGCCAGGCCCCACACCAAGTCCCCAGCTCTTAATCTTTTCTTGTCGTCAGTGATTTAGGACTTGAAGTGAGATTAAAAAACTGTTTATTTTTGATCATTTTTCTGCTGTTCATTAATAAAAAGTAGTTTTGGTAATTAGGCTATGATGACAGAAACTAAATATGCATCAAGAAATCCCATTAATCTCTGAAAATGTAAATGATCTTTTTAGTAGTGTTTTCATTCACTAATACTAATATCAAATTAATAAAGCCACACAGTAACTGCCAAGTTTCTTCTCTCCTGTGTAAGAGAAGTGGGAATAATTCTTCTGCCATTTTAGAAGAAGGAAAAGCTGAAACAAACACACACAAACCCAAAAACAAGTAAAGAACAACAACAACAAAAACCAAAACCCCAAACAAGAAATCAGCCCCTCATAGCATATACAGGACACAATCCATAAACTGCTTTTTTCATAGCTTGGGAATAAAGTAAGTTTAATAAATTCAAGTGTTACTGGCAATATTAAAAAATCATGGGCTTAAGATGGATGACAACAGTAGAACTTCAGAAGGCCAAGAGGAATCCAAAAGGAATTGCATCTTTTGGTGACCTTGATAACAGTGATGTAAAATAATATTAGAAGTACTGAAATTAAAGGCATGGTTCCCAGAGATGTTTTGGAGCATGGTTTCCATCATGCTCTGGTGTAGGTGTGGGGTGGGAGAGGTTTTCTCAGCAGCTAACTCTGAGGAACACCCTCTCCCTGGATTTTCTACCTCACTGGGTTGGAAGAGGGTGGCTAAAATGAAGAGTTGCCAGAGCAGCTTTAATTAAAATGCAATTCTGAACCCTTTCCTGGAGGAAATTGTTCTTTTCTGTTGTCTTGAGAGGGAATGCAGACCAGGGGAGATAAGCTGAAGCTCATGTTTCTGAGTATGTTTTTTCTGTGCAGTTTACTGGATGCCATAAAGCATCCACGCTACAGTAAATTTAATCCAGCCTCCTGCTGTCACACAGCCACAGAAGGCCTGAATTTCTGATTTTCTGTGGCCTCTCAATGCTTTTGGAGCAGCATGAAGTGATCCTGCTACAGGCCAAAGTGCTGACTGGGGAATCTTGCTCTTGGCATAAAGCTGGCAGAACATCTTTAGACTTTGCTGTGGAAGCCCCCAGTTCTCTGTCATTTTAGGAGTGGGAGAAGGGAATTATTCATTGGGGTGGAGAAGCCAGGAAGGAGGATTGAGGCACATGTTGTCAGAGATGAGGATGGGATGGCAGATGTGAGACCTAAATCTGTATTGGTGGGAAGCCAGGGCACAACATGCTCCATCTGCTCCTGACTGTCTGTGACCCAAGCAGCTGTGAACTCTGTTTTATTAAGTGCAATTTACCCTCTGGGGCAGGAAATCCCCCTCTCAGGAGAGGAGAATAAAAGGGACAAGACTGGAGAAAAAAGATCTTTGGTTTTATTTCATTCCTGGATGAAGACTGCAATGTGCTGAAGGGATGTGAGAGTTTTCCTGGTAGTGTGCAGGGAAGTTTGGGGTAATGATCCCTCACAAGGGCAGCAGCATGCAGCTGAAAGCTGAGGGGCTCATGCTTGGAGGAGATGACCTTCCCTAGACAGCAGTGAGGTCTCAGGAGTTTGTCAGAATGGATCACATGTGTACACATCTCTGTAGGAACGCCTGCTGCAGGGGAAAACTCCTGGTTTCTGTCTGCTTTCCTCTGTGTTTGACAAAAAAAAAATATCTCCAAGTAGCCTGTCTCCTTGAACACTGCTCAGCTTCCTTCCCATCTCCCAGGCTGCTCTCAGCTGAACTACACCAAGTTCCATTTAAAACCCATCCAGATTGCATTTTCCTTGTTTTTCCTGAAAGCCCAGACACCTACTGTCCATGGGTAGCGAGTGAGCCGAATTAGAGTCTGTTTATGAGAAACAGAAATGTATGCCATATTTTACAAAATGCTGTGCATGTCCTAATATTTTGCATTGTAGGAGCTTGGCTGCAGTACCTCACAGAAATGTGCATTTCCTTTCCTTGGGAAACAGACTGCCTCATTGGAATAAAGGGGAGGTTTATGCTGGGAATATAAAATGCTTCTATCCTACTATTTAGCTAAATAAAGACAAGAAGATCAATGAAAGAAAATTAAAAATAAGATTTTTGCTGTCCCTTGAAATGGCAGAAAAATGCCCAAGTCATATCAATTTCAAGATCAGGTGATGCCAGTTAATTGACCTGGACAACAATGCACTACAGGAGAATGTCAATAGAGTGGTCTTTTTAGGGGTATGCAATCAGTAGTTGCTTTAAGGAGAGATAAGTCTCAGGACTGGCTTTTTTCTGCTCAGAGAGACTGAAAATGAAATATTCTTTATTGCAGGAGTCTTATAGAGTTTACAGGAGTGTAGAGAAAAAAAATATCATCATAAAAGCAAGAAAGAACAATGTGTTTATAAAATGGAAGTGTCTGTGAAAACAGCTGGTAGGTGATGAAAGAAAGAGGTAAAAGACAAAAGTATTATTGTTTCAGAAAGAGAGCTTGAAGATTGAATTAATTTAGTTTCTGCTTATTGCCCTGGACACAGCTCCTTGTCTAAACCTATAAGTTTCACCTATGCCCTGTGATAAATGCAATGAATTCCTTCAAGTTCTGCTGAATGATAAAGCTCCTGGATGGTAATTAGCAGAAAGTCCTGAAATAAATTGTAATATATTACTAGTGGTTCACTACAATTGATTATATTACTGATAATGTAAATATAATTTCCTCTGCCTTATAACAGGAAACTTAATCATTGGAAAAATGGTCCAATAGGGATGGTGTAGCAGTGCCTTTCAGTCTGTTGCTGTGAGCGTGTGGGTGGTGATGCAGTTGTGTCTCAGCAATAACATAAATCCCCCTGGGACTGTACATTCCACTCAGCTTCAATTTTGTGGTCTTTTGGCTCTTTCCACTACTCTCTATAGCAGTGTGGAATTTGCTTGGAAAATTCTTGATTAAAATAGAAAATGGACATAAGATTCAGAAAATTTTAATCCTTTTTTGATCATCTTGAGGTTCTCTTCTCATTTGGAGTGTCAGTCCTGAGAGAGCAGTAATCTTTGCCTGGCCCCATCAGGACACCTTGCTGTTCAAAAGGAGACTGGCTAAGAGGTAACCATGTCAGTCAGAAGGATTTTCTTTCATGTCAGAGGAAAGCTTCAATTGGTCACTCTTCCCACTACAGAGGCACTTTACTGATTTCCTGTAAAACAGGGAGTTGCTCCTGCCTGCAGCTTCACTGGATGTGGATGTGGAAGCCCACATCCAGGTGGGATTTGGAAATGTAGAAGATGCTTGGTGAAAGAGCTCACTTAATCCAGAAGTCTCAGAACATGTCACCTCTGTGAGGGATCTCATCTTGTGGGTATCTCATGGTCACCCTGTGCCTTTGAAAGAGGGGACCTGCCCGACTTTTGCTTTTAATTCAATTTAAGGAGTCACAACCTGCACAGTTCAAGACATTTCCTGAACATCCAGAATGTAATTGTGATTCAAGTACTTTTCTTTCCTTCTATTGAAACTCTTTGAATGTCATTTCTGAAATTGGGCTTTCACTGAGTCACAGCCGTTTTTCAGTCACTGCAGACTGAGAGGGATTAGCTCGTAATTGAAGCTGCAGAGCCATAACCAGAGGGTAAACTCATCAACCTCGTGCATATATATCTTATTCTATACAGTAATTGATACAAGTTTATCAGATTTGCCTGGTGGTCTGGGGTGAAGGGAACTTTTGACTATTCCTTTTTACTTTCATATACAGCAATTTCATACTTATTATTTAAATAAAAAAATAGGCTGAGCATTTGCTTTTAATGCAGTCTGTCCTTCTATGCTACCTGACATTAGCTGTAAACTAAGATGGAGGAATTTGAATAAAAAAAGCATGAACATAACCGAATAATAGGTTATTAAATTTTCAAGAAGAAAATAGGTATTTAAATTAAAGAGACATCAAAAATCTGCATATAAAAATATTTAGTGTAAAGGCTACAACATCTAACAAGATGAGACAAGCAAGAACTCATCAACAGAGGGAGGCTCTAATTGGAGTGGCACAGAAAGGAAGACAAAGAAAACTGGCTTTCCAACCTCAGTTGCTTTTTTTAGGGAATGAAATTTGTCAAGAAACCTAGGAGAAATCTCATTCTGCTGTTTACTGCCCTATCATCAAGGTAACAGAACAAAACGTGTTAAAAGAAAAAGGCATGAAAGAAATTCTGCAAAAAGAAATAGCAATCTGGGATAGATGGAAATGCTCCCCGTGAGTCAAATTAAGCCTTAGAGCAGTATAATACTCTCTCTTACGTGTTATCTTCATTAGCAACTATTCTGCATCCTATTTAGTGAGCATTTCTGTGAGTGGCAGAACGCATGACGCTCGATTTTCTCCAGTGCCATCTGTCGCGGGGAATGTCTAATAATGGTTTAATCTGCTCTGTAAACACTTTTTCAGTGGGAGTATTAATCTGCCTCTCTCCTTGGTCGTTTCATGCCACCTCTTCTGACAAACCTGAGAGCTTTACATCTCTGCTGCTTCTACCCCACTGTCAGAGAGGGTTGACCATAGCTCCTAGGTGTGGGTGGGAAGTTTGGTGTTTGGAGAGCTACCAGGTGGGGAATGAGAAATAATGAGAATCTATTAATTTGGTTTCCTTAGGAGAAGGGGATTCTGAGCTGGGCTTAGAAAAGGAAGCTTGCTTCTGTAATGGGTTTCATTTTCTTGCGTGCATAGGTTCTCCTTTTCTAGGAATGCGGCATTTGTGAAGAGTTGATTACTAATGCAAGATGACTGAGCTACATTCATGATGCCCAATTTGACCAGAACTGGCTGACCACATCTCCCTGAGCACCACAGCACTCCATCTGTCATTAGGAGCAAGCACTTATGCTCACAGAAAATGTCCTGCACTTGGGTCACAGCTGCACAGAGATAGAGGCTGGAGGAAGAGTGTTTGGAAAGCGGCTCCATGGAAAAGGATCCAGGGATGCTGCTCACCAGTGGCTGAGCAGATGAGCCAGTGTGCCCAGGTGGGCAGGAGGTCAGTGGCACCTGACCTGGATCCCAAACAGGATCCAGCAGGACCAGGGAAGTGATTGTCCCTCTGTGCTGGGCTCTGCTGAGGCCACACTTGAGTGCTGTGGGCAGTTCTGGGTCCCTCAGTTCAGGAAAACATTGAGATTCTGGAGCAGGTCCAGAGAGGGGCAGCAGACCTGGTGAAAGTAAGGTGTGGAGCACAAGTCCTGTGAGGAGCAGCTGAGGGAGCTAGGAGTGTTTATCCCAGGAAAAAGGAGGCTCAGGGGAGATGTTATCACTCCTTACAGCTGCCTACAACTACTGCTCTCTCTGTTACCAGTGACAGCTCCCAAGGGAATGGCCTGAAGCTGAGTCAGGAGAGGTTTATGTTGGATATTACAAAAAGGTTCTTCACTCAGGGGATGGTTGAGCATTGAACAGGCTCTCCAGGGAAGTGGTCATGGCACCAAGCCTGGCAAGAGTTCAAGAAGTGCCTGGACAAAGCCCTCGGGCACATGGTGTGACTCTTGGGGTGTCCTGAGCAGGACCAGGAGTTGGATTGATTCCTGTGGGTTACCTCCAACTCAGGATAGTCTGTGATTCTCATAGGTTATATTATGGTGAGGGTCAGTCCCTTCTCCCAAGTAATGAACAATCGATGGGAGAAAATGGTCTCAAGTTGTGCCAGGGGCAGTTTAGGTCGGATATTAGGAAAAATTTCTTCACAGCAATGGGTTGTCAGCAGTGGGACAGGCTGGCCAGGGAAGCTGTTGAAGCACTATTTCAAGAGGTGTTTAAACATTTAGATGTGGCACTTGAGGCCATGGTTTAGTGGTGGACTCAACAGTTCTGGGCTGACAGCTGGACTCAGTGATCTCAAAGGTCCAACCTTAATGACTCAATGGTTCCATAAAGCAATTCTATTAACTCAAGTGTGGTAGTGTTAATCCTCATCTACATGAGCACTGCTGGCAGAAGACGGCAGTCCTCTGTACCTCATCTGAAAATATAATTGCTCTGTGCATTTAGAGATTGATCAGATCCTCCTGGAGTCAAGGAAAAGCCTCCCAGTGATTTCAGGTTTTGGGCACTTGTTAGAGACTTTCATTCTGAGCTACAGATAAATAGCCTTAACAGCAAGGCTGGTCCTGTTTAGAAGATCAATTTGCTGGGGAAGAGAAATGAAAGTTTATGTGAGAGGTACTGTAATCTAAAGGATAAACCATTGTTTTCTTAACAGCAGCAGTTATCTCAGTAGACTGCACTTTTATCACTGAATAACAAACCATCTTTAAATCTCTGCTCAAAGTTGGCTGCCACTAAAATACTTGTAATGTTCTGAGTAGGTAGGAAAACATGTTCATTAAGGTCAAGGATCAGAGTCTTCTCTTTGGTAGGGAAATCTCCATCAAGTGAATGTCTCTATTATGATAAAATAAGGAAGTAAACTACAAGGAGGTCATTGACTGTAAGAAGCAATTTTCTAGCTCTTATTGCCTCTGAAACTCTACAGTGTAATTCACAAACAAAAGCATAAATCAAGAGCAACCTTTTCCAGCAGGTTAGCAGAGAATGGGGAGAGATGAAGGCACATAACACAGGATATTAAATTGCCATGACCAATTTTCTGTAATCATTCTTAAAAGAAAGCAGAACATCTCCTCTTTACAATTACAAAGATATTTTGAAAAATTCTGCATATTTTAGGAGTGTTTCAGAGCATCCAATATAATAACTCTTTCTGCTGTGAAAAGTATGAGCAAGCAAACAAACAAATGCAAGTGCTCATATATATTCCTCTGCCACGCCAGTGAATTTTCCTATCACATGCATGACTGCTCCCTATTCTGGCACTTATTTTATCACAACATTTACAGAGGCTTCTAGGCCATGAACAAGTAGTTTCAAGAAAAGTATGTAGAGGCTGCCATGTCTCATAAATACAATCCATTTTCTTTCATCTCTTGATAGCATATGCTCAACTCTAACAATTCTGCAGACTCAGCTGTTGGGAGTATTTATAAATTGTATGGGTTTGTATTTCCCAACATCTCTCACAGTAAAAATTATCTCAGTGTTTTGTTGTTTCTTCAGTGGAAAGCGCTTCTTACAATCCTCACAGGCTTATTTTTAATTAAGCTGAATTTAATAGAAGAATCATGACCTTCTGAACTTCCATTTTAACTTGGAAAAATCGTTATCTTAATTTCAGGGGTTTGTAATGTGTTGGAACAGTCAGGATATCAGTGGTGCAAGCTGCTCACACAGGAACCTTCCCTTCTGGCAGACCCCTCACAAATGTCCCAGTCTGTGGATCTTGTGTAGTTTTATTTTATAATGATGCCCATAGTGGCTGATAGACTGAAATTTAGAATGAGGGTGTGCATGGAAGGCTTGTGGTAATTAGTAAAAGAGAAAAACATTTATGCCCAGGACATGAGCCTGTGCTGATTTGGTGGAGCTTCCTAGATAATTAAGGCATCTTACATGTAAATATATAATTAATTAATAAGCTGTGCTGTAAAAGTGTCAGAAATAGAAGCTGGCACTTGAAAAGCTACCAGCGAAGGAGAAATTGAAATGGAAAATAGAATGTAGAATGTCAGTATATTCAGTAGCAGAATCATAGAAAAAAATCTACTCCCATATCTTGAAATTAAACTGTATTTCCTCTTTGAATGAATTTTAAGGAACTTACACTGTGTGTTAGGACATTCATAATTAACTTTACCCTTCAGCTGGTGCAATAAGTTACTTTTAGCTGAATATATAATTCTGTTCAATGCCAACATTGGAGATGGTAATTTTGACCTGGCAGGAAATAAAAAGCCGAAACTCACAGAGGAAACAGCAGGCATTAAGTCACTGTTTCAGTAAGGTGGTTGTAAACAAATTTCAGCCTTAGGGAGTAGGGTGGGTCCCCTGCAGCCCCAGGACTTCTGACAGTCAGCCCAAAGGATGTTGCAGGGAGAAATGTCCCTCTGACATGACCAGCACCTCCAAGGAAGATATGTTGCTGTTACACCAGTCCTTCACAAAGAATATTTAATATTTAACATTCCAGAGAGAAAGCAGCCCAGTAATCTGGAGGAACCTGCACATGGCAACCAGTGAGTGGCAATTTAGTTCTGCTGTGCTGCTTTAGACACAGGCAAAGAAGGATGAGGCCATCCTCATCCTTTGGGATCTGTGGTGCTTTCCCTCTGTGCCAGCTCTGCTCCCTTCCTGTGTGGTCTCTGAATGTTTTGCTCATCCCACATAGCACTCACATTTCCCCCATCTACTTAAATCATCCCTCAAATTACAGTTAAATTCAGAATGAAGTATCTTGCACACAAAATGGAGTGGCTAAGCAGGAGCATCTTTGCCATGCTGTGTCCTCACAACACCTGCAATTAGAAATAGTCATGCTCACGTAAGTAAGTGAAGAAGAAATAAATGTTTCCTTCACATTCCATGAATTTTGCTTTCTCCTTGCTAAGTAAAACTTTGAGAAGGACCTTCATTTTCTGTAAGAGATTGACTTGGATGTATCTGTAAAAGTTCACTTTTGTGAATCTTTGTTTCTCTTTAAGAACAGTTTTGAAAAGAAGGAGATATTTTTTCATTTTTAATGTAACTGTTCTAGGAAAACAGTTCAGAATATTTCACCTGTGAAATTAAAGTGCAGAAAATAACTAATATCAGCAAAATACTGTGAGCAATTTTGTTGTTTGACTAGGACAGAATAGGAAAATAGCAACAAAACCTCAGACAAACCCATTTCTTTGATATTTGTGATGTATTTTTGTAAGGTAGGGGTTGTAAACCAGCAACTTGTGGAGTGTGTACAATCATTTTTCTTTTTATCTGAACTAATCTTAAATTCAGTCATCTGTGTAGTCTCTGGGCAAAACCTTTCTAAATGAGAAGTGAGGAAACACAAAACGAGCAAACATCAACAGGCAGACAAAAGCTTATAAATGGAAACCATGACTAACAGCTTTTTTTCTTGTAAATATGCTGATTACATATGTAATTATAGGAATAATCTATATTTTAGAGATACTTTTTCATATGTCTTGTCTATTTGCTTTTTTGTTAGGATATTCACTCCTTCTTAAAACGGTCTTTTACTTTTTTTTCTTTTTTTCCTGATAGGACAAGGGGGAATAGCCTAAGCTGAAGGAGGAGGGTAGATTTAGATGAGATATTTGGGAAGGACTTACACCTGCAATTCCTTCCCAAATATCACCCTTACACCTGTAAGGGTGAGGAGGCCCTGGCACAGGTTGCCCAGAGAAGCTGCGGCTGCCCCATCCCTGGAAGCATCCAAGGCCAGGCGGGACAGGGCTTGGAGCAACCTGGGATAGTGGAAGGTGTCCCTGACCATGCGTGGGGTGGAACGAGGTGTTTTTTAAGGTCCTTTCCAATCCAAGCCATTCTGTGGTTCTGTGACACTGATCCACTGCTTGTCTGCTCTGCCCCTCTGTGGTGCTTTTGTTGTGTGTGGGTCCAGGTGAGGCTCACCTCACTGATTTAAAAGTTCTGTTTCTTAAATCTTTCTGAAATTGAGTTTCTTTGTGTATAAATAGAAGGGCATTGCCAGCAGGACCCCTGTTTTCAGCTGAGAATCCCTTCCCATAAATTATCCCAAGTCTGCATAGCAATGAGGCCATTTCTATGGAAATAAGTGAGCTGCCGTTCTTCTGCTGGCTCTCCAGCAGCTCATGAGCTGCAATTCACATTGTGAGAAGTGTTTAGAGAATTAGATCAGAAGCACAACTGGGACACTGGTAATTTCCAGCTTCCTTTGATAAATATGCCTCTAAACCTGAGGGTGGTGAAAGAGGCAAGAGGTGCAAGTGATGGTAATGTCAGGGGGATGGAGTGTTATTGTAGATGATGGTCTCTCCTTCTCTGGTCATAAACACAGGGGGACAGCAGAGGCCTTTATCAAAAGGCAGAGTGAGCTCAAATATCTTTACTTTCCTCAAGGGAGATGCCTTTTTATTTTGGATGATGTATTAGTGAGTCTTGTCAATTAAACCCAAGTATCTCCAGTACATTAGCAGGTACTTACCCAACTAGGAAACCTATGTGTCCTCATTTCCCTAGATAATGAACATTTCTGAGAGACAGGCAAAGTGCTGATTTGTTAAAAAATAATGGTTGACTTAGATTTTATTCTAAAGCAACTCTCTTAGCAATTGCAAGTGAGTTCAGGTAGAAATAGAAAGTATTTTTGGAGTGTGGCCTCCAGTGAATAGCAATAATTGCAACAAAGGCACGGTAGAACTTTAGCTTGTATTAATTAATTTTGAACTTCACCCTTTAGCGAGTAAAGGCTACAATTTGGGTAGGGATGTCCTAGAGTGCTAAGTCTGTAAATTGGTAATTTGGAACTCATTTCTAATAAAAGAGCCACTGAACTCCTAGGAGTATGTGACACCGTACTCCCAGCTACCAGTCATTGAATAACATGACTGATTTTAGTAATTTTTTCCATCACAAACTGAAGGAAAATTATTAGTCATATGAAACATTTCATATGGAAAAAAAAAAGCTGTTGCCTATATATGCACACATACCCCTTTCAATGTGTAAGTGACAGATTTGTTATTTTATTTTGAATGCCCAAGGCTGCTTTTGGATCTTAAAACTGATATTCTTTCAGTCTTGAAAATTATTAAGAATTTCCTCATGAATAGAGAGAACATATTTGAAAAGCAAATTTGTGAGAATAGGAAGAAATAAATATAAAGAACTTTATTTGAACCTCTGTAAAGGCAAAGGGATTTTTTTTCTGTGGACTGAATTACAGCCCAGTATAACTCAGTTTTCATTGTAAGATCTTCCATACATTTTCTTACTTTTAGGTGAGTGAAGACTGGGGGAGGGGAAAATATAAAACAAAACATAGAAGTGTATGAATATATCTTGATTTATTTTGATCAGCTGTAATTTGACAGTAAAAAAATATTGGATCAGTTACCTTAGCTGGCTATGGTTGAAAATTTGCCTTAATATAGAAAATTTGCCATAATATAGAAAATTTCCAGTTCTGCTCCCCTTTGTAATTAGGGGCACTTGGAGATATAGAAAGGATTCAGGGTCATTCTGTTTCTTGCATAGGAATTGAGGTTTTTGAGCTGCTGGTGTGTGGATGGTTCCTCACACTCTCTTTTCCATAAATGAAGAACTCTGTTTAGGATCTTAGAGATTTTCTTTTGCTAGTGAAGGAACTGCTTGAACTCTCACACCTGATATTCTGGGGGAAAAAATGTGGATTGTGGACTGGAGGAGCAAGGGAGAAGGGGAAAAGGAAGAGGGAATGGTGTTCTGGTCCTTCCCTGGAAAAAGCTGGCACTGTATTTATCCCATGGAGTTCCCAACTCCAGAGAAGAGGAGGAGTGCTACTTGCTTGTACACAGAGATGTGTCAGAGGTACTCATCTTGAACTTTGTCCACCTGGTTATTACTGCATCAGGATGAAATATTGGGCAGTGGCTTTCCTTCTGAACAAGGGGAAAATGGAAAAAAAACCAAAACAACAAAACCGAAAACCAAAGGAAAGAACAGAAATAGAATACAAGTGGAGATTTGTCTTACTATGTGAGCTCTGTCTGATGTCTCCCATCTCTCCCCCAGAAAATGCAATTTGGAATGGAGTGTATAAAAGAAAATGCTTTAAGGAGCCTTCACAAATTGTGCAGTGCATTTATTTATCCACATTTCACCCTGACTCATTACACATCATCATGAGGCTCCCCAGGCTATGCATAAAATGAAGAGCAGGCATAAATCAAACTGCATGCAGCTCTTCCCTTCAATGATTTTCAGATTCCGCCCTACCCACTCCTACCCCATAACGGACACAGAGAATATATTTTTTTCCTTATCACTCACAGAAGGAAAACTGTTCCTTATATTATCATTTTTATGATCCAATAACAAAGATAATCCTCATTGCATATGTATTTTAAAGCAGAATATAATTGTGGTGATGCAAGCCATTTTTTGCCATTTTTGATCAAATCTCTTGAGAATTTATCTTTCTAGCAAGTAGTTGATATTAAACTTTTCTGCCAACTTTTAAGACAAAAAGTTTCTGCTTAATAATTCTTGAGTGCTTAATCCCTCTGCCTTTCACTCTATGTATGGAAAAGAATCCAACCTTTAAAGTGTGCCACCCAAATGTATCTTTTTTCCTTTCCTGTGGGCAGAGTATATAAAAAATAAATTCTCTTGGAGTAGTCTATTGAAATCAGAATTGGATTCAAAGTCTTCTGAGGAGTTCTTTTGCAATCTGTATCTCCAGTAATTTTAACAAATTCCCTGTGGGCGGTATTCTTTCTGCCTCATTTTAGGCTTGTCTCCTGAAACAATCTGTCTAGACTCTTTTATGTTCAATGAAGTGAGAGAGGTTTCCCTGGAGGATGCAGCACATGGTACCTAAGTGAGGCTTCTGCTTTGAATTCCTCCTCAGAGAAACGGGACTTGTCCTGTCCCTTGTCAACACAAGGACATGTTTATGTTTCCTATTTCAGATTTATGACTGGGTAATTTTTAGTCACCTTTTGTCGTCCTTTCGCGTTGAGATTGGTTGCTTTGTTTGGTTTTATTTCCTAATAGAGATGCTGATCTTTTGGGTATTCAAAATATATTATGGAAGGGCTCTGCCTCTGCAAGCCAAGAAGTCAGGGACTCCCCCATGGTCTGTGCAGTTCACCAAATTCCTGACAATGTGCTTCCAAAGGGCTGGAAAAGCCAGGCCAGGGGTGCTCCTGGCCAAAATTTGGGTAAGAAAGCAGAGTGACAAAGTGAATAATTATGATGTGAGAGAAAGGTCTCATCTCAAGGGCATGAAAGGGAACTCCTGATAGACCAAATTTCTTGGCCAAAATTTGGGTAAGAAACCAGTTTTTTGTGGAAAGTGGCAAAGTTTTGATGTGAGAGAGAAATTTCTCATCTCAAGGGCATGAAAGGGAACTTCTAGTAGACCAAATGACCAAATTTCCTGGCCAAAATTTGGGTAAGAAAGCAGTTTTTTTGGAAACTGACAATGTGAATAGTTTTGATGTGAGAGGGAAATGTCTCATCTCAAGGGCATGAATGGGAACTCTTGATAGATCAAATTTCCTGGCCAAAATTTGGGTAAGAAAACAGTTTTTTGGGAAGTGACAAAATAAAGTTTTGATGTGAGAGGGAAATTTCTCATCTCAATGGCGTGAAAGGGAACTCCTAATACACCAAATTTCCTGGCCAAAATTTGGGTAAGAAAGCAGTTTTTTTGAAAGTGAATAGTTTTGATGTGAGAGAGACCTGTCTCATCTTAAGGGCATGAAAAAGAACTTCTAGTAGACCAAATGACCAAATGTCCTGGCAAAAATTTGGGTAAGAAAGCAGTTTTTTGGGAGGGGACGAAGTAAATAGTTTTGATGTGAGAGGGAAATGTCTCTTTTCAAGAGCATGAAAAGGAACTCCTAATACACCAAATTTCCTGGTCAAAATTTGGTAAGAAAGCAGTTTTTTAGAAAGTGGTAAAGTTTTGATGTGAGAGAGAAGTGTCTCATCTCAATGGCACGAAAGGGAACTCCTAATACACCAAATTTCCTGGCCAAAATTTGGGTAAGAAAGCAGTTTTTTGGGAAGAGACAAAGTGAATAGTTTTGATGTGAGAGAGAAGTGTCTCATCTCAAGGGCATGAGAGGGAACTCCTGATACACCAGGAAGGAGGATGCTGCTGCTGGGCTTCACCCAAGGCAGACTGAAGTTCGTTATCTTCTTCTTCTTTTTCCCTTTCTGGTGTTGCTCAGTCTCAGTGTGGAAGAAAGTGAAGATTTAGTGAAAATGACAGGCAAGGCTGAGGGGAGGTAAGGTCCCCTCTCAGCTCCACTGACTGATGAGTTGAGTCAACATGAGTTAAGATTCAGCTTTGTCATTGAAAAGGAATTATGTGAGCAGAGAGGAGGGGCAGAAATGACAAGAGACTCCCCCAAAACCATTGTAAGTGTCCTTTGCTGAAAGAAAGATGATTCTTTCCTGCACAGGCACCTCTTAGGACTTGTTGTAGGGCATGTTTGTTCAGCAGCTCATGGGTTTTGCCCATGGGTTTTTCCCAGCACACATTTTACATGTCAGCAGAGCTGACAATTGCATCTCGCTGTTGTTCAGGTTGGTAAAAATCATCCAAAATTGTAAATATTAATTAACACTGTTCTCCACCCAGTGGATACTCAGCCTGTATAGATCAGGAGGATTTTTTTTTTAATTTATTTCTGAAGACTATTACAAGAAATACTCTTTTCCACACCATTTTGTGGTGGTACTTGGAAAAACTGTTGAATTCTACTTGATCAATGCTGATCTCAGTAGTAAGTGTTTTGCATTTTTTCCATCTTTTTTTTTTAAGATAAAAATAGCTAAGCACTTTTTCCAAATGGAGTGTGGCATTTATTTAAAGCCTTTGGGTAAAAATGATTCTTTTTAATATAAAAATCTGTACATGGCTACATCTAGCAATTTTGAGCAAAGTCAGAATAATTACAACTCTAGAAACTTAAAATGTTGCAGTAGAATATAAAACAAAAGCAGGTGATCAAAACCTGTAGTTGTAAGGACTTTCATTTTCTTACCAGTAAAAAATCATCAGCTTAGGTAATGATAAAAAGAGATTCTTCAGGTTTTATGTAATACACTCCCCTCTCTACATTTTTCTTTTGATAGCATGATTGAAAAAAAAAATTACCTATACTGTATATGAAGCTGGAATAATGGTTAACAATCACCTACTTCTGTTGTCCTGTACCACTGAATAACTGAAAAAATTTTGGAGGAGGGCTCAACACCCAGGCTTTTCCTTTTGCTCCCAACTTTCCCAGCTATTAAGACAGATTGCTTCTTTTTGCAGCTCTGTAATACACTGGCTGTCTCTTTGGTGTACTTTTTGAAAGAATAAATGCTCTCCAAAAGGAATTACTGCCAGGAGGGAGAGTTCTTCCCTTGACAGCTCCTTGAGCCCTCAGCTGGGGGAGAGTTGCTGATGCTGACGCTAATTCAGCTCACAGAGGTTCAGGCAGCCACCACTGAGCTTCCAGGCCCACGTGGATTTTCAGACAATAAAGGCCAAACAAATAGATGTCTGCATCTAAATTTGCTGGGTTGAAGATTGTACAGGAAAGCTTCCATCAGAATTATTTGTTGATTTATTCTGGTTCAGCTTGCAGCTGTCCACTGATTCAGGTCACCCTTCTTGGGAGAGGCACTGTCTCATTTTTCAGCTCTGTTTCCACAGTTGGACAAGACGGAGCCTCAGTTTATAATAAATCTGAGCAATTTAGATAATAGCTTTGATTGCTTTAGATTAGAAGGGCACTTTTAAAAATTGCAGATTATATGTAAATACAAAAATATTATTTATATGGAAAAAACAGGAATAAACAGATGTTATGAAAAGTCAAAGCTATCTCAAACACCAAGTTTGCTGGAGAAGGCTTTCTGAAGATGCCATTATTTTCACTGGAGAAATCTCTTACAGGATCCAGTTCTTATGTTAGATCAGGTCTCACCAGTTATAGTCATCTGCTCCCCCATTCACTGCTGCTCTGCTTCACAAATCTGTGAGGTCTGAACCATGATGGATATCTAATATCCTTTATGTTCACTTAAAAAGCACCCCACCCCACAAAGCTTTGAAGAAATTTAATGTTTCCAAGTATAATTTGGCATACTTTTGCATGGTAAACATAGTAGAGCTAATTTGTTCATAAAACTGCTGTTTCTGGAGATCAGCATGTGTAGGCAAGAATGATTAGGTGATTTTTAAAGGCTGAAGGCAGATACTATTAATGTATTTAATTTTGCTTTAATAAACTCAGGTAGAACACGTGGATGAACTTATGCTGCTTGTATTAAAGTGGTAAATATAAGAGTATTGCAGATCCTAAAGAAATTGTTTGTATTATATATGCTGTTCTCTACTAAATGTCTAACACCAGACTGCTGTCATATTTCTACAAGTTTCCTCAATGTTATTTAAGTAATAACAATTTCTCTCAAGTTCAGGATACCAAATACTTCATTTCAGTAATTTAAACTGAACAATATATAAATCCACACCTGCATCTGTAATTTTTGGGCTAGGTATACTTGATAAAGTTTTAATATTTCAGTGTACAAAATTTTATTTGAAAACCTGCAGCTCAGTCATGTAAAGAAGTTATTCAAATGACATTAAATATGACATTTTTTCTTTGCAAGATTAGGAACTAATTTTCTTCTGGTGTCTTGACAGGATCTTTGAAGGAAACCACTTTTGACAGAGGTTCATGTCTCCTCTTCCCGTCAATACTGGCATAACAAAGCCATGTAACACTAACTCTTTATTCTGTTTAAAAGCCTAATTTTAAAACAGCAGTTTGCTTCTTCCCCCTCTGTGTGATCTGCTCTGCTGTGATGCAGAAGAAACAGTTGACACTTGCATGCTTTTTCAGTGATAAATCATGATCTCTATTGATCAGTACCACTCAGCTCATAGCCCAACAGCAATGTTTTTCATTTTAGTCTGGTACAAAGAAGGGAAAAATCTTCCAAGTATTTGGTGTTTCTTTAGAAACATTTGGAAATCTGCTTGGGAAGTTGGCACCAAATTAAGTTTGCTAACATTACAGGTAAAGGAGAAAATTGATCTTGAAAGTGTAAAGAAAACAGAGGTTTAATTACTTGCTTTTTGTGGCTGTTGAAATGTAACTTTTTGAAACAGCCTATCATTGCTGCACATAAGAGTGCCTGGAAGTGATTTTCTGTTTTCTTTCCATCATTAATGGCTGCAAAGCTGAGTAGAAGCGAAAAACAGAATCTATATTAATGTGTGCTGGAATTCCAAACAGGTGTATTTCAAGTGCAAGGGTTTTCATCTTTTCCTTCATTGAAAAATACTTTTTAAAGTGCCACAGGGAGGGATATGTGGATATGGTGTGGTTTGTGGGTATGTGGATTAACATGTGGATACGATCTGGTTTTAGAATTTTGTGCTTGAGCTGCGTCACATGATAAGGAGGCACTAATTTTCTCAGAATTCATACTTCATAGAAGTTCTGAGAGTGAATCATGTGGACTGCAGAGCTCTTGATCCAATATGTCTCCATTTCAGAAGTTTTTACTTGCTGAGTCTGGTCTAAAAAGTAAATCATTAGGATTAACTATTATTTAACATTGTAGTCCATTAAAAGTATCTCATTCAAACAGCAGGAACAATATTATACAAACTGTCCAAAAGTTACAAATAAACAAATGATTAAATTACATAAAGTTTGAAAAATAGCAGTAATCCAAGTTATTAGCCAATAATAATAAAAAAAAATAGGAAACATCAGTATAACTGAATTATCAGCTAAAACCTTACTGTGTTTATCCATGCCTATGACAAAGAAGTGGATGAGAAATAATGAATAAATTAAAAATACATGTTCCAGAAATACATGTTCCAGAAGCTTCTACCAGCCCAGACCCCCAGTCTAGATGGAACTAGATGGTTTTTCCCTTTAATTGAATTCCTCTTTCAATCTGGTTGGTGTTTTCAACTGCTATTTAAAAGACTTGTCTCCAGGGAAACGAGATCTCTGTGGGACTGAGAGACTCTGACTGACAAATTACAGCGTGGCTGTAGTCAGAAAAAGTGACTCTGGAAAAATGACACCGTGGGCTTCCATATTTCTCCTTCTCTGGGACTTCCAGCTGCAACTGGCCCAGCTGGCAAGCCAGGCAGGGATTTTTCTATTATTGGTACTCTTAGAAATGAAAGGGTGGGACTGTTTTTAAGTTAAGAAGGATTTATTGTTTAGATAAGTATTAGTCTCAGAGGCTGTGAGATTTTAGAGGAGTAAGTATTTGGTTCTAGTTTAAGTGCAGTAACTTTTTAAACTAATTGACAGTTGTTACAGGAGGGGTTTTTTTTTTTAACTCATTTATTTTACTTCTACTGTACTGTGGATACTTTGACTTAATGGGCTTTAAGCTTACATGTACACATACGCTTTTATTATAACTTCCAAACCTTTAGAAGTTTTAATATATATATTTGGAAGCTATAATATATGGAGAGACCTTTTAAACTTCTAAACTGTACAACTACACCCTTACATTATAACTTTTTACTATGTTATTGTACAGTTTCTCACTTACTTAAGGCATATTCTTACTTATAACTATAGAAATATGTTTATGATCTTTTTCTTTAATATGTATGTATTGTATTTTTATATTAATTTAAGCTTCTTCTAAGGTTGTAGATCAAATACTTCAGTGTTTGTGGAAGTTTTTGCTTTTCTGATTCCCACATTTTTCCAGCTGCCAGGATTTTGGCCCAGCATGGGAACACAGAAATGAGCTCTGGTTCTTCCTCTCACTGCCAGCAGTGAGACCCGAGGGGGTGGTGTTGCCTCTGGTGTGCAAGGCAACATTCAGCTGGGTTTTCCGAATTTTTAAACAGGAAATTTGATTTTTGCTTGTTTGTGGGCTCTCTATATTTCACACCACCTAACTCACACTGATCCTTGGTTAGAACAATGTGTTATTTTTTCCTTTCTGTGATTATAGCTTGATGCAAGTCTCACACAGAACAGGTTAAGTTTGGAACGTCTTTCTTTACAGATCAGCAACTTTAAATAGCCTTTTCCCCATTTGACAGTGCAAAAGGAATGTTTCTCCCATGTGTGGGCACATATGTGAACTACTTCATGTATGAATTAATTTTTTCCAGGAAAACTGTTGGTAGTGTTTTGAAATCAGGTAACCTCAGGAGCTGGGAGTGTTGCTCAGTAAGCAATGGCACAAAAAGTCTGGTTTGTTCATGCTCTCTCATGATTTTCCCTCTGGGAGAACCCCTTATGCAGCTCAGCAAATGATGTATATAGATTTACTTTTGTATTTCTCAGTGCCTTTCAGGTTTTTATAGAAATAAAGGTTTAGGCCATGTGGCCTGAGAGTTTTTATGGTCAACAGGAGCTCGTTCCCCTGCCTTGGGTCAGTCAGAAGCTGATTGGAAATGGCCTTGTGAGCTGGACAGGTGAACTTCACCCTCGTGGTTGAAGAGTGGCCAGAGGAACTTGACCTCTGGTGTAGAGCTCTGCTGGGTATTTTTCATCCTGACCTCAGCTCAATAAGTGTGCTGGGCCAGCAGATCAGCAGACTGAATTAATATGAAGCTAGCCTTGATTTTCTGCAGAAACAAGAAGAAGAGGTGGAGAACTTGCCCTCTGTGCTGTGGGCAGATGAAGTGCAGCTTCAGGCACTGGCTGCGTTCTCCTCAGCACAGAGGGGATGGTTGGTACCCTGAATGCCTGTGCAGGGACAGTTGCCTTCTGGAAAATAGAACACCTGCTTAATAGAGCACTTTTTAATGCTTAGGTTGGGTGAAGCTTAATTGTACTTAACCATTTCAAGCCAGGAAGCAGACATTTTTATCAAATTCAATGAGCTTTCTGTGTTTTATAAACCAGTGGCAACATACTAATGATAGCAATTCTGTGTCTCTGTTCCTTTTACTCATTTAGAAATCTATTATCATAAACCCCTTTTTGTTTTATTTTTCAATCAACCATCATCAGACATTTTATATTTTAAATTTCTTCACATGAGCATACCATTATTCTAAAATGATCCTTTCTGCAGATGAGTGTTGCACTAAAATTTCCCCTGATTATTACTTTTGACATCAGTACTTTATTGAATTAGCTGTTTCCAATTTAATTATACTTGCTTCATTGTCTAGGTCACCTTTTAAACAAATTCATATCAGTATGAAATTGCTGTTATTACTGAATTGGACTGTGATGGCTCTATGCTCATGAAGAGAATTTCTCTTTTGTTCACATTTAGAAAAGTTGAGTTAAGATTAATTTATTAAAATGGTTTATAAATGTATTATTTCTGCTTGTAAAAATGGATCTAAATAATGTTTGCTTGTTCAGTTTTTAAAAAACATATGTGAAACAGTATTATTAAGACATCCTTAGTTTAATTACTGTTCATTCCAGAAAGTGAAAAGGTAAAGTATAACTTTTCTATTATTTTATTTCTGAGATATACAAAATGTTTGAGGGCTTCATTGAATCAGGCAAAGACATTTGTCCTTGAAGGGCATAAGGTACAGAGAACTTTTCCAGTTGATATTTAAACCTCCAAGCCTTCCTACTAGACTTGGATGAAAATATCTCACTCACAGTTGTTTTAAAATGAGATTTTAATCTCAGATGTGGCATAACAAACACTGGTCATAAATAACTGAACCAAGATGTAGAACACGTTCAATGATAGAACTATAATGACAAAATAAATGCTAATTTTAATAAAACATGTTGGTAAATCAGATTCCTTATAAACGTCTTTATAATCCCATTATCCTCTCCAGTTGAGACATGCTTTTTAATAAGGTTGTATAGAGGATTGTAACAACTTGCATTAATAAAACTAATGCCATTTATATGAACTAAACCAAGTGTTGCTACCACCAGGTGGTCAACTAAATGTTTATTTTTTTTAATTTCCATTGTAGATGTCATATCTGCAGAGCTTTGGTGCAAAGAAAATACAGGTTTGTATAAATATCAATTTTTTAGCTTGCATGAGTTTGCTCAAATACACTGTTTATATATGACTGTGTTTCTTTCAACACTCTTCATTGTAATATTCCCATAGCCTATTAAAATTTTAAAGGTTTGGATTTTTTTCATGGCAGAAATATATATGAATGAGTTTATATGTATAAATATTTATGTGGTGATGTACATGTGAGAGGGGCTAATCTGATTTTTATTTATGCCTCAACATATGTTATACATGAGATGAAAAATTGTGTACACAGGTGTGGTCTAGGGACTGTCCCTGTCTTCTTTCTCTGTCTCTCTTTTCCCCTCTTTGCTTCCTTTTCTATCCCTTTACATAGGAACTCTCATCTTTCTTTATCAGTTAACAGTTCTCAGATAGAATACTCAGATATATTCTCAGATTTATATTATATTATATTATATTATATTATATTATATTATATTATATTATATTATATTATATTATATTTCAGATATTATAATAATCTCAGCTGTATAAATGGCCTTTTCCATTTATTTTTACCTGAGAAATTTATCATAAAGAATCCTCCCTGACTCCCCCTTGTACAGCAGGACAGAACAACATATGATATCAATTTTAGAGTGCAGAAGTCTACAAAGTGCTGGCTTTCAGCTGGGCCTAATTTAGGAGCCAGAAAGATAAGCTGAAAAATCTCTTATAGAAGACATTAAAAATGAAAGCTAGCCAAGGCAGTGAGGATGGGATGTCACGTTACAGGGGCCTGGAGTGACAGGGTGGGGGAATGGCTTCCCACTGCCAGAGGGCAGGGTTAGATGGGATACTGGGAAGGAATTCTTCCCTCTAAGGGTGGTGAGACTCTGGAACAGGTTCCCCAAAGAGCTGTGGCTGTGCCTGGATCCCTGGAAATGTCCAAGGCCAGGTTGGACAGGGCTTGGAGCATTCTGGGATAGTGGAAAGCGTCCCTGCCCACAGCAGGGGGTGGGATGAGATGGTTCTTTTGGTTCCTTCAAACCCAGGCTGTTCTATGATTCTGTTATTGCTGAGATGTTTTGCATGGTTTAATCCCTCCCAAAGAGGTTGTTCTAAACACTGTTGCTGCACATTGATGGGGTATAAAACATCCTCTAGCTCATGGTATGTCCTTTAGCTCTGTGCAGTGGCCTGCTCAGAGCATCTGCAAAATGGAGACATGTTAACAGCCAAAGTGAGTGGCAGGGTCTGACTGTCCTCCCCTGTGACTGAGCCTCAGCATCTTGAGGCCCTCAGGTTTCCTTTCACTGCCTCCCACATTTATTTATCTGCAGGAGGGTGTGAGCAAGGCCTGCCCTGCTTCAAGAGACCCAGTCCAATGGATTTAGTGGCACCTGGACTGGGACCTCTGTACCAGTGTAGCCAGGGATGAGCGCTTCTGTGGAAGCAGACAGAACTCTTGTTCTTGGTCCCTGGTCCAGCTGGGGTTTTGGGACACGTACATCCCCATGGGAGGTGCAGAATCACCTGGCTGCATTGTGCTGACTCTCATTTAGATAAAGCCACATGGAGCCTGGCAGACATTTCCATATGTACCAATGTTTGCCAAGGCCACTAAAAAATCACTTGGGACTGATGGGCACATTATTAACCACTTGATCTTTGGTATTTGCTGTATATCCCATGAGCTGGGAAAGCACTTTTTTCTTATGGAGCCATTCTCCCTGCTGTCAGAGAGCTGGATCTGAGAGAACCAGAGAAGCTCAGCAGTATTTCCAGTGCTGAGCTTGAGAAAGATGTTGTGAAAACATCGTAGTGCTTTGCAGGAAACTTTGACGCTTCATAAACAGTAACAACAGTGTCTTTGAAGATGTCTCTTCTGAATTCATGAGAAAGTTTGAAGATGGGTGGAAATTTCTTCTAAGGGAAAAAAAAATATAAACCCAGCATTTAATTTACATTGACACAATTCATTTGACAATTCAGTCTTAATAATAGACTAGGGTATGCTGTTAGGTTATGTTATGCCAAATCATATTTTAAGGAACAAAGCCTTTTCAGTCAGCAGCTGCTGAGGTTTGAGGGAACAAATTAATTTTGGAAACTGTGTGTTAATATTTGTCCAAAGGCAAAGTTGTACAGATCATCTGTTTTCTGGGACATCTAAAAATATTATATGTTATGAATTAGAAGAGAAATAAACTTCAAAATGTCAAAATCTCATGTAAACCAGAAATTCTCCTCATCAATCAGCTCTGTTCAATGTGTATCTTTTGACATTTTTGCAGCCAAGGAAGAGACCCTTTATCAGCATCCCAAGTCCTCATGGAAAGGACTTAAAACATCATCCTAACAGGACTTGCATCATCAACATCAAGCAGGAACTGACCAGGTAAGACACAGGAGAGATCCTGCATTTAAAAACCACAATAGTGATATCTGCAGAATCTGAAAGTCCTGAAATGGGGATTAAGAAGTACAAACTTGAGATTTTGTGTAAATAGAGAACTTGCAGCTGATATGGCTTCTGCTTATTAAAGTCTCTGTTCTTTATGGGAGCAAAGGGACTGGTGTGCCCAGAGAGGCAGAGAATGCACCTGGAACAGCACTGACCTCACAAGCTGCATGTGGGGCTGCTGTGGGAAATGGTCTTGGGTCACTGATACAGCCTGGAGTAAGCTGGAGCACAAGGGGATGGGGTACTCCTTTTGGACAAGTTTATTTTCTTCCTCTAACTTTGAGAGTGCCAGAATACTTTAGTAAAAGACAGACAATAAAGGAAGTAACACACAAGAGACAACTTGCCAGAAATTTTGCTAAAATAATAGATATTGAGAATGAAAATAATATAATAACGTGCTTTGGGGAATCATACAAGGGTCAGCACTACCAACCTGACTTAACACTCAGCAACAAATAAGCTGGTTTATGTTGGGTTCCCTCATGGGGAGTTTGTTTGGATAAATACTCTAATTTCAGTGGTGAAAATATTGAATAAAAACATAGCCTTGATTGGATGCCTAGTGTCTTCAGACTTAGGGAGAGATTTAATAAATGAGGCCCTGCAACTTTTATTTAGTGTCTTCAGGTGGTAAATTAACTACAAGTATGCTTCCCTATTGTTCAATGAAAGCAGTAAAAGCAGAGGGAGGATTAAAAGCAAGGCACTAATTTACATCTGAGTAAACGGGCTAAAGAGGCAGAGACCCTATTCTTGGTATATAATAATAATTGTATGAAGTCAGGACTTCATAGAAATTAAATATAGAGTGTATGTTTGAATATATGAACAAACTCCTTTGTAAATCTAATTGCCACGCCACTAAAACCAACATTATTTCATTGCTTTACTTGTAGAATGTTCTTTGCAAGTGAAACTTAGAATAAATTTGGGGGTTTTAGGGCCCTTCATCTGACTACCAGATCACCAACTGATGCAGAGAAACATCTGTCCACTCAAGTCAGCCCTGGCTGGCAGTTAAAGCAGTGGGATAAGAGTTTTATGTGGGTTTTCTTTTTCATGATTCATGCTGCACAAGAGAAGAAAGAAAAGAAAGAATTCCCTTTGCTGTGCTGCCCTTTGTTTTTGGTGGATGTGTGAGAAGGGGCTTTGCAGGAGGGGATCTGGACAAGATCCAGCCTGGCTGGGAAATGGGCAAGGGTAGGGAAAAGGTGGAGAGTAAAAGATGTGCAAAAAAACCCTTCCAAAGTGCCTGGGAAATGATCACAAACTCCTTTAGGGTGATTTCTGTGCACCTTCAATGCCTGTGAGCTGTGGTGGGACCTCTGCACAGGCCCCTGCTGTGGAACCTCACAGGAAAGATGAGCACAGAGCTTTTCCCTTACTAGGACAACTCTTGGGACATTTCTGCTCCCCTCAGGCATGTTGTCATGAATTCCAGAGGAGTCCCATCCCTTTTGCTGCTGAGTTCACTGTGGGGGACATGACAGCATAAGCATCTCTTCCTGGAGAAGCTGAACTGAAAAACAACGTGACAGACATGGGGAAAGAGGAAGGTGCAGATGGGACCAAGGGGGGTGGGAGAAGATAAAAATACCCAAGTTACAGAGACAGCCACAATGCCAAGGCTGGGGAGAGTTGGACCATCTGGTTGTGCTGCAGCACCTCTCCATGATCATCTCCTCTCTTTGCTTCTCTTTGTTAGCAAGAGGAGATAAACTGAGTGAGGTGTAAATGAAGGCTTTGGTGTAAAGCAGAGGATGAAGTAGCCAGCATTAAGCAAAGCTTGTTTTATTCCCTGTGATTTGCACAAGCTCTCTCAGCAGTGCAGGCTGTGGCAGTGATTTGCTGCATGCACATTCTTCACTGCAGCAGTGGCTGTTTGCAGCCCCTTCCCTCATGGATGAGTGGGGAATCCCTGGAGCAAAGCTGAGCCTGCTGATGTTTTACATGCCTGGGTCCACTTAAAGCCCACCTGCACGACAGCAGATGACAACTCTCCTGAGCTGTGTGGTGCAGGAAGGCTGAGCCAAGGGGTGCTCCATGCCACCAGGTAGTTCAGAGTGTTCCTGATGGAACACAAGGCCTTTCACTGCTGGCTTGCCTGTCTTGGTCCAGAACACCAGCCAGAGCTAAGTTTGCATGGCATAAATGTGCTAAAAATGGTTTCTTTTCCTCTGGTCTGCAGGACAGCTGACAGATTGTAGCTGTGGCTGCAAGGAAGAGTGATGATCCTGTGCTCATGGCACATAAACCACCCAGAGTGACTTCCTTAGATGCCACCAGGTCACCATGGACATGGTTTGGCGCCTCCAGGTAGGAGCTTGCAGTGCCACTGCCTCTTCTGGAGCTCCTGCAGAACAAAGAGCAGCCCTAAGCCTCAGTCAGTCTGGCACATTTAATGGGCTTAGGGAAGGATGGTGAGAGAAGCATTTGGGAAGCACAAAATAGATCCAAAAATCATCTTCATGCCCGGAACTGCGGTTTGAGTGTTTGCAAGAGAACAGAAATTTTACGTGGAGACAAATTTTGAGCAAAACAACCGTGGGGAGAATGTGACAACTCAGCAGAGCTGCTGCCAGGCTGATGGCAGAGGGGAGTGCTGGGTGCACCTTCTGCCTGTAACTAAAAGTGAAGCCTGTGTGCAAGGGATGCCATCCCTGAAAGAAGCCCTGCATTATTTAGCATTTGACATGCAGCATTCTAAGTTGGTTGAATGACAGCCACAAAAACATGGTGCATTGTTCATAACAGTCAGGTGTCAGCAAAATGGATTGATATCTAATAGGGAGCACTGTTGGGTTCAATTGAATGGAGTAAATGTTCTGTAATAGCTCTCTGAAGTTTCTTGCAGTTTCCTCTAGTGGTACCTGAGAGAAGTAAAAATATATGTGTTAATACAGATATTAAAGAATTAGCAGAGTACAGATATGAAAATTTCCTGTCTAGGAAGATCTATTGGAGCCATAATTTTGTTCACTGGTTCCAGTCCTTCTTGACAGGATGCAGATTTCTATACTTATCATCAAAATATTGCAAAAATGCTTAAGGAAAGATGCAGCTGCCACAGGGAATGCAGTTCTTTGTTAGACTGACCATAATCATGTCAAGGCATTAGGAACAAATGGAATTTCTTTATCCTAAGTCAGCAAAGTTAACAAAAACTTAATATATTTTATCATGCTACTAACGTGAATTTGCATTAATAGAATAGGAAAAAAAAAAATCTCTGGCCTCTTATTCAAGACTTCTAAAATAGCAAGGCCTATATTACCTTGAGGATAAGAGCTCTGCACAAAACTCCTTTTGCCCATAAGAACAGTTTGCTGCTGTCATCAAATTCTGCTGCTGACACAGACCCAGATGAGCTGTCCTTGCTTTGCTGTTTAGTTCATATATGTTTAAAAAATCTGCCAAACTGTCAGTGAAGGTTTCTGTTTCGTGATAATGCAGTGGCCTTCTTAGTTTAAATCTAAGCAGAAATCTGAACAAACCCCTCCCAGTCACACAGACTCCCTGTCTTGTGTGCAGAAGTTAGTGAAGTGATATGAGAAATTTTAAGTATCTTTTAAACACATCCATGTGATCCTCTAACTTGCACATATTTCAGGTAAAATAAAATCTCCAGTATGTGCTCTGGCACTCAGGAATATGATTTGGTTTGTTTTCTGGTGTGACTTTAGCTTTATCAAGAGTTCTGTCTTTACAAAGCACTGGCATTTGATTAGGTTTTTTTTGGCTTGACTTTGTTCCATGCCATCTCTATTGTGATACAAAGGTGTCATTAATTAAAACAGTTGTCCTGGAGATGCTTTCATTTGGGAACTGCTCCTGGTAAGGTCTCAATTTGCACCAGTGTGATGTACATAAAAGGTTAGCCTTAAATAAAATTTTCAACCTATGGAATTCAATGCCTTGATGGAAATACACCCCAAGAAAACTCTGCCATCAGTGGTGATAGTGAGCACAATCTGAATTTCACCTGAAATAGCTTTGGTCTTGAAATCAATAGCAGAGAACTTTGTGTCCTTGCAGGCACCCATTGTTGGACAAAGGATTAGGACAATAAATTTTTGCCTCACATGATCCTTGGATATGCTATAGGAGTGAGTGATGCAGAATGCTCCAACCTTTGCTGCAGCAGCACAAAAAGCAGACCCAGAACCATGCAAAGAAGTAATGGAAACTGTTGGGTTTGCATATCTTAGGCAGAGCAGCAAATTTGCTGTGTCTGAATCATAGTTGAGGTAATTAGAGAGCAATCAGCAGTGAGCTATGGCAAGAGCTGAACAGCAGAAATCCTTGGGGGAACTGTTGGGTCTATTTTAACCCATGTACAGATGCACAGACCTGGAATGCTGGGGCAGAGCTTGTTCAATTTACTTACCTTGAGCTGGTGCTTTTGTTGGGCTTTGCAGACAATTTCTGTTTGGGAAGCAGAGCCTTGATTACTATTGATAGTCTGGGCCTTGCTAAGTAAACAAGACCTTTTATTTTGTTTGACAGCTGAGATATTTTTATTGCTGGTTTCTGAATTCTGTCACTGTGAAAGATCAAAGGAAAATAAAAACCCTCTCTTGATTTTGCTGCTCTTATGGGTTTTAAGAATTTGAATATGCTACTCTTAGTGTTATCTGTGATCCCACCTGTGTCCTGAATAGAAGAAATAGATGCTTGAGGTGGTTATTGTATTTGGTGATTCCTACTGTGCTTTTGTAGCAGACTAACTAAGATGGGTTGAGATATTTCTGATTTACAGGCTGAGAGTTAGGGTTGGTCATCCTGGAGAAGAGAAGGCTTTGGGGAGACCTCAGAGCACCTCCCAGTGCCTGAAGGGGCCCCAAGAGAGCTGCAGAGGGACTTTGGGCAAGGGCCTGCAGTGACAGGACAAGGAGGAAGAGTTTTAAACTGAAAGTGAGTAGATTTATATCAGGTATTAGGAAGAAATTCTCCCCTGTGAGGGTGCTGAAGCCCTGGCACAGGGTGCCCAGAGAAACTGTGGCTGCCCCTGGATCCCTGGAAATGTTCCAGGCCAGATTGGACAGGACTTGGAGCAACCTGGGGTAGTGGGAGGTGTCCCTGCCCATGGCAGGGGGGTTGGCACTAAGTGATCTTTATGGTCCCTTCCAACCCAAACCATTCTATGGTCATGAGAAAAGGGGAGATTGAGAGATGGATGTGATGTTTTCATAAAGATATCTGTATCAGAGGATAGTGGTCCACACAGCAATCTGGCTAGGTACAAGATATTAAATCAGATATTAAACCTCTTTTGAACTTTGAAGTTTTCTTTTATCACTGTTATGAAGAGAAATACTGGAAGTTCATGGGAGGAAACAGAATTGTTTGTATGTCATGAACACAAATGTGGTTTGAGATTTGTATTTTTCCCCCAAAATGACAGCAAGAGGCCTTACAGATGCATCTTTAAAAGCTCAGAAGTCGAGTTACATGCATCCTAAATAGCAGAAAATTACAGAAACAGTAGTGTTATGATTTTGTGGCTTTTCCTGAATCAGCTCCAAGCTGACACTGCAGATGCCAGAAGAGACTGATTAGTATGAATATCAACACTGTAGCTGAGATACTTAAAATAAGGAACTGAGGAATTGTCAAAGATAGGGCTGGACAAAATAATGGTGAGATTAAAACAATCATTAATACTGAAATGCTCAAGTGGGATAAAAGGGGCCATGAGCATTAGGGTGCAGCTTCCCATGAAGCCTTAATACCCTTTTTGTAATTAAGAAGCCATTAGCAAGCTAAATGCTGGGCAGTGTTATTGTAACTCCCACATCATGTCAGTTAAAACACCATTAACACGTTTGATGCACTGTGAGGTAAATCAGAGATAAACTGCTCAGGTCTAAGAACATGAATTTATCTTTTATCCTTTTACAGAATTTGTGTGTGTGTCTGTTTTCAGTTCCAGTGCTCCATGGGAACACCATGTTTTTCCCCAAGTTTCCAGTTCACAGTGGTTTGGATTGAAACTGGGAGGGAAAGGTTCAGTTCTGGGTCCTGTTATAAGCTTACTCTGTGATGCTGTCAGTCATTTTTTTCCTCCAATAAGTCTGTCCTTTTTATGTGTGGAAAAGAAAAGAAAAACAACATAGTGACTACTATATAAAGAATTTGGAGTATTAGAGGTTAAAAGTGTTGTTATTCAGTTATATCTAGATATATATACACGCATATGAGTATGTTAACACCCAAACCACTGAGCTTCACACTTTGACAAAGTGTCCATCTGTTTCCTACTGCTTTCAACAAGATACTCTCATTTATTAACATAAGCAGAAATGGAAGCAATTGCATTGCTAGTTTTAGCTTAAGATGTTAATCTGATTCCAAGTTTCCCATACAACATTATGGGTCAAAATATTGAGGGAGTTTAAAATATGAATATACCCCCTGGATTTTACAGAAAAGTTGGAACATACATTAACAGAAATTAAAAATGGATCTAAAGATCTGTGAGTCCCAAAGATACAGATCAATCACAAATTAATAAAATAGTTCAAAAGCATGCACAGGGATAGTTCTTACATTGATCTTAAAAAGCAAATCAAGGGTTTCAAGCAGAAAGCAGGAGGAAAAGGGGGCTTAGATGGGGACAGCTGCATTTGATACTGTACTACATATATTTTAATAAAATAAATGTAATGGTTGTTCAGTGTGATAGAATAGGGATTAAATGGTACATGTTTCACATGTATAAAAGGCTTTCAAAATGCAGCAGTATTTCTTAAGTGTAAGCCTTTCTGGTGGCTTTGGATGGAAGAGGGTGGCAACAGTTCAGTAGTCTTGAGCTTGAGATTTATTTCTCCATTTAATTTCTTCGTTAATTAGTTCATTTCACTAACTAGCCATTTATGTGATGGATGATTCTTTAAGCAAATGCAACAACAGGCATGCAAGCTTGGAAATAGTTTTTTAAGAAGATCTGCCAATATTGCAGTTAGAGGTTTCAGGGATTAGTGATTAGCTGATTAATAAGTACATTTATGTTCAAAATGACAACAGCCTGTGGTATTGAGATGTCTGGAGTTCACTGTTAGCACTTGGTTTTTCAAGCTGGAGAATTGCCTAAAAGGTACCTAACTTAGCATGCTGTCAATAAATAGGTATGAGGCTTTATATATTACTTGAAATAATATATCAATCACAAAGTAGTCAATAGTCAAGGGAAGTAGAGGAGACTATAATTGATTCTAAGAAAATATAGAACAGTGCCCAGAATTACTGTACAAAAAAAAGCCAAATAGGTTACTTTCACTTTTCTCTTTATGCCAAAAAGTGTTTTAAAACCCCTGTGGCTTTAGGGAGTGAAAACCTGGACCCACCAAAGTCAAAGGGAGTATTGATATTAAATTCAGTACAAGCAGGATCTCACCTCGGGCTCAGGCTCTGGGAGTTCAGCAGGCAGAAAAAATGCAGGCATTTAGCTCTTGATTTATGAACTATATCTTGCCATGTCAGATTACTGGATTACTGCTGGTTTATGTTAACAAAGACAGGTTGCTGAAAGCCCCCTGATTGCTGTCATTTGAGCACAACCCCATCTCTGTTCCCTCCTAGGAACATGGGATTTACAGAATGGATCCAAGCAGTTGTGAAGTGCATCAGTATGGAAACAGATATTACACAGCAGCACTGATAAAGTTCAAGCCTGTAACTGCTGATAGCCAGAATAAAAGGTGAGTGTGCTAAGGAAGAAAGGAGATCCTGTCCTATTTTCTCTCACAGTCTTTCTTCAGCATTCCCTGTTGGAGATGTGGGAAGTAGTTTAAGCAAATGTGTTTGGACACTGTGTGGCATTTCTTGTTACTATAAGCTTTTAGCAACACCATTCTCCACTTCCTCCCCTTTTTACTAAAAGTATGAAGCAAAACAGCAAATATCTAAGTCCTTGCTAAGGGAGATGGACAGCCCTGTCCTCAACACACTGGATTCGGGGATGCTGTGGAAGTTTCCATGCAGCCGATGTACCAGTGGGGCTGAGATATTCCAGCAAGACAAGCTGCAGAAAGGAATGGTGGTTGATCACTTCTTTCTAACAGTCTTGAGTTCCTGAAACCCAGCCCTGTGTCAGCTAGGTGAGGGTCAGGGCTCTTGTAGCACTTGTGTCTACGCCTGCCTGTCAGACACAGGCAATTTGAGCCACATCCTGTACCAACAATCCCTAGAATCTCTCTGATTTAAACCCCTCCCTTCCCAAACCTGTTTTTCTGACCCATTTCTTGAAACCTGCAGCTCCTCTCCAAGTTGGGTGGCAAGGGCAGGTAGATGTGAGGCTTGCTCTGTGCTGCTCGTGCCCAAGGTTGCAGCTGCAGAGCTCTGCTATAGAACCATGAGGTGGTTTGGGTTGGAAGGTGGCACAGTTCAGACAGAGACAATGCAAAGCAACACACTCCATTTTCAGAAGGTTTCAAACCTGTTTTTATTATAGCATGCATGCTTTTTATACATTATTACAAAGCTCATAAGTTTACACTTTACTCATTGGTCACCAGAGACAAATAAAGTGCTCCTTGGAATAGGCACTTGCAGGTTTCTCTTATTTATCCTTCTTTCACTCTTGGTTTCTATATCAATGACCTTGGTAGAAAATTCTTTAAGGGGTAAACATGGATCCTCTTATCCAGCTTCTCTCTGGCTCACAGAAGTGGCTGTAAAACCTCTTCCCAGGAAGGGATTTTAAAGCTCATTTCTGCCATGGTCACCTCTTACTAGACCAGGTTGCTCAGAGCTCCACTCAACCTTTTTGTAGCTTTTTGATGTCAGCATGTGCTGCTTCCCTGGTATTTCTCAGCACTGCCTTACCCTTAACTTCAGGAGCTCTTACCTACTCCAGTTATAAGAGGAATTGGAGAGACAAAAGGAAGCAGGGAAGGGCTGAGAGGTGAGCACTGGTGAGGATCTTTGGTGAAAGAAGTTTGCACATCCTCTTGGTGCACTGCCTTTCAGGTGAGCCTTAGCTGCTGTTACCCACACTGGTGCTTCCTGCTTGTCTGGAACATCTTTGATTTGATTTCATGCAAGTCACCAAATACACAAATCACAGAGCTATGTGAACTCTGTAAATGCAATTTAGTGCTTTGAGTGAAATGTCCCACAAATAACAAAACAATCAGGGAAATGATGGAGTCCTGCTTCAGTTATGGAGTGAGACATTTATTAATAAGTAATGGAAAATAATGATGCAAATAGGATTATCTCTGTCGTGATTGGGGTGAGCAGGAAGCCTGGGTGGGTTTGGTCTTTGGAGAAGGAGTGGAGTTATGCAGAAGAGTGAGTTCAGTCCCTGCTTTACTGTGTGCCCTGAGGGTACCCTCCCTGCTTTCCGAGGTGGTGAGGGAATGAAAAAGAACCCAGAAATGGGGTTTGAAACAGGGAAAACCAGAATTCTGGATAATGCAGTTTGTTAGTTTGCAATTCTGCTTTGCACCATAAATACTAGAGTTGGCATTATTTAAGCTAAACCGTGGTAGAAGAAATATCTTCTTTTCCTTGACCTTTCTGGAATTATTGTGATGATTTTCTTTTAGGAACATGCAGAAAGAAAGGCCATGAATATGGAAATATTCTTATGAACTAAACATATGTTTTTGGATCTAAAATAAATCAAAAATTCTTTGAGCTTAGTAGTGCTTCTGTTGAAAATATCAGATTATTTTGGTCCAGACAAAAATTGAACTTAAGGAATTAAATTAAATTAGCATCTATAAAGTGCCAGATGTTCTATTCATGTATTTTCCTTAAGATATGCATCAAAATTGCAAGTGGATCAGAAGACAGTTGTTATACTAAATTCTAAGTCAATAAACAGATGTGAAGGGGTTTAAAAAATGTTGGGGTTTTTTTTCCCCTTTGTGGAGCAAAATTGAAATGATGAAAATGCAAAGTAGTCCCAGACATTTTTATGTGTTCCTGCAGTTGCATAATTTCTGATTTTTTTCAAAATAATAAATGACAACGAAGATCTTTTTGTATAGCAAAGGATATTTATGAATTGCAGAGAATACGGGAAAGAATTTTTAATGTAAATGCTACAATACTAGTATGCTGTTTATGGCCATCTATATATCTCTTTATACATTTTTATGAGATTTACTATTCTGCATTTTTTTATCAAGCCTTTTTTGTTTGCTTGTGGAAAAATGAATGCAGGTTCTTCAAGTTTGAAAGATTTTTTTTTTTCTTCTTTCCACAAATAGCTTTATCTCCTTCTATTCTAAGAAATACTGCCTAGAAGAGTCTTGTGTTATTGTACTATGCAGATAGAACATGGGATAGGAAGTAAAGAAGATATGGAACAAAAATTTTAAAGCCAGTTTGTAAAATAAGCTTCAAGGGATTTGTAAACCCTTTTACACATTATTTGCTCAGAGGTATCTGTTTTGGATTGTTTTCATCATTTTACAGTCTTATCAGTGAAATCCTAGTCCTGATGTAACTTCTTGGAGCACCTACAGTGTCATAATTCTGTAAGTTTACAGAACATTTCCTCCCCAGTGCCAGTCTAAGCACCATGGAGAGTATTTGGCATCATCATGGTTTTCTGGATGTAAAAAAGGGCTGAGTGATTTATGTGATAAAGCCACTTTGCTTGTTGTATCAATTAATACCTGTTCAAAAGCTCAACCTGAAGCTGATATATTGAGAAATTAACAGATATACAATCTCTAATCCCACTGCATTTGCAGTTATTATATTGTAGATTATTCTGCCCCTAGCAATCAGTGTGTAGCAGGGGATGTCCCAGAGCTACTGGAACAGTAGCTCTGACAGTAGATGAGAGGAAAGCTACCCTCCCAATTGCAAAGTCTCTCCTGCCTCCTGGCAGTAAGGATTAGAAAAATAAATCAGGAAATAAAGTACAGGTTGAAAACCAACACCCCGAAAGCAGAAGAGGTATCACACAAACAAACTTTGTGTGAGTCCTTGGTCTCTGGTTATTAATAAGGAGCTCTGGAGGTTAATTTACTTTCTCAGTGGTGGTTTACTGTGCTTTCCTACGCACACAAGCTCTGCCCTCTTTCCTCTCATTTCGATGGTCTGAACCACATGGACAAATTCTTTTTATTCAAGAGTTAAATACTGTTAAATTCCATAAAAATCCCTGCAGAACCTTTCTTGGCGTAACTTCCAAGAAAGACTTTTGTCCTTTTAGTAACCTGGGGACAGGACCCACCTAACTTAGTTAATTGGGAGAACCCCCAAGAAGCCACCATTACATGGCCTGTTTTGAGGAGTGGTTCCTGAGTTTCATTTTGTTGTGGTGTGTTAAGGAAAGGTTCACTGTCAAAATGATTGGCACAAACTAATCATAAAAAAAAAATCAATATATTTTTCCACTCTAGCAAAATCCTATGAAGAGGAGCCTTGATCTACCTCACCTCAAGCACCTCAGGTTGTAGTAGGTACCCAAACTCATCACTTCTGATGTAAGAGTGGAAGGGAATTAAATATCTGTAACAACACAGATGACAAGTTCTAGCTGTGTGAGAGGAATTTCCAAGTAGGTTCTCCTTGATCAATTATTTTCACAAGACTTAAAGGAATATTGTCCCACAAGATTAAAATACAGTGGGGTGGGTGTGATGGTGGTAGTAGGGAGCCAAACCAAAACCCCAAAACACATGTAATTAAACAACCCCAGCCGATAAAGGATTGGATAATTTAAACAAAATGGCAACTGCTAAGAGAAGCTAATTAAATTCAGTGGGGAGGTAAAGATAGTTAGCTTTAAAAGAAATGTGGTGGTGTAGGTCAAATTGTTGTCTTTCATTTTTACCTCTGAGCTTTCAAAAAAAGGTGTCTTGCTGTAGGACACATCAGAGGTAGATATTGCTGTGTCAACCACGACTTGACATCATAAACATCAAAATAATCCCATGTAAAATCAGATCAATTGCTCTTTGGGCAATTTCAGACCCTGAAACAACATGGGATTTCTCTAATTAAAGGATATATGGTTCCTTTATAAGGTAAAGTTAGTTCACATTTAGCTGTTTTACACAGGTGAATGGAATACAGGCACTGAAAAGCACCAGGTTTACTGTTAAAGGGATCTTTTCTGCTCATCTTGTGAGAAGAAGAGAATATTCCCCCTGTATAGTCTCAATTTTGTGGTGTTTACATAGAACCTCATGGCATCGTTCTGCTCTGTCTCTCCATACCCAGTCTCATATGCTTTGAGAAAGTAAAAGGAGAATTTTAACATTACTCTTTCTAGACAGATTTTATCCCTGCCTTTGGTGCAATGAAAATTCAAGCCCTCTCCAAAAGTACTAAAGAAGGTGGGGCACTAAGATCAAAAGTCTTTTTTTCTTTCTTGGAAAGAGAAAAGTAAGATAAACAGTAAGTGTTTACCCTCTCTGTTTGCATATTCCCTCATTCTCAGTAAAGGTAATAAAATCATAAAAGCTTAAAAATGGAGGCCAGCTCTTTAAATTTATCCTTCTCTAGTGGCTCCTTACTTCTAATTTCCATGTTTTGAACTTGCTTAATTAAATCCTGGGCAGGTTATGTTATTACACGTAGCCATCATGGATTGTTAGCTAAATGACACTGTAATTTATACATCCTGGGCTGTTTAGGGACATGGATGGGAAATTAGAACAAAATATGGCTACACAGCTTTTATTTGTATGCAAATTTCTGCTATTCTGCATGCACACACTAGAATACCTAACCAGACCAATAATAAAAAATAATTAATGTCAAAGTTGTAGCAAGGAACGAGGAATGATCTTGCCTTTATAGAGTTTTGCGTGCAAGTTGATAGAATGTGGGTCTTTATAAATCACTACTTTTGCAAGTTTGCCATATTTATACATACACATATATACAGATCTGATTTTTAAATTGGGTGCTCTTATTCCCTCAATAAACATAAAAATCAAGGACTTTTTTTGCCATTTTTTCAACTTTTTTTTTTTTACATGCAATCTTCCCAAGCCCAAACCAAAGTGAAAATGCAGATTAAAGTACAAATTATAAATTTTGCACATATTTTTTCCATTCTATTTCTGCCCCAGAACACACATCTTCGTACTTGTTAAAGGAGAGCTATGATTTGAGCCCTAAATAGCCTCAAAAAAGTCCAAATAACTTTAAAGAACATGTTCTTCAGAATTCCAAATTAAAACCAGGAGTTCTGTGCACTACCCTCAGAAATGTTCCTTGCACAGTTCTCTACAGAAATATCTAAAATGGAGCTACTGAGCACACAACAATTCTAAAAAAGCTGTTGCAGCCAAGTAGAAGCACGAAGAATTAGTAGGTTAATATGGATAAGGACATTAAAAAAGCCATGAGTTAATGTATATTTCTGAGTATTAAAAACTTGGCTAGCTTAGTATAAAATAGATGCACTAGAAGAAAAATGTGCTTTTGCAACTGCTGTTTTAACACAGGGTTTTAAATTGCTCTATCTTTAACAAATATCTTTATTGAGTTGGATTCGAAATAACAACAGAATGGTTGGTTTTGACATCTGGAAGTCAGACAAGTTAAAAATGTTGAAACTTCCAAAATCTTTGTTATTCATATGCAACTGAGAGTTCTTAGGGAAATTTATGCTTTTAAATGCAGGGAATCTGTAATAGGTGGCATTAGCCAGACTGTAGTGATATAAAGAGATTCCTGTAAAACAAATTGTAATCCCACAGTTTAGGGGCAAAAAGAAGAGTCTCATTTGTGTTTGGATTGTTTAGAGAATCTCTTTAGAAAGAGCAGGAATGCCTTGTGTCATGTGGGCTTAGGGCAGGTGATCCATGGAACTAATAGGAGCGGGATTTTTTCAGGCTGTACGGTGGAAACAACAATGCAAGAAGATAAAACCAATTAGATGTAATTACTTAAAGAATTATGTATGTTGCTTGTGTTTGAGTGCTTCTGAAAAGTGGATTTTGAAATGGCATGGATGATGTTTATAGAATTGCCTAATGGAAATTTTAAATTTCCTAGGTAGAAAGTACAGCTTTGGTAAATATATGTCTCTGCATCTTGCCAAGCAGTTTAAAATGGGTTATATGTTCTTAAACACACACACATTATATATACAATATATATGTAGTATATATGGAATATGCTAGTGGAAGTGTTTTAGGTTCTGGGCTTGGAGAGATTTGCTGCCAGTGACATAAATTGTCCCCTTCCCCTTGTTTCCCAACAAGTCAAGGAACATTTTTAAGTTGTAGTCATAATTTTCAGATCTGTCTCAATGTTCAATCTAAACTGGGGCAAAACTAGGTCATTTTTATGCCATTGCTTTAATAACATGCCAAGCAAAGTCAAGGGACATCAAAACGTGGTCTGGAGTACAATGTTTGCAGAGACACAGCTTGGTGATCTTTTCCACCCTTAGGTTTCCATGATGGTCATACAGGGCTTCACTCACTCATTCCAGGTGCACTGTTCCACCTGTGCATGTAAAACTTAATTCTTGATAAATCTGCATGACACATAAACTGCATGACAGTCCTGAGTTGTTGTATAACAAAATACAGCAGGAAGGGATGAAAAGCTTCATGGTCATCATACATATGAATATTTTATTGGTCCATAAATGTCTAAAAATCTTATTTTAAGCCTTCATCTACTTTTTTTTCTAAATGTCAAAATTAAGTGCTGATTAAATTGCAATATCTAATGACTGCCTTGGCTATTTTCAAAGTTATTTTCAAATAGATTAACTAAAATAATAGATCTTAAAATATGATCTAGATGTTGATTTAATTACAAGAATTCATGTCCCTTTTAAAAACAAGCAGTATATGATTTAATGCAGTTATTATACCTATTTGCCTGCAAGTGTTTATTTCAAATTAATCTTTAGACCTGATGGCTATTATTTTCCCTGTTGTTTCAGAAAACCGGAAAGATATGAACCAGTCTATCCAGTGTATTTTATTGAATTTTTTTTTGTTATTCCATCTGGCTTTCAAGCTCCCTGGAGCACTAATGAAGGTCAAGGAGTTTTAGAGTGAAATGCAATCCCTTCACCTGGAGTACAGAACCTGCTAGTACAATAATAACAGAAAATATCACTTCCTTTCTAGAGAATATTGGGTTGCTTTGTAGCTCAAGATCAGAACAAGGATGCTGAAAAATAGAAATGCCTCTTGGAGTGAGTTCTGGTACTTGAGATTCTAGTGGCTGGTACCTGATGGCTAAAGCTTACTGTTATTTTACTCAGGAGGAACAAAATGATCATAGCAATAGTTAAATGCTGACAGTAAAAATAAAAATAGTTAAATGTCTTTCTGTTGTGGTCCAATTCTAGCACAGGGAGCTTAAAGGTACCTCTGGTACAATAAAAACCAGATGTAACATGAATTCAAGATCAGTGTGTGTATATGTATATATATATATATATGCACATCCTGACTTTAGGCTTGCATAAGCATTCAGAGGGGCTGCTGGAGTGCCTGAAGAACAGGAATATGAACAGGAATATGTTTGCTCCTGGAGCAAAGCAGCATCAGCAGCCTCAGCATCTCTTTTATAGGATTCATTCCCACACTTCTGCCCAGCAGGTCACTTGTTGCAACTGTGCAGTGCAGATTGGTGTTAGGTCTTAGGTCTTCAGTTTCCTGCATCTAGGAAAAAAAATAATTCTGTAGAATACTCATACCTGTGCCTTGTCCCAGATTTACAGTCACGAGTATTAATTCCATTTCTTTGCAAGAAAACTTAGAGTCATGGCTGAGTTACAGTTCTTTAAAGCAGAAGTTTTTCCACTTATTTCTTCTTTTTATTGGACATTGTCATGAAGACACCCTCAGATTTAGAATGTTGCTCCATCAGGGTTCATATTTTTCCAGTTTGTTTAGTTCACTGTTTCCACTGGATGCAGCTGATTCACAGCTCAATAACACTTCCCTGTCAGGGGAGCATATATGTATAAGTACAGGGGGAAAAAAAGAAAAATACATTTTAGTCAAAAGATAATTATTTAGGGAAAAGAAAGAATGAAATTACAAGAAGTCTCAGAGGTCTGCCTCATGTTAGGACTCAAATTCTGTAATGCCTAGAGAATAAAATACCTTATTTTGGTGCTTTTCTAATCTGTGTTGTGCTTCCCTGCACAGTGCTCATCACTATTGACCTTGCATATGTTTTATAATTGTGATGTTCCTTTTAGGTGTGAAATGAAATCTCCATCAGGGAAATGCCTAGCCCATGATCTGAAATGCACATTTCTCATGTGAAAGTGAAGAGAAAGGAGTGATAAACTTTAGAGTGAAGTGTCTGAGTCCTCCTTTCTCCAACAGAGGAGAGGCAGGTACGGAGGCTGGGCATTGTGTTCCTGCTGGCTACAAGCTCATTTCTCTGTGCTCGGAGAAACCTTAGCCAAATCTTCAAATTTTGAAGTTGTACAATAGGCAGATGCTGTTATACTAATTGAGGAGGAAGTTTTCAGTCTTTATTCTAAAGGCTGCTCCTGTAGTCCCCCTAAATTACATAGAACTACACAAGTATTAAAATTCTATTTATATTGCATTGAACTACTTTTCTGTCCCGTTCACTTATGAGGAAATACCTAAAAAACCAGGAAATAAGGGCTTGGAACAGCATCACTATCAGGAATGCTGTTCTGGTCTCCTGGCTTTCTGTTGTTCTCTTTCCCTTTGTGGCATTTTCTCTGCACATCCTGGGAGCAGGGCTGTATGATGTCAGAGCGAAGATCCATTTCTCCCAGTCATACCCTGTTCCTTGCACTCTCCAGTAATGGATGCCAGGGAAAGATGGAAACTGGAGATAAGCACAGGAACCTGGTCTGCAGCACCCCCAGCTCAGAGCTTTCCTGCACTAATGGTGGCTCTTTAAAATTTAATAGTGCTTAATGGGAGGTATATCCCTGACTCTGGTGGATCCTGGTGCTCAGAGCTGTGATGATAAACCCCATCCCAATAGGACAAGCTCCCCCTCCATGTCCTTCCTTCCTTACCTCTGCTCTCACATACTCCTGCTTTTTAGAAAGTATTGCAGTATTTGAGGATGTTTCCACATCTTTGGATGTTTATCTTTTGCTCTTCTTACTTTAAGGCACGAAATGATTCCCTAGAACCTCATGCTGATGAAATCTGTGGTCCCAGGGAAGAGGGCCCAGGGGGAAGGCTGTGAAAAATGAAGCCTTTATAGCCCCACTGAGTGCTTATAAAAGTGAGTGGATAGGATCTTAATAGCTTTTTAAATACCAACCATCTTGCATGCAGCCTTTGATTTTACCTTCTGAGCTGGAGAGCTGGTGGCGAGGAATACAGTTCTGATTTACTATATTTAATACAGAAAAAGTTAGGAAGAGATTTTCAGAGGGTAAAGCAGTTGCAGAAAAACTACTGCTTCAGAAGTGTGGGTGCTTATCTGTACTAATCAGATACAGAAATGGAGGTGTAAATCTGAAGGGATCAGGATTTGTTCTAGTTCTGTATTGCCCATTTCCATACAACCCAGAAATTGCACTCACACATTTCCCTCTGGCAAATTTTCTATCCTAAGCACAAGCACATAATGTAATAAACTGCAGATAAACTCCTGTGATACTGGGTTCAAAAGGAAAGAGGAGAAATTAGGTCAGATATTGGGAAGCAATCCTTCCCTGTGAGGGTGGGCAGGCCCTGGCACAGGGTGCCCAGAGAAGCTGTGGCTGCCCCTGATCCCTGGAAGTGCTCAAGGCTGGGTTGGACAGGGCTTGGAGCAACCTGGGATAGTGGGAGGTGGCCCTGCCCATGGCAGGGGGTTGGCACTAAGTGATCTTTATGGTCCCTTCCAACACAAACCATTCTATGATTCTAAAGAGATATAATTTTAATGTCTTGTGTAAAACTAAATATCATCTTTGTTTTAGAAATATTTGCATTTGTATGTTGGCACTTGCATCCTCAAAACTGAGAACACAGAATTTTTTTTTAAAGACCTTTTTCACTCCCTAGTGAAAAACCTAAAACTGCTATCCAACTTACTGAGCTGAACATAAACTTGCAGGTTTTAATCAGATTAAATATATATTTTAACCTGCTGAAAAATTTTGAATATGGCTTACTCTGACTATTTTTGCAGAAACCTTTAGGCACAGAGTTTGTGGTGATTGGGAGTGGGGCTGTGGCTGAGCCTCATCCTCAATGGGGCACAGCTATGAAAAGCAGGTGAGCAGCCCTGACAGCAATGAGCCATGGAGTGCCCAGGGGCACTGACCAACCACCAAAGGGAACAGAGGGCACACAGGTGCAGTGCATCAACAGGAGGGGATAAAAGGCTGGGCTGAAGAACAAGAAGGGCAGATGCTTGCAGCCTGCTGAAGGGGTGAGGTGTTACTCTGTATGGGTTGAAGCTTTCTGAAGTTGTGTGGTGATGCTCTGTGTATGGTGGCTGTCTCAGCTCTGACAGTTGAGTGTCCAATTTACCTGTCTGGGATGATGAGCAGAATCTGAAGGAACTGACATTGTAAATCTTGAGGATTTGTAATTGCTAATATAAAGGTAAACCATGGTTTCACCATAGATAAGCTTTATGTACTCTGTTTCAAAATGTGGGGATGTTCTGGATGTTGTTTGTGGTTGTTGTTTTTGTCTGGTTTTAAGGAAAAGGTTTGCCATTAAGTAGAAATAAAAGACTAGCAAGTTGTAATTTTTTTCTATATATACTTTTCCCTAATCAGTATTTAAATGCTAGGTACTACATGCTCCTTAAGTAGATCTTTTAGAATAGAAATTGCATGCTATGGAGGAATTGTTACTTCCCAGAAGTCTTTGGAGTGGTCCCCATTGCTGCCCCCAAAAAGGGGCAGAATTTCTTGATTCCTTCATTATCTTGATGTGTTTGATATTAAAGGACTTTGTTTGAAAAATCTATTTTTGTTCATGCATAGATTCAAAAAACTTAGAAACTGAAACATTATTCTGCCTCTGAGAAAATTATTCTTATTGTCATTAGTCTCTTATTGTAAGAATAATGGGTAATATTTTTAGAAAAAGAAAGCAGAGAAAATATACATTCCAGAAAGCACTTTGAAAAAGACCATTGTCTTTTCAGATCTGCGAACTTAATATTATTGTTGTGTTCTCCACTCTGGACCCTGAATTTATCACTTTCTGCCTCATCCCAGAGGACCTGGCTTCATTCAGTGAACAGAACAGATGTTTCTGAGGTTGGTCTAGCTTTTATTCTTGAAAACTTCAAGTTTGTCTATGTCTATTTTCTCTAATTATGGATGAAAAGTGAGGTTTAATATTTAAACATTTTAATATACAAATGTCAACATCCCTACTTCAATAAACATTAGGAAATAATGAATAAATTAATAGCTGCAGGAGGATCTCCAAAAGGTTAGAGGTGCCAAAATTACACTCTCAGGGTGTCTTGAATTCTTCTGTGCAGTTGTATGCAGGTATTTAAAGTGCAGAGGCATTTAAAGTAGTGAAATGAAGTTCTCTGTCAAGGAATCAAGTAATGCAATTAACATCATCCACAGATTGCTCTTATATACAGGAAACCATCTTTAAGAGCATTTTCACTGCAGTGTTATCGTTTGGTGCTTAAAATTCTATGAGATTTAAGTGTGGGACTTGCAGATTATACCTATAAATGACATCTGTCAGTGTCCCTCATGAGTGGCTCTGCCTCAGTGCAGAAATATGAGTGAAATTCAGAGACTCTGAATTTCTTTACCTTTTATTATTTTAAATGAAGGAAACTTGAATTTTGCTTGCAGTTCATGTTTTGCCTACCTTGATTCTTTAAGAGGCATTGGGAGCAAAGAGGGAATGTAAGCATCCTACCTTTTCATAAACATGTCAAAGAAAAGAGTGACCTAAAATGGTGTTTTAAAATCATAAAAATCTGCAATAACTGCAGGTAAAAAAATGTATCTCTCACTGAAAATGTCAGAGGAAGACTACCCTGAAACAGCAGCTGCTGATAGGTTGTTGTTGGCATTTGACAGCTTAATGAAGGAAGAGGAAACAGAGCAGTTTGCACCACTGGCATCCTCCATGGTATCTTTGCTGCTGAACTTGAGGCAATGAGCAATTTCTAGATGTCTGTGTGACACCTTTTCATGCTGGGCTGTGTTCTAGGAGAGACAGCTGGGGTGCTGGCTGGGCTGGGCTTTCCTCCTCTCTTGGTAAAGCTCTGCTCACCCAAGGGGATGATGATGGTCGGGCACAACCCTGCCCTGTGCCTTGCAGGGCCACTGGAGCTCCTCAGACAACATTTGACAGTGGAAATACTTTCCTGGTTTGGCACAGGAGTAGTGAAGAAGATAAAGTAGATTTGGGCTCCTTTTAAGCATACGGGATCATTTCAGTTTCGATGGCCTTTGGAAATCATTCATCCAAAGTTCACCACATTCAGAACAAGACTCTTGGATACTGCTGAAATCATAGCTCCCTTTTCAACAAGAGATTATTATACATTCTGCTGAACATAACAGAAAATCCCTGACAAGCTAATGGTTTTGAGGAATTCATATTAAGTTCATATGCCTTTACTTTAAATTTTCTTCACCTACAGTAATATTTCAGATTTTTTAAATTAATTTTTCATTGTATATACAAAAACCACCTAATTTCTCAAACTTACTACTATAATCAAAAAAATACAGACTACTATAAATGGCTTTATTTATGACTTTATTTATGACTTAAAGGAAACAAGTTTGGCACTCCATTGTTCTCATTCTCTGACAGAGTAGGTGTCTGTTAAAGAAAAAGGATTAGAAATCCAACTCTAAATTAAATTATTATGATTTAAATTCATACAGACTATTTCCAAATATATTATATCAGTCTTCACATTCCAGCTGTATGTTGGAATTTATGCACTGGAAAAACCTGTATTGCCTGCTAGAGATTAGAATAGCATTCTTTTTGGCTTTAGATAATTTAAAGAAGGAGTTGGACTGTGCTGAGCTCTGAAAATTTTAATTCTACAAAATATTTTATGTGATGTATAACATGTGGAGAAGACAGAATGTCACAGTGAAGTGTCACAGCTTCTTTTTTACCTGCTAGGAGTGAACCAGCCTGCTGCAGTCAGTGCTTGCCCACTCTAACCCAAGAGCCCCTCAAGTGCTCTGTGGGACTGTTCTTCATTCTATTTTTTGTGTTCTACTGAAATTTAGGTGAGTGTTCAAATGAAGTGTCTGCCTCCAAACACTCACACTGCTGATTGCACCATTTGATAACACCATTGCACTTGAAAACAGAGTTCCAAGCAGGGCCAACTTGTAACCTGTGATGTAAAATTGTGTCCTAAATTCCCATAAAGCACGGAGTTTAGGGGCTCTGTGTGTTACCATCCCCAGTCTTGTCTTACCAAAGTGTCTTACCTCTCTGCAAATTGCTTCAAAGTTTTGGCAATATGCTGGAGAGGACAGGGTGTTTCTTTCTTAAAAGAAAACAGTATTCTAAAAGCCTCTGTTTTTTGAGAAATATTTTAATGATAAAATATTTTTTAAGATAGGAGAAGATGAATATTTTAGGTGAAGATGAACAGAAGTTAATGAATATTTTCCCCATTTTAGTGCTTGCTCCCCCCCCGACTTCCCCTTGCTTTTCCTTGTAGTGAGGCTCATAACTTTCTGCCTGTATGGTAGCAGTATATTGATTTTGGGTTTATTCCATCTTTTGAAATTTTTTTTCCCTTTTCCCCCAGAGACACTTGGAAAGCACCTGTTAATAGTGTTGGGCTGAACTT